>NC_137457.1:174514426-176914426 GCF_964235325.1 Thermobia domestica
CAGAGCACAGCGCCTGCATGCGGTAGCAGGTCGCGAACAATACTGTGCCCATTTTCAATGGACATAGCCATAACATCCCCTGCCACCTCTGATGATAGGGCTACTGTCAAAGCATAGAGATTCTAAGTCCGCAGCCAAAAAACAACCGTCGCTGTGTTGCCAAGTTTCGTCTATCCTACGAAAGCGCAAACCACAGCCTCCTTCACTCGCAAACACGGCTGTGGCGGAACAAATACAAACATTACAAATGATAAAAGAAAAAGAAAGAAAGAAAAAAGTTTCTGTTAATGTATTAGTACTGATTTAATAATTGCAGTTCTATTTAGATCATGAATGGCAGGGCACGTGACCGGGTGCCCCTTAAACAGATCCGCCGCTGTTAGAATGAAGGTCCCTAAAAGCGAACCTAGGACCTCTCGAGGGCACATAGCAAATGTTTAGTTACAAGGTTAATTGGGTAGCCACGGTTGACTAGAATGTACAAGATTGTGAGACAAATGTTAAGCTTACCCTATGAAACTGAAAAGCACGGTGTTGAAGTAAGTTTACGAGAACTCTCTCTGCCTTTCTTCTTCCCTTAGCCGTAGCTGGTAGTTGTCGCACAAGACATATTAGAGCCTCAATACTGTTGTTCCACCATGTAATGTAAAACATTACGAATTAGAACATGTTTCAGTCTCTCAAACTACAACGGTAACGACTAGCTACTCGTAAAATTTTTAATAGGTTAAACGAAAACATTTTAAAAATCTCTAAAAACGTAAAACAAAATGGTTTGATACGAAACCAAATGAATCATTTCAATCTAAACAGAACAAATTCAGTCAATCGTACAATAAATGCTCAAAGCTCCAGAAGTTCCCCTTGTCTCTAGCTGTTAACTAGAATTCACTTTCCCCTTATATTTTTAAATATTTTTTTTGTCTATAAAGTTATATTTTTTTTTATCTAATTCAGATATATTACATGTAAAATGGATTTTCATTACTTTTCGTATTTTTTTTTTTTAACTGATAATTGTGAAAATCTGAGACCGAAAGAAAATTTAAGAAGATAAGCTCACTGAAATTTTGGACATTCTGAGCTTAAATATTTTTGGTGGGGGAATTGAAACAAAAAATTTAACTTGGAGAGATACAAGTCCTATGTGTGTCCTCTTACTGGTAACAATTTGCAGAGTTTGCTAAGTGTAAAGGAGTGAATTTGTGAAACAATTACAAATTATGAGTGCTGTAAGTGCGCTGAGTAAAGGTTATACTTAAAAACTGAATGGTTTCTGTCTACAGTATGATATACACAGTTACATAAAATGTTAAGAAAAGATTTTAGGACATGCATTGGAATGTAATAATGAATTTGCATAAATTGATTTGAACAATACATGTCAGTTGCTTGAGTATCCCAGGGCACCATGAAATAATTAAAATACCATGATGCTATGTGGTCTCAGTTAATGTTATATTATTTAATATGGTTCTTCCCGGGTTTTGTTGTGGTTTGAAAACAAATATGTATTGTAGGAGATAAGTTTTATAGTGTGATTATTTTAAATGTTAAAAGATATGCAAAATGTTCATTATCTACACTTATCGCAGGGTCATTCTAACAGTGTGTGTGTGCGAGGCGGGGGGGGGGGGAATATGAAATATCTCGGTCCATAGACACGCCTCAACATAATCGGTAAAACCAAAATATTCAGGAGGAAATATGGTGGAACTTTCAGAGACATGTGTGTATTTGCTGCGACAGACCACAGTCACAGTACATGTTCAGTATTTGGTTTAAATCATTGAAGCTACTTTATTGTAATCACGTTCTTTGTACTATTAACTTCACGAAGAATGAAAGAAAAGCTACAAAATAAAGTTATAAATCATAAAGGGCGTGAAATGAGTACAATGGTTCAAGAATTACAGATTTTTTTAGCGTGCAACGAAATCGAAAAAAAAAAAAAAAAAAAAACACCAGCAGTAGTCGACATATTTTACCCTCAATCTCTTGTAACGAACCAATGTAATCTTAACTACAAAAAGTAATGAGTATTAAACACGTTAGAAACGCTTTTCTTTTGTTGGTTTGTCTATGTTTATAAATCCAAGCACACTATTTTTTTTTAATATTTTATATATACTAAATAGATGGCACCTGTCTCTCGAATATACATAAAAATCTGCAAAACGTCTTAAGTAGCCTCTAAAATTGGCGTCATGGAGAAACCATTTAGTAAGGATAATCAAAGGAGAATACTCTACCTTTTATTCACGTTTTAACTCGCAAAACATATAATAGCAATTCTGAATTGGGGAATGCTTGAAAAATAAACATTAATATGATCTAGAAAATGCATAATGGTTCGTCAAGTTATGTTACAATGTTGTTATATATGTAAAGCAAATGCCCCATCACTGACACACAGTCAGATGCAGTTACAAATTCCGCATAAAACTGAAGTTAAATTTAGTTTTTTGAAGCCTTTATGCAACTTTCGCTCAGGCAGGTTAGATGATAACGTGACAAATTAGTGGAATGAAGAGTGGGAGGAAACGGGAGAACTCTGAATAACCTACGCAGATGGTGTTTGTCCACCACAAGTCCCACATGGCATGAATAGAGATCGATCCTACGACCTCACGAACCAGAGGTGAGCGCTCAACCAATTGAGCCACCGCGGTTCAAAATTCAGTATCGAGTGTAGGATGTCAATATTAATTCCACTACAAACACAGAAATAACCTATGCATCATAAGGGAATAAAAGATGAAAATACCAAAATAAAGCCCGGAAAGTACAGCGTCACAAAAATTTAAAAACATTTACAAATCTACAATTTACCTGGTTCTTCTTTCGTATTTCCAAAGCATGACTCATCTTAACTGTCGTTGAAGTAAGAAGCTACTACCTCCAATATTCTATTCTGCACACCTGGATATTTTCCAACGAAATTATTGCCTTTACCAGGGAACATTACTTCAAATTCCGGACATATCTGTGAAGGAAAAAATAGTTTTAGTAGAAGAAACGGACAAAAAAGTTATGGTAAATCCATGTCAAGTGGTTCAATGTCTGTTGCTTATCTTTGTATATAATTAAATATTATCGTTTACCCATCTACATTATTCAAAATTTGTTTTACAGTCCATATTTATTTTCCAAATAACGGAACATTTGCTATTGATACCCATGTTGGTTGATTAAGATCTGTTCCGTCAAATAGATTTTATAAACTTTCGCTTAACAGCTCCATTTTTCTTAAGATGAAAGTAACAAATACACAACATACCACTTATTGGTAAAATGGTTAAGGATAAGAAAATATATTTACAGATATGGTAACATTGACTCTACAAATGGAACTATGTAAAACTGTAAACCGGGCGGCCGTGGTTCAGTGACAGAGCTTTGGCTTAGCACCCGAGAAGTCCTGGATTCAATCCCATCAGTCGACCATCCTAAGATTTTTCTAGCATTTTTCCTCAGTCACACTAGGCAAATACCGGGAAGTCACATTCAATATGAGCCCTGCTTAACACCTTCTTGATTCCTCCCCCCCCCCCCTAAAGCCAGCATGAAACAGATTCCTAAAACCCATAAAAAATAAATTTAAAAAAAGCCAATTGGAAGGGCTTCGAAATGCTAGACACTGGATGTTGAGCGTTTTCGCTCTTATTCATTGATGTTAGTTGGTTACAAGCTCATATAAAGTATGTTTACTATAATTCGCAGCGAAATGAAATCTCTTCACATGTCAAATTATGAAATGCTAGAGCAGTCCTTCATTCGCATAAAAAAATGTATTTTCTTTGTTCACTAGGTATAGTAAAGGAATGGAAAAAAAATCAGTTACAGCTGTTCATTCAATACCTCTACATTACCTCAATTAGAGATACATCTTAATAATTATTTAGGTTCTTCAACAGAATTTCGATTTTTTTTTTAAACAGCGAATGGTATATGTAAGACTTGCTGTCAACATGATTTTTTTTTAAATGGTGCTCATACTTCAGGAGATACAGGGTGCTAAAACATGAGATTCTGCAAAACACTGTTGAGCGCTGTGAAAAATAAAGCAGGGTGTCAACTGAATTTCGAAAAATAGAGTTGAGTTGATTTTGAGTTTAACGTCCCGTTCAGCAGCGAGGCTATATGAGACGTGGACCTACTGATTAACGTGGAATCAAAACCACATGAGCTCCCGCCGTGAATTGAACCCGGGTCTCCCACGCCAAAGGCGCGTACGCTAACCGCTTAGCTTTCGAAAAATAGAATCCTTGACTTCCCCTTGAACCTGACAAAAAATAAGGACCATTCTTGAGCATATTACATGGCTTGCACTGGTCCAAGAATCTTCAATCTAACATTATAAGAAGGTAAAAAAAAAAAAAAAAAAAAAAAATGTCGAAAATTGTTTTGTGGAGATTTACCATTTTCTCAAGTGATCATGGAAGTTGCTCTTTCCAACGGCGAAGTAACTTAAAATTCTTAAATGGGAAATAGAACCCCCTCCCCTTTTTAAAAGCATATCGTTGAATTATAATATTTTAAAAGAAACACGGCGCTAACGGGAGGTTCATCTGTTGAACCGTGCACACAGAAACTCTTAGCCGACAGTTCATGATTATGCAGGCTCGGTTTCTCATCGTGCTATGTGATTTTGTGTCTTATACAGACATTGCTATTTAACCATGCTATTTTCACCTCATTATTGTTTGAAGGGAGATTACTCATGGAGGTGCTTTATTCAGAATGATTTATTTCTAAGTCTGACTGTAAATAAATTCTTAATAGCTCAACGTACAGATCTCCCATTAGCGTCAGAGAGTTTATTTTTAAGAATAAAGGTGGTGAAAAATTTGTTAGGCACTCAGTGTCTAAAATAATCCCCCTATCAATATGGGCCGGTTGAATCAAAGCTGAAACAGTTTTATGGTTTTAACAGAAATAAATAAAGCTATTACATTTATATTTTAACAATTGAAAGCAGGCTCCAAGCTCACATTTAAATGAAATAAAGTGAAGGAACTAATTCTATGAGAATGAAGCATTCTTTCGTTATAAGTAAAAGTCAAATCATTGACTGTGGCTTGCAGACACCCTCTAAAGTTTTACTTATGTCATAAAGCAATTTAGATGATCCAATAATTCAAAAACATTTTAAATACAGACATTTGAAAGCATATTTCAAGTTACACGTTAAGTCTTTAGAGAAAAAAGAACTCTGTGACACGAAGCCCTGAACGGCTTATCTCGAATTCTGTAGGACCCATTTTTTCTTTATTCAATACTTGTGAAAGTAAGGAAAAACACAGACAGCTGATGACAAATGCAGTTATATTGGCAATTCTGTAACGAATAGCCTATATCAATTCAGGCAGGCAAAGAAAACATATTAACTTTGTAGTCTCAGATGTTTCTAAATTTAACATATATCAAAATTTAGGACAAATTAAGAAACATTTTTGTTTTGACCAACCTCTCCAAAAGATCTGGCCCGAGCTACAGGACGACCAATATGGCACCTCGAGTGCAATTTCTCACGTGCGAATTCAGGCAAATTTTTAAAATGCTGATATCTCTGGAGCAGTTAAAGATATTCATTTGAAAATTAATAATGTTTTACTTACTGAAATCATACCCTGCGTTTCGAAAAATTTGTCCAGGTTCTCACGTTTCAGCCTTTTTATTTTTTAAAACAGTTTTGTTCATAAAAAGGCAATGCTTTTTTGTTTTCTGTTGATCTGTACTATATAATACTAGCTAGGTACAATGAAAAGGAGAACTTCCACTTTTGAGTATAACAGGTTTTATTAACAAATGAAAATTTTGCTATACATTAAACCAACTTCTATTATCATATTCCCAAATAGTAGTCTCATGAAATCAAAATCTAGCCATATTTAACATGGCATTTTAAATTTGCATAAAGGACGGTAACAGACTTTCGAATGTATTGAAACTTCCAAAATATGTGTGCAAGTTCCGAAACATATTGCAGGTTCCAAACCATACCACTTCTGTACACTCTGTGTAGGATACGCCATCACAAAGCCTCTTCCCATGACCAGTAGCACTGTATATCCACTCCATTGGAAATTCTAGTTTGAAGAGTTTTGTCAGTTTTGATTTAATATACACACTAGCTTCACAGTGCTTTCTTGATGCAAATAGCTTACGACTTGACTGACCATGATTTCTTAACAGGACTAACACCAATCCAGGGAATGTAAATCTTTTGCTGCAGATACGAAATTTTCATCATCCACAACGTGGGAAGCTTTATGTTCAGTTGGTGTCATTGTTGATATTCTGTCAAAGCATGTAGAACACAGGAAACATCTTGACTTTAATATAGTCTTGAAATGAGCCCTGTTATTCCTAACCTGAAGATTTCTCTTATTCGGCTAGTCATATATACAGTATACTATTCTTTCATGCAAATAGTCAGCACACTTCACTCTCCTGTGGCTCCTGTCAGAAGACAATTCAAACTCAGTTCTTTCCACAGAGCACCAACGACTCAACAATTAGCAGATCCTCATAAATGCCTATAGGCCTAGGTACTATTTGACCACAAAGTTAATGAACTGCTCTCTGTCTACCTGATCACAACTTAACAGTGAAATCATGTGTTCTTCCTTTTATATGCTAGGTAGAGTTATCTGGATGATTCCAGAATGTGGTTACATTATGGAATTATGTGGAAGGATCCAGAATGTTTTAGAAGACCTTTCATGATTTGGAAAGTTCAAAGAAAGTCTAGAATATGCAGAATTAAAATACTATGTCAAATATGACTAGATTTTTATTGCATGACACCAGTGTTGGGTAAGTTACTTGTAAAAATGTAACGCGTTACAAGTTACTTTACTTTCTCTTGAAATGTAACGCGTTACTTGCCCCAAAAAGTAACTGTTACTTTACTTTGAAAGTAACGCGTTACTTTTAGGTCCGAAACTTTAAATATGTGAAAAAAATATTACTTCATTTTTTCCGTGCTACTATTACTACCACTACTACTACTACTATTACTACTACTACTACTACTACTACTACTACTACTATTATTATTATTATTATTATTATTATTATTATTATTATTATTATTATTATTATTATTATTATTATTATTATTATTATTATTATTAATTATAACAACACTGTATATAAACATGAAAGATAGACGGTTTGTATTTGAATACTAAAAAACTAGTTCATTGCCAACCTCGGTAGTCGTGAAGTCTAGGAGTCAAGGACATTGTTTACGAGCTTCTGAATTTGGGTTGAGGGTCTAGGTTGAGTATTCAGGCTCGAGCCAAACACTGTTAAAAGTTATAGGACACTGGCCAGATATCTTCAAAACTGCTCGGCCCGGGTTTAGAATTGTCAACGACTCGAGCAGCTCGGCTCACAGCTCATTCACTATCGACCCGAACCGCGAAGTGAGCCGAGCCAACAGCTCACGCAACCGACTCCGTTAAAGCCCTCGGCTCAGTTGAGCCAAACCGAGCAGATGGCTCATCCCTACCAAGCCAGCTCGAGCCGATGGTTCACCCCAAGCGAGCCGGCTCGAACCATCTTCTCAGTTGAGCCGAGCCCAACTGAGATTGTTATAAAAAATCTCTTGTGGTCTCTCTATCGAGACAAGATGCGACCAGTGTCCCCTCTCGTGAGCAACACTAAAGGTATTCCATATTACTGTTTAACTTACATTTCTCATGGCTTTCACTTTCCAGTGTAATCAGGCCATGATTTCAGGACGAGTTAAAACGAACGAGCCATTTTCAAACTCGACTGGACTCGAAACTCGACGCGAAAATCTGAATCGGCTCGGAACTTGACTCGAGAATTACCTTTGACTTGACTCGAAACTCGATTTGAATTCGAGTCGAGTCGAGATTTAGCTTGACTCTTGCTCATCCCTATGCGTTAGAAAACATGGTTACTTGTTATTATTCTGCTAAACTAATTATATAATAACAATGTTGTTATGTAAAATTAAAAATACAGAATATAGAGAAACATTACACTACAACTAATAAAATGAGAACACATGAACCGGGGTGAATCAAAACTTGCCAGTAACTCTTAAAATCGATACGTGCTTTTTAAAGGTAGTTTCAAACTCTATAATCAACGGGACTCTAGGATAAGCAGACTGATCTGAAAGAACTACAATATTACATACCATCAGCAAACTATTTTCTAGTAAAAAAGTAGGCCTGCTCATCAGAACACAGTTTTTTCATATTAACTCCTTACTGTATATCGTTAATTATGGCATCCTAGTTGTTGATAAATCTGTGCACCATCACCCTCAGCTTTTAGGAAAAAAGTATTCTTTCAGATGTTCGAACGGTAAAATATTTTCGTTCTCCATCTTTATAAAAACAACACCAATAAAAGTAAAACAGACTAGCGGTATCATTGCACTCCTAGTTCACTCACTGAATGTATTGATTTGGAACTGTCAAAATCCACGACCAAATCTTCAATCAGTACGCGTGATTACCCTAAGGCTATCCTCATCTTCCAAAAACAGCAAGTGGCACTACGAACTTATCTGTTTCTCTGTGTGTCAATGACTGTCGGTCACTAACATACGTACTTCATGCTCGATTGTTTCATTCTGAGAAATTCACTTACAGGAAAGAAACATTTGTTTCCGAAAAATAATATACATATATTATGGTTACTCATCCGAAATGTAACGCGAAAAAAGTAACGCAAACTAGGTACGTTACTTAAAAATTTGTAACGGGTTACCGTTACAGTTACTTTAGAAAAAATGTAACGCGTTACTAGGAAACGTTACTTAAAAAGTAACGCATTACAAGTAACGCGGTTTACTAATGTGCGAATATGGTAATAGAAATTGGTATGATGTGTGGTAAAATTTTCCATTGTTTAAAAACCTGTTAAATTCCGACGTGGAATCTCTCTTTCAAATGAAACCAAGAGGGAAAAATATCTTCAACCGTTCCAGGGATATAAGCATTTTAAAAATTTGTCGAAAATCGCATATGAGAAATGGCACTCGAGGTTTTGGCGGTATGTAGCTCGGGCTAGATTTTTTTTTTCCGAGAAAACATTAAAAACAAATCTTAATTTGTCCTGAATTTTAATATGTTTAATTCAATAACATCTGAGACTATGAAGGTACCCCTTTCCTACCTGAATTGATATGGACTATGCCATAATTGATTTTAACGACAGCGTTTCACCCACAGAAAGTTATTTTCTGTGCAATAACACACACACACACACACACACACACACCTGTTTGTCTACCCTACAAAAGGCGTATGCGAGCTGGGCCATAGGAAAACCGAGTATGCGCTGATACGCTCCCAAAAGTTGCGTCATCGATAAAGCTACATTTCCAGGGGCACAAGAATGCAGTATCTCGACCCTGACTGGGTACGTACAAGTGAGCACCCAAACCAACTGGGCATTTGCAAAACGAGTAAATGTAACAAACGAAGACACTAACAAACAAACAAAGATATTGTGTGTAAAATGTGTAAAATGCGAGTTCAGTGAGTAAATTTGAGCAATGCAATTAGAGCAATTGCTTTAAACACTAGTTAACTTTGTAACAAATGAAACACATGGATTAATGCTGTTGACTTTCTTGGGTCCTCCAATTTCCTTCCACATTTCCTTTGCACCAATTATTTCATAATCATTCACTCTCATTAATCACACGTCTATTATAAGCTATAGAGTATAACCAAGGGATGTAAAACTAGAAATTTCATTTCATTTCATTTTGAATGGAATAGCGCATTGATTCAATCCCCCGGGGAAGTTAGTTTGTGGTGGACAACATCGTTTCCATGGGTTTTCTCGGAGTACTCCCATTTCCTTCCACATTCTCATTCCACTAATTATTCCATCACCATTCACTTGCCTTAGTCATCGCCTCCCGTAACCTAACGGGCATAATCGTGGGACGTTAAACTGCAAGATTTCATTTCATTTTGAAATGGAATGGCGAGACTAAAGTAGGATTATATCTGTTTATGTGTTTGATGAAGGTTATTGTTTCTTTCTGCACCGAGGCTGTATGAGAGGGAGACCTATAGTTCAAGGTGGAATCCGAACCACTATAATAGTTCAGATTTTATAATTGCTTCCATGAGACAATGTGACCAAAGAGACACGTGCCAGCTACAAAGCAAGCGGGAGAACAATATTATATGCCTACAAAAAACACCGAAACAAGATACATTATTCATACTAGGTGGGAGACCCGGGTTTCCGGCGGGAGCTCATGTGATTCGGATTCCATCTTAATCATTGGGGCCGCGGTGGCTCAGTGGTAGAGCGTTCACCTCTGGTGCTTGGGGTCCCGGGTTCGATCCCAGCCCCCGCCAAGTGAACTTTGTGGTGGACAAACACCGTGTGCGTGGGTTTTCTCGGGGTTCCCCCACTTTCTTCTTTCCCCCATTTCACTCATTTCTCATTATCACCGTCTCCTTTAGCCTAACTGGCATAACCGTGGGACGTAAAACTCAAAGATTTCATTATTTTTCATTTTAATCAGTAGGTCCCGTCTCATATAGCCTCACTGCTGAAAGGGACGTTAAACACAAAATCAACTTAACTATTCGTACCATCGAATTTAATATTTTTGTTATAACCTCGAAAATGAAGTACTAAACGGTAAGAATACTGCAAAACAAGATATAATATAAAACAATAAAACGAAACAGGCAGTAAGTTTAAAATTGACAAGGGAGGGGTTTTAAAACGTTAAGACATTATCATGTTACTTGCATTAACACTTAGCAACAACACACAAATATACTATCATACTATTGAACTAATATACTATTAGTTCATATAATATCACTAATATACTATTGAACGTCGTAATCTTTCATCACTTAAAACTTCTGTTGCTCTGGAATATTATAATTTATTTTTCTAATCGAATCAATTTATCTATTTTAGTATTTTATCCGTAGTAACTATGAAACAAATCATAGCTTATTCTAATACGCAATGTTTTCAATTTTAATGCGAATGGTTAGCAATAATCTGTGCATTCACTTTTTTGACAACTTTTTTTATCCTTCTGTCATCACATATTTACAGTACTCTTACATATATATATATATATATATATATATATATATATATATATATATATATATATATATATATATTTTACTTCGGTCTCTCCATGAAATCCAGATATTTGCTCCCAAGGGATTCAACTGTTAATTTAATGAGAGAATGTCGAGACCATTGGAATCCAAAATTAGTGACCAACAAAACATGATCCCTGGCTTCTACATATGCACCATTGTTCTCTCGGTTTTCTGTCCTACCGGCTTGCTTCAAAGACTCACTGCCCTTACGAACTATTGCAAAACTCAAATGCTACTAAATGATTCATATAAGCATTATTTAACTACCTATGAGATTTCGTAGTTGACTTCCCAACTTCATGGAACAAAACCTAATTGGAACATCCTATTCATTAATAATAATTATTATTATAATATAGAGATGCAAGGCCTCGGAAAAAAACCGGCTTTTTTTTTTGAAAACAATCTGTTTTTTCTGCTTCGCTTTTTTGCTTGGGAAATTTTGGGCTTTTTTCAAAATTCTGCTTTAAATTGATAAAGCAGACTTTGTTTCGCTTCTCTATAACACAAAATAACATTTAATTAGTGGCTGATGCCGATAATAATATAAAACCTCGAAAATAAACCATGAATTTCAAAAAGATATTTCAAACAATTTTACTTCTCAACATATTTACATTATGAATTCCAAAGGATTAACCAATGTATATAATAAGAATTTTTTAAACCTCCTATATATAAAAGTAAGCAGGGTTGGGAAGAACCATGGTTATTTTTGAAAATGCCAAAAACCCGTTTTTGGGGGGGAAGTTTAAACTGAGCTTTTTTGGCTTAAATCAGGCTTTTTGGGTTTAGAAATTTTGCTTTATGTATTTATATTACATATTGACGGAAATAAGTTTGTTTCGCCTTGGTGTTATTATGCAACAACAGGGTTATGCTGGAAGAGGTCGCATACGCTTAAAGAAATCGAGTCACTAAATTTCTTAAATTGGGAAACTCCCGCCCTAGCCATCGGGAAAATCCCGTTATTACTCTAAATGTAAAACAATAATGGAAAAATCCTGTTATTGCTTTGCATGTAAAATTTAAAGGTCAACGTATCATAATCAATACGCTAAAACTGAGGTATTAAATAACAAATTTAGTACGTATATATCATTGAAAGTCCAATCCAAGCTAATGTTGGAAGCTACGTAGGCAATCGATAAATTATGCCAATTTCTATCAATATATTTAAGCAACCTTGGCTTCTTTATAAAATAACAGGCATTCAGGCATGCAGAAATATACAAATTGGTTTCGTTTCGTATGTTCAGGCTTAACATCCTTACGTAATACCGAGGTTATCAAGGAGAAAACTCGCTTAAAGTTACATCCGAACCGCTACTTTGTTTACGCATGAAAGAAGGATTGTGGTTCAACCGAGAATTAAACATGGGACACCTTGATTAAAAGGTAAAAAGGAAATAGAACTAATGCAGATTGTTTGATGTGTGGAAACATCACCATGAAGTTCACACGATTCGCATTTTTCGTTCTTTTTATTTTTTTGGTTTAAACCAGTTGTTTATTTAAGAAAAAGAAGAAAACAGCTGGTGTAAACCAGCCAACCCTAAAAGTAAATATTTCTTTTTAAAATATACACAAACAACTAGCAAAATTCTATGTAGTATTTTTACTTCAAAATATTCCATACCCTCTTTTTGGAACAAAATAAAATTAAAATAAAACATAAGAGAAATACTTAGATTTATATGATACACTTAAAGGCTGCACAGCTAGAGCTTTTGGTTCTGTATATTCTTGAAATGCTAGTTTTCTATAAGCACCATTACGGTTTACTCAGTCCTCAAGTTTTTTTGAATTTTTAACAAGAGTGATTCAACATATGAAGGGTGTGAGGCAAGAACATGGTAACTCACAATTTTACTATTTTAAGAAATTAGAGATTTTCTGCTGCACAATGCATTTTGAAAGTCGGAAAGCTGATTTTTCACATAATACTATACATGAAGGACTGAACGAAGCGGCATGCGTTGCTGTCTATCTGCTGCATAACTCAGCAATTGAAAATTGGTTGGTTACCATGTTCTTGGCTCACACCCTTCATATCATGACGGAACTCTCTGCACCCAACCACCACCAAAAAAAAGGACTATGGAATATATTTAAGTTAAGATAAATACAACTGCACAACAAACATGACCGAGTGGAGCTTTTGCGCTTCTATCGGGAAGTTCGGGATTCAACCCAGCATTCGAGCATTCTGACAAAGCTTTTCTTCATTCTATCTGTGAAGTAGAAATAGAAAGTGTACTGTGAGTTGGCCGTCTTCCTTGCGTTATTATTATTAATTACCAGCAGTGACTGTTTTGCGAAGGTTAGAGGGGTGTTCTTTCGGACTGATGCCTGTTCCCCAAAATTACGGAATGTCCAAAACAAAGGAAATATCTATTAGTTATGCCTTTACTCATAAACTTTAAGCTCCCGTCAAATAAAAATTACGAATGTTTAGAAAAACTAAACATTTGTAAGAAAATCCCCTCCCAAAATACTCTTCCAAATCCGCCACTGATTCTCAGTATAAAATGATCTTCAAGGTTGTATTCGGAAGATTATCGCTAAATATATCAACGAAACGAAATATTATGCCTGTACTCATAAACTTCAAGCTCCTTCCAAATAAAATTAGGACATTTTAGAAAACGAAACAATCAGAGAAACCCCTCCCAAAGTACTTTTCTACTGATTATTTGTATAAATTAGTTTTAAAGATTGTATCTGGAAAATTATTGCTAAATCGTTGCACAGCTACAGCATAACAGAAATGTGGAAGTACGGTTTGACGGATATATTGAAAAACGTACGCTTTGACGAATATAAAGAAAAACATAAGTTTAACTTTTGCGCTAGAAGCTAGAGTATTAAGCTCTTAGAAATGAAACACGGATGACAAACTAAAATGATTTAGAGAAGAAAAAATGTTGATAAATCAAAAGTTAAAATAAAGTCAAATAGCCTATAAAATTGCCCTCAAATACTACATTCTTCATGTTAGCTTTAATTCGTAAAACATGTGCTCCATCCATCTTGATGGTGAATTTCAGAGCGAAATATGGCATTTAGGTCATGGAATTCTTATCTAACTATAGAATATACTATAAGAAAGCTATTTAGATAGAAAAATCATGAAAATAAAAAAAAGCCAAAATTTCCAAAATTCTCGTTTTTTCCCAAAAAAGCCGGCTGTTTATGTGAAAAAAAACATAAATTCAAAAAAGCCGGCTTTTTGGCATCTCTAGTTGCTACTGTCGTTGCAACCATAACACCGATCTGAAAATAAGCTAGCAATTATTTATTTCAAACTAATTTACGGCTTTAAACTTGTTCCAGAGGCCTAGTGAAACGTGTGTCGCATGGATATTGCTCTCAATAGATATGCGTGCACCGGAATATATTCACTGAACCCTCAGATATTTACAAACCCTACTATCTCTCCGCAAACTTGATTCGTGTTGCAAGATGATACACTAGATCTACCTCTAAAGACCCACAATGTTCAACTTCATTAGGGGTTAAGGAAAATGGGGATACTTCTTGTTTATCGTCTGCAGCGAATCCTTGTTCTCCACATATGGCCGAGAAATCAGAATCTACTCGTCCATCAACTAGTAAAGAGCTCTCCATTAGTGAACAGTTATAATCATTGACGGAAAATCGCAAGAGACGTTTAGCGTCACGCACCAGAAGAACTGAGTAAAGCGCGATTCCATATAAGAGGCAAATTGAAAGAAAAAGTGATTTTAGCAAATGAAGTAGCAAAGTAAGGTCACAAGAAGCTAATGAACCACTACACAGACAACGAGAAAATATTAACAAGAAAACCCCACTAAATGTATAATTTATGGTGAAATGTTCAATGAATGCTGGGTGCAGTGTGAATCCTGCGATGGCTGGGTTCATGAAACTGCACCTCAATTGAGTCAACAGATATCCATTACACGCTACCACTGTTAGCTTCGTGGATAGGTTTTCTTATTGTTCCTTCTAGGTGTAGAATATGATGTTTTTCAAACATCTTACGTGTTCCTTAGTGCTCGCCAATATTCCAAATATGTGAAATTTAGCGATCTGTATTGCCATTTGTCTATTTCATTATTTTAGCATTTATGTTGATATGTTCAGTTTGTTAATAAAGTTCACATTCCATATTTCAGGCTTATTTCGGGGCAATTTTACTTCTTTTTACCAAGAGGCACTTCAATGTGTTAAAATGTCTGGGGCTACCTCCTTTCCCCTAAAAAGATGAACTAATATTCACATGTTTATATTTCCAGGTTTACTTTCGGAAAATTCTTAGCACTCTTAAGTTAGGTACTAATTTGTGCAAAACAAAAAGTTGGACACCAGTCAAGCCCCCTCCTGAAATTGGCGGAGGCAGTGCTCCCTTACACCACCCTTCCGCCTTGTTACGGCACTACGAGTTTTATGAATCCTGATGCAGGGACGACCATGTTTTCAATGATTTTGTATCCATTCAGCACAGGTTGCTAGTATAGAACAGATAATTAGGCCCAAATGAAGATCAATAATACAGTGAGAGCAGCTAGATTCACTTCTTCCACTCTTGAATAAAATTCACAAAACATGGTTACTTCCTTTTGCAGTATTGCTACATGATTTGCTATATCTATGCGATGTGCATTGTTAAATCAGTGTACAAAAGCACTTTTTCTCGCTACAAGTGAATGTCGCAAAAGACCAACCAAAGATACAAATATCTAACAGGACAAACTATATAAAATCAATAGATTTCGTTCCGAAACAATCACAGGAAAATATGGATGTTATCAATATGGTTGTTTAGCATGTGGAAAACATTTTAGATATCAATGTTCAGCTAGGAGCGCACAATGTAGGGATTGCAACGAATATAATCATTTTGCACACTATTGTCCAAAAGGTATACAAATAGGTACATAAGAAGAATCAATGAGTTGCCTGATGAAGATATTCAGAAGGAAGACAAGATCTTCATCCTTACTGAATTACAGAAGAATTAGATGACAGAAGCAAATACGAATGTAGAAGATGAACGAAATTTTAGTTCAGTGGAGATTTTATGTTAAGCTCCATTCAGGTAGCCAATACAGAGAAGAAAATATGTTCACTAGTAATTAATCGAATTTAATTGGTAAAACGAAATTCAGAGGTTAAACACGAGAATCTTGAACCAGAAAATCGATAACAGAGGAATCAGGTCTGTAGACACACCGACACACCGACAAACAGGTAGTAGAAATGGAATACCTTAGTATGAGTCAGGGAATATGTACAAGGTCAACAATAATAGAAGGAAAGAATACAGAAGTCCAAAACAAATATGGTAAACAGGTGAAAACAGAAAATAAAGTTACGAAAGAAAGAAACAGAAGAAAACAATACAGAAATGTAGATAGTAAAATAATAAGAATGTGTAAAAATAAAAGAGAAGGCGAAGATATAAAGGGATTAGTCAAGAAAAAAGATGTAGAGGATAAGTATAAAGAAATGATACAAAAAGATGATGGATGGAAGTCTGAAGAATTAAAGCAAACCGTTGAGACACAGGTGAAAAAGAGTCAGAGAGAAAAGGAATGCGTACAAGTTTACTTTTGGCGCACCACTAGAAACAATTGTTAAAACTTATAATTCTTTTACTAATTTCCTTCTTATTATCCCCTAAAAGGTTTCCCTTGGCGACATGAAAATGTCTCACTTGGCATAGATAAAATACAGGGATGAATAATTAAATATTATAGTGCAAAAACTCAAACCAACCTGCCTTAGGTGGCCATTAAAACACGAATGCTATCCACTCGGGTCAGGAAGAATAAAGCTGGTGGGTCCGTACGCTAGCGCGGGAGTGCGTCCGAAAGGAACAAGTCTGTCAGCAGTCGGGGATATGTGCGCAAGCCAAGATGAAAAGGAATGGGTTTTGTCAATGGTACGAATTTCAATAGCACTTGTAATTTTTTTTCCAGTAACGTTGCACTTGAACATATAAAATACAGGTTTTTTACATTGTGCAAAAATATGCTGCCAGTGGAAAATAACATCTAATAGTGCCATCTTTTATATACACTCACTTATTATATCCGGTGTAAATCACTTGTGATCATTTTATACTAGAACACTACACTTGTAAACCTATAATACAGAGTATTACTTTGTATTTCATTCTGTCGCCATTTGTTCCTTATAAACATGCCTATCCATACAAAGAATTGAATTTTACATGTAAATAGTTCAAAGTGTCGTGCGCCAAAGCTACACCTGCACATAAGAATGAGATACAGGTGAAGAAGGGGGTTAAGAGGGAAAGAAGCTGCAAAAAGGAGTGAAAAGGGAGAAATTTTTGTATGATGGTTATTAGTAGCGAAAAATACATTAATGAAGTGCCATCTGACAAAGTAGAAGAAGAGAAGAAAACGGAAAAAAAAGTTCTGATATAAAACAGTTGAATATTTGTTGTTTGTAGTTGAAAGATAAAGTGTTGAATGTTTGTTGATTTCGGCTCCTATTGCCTATTATTTCGTGTGCTTGAGGGAACTCAAACGATGTTTTCGAATATCGTAGCTTTTGATATGTTAATAGTATTGAGTGAAGTCGGGAGAATTATCGCGAGGCTGCGCGGCTATATGATCAACGGTTTCTGAATCGTGCTGGGCAGTCGAGGAAAGCGTTTCGTCTTGCACTTGGTGTGCAGAGGACTGGGCATGTCCCTTCTCAACACAAAAGACGTCAGCAGATCAGGCGCCGTGTTTAGGATAAACGGTCTCCCGGCATCCTTGCTGCAGTCCATGTGGTTCCCCAAATCTCGAAAACACGATTCGCCAGGGATGCTGCGATAAGCAACATGACGGCTTGGAGGATTCTGCTAAACAACGTGCTCCATTTTGACCATGTTCATCTGAATTAGGAACTCCGAGAACAAGATCTACATATCCGTCTAGTTTTGTCAGTGGATGAGTGCCAGAAAACCCATGTTTCCACCGGGACATTCTGTGGACGGATGTAGCAACCTTCAAGAGTAATGGAGATGTCAGCATACACAACGCACACTACTGGTCCAGTTTGAATCCTTTTTTTTGAAGTGTCTACGTGCACTACGAACAAAGAAAAATGCCTGTGCCGGTGGACTGATAGTAGCAATTCAACTTCAAATAACAGACGTAGATCCCAAACCGCAGAATTTAACGATAAGTGTTTCCCGTTAAAGTTGTTTCTATTTCAATAATACTTCCAAAGAAATCGAAATGGATACCAATTTCCATTTGAAATTTGGAGTTAACCACCGTGGATGTATCCCCGCTACGCCAATTGATATAGAAGCATCACCATTGATTCTTCACGTACGATTTGGTCATTCAGTTTTTTGTTATTTGAAGTGTCTGCGTGTACTACGAACAGAGGAAAATGACTGAGATGGCAATTGGTCTGAAGTGGCAATTCAACAAATAACATAAGTAGTTACCAAACCGTAGAATATGACGAAAAGTGTTTCCCGTAAAAGTTGTTTCTTTATCAGTAATACTTTCAAAGAAGTCGAAATTGATACCAGTTTCCATTAAAAATTTTGGAGTTAATCCCTTTGATGCATTCCCGCTACGCCACTGGATATGGGAGTATCACCATTTTATTCTTCAGATACGATTTAGTCATTCATTTTCTGTTTGAAGTGTCTCCGTGCACTATGAACAGAAAAATGAGTTTACCGGGTTGTCTGATAGTAGCAATACAACAAATAATAGACGTAGATCCGAAACCGTAGAATTTAACGAAAAGTGTTTCCCGTAAAAGTTAATTCTTTTTCAATATTACTTCTAAAAAATCGAAATTGATACCATTTTCCATTAAAAATTTTGGTGTTGACCCCCTTGGTGTATTCCCGCTACGCCGCTGGATATGGAAGTATCACCATTTGATTCTTGATGTACCATTTGGTCATTCATTTTTTGTTTCCAGCGTCTACGTGCACTAGAAGCTGAGAAATATGTCTAAGACTGGTGGTCTGATACACCCTCTTCCCCTCCCTACATTGGACCGTCAAACTAAAATGATAAAAGTCATCCCAGGTCCGAAGTTCATCCATGTTGAAAATTTGAATGAGATCGGTTTGGTGATTCCAAAGTTATGAGGTTTTACTAGTATATACCCGCTTCGCTGGGTGAAATGAAAATTTAAATGCAAAATTCCGTGTCTCATGTGTTCTGTACCCGTGAAATATGCTGTTTTCGTTTTTAATGGCATCGAATTAAACGGCATCGGAAAGATTATTGATCACCTCGGCGATCCCGAATACCACGTATTCGACGCTAATATTAATCATTTTCGATCATTTCATTATCTCCCAAGCTACGGGGCTGAGTTTGGTTTCAAACGGGATCGGAAGTGTCATTCTTCATCTCAGCGACCCTAAAAACTACGGATCAGACACTAGTGTCGGATAATTTTGAACATTTATATATATATATATATATATATCTCTCTCTCTCTCTCTCTCTCTCTCTCTCTCTCTCTCTCTCTCTATATATATATATATATATATATATATATATATATATATATATATATATATCCCCCTCCTCTTCTTTCATGTTGTGCGGCACGGCATTGGATGTGTTACCGGTCATCTCAGTGACCCAGGAAACTATGGATTCGACACTAATATGGGTTATTTTTTATTTCCCTCTCCCCCTCTCAGAAGACGCGCGGCTGAATTTGGAATTAACACCATACGAAGTGTCATTGTTCATCTCGGCGATCCCAGAAACTATAATTTCAACACTAATTTCGGATCATTATATCCCCCTCCCCCTTGTTGCGGCCTATGTCATCGGAAGTATCACTGTCCATCTGAGCGGCCCCAAAAATGTGGATTGAGCACTAATATCTGTCATTTTCGACCATTTTTAAACGTTTTACTCCCCCTCAACCAAGTTGAAGGTTTGAATCTGAATTTAAACGGGATCGAAAGTATCACTGCTCATCTAAGCGACCCAGAAAACTATAAATTCTACTGATAGTGGACATATTCGACCATTTTTAATATATCTCTTTCTCCCACTTCTTCAACTTGTGGAGCTGATTTTGGATTTAAACCGGATCAGAAATGTCTCTGTTCATCATAATGATCCCGAAAACTATGGATTAGACACTAATATTGGTCATTTTCAATCATTATTATATACAACTCCTCCTCCCCTCAACCGTGCTGCGGCACACGGCGTCAAAATTGTCACTGTTAATCTCAGCAAATCCTAAAACTATGGATTCGACACTAATATTAGCGATTTCCGATCATTTTTATTGTTTATTCCCCTCCCCTACGTTGCAACTTCCCCCTCCTCAACTATCAGGGCTGAACTTGGATTGTTACAGCATCAGAAGTGTCACTGTTTCTCTCATCGATCCCGAAAACTATGGATTCAACACTAATATTGGTCATTTTGATCATTTTTAAATTTCTCCTTCTTCTCCCTCCCCTACGTTGCATCGTCAAAGTGAGTATCCTTAATCCCTGCCCGAAAACTCATGTATGTGGAAAATTTGATTGAGATCGGTCGGATGGTTCAAGAGTGATAAAGTCACAAAGGCAGTCATTTTTATTTTTTACATATATCTCCCCTCCCTCTCCCCTATGGTGGCTCGTTATAGTGAAACGATAAAAAAACACCCAAGGTCTGACCCTGATACATGTTGAAAATTTGATCGAGATTGGTTGGGTGGTTCAAAAGTTATTAGTTTTTATTCATACGTTCCCCTCCTTTCCCTCTTCCCTAGGATCTACCGTTAAAGTGAAATTACAAAAATGTTTCCACATCCGAACCTTATGCATGTTGAAAATTTGATTTAGATTGGTCGGGTGGTTCAAGAGTGATGAAGTCACAAAGGCAGTCATTTTTATTTTTTTTTTACATATATCTCCCCCTTCCCCTCCTCTATACTTGCTCGTCATAGTGAAACGATAAAAAGCACCCAAGGCCCGACCCTCATACATGTTGAAAATTGGATTGAGATCGGTCGGATGGTTCAAGAGTGATAAAGTCACAAAGGCAGTCATTTTTATTTTTTACATATATCTCCCCCTCCCTCTCCCCTATGGTGGCTCGTCATAGTGAAACGATAAAAAGCACCCAAGGCCCGACCCTCATACATGTTGAAAATTTGATCGAGATTGGTTGTGTGGTTCAAAAGTTATTAGTTTTATTAATTTTTATTCATGTACCCCTCCCCACTTCCTTCCCTGGAATCTACCGTTAAAGTGAAATTACAAAAATATTTCCAGATCCAAATCTCATGTATGTTGAAACTCTGAATGAGATCGGTCGGATAGTTCAAGATTTATTAAATTACAAAAATAGTCACTTTCAGTCTTATATAAATTGATTTTTATATACCTCCCCCTCCTTCTCCTCCTATACGTTGCTCAGTCAATTTAAAATTATAGAAAAAATCCCAGGCCTAAACCTCATCTATGTTGAAAATTTGATCAAGATCGGTTGAGTGGTTCGGGAGTTATTAAGTTTTATTTATTTTTATACCCATTCTCCCTCCCCCCTCACTTTTACCATCCAAGTGAATAGCCTAAAACCAGCCCGGCCTTGAACCTCATCCATGTTACAGATTTGAACGAGATCGATCAAGCGGTTCAGGAGATTTAAAGTCATAAACATAGTGATTTTCAATTTTATATATATAGATATATTTTTATATACACACGTCTCCCTCCCCTCTCCCTCTCCTCAGCTCTAGTAAAAAAAGCATTTTAGGCATAGGGTTATTTTTACGTAATATTCATATCCGAGTTCTTACTGTGAAAAATTCCTTGCTATAGTTGCTATTTTTCTTTAGTTTCAACAAATACTTGATTGGCAACAATGGTGAACGCAGCCGTTGGGAGTTTGAATTGCTCTAGTTCCTGCTTGGAATACACACGTAGATGGCACTGCGTCGGAATACACACCGATCGAGAAACGAAATTTTTCAGTCTGAGCACACACTTTACACACACAAACCGGCTGTATCCGTATAAACGAGCGGAGTCAAAAGAACTCGCGGGGGGAACCCTATAATGGTCCTGCACGCGTTAAAAGTAAAAAACTTTTCGAGCAACCACTAAAAAATGCTCGCTTTGCAAAAATTGCTCAGAGTGCTGCTCTGTAGCCGATTGACCTACAAAGATTGGCGGGTTCACCAACGCACACACACACACACACACACACACACACACACACACACACACACACATACACACTTCCATCTCAGGTTGCGGACTAACCCACTTTAGTGAAATACTGTAAAATTCCGAGTGACCCATTCTTATGTTGCGATTGGTCTGTTTAAAAAGTCAGTAAATTTTTTTGGAACGCGTAAGAAAACGTTTCGATTTTTTTTAAACTTTTGTCCGTTTTCGATCACTGTAAAAACATCGCACGTAATTGAGACTTTGTGTTGAGCATTCCAAATCATCACTGAGGTAAAAGTCCATGCTTTTTGTAGATCATTAGAATTTATTGGATTTAGATTTCAAGTAAACTTAAAATTTGTGCTTTCGTAATCGTAATTTCCGCCTCAGATTATTTCGGTTTAAGAAAACGGAAGTGTAGGGGGAGGCTCATTTTACTGTTTCAGAGAGCCTTCTTGATCAAAATAATAAAAAAAAAACAGTCAAGAAAACTTTTATTCTTCATTTAATTAATGTGCTATCGCTTGGTGAAGGAAGTCACGTGAATTCGCCTTGCACTTCCAATCCGTATCAATTACAAAGTAAAATTTTCCCAATCATCTCCTTCCCTTGGATGCATAAACTTGCTTTGCCGACCTCCATTCAAGCTTGGGAACTCTCGAATGACAAGATCTGTCGCAACGTTGTCGGTCGCGTACGAACTATCCTATTACAATAATTGAGTTGATTTTAGTTTAGCGTCCCTTTCAGCAGCGAGGCTATATGAGACGTGGACCTACTGATTAACGTGGAATCCGAACCACATGAGCTCCCGTCGGGAATCGAACCCGATTCTCCCACCTATTACAAGAATTAAAACAAAATATATGCTAATTTTACCTTCTTCCAGACTTATCACTGTATACCGCGAGGGATAGTTCACTACTTATATATTAAAATTAAGTACGTAGCGCAACCTGAACTCTCGCGTTAGGTTTAAACTTAACACTTGTAGAAAAATCAAATAATTCAAACACCGGGAGTTTGCTTTTAAATGCTCATATTTAGCTATGAAACAAAATAGTTTATCTTACATGAAGTAAGTATCACATTAAACTTTGATATTAACTTACGTACGAACTAAAACACGAACAAATATTACATACGAGCACCACGAAGTGAAATCTGTACCATTCGCATTAAACACACAGTAAAATAAAGATTCACATATATAAAACTTGTATAGTACTCTTTTTCTCAATAGTTCCCTATCTGGCTAAATGATTATACAAATATATAATTATTCACATAAAAAAATTATACGTGCACGTGATGATCAATAGTGGCTGACTTTCGTTGTTTTTTTCTTTTATTATCGCTGCTATTATATGACGGTGAAGCTGGCGTACTAATCACAGATGAAAAAAAAAGAAATCACTTTATCTTATCGTACGATTTGCTCCTGTTGATAACGTTCTTGGGATAGTCCTAATATTAATTCCTTGTAACTTCCTCAAATATACGTTTTAAAACTACTTACAAATGCACTTCTCCTGGAGCGGGATTTTCCCTTTGCTATCGTCCTGTGATTATTGGATACTGATGACACAGAGGCAACGTCTCTGAGAGTAAAACCTTCCTGGCTGAGATTTCAATTAGTATCGGGCATGAGGCTAAATATGTTAAATTCTTCTACTTTACTTTTCAAACGCAAAACTTCTCACTAACTCATGATTATATAGAAACGCCGGTCCTCACGCCTTAGATGTTTGGTCTCCTCTTCGCTTGCTGACGCCCGATTGCTTGGCGCACTTTCTGGTCACCACAATGCACGTGATGAGCAAGTATGCACTAGACATAACACTGTTCCTTATTGGCTGATAATTGAAAAATTGTCCAATCACGACTGGACTTAGAAATAACTGGAGATATGGCATGATACAGCACCTTCTCGAAGGTTCTAGACAACTACGCAGAAAGAAATGCCAACATCTTCGAGAAAAACGACTATTGTTCTCCACACACACACATTCACAAGAGAAGTCAGTTTTTGGCGTCGAAAAGATGTCATGTAATGTAAAAGAAGTCGCATAGTTGAAAACTGATAAATTTATCACTAAAAATTGATTATAAGTTCAATAAAATATGCGCATTAATTTTTCTTGCTTCGAGAGTCGATGGCAAATGTTAACTACACACATCATCAAACCATTGCACTTTTATTGTTCCCAGTGTTGCTAACTGTGGCATCAAAGTTAACGAAACTTCGCTAACTTTAAAAGGCTGCAGTTAATTCATGAAGCATTGGTCGAGAATTGTATTTGGTGTGTTTCTTATTCATAGGAATGTGAACCACCTGACAAAATTTCAGAATTTTAAAAGATGGTGTTTTCAAGAAAACGGCGCCCTAAAATGGCGATTTTTGAAAATTTTACAATTTCTCGATTTTATTTATTTATTTATTTATTTATTTATTTATTTTTTGACAAAACGGTTGCACACCGAATCAATACAAATTCGTTTTCGGAAAGCGCGTAGCTAGGTCTTACCAACCGCGAAATCAGAATTTTAAAATTCGAAGCAGAAGTGCTCGAAAAAAATCGCAAACTTCGACTTTTCAGATAAATTGACCTTCATTTGTTAATATATGTACAAAAAGCTACACAGGCGCAAACCAAAGTATAGTAAAATATAGTTTATATATATCCCTATGTACATACCACAACAAGAGTTATAACTCTACCTGTCTCCATAGCCGGATGGTGAGGCTCCGAAGTTGAACATTTGCCATGTCTTCTACAATTCATAAATTGTACTCCCCGTATTTGGTGGCCCATTACTTGGCGGGAATTTTTTTTTCGAATAAACAATAAATATGGATCTCTTAAGAACATGTCCAGGTGCAAAAAAAGTTTCAACAATATCTGAGATTGTGATGGTACATGCTCTGCCTGAATTGAGATGGAAGGAACCTATAACCTTATATTCCTATTTAATTAACAGTATAAAATTAACATAGCATAGATTCACCAATTACGATAATTTATAACTCCAAGTGTGAATATCTATATGACAAATAATATAATAATATTACAAGGACTTCGAAAGCATACTTGAAAAAAATGAGTTTTAGAACACTCGGTTAACAAGAGTTTAGCAAGTCTTAATTTTCTCTGAAATCAGACTCAATCTCTCCTAACAGAATTCCAGGCAGAATTTTTAATTTCGTTCACAAGTTTGAACTGGTTCCATCATCCTGTATTTCCCATATACAAAAAGCTACATCATTATTATAACATAGTCAATAAATTGTTTCAAAACTATAACAGTATTTAGGTGGATATTTTGATCATTCTCACTGTGTACAAGCACTGTTCGTCTACATTAGATTCCCAACGTGAAACGAAATTAGAACTTACAACTTCACGTGTGGAGATTAACTATTCTTTCATAACCTTTCACAATCTCCTCTTGTCTGCGATATTGACTTGCGCTTAACTGTTAGAATATTTTTCAACGTTTCTTCTTTCTGTTTTTCAATTTTCGAGTGAATAATAGTGAGCTTTAAGAAGTATACAGTTGTTCATTCGGTATGAACATTCATTGATATTACCGTTTGTGATTTATCGTATTAGAGAAACATTGCTCATACTGATATAATGTGAATATTGGATGCTATAAACATTCGCTATTTTGAATTCATTTTCTTCATTAATTCATAGATTTTTTATTGTCCGTACAACGTATGAATTAAGCAAACATATAAACTATGACAAAATATAAATGTGTAAAAAACTTTAACCTATCATGACGCTTGCAATAATTACTTGGTTCTAGTTAACTGAAAAATTAAGGGTTAGAGCAAGTGTGTTTTAATTTTTCATACTTCCTTCAGGAATTGTATCAATTATCCAATTTTTATTGTATTTAACAGTCATATTCATGTAACTAATATTTGCTGTTGTCAGTTCACAATATTATATTATGTCATACCTACATCAAGTATGCTGTGATATAAAACTATGAATAGGGTATTAGTTAACACAACTCATTAACAATAAGAAGACGAAAGTAATGCATAATATTCGATAACATAGATATACATAATTACTGTTTTGTTTTTCAATATTATATTTCATTAATAATATATATTCATAATGCTGCTACTATTGACATTTACATTCGGATAGCCTCAAATCTAAGTAGCTCATAAAATACTAAATAAAAAGGCCACCCTGAAAACACAGCAAGCATTGTAAACAGTGTGAATAGTCGGTATAATTCCGATGCTCTCCCTATGAAGTACTTAAGCAACCCATTACAATTATTACTACACAACAACAAAATCATATGCAATATCTTGAAGATACCGGGTGTGTTACCAGAACTTAAGATGTTCTCTCTCTAAAAGTTAGTATTAGTTTGGTGTGTAAATTCTTCATTCCATTAAGCTCGCCCAAACGACTGGCATCTTCCGAACTACCGAATAGGACATTTGTTTAATGGATTTTTTTTTGTGATCTAGAAAAATATTCATGCGTACTTCTTCTTGGACACAATAAGAATAATGTATTTCCCTGTTTCTGGAGATAAACCTTACCGGTCCACTACGAAAAGCAGAGGGTTGTAGTTCAAATGTCTATAATAACAGCATGGCCTGAGAATGATGCACATGATGTAAAATGTTTATATACGTAAATTTGTATATAAATTTGGTTGCAACGTTGTAATTACGATAGCCATCTACCAGCTGACCTCTAGGAATTGAGAGATATATGTTTCTGTATGGTCAATAGTTCCTACTTCTGAATGGAGATTTTATGATGCAAACTTAATTATAATAAAACACAAAAAAGAGAGAAATTGTGTTATTGTTTTCGGAATTAATTACTGTACCGATTAATCTTTATCTTTAATTTCATAATTTCTAACCTTATTAGTACTTTCTGCTCTGTCCTGTAAATTTAGGATAGGTGTTTAGAGATTAAAACAAATTACAACATTCTCACAGATATACCAGTGAGATGATATAAATAAGTAAGGTGATCATCATTGCATAATGTAACAGAAAGCTAATGTTAAGTCCCAAACAAAGAATCTGAATGGTTTCATAAACTTTAGTGAGATAATGTTGCAGAATTGAATTTTAACTATAATGACTAATTGAATAATATCAAATTAAATATAAGATGTATTACATAGCATATACGTATGCTACCTGATTGTCTCATCAGTAAATTCTTACGGGGTACTGTTGATGCAAACAAGTTTTGAAATTCATTTTATGAAGTAATGTCAAGCCACTTCTGAGTACTGTAAAGTACTTTAAGTGTATGTATGTGCATAAGTAATAACGAAGTCTAATCTCACATACAAATAATTTATATATAATGAGGTAAATTTACCTTACAACTCATTGTAAGGAATACACGAAAATAAAAGAATTAAATATAATAGCTAGTTTAACTAGCACTTTGATAGTAGCGCCTTTTTGGAATTGCTCGATAATTTATTGATGACCTGGTTATACATCCTTTAAAATTTCTGAATATTCTTGAAAGTGAGGTGTTAGGTGAGGTGAGGTTACATTTCCAGACAGATGGAAATGTACGCATAAATCAGATTCATATGATTTAATTATATGAAGATTAATTAGTTGCGGTATCCTCCGAAGGAGAGATGTTTCAGAGTTATAGTCACTCAATATTATTTAGTGGTTGATTGGATTTCATAGTCAGTGGTGGACCTCGTAGTCAATATAACATAAAAAAGGTAAAGGTGGAAGTAAATTACATCTTGGGTATTACTTTGTCCCTGTGCATTCATTATTCCATATTTATGAATCGATGGTTACCCTAAAGGTGATTCATAAATTAATCTATTCCTTATAAACATTTAGATTCTAACAATGAAGAATATAGTGAACATATAAAGAAACAATAGCATAAAGTCAATTTTCGTTGGTAGTAAATTCATAATCAAGAAGTTTAAAAAAATATGCTCACTCGTGAAGTGTTAAGAAACTTGAACAATTGTTCAATCTGTATTCAATTACGTAAAGATGAGTCTTAATAATATAACTGTAAGCAAGACGTTACTTATAATCTACATAATTCAATAAACTTTGTAAAATATAATTTTAATTTTTTTTATTACAGGGTGATGGTGGTGGACTTTATTCTAGACGGTTTTTAGTATGGTATTGTTTCCTGGGGATACGGGTATGCAGTTCCTAGTAAGTATGGTGTCTGTCGGATCCCCTGCGTAGCACATTGTCGATAGTCACAAATGCTGAAGGTCTATGTGGAAACATAAACAGCACTTCAACTTCACGTAATTCATGATTTATTCATAATATTTCCGCTACGCACCACTGGTCATCATACATATATGTATGTAACAAAAGTTCCTTTTTGCTAATTTCTTAAATCTGCACTTTGAATTGCAGAAGTTCGATTTTGGGGGAAGCACGAAGTCAGCTCATGTTGACCCGTTACTCCCATAAAAACTTCGCCATGTTCAGAAAGTCAAAGATGACTTCGTTGACTTTCTATTTTTTTCTTCCGGATTCAGTTCCAGGCAACAAAACGAGAGTAATACCCGGAGTTTGTACTTGCACTATACTCACGAATTCTTCTGCGGTTTTAGTGGGTACGCGGTGGCTCAGTGGTAGAGCGTTCACCTCCGCTGCTTGGTGTCCCTGGTCCGATCCCAGAACACGCCGTGTAGGCTTTGTGGTGGACAAACATCGTGCCCCTGGGTTTTCTCGGGGTTATCCCGTTTCATCCCACTTTCTACATTTCATTCATTTCTCATAATCACCGTTTCCTTTAGCTTAAGCGGCATAAACGTGGGACGTAAAAGTTAAAGATTTCATTTCATTTTTTCTTCTGCGGTTTTAGTACTGAGTATCTGGTTTTGTCTAAGGTTATGCCGCGTTGGCACATTCTTTACACCTCCCCCGTCATTCGTCAATACCATCGCAGAGACCCTTGCATGGCCGGCTTGCAGGTCTTTATCGTACCTGTCTGCATCTCGAACATCTGAAAGCGATTTTTAAAGTGGGATGCAGCACCATTAGAAATCGCTGACACGGTTTGGAAATTGTAGATACTTACTTTCTCGTATTCAAACGTTTTTCTATAAAATATTGTTATGTTGTTTTCCTTGAGGTTGGCATTATATTTGTATACACTTTCTTTTGCGAACTCGAATTTGAGATCACTCCTCTACTCTCCACTCAGTATGACAAAGTTGGTTCTGAGTCCAACTCCCTTTAAGCCTCCGTATCGAAACCTCTTTGGCTCACTGGTTCGAAGATGATGAGAAAGTGAACTAAAAGTCTCAATAATGGGGGGAGACTCTTATTTCAGAGGTACAGCTTGTACTGGAAGTCGAACCCATGTAACATATGAAGATTGTGAGCTGAATCTAGATAGGGAGGGATAGCTTGACTAAATTAAAGAGACCATTCCATTGTACATTTTATTTATACGAATAAAAAAAATAAAAATGAGGATACAGATGAATCTCAAAAATCGGTTACTTGGAATTACAACTTGAACTTTTTTACTACATCACATTTATTGGCACAACCCCTTCATTACTCTATGGGTGCTAGAAGGTTTTTATGCTAAGCCGTGATTTATTGAAAATAGTGAATTTGATAATTCGTACTTGCAACTTGCATTGGCCCGAAAGGAGAAATGATAATTCTTGAAGAGGGAATTTGGTCTCATGTTAGAATTTAAACTTCATATGTATCACTAACAAATCTCAAGGTGCTGATCTCGGATCCATGGGGGACTTAGAAAAATAATCACATACCTGATTTTTAGGACGAGTGTCCGTGACGACGAGCAAAACACTGTAGTCGACGGCAGGGCGGAGAATCACACGAGCTGGGCGACAGGCCTCGCTTATATAGGCGGCTTCGTCCCACGCATTTCTGCCAGTTCTGACATCGCTCTAGAGCTACGTCACGAGCCTTGGCGAGGTTGGAGAAGCTTTTTCACGCGCATGTTCAATAGTGGCTAAGACTTATAGATTTTCTATGATTTTCCCCCATCACGCCGGGGTTGAAGTATCTATTTTACATTTACTAATATGTTTTTATTTCACGCATAGCTCCAAATACATAATGTTTTCATGTACTTATCGCTTGCGTGGTGTTAACTAAATTTGCACCCTCGACCCGGCCCTGTGATTTGAGTAAATCAAAGCCAGGGTCATACCACCATTTTTAAATTTTTACATCAATGAGGCATCAGATTGCTAATACAATCAAAGCCTCACCTGACTCCGTTCTCCCTTTCTCTCTTTTCTTTGCTGCACACACAATTTGACAAGCGCGGGCGTCTCGCCCCATAATTTGAGTCCGGCTTAGGACTTCGAGGCATAGCTGTGTAACAGTTATCCGCCGACCTCAGTAAAAAAAATAAAGAAAATAAAAAATAAAAAATGTCGAAAGTTATCTTCCTAATATCTATATCCAAATACAGAAACGGTTGTCCAAGGCAAGTTGCTGGGATTTAAAGGGTTAATATAGAACGGGCCTTATGTAGGGCGCTAAGGAACTAAAAACAAACTTTCCTAAGAGTCTGGAGATTATGAACGAATAAATTGCAAGAGAGCGGGATTGTAAGATTTCATGTGTTTTGACTATACTACGTTTAAATACTACGACAGTTCCACTAACAAAATAGTAGATTAAAGAACCATGTTTAGTATTACCATGTTTAGTACGAAGCTTTATGATTTGAAATTTGTAAGATGAAACCTTAAAATCATGGTATCCTTCTAGCTTATAATTGTCAAGAGGTTTCGTGTGTACTCAAAATAGTAGGTTTTAATCTAGTAGTAGAATTAAGTACACTCACAAAACAAATAGCGTGAATGGCTTTAAAGTTTGACTGAGATGACAATAAAATTACTAGAGCAGTTTTCCTCGTTTATAGTGTAAACCAAATGGGAAACACAGAATGATATAGAATAGTACACTCGATCGTTTTTGCCTTATTTCGTAAAATCTTGCGGGGTTGAGACTTACAATTTGTGAACAAACTTCATTATGTTGTTGCAATATACCATTAATAATTAAGAAAGCATAGGCGATACTTTACTTTCCTATAAAACAAAAATTAAGTGAATATGGAATATCTATGGCACATAAGGAAAATATAACTAACATTACTAGCCATTACTTTCTACATTGGTTGCCAGAAGTGTAATATATTACGATCTTACTGCATAACTCTGTCCTATACTAGTGATCAAAGTATACATATTTTTATTAAATTCTACTCATTCTGATTTTTTGATGTGGTTTCACTCATACTGTGTGGTATGCATCATGCCAGACACAGTAACATTTACGTATACCGGCAATATACCGACATTACAAGCTGATTAGCGCACTTTAGTGCACGTAGGAATTAAATACAAACAACCCTAATTTATTTTCCATGAGAGGTTCTGTTAGCAAGGGGGAGACTGAATAGTTGAAGGACCGACCCTATTGTTAGTGTGTTAGTTTATGCCCTAATGGCCTATGGTAATAACAGATACAAATTCTAATAATCAGGGATGCAGTTACATTTACTATACTAGAGGACATGTTTTGCAGGGGACTGTATAAAGTTTTTTTCATAATTAGGGTGGATGTTTGGGGGGTCTATAGGTTAGTATTGTTAGTATTCCTATTCTTATTATTATTAAAAGTAATATTGGTATTAGCAGTTGTATTTTTTTTAATACGACACGAAATCGAGAAGGATTTCTTTGTGGTTACAAAGGAAATTTACGAAGTAAAGTTACATCATGTTCCACCATGTTGGTGGTTCTTGTTGTTTTATAAGATAGATTTTAAACACAAAAGTTAACCACAACATAAGCTATGGTTGAGCTAGACAAGTTTTTTTTTTTTGAAAAACAAAGAAATCACCGGAAGTATGTTCCGTTCTATTTTTTACTTCAACTAACCTTGACTGATAACAACAATAGGTTTCCGTTTGTGGTGAACTTTCCTGTTTTTAGATCTTAAACACATAGTGTAAGTGATTTAGTTATTCGGAGAATAATCCTACATAGAGACAAAATACATGGTGACATGTATGTATCCTGTTGTTGAGCAACAGTTGAATGCAGATATGATTAAATTCAATGGGCAATAGATAATTTAATAAAATACTTCCTTGTTCTTTTTCGCTTCGGTGTTTGCCAAAAGATAAACATACACAAGTTCCAAAAATTTCGGTCTTTAACATAGTGGAATGAGAATGTGGAGAGTCGATTACCATACTCACATATAGGCTTCTTCAATTGTCTGAAACAAACTTGTGCTTTTACTTGATCAACAATAGGAATTTAATTTCTATATTCAGACAATAACTTTCCATGGTTTTGGTACATTAGATCATGGTTATTATAATGAAATTGAGTTATTTCATATATTGAGAAAGGTTTAAAGTCTCTTAACTTTTCTTGTTTGGCTATCGTTACAATCTTCTTATGATTTGTCACAACGCTGACTTGAAAAAGTTTTTATTCCTTTTACTTTGAGTATTATCACTTGTCCAGATGTTGTGTTTGTACCGGTACGTGAAGAGTTCCTGACCTGTAAGCAATGAACTGAAGTAGGTCAATGGGAGTCTGTCCGTAGATAAAAGAGATTTCCTTGTCACTGCAGAAGTTTATGCATTTTGTGGCACAGAGGAAGTTCGGTATCCGGATGGAAGTTCAGACTTTAGATAACTGTTGTCCACTGATAAACAGTGATGGATCGACCAATAACAATAATCGATTTCCATATCGTCCCTCTGGATCAGCCCTGGATGGGGCCGACAGGCTGTGATCTGGATCTTTGGGTACCTCCAGATACCAGGACTGTGGGGGGGGCTTACTCTAGGCATCACACTGGGAAGGCAATGGATAGAGATCTGCAATCAAAGAGACTATTAGCTTACATCATCATTAATGCGTTACATAGTAACCTTGGCTTATGCGGAGTACTTGTTTATATAGAAAGTCCTTCTTGTAATTGTTCATTATGTTTTTTTAATGGGGCTGACCAACATCAGTTTAGGAAAGGTATAGTGATCGATGGAACCTGCGAAGGTTACCAATATTGAAGCTATCTGAAAGTGAGAATCGAATAAGGAAATGGTTTTATCCAGATGTCCTGTGTGTGCTGTCCACACATCTTCAGAGTCTAGGTATAGATACCTGTTTAAATAATGTATGTGACTATATTAATATCACAATGAAATTAAGAATTAATTTATACCGTGAACAAATTTAACCGGAAGTCTGGAAATAAGTGTATGTGCGCTGACCACACATTACTACTAGGATGCCTCTTGTGTTGAGCTGTGATGGTGTGAAGATAAAGATAACATCATGGTAGAACAAGTTCTTCACAAGATGATTGATTTACCTAACTTGGTTTGTTTCTTCGTGAGTGGAATAATAATGAGGGAGGAAAGCGGATTAGCAAGTATACTTTTCATTTACTGCAGTGATTAATGGATGATGAGTCATATGGTGAGTAAATCCAAGGTACTTTACAGATGGGCAATACCTTGTTTGTTATTAAAACGTTGGGACATACATAGCCTTATTGACATACATTTGCCGTATATTTTGTTTTCAGATGTAGTCAGGTTGAGGAATAGAGTGTTAAAAGGAAGTTTGAATTGAGCCAGCGTGGCGGAAGTTAGCTAATTATACAGCTTGGTATTATGATATGTGTCTTGTAAATTATCAGCTCAGCTGACGAATGTTCGGAGAGAGGGGGAAAAGCTTTTTTTTTTGCATCGCAACTGAGAGAATACATCTAGTATACTGTTACAGACGCCGGCTTCAGACCAGGGACATCTTAACATCGTCAGATAAGTATATTTGCATTGCTTTTCTAATTTAGAGGATAGGAGTGGTCAGTCGTTTGAATTACTATGCATGAATACAAAAAGTTTGTTGTATACGGTCTTTTATACCTTGAAATGTTAATATTATCTACTTATTTTAAAATTGAATTTTAACAAAGATAAAACTTAACAAGTTGATGCAATGCTTTTAAGTAATTTCGTCACAGGATCATTAAACAGATCTTAGATTCAACAAGATTTAATTAAATTTAATTATACGTTTGCAAGTATGCCAGTTAGGAGAATTAGTTCCAAAGCATCTTCAAAATTTATGTCAATTGAATGAACTAAAAATTTAAAACATGTCAAGCAAACTGATATAAATTTTAAACATGTAATATTTAATCATTGAAATTCATTTCTAGTTTTATTCCTTATTACAACTTGTATACCCATAGTGTTCAAGATAAGACGTACCTCACAATATGGCAATCCAGCACTTGAGAAATTCTCAGTTAACGTGCATATTGTTTTCAATTGTATGCTGATTTTTTCTTCTTTTTTTTAAAATAGTGTTTCACTAAATCCTTGATAATATGTTGTCTCAATTGTTATAGATTTCTTGAAATAATATTGTAAGGTTTTTGGGCTTTGGTGCAGCCCTATAAAGTTAATTATTGACAAATGAGGCCCTCAGAGGAGGCAGTCTTATCTTGTGCACATTATGATTTGTTCATTATATTTGCATACTTTTACAAATGAAAATGTCAAATTTCTTTTTCGAAGTAAAATGATAATCAAGTGACTAAAAAATTAATAACTTTTAACAAAAATATAAAAAGGAAAATGAATACTCAGTTATCTCCAATGCGCAGGTCCTTTCACTTCTCTCACCTGGACAGGCTCTGCTGTTAGGCTTTTGAAAAGAAAGGTCTGACACGAAAAAATTCTCACACACAAAAATAGTATTATAGATTGAACCCGAGGACTTGAGTGTGTTCGTAGTGTCGCGACTACTTATCAGTCTTAAAGAACTTGTCAGGTAAAAATTTACTGGATTTAATTAATAGTTACATTTATCTAATTTCTACTCTATGCTAATTATTAGGTATAATAACAAAGGAGTTTAAATAAGTTCTTAACTTTGTGGTTTATATTTTTCAGCTTGTTCGGGTATACGTATCATCTTTTGCTCGAAGAACGGAAATGGAAAGAGAAGGACCGGCTTACGTCTCCAAAGACAATGAGGGTGGTCTCCTGTTACGGGGTAAGTACTATCTCCCTGAATTGTTAGTGTATTATTCTTGAAGCACGCGTTTTCAATTTCTTCACGTCAAGTTACCAATTCGTTTTACTAGTGAGTGTTAACATAGTTTAGTGCTGAACTCGAGTGCAACGAAATCGCAGTTCGTATCCTAGGAGTATCCCATACAGTTTTTTTATTATCACTAAATTAAGTGAAAGCCACAACGAAAGATAATGACCGAAGTTGTAGTTGAACAGTGATTATAAGAAGTGTGTTTTGCATTACCTGTGAAATTAGTAAGTGGTTCCCTAAGGAAATACAAAATATGTTACTATAGTTTGGAGTTTGTGTTACGCATACAGAAAGTACGTGAGTCGGGTTCCGATCTCAGACTTATCTGTTTCCGTTCAAAGTTGGATACAATTTCGTAAATGCCAATAATCACCGATAATTGAGATCATTTTTACAACGATATTCATTTTGACAGGAACATTCCGGGTCTTGAACTCGGGACCCCTAGTGTAGATAGTGATGATATGTGGTAAACTAAGTTTCTATTGAAAGGATTTGATTCTAACCGACTTTCACATAACCAATTCGACTATAAACTTGAGATCCTGCGGAGTAATAATCCAGATATCGGTTAACAGAAGTGATTCATCGGGGGGATCGAACCAGAGGTCGTTAAGAACCAATTACTCAACTGATACTACAGTGTATCCTAATCGCGATAATCTGTTTGGCAACATTAATATTATTCGTTTTGATGCAATTTCGTTCCCCTGTTCTTCATTGTTTTTATATTTTCTCGTTGTAAATGTTGGTGTGTTCTTCGATGTTGACGCTACGCGCAACATCATCCTGAGTCCTTGCTAGCAGCTTGATTCACTTCCGTCATCTGATAAGAGGTGATTTCCTTGTAGTTTTAACGCTGAATGAGAGGCGGGTGTTGAGGAAGTATTCGCGAACACTTTGAAAAAAAATCATTAAGCAAAATGATATTCGATTAACTTTTAAGTTTTAAAGAGTACTACTTTTGTTTGTTTAGTTTGACAATTTATTTCACTTAAAATGATAATTACCGCCATGTTCTTATATTCACATCCTAAAGTTCGTGTGCGCCGTGCGCTGTTGTGATGCAGTGTTTCCCATCTACTAAACAGGGCTGCTTATGGAGGGGGCCAACAAATATTTGAAAGTCTCATGACTTGTAGTTTTTAAATCTTTTGTTGGGTATAATCATAAGTTTTATTTTGACTGAAATTAAGTTACTTTGTACCAGATTCATTAAAAACAAGTTGACAGAGCTCGACTATCCTTAATATGTGTCCTGTAATTTATGAAGGATTTCTATTATTCGAGTATTGATTCTCATTACGACATGATGTACACGTAATGATTTTCTTCCAATGTTTTATTATTATTATTATTATTATTATTATTATTATTATTATTATTATTATTATTATTACTATTGTTATTATTATTATTATTATTATTATTATTATTATTATTATTATTATTATTATTATTTTACTGTACAAGTGATAGCGTGATTTAATACCACTCTGCGTTTTATTATCAGCGTTGTGTGCCTTTTAATCAAACCTAGCCAAGATTTTAACTCGTATGAAGGCAATTACACAGGGAGGATTGAAAAACATGAGTATAGTGGTGCAGTGGTAGGACAACATCTGGAAAGTTACTATAGTCCACAATGATGTTATTTATGTTACCGTTACTTTACGTAACATGTCGATAGTAATATAAGCAAGTTAGTATTATAATAAGCGGGTTCTACCCCGTTACCCAATGATGGGAGGACAGAAAAAAATGGAGGGGGCTCGATCTACCCCCAATGTTCTTACGAAATACATATGGTAGCCTTAACACTAACCCAAGTTTAGCTTGCCACCATGAAATAATGATACAATATGATACTATCTACTATTTGATAAATATTATTAATGCCCTTATAATTGAAAACATTATTCTAAAATGAGCATCACTGTTAATACTTGATCATAATTCAACATGAATATAACTAAAGGTAATGTAATCTTACTGACTAAAGGTAGCGAAGTATAGTACACAGGTAGCTATTTACATTCTTTAAAAAAATGAATGGCCGATACATATATAATTGTAAATGCAATATGTAAAATATGCGCAGTATGCTAGTACATTGCCGTAGTTTGCCAATAGATTGGTCATTGCTAAGAGATTGGCAATTTTACAGCAGCATAAGATCATTTGTGTTCACTCAGAGGGGTCGCAGGAAAATTGCGATACATGTATCTATGGACATGAAGTCCAGAGCAGCAGCAAGCATAACAGAAATGAAGGCGTATTTCTCCTTATTTTTTGGTTTTTATTTTATTGTATTTTTATTTGTTTTGATTTTTATTTATTTTTTTCTTTTAAATGTAACCAATACTCTTCCCGCCCAAACTACGCGAAAAAAAATAAAATAAGGGTAGGGATAATTGCGAACGAAGCTCGAAAGCAAACAAACGGGGCAGGCACGTGTGGAGTACTCAAGGCAGGGGAGTGCAGAAGCACTCGAAGAGGGAGAGCAAACATAAGCTCATGACAGGAGAGAGAGAGATGAGTGCCTCTGGCAAAGCGGAGAGCAGTAATATAAAAAAATGAGGCAGGATGAGAGAGGGAGAGAAAACAGAAGTGGGGATGGGGAAGAGGGCAGAAGGAGGCTGGCCATCCCCATCGGAGTACCAGTTGGGCACGACAACCACACCATGGACAAGATTCCGGGATAATATCCTTCGTCCATGGTTAACAGTATCTTTGGGTCATGTACCGATTTACCTCCAAGGCGGTCGCAAGGTTGCCCTGACCCAAGTGCTGCATAGCAAAGGGGGCTGCAATGGCGCTCCACCTCCAAACGACACCTGTTAGCAAACAATGGGGTCGTACCCATCTGGAGTGCAAATGGATTTCGGGTGCGAGACTGGGGAAGATTATGCATGAGAGGCCCCCGAATCCGGATCCCAATTACTGGGATTAGGGGAGGGCAGATTCCAATTCAAATAGGTATTATACATGCGCTCCAAGAGGCTGTGGCTACACCGGGTTTGATCGATCCCATGGTGTGTCACCACTGGGCAGGAAAAATCAAGCCCCAACGCCGGATGGGCAAGCCAATGATGCCATGGATTAGGGCACACCACCGTCAGGTCAATGAACAGGCGCCTCGGGAGTTTAACCTGGAGGAGCTTGGTGGCGGCCTTTCCGAACGTAAAAATGACTGCCCCATAAGGGACATGGGTCATCAATCTCCCCAGTACATCTTCTAAGTGATGGTGACCAGCATTGAAGGCGGTCTGGGTGGTTGCTTCGTGTATAGCAACACGGAGCTGGTTTGCGTACGACAGATCTGATACAGAGGAAAAAGGAATAGCAAGAAGGTAGTTATCTATGTCGTGGACGACAGGACCGTCCATGGGGGTCTTCATTAGTTACCAGGAAAGACAGCTCGTATGGAATAAATAGATTGGGGTCCAGAGTGACCCCAGCAACAGAAAGGAAATAAGCGGTAGCAACGGAGTTAACGTTACCAAGGGGCAAGTGATGTACTTCGGGATGCCCTTGTGGCATGGCCATGGTTATTTGTAAGAGTCAGATGATATCCTGGAAAGGAACAAGGGCATAATTAGAAATGCCTATATAGATATTTGGTGGGGAGAATCAAGCTCCTTTTTTTTGATACGGACAAATAAGCGCACGTAAACATTAACGCGTTTATCATAAGTAGGAGTAAGTTTTTGTAGCTGTGTAACAAAAACAAGCGATATTGACTTTGCTTTATTTTCCAGGTTAGTGCATTTCTAGACACGAAGAGGAGGAGCGGCGAGTTTCTTGAGAGAAAGAAATAAAATAATCAGGCGTCGGCAACGGATGGATTCCTATATTGTGGATGAGGAGTTTTCAGCTGCAGCGACATATACTTAAAGTCGGAGTTGAGTATACAATAAGGTACACTGGTACATATAAATGTTTGGGAGTATTAAATTTTTTTTAGCAATGTCAACACTTGTTTTCCTTATAGGTTCTCTGTGTTTGGCAGCATATTGGGAGTCTTATAGGAGAAGAAGAAGGGTAACTCATTCGTGGCCGGCCACATTCACAAAAAGAACAAAAAAAATATTCATCCGAATATGTTGGCAAAACATTCAATTTGGTATCAACTTGACATAACTTTCCCTGTGACGCGTCTTGGTATGGTAGTTATGGTAGGTTTGGTAGGTTTGGTAGGGCCCTAATTCTAAAAATGACTTATTTGCTCCTAAGATCAATTTTAGCGCCGCCGACTAAGATTATAGCGGCGCCAACTAAGTGAATATTACCCATAGTGGGCCATGGGTATCTAATGCCTTTTACAGCATCAAAGGGAGAGGGGGGTTGGATCCCAGGAAGTAATTTTTTGTTTCTGATTCCCGGAGAGTATACTATAACTTTTTTTTACAATCTTACTGGTTGTAAAAGATCTTTTTCGTTGTATATATACCTTCAGGCTCTATCTATAGCCCTGAGTTGTCTCGGGGGAAATATTTCTTTAACCTTTCAATGGTTACAATCTGAGTGTGGTTAGGGTTTGCTACTAATTCAATTTTACAAGCATTTGTGGGAGAAATACTCCTTATGTAATACGGTCCCATAAACTTGGGTGTCAATTTAGGAGAAATATCCTTCTTAGGTAGATAATCTCTACACAATAGTAAGTCACCAACTTTTAGCTTAATAGGTTGTCTAGTGCGATCAACTCGTAATTTAGTCTGCTGCTGTGCATGCGTCATAGCCTGCTGAGCTAATTTACGGATTATCTTTAGTTGTTTCTGGTGTTCCTGTATTTTCGTAAATTGATACTTGGTGTCCAACTGAGTGGGGAATCTTGCCTTTTGACCAAAGACAATCTCGTATGGGGAGTATTTTCTAATAGGGAAGGTTGATATATTATAAGCATATGCACACAATCGGACATATTCCGCCCACTTAGTAGGCTGTTTAGCCGTGTACTTAGTTAGAAAATTTGCAATAACAGAGTTAAATTGCTCACACAACCCGTTTGTTGACGGTTTGAATACTGCAGTTCGAACATGTTTAATGTCAAATAAGTCATTTAGTTCGGCCATTATAAGAAGTTCGTTCCCCTATCCGTCAATACCTCTTTTGGGGGGGCCAAAACGCGTGATTAGCTCGTCCAACATGGCTCTAGCCACTGTCGGAGCTTTCATGTTTCGTAGCGGTACTAATATTGCGAAATGGCTAAGATATTCTATCATAACCAGGATATAGCTGTAGCCTGCGCTACTATGTAGCGGGCCAAGAATATCCAAACTCCAACGGGAAAATAATTCCTCTTTTACAGGTAAGGGGTGAAGAAAACCTTGTTTCTTTTCTCGAGGGATGTTCACCCTCTGACATTCGTCACAAGAGCGAACATACTCCTTAACTATTTTCCCTATGTTAGCAAAGTAGTAACGTTCGTTCACTTTAGAGTAAGTGCGAGAAAATCCCGTATGGCCTCCACACAGCGGAGACGAATGGGCTTCTTGTAATAAGTCGGGGATAGCCTTTTCCGGTATCACTAGTTTCTTATCTTTGTTCATGATTCGATATAAAACATCGTCAACTACAACATAGGGTTTTAGAGCACGATAAGTAGGGTTATCTTTCTTCTTTTGTATTAGTTCCTTAATTTTATCGTCCTCTTTTTGTATTGCTCTTATATCTATTTTGGGACATAACACTAGGTTGCACACGTAGACATAACACTTCTTGACCAAATTTGGAGGGTAACTCATCCTTTAGCGGACACCTTGACAAAAAATCTGCGGTCACGTTATTGCGGCCTTTTACGTGTTCGATTGTAAATTGATAAGGTTGCAGACGGATGGCCCAATGCATAAATCGAGAATTTAGCACCTTATTATTTCTTAGGTAACATTTGCCGTGAGCATCAGTCCGTACAATGAAGGGACGATCTGCCAATAGAAAGTGGAAATGCAAAATTGTCTTAGTAACTAATAGCGCTTCAATCTCAACCGTGAAGTAGTTGAGCTCCGCTGGGGACAAAGATTTCGAAAAATAAGGTATTGGGTTTTCTTTGTTATCTTCTTTAATTTGTGCGACGTATCCACCTATTCCGTCTCGACAGGCATCCGAATAGACTATGGCGTCCTGATTCGGGTCAAAGTGTGCAAGGATGGGAGCAGATTTAAGACAAGATTTCAAGGTATCCCATGCTTTTTTCTCGGTTTCCTCAAATGCGAATTTGGCGTTCTTTTTAGTCAATGAAATGTGTGGTTTTGCAATAGTAGAAAATCCTTGCACAAAGGCTCTGTAAAATGAACAAAGTCCAATAAAACTACGTATTTCTTTGACTGTAGTGGGGTATGGTACCTTTGATATAGCTTCCGTTTTTGCGGGATCTACACAAATTCCTCCTCTACCGACGATGTGACCAAGCACCAAGGCTTCTTCGTAACCAAAGTAACATTTCTTAGGGCTGAGTTTTAAGTTGGCCTCCCGGAGTCAAGATAAAATAATTCTCGTTCTTTCTATTAAAGCTGGGAAGGAAGGACTAGGGCAAACCAAATCGTCTAAATAACAGATTACATATTTCCACATAATGTCACCAAAGATAACATTCATCATATTTTGAAAAAGGGCCGGGGCCGTGGTTAGGCCGAATGGTAGTCTAAAAAATTCGAATTTTCCCGGCTGCAGATGAATGCAGTCTTCTCTATATCGCACGGACGGATAAGCAATTGATGGTATCCATTTTGCATGTCCAGAGTATTTATGAATTTGGTCCCGTTTAAGAACGCTAGTACCTCATCTATGCGCGGCACTGGCGTATAACTTGGCTTTATATCGTATTTAGCCTTATAAAGTCCACGCATATGCGCGGGGAGCCATCTTTTTTACGTACTATCACAATTGGTGCCGAATATGGGCTCTTACTTTCCCGGATAATATTGCTGTCTAACATTCTCTGGATCTGTTCCCGCGACTATCTCTCTCTGTTTTGGTGTTTCTCTATATGGGGGGTGAGAAACAGATATCTCTATATCTATCTATATCTGTAATGACCTCTAAGGGGCACATAAATTTATCGGTAGCCGCAGTCAGACGAGACTTGTTCCAGGCTACAACATCCCTAAATTCCATCAATAAGTCCAGCAACTGGTTTCTTACTTCTGGGTTTAAGTTTGGACCAATATTTAGTACTTGAGCTAATTCTTCCTTTGTTTGGGGGACTTTCTGGGGTTGTCCAGGGACTTCCATGTCGTCTGTTTCATCTTTGTTAGTAAGGTGTATCATCTGATTACCGGCCTGTACGTCATTGTCCGTCTCGTCATTTAAGGACTCTACCTGGGGAACACATTTCCCTAAATAAAGGTTTTTAGACAAAGATCTGGTTCGATCTGAACTATTAAAAATAGTCAGAGTAATATTTCCATTGTCAGTAGAAACTGGACCTCTGGGGATCAAACAGGAGTGCCAATATCGAATTCCTTTGGATGGTAAGAACTCCGAAATATGCACGTTCCCGGTTGGTGCGGTAATTTCTATGTCATACGAAGCCTTGGACGGCACGCGGACATTTGCTGGAAGGTGTACTTTGTAGGTAGTGTCCGGATAGATATCAGAAATTTCGTCGCTTAACCCCAAGGGATTTGGCACGACCTTTTTCTTACTATGATAATGAGCAGAGCTCTCTAGGTCAGGGAGAGTTGCTGGATCATTTACACTTCCTTGCGTTGTCAAAGGTTTTTCTAATGTTTCTAACTGTCCTCTATTTGATTTTTCCTCTACAGGCTCATAAGGCGTCTGTGAGGCCAGGGGTGGCTTTACAGAGTGTTGGCTCTTTTTGCTATATTTTGTCGCATAAAACGCTTTCTTTTTCTTTCTGGGAATAATCTCTGTACCCGAACTTTCTGTAGAACTAGCTACCAAAGTTCCACTAGGGCCTCGTTGAGGGTCAAGACTGCATTGATTCTGTTCCTCTTTTTCTAAGTCAGGCGAATTGGTAGGTTCCAGCTCAGGAGCACTGGAAGGTACCTAGCTTTTCTTAGTTCGTTTACGTCTTGCCTTTTTACGTCCATTGGCTTTTCCATTCGTTTTATTCGTAGGCTCCGAGGGAAATTTTGTAGTTTCTCTGGAACACACGAATACTCGAGATGTAATTTCTTCAGCAGGGAGCTTTTGTCTCTTATCAGCTACCCTAGATTTATGGGATTTCCGGTGACCAATTTTGGAGACGGATCCTTACTCCTAAGTGGGAGGTTCCGTTTCCTATAAGTTTGTTTGTTTCTATGAGGGGGGGATAGAGAAAGCCGTTTGTCTAGCATTATCGTTCTGTATTGCTTGGCAATCGCTAAACGATCTTTTTCCTACCCACGGTGTGTATCGTACAACATGTGTTAAGTCTAAGGTATGAATCACACCTTGACGAAGCCCATATGTACCTTTTGGGATTGTGAACCATAGGTCTTCAACATGATTCCCGTCTTTATCTGCTAGCTCCAAGTATTTGGAATGAATGGTTGTGACATACTTGTGCACAAAATCTATCCCCAAAATGACATCATAGGCGCAAAACAGTGGGTCAACTATAGCTACGTCTAGAAACCTTCGTTTGGTTGTTTTCAAGTGATCCTTGAAACAACGCGCTATTCTCACCACCGGAATTTAATCTGTGGGTTGAGCACCTACGCCACGAAGCTTTACATAACCCTTCAGTCTTTCAGTTAGTGGGAATTTTGGGGGTAAGAGAGTTTTGGAAGCCAGCGAAATTTCTGAGCCTGTGTCTATAAGACCTTGCGCCCAGCGGTCTCCTATTTTTATCTTGACTGTACAAAGCTGCGCCTGCCCATGGCCAAGGCCATAGGTATTTTGGTGAGTGTTCCTATACATTTTGTAACCCGGTTCTGCTACTACTTTGTCTGAGTAACAAGAGCTAATCTGTACAAATCCAGGTTGGTGTTGTTCTTTAATGCTTGACAAATCCAAGCGGTCATTTTCCCATATTACGTCATAACTAATTCTCTGACTAACTAATTTTTGTGCTGTGTGAAGTTTTCTAAGATATTGCAGGCACTGTTCGAGATAATCACAATCATCCACTTCAAGCATCAGCTTATTTAGGACGTCTGGTAACAAACTCATTCTAAGCTTACTCATCAATTCACTTTCATTAACCCAACCTCGTAAGAATTTCAAATCCTTTATTAACTTATAAATGAACGCTAAAGTATTTTCATTGGGTTGTTGTTTTCTTGTATCAACGTCATATTCTAATCTTGCAGTATACTCAATACTAGGAAATGCCTTTTTAAGTTTTTCCTTCACCTCGTTATAGTTTAAAGGTGAAAGGTTTTCTAGGTCTACTAAATAGAAGGAGAGAGCTTCTCCTTTCAGACAGTAAGGAAGGTAATTTACTATCTCTATGGTTGACCATTCGTATATGCTAGCCACTAATTCATATTCTTGTAGGAAAATATTCACGCACTCATGTCTGTTACCAGAGAAGGAGGGAGTTTCAACATTTGGATAGATCTTGAATACTTGTGGTTTAGCACCAATAGTAGAATTTTGATTGTCACCCTCGGGAGATGGGTTGCTAACTTTGTCTGTTACAACAGTATCTGTAAATTTAGGTTTCTCAAAACTATATGGTATAGATGGCTCGGTAGCCGGACTAGTTTTAATTTCTTGCTCAGATTTTAAATTTATACAAGGCTTATCCTCCGGATCTAATTTTAAAAAGGGCGAAAAATTTGATTTTTGCTTGTCAGAGGTCTTATTTTCACTTGATGAATGTGAAACGGGCTCATCTTTCAGATCGAAGGACCTGTCTAAAGAAGCCGAGGTGTTGAAATTTTCAGAAACGGACCTATAGTCGGTATCAGTTACGCTTCTATTTCCTAACTCGGAGGTTTGTTCTGGACTAAATTCTGATGTATAAGATCTATCATGTTCGCTAAGTACTGATTTTTCTGACTTTTCCCCTTCGCTAAACTCTAATTTCTACACTGGGATCGTGGGTGTAACTACGCTACTAGGTGGCGAAACAAACACTATCTGTAAGGGATCTAACTTTTCCTCTTGTTGGTACTTTTTCATTTCCTTGGTGGCAGGTGATTCACTAGTTTCATTATAGGAACTAACTTTAGAACTAGCACTAACTGAAGGTTGTAAAATAATATTCTTACCACTGTGAGTTTTGTTGTTAGATTCACTTTGGGTTGGAGAGGTTGAGGGATCGTCTCTATTTTCTACCTTATCTAAACAAATTACTGACGCACCAAATTCCGCGTAATCAAAGATTTTACCAATGTTTTCGTTTATTCTACTCTCAGACCAGGAATCCTTGTCTTCTTCTTCTTCCATTTGCTTCTGGTGGTCGGAATGAACTGAGGGAAAAACGTCATCACATTTCTTCTTATCTTCTAACATCCTCTCAACTAGAGCAGGGGTGACGAGGTCATTTTTCTGATTAGCGTCCTCTGCGGGAGGGTCTTGGTTCGCTGCTCGGGGAGTAGAAACCGTGGCAGGATCCCAAAGGTCATATCGGAGTTCTTCTTCGGAGTTCCAAGAAGGTTTTGACTCATCCTCCAGGGATGACGCAGGAGAAGACTCCGGGTTATCTTGTAATTGCGCTATTTCTTCGTTTTGTAATTTATGTAGTTCACATCCCAACCAATCGTCTTTCAACGAATCGCCCCCATCTGAATCTGCACTACTAATGTCTCCGTTTGACCACTTAACTTTAGTAACTACACTGAGTATGTTATCTATTTTGTCCAAATATTGCAGTTTCTCTTGGAGGGTAAGGCTATTTTCAAACATAACAGGGTTGGTTTGCGTAGCTGTTGTCCGAAGAACCTTAAGTTCACGATCTGTGTCAATCCAGATCATTTTAGGAAACTTATATTCGGTCTGAACACTAACATCTTTCTTTCGGAAAACGTCGGTCTGTATTTCCATGTGAAAATTTCCAACTACATTTTCCTCAGGTAATAAATCCTAAAAGGGGGCTGAGGGGTCAGCTTGGAATAGAATACCTAATTTCTCTTCGTCGTCACCTTGGAGACGAACAACTGTGACCTGTACTTTGTTGTTCCGTAGTTGTTTAGTAAAAGGTCGAATTAAGTTTCCTACTGCCGGGGACAGTTCCGTTTGTAATGAATGCTTAATCTGGTCTATTAATGCTTTATCGTTAGGTTGTGTCAGAGAGCGCAATTCATTTTCATTATTCTCGTCAGGGCTCTCAATTTTCCTTTCCCTTGGTTCTGTTCCTATATTTGTATAAAGTGGCTCTTTACTCGTTGAAGTCTGGGCTTCGATACCAATATTTTCATAAATTGGTTCTTTACTCGTTGAGATTCGTGATTCAGTATCTAAGTTAGCATACATAGTTCTAGGACCGATCTCAGCATAAACTGTTTCATCACTACTACCAGCATAAAAAGATTGAAAGGTTTGTCTTTGCATTTCTAACGGCGTTGTAGGATCTGACAGTTCGTATTTAATAGGAAAATATAGCGCCACTGGGCTATCTGGTTCTTTTGATACACCAATATATTTATTTCCTGAACTTAACACTAAGTTACTTAATCTATTTTCCTTATCAGCTAACTTATTATTATCTAAGGGTCTTTGGTTCAAGGGGACATCAGGCATTACACCTGCTGTGGTTTATATCTCAATTGTTGCTTGAGGGCATTCCTGACCTGCAGATATTAGCTCTGCAATTTCTAGTTCATCTTTTAAATTTACCTCATTCACTAGAGTTTTTGGATCAACCCCCGGTGGGGTCTCGTCAGTATCTGAATTTATATATATCGTCCTAGGAGCTGGTGTTGGTTTATCACTGAACCACCATTTTGTATTTCTGTATCATTTCTAGTCGGGATAGGACTAGACGCGGCAAGCGGCGTTAGATCGTAGCCACTCGCCGGAGCGTCAGGAGTTTGCGGGCTAACGGTCGTTGGTTCGAGATATCTGGGCTGCCTCCACGTATCCAAGTATCTCGGTAATGGGTTCTTTTTCCAACGGCCAAATTGAGGAGGAGAATGCCCATGTACTTTTATTTTATTGCATTCAATACAATAATAATTACTCCACTGGTCCAAAATATATCGGTGCTTACCCGTGGGTGTCTTAGGACAATGGGATTATCCTAAATTTAATAGCTTTTCTTTTAGTTTATGCGCGAAACTCATTTTTGATCAATAACTCTGTTTTTCACATGTCAGTGGCCTCTTAAACCGGGGCAGTAGGTAATCAACCTATTTCCTCTGATATAATAGGAATTTAATCATTGATAGCTACTTCCCTCGGAAATGCTACGTCAAATTTTTACGTATTATGAGACTTATTATTATTGTAATATCTTCATTTAACTTCCTTTGAACTTGAATACACAACTTCCCTTTCTTTATAAATTTTGCTTTACTCTTTTAGAACGGGAAACGGAAAGTGACTAGACAGCTGTTTATTGTTAAAGAAAAATGTTTAGCTATTCACTTACGATGATTTTACTTTTTAATTCTATTCTTTAACTTGTTTTTTTTAAGAAAAAACTTCATCATTTTTTAAACTTTTTTTTTTAATTCACACAGGGGGAATTACGAACATCCAACCATTGGATCATGTACCTGCATTTTGATTTTTGGGTTTGTTGCATTTGCATAAATGAGAGTTTTAGGCAGTTATTCCCAGGCAACCGTCGGGCATGCACCCCTAGTGCAGGGGGGCCCTGTTGAACCAAGAGAATAAGATACCTGTGACCCCCAAGCTTTGTATGGGAAAGGATTTTAGACACTTATCGCCAGACAGACCGTCAAACTTTCATCCCGTAAAACGGGCGGTTCTGCTGTCTAGAGATAAACTGCGTGTGATCCTCCCCAAATAAGTGGTAGGGATTTTAGCCACTTATCGCCGGACAAAAGAGTCGAACTTTCATCCCGTAAAACGGGAGGTTCTGTTGCCCAGAGATAAAACTGACTGTGATCCCACCAAAGCTAGCAGAAGCATAAGCAGATTTAGGGTATTGCAAGTACATGAGACAAAAGCTTAATTCTGTCTTAACACTCGCGTCCCGATTTTACATTTGCATGACTACACATAAAAACGTAGTGAGGTAAAGTGAGTCTTGCTCTGCGGAACCTAGCTACTATTCCGCTGACTTATAACAAAGCGAGAGAAGTTGAGAATAGAACATTTTCGTCGCTACTTCACTCCTTGTAAAACGCACTATTTAGAGCAGAAAAAATCATACTTGTATATCAGAGTCATAGGCTGAACACCGCCTAGACCAACTACGCCACTGAACTTTACTGACTTTACATAGTACAGATACACCACTTGACTAGTCAAAAGAAAAACTTTGCGTACACTTTTACACTTTTATTTATTGTAAACTCTTCGATAAAAAGAAAATCACTCGCGATTTGCCCTGAAACGCAACTGAGATTTTCGGTTCCCCTATAAAGTGAGCGAGCACAAGAGATTTGTTTAGAGATTCAAGAACACACAGTTCGTTACCCGGCGAACACCGAACACCATAAAACTGTTATGTTGTTTTTGTTGAGGTTGGCATTATATTTGTATACACTTTCTTTTGCGAACTCGAATTTGAGATCACTCCTCTACTCTCCACCCAGTATGACAAAGTTGGTTCTGAGTCCAACTCCCTTTAAGCCTCCGTGTCGAAACGTCTTTCGTTCACTGGTTCGAAGATGATGAGAAAGTGCACTAAAAGTCTCAATAATGGGGGGAGACTCGTATTTCAGAGGTACAGCTTGTACTGGAAGTCGAAACCCAGGTAACATATGAAGACTGTGAGCTGAATCTAGATAGGGAGGGATAGCTTGACTAAATTAAAGAGACCATTCCATTGTACATTTTATTTATAAGAATAAAAAAAAATAAAAATGAGGATACAGATTAATTTCAAAAATCAGATACTTGGAATTACAACTTGAACTTTTTTACTACATCACATTTATTGGCACAACCCCTTCATTACTCTATGGGTGCTAGAAGGTTTTTATGCTAAGCCGTGATTTATTGAAAATAGTGAATTTGATAATTCGTACTTGCAACTTGCATTGGCCCGAAAGGAGAAATGATAATTCTTGAAGAGGGAATTTGGTCTCATGTTAGAATCTAAACTTCATATGTATCACTAACAAATCTCAAGGTGCTGATCTCGGATCCATGGGGGACTTAGAAAAATAATCACACACCTGATTTTTAGGACGAGTGTTCGTGACGACGAGCAAAACACACTAGTCGACGGCAGGGCGGAGAATCACACGAGCTGGGCGACAGGCCTCGCTTATATAGGCGGCTTCGTCCCAGGCATTTCTGCCAGTTCTGACGTCGCTCTAGAGCTACGTCACGAGCCTTGACGAGGTTGGAGAAGCTTTTTCACGCGCATGCTCAATAGTGGCTAAGACTTATAGATTTTCTATGATTTTCCCCCATCACGCCGGGGTTGAAGTATCTATTTTACATTTACTAATATGTTTTTATTTCACGCATAGCTCCAAATACATAATGTTTTCATGTACTTATCGCTTGCGTGGTGTTAACTAAATTTGCACCCGCGACCCGGCCCTGTGATTTGAGTAAATCAAAGCCAGGGTCATACCACCATTTTTACATGCGTGTGGGTTGGTGTCAATGAGGCATCAGATTCCTAATACAATCAAAGCCTCACCTGACTCCGTTCTCCCTTTCTCTCTTTTCTTTGCTGCTCACACAATTTGACAAGCGCGGGCGTCTCGCCCCATAATTTGAGTCCGGCTTAAGACTTCGAGGCATAACTGTGTAACAATATATATTCGCTTTTCTTCGAGTATTTTTAGAATCTTGACTATGGCTATGAGTATATGAGCCGAATCGTGTGTTTTATCGTCGTTTATTACAAACAAAACTGTCAGTTTTTTCATATTCCGGTGATAACTCTGAATTTCACTTTTTCAGAATAACAGTCCAGTTTTCAGCGAAGTCCACATGTAATAAAATAGAATTTGTATCTTGAAATTTTATACGGTGCTTTTCGGTAGCAATTAATTCTCTTTGGATTTTCTTCATGTAGTCATGAATTACAACTCTTACAGTTGAATCTGCAATGTAGATACGAAAACAGAAAGTGGCACAGTTTTTTTAACGAGATTTTTCTTTTCCCACATGGCATACGTAACACCTTCGTTTTCATCAGGATCAATAATTAAAGTTTCCAGACTTATTCCTTCCACTATACGACATTCACCACATTCTTGAAGAAGACAGTAGTCATTTTCTACGGATCATACTACTAAAGGAAATAGGTCACTTACGACAGCTTCAATACTGGCTGTGCCTTTGATTTGTAGCAACGCAGTAGAAGCTAACTTAAAATTAGCACAATACACACACACACACACACATACACACTTCCATCTCAGGTTGCGGACTAACCCACTTTAGTGAAAATCTGTAAAATTCCGAGTGACCCATTCTTATATTGCGATTGGTCTGTTTAAAAAGTCTGTAAATTTTTTTGGAACGCGTAAGAAAACGTTTCGATTTTTTTAAACCTTTTTGTCCTTTTTCGATCACTGTAACGACATCGCACGTAATTGAGACTTTGTGTGGAGCATTCCAAATCATCGCTGAGGTAATAGTCCATGCTTTTTGTAGATCATTAGAATTTATTGGATCTAGATTTCAAGTAAACTTAAAATTTGTGTGTTTCGTAATCGTAATTTCCATCTTAGATTATTTCCGTTTAAGAAAACGGAGGATAAGGGGAAGGCTCATTTTACTATTTCAGAGAGCCTTCTTGATCAAAATAATAAAAAAACAGTCAAGAAACCTTTTATTCTTCATATAATTAAAGTGAACCAAAAACATCATAAAATCATTGAACTTTTATTGTTCCCAGTGTTGCTAACTGTGACATCAAAGTTAACGAAACTTTGCTAACTTTAAAAGGCTGCAGTGAATTCATGAAGCATTGGTCGAGACTTGTGTTTGGAGTGTTTCTTATTCAAATGTGAACCACTTGACAAAATTTCAGTATTTTAAAAGATGGTGTTTTCGAGAAAACGGCTCCCTAAAATGGCGATTTTTGAAAATTTTACAATTTCTAAATTATTTTTTTTTCACAAAACGGTTGCAGACAGAAGCGATACAAATTCGTTTTCGGAAAGCGCGTAGCTAGGTCTTACCAACCGCGAAATCAGAATTTTAAAATTCGAACCGGAAGTTTTCGAAAGAAATCGCAAACTTCGACTTTTCAGATAAATTGACCTTCATTTGTTAATTTATGTATAAAAGCTACACATGCGCAAACCAAAGTATAATAAAATATAGTTTATCTATATCCCTATGTACATACCACAACAAGAGGTATAACTTTACCTGTCTCCATAGCCGAATAGTGAGGCTCCGAATTTGAACATTTTCCATGTCTTCTACAATTCATAAATTATACTCCCCGTTTTGGTGGCACATTACTTGGCGGGAATTTTTTTTCGACAAAACAATAAATATGGGTCTTTTAATAACATGTCCAGTTGCAAAAAAAAGTTTCAACAATATCTGAGATTGTGATGGTACATGCTCTGCCTGAATTGAGATGGAAGGAAGCTATAACTTTATATTCCTATTTAATTAACAGTATAAAATTAGCATACTATAGATTCACCAATTACGATAATTTATAACTCCAAGTGTGAATATCTATATGACAAATAATATAATAATATTACAAGGACTCCGAAAGCAATTTTTAAAAAATGAGTTTTAGAACACTCGGTTAACAAGAGTTTAGCAAGTCTTAATTTTTCTCTGAAATCAGACTCAATCTCTCCTAACATAATTCTAGGCAGAATTTTTAATTTCGTACAAAAGATTGAACTGGTTCCATCATTGTGTATTTTCAATATACAAGAAGATACATCACTATTATAATATAGTCAATAAATTGTTTCAAAACTATAACCGTATTTAAGTGGAAACTTTGATCCATTCTCACTGTGTACAAGCACTGTTCGTCTACATTAGATTCCCAACGTGAAACGAAATTAGAACTTACAACTTCACGTGTGGAGATTAACTATTCTTTCATAACCTTTCACAATCTCCTCTTGTCTGCGATGTTGACTAGCGCTTAACAGTTAGAATATTTTTCAACCTTTCTTCTTTCTGTTTTTCAATTTTCGAGTGAATAATAGTGAGCTTTAAGAAGTATACAGTTGTTCATTCGGTAAGAACATTCATTGATATTATCGTTTGTGATTTATCGTATTAGAGAAACATTGCTCATAATTGTCTAATACAGATCCGATATGATGCGAATATTTGTTTCTATAAATATTAGCTATTTTGAATTCATTTTCTTCATTAATTCATAGATTTATTATTATCCGCACAACGTATAAATTAAGCAAACATATAAACTATGAAGTCAGTTCATGTTGACCCGTTACTCCCATAAAAACTTCGTCATGTTCCGAAAGCCAAAGATGACTTCGTTGACTTTCTCTTTTTTTCTTCCGGAAATCGCCGAATTCAGTTCCAGGCAACAAAACGAGAGTAATACCCGGAGTTTGTACTTGCACTATACTCACGAATTCTTCTGCGGTTTTAGTTTGTACGCGGCTGCTCAGTGGTAGAGCGTTCACCTCCGGTGCTCTACCACTGAGCTCATAGCATAGAAACCATAGCATAAAATCAATTTTAATTCGTAGTAAAATCATAATCAAGAAGTTTAAAAAAATATGCTCACTCGTGAAGTGTTAAGAAACTTGAACAATCGTTCAATCTCTCTTCAATTAGGTAAAGATGAGTCTTAATAATATTACTGTAAGCAAGACGTTACTTATAATCTACCTAATTCAATAAAGTTTGTAAAATATAATTTTATTTTTTTATTACAGGGTGATAGTGGTGGACCTGTTATCCTAGATGGTGTTTAGTAAGGTATTGTTTCCTGGGGATACGGGTGTGCAGTTCCTAGTAAGCCTGGTGTCTATGCAGAAGTTTAAAGTTATATTGAATTTATTAATAGTATTATTTACGAAAACGCATATAAGCAAAATAAAAACGTTAAGATAATTGTGTATTATTTTTAATTCTAACATCGTCTTGGCCACATGTTAGCCATATTCAATAAAAAATAAAGTAAAACAAAAAGTGTCCTATTTCTCACCCTGAAACCCTTTTCTGCCTCGGTTTCGATTAGATACAAAACGAAGTTAAACATTTCTACCCAATATAACAGATTGACACTCATGAAAGCAGCTTTCCACGGAATCACCATCTAAATTCCCTGAGTTGAACAACATACATACTGGTATATTCTCCCATCCCAACTCAACGTGCTTAAGCTCACACGTTGATTTCCATGTTTCATTTATTTATTTTCTTATCGTAACATATGAGGTATATAATTTTTACTTTTACCAAGAATAGTTTTTAAATACTTTTGAATGTTTTAACCACTGTAAAATTAACGTTTTATATGCTTTCAAAATTACTTTCCTCTTGGATTCGGAGTGGGAGTTCGTTATGGATGTCCTCAGCTCTGGAATAAGTTTAATATTGAGTTATAGATGTACTAATTGCTTTAATTTCGACATTTTTGTTTGTCACATTTCTGGTTATATACATATGTTTTATTACGTCCCATTCGTTACTATCCTTTTTATTATATGTTAGTTCCTTCTGCAAATATAATTAATATAGTGTTAACATTGAAAATTGTACAGACTGTTTATCTAGTCTGATTTCAAGTCACATTTCAGGTCCAAAGGACATATATTTCAGGCAAAAACTTTCTTTGAGGCCTTTGTTCTCTTTTAACTCAGAATGATGTGCTTATTTCGAAAAGAGATAGGAAAATTAGATTACGGGACATTCACAAATTTTGTGGCCCCTGATACAAAAAGTTCCACATATTTCATTGAATCAAACATTTTCTAGTACGCACCATAATTTGAGAACTACATATAGTGCAGTCAAACCAAAACTAACAATTTCCTCACAAATGACACTAGCGAAACAGGAGAACAGGAGAAACCGGATGAAATTTCTACAGTTAACTAATTTCAGGTCACTGAATCTAGTAGTAATACTAGTTTACATGCAAAACCAAGCAGTCAAGGAGTGGCGGCGCTAGTTAGTGAAGTATGGGCCAGTTTTTAAACAAGGTGTCAGAGGAAATGGGAAAACTGAAATGCTCAACATAGAAAATGTGATTAGCGATTGAGTCTAAAATATGTAGAAGCTCTTGTGAATGCCTTACGTTAATCACAGTGTTACCAACTCATTGAAAATCTTGTGTGAAAGTGGTAATGGAAGAAAACGTTACAACAATACAGTGTCTTGTAATACATAAACAACACGACACATTATTCGGGATCGAGGCCTAGTCATGGTATAAAACAGTGTTGCTAACTTCATAAAGTATAATGATGAAGTATATTTTCTGTCCAAAGACAGGTCTTTAACCGAAGGTCCCTCGGCAAGGTAAATCCATGATGGTTTGCCATTTCCTCCCATGGGATGATGATGACGTCCGGTTTAAAGTGGGATTCAAGAAACTTGTTGCCCCAACTTCTATGTCTGTATATATATATATATATATATATATATATATATATATATATATACAGAAAAATAGATGGAGATAGAGAGAAAAAGTGTCTTGGACTCTTCTCCCTTATGGCACCTGTGCTGCGTCAGAGATGCACCGAACCTCTTTGAAAAACGTATTGACCAGCGTAACTTAACACATGCCTTTTACTAGTTAGTGTAGAAACATGGTGGATAGGCTTAAGGCATATAGTGATTGTATTTTTAATAACCATGAGTATGGGTTTCGAACTGCACCATTTTCATGCTTTTTTTTTAGTTTTTGCAACTACGTCGGAGCGTTCAATTTTTATTCTTTACTAATTTCAAATGGAGTTTAGAATCAAAATAGGAGTAATTTTGGTAGCATTTGTTCGGATAATCTTTTCTTTCGAAATGAAGACAAGAATAAAAGCAATACGCAAAGACAAAAAGTATTATCAGTACTAAATATTACCAATAATAATCGCTACGAAACACTAAATACGATCCCTTTTACCATCTCTCATGAGCTGTATGTATTATTAACAAAATATTTAAAAAATGTCATGCCAGGGATTTGAACTGGTGTCCTTTGAATTTGAAGAGAAGCACCAGATCATGGCTTGGTGAACATTGGGTTGTCGATGTATTTGTTCTATTTGTATTTTATGTTCCTACGTCGACAATTTTCACCCTTTTTTCTCCGTTTAGCAGCTGTTTCTGGCTTTCTCTATCAGTGTCTTCTTTATTTACACTATGCACTATTCGTATTCACAACTTCTGTCCCTCTGCAATGTCTTATTCAGATTAGACTTTTCTTCTTGTTCCTGACTAAACATTTGATTGATTTAATTCTCATACTCTCCATGGATGGAGCACAGGAATGATAAACTCGAAGAATAGGTATACGTTTACTTTCCCGACAGATAATATTTACCAGTACTAACGAAGCACTAACGATTGACACTACTTTTGTATACATTGGACAATATTTTCAAACGAGGGGATTCTGTCTTGACGTTAAGTGAATTTCGCCACTTTAATTCATTAATAACTTTAAATCGGAAAGAGTACTAACGCTATTCTTGGAGTACTAACCAGTGGTAACGTAGTGCTAACCAGGCCCGTGCTGGACAAGTCTACTAAACGGACGCTAGCACAAACGCCAATACGTACATATTATATATATATCAAAATCTCCAATATTGCTTTAGTAACATAAATAGCTAAAGTGTGAAAGCTTTAAAATTCTATTTATTAGAAAAACACTTTTTGTACATGTAATAAATTTTTTGGCAAACAAGATGAAGATATATATATAACAACAACTTGATATAGTTCTATGGCCTATGGACACAGGAGATTTAATGCCGCGTTCAAAAAGGCTCACCTTTGGTTTCTGTCCTTAGCTAACTGGATCCAATTTCTACTTTATATTCTTATCTCTGCGAGATCCGTCCTAATATTGTTCTCCCGTCTGTGCCTCGATGTTCCTAATAGTCTTTTCCTATTTGGATTTCCAGGATTTCCGTTCCTACTTTCTTACATTCTGGCTACATGACCTGCCTACTCCTACACTTGATGATCCTCACAATGTTTGGTAATCGGTATAAGATATGCCTTCCGTTGTTATAAAGTTTCATCCATTCCCATTTCAGTTGGGGTAGGAATATTCGTCTGAGGATGTTGTTTTCAAATACTTTCAACCTACACTTTTCCGTCAGAGTCAGCGACCATGTTTGGAACTATGCATGATTATCGTTTTGTCTATTATAAACTTAAAACTCCTCGTCAGAATACTCAACGACGGAAGATGTTTAACTGAATAAAAACACGAAATCCCTGCTTTCAGTCTATTTCAATTTTTGCTCGTGATTATGGCTTTGTCTACAAATAATGATCCTAAATATTTGAAAGTATCCACTTTGTAAAAAGTATTATTTGTTATTTACACGTATCCATAATTTGCAACATTAGGATACCGACAAACTTGAATGTGTATAGTTTTCCCTGCATTTCATTCTAAGCCCATTTCCCTACAAGAGTTAATTCAGATTTCTGCATTTCTTTCAATTGTTCTCTCATCCTCTATTATATTTACATTTTCAGCATAAGCCATAACCTGGCGACTACCGTTCAACTATAGGCCCTGTTGCTATCTCTGATTTTCCTGATAGTGAACTCCAGGACAAAGTTGAAGAATAACGGTAACAACACGTCTGCTTGTTTCAAGGCATTCTCGAAGTGAAAGCTTGTGGACAAAAATTGTCCTACCCGGGCTTTACTTTGGGATCCATTTAAACACAATTAATCTAACTAGCTTCTTCGATATTCCAAATTCTGCAAGAATGTTGTAGAATGTTTCCCTCCTAACCCAGTCGTAGTTTTTTTTCTGAAATTAATAAATAGTTGATGTACCGGTGTATTATATTCCTAGTACTTGTTCGAGGGGTAATTGGTCGATAGTTGATCGATTTCGTCTAAATCCACACAGATGATCTCCAATATTTTAATCTGCAGATGGGCCAATCTTGCTAAGCTAACAATATTTGAAAGAATTTTATGGGATGTTGTCAGAAGAGAGATGTCTAGTTCATTATTACAATCAGTATGGTCATCTTTCTTGTAAATTGGAACAATGGTTGATCCTTTCCATTTTTACGGCAATTTCTTCTTATTCCAGATAAGTAGAATGAGTTTGTATATACTGTTGCACCATTTCCCCTTCCAGCTAAAATTAATTTGGCCAGAATTTCGTCTACATCGGGAGACTTGTGTTTCTTTAATTTTTTAACAGCGATTTCTTTTTCTGTTTGGTTAGGTTCTGGAACATAACGTTATGCTGTATGCATTTCACTTTCTCCACGATCATTAGTTTTTGCCTGCATGTTAAGCAAATCGTCAAAGAAATGTTTCCGCCAAATCATGGTGCTTTCTGTATAATTGTTCCTTCAGCTTTCTTTAACATATAAACACGAGGTTGAGCCTTTCTTGAATTCGTTAATGCTCTTGCTCCCGACAAGTGAACTTTGTGGTGGACAAGCATCCTGTGCGTGGGATTCCTCGGGATTCTCCCATTTCCTTCCAAATTCTTCGTTTCACAATGTCATTCATTTCTCATCACCGTCTTCTTTAGCCTAGCCGGCGTAAGTGTGGGACGTAAAACTTATAGATTTTATGTTTTCTTTCCATTTCATTCGTTGATGTTCTTATAGACATCCCTAGTATTTTTGTTTTCACTATTATCTTGAAGTTCACTAATTATCTTGAAGGAATAGGTCATTCCTCTATATTTGTAACTCACTCGTTACAGATTTTAACGCGCCTGTCCTATAGAAACTTTCTATGTTTCATGTCAAAATCAAAAAGTTGCGTTTCTTTGTTCTAAAAGTTATCGAAGTTTTCCACCAGATGACAACGACATTTTGTGAAGCAATTTCGTCTGGATTTTGTAGCCAACGCTGTTTCACCTGCTTTATCTTCTCTGCTAATTTACTGCATACCTGGTCGAAAAATGGTTTGTTTCTACGTATTTCGGCATGTCTCAATTTTTCTTTTACGGAAATTTTAATGTTATCTTTGATTTCAACCTAAGTATCCTGAACATTATTGCATTCCGAACCTTTTAGAACCGAGACTCAATTCGACATTTCAATCTGGTATTCCCCTCTCAACTATCTTTCCTCTTATATCTTTAATTTCCTCACCGTTTCCAGATATTGAATATTTCCTTTATTCAAGATAATATATCTCTTATTATTTTTGCTACCGGGTAGTAACCTGTATCGCAGTCAACTCCTCTGAATAACTGAACACCAGCTGTGCTATACTGTTTTCTTCTGTCTACTTTAGCGTGATCAATTTTATTATGTGTTTTTCCATCTGTTGAAGTCCAAGTACATTAATGAATGTCGTGATGTGGGAATATTTTAATCTTCATTATAATGTTTTTGGATATTGCAAATTTCACGAGTCTAACACTGTTGTCATAACTTTCCTTATGCAGACTTCTATTCCCTATAATCGGTCTGAAAATACCCTCTCGTCCTACCTTCGCATTGAAATCTCCTAATATAGTTTCCATATGTTATTGCGGAAGTTGGTCAAATGCCTTTTGTATTCCTTCGTAAAAACTTATTTTATATCGTATTGCTTATTTTCTGTTTGGATATGTGAAATTGAATCAGTATTATCACATCATCGAGCCTTAAGAGAAGTAAAAGAAAATCTACCATTAACAAATACAACTCATGAAATTGCTGATATTCATCGTTTGGAGCAAATATCGCTGTTCCTAGTTGGTAATGGAACGAAAAATATTCGAACTTCACTGCTTTTTCCTTCACATCTAAGTTTTTGATGCACTCTTTCCATCCTCTATTTCTGTAACTCACTCATTACGGATTTTAACGCGCCTGCCCTATAAAAAGTTTCTATGTTTCATGTCCGCATCTCATGACCATTTTACTTTTGCTGAGTTCGTGCCTAGATCAGTTTTGATCCGAGGATTCTTCAAATGTATCTGGACAAGCCTTTCTTTACATGATGAGGATGTCAGCTTCACACTAAATCCAAAGCCGGAGAACTACTTCTTGTCGTCTGTTCGCGACTGCTTATTCAGTATATTTGCAGCTAACCTCTATATCTAGGTGCCTTCTCTCCGATACTCAGCCTGAAGTTGCGCAATGCCATGGTGATAGGAAGACTACATTTGACGCAAATTAAAAAGTTATAATTTACAAAGACAATAAGCACTGATTATCTGAACACTGCTTTAAAACATACGTGAAAAAATCGATGTTCGCGGATATATGGATGCTTATTAAGATTGTATAAGGTTCGATGCTGTGAAAATCGTAGATTAGAAACAGTGTAGTTTCAATGTGTATTTCATTTTTATAAGTAATTTTAATATGATAAGATTATTTTATCAATTTTATAAGTAAAATATAAATACATTTTTTGATCAAAATAATGTAGTATGTACTACATTGCTTAAAATTCATTTTAATGAAACAAGCAAGTCGTTTAGTCCAAGAAGATAATTTCTGCAAGGCTCGTCTTATTCTGTCAGCTTTTCCGCCTGTTGTGATACTGACTAGGGAATTACTTGAGCATGAACCCACAAAGTGGGGGCGATGTATATATTTAATGAAAGCTTGGATCAACGTTAGATCAAAACCGGTTACCAAAATTGGGAAGGTCTCATGCATTCCACTTGCGCCAGCACTTTATTCATTTTTATTTATATCTTAAGCGTGTCCGTAAAGTCCGTTCCAACCATAAAAAATCTGAGCAGACAGATATAAAAACAGAAAAACAAGTCTTTCATTTCAAGAATTCAACGCATCAAAATAAAATAAATTGTTCCAGTGTTCCCCGCAGGGTCCGAGAAAGGGTAAAACTCAATTTTTTTAAATGGAAAGTACAGTCAAGTTGCATTAGGTATGATAGTTGATGTTAAATGAAAGAAGATAAATTAAGTCTCCGCTCTCTACGAAAACCTGTACAAAATAGCGATGGGTCAAAATATCAACACAATCTTCATTGCAAAAAGTATGGTCACTTTTATGAATTTGGAAAGGTGGGATAGGTGTAAAAACTATAACACGGATATGTCATTATTTCAAGAGTACAATTTTTCAAAGTAAAAAATCCAGGGACCCTCGCAGGGTCCTAGAAGGGGGTCCAATTCAAAATGGAATCAGTAGTGACAAGACTTTCATAATTAAATCTGTCACATTTCTGCTCAATAAAATTGACCAAAGTAGATTTCTTACGCCAGAAAATTTCAGCTTCAATTTTGCTGGAACATGGAATGAAACTTAGTGGAAAATTTGCTGCATATTCCATGTTGGGCTTCCGTTAAAGAGCAATTTGTTAACCGAAGCAATAATTCATGGCAACTCTTCACTTGTACAAATATTTCTTTTAGTGTTGCGTTCTTACTTCATACCTTACTAATTGATGATATTCTTGCTAACTTTATATGTTTGTCAAGTCAAAATCGTCACTTATTAATAATTAAATTAACAATATACTAATCGTTACCGTCAGGTCCGTGCTGGCCTACCGAAGCACCACAGTATAAATAAGGGTACAATTGTTTAATAATCAATTTTTAGAGCCCGTTAACGTGCAGTGCGCCCATTACATTGGTGCCCTTGCGAAATCACATCAAAGATGAACGATTTTATTCTTCTGTATATCACAGTTCTGTACAATAAATGCATAGTTACTGTTGGTAAGGAACTCGTTAAAGGTACAGTGCGCCCTTCACATAATACACCGTGCAAAACCTCACCTTATAAATAAATGGTTTTAGTTGTTCTGTATAGAAGGTTTGTATAATAAACTCAAATAGTGGCTGTTTATAAAGAACCTTTTTAGGGTACAAGGCGCACTGCGAAATGTCACATTATAGATGTTTATTTTTAAATTTTATATTTCTGTATACCAGTTGTCATTATAAATTCATACAGTTGGCATTGTCAGAGAAAACAGATAAAGAATATTATCACTCACAAATATATGTATAAAGTTAATACCTATAAAACAACCCATTCTGACAAATCAAGAACGATTGAAACAGTCAAATGTATGATGCTTTATTGATTGAATAAATTGATTGAATAAATTGTGTATCCCTAGTTTATACATGACGTGAAACTACAGTATAAAATGATATTATAACCGTCATAATTGTTTTGTATTCTCTTAATAGTACCGAGGCTATACTATACGTGGATTTACAGTTCAAATTGAAATTTGAATCACCAAACATGAATCTATAAAGATCAAACATTGTGTTTCAATTTTATCTATAAGGTTGAAAGTGCTATGTTTCTAGGCTGTATAAGACATCGACGATAAAATACGAATTACCATAAGTGTGTACAATACCGAGAAGTGAATCTACAGTTTGAAGTGAAAACTGAACTAAATCATGTACTTCCTTTTGATTGAATAGAGACACTTGATTGAAAAGAGGTATATATTTTAACCATTTGACCTACCGTGTGCTTAGTAATTAGCCATCATGTCGTTCATTTTCATTACGCACACTGGTAACACGCCTAACTGTATGCCCATCTTATTAAAAGGTATACGAAGAGTAAGCAGAGGTACACTGTTTTCCGTAAACGTTGAACATTTACATGAAAAAGTGAAAATATAATCTTTAAAGCTAAGGTAATTTTCATCTTGCACCTGTATTGTGGTAAACTCTTCATACACTATCGCCAAAAATTATTTACTCTTATGAGGTAGTGTACTTAATCGTTAAGGAATACAATATTCATAGTGCTCAAAATCAAATCCGCGACATAGCTACTAAATTCTACTATAAAGTCTGGATTATTATAATTTACATGGACTTCAATAATGCTTGAGGATTTTTTCCTTCTTTTGTTTATCCTAATGCTTTTAAAATATCAGAAAGCTGCTGACCTTACCTTGGTCTTACCTTGGTCCTTGTTAGGGAAATCGTAATATGAAAAGCTTTGATTTGGAAAACTTAATTCGAAAAAGATGATTTGAAAATTTTGATCAAGGAAATGTTTATTTCGAACATTTTGGTGACAAGATTTAGCTATGTTATAAATTTTTAGTTATTAAATTTTTAGCTTAAAGTGTTTGTTTGAAACGTTTTGAGTTGGAAAATCTTAGTTTAAAGTTACGACTTGAAAATTTTGGCTTCAGATATTTACTTGAGACTTGTCATTAATGAAACACTCACGACTCACAGTCTAATCGAATAGTAAAAAAAGTTCTTTTCAAAATCGAATACTTGAAAACAATATAAAGTTTACTTGTTAACTGTAAAATATTTCGCATTTGTAATTTCAGTATTGCTGCATATTCAGAAAATTTCTGGCACGTATTCACTAATAATTTCACTTGGAAATTTATGGTAAAACGTCAAGGTTGTTTAGGTAAATTTCTAAAATTCGAATCATACGAGCTGGCGCCAGGAACATAAAAATGACTCTTCTTTGGTAAATTATATAGCAGTGGCGGTGCTCGCCCGTTAAAATTTTAAGAGAAGTGTAGTGAACATATTATTGTCCTCCCTATGTTTAAATAAAGTCAAGCTAGTTCTGACACTAAGAACTGCATATGACGTCTATGTAAAACATAATATTAAATACCAAAATTTCAATTTATATCTACGCCATATTAGCTCCCAGTCAGAATCGAACATAGGGTTTTCCTTAGTGGCGTAACTAGTTTTGCTGCAATCTGGGTCTATCGATCATCAATTTGCTCATACCCACACCTTGTCGCACGAATTGCAGCTACTGCATTATATATATATATATATATATATATATATATATATATATATATATATATATATATATATATATATATATATATATATATATATATATATAGGATGGTCGTGCATGAATGTCGGTAAATTCGTGAGATGAATCTACAGGTAAAAACAAGCAAAAAATGTCATATGAACATTGGGTGAATGCGGCTTCGTTTGGACGCTAGAGGCGTCTGAAATGTCACCTTCCGAGGCGGCAATTTGCAATATCGCAAGAACGGAGAGAAATACGAATGTCGGGTCAAAACATATCAAAGGAAACCCCATCCGAAGAATCAAATTATGCATAAGTGGTGGCGAAACAGTGGCGGCGCTAGAGGGGGGCACAAAGAAATTGAATGAAACATGGAGAAAAGTGAACAATTTACACTGAAAAATTGTAGGAGGGTATGTTACTTGGAATATGCAACAACAAATGTTAATGAACAAAGGCAGCAGCGGCTAGTCTGTAGGGACTTTATGAGAGGCGGATTGTAGGAATACAGTATCTTTGTAAAGGTGAGAAATAAGAATATCGGGTCAAAAGATATCAAAGGAAATGCCATCCCAAGAATCCAATTATGTATAAGTGATGGCGAAACAGTGGCGGCGCCAGGGGAAGCATAAATAAAGTGAATGAAATGCGGAGAAAAGTGAACAATTTACACTGACAAACTGTAGGAGCGGATGTTATATGGAACATGCAGCGACAAATGTTAATGAACAAAGGCAACAATGGCTACGCTGTAGGGACACTATGAGAGGTGGAATGTTGAAAAACAGTATAATTTTAACGGAGAGAAATAGAAATGTCGGGTAAAAAGATATCAAAGGAAATCCCATCCGAAGAATCCAATTATGCACACGTACTGCGGAACAGTGGCGGCGCATGGGAGCTACAAAGAAACTGTTAAACACTCTTAGTGATGAAACGTGCAGATCGTAAAAAACACGTATGGAAGATGAGACCCAGTGTACTGTAAAAACAAGAGGTATTGTACTTACCATGGTCAACATAATGCCATTCTATAGCAGCTGTTCAATATCTCCTCCTTGTTCTTCGAGACAGACAGTTACACGATGGCGTAAGGATTGTCTGACTGGTGCCAAAATCGCTGGCGTTTGCAGTAATGTGGCAAATGCAGCACATACACGGTGGCGAAGATCTTCAACATCATGCAGGGGCCGTGTATACACGAGACTCTTCACGTAACCCCACAGGAAAAAATCTAGGGGATTCAGGTCGGGTGAACGTGGGGGCCATGCTTGTCTTCCACCACGACCTATCCATCTGCATGGAAATATTTTGTTCAGATATGCACGAATGGTGTGACATGAGTGGGCAGGGGCGCCATCATGCATAAACCACATACACTGTTGTGTCCTCAGTGGCACATCTTCAAGCAGAATAGGTAGGTTCTGAGTCAGAAACTGGAGATACGATATTGCGTTCAATCGCTGTGGTAAGAAATGTGGTCCCACAACGTTGTCGCCAATAATACCAGCCCACACATGCAATTGGAAACGCTGTTAATGCTTCGTCTCTAGAATTGCATGCGGGTTGTTAAGTGCCCATCGATGGTCATTGTGGAAATTTGTGATGCCATCCCGTGTGAATAATGCCTCATCCGAGAACAATATCTGTGTTAGAAAGGCTGGTGATACACGGCAGCGGCGGTATAACCAACGACAGAAACGTCGCCGGGTTTCATAGTCACAATCGTATAACGCATGCGTTCGTTGTACGTGGTATGGTCTGAGATTATTACTATGCAAGATGCTTAGCACGACTTGATGCGAAACGTGTTCCTGCCTTGCTATTCGTCGGGTACTAATACTCGGGTTCCGAGTCACATGTCGGTGTACCCTCTCTTCCAGGGGGGGGTGTTCGAACGCGTCGTCGTCTCGGAATGTCTGTGTTGGGAAGGAATGACCCAGTGTCCTGCAATCGCTGATGAATACGAATAAACATCCCCGGTGCTGGAATTTGTTGATCTGGGCAGCGTTCCGCATATAACCTACGTGCTTCTTCTGCATTACCTTCCGCTAAGCCGTACATCAAATGCATATCTGCCATTTCGGCGTTAGTGTATACTACCCTATTCATTGTGGTGCATTACACATAGCGCTTGTCAACATCAACACTGTTTCACACCTCACAAAGTAAACCACATTCACATACACATGGATTACTGCCCTGCCTGTAGAGTGTAGCACTAAAACGTTTGTGCTGTTACTGTCATTGCCCCATTCAGTACGAATGAACTGTGCGCTGTCCTCTGCACCTTCGATGCCAACACTCTCGTTACCCACGCTTTCACTACTCCTATAACTAACTCTACTACGCGACGCTCTGCACGCCTCCTTGTTCCACCTACTGTAGCCCTCTGTCATCGGACGTGTATCATACAGTACACCTAGAGTTGTATTCCTTGTTTCCTGATTGCTTTCAAATAGTTGTGTTTTCACCAATTTCAACTTTTCTCCATGTTTCATTCACTTTCTTTGTGCTTCCCCTGGCGCCGCCACTGTTTCGCCATTACTTATACATAATTGGATTTTTGGGATGACATTTCCTTTGATATCTTTTGACCCGACATTCCTATTTCTCACCATTACAAAGATTTCTCACCATTACTGTATTCCTACAATCCGCCTCTCATAAAGTCCCTACTGACTAGCCGTTGTTGCCTTTGTTCATTAACATTTGTTGTTGCATATTCCAAGTAACATCCCCTCCTACAATTTTTCAGTGTAAATTGTTCACTTTTCTCCATGTTTCATTCAATTTCTGTGCCCCCCTCTAGCGCCGCCACTGTTTCGCCACCACTTATGCATAATTTGATTCTTCGGATGGGGTTTCCTTTGATATGTTTTGACCCGACATTCGTATTTCTCTTCGTTCTTGCGATATTGCAAATTGTCGCCTCGGAAGGTGACATTTCAGACGCCTCTAGCGTCCAAACGAAGCCGCACTCACCCAATGTTCATATGACATTTTTTGCTTGTTTTTACCTGTAGATTCATCTCACGAATTTTCCGACATTCATGCACGACCACCCTGTATATATATATACTACCGGAAAATATAACTGCAAGACCGTGTAAAACATGAAGGATATTGACGTGCTTCCAGTATTGGGTTCTTTGGTGATAGTGAAGTAGATTATCAACTGTTTAACAGTTTCGGTAAACGGATCGCAGCACAACACAGGGACATTTGGGCTACCTGTGCCGAGTCTGTGTTGTGAATCAGCAGAGGCCGAAGATCAAGAGGTGCATGGAAGCAACTTCCAAAGTAAACTCAAGCAAAACAACATTCCACAAGGACGTAATCGTGCTCCATACAGTCAAATGAGTGGTTCGAACGGAGTCGTATTCTGGGTCATAGAGAGGCTGGTTGGTCCTATCGTCGAATCGGCAACCACGTTGGTCCTGATGCATCTGTGGCGCAGCGGTGTTGGCAGCGAAGGATAACAACTCATTCCCACAACCGCAGAGAAGGTTCTGGACGTGCTCGTAACACAGACGTGCTTCTACATCGGCGTATTGTGAGGGCAGCGTTGGCAAACCGCAAAGCTACCACGTCCAACATTCAAGCAAATGTAGCCCATGAAGTTTCCACATGCACTATTGGGAACAGATAAATAGCGGCAGGACTTCGGACATACATACCAATTTCCGTCTACCACTGATGTCACATCATCGCCGTACACAGTTGGCCTGGTTTCAGCGAAGGAGCACCTGGAGAAGGGAATGGCGTCCCATTGTGTTCATAGATGAAATACTGTTCTCTCTCTTTGCAAGTGATGTTAAACTGCGATTGAGGGTCTGCTCCCACAGTGCGTGAGTGCAAGACACCGTCGAAACAACCTAAGTGTTATGGTGTTGGGCGCTATCGGCTACAACTGTTGCTCGCCTTTAGTGTTTGTAAATGGGACATTGACAAGGACCTCATGCGTGCAAAGGTTCTCAGAGCCGGTTTTTCAGCCTTTCTTGAGACAGGAGGGTCCTGTACTATTTCAGAAAGACAAGGCCCGGCCACATACTTCCCGTGCAACAGAACGGGCTCTGCAAGGTGTGTTCCTACTTCCCTGGTTAGCACGCCCGCCAGATTTGTCTCCTATCGAACATGCATGGGATATAATGTGTTTGTTGTTTGGAGCTAGTCTAATAAATATCATAATGTTCCTTAGTAACAACGAAGTTTACGGCCAAATTGGCTTTTGGTTTTATACTCTTGAACTTGAAATGCATACTTTTCTGCCTTTTATTGTTGTTTCAAACGATGCCTTAAACCCTTCGCATTACTTCATAGCATCTCTGGTCGTTCATTAGCTATGGAGTTGACTTGACTTGAAAAATACTTGTGTCAAGCTTGAGGAACACTTAATGTAAAGTTGCACCCATGTAACTTCGTTACTGGAATCCAACTTACAGTATGCTTACACTTTCCACAATCGAGTTAGATGCAAGCTTGCCCAATTTGCAATTCAAGCTTACAGCAAATGGTTTGCAAGTTATCCTTGCTACTAGGGTTATAGAGTGAAGAAGGAGAACATAGTAATGAAGACGCATGGAACTATTGTGCTGAAACACCATCAGAACATTTACGGACATGACACAAATAGACTGTGAACTTATATGTATTTCTCTCCTGTAATTCAAAAAATAATGTCAGAGTGTATGCCTCTAGTGTACTATTTAGTATATAAATGTTTTGATAATATAATCTTGTATTACCGCTTTCTATAAATTTAGTTTCAAAAAGTACTATATAAATGGTATTTAGTACCAAAATATAAAATATCCACATTTTAATGCAGTTCTTTTTCATTTGTGTGTGTGTCTGAGTAGTGTAGTGTTGGAAAAACAGAAGTGAATTTTGAGTAATTTCAGTTTTTAAGCGAAGTGTTTTTAAATCAAATAATGGGACTGATTTGTGCATTTACAATTATCATAAGATTTTCTTTCCTTTTTAATGTAACTGTTTTTCGTTTGTATAGCCTATGTGTAATTACCCAAATGTAGTGCTGAGATATCCGATATACCCATTCTTAGATAGCTCTCAAACAATGTTAATCAAATATAGTTATTACATTGTCAAAATATCCACATGTAAACTAGTAAGTAATATATTCATAATTTCTAAAATTGTCATCATTTATGAATCCCTTTATCTATTCATGGTTGTAAATAAAGTTATTTTCATGCGATTGAAATGATGCGTTGAAGGTCAAATTTATCTCCTGAACATTTTCGTTTTCTTCATCCCAGCACTAGGCATCTAATCAGTAAATATATAAAACATCTCAAACTTACTAATAGCATTGTAATTTAAGCAGTGAAAGATGCCCCTGAGTATGTAGGATGTACTATTGATTATATATGTTAGTAAGCAAAACAAATAAAAATTTTAAACGTATTGATAAAATTCTACCAGGTTATGTTTGTTGTTGAAGTAGACACTAGATTGATAGTACCTTGAAGTTCTCAAGGATTGCACCATAATATTACTAATAAAATTTTACCAATAATACAAATAGCAAAAAGCTGTAAAGTCTACGCAAGAAGACAATGAATACACTTCCTGTTTAGAGAAATTTGAAGTCAAACATACACGGATTAAAACTTTAAAACTATCAGTTAGACATATGATAAATAGCTGAAACACCGACAAACGATATGCGTATTTATATGCGTGGTGATGTAGGAAGAACGTAATAATGAGTATATGTGAGTTCAAGCGGGATACACTGAGAAACATTAGGCAGTACAAAATAAAAGTGGAAGAAATTCAATAATTGACAAAAGTTAAACTTAAAACATGTGTAATATATTATTAAACCGGAAGAAGATCGAAAAATTGAAATACTAATTGCAGTGTAATGTAGATACATAATTAAGTCATAGAAACCTGAAAGAGTGAAAATTAATGAAAATTAACAATAAAATTTACCAACAAAATTAACATTTGTAGAAGCTTGTACTTTGTCATGAGAGTTTATTATTAAGTTTCATTTTATTTACACTTATTTTAAGGAAACTAAATCAGAAGATTTTTTCTAATGTGTTTCGTCAATGAAAGTGTAACTATAGAAAAAAGAAGAGGAATAATATTTTACTAAACCCATTAATTGTTTGATTCTTTTCAGTAAGTAAACAAATAATTCAAAAATATCATAAACACAAGTTTTAGTTATTTAGTTGCCCTACTATAACAAAATATATCATTTAATCCTCAGGAGAATTAAAGAGCTGAATAGAAGAGGAAACAGTTTAAATACAAAGAGAAGATGAAAGTTTTGTGATTGCCCGAATATATATTCGAGAGTATTTGGCCATTCCGAAGGTAAATGCAGGCTTAATTTTAGAAAGGAATAAGGAAATTCATTATCAGGAGAAGGTAGAAAAGGTAACCCACGGAGATTCGTGTTGTTTTACTTAGTTCCGAGTTCTTTCCTGGCAATACAATCTGTGTGACTCAAACATATTGAGACCGCATTGGAACGAACATATGATGTATCAAACCTATTATGTTAGTTTATTCTTAATAAACCGTGGATTGCCTTATTTTTACGTGCAACAAGTAATAAATCTCTTCGACGATAATTGTTCTTATTTTCCAACATAATATTTTTATTTGTTGTGAACTACCCTCAGCTTTCAGGAAGATCTTTAAAACATCTGGAATTTCATTTGTTGATTTTAAAAGTAAACAGTTTAATGTGTTGAATTTATCGAACGAATGTTCACAAATGATAAAATTATCAAAAAGGAAAATAAATTTCCTTAACATTATTCAGATTTAGTTTAACACATTCGAGACGGAGCCCGCCACGTAGGCGGGCTACTTGTTTTTCTTCAGTGGACGGAGCCCACCTACCCGGCGGGCCTAAGGTTTCGTTATTTTGAATGGCAAATGCATGTCCGTAGCCGGGTTTCGACTTTTGTGTTATACTTTGTGATGCCTCTAGTACTTGTAAAAAAAATCGAGATGGCAGTCGGACCAGTCCAGAATGAGGGAGGGCCGTTGACCTTGAGAGACTGTTTCCGCGCGAATTTGTCAATTGTGATTCAACCGAAGCAGCTGTGAATGATTGCTCTTGCTGTTTAGTAGGTTGTTTTCGTTTGTAATGTACAATTTTGGCGAAGAGGAGATACGAAATATACTAGATCAGATGGATTTGGATTCTGGATCTGAAATTGATGACTGGCACAATTACCCGGATTACGTACACGATGATAATATGCGAGGTAAGTTCTTTTTTTATTTACTCGGGAATAATTGGAACAATAACATTTTGGCGTGGGGACAAAAGTCTGTCTTTGTAATATACAACAATATATAGCAATGGTGTGTTGAAATATGGAGCTATCCACACGGATAGACAGTGGCGTATTTAGAAAAATATTTGTGGGTGTTGAATTAGAAATGTTATTTTATTGAAGTCGCTGATATTTTGACATACCGCTTGGATATTTTGTCGTACCAGTGATTCAAGTTTACAGGCATTGATAGAAGAGTTTCCTGCATCTGGCTGTTTATAGCATTTTCTCTAGATAGTTAGTGGTGTATCTAGAGAAATATTTTCGGTAGCTTTGGAGAGAAATATATTTACCGCGAATGTAAGTCAGTGCAGATAAATTCAAACTGTCCACGGGTGAAAGGGTACGAAAAGAAACAAGCAGGGAGTGTGGTCAATGCTGTGTAACTCTATGTATGAAAGATTGTTTCTACATATACCATCAGAGAACCACATATGAAAAGTAAAATATCATTAGTTTATAAGCAGCCAATTTTAGCAATGAAGCGTGTAGCAATGAAGTGCAAGGTTAATTACTAAAACTTTGAAAAGAAATGCCTTGCACATGAAATTTATGCACGTCGGGTCTTTGCAACCTCCCGATTTATATAGGTTGTATCGGTTTTCATTGATTACTAATAGAATAAAAATAAGTAGACTCCAAATAAATAATTATCCTTGTAATTGTAAATGCAATGAATATAATATTTTAGGGCAAGGCGAATTACTTGTTTGTTATAAGGAAAACATTGTAAATTTTATATACAGAATGAACCTTATCAAGATACAATAGGGTATATAGAGATTCGACCTCATCAACATACATAACTTCTATATCTTGTTTGTATCGGTTTGATTGATTTGCAGCACAAATCAGCCTTGCACTAAATTCTTAGTGTGAACTAATATTTTGCAATTTCATGATATCCAATCACTGTAAGGTTATTGTATTTCATTATCAATGATGTAACTGCCTGTAAAAGTTATTATATATGCCTCAGTATTCAATTGTATTCTTCGTCGGACTTTTTTTTATAATTGCAAAAAGGCTCATTTGTAACAAATAAATAAAGATATATAGAAATGAACAAATGATTTGAGATTTGTGTATTTAATAGTCCTACGTGTATATGCTCAGAAATAAAATATTTTGTAATTGTATTCTTTGTAGCACATTTTTTACAAAATTCCAAAAACATTTTAAAACCGCCGTCCTCAGGGAGAAATTACGTAAAGATGGCCTCCGACTCGAATGTGTTAATTGTCCAGTAATAAATCCAAACTTTCTGAGATAACGTATCTTTGACATTCATCATAGCGCATGGAGTTACAAAATTTAGAAGAAAGTTGCACAAACATTTACGATATTTTACAGTGTTTACAGTCAATAATAACAAATATAATATTTAAAATGTAGAAATAAAATGTTAGAATGTAGTTGAAGAATTAAATAAAGATAATGTAATTAATGAAATAATCACAATCCATTATTATATTAATTTCGAAAGTGGTACGTGGAAAGCGATTTCAGAAAATAACCGAAATTTGCCAATTCCAAAATTTTTATAATATGTAAAATCCATTTCAAATGTATTCTAAAATTTATTCCCAACTTATGATAATACAAATCGTTCTATGTGAAAACCTCACCTGCTGTGAAAAGATTTTCTGAAAATATGTTCTCTAACTTATATGTAAGAATATAAGAGTTAATCCTTGTAATCCTTGGGAATACTAGTATAATATGCAATGTATATGATCGACAATGGTGACAGCCAAAATGAACAAGGTAACTACCTAATTGTATTTAACTTGTTTCGATACAAGAATTGTGTTGCATATTTTAGCTCCACATTTAGCTAACTCCACATTTCATATTCACAAATAAAATACAAGGATAAATGACAACCGACATCGAATAATTTTCCATCTTCCCTGTGAATAGTTCCACAATCATCTCTTCTTCCCACATCATCCACACCTTTTTGCCAGTCTGTATATCCAGTTGAGTCAAGAGCTTCACCTAGAAGAAAAGTAAATAGAAGAATATGGCATTTTAAATGTTGAATTCTTAAATTACTTTAAGAAACCAATCAATCAACTTTCTGAATTAGCATATAATTGTTTCTGAACTCAGAATATTGATCTTTAATAATATCATATATTGTAAGTTTAATGAACAAAGTACATTAATGTTTCGTTAGCGTTTAGAGATCATAACATTTTCAAGAATAATACATATATCAATCCATTCCTTAGGTTGACGAAAAATGGTATTGTTAGTCTGAGTTGAAGTCATCATGCACACTGTTCAAAGCAGTGAGCTGATAGGAATTTTATAAAGATGAAAAATGATTATTTATTGTAACCAATCCAGTACTATATAAATGATATTTCAGTACACCATTGTTAAATTCTGCATTACGCTCTTAGTAAAATAGTATAATGTAATAAGGTAAATTAAAATCAATAAAATGACATCAAACATTTACTGACATAGTGTATAGTCCATCACAAACTCAGCACGGTGTACGAGATAGATACACAACCAATAAGGTCAATAAATTAGCTTGCAGAACATGACAGAAGAAAGAAGTTGAAGATTTTTGTAGAACACCAGAAACTTTATATCGATGGCAAACATAATACAGAAATAAAACACAATATTATCAAATCTTTTTACATAAATTAAGAAATTTTGTAACAAATGCAAGTGAACAAAAATAAACTAAAAATCAATATAAACCTTCCTGTGTGAACGACTTACACGAATTGTCCATTCAATGATAAGTTCCTTCCTATGAGAAAGTATAAATAATGAAGGAGAACACGTCTACAATTAAAGACCAAACAAAACAGTTACTCTTAATTTTAATGTTTTTACTACCGTGGACTCCTATATGAACCCAAGCTAAATTTAACAGTGTATAACTCCCGTAGTATAGTATATTAAAAATGAAAAACGTTGGATTTTCATGTTTCTTTAGAAACTTTACTTTGGTACATTTTGATTTTTTGTGTGTATGTGAGGGCAACTTTTCCTACTTCTTGCACTCACTACCATTCGGGTCATATAAGACCCCAGCAATTATTAATAACTTATGTATTTTCCGATATATGCCACTAATTACTCGGAGTGAATTTTGACACAAATCACTCTTCATTTTTTTCTCAAATGCATGAGAAGCACCATGGCATCAAACATTCTATCTTGCAAAGACATAAGAAAAATGTTGAATGAAGAAATCATTGATTTTGACTTTTTTGTCAGAAGACCCTGTAGATGCCTTACTTAGTGACGATGGTAAAATATATGAAATTTTGGACTATAAGGATATAGACAAATATAACTCAGATTCATATCTAGGTTCTGATGATGTATGTGTGCTCGAAAGAAGCAAAAGTTATACCTCATCATCCGCCACTGCAAATAAGTATATACTAATGGACTTCTACTATTGTTACTTTCATTTTTTTGTCAATCATTGTGCTCAATTGATTTTATTATTTTATGAAAATGATAAAACACTAAAGGATATACAACCAGGTAGTATAAAAATCGAAAATAATGATTTGCTTTGTTTTGAGTTTGACGTCCCTCGAATATCCTGGGATACTAAAGAAGACGTAGGCCTACACACCGTAGCGGAATCAGAACTATTTTTTCATTCAACTTTACTCCTAAAGGGAATAGAAACCGGGCCTCGGTCCACGGTAAGTATGCTATCCTCTACATCAAGTGGGTGTTATGAAAATGATGATAAATAATTCCTAGTTGAAATCGTAGCCTTGCAATATCCGTTGTATTTCTTGCCCTGATTTATTAGTTTTCTGAAGTTTCGTGAAACACGTATTTCAGAATTGTTCCTTCATTTAATAATATTATTTCCTTTTCCGTTATTTTTCTTTTCTCATTCTTAGTCAATGTTGTAGAGAAAGGAATTGAAAAATAATCCACGGTTACTGAATCTATACTAAATTGACGGTGATGATGAGAATAAATGAATAGCTGATAGAAGAAAATGGGAGGTTATGGGTGAACCCTCAGAAAACACATGTACACGGTGTAAGTTCACCACAACGTCCACCTGGCGCTAGCTAGGATTCAACGAGGAATCTCAGGCACCAGATATGAAGGTGCTACTGGTGAGCGGTCTGTCATCAAGACATATGAAAAAATGCAAGACATACGTGTGTAAACAACACTAAGCTATTGTTTGTGACAAAAACCACAGTATAATTTTGTGCAAGTTCTTTTGTGAGTATTTGTTTACGTTTCTTGGAGCTCAAAGTTTCTTGGAAAATTCAGCTGTATTACTAACTGTAATCCAAATTATTAAATTCCGTTATGTGCATAACTGTCCTTACTTTATATAATTGCACTATATTAAAAAATATAAACACATTAAGCATATTATGTGACTAGAAAAAACTAAGTTAGTAGCATAACAAACACGGTAGAATGTAAAACTGGGCACCATTAAATGCTTCTTAAACAAAAGATGTTGAGTTTCTTCGACAAATGAAATGGGGTTACCAGTCACACCAACGGTATTCAGTGTAGTGAAAACACTCCTGTAGTAGCAGGGTTAAGTAAGTGTACAAGAAAATGATCTTTTGTATAAAATGTAAGGAAAATATCTTTCTACAGATGTATTATTTGCCATGACGTTGACTTGTATAGAAACTGAAATAGTTGTGGAACCTAAAAATGAATTGAAAGAGAAGAAATACAAGTGAGAAAATTAATTTTGTCTTTCTTAATAGCTGAAGCAACTTATGTTTATTAAAAATTTGCACTTACGAGGTCCGACAATAAAGTAATGTGAATGTTTCCTCAGCCGATGCTGGCAACCCTAGAGATTGATACCACCTCAGTGTGTGACATTGGGCCTTTTCCACTAGTACACCACGCGACACTCAAGAAATATTACTTATTGTGGAGTTAGAGGTTGAAGATTGCGATCGTGTAATGAACCCCCGTCACAGCAATGAAAGCACGTAATATTGAGCAGCACTACGCAATCTACTTCGGTTTGAATCTTGGTGAGACTGCAGTGCTAACGTGCCGTAAGGTTCAGCAGGACTTTAGAAATGATGTTTTATCAACGGCACAGGTGTATGGTTGTCCTAAAATGTTTGCGGAATGTAAAATGTACTGTCCAGGGCAGACAGTAATTCAATATTTGTACATTCAACTTCTCGAAAGACCGAAAACGCGTCCGTAGTGTTCGTCCAGAGATTGCTGACACCTGGGTCCTCCATCTGGATAATGCACCAGTCCATCCTATATTGTCTGTTCGGCAGTATTTAAAATCAAAATCACTTATAGTACTACCACACGATCCTTATTTACCGGACATCGCCCCGTCTGATTTTTTTCTCTTCTCAAAGGTGAAAGCAGTTCTTAAAGGACACTATTTTGAAGTAGAAACAATCATTCAAACAACTGTAACATGAGCTTTTCCAGCCATAAAAAATGACTTTCAGACATGGTACCAACAATAGAAACGCCGGTAGAGTAAGTGTGTGCAAGCACAAAGGGGAATACTTTGAATGTGATTACATTGTGGTTAGTTAAAAATGTAAGTAATGTTCTTTTCTCCAACATTTCTGTACAATATCTCGTATGTTTAACAAAATGAGTTGTATTTACACAAAGAAAAAGTAGTCTACGAACGAAATATATTGTGGAGATTACGATATATATATATATATAATCAGATGAAAATGTTAAACAGATATGCCTTTATTATAATTATCTAATAAGCATAATATCATTAGAGAGAACAAAGAACATGACACTAGAATCATATCTAATTCAGGTGATTGTATAGCTTTAATAAACAAGACACTTCCGCACAATGTGAGAAAAATTCCAAAAGACATGTACAGTAACAGTAATTATGGTTTTATTACTAACAATAATCCACTCTCATTGTTCATATGTTTGCCCAATTTTTCCTCTACATTACCGCTAAATAATGTTAGAAACTAACGTTCTCGATTGTGTTAAATTTTTTGTCAAAGAAGAGGACGATTTGCTTTGCTTTGTTTCTTCCGTGCATAAATTACTGATTGCAAAACAAGCACTGAAGCAACTAGTAGTGTTTGATGCTAAGAAAAGCAGTAAAGGAAATAGAATTAAGATACTTTCTCAAAAATTATATCATCTGTATCTGTCAATAATATGAATAAAGATAGAGCACTAGACCTATTCTTCACAAATTGAAAAATAGTTTAAAATATTTAGTGATGAAGTATTAAGAGAAATATACGATTTTCGTGCATGATTTGTAGATGTATGGAACACTATACGAAACAATACCTCCTAAAGGAATTCAAAATAATCAAAAAATTATGACTTATAGAAAATCCATTCTAACATGTATATTACGAATTAAACAATAAAATTATACACATGTACATTCACTTGTATTGGGAAAAATTGGAATGTACCACTAAGTAAGGAAATTCTGTGCTCCCAACAAAGATATGAAACTGATACAATATAAAACCAATTATATGTCGAATTGTATTCCATCTATTAGGAAATAACATGTAATAGAAGTAGTCAGTAAAATTTTAATAGAGCAACACATGCTTCTCATAAAGTGGTTTATTATGGCATGTTCCACTGCTGTAATGAAGCAGCGTTCCATTTAGCAATTAAAGGTGTTCTAAACATAGTAGAATATCAACATATTCAGTAATATGAATTTTTTGACACATGTAGATATATAGTAGCTGTAGCATGTAGCACTACATATACCAAGATACATCTAAATGACGTGACATTCACAGCAGGGTACAGGTTTGATGCACTCCACACATGGTGTTTCAGAACAGACCACAGCTTTGTATTGTCATACGTCTGATTCTTAGATGACAAAGAACATATATCTTCCTTCCTTGTCTCTGAGTGATAATTTAACTGGATTTTTTTAAGAACATTTTTCTCCTCTTCCGAAAGTCTAATGTCAAACAAAAAGAGAGCAAATTTTAGACTAGTCACATTTTCTTGATGAAGATTGAAATGTCGTTGTCATCAGTATCGTCTGTGTCTTTATGGGGGGGGAGTTTAACTTGCGCTATCGTCAAAATTAAAATTCCTCTAAATATTTTTTTTAATTTGATCTTTCTCAAGGGTTATTTTCTTTCACAATAGTTGGGAACAAAACCTCATACATTAAAACACAAAGATTGCATATACAAAGATACCAGTCTAAATAATATTAGCCGATATAACTTCAATCAACAATACAAATTTTGGCTACGTAAACACAAAGGCGTAGTCTGTCCGACGACGCGAATTAAAATGAGGCAAAACGGAAGCACACACGAGTTCAAAAATTAGTGCCCTACACTGCCTAGCTAGATAATAAAGGTACACGGAGTATGTGGAGCCGGGGGTGAAGGGGAGAAGATGGGGTGAATGAATCATTACTCGCTTTTCTGCCGTTTGGTACCTTTGTAATCTAGGGTTAAAATATTCACATATTATATAAAATTATAAATATATATTTTAATGGTTGGAACCTGTCCAATCCTGTGCCACCTTTGGCCCACTGGTTTGCTTAACTTGAGGTCGTAACATTTCAGAGACCCAGCCAAATAAAGAAGAAAAATGAGAGCTTTCAATACGGCAAATTTAAATTTTTAATATCTCTTGTTTTGGAAACTTTCCTTCTATACTCATTGGTACAAAGTTGGTATTTTACTATCCTTACTAGAGTATAATTTGGCAAAAACAAATCCAAAATACCAGGAGACTTTCAACATATCATGCTTGAAGAATGAGTTCTTATAAGTATGTTACACCTACTATGTTTCTTCTAATCTCTCCTTCTACAAGCGTTCTTTTGAAGAAAATAGCTTCATTTAGTTTAGCCGTCTCTCGTCATAGTCACAACACGGTTATGTGAACTTCTGTTCTAAACTGTCTTCTTCCTCACCATGATTTTCATTAAAACTACTACTTATAAAATGATTATCTAACAGCCTTTTTCTCGTAAGTCTATCTCCCTTGGGAATAGCTTATTTTCGAACACTAAGAAAGGTACAACTATTTCGTTGCCTATTTTTTTTTATCAAGTTGTTTCCATTTACAAGCCACTAATATAAGAAATGCTTTGTGACTGACTGACAAACACAGTGGCGAAGGATCATGAACATATATGACGTAGAAACTTCAACAGAGATGAAAGGAGCAAAAGCAACTTGTACAGCTTTCGAGTTGTTTCAAAGGTAGTGAGTTACTTTTAATTGGCGAAGAAAGAAAAGATCTAGAACGGTGCGAAGAACAATGTTAGAGCTCAACATGTACAAGTTATATGATTGCTAACCACTTAAACTTATGTTTGGTATTTTATCCACTATCAGAGTACTCGCTTGTTAAACTGAAAATAGGGATCCTAATATGTACTCAAGATGAAATAAGGAATGAAAACTTCAAATATCTCCCGTTGGACCACTTTTCTATTTCTCTTCAAACACTTGAAAGTACCATTATAGCAGGTAAAATACAGCTACTATTCTAACGAGTAGAAGAATTATCTGGAACGGAAACATTTAAATATAGTAAACAGCTGATTTGAAAATAATATAGACTCCTATTAATAATAAACTTTAAAAATAACTAACCTGGTACACTTCCAAAGTGTATCACTCCGATTTTCATAAAATTTGGCAGGTAGATACTACGACATCAAATAAACGAATACGTGTTTTTTTGTCCGGATAACGGTTTCCAGGCAAAAGCCCAACCCAAAATTTTGAAAGTTGACATCCGAAGGGCAAGAAGAAGCGGACAAAGTGAATGAAATTGTATACAGATATCAGAGATGTAAAAAGAATGAACACGTCTTTCGTATTTTCTTGGAAAAGTGGTTGGGTGGTGCATGGACCTCTCCAAACTTTTGATCATAAATTTTCAGAAGTGCTAAGACCATTGTCTCTAAAATGCTTAGAGGACACAGAGAATTGCAAAGAATCTTCGTGTAGGGACAAAACGAAAGAAATAAACGAACACGTGTTTCTTTTATTGTCTCCAAAAAAACGATTTTAGGGAACAAAAGCCGCACCCAAAATTTTGAAAATTAACACCCGAAAGGCAAGAAGAAGTAGACCGAAGTGAATGAAATAGTTTGTAATGTACCATTACAGTTGAAAGTAATGACAACTTTTTTACACACCCAGTACCTAGTATTTTTTTTTACTTCGATTTCGGTTTAATTACAAAATTTATTTATTCTCCAAATTAAATGTAATGAATCGAAAGGTTTCGTTAATAATCATATTTTAACTGAATATTATATTTATTTATATTTTGATTAATTGTAGACCCCATTTTCGCATATACAAGTTGAATAGTTGCAAGGTTTGCCATTCTGACGTCATACCGAAACATAGTTCCGTCATTGGATATAAATTTTCTTAATTTCAGACCAATGTAGATTTTGGCCAGGTACCTATACCTTCCCTCACCCCCTCTCACTAGTCCTTAGTCATTTTCAGATCCGGTTATATCTGGATTTGACAAATTTCTATTTGTTTTGTAATTTCCGCGGCTAATGGTTTCGCCCTGATTGGAGGAATTCTCCAACCCCTGTCGTTTTCGGCGCAATGTTTTCATTCCCGACACGACGATTCTACGAGCACAGCCGTGGAAATCAACTACGCTATACTTGCTGGTAAAGACGTGGATTTCGAGTGAAAAACAGGTAAAATTTAGATTAAATGTCATCGTCAACGTCGTGTGATCAATCAGTAGCCAGGAAACCCATATTTTTGTTGAAAGAATTGTAAAACCAGGGGAAAATATCTGATTGCGGATTTCTGTTTATTAGGGAGCCATGTTTGCTACGCAGATAGGATAGACGATATAGGAGAGTGATTCTTAATCTCTTAAAACTCAGGGATTAGGGAAATACGACTTGGTTTCGTACATAGTGTGTATAGTAAATGTGATTTTTTTTTATTTTTCAGTAAGTGCATGTACGTAGTCGGTTTGATAGTTGTAATGTTAATTATCATAATGGCAGCTTAATTTAACAAAAAAGGGGCCCCTATTTCTCTTTCCAAATTGAACCATTTCTAGCGGGGGATGGGTTAGTTATTGTTTGATTTAGGGCCTTTTCCCCTTTCAGGGGAAGGGTCCCTCAATAAACCTCGTTAAAGTGCCCCAGGGCTTCAATCTTTAGTAATTATTTTGTAAACAGTTGGCCTAGTCAATCGGACCTAGGGTTAACTCTTCTCATTTTGCCCCTTAAAGTTTAATAGAGCCAACTATATATACCGACAAGGAGTAATATGTTTAAAGGTGCTTGCCTTTAATATGCATGTAATTAAATGGTGTTTGTTTAGTTAGTATTTATTTGTAGTATTTATAGTGGTGTGTGTAGCTAGTAGTTCTGTGTGAGTGCGTGATTTCTACTGTTAGGACAATGAAGTTCACATGCGGTAGTTTAATGCCATTTGTCTAACTCAAAGCACACTAAACGAGAGTAAATATTAGATTTCTGATTAATATGTACAAGTATATATTTCAGTACACGGTAAATTATGTCTCCACTACAGCGCCATCGTGTCCGTTTTCGCTAATCAATTGTTTGTTGACATTACGTCATCGCCCAAGTCAGTGATCAAGATTGTTTGATTTTGGCCTCTCATTTCTAAATTACATCCCGTGGATATGGTTTTCGGTTCAAATGAGTGTACGTTTTGATGAAATAGTAGATCTCGTAGTTCTGATGATGAGATCTCGTTTGATGATGAGATCTCGTAGTTCTGAAAATTACAGCTTGCTAGATCAATTAGCAATCGAAATATACATTGAAATCAAGAATGCCTATTTTCTTAATAGAATTAAAGCCCACATGATGTTACTGTTTGTTTCAAAATGTAGTATTAAATTCTCTTTTCCCGTGGCTGTAGAAAAATTCCATTGTTGCTTTAGTTTTATCAGCAAGTCAGAAATGAAATAGTCGTTGACAACTTAACTTTCAGTGAATACATGTATGATTTTTTATTAACTGTGAAGTAAATATAATTTGGGTGCTTTGAATCCGTGGTTCGATGAATGTTATCGTGTGGTAGTGATTAATCTGTGGCGTTAAGCGCAACAGATTGTGATAATTATATATTTATTAGTGCGTAATATAAATATGTGTATGGCCTGCGTGTAAAATGTATGAAATAGGGTGTCTGTAAAATATTACTTCGTGTAGAAATGAGTAAATAATAATTAAATGTAACGATATAATAATAATACGATTACAATGTGAAATGAACAAGATGATATGACACCTATATTTAAATGGATAGGCCTAGTGTATATTATATAGTGAGAATATGAATATGTTTACTAAAAATCTCTCGCGTTTTGACTTCCACACCAGTACATTCATCCAACCGAGTTTCCTATTTGGATAGTAAATTGTAGTTGGGATTTTTTTACTTCGCATTTAAGGAACTCATATTAACATCCCCGGATCTTAGGCCTTTTAACAGATAGGGTAGCATCATGTGGGAATTACTTTTAAAGGTTGACAGAAATGATAATTAAGAAAAATAACTGCTATATCCTGTGATCATCGAAAAGTACAGGTTTGGTCATTTGTATCTTTAACATTCATTGACTCTCCGAGATTTTTTTCGTTGCTTACCTTATTTATTGTGCAGTGTTCATATAGCTGACAGGTCAGTTCGGACTGTCCGATTAAATCAACCGCTACTAAATTAATATTTATGCCCATCGCGTACCCGGACGTCGACCCCTAGTCCTCTTAAGTATTTTCGTTTCTTTTCTTAGTTTAATTAGATGATGGAAATTAACGACGTCCCAGACTTTGGCATGTCTGCGCATGGTAGGCATCGGGGATGTTTGGTCACTGAAATCACCGATCCAAAATTTATTTTATTTTATTTTTTTTATTTTGGCAAATTATCATTAGGGATATCTTAGCTATTATTTTTCACTAGTTTCATTACTATTCTGGATTCTCTTAGTTTCTAAGAGATCGGATGATCTTTTTTGAAATTCTAAATTAGCGCCTTATCTAACCTTCCGGTGGATTCCGGGATCTGCAATGGCGTTGACCGGATACGGTGAGTGGTGGGATTTTCGTAAAGCCTTTTTTCTTTCCGAAAATCCCATCGATGACACAGACTCGTCTCGACGTTGCAGACTTGTTTTTCGGCTATTTATTTGGTAAGCCGAACCCCTTTTGGCATAAAAGAGAATATTTGGTTATAGTATGTTGTATACGTAAATTCGACCACTTATCTTTCGTAATTGTAGTGTTCTGTCTCCTCTCTTTTTACCTATCCTTCTTCAATTCCTTCTCTAGAGTTTTTTTTAATTTTTCAACCTCCCCCCCCCCGGTTTTGAAACTCATGAAAACATACAATATTCATTTCACTAATTTCGATCGTATGTACTAACTGAGACATCGAGGAATGCAATACGTGGAGGTATTTCTGCACAGCTCAGTACCATTTTCACGATACACAATCCACCATGGGAGAGACTGACGAGAAGGTACACTACGATTTCAGATTCCCAGAAACTTACTTGCTATTCATCGATCGTACAAATTATACCAATTGATGACTGATTTCTGGTTTTCTTTCTATTGATTGGTTATATGGTGTGTATGTATTAGTCGTTTGGGCCCATTAGTTTCGAATAACCTTGATTTTTTTCTTTCTCTGTATATACATCTATATATATATACTTACATAGTTTGAAAAGTTACGTGCCTGCTCTATTTGTTGTATTTCCAGCTCTTGTGTCAACTTATTAAATACAATCAACTATTTCTTTATACGCGGATCTTTAGTAAATTGAGAATTATTATTGATTATCGGGTTTACATATAAAGTTTCAATGTTGCAGCCTTATGAGAAAAAAAAAGAATTTTGTTAGTCAGGGTTTTTATTTGGTTTTTGAGCCAATAAAATGTGAATACTTGTTGAATATGAAAAGGATATGTAGAATTTAAATGTCGACGAAATACTAAGATTGATACTAAAGTGAAATTTATTATATTGAGTAATATGAATATATAAATATATATGCGAATATGTAAGTAAAGGGCTCGCTATTTACCCTGGTTGTTTTAGGTTGCCATAGATTTTTGACACCCGACATTGACCAATTATTTGTGATGTAAAGTATTACCGCGTGACTTATAATTAACGACACCTTACTAATTTGTTAGTAACGTTAGTAACTATTAAATTTATAATACCATGTTAAATATTGCATGTAAATAGAACAACTAGCAGGTCGTAAGAAAAGTAAAAGTAACCCTAATCCTTATCCAAATTTATTTTGCGAGATCATAGTGAAATCAGTAAACTACGAAACAGTGCGCCCCACCAACAAATCCTTCTATCAGTAAACTATGAAGCAAATCCTTCTCCTACGATTGGAAACCTAACTATTTGTCGTTCGTCAGTTTAGTGACTAAAATCTCTTGACCCCATGAGCTATACTAGAAATATAAATTCAGTGATCTTAATTTGAACTGGTTTTGGTTAATAAGTTAGTAATGTGAATACGGGACCTAGATAGGTCCAAAGACCAAATTCCATTGAAATATCATATAGTATTATGGAAATATGTTCCTAATGTCTGTGACTGGATTTGATAATTTTTTTACCTTGATAAATTTTGAAATTTTTCTACCAAGTGCGTCAAGTAACGAAACGGAAAATATATATAATATGAAGAAACTATTTTTTCTTACGTCTGTAGTTAAGACAGACTTTCTTTTATTACTCTTAAGGGACGGTGGTGTGATATTATTGTTTTAAATGTACGTGCTCCAACTGAAGATAAGGGTGACGATATAAAAGATAGTTTTTACGAAGAAGTGGAACGGATATTTGACCAACTCGGGCGATACCATATGAAGATTCTTTAGGGGATTTTAATGCGAAAGTAGGACGAGAGGATATTTTCAAACCGATTATAGGGAACGAAAGTTTGCATAAGGAAATAATGACAACGGTGTTAGACTCGTGAACTTTGCAACATCCAAAAACCTAATCGTGAAGAGTACAAAATTCCCACATCGCGACGTTCATAAATACACTTGGACATCACCAGACGGAAAAACACATAATCAAATTGATCACGTTTTAGTAGATAGAAGAAGACAATCTAGCATAATTGACGTCCGGTCGTTTAGAGAGGTTGATTGTGACACTGATCACTACCTGGTAGTAGCGATAATACGGGAGAGATTATCGTTGAATAAAGGTAATATTCAATGTCCGAAAACGGAGAGATTTAATTTAAAGAAATTAGAAGAGAGCCAGGTAAGAGAGGAATACCAGATTGGAGTTTCGAATAGATTCGCGGTTTTAGAAGACTCGGAGTGCACTAGTGTTGAGGATACTTGGATTGAAATTAGAGATAGCATTAAAAGTTCAGCAATAGAAAAATTGGGACACGCGGAAATACGTAGGAACAAACCATGGTTCGACCAAGAATGCATTAAACTAGCAGAGAAGACAAAACAGGCAAAATTACGGTGGCTACAAAATCCGAATGAAACAAATACACAAAATTTCGCAGATATCAGGCGGGAAACTTCCAAAACTTTTAGAACAAAGAAACGGGATTTTTTGAAAGCTAAAATTAAGGAACTTGAAGATAATAGTAAAGATAAAAATATTCGGGACATGTATAAGGGGATCAGCGAATTTAAGAAAGGCTATCAACCTCGTGCTTATATATTAAAGAAATCTGACGGAACTGTTCTCACCGATACGGATAGCCTCTTAAATAGATGGAAAGATTTCTTTGACGATTTGCTGAACACGCAGCCAAAAAGTAATGTGCGTGGAGAAAAGGAGATACACACCGCAGAACCGTATATTCCAGAACCCAATCGAATAGAAGTGGGAGCCGCTATAAAGAAATTGAAGAAACACAAATCTCCGGGTGTAGATGAAATTCCGGCTGAGTTAATTTTAGCTGGAGGCGAAAAATTGTGGAACAAGATACACAAACTCATTATCCTTATCTGGGACAAGGAAGAATTGCCACAATAGTGGAAAGAATCAATCATTGTTCCAATTCACAAGAAAGGCGACAAAACTGACTGTAATAATTATCGAGGCATTTCTCTTCTGTCAACATCCTATAAAATCCTTTCAAATATTCTGTTAGCAAGATTGACCCCATACGCAGATGAAATTATTGGAGATTATCAGTGCGGATTTAGACGAAATCGACCAACTATCGACCAAATATTTACCATTCGCCAAATACTCGAAAAGAAGTGGGAATACAATAACCCGGTACATCAACTATTTATTGATTTTAGAAAGGCTTACGACTCGGTTAGGAGAGAAACATTATACAACGTTCTTACAGAACTTGGAATACCGAGAAAGCTAATTAGATTAATTAAGATATGCTTAAGTGAATTCCAAAGTAAAGTCCGGGTAGGAAAATTTTTGTCCACGAGCTTCCACGTCGAAAATGGCCTGAAACAAGGAGATGCGTTGTCGATATTATTATTTAACTTTGTGGTGGAATACGCCATAAGGAAAATCAAAGAGAGCAACCAGGACCTAGAGTTGAACGAAATTCACCAGGTTGTGGCATATTCTGATGATGTAAATTTAATAGGGGATGATAGGAGAACAATAGAAATAAATGCAGAGATCTTATTAAACGCTTGCAGGGACATGGGTATAGAAGTAAATGCAGAGAAAACTAAATACATGGAAGTGCGTCGGGACCGTAATACGGCAAATTGTGGAGGACTTAAAATATTAAGTAATGCTTTTGATAAAGTGGATATTTGATAAAGTCAAATATTTAGAATCAATATCAACAGACGAAAATCATATTCACGAAGAAATTAAATGTCGACTAAAAGCAGGGAATTCGTGTTACTATTCGGTACAAAATCTCTTGTCGTCGCGAATTCTGTCGAGGAATTTGAAGCTTAAAATATATAAAACGATAATCATGCCTGTTGTTCTCTATGGTTGTGAAACATGGTCGCTTACTCTGAGTGAAGAACATAGACTGAAAGTATTTGAGAACAGGATCCTGAGAAGAATATTCTGACCCAAGAGGAACGAGAATGGGGTATGGCGGAAGCTTCATAACGAGGAACTACATAGTTTATACGGTTTAACCAACATTGTTAGGGTCGTCAAGTCTATGAGGCTTAGGTGGGCAGGTCATGTAGCTAGAATGGAAGAAAGTAGAAACGCTTTCAAAGTCTTGACTGGTAGACCCATAGGAAAACGACCATTAGGAAGACCTAGGCTCAGATGGGAGGACAATATTAAGATGGATCTCACAGAGATAGGAATACAAAGTAGAAACTGGATGCAATTAGCTAAGGATAGAAGTCAGTGAAGAGCTTTTGTGAACGCGGCACTGAACCTCCGGGTTCCATAGGCCATAGGGTTAGTTAGTTAGTAGTTAAGACAAACGATTAAATACTCTCATGGACACCAATCACAGGGAATAAAGAGAGTTGAAAAAGGAACTACTATCGACGTGAGAACAAAGACTCATAAAATTGTCGAAGTTTCTCCTCTTGGGACAGAGGCTCAATAAAATGCTACCAAAGTTTTTTTTTAAGATTAATTAACCAATTATTTGTTTTCTTTTCTTTTTCACCATCATATGTACTCATTGTACGGAACCTGAAATATGTTTAATTTTTAACTTTGATTTTTTTCCTTCTCTCTTCGTCTTTCGTTTTATGGATTTTTTTAAAAAATAATCCATTTTTTTAATATCTCTACAAGAGAAATGTGTTATTTGATATTGTTGAAAGTAACAGGTTTCTATGCATGCCTATGTATTATTACTAATATAATTTTTTTTATTCATGTGTCAAATTTTTCTGTTATGTCAAACTAAGTTTTCTTTTCTTGAAATGTAATAAATGTCTATAGAAATGTAGTTAGGTTAGTTTAATTCAACTAAATACAACCTGAAGTATACATTGTCCTGTATGAATGTGAGTGTGAGTGAAATGTAGGTTTAGTGTTAAGTGCACCGATTCTTTTGATATATATGTGTGGCTTACTATAGTTAATGGTAGTTGGCAATTAAAGTCGTTGAATGTCAATACTAACTTAATCTAAGTTGGCTCTATAAAGTAAGCAAAAAGGACGGAAATAGCCTGACGAACGATCATCATGAGAGAACTTCGAGAGTCAAAAGTTTCAACAAATACATGTGTTACTTTGATTTTTTTTTTGTGGTCGATTCTAACATGACATCAACTTCGGTATTTATTTTTTTTTCTTTCCAAATATTGGATATTAGTCGATAACTTCCGGAAATATTGATTAAACTGTTAAATTAAACTTTCTCATCTATCTGAGAGCTAGATTGGGATATTTCGGTAGTTGGAGTTACATGGATCTAGGTCTGGGAGGTATGGGTAACATGTGTCTACCTTTGATCACCTTAATACCAAATACTCACCCAATAGCTCTTGGAAATAATCCCAATTCGATAATTATTCACTTTCCTTTATCATATTTATCACAAATATACAGTAACAGTTCCCTTTTTTTATCTTCTTACTTTCTCTATTTTTCTTCTCTTCTTATCCCAACTTTCTCTTCTCTTCTTTACTTCTTCTTCTATTTTAATAAAACTGAAAAGGGGGTCGTGACTGGGAGTTCCATATATAATAAACACGGTAACGTATTTATTTATTTTATCTTGTTTTCTTCAGAAGTCCGATATAAGAGTCTTTTTCATGTTGGTTGAACCTTGTAGGTTCGAAAGTAAGAAATGAAATATATATATATATATATATATATATATATATATATATATATATATATATATATATATATATATATAATTAGACATAAGCTGATAGCTTCATGAATAACCTCCACCAGGGTTGAAGGGTTCCCACTCACGACTTACTCCATGCATCTCATTTGTTACAGAGCTTTCTTTCTTCTTTTTTCTTTTTCTTCGTTTTCCCTTTTCAAGTTTCCCCATATTTTTGACGTGAACTGAGGGAATACGTGCTTCGTAGTTTCTAGAAAAACGATTGGATAATGCACGAACCTTTCCAAACGTTTGATAATGAGATATCAAAAGTGCTAATAACAGTATGTTAGAAGTGCCTAAACAACATTAAACATTGGAACAAAATTTGTGTAGTAACATGTACTGTATTGACGTTACGAATTTTTGTTCTTCCTTCTCATTTCTATTGAGACGGTTATGCAATCATAGAGGCGATTTTAAAGCGCCATATCTGGCAATATTGGGAACTACTTGTTCTTGCTCTATCCCTCTGGGTGACGTTAAGCTCATTCAGACTGAAATGAACAAAGTGGAGTGTTTGATTCCAGAAGTTGGGAAAGTGTTTAAATCGTTTGCAAAAGTTGGATTTGCAAACTAAATAGAAAAATAGTATTGTATTTTGGAATATATAGAAAAGAAGTTATTCTTGGATTTGGAGTGAATTGCAGTCCGTTATTCATTAAAAGTATTATATTTCACAGTGCTATTACCGCTATAAGTTAAATGTTTCAATATTAGCAAGTAGTCTTCTCTCAAAGAGTATGTGAGTGCACATAATACAATCTCTTGATGTAACACGATCATGGTGAGTTTGTATTTTAAATTACATGTATGTTTCGGAGAAATCAGCTTTACTGACTAAAAGGGGTAATATTAAAAGTAATAAGTGAATTATTCCGGACTATTGTAGCATTGAAGACGTTAATGTTTGATTATGAATTATGCTAAGTGCTTGTTTAAATGGAACAGTATACAGTTCTGGTTAAATGTGTGTAATGAGAAGCTTTTCGTATCTTCTTTTTGGAATATATTTTGAGGAAGTTTATAAAATCATTAGTAAAGAGGACTTAAATATCTTATTATTCAAAAAATATACTTTCTCCTAAATTTATGCTTGCCCTGCATTTGTTGAACTACTTTATGCACTCTGGAGTCGTCTTACCTGGATGATTATTACAAAAGGTGCGTATATAGACAAATTTAATTATTACGTGAAACGTGTCCTAGACTATATTAAAATAGCTAGAGCCTCCACGAACGAGTTTTATTTTTATAACGAGAGCACGTTAAAAACAATACGCAAAAAAATAAACGAATACGTGTTTGTTATATTTTCTGCGAAAAAAAAACTGTTTTAGGAGCAACAGCCCCCACTCACGATTTTGAAAGATAACGTCAGATAGGCAAGAAGAAGTGGACCAAAATGAATTAAAATTGTTCACATATATTGTAGACGTAAAATTAAGATATAAGTGTTTCGTATTTTCCTGGAAGCTACGGATGGGTGGTACATGGGCACCTCCAAACAAAATTTCAAAAGTGCAAATAACAGTATGTCGAAAGTGCCTACAGGCTATGAAGAATTGCAACGAAACCTTCTGTAGTTACAATACGCTATAAATAAATGAACTCCTTTTTCTAGTTTGTAGGCAAAAAGGGTATAGCGGGGAAAAACGTCGCTCATGATTTTTAAAATTGACGACCGAAAGGAAAGAATTGAATCCAAGTTAATAAAATTTGCGCAGATATTGTACACGTGGAGGGAGGGATACGTGTTTCATGATTTCCCTAAAAAAAAGAAAAGTTGTGTGGGAAAGATCTTCCCAAACAGTGAATTATGAAATATCAAAAGTGGAAATTAGAGCCCCAACTAAAATACTATAAAATACTTTATACTGTTTGAGATAATTGCTGATATGACAAATTTGAAGTAATTCGAATGGCGGCACTTGGCAAACACGTAGTGTCCTATCTTACATATAAAATAGCTATGAGCAATTTCATTCGCCTCGGTCAACTCATTCACACATTCCTGGGCTTCTGCGGTAATATTTGCTTCTTTCGAATGATGTATTAGTCCCAACAGTTTTGTCGCACAAGCAAAAATGGTTTGCTTTTTTATATTGTCTCTACAAAGACTTTCGTTGCCATTATCCATGTCATTTAGGCACTTTTGACGCGTATTTATTAGCACTTCTAATATTTAGTAATCAAAGATTAGAAAGAATTGTGCCCCCTCCAACTGTTTTTCCAGGAAAATATGAAACGTATATACCATCAATTTACGTAGCAATATCTATGCACACACCACGTCATATGTTACTTAAAGACTTTAAATTGTCACGTTTCTGGATGATTGTGACATTGTAATGTCTATAACTTGCAGCACTATTGAACGAATGCAACATTGTGCCATTCGTTCAATATGTGTATTTAATATAGTGACGTATATATATAGGGACGTTAGAAGATCCTCCGGTTCCCGAAAAAATATTCGGAAAATTATAATTTGTTGCTGACTAACTTTCCTCTACAAAAATTCAATTTTGTAGCTTTATGTGCAGTTAAACATAGTGGAAAATTTTCCACCTAACATCACTATACATAATATCCCAAATTGTAAGGCTTATGAAATGTTTTTCCACTTGTTTCTACATGGTGATCTATGAAAATTCCTTTCACTTGTTTCTAAAGAGCAATAAAACTTCCTGATTCACAAAAAATTGTTCTACTTTTTTTTTCAAAATGATGAAAATTTTCCGACTCATAAAAAGTTCTTCAATTTTTCCATATAAGAGAGAAAATATTCCGATTCATGAACAATTGTTTGATTTGTTCCTATATAGTCTGAAAATTGTCTGAAACATGAAAATTTTCAGATTCTTTAAATTGTCTTTCACTTTTTGACATTTCTATCCGTGAATTCAACCAATTTTATGATTGCTGAGGAATTGTTACTTGATTACTGATATTTTTTAGAACGGAAAATTTTCCTGATAAATATAGCGGAAAATTTTCCACCTCACATCACTAGTTATGGGACATACCATGGTGTAAGACCTCTAGAATAGCCACCAGCTCACCGCTGAATATGAGTGCAAACGAAGGGCGTCGGTAACCATAGCGAGCAGGGCCAAAGAAAACCCACAGCCAACAGTGTCTTATCCTTTCGAGCTAACTGTATAAAATTGTAAGCAGTCGGCATAGTGTTGTAACAGAGAGCGAAACTTCTGCTAATATTAGTGATCAGTTGAGGTACGCTTACTGAAACACGCAAACTGAAATGATATATAAATAAAATGGAGCTGTTAGGGTGGAACGGGAAGAAAGCTCAGTGGATAAAAATCTGATAAACAAGAAGTAATTCATTTAAAAGTTCTAGTGCACGAGTCCCAAAACGTCTGCTGACAGGAGATCGTATGACATAGCAACGATAGCGATCGCCCGCTTCAAGAATGAAAGAAGAAGGGTGAATAGGAAGTGTTTATCGAACGGATTAATGCTGCTGCACGAAATGTGCGTGAATTTTGCAAGAAAATGAGTACAGTTTTTGAAATATATTATATAACTAAAATGATAAGATTGCTGTATTTATATACAATTATCCATAAAGGGTTTCCACGAACTCTAAACATGCGCCGTATGTAATAATGTATGAGAGTTCACTGAAGTAATAGACTACATTAATAAAGAGTAAAAAAGGGCCCTTAGGAGAAAAACCAGGATACAATTCTGCTCACCCTTTTAGTAATAAGATCAGAGATGTGAATCTTTCTCTTTTATCACCTACGAAACAAATGACACTACTTCTTACCTACCAGAGCTAAAGAAGTGTTTTGAAATTTCGTCAACTATCCATCATAATATAAATCCTAAATGATAATGAGAAGAATATATCGGACATAGTAGACTTCTACAATGAATTGTAAAGAGCAGCATATAAAACTGACCGGACTACTCATGAATATTGATGCTACAGAACAAAATAATATCGGTTTTCTCCCACTTATAAACGATTTAATAAGGCATTTTCAACTTTTATGTAATTTTTACTTGTGGCAACCTGTTTGGAAGAGTCGGAATAGTAATTAAATATCACTGTTATTATTACCACTTTAAAGAAAAATAGCGAAGTTGCTCATATAGTGATTCTCACAATTTTTATGCTCATATTCTTAGTGCTGTACAATAATTTGCAATATCGTGATGAAACGTGAAATAAGAGTTGAGTTGATTTTATTTTAGCGTCCCTTTCAGCAGCGAGGCTATATGAGACGTGGACCTACTGATTAACGTGGAATCCGAACCACATGAGCTCCCACCGGGAATCGAACCCGGGTCTTCCACGCCAAAATCGCGTACGCTAACCGCTTAGCCAAGGAGGAGCTCAAACGTGAAATAAGAAATCATGCATCCTGAAGAAAGGGCGTAATATACAAGACTACAAGACTAACTCCGTGCGAGCAGTATACTTTCAATGCGTTTGACACCAACATAAGAAGAATTGAGCTAATCTTCAAATGTGAGAAATGTAACAACATGCAAACTGGGTGAGAATTTCAAGTTCTCTAGTAATGAAAATATAGTGTGAATATAATGTAAACTTAATGTAGTTTTACTTTCAAACTGATCATACGTATTTTGTCCCTGTATTGAAATTTATTAAATGTCTTAAATAAATTTGATAAAAATATATTATGCAATACTATATAATATCACGATGAAACAGGTACAATAAAACTGGGTTGCAGCCAATATATAGTCCGCACGGTACTCCGCACATGTTAAATAGTTTGCACTTTTAATGCTTTTCTCATGCGGATAACTAAGTAATTATGAAAAGTTAGTAAATATTGGAGCAACAGCAATGTGAAGAATATTTATTATGACCTATGGAGAGATATGAATACATTTTCGTATTATTTAATATGACAGAGTTATGCGAACTTACTCAATATAAGATGTGATTGTTTCGTAGCTGTAATTTATAAATATTGTCTCTGTAGAATGGAAGGTATACTAATTTCTCATTCCGCCACTTCGCTTTATTACAAATTTACAAATGTTTATTGAAAATAAATTTTCCAGTGTGTCACTAACGAGTGAAATATATAAATTCTTATATTCTTCCGCAAATAATATTTTAAACCTATTGCGTTCTCTAAAATGTCACGCTGTGTACTTACAGATGTCCCATATTTTGCATCTATAACGAGGATGGATGTAAGCAACAACATTTTACTAGCCAAAGAAAGAAAGCTACTAGGCCACATCCCACAAAAAACCGTTTACTTACCTTTGAAATAAATAATACTCTTTAGTGATAACTAAAACTTGCCCGCACCAATAAACCACTCGCCCCGGGCTATTTGCATAGTGTTGCTGTAGATTTTATCAAATAATGCACCCTGTAAATATGTGCGTGGTAAAATATCAGTTTCTTATATCTATTAGCTTGAAAATTATAAGGACATTTATATTTAGGTATATGATTCCTTACCAAATATTGTAATCCATTTTCCCGTACTGGGTTTCCTGTGGATGCCAATATATGCATAGTTATCTGTGAGATTTTCAAAAACAACCTCCTTCAAATTATCCAACATCTTCCGCAAAAGCTCTGCTTCATCTTTGGAGTTGATAATGGCCAAATGAGTGCCCTCACATTCACAAACAGAGGCAGCCTCGTCAAAGGGTTTTATGTCCGAATGAAGCTTGTAATGACCAATGCCAGGAGCATAATTGTAGCCTTTTGGTTGAGGTGGTGGAACTAATGAGAAATTATTATTTTTGTCAGATTGACCAAAACGAATGTTCATTAGGACACTAAAATTAAAGTAAAATTATAATAAATACGTGTTGAATATAACAGTGAGTCATTGATGGGAAGTAAACAAAGAATTGTGAAAAAACGGAAACTTTATTCCATTCTAAAAACGTACGAGTGAACGAGTATACCCAAATTCAATTACAGTTCACAAGATTGTATACCGTAAAGAATGATTAAATAAATAATGCAAACTATTAATGCGTTTCTGCAAAATTTATTGGTGGTTAAGACATTTGTATTTAAGAGTGAATATAGTGCATCGTTTTGAATTTATGTCAAATTTATTTTTTGTTTCAAGTATGAGTTTTATAAAACTAATGATGCGTTTTAATACAGATGTATCTAATGGATTTGAAAATTTAATGTATTAGAATAAATAACCACGGAAAAAGTGGTAGCTAAATTTGTAGTAATCTGTTGGGAGCACAATATTTGAGAAATATGTAAACAAAAAGCAAGTTAACTAATATAATCTAAATAGAAACCTGCACCTAATTATACTGTTTCTAAAAGTGATTCTGACTTAAATCGACTATCCAGAAATTCATAAGTAATTTCTTAAGTTCCCACTAAATAAAGACTGCACTGAAAGGAAATGAAGGGCTTTAAGTGAGATTATATCAAGTAAATCATCAAATACAGTAGTTGCCATTAGATGTTAAGATAATAAAAAAGCAAATGAAGTAAAATTGGAAACCTCGGTAGCTCAGTAGTACAGCATTTACCTCTATTGCGTGGTGTCTCTGATTCATTCCCAGGTGAGTGACGTTTGTTGTGAATAACACCGTGCCCATAGATTTTTTCAGGGTGATCGCGATTCTTTCAATTGACTCATTCAAACCAAATCTTACAGCATTATTCACTTGCTTTAATAATCCCACCTTAAATGGCATAATGGTGGGATGGAAAACTGAAAGATTTTTTCTCTCGCATCATAACAAAAATATCAATACTTAACGGTGCCTTAACTAAATGGGCCTTTAATATAAGATTCCCATGAAAAAAGTTGAAAGTTTAAGAGTAAAAGTTAAATGATATTTTTCGGGAAATAACAAAAGGAACCATATTTTTAAACGTAGGAAAGAAAGTTTAATGCCAATCACAATGCATGCCAAGATGACGTAAATACTAAAGTATACACTTATGAAGATCAATATTAATGCCGCATGTAGTACGGTTAACGGTATATAATCCGAAATTATGATTTAGTCTCAAACTTTATTTTCTATTTTACTAAAATAGTTATCAAAGACAGAACACATGCTACTTCGTCCATCTCACCCATTTTAACAAAATGGCAGGCTTAAAGGTAAATTCTGATACTTAGTTTTGGAGAAAAAATGTACGTTGAAAACAAAGTCTTCTTTGTGGACAATAATTGACAAGTCTGCTAGAGTAGTTTATTTATATAATGTTTAGCAACCATATATGTAAAAACTCCTTCCTAAAATATCTGATAGTATCTGAAGCGAAGGAGGATCTTCCGGGCTTAAGACTCAAACCTAAATCTTACTATAGTCGAGTAAATGAAATGTCTTGCAGAATTTTCACATTTCCAGGCAAAGTCCCCTCGAAAAATAGCAAAGCCCCCCTCCGAAACAAAATCGTAAATATGTCAGTGATCATAAATGTACTGTTTTAATATTTAGGAACATTTGTTTAAATTAGTTTGATTTTCACAAATGTTTTGTATCTTTTGCAAAGCTACACACAATTAATAGAAACTTATTATAATTACTAAACGGAATATTATATTTTATGAATTATAATTTACTAATAACCTCCATTTTCAATCTTTGAAAAGCACATTGATGCCCTTTAACGTTTTGTGGTCGGTTAAGTAACCAAAGACTTCAAAGCTCACTCTAAATCTATTTACAACAACAATTCGCCCACATTCTAGGGACGTTTTTCGATAAGTCATTCGGTTAAGAAAATAACCAGTACATGTCTACACTGTGTTACCAACAGATGGCACAACGTGATTTGAACGTAATTTCTAGTGGTTACAAATGGTTACTTCTGGTTACGAATGTAACCAGAATGCGTTTGAGAGTATGAGGCTCGTATTTTTTACACCTGATCTTGCAAGAAACCCTATTTAAGGTAAGTTACCCAACATAAATTCTATGTTTTTAGGTATTATATTACGAGAGACCTCAAAGAATGCATATTTTCCTGGATGCATATTTCATCCCGTCTAAAACTAAAGTCAACATTTTGTGAATTTCACAATGGATTTCGGTTTTGATATAAAGTACGTGACACAAGAAATATTCAGTTTCATTTTGTTTGTTAGAGATATTAGGGTTTATATTAGTATGTCCGTGAAATAATTTGAATACAGCATGAACGGTTTAAATGTTATAAGTAAGTTTGCACTGAAACCAGCTATACACGTAAATTGATATCTTCATCGCCAAAAGTGCTTTTATATCTCCGTGTTGGGTATGTGACCGCGATGTACTGCAAGGAAGGGAAGGTTCCTAAAAATTTTGTGAGATTAATTTTGAAGATGTTTTATTTTGACTAGGTGTCTAATGTAAGTATAGAGAGTAAAAGAAAAGATCTGAAGCATGAGTGCACTGCTATATCTGAAAAGTTTCGTATTCTCTATCTTTTAAATTTATTGTCTTATATGTTACATGTTATACTGAGTAGTGTAAATCTTCTGGCTTTTAAAAAAAATCGCTGCTCTAACCTAGTTGTCAGAATATTTATCTCCAGACCGAATACAGAAAGAAGAGGAGAAAGAGACGACATCTGTAAGATCTTTGTGATTTCCTAAAGAATTATAGAAGCCGAGTTAGCATACCCGAGTTAAAACACACATGGGAAAGCGCAAGGAACATCTAGAAGTCTGAACTTTTAGAAACGTCTTAGATATATGAAAATATATATTTAAAAATTTCAAAACCAATCAACTAATTTATCTTCCTTTTCTTATATTCTAGTATACGTATTTCAGCATCCAAAAATCTCTGTCCAGTTAACGAAATGATGTGAAGAGGGAAACATTTTCATTTCAGGAAAAAAATAGCAAAAGAACTCTCTACCTGACCTATACTCGAACCTGCATCCTCTGATTTTGAAAACCGGAACTCTGCAGACGGAACTAATATTTTCTTTTAAAGATCAACCAATCACACCTCAGTTTCCTGCACTCTAAAAACGGTATTGTAATGTTCAGACATTTTTGTGCAAGCTAGCAAACTACTAGCACCCTGCTAGAGGGTTACGCCCTCTTTTGGGGAAGAGAATTTTATATGGAATGGGTACTGCATGTATGAAGGATAGTCTATGGGAAGGTAGATATAAATTTTATCTTCATTTAGTAAAATCTATAAATAAACACAGGAGTTTTGCAGCCTTAACGATTGGGTTGGTAGACATAGAAAATAATACAAATATAATATATAATATACACAACATTTAATGTACATAGTGTAAGAAGAAAATGTAAAACACATAGAGAAAAGGATGATAAATCAAGAAGCGATGGTTAAGAGATGACGAGAGTTGTTAGTCAGATGCAGAATGAAATAATTTTAACAGTACGCCAAAATAGTGTCGATGGACATGACGATGGGGGTGAGAGATGAGATGAGGTGCAAACCACACCACAACACATAGGAAATGTTAATTAGACAAATTAGAGTATCTTCTTGCCTAGGGTCGGCTTTAGGCTACGTTGTGGAAAGGGGGAGCCCATATTAGAAAGAGGAGTATCGGTGTGCAGTAGATGAAGATGTGAGTGAGTGATGAAAATGAGTATGGAAATCATCGAGGAGTTTTAAGTCTGGATGATGCGGTGGCAGTGTGTAACAATACAGGGAAATAATAATGACAATGGGGTATGCATATATCGAAAGGGCGTGGGATGAACTGCAAAATGGTGCATGGCATCTATAAGAATAGGATGATGATCGTAGTAACGTTTAGTAAGATATGTAAGTCTGAGTTTTTTCTTTTTTTTTGGATTGATTCTGCAATGTATAGATGTTCTGTAGGGTTGGGGAATTTGATTCTATGTGCAATTCGGAAGGCATGACATTCAAGTATTAGGACTTTGTTGTAAGAGCTGGTTCGGGTATATACCAAGGCTGTGTGGCCGTGTGTGAGAGTTGGGCGGAGAAATGCTTTATAAGTAGTGAAACCATTGGCTGGTTTTAAATCTCAAGTAGTGCCAGTTAAACGTTTTAGTAAATTTAAATGATTATAGGCTTTACAAGTAATTGATGCTAGGTGCTGCTTCCAAGTTAGATATCGATCGAACGTTACACCTAAATATGTTGCTGTCTTACTGGCATGTATGGGAATCTGGTCAATGTGAATGGTTAGTCTATTGGGGTTGCGGTGAATTCCAGTTGACTTTTTGAGTGGTAGAAATACGACGGCCTGTGCTTTTAAAGCGTTAATGTGAAGATGCCACTTCGGGCACAAGAGACAGAAATTGTCTATAGCTGTCTGCAGAAGCGTATTAATTTGTTGTATGGTATTACCTAGTGCAAGGAAGGCAGTATCACCAGCGTATTGAAATATGTGAACTTTCTCCGGTATTGGATACATATCGGTGACAGAAGGTGTAGAAGTGGAGATGATGCCGAACCGTGTGGAACACCAGAGAGGAGATAATGTCATGAGATAACTTATTGTTGATAGAAACAAATGCAAATCGGCCAATCAAAAATTGTAAATGATTCGAATATATAGGATAGGAATATGAAGGCGAATAAGTTTGTAAATGAGATTGAGATGCCAGGCCTTGTCAAATGCTTTTTGTAAATCGAACGAAAAGAGACTAAACAAGGCGGTTTTATAGAATTATAATGACTAGTGATCAGACTAGAAAGACGAAACAGCTGATCATTGATGTTGAAAGCAGATCGGAATCCGGCTTGATAAATAGAAAGTATGCGGTGTTCGGCGAGATACTGGTGAAGGCGTTTTACCAAGATTCGGTCCAGGGTTTTACTGAATATAACTGTGAGCTGTATGGGTCGATATGGGGAAACATTAGGAAACATCGAATGGCTTATTTGGCTTTGGAAACATCAAGGTTTTTGACATTTTCCAGGTGGTTGGGTAATACCCAGTGCGAACAATAAAAGTGTAAATCGTTGCTAGAAGGGTTAATAAGAAGAGAGGGCTTCCTTTGTATGGTGATACGTGATGTTGTCAAAGCCAGGTTCAGAATTATGTTTTCGAGTGACTATGGTTCTGATATTGTCAACAATAATATAAGAAGCTAATGGTGTGTCAAGCGGAAGAGAGTGAATTGAGCTGGGTTGTAACTGGTAAGCAGCGACATAGATCTTTTCAACGGGATGAGATGCATGCTCAGGATGTTGTTATGTTAATATGCGTTGTAAATTGTCACCTAAAACGTTTGTTTTATCTATACCGTCTTGTGCAGGCGAGTTTTGGATTAACAGAGGATATAGCGTCGTAGGGTATTTGTTACACAACGCATTGAATCGTTTCCAGTACTTGGAAGGATGTGTCTGAGAGTTTCCTATCTCAGAGTTTCCTGCAAGTTTTTACACAGCATCAAAGTTTATAAGCACGTATGTAGTTACGTACTGTGCACTGTAACTGTTTGGGGTTACGCAATTATTCTGCATTTTGGGTGAGAGTATACTCAGGATAAAACTGATGTGAACGTGTGATCATTGTGAGGTAATGAGCAGGTAAATTGGGTTGATATGAACTAGAGGTACTGGTAGGTATCTCAACCATAATTATGGTTGAATGTAACGATACAGTTTGTTATAATAACGCCAGCAAGAATTATGATTCGCAGTACAATATTATATTGCTAAACAAAACTCTAGCTGAGTCAATAAAAATTATGATTGTCCTAGAAATATGTATGATATTAACAAGTATGCCAATTATTGTATTTGCAACTATACAGCAGCAATATAGTAGGAAATATCATATAGAACGGTTGTCGAATCCATCACAAGATTTATTATGGCTGTCCCAAGAAAATAAGACACGTTGCTTTAACCATACTCAAAATATCAAAATGGCTGCTGTACAGTATGCACTTGCTGTTGTAACAATCTATTTGGTGTTCCGCTTACAATAAGGTTGCAACTAAAACAAAAACCCTGTCATTCTGCAAGAACTAGCAAAAAAGACCGTGCCTTAACACCTCAGAGGATATCATTATTATAAAGTTGCAATAATCCTTGTATCAATACCAGAAATATCTCATAAGTAAAAGTGATACACAAAGTTAGTCGTACTCTTTTCTTATAAGGAAAGTTTTATTACATATTTCTTTTTAGAAAAAGTACAACGGAAGATAAAACTTGTTATATATCTTGTAATCCTTCATGAAAGAAACGTTAAGAAATGAACTTTTGGACAGCATTTAAAAGAGTAACAGTGCTGTCATCTCATGTGCTTATTTGTACTATAATCATGGTTCATAATAATATACTTATTTACAATCAACAAAATGCATAAACCTCCGTAAATAAACTTTCCTTCACATTTCTCTATTAGTTCATGTCGAGACCATGCACTTAAGACTTTGTTCTTGAAATTAGAAAATGGCGTCTTTGTGTTTCACGTGGGTCAGCCCATGCACAACACGGAAAGACACATACAACCATGTATATTGTTCACACAACTATACGTATAACCGTAAGCGGCTCCAGCATTTTGGTAACGTGGGTGCAGGCTGGAAGATTATAAGACATGGTAAAAATTAACGTAGTACGACAAAAACTATTATCTACCCCTTGTCTCAAAAAGGTTGAGCGCATCCTTTGTTGGTGTTTTGAGGCAAAAATTTTCTAAGTCCAACTTCGGATATCTTCGAAAAAAGTAAACCTGATTCGAATCTCCAAGCCAGCCTTTGCAATCGGGGAAAGTTTGCAGATGTGTTTTGATTCTTTTAAATATAATAAGACTTGTTACCAAGCATAGAAAAAACAAACATTGATTGAAATACTTAATGATACAATATTTCGAAACCTTGTATTAATGTCAGCACATGATTGTTTATCATTTAGCTCTCCAACGTCATGGAACATTTAGATACGTAAACGAATCTTTCCATATGTAAAAGAATGCTCAAAGTTAAGACATAGAATATAATTATCCCCTGAGTACTAAAATAAAAGTCAAAGTAGAACAGAAACATTGTTTGTAGTGGATATGAATGTCATAATTATCTTGAGAACCATTATACATCGCTAAAAGCATGTTAGCAGAAGTCCTTGTGGTAGCTCACTGGTAAGTTGTCGGATTTGAAATCATAAGGTTATCAGTTCTATTCCCATCTGGGTCAATGCTCTTTTAAAACATATTTTCCGCAATGCATGAAAAATTATATAAAATAATTACATTAAAATACCTCAGTTATATATATATATAATATATAATCATTGCAGAATATAGTAATTATTATGTTTAAAATATAAAATCTCAGACAGTTTTCACAGTAGGTCGGTATTATATACGAGAATGTTAAATGCAAGTTAGGAAAATCGTTTAATAGCAATAAATAAACTATGTAGTGTATTTATTTGCAGCTATTTGTCATACAGATGTAACTTCTCAATATTCTCATTACAGCATGTCATTTACATTCGTGAAATACATTATATTCCTACGGATATAGAAAGTGTATAAACAGAGTATCCAAAGTCGGATCCTGCTTCAAGACACATAACTATTCCCGATCCCCTTAACGTCATGGGAAGATACACAATTTCTCTTTAGAACAGAAGGTCGTTACTTAGAGTCTCATTCGAATACGTTGAATATGCTTTTGTTATTTATCTCTCTCTCTCTCTCTCTCTTTCGCTTTGTTTATGTGTGTGTGTGTTGCGGAATATCCCAATTTGAATACAACATTTGTAAAGTATATAACCATCAGTGTCATGGAATACTGGAAATTGAAAGTCGTGTTGTTTCAAGTTGGATTGGCGTGTTCATGTTAGCTCACTGGTAGAGTACGGGCTTGTTAATGAGGTGGTCTTGAGTTCAAAGCCTGCAGAGAACTATCTTTTTTTGTTAGTAGAATTGCACACAAATCGGATACAAGGAGTGGTTTACGCATGCTCACTCGCATGCTCACTCGCAATGGTAACGAAGAACTTTTTGAAATATTTCATACTTACTGGACAATTTCTTGCAGTCTACCTGTATCTCTCGTCTTGTATTTTTAATGAACACTAAATTTGTTGGTAATTTACAAATATGAATTTTGTTAAGGCTTTTTAAACATTAGTTCATAACATTTGATTGAACACCAGTTTTTGCACAGTAACGTTTTACACTGTATTATAATGCTGTCCTTTGGTACAAAAGTAATTATTGGGCAGCAAGACTTGTTGAAATGTTTATTTATACTAGATTAATTACATACAGTCTTCCTGTATCTTTACTCTTATATTTTCAATGAAGACGATTATTTACTGGGTAATTTAGAATATGAATATTATTGGAGGCTTCGTAAAATATGTTTATAGCATCATAAAAAACATCACTTTCTGCATTGTAGTAAAACAGTGTATTAGAATCGTGTCTGTCTCATTTCTTATTACAATCAAATAACAAGACTTCATTTCCTTAATCATCCTAAAAAGCGCATACATAACACGATTACTATTCCGATTTTAGAGGTGTAACTCACTAAAGCTCGCTCGGGGCTCCGCCCCCAGGCTCCCGGTCAAACCTTTGCCATGAGGTGTCATGTTCTAGAAAACTATTCTTTCAGGAATTCACTTCCCTTTACAGCAGACGCTTGTTACCAACACATACTTCAATTCAACCGGTATTATTCCTTCCATGTAACTTTGAAAAGCAAACACACAATTTATTAGAAAGAACTCTCTTACTACTTCTACTCTGGCAATCATGTGCATGGCTTATTATGTACACTTTGCGCACACCTATACATGTTAGAGACAATAACAGAATTTATTTTCTCAAACATAAACAGCGGACACTGTCTTCCAATAGCCTACCTATTAAACCTTGCATTTTGCAAAAACACTCACTGTTTACAAATGTGATTTTTACAACCTTTCAAATATTTATTCGTAGCATTTTTAATATTATGTTTTCCAGTGTAATTTAGTACAATGTATTATAATAGTGTCCTTGTAGTTAATTGTACATATTAGCAGCAGGAAAAGTAATTCATATCTGTGATATAAGGGTGGGAAAATATTTCAGTCTTCCTGCACATTTATTCTTGTATTTACAATGAAGACTACAATTTACTAGATAATTTACAAATATGAATATCGTTGGAGATGGTTTAAATTTTTTTTCATAGCATTTGAGTGAAAACTACTAGAATATTATCGCATACAAGGCTGAGCCCATTGCCACACGGTGAAGGAGTAAGGTGGTGCACATGGATTCCTTTCTTCACTAATATTGCAGTACCTTTACCACTATTTCCAAGATTAACAAAACAATTATACCGATCTATAAAACTTAAATCGGCAATTTTCAGTTCTTGCAAATTGAGTATATCAAAGTCATGTAATCGTATAAAGTTTTGTAGCAAGCGTTGTTTCGTAGGACTAGTTATACCATTTAGATTTAAAGTACCCAGTTTACGAACAGTGACAATAGGGTAAGACATACAAAGCTGATAGAAAGTAAATAGAGTTATTAGAGCTGCAAAATAAACAAACTGCATTGTGAGACCTGACAAACAGAAAAAAGAAAAAAACAACACTATTCAGGTTGATTCTTTACACTGTCTGTTTGTAGTGAATTGTCAAGGACAGTCGATAAGCTAGGTTGCGATGATGTAATCGAAGCACCAACAACAGGCTCACGTGAGTCACGGTTCACGACAGCCTTCCCTTTTCCTGTGTTTGTTTTGATTTTCTTGTGTGTTGACAAGGCAATCTTACCTGCTTTTTCACTTATATAAACCGTTCTCACAGTTTTGCTGCTTTCCGCATCTACTGAGTCAGATAAAGAAGGCGGAAGATTGTGAAATACTTTAGTAGGCGGTATCTGAGAAGCACTGGTGTTGGAAACTTGCTCTGTTGCCGACACACTTGTTAACGAACACTGGTCATTGACATCAGGCACCATGGGCGGATCTCCTATATCTTCGGGGGACGCACTAGTTATCGAATCCTGTATCCCGGTATCCGTGGGTCTATCCATGGAAGTAGGCACATTCAGCAGAGGAAACTCATTGAGGTCCTGTAGCGATGGAGCACTGTTGGCACTGGGTAATGAGTCAGATAAGGCCGTTGTTAATGTACTGTTACCAGGTTGAAAGCTCTGATCGGCTGTGTAACGAGGAGTTTGAGGGAGAGTTTTTCCAGATAACTGGGACATATTGAGCGTCAGAGGAGCAGTACTCAGATGTTTGGAGCGCTGTAGACGTCGGGGACAAGAATTAAACGTGTGATCGACCTGGTGGCACGCGAAGCAAGTTGGGGGTTGCCCAGAGTATATCACACTTGTTCGATAACCTTGGATGAGTAATTTCGAAGGAATATGCTTCTTGAGTTTCATATACGCTATACGTACGCCATTAAACACAGGAAAGCGGTACTTCTGGGACCACTGCTCATTTTCAATCTTTTTCACACTTCCGTAATTACTGAGGGCAGAATTGAGAAATCTAACATCTAGTTCAAGGGGAAGATCTGTGATACGCACACGTGTGAGAGTATCTGAAACATTTTGAACTGAAACAAGACTCCGGGAGCCATCTTGATGCAAAAAGGGAAGTTCACTAGGTGTATTAAGGTGAAATTGTTCAAATTTTTCTGGAGAACTAAATTTTAAGAACACACAATATTCCTCACTGTCTAATTGAATACCATCAATCTGATCCAAATTCACATGTACCTGTTCATCCAGCCAAACATGGATATCCAAAGCAGTTGGGCGTATATGTCGTGTACTTTTATCGAATGCAAGTTTCACTATGTTCTGACGTAAACCACGAAACATGATGTGCACCAAATCAAACAAAAAAATACTTTTCAAACAATAACTAGATACTGTACAAGTATCAAAGCTGTTCACTATAGCAAGATAGCACTAATAACAGACACTTGAAATAGCACTTAGCTAGCCGCACTTAACTGGCGACTCGGTAGTCACAACGAGCAGGAGCAAACGTCCGCACTCCTTCACGTCTACCGGTGAACTGTCATACCTCTGAGCCATGCTAGTACGTTGATTTATGTCTGTTCTATTATGCTAAACATAGCTCATAACAAGGCAGATTAAGCCAATTCAACAACATGGCATCTTTGCATTCAAGATGGCGACTTCTCCAATGATTTGTTTCTTCATTGAAACTGCACTTCATCCTTAAGAGTATAGCAAAATATGACTGTCCTACCGTGAGAACAACTTATAATTTTTATGGTTACAAACTTTTGAACCGCCATCTTGAATCGAAGATGGCGGCTTTTCCAACATGTCGGATTTTCCCCTCACTTACGCTGTAATCTATACACTTAAACCAAATTTCGTGATTCCACCATATCTACAAGTTGCCTAGAATTAGACGCACCCTTATGACATTCCTAGAACTTTCTTACACCGAAAATGATTATTTCTTTCAAGTTTAAGGGCGGATTCGTAAACTACACATCAGAATAAACGTCACCTCGGAATTTCAACGTCCTAGACACAGCCATTACAAATTTCGCATTTTTTCGATTTGCGCCGCCAAACCAAAACGAATTTTAATGCTCTTTATTCTATCATAAACTATGTTCTTAGCTTCACTGGGTGACAAAATATGACGTTTCTATGGCGTGCGGAACTACTCTAAAAACCAACATTTCGAAACGACGAAAAATTTCGACACTTCATTTACATGGAAAATGTCGCCTTTTTCGTGATATCGGAATTATCCCATTACTCACATCCCATGACGAACAAGTATGCAAAATTTGGTGTTTGTATGTTTTGTGCAAGTATGCAAACAATTAAGTGTGTTTCCGACTTTAGAGGTATATAATTACATAAACAATACGACTTCATGGTTACAGTCCTTCCTTGAGGATTGATTTGGAGTTTATTGGTCCTTCTTACCACCCTTGATATAAGCAGAGTTATATTTAAATTTAAACCACTACTATAAACCCTTGTTAGGAATCAAGTCCAAGTATCCCACGTTAAATAGCGCTTGTTACTAACATACCAACAAGAATGTTTGTATAAAAGTTTTTCAAGTTCCATTTTTTTAAATAAAATATTTCGGAACCGCGAAACAATTAGACTTACACATAAATAGAACCGTTTCGTTGAAATAAAACATTTCTGCATTAAATCTCACGATTGCTACTTCTAGCCTATATATTTTTTAAATGTGAAATAAAAATAATTAGAAAGAAAGATATGAAAAGAAATATTGAAATAAGAATGTGAGCATTGATAACAAAGAAGTTGTCATGTTTATTTCGAAATATAAAACCTACGCGCTCAGTGTTTGCCCAGCACAAAGGGCAAACCAGGTAATCCGCAATAAAGGCGAACGTTGATAGCTCTACTATTGAGCTATCGTAGCATTCAATATGGATAAATTAAAGAATAACTTGTTGTTTTCGCCTTCCGCTCAGTATAGGTTAAAGTTGTGGACACTCTAAGTGTTGGGTGAAGTGCTAAGTAACGCATTGTATCCTGAAGTAAAGGATGTCGGGTTTCGAAACGTCTGGTGATATATGTTAGCCGCAGCTTTCCAAGGTAGTATTGTAAGGTAGGAAAGATAATTTGGCGCTACAGTTCCTCTGTGGGACTAGGTAGCTTAATACGGAACGCTGCACGAAGAGCATGAAGTTCTCGGATTTTAGGTTTATTGTAGAACTTTGTTGCTTCTTGGATTGCAAAGGTAATGTTGTCTATAGTCTGATATACATAGTAGCTTCTGGTTGGTTCGGTTAGATCTCTGGTGAGGTCTGAAATATGTGTACGATATTGATCCCATTTAGCTCTATTATAACGCATGCTCACTCGCATTGGTAACGAAGAACTAGTTGTAGGTAAATATGGTTTATAAACTAGCTAGATAGTTACATGATCGCTGCCCAGAAGATCAAGGATTTCGACATTGCAGTGTGATGACTATGTCAGGACTGGTGTTTGAGATGGGGCGGAAGATTAATAATGATTCCAGTAGTATGCGTCGTTATAAAGCTAACAAAATTGGTCCGGCCACCATCGCTGCGGCTATGCATATTGAACTGCTCAGGTAATAGATGGTTTGGTCTTATATATATAGTTGCCAGTGTGATTATGATATTTTTGAAACAGTGGCAATCAGGTATTCGGGAACAGCTGTTGCAATATAGTGATGCTGGTGTAAAGGGGTGTGAGAAGAAAGCATTACGGCCACTTTCCCTTTAGCTCGAAGTGTAGGTAGAGGATTTGCAGAATGAAGCATGGTATATCGTGGTAAACGACAAGAACGAGTGCTTGTAAGAAATTTTTCATTAAGCAAGAAGACTTTTACATCCTCCTTGAGAAGAAGCTGATCAAATAAAATTTTGGTCTTTGGTAGTGACCGTATGTTGAGAAAGAGAAAAGTTAAAGCCATGACATTAATCGATAGTAGTAGCATGTGATTTATGGAAAAGGACAATATTGCCGGAATATGTTGCAGTAAAATTGACATGGAAGGTTGTTTTTGCTGCTATCATGATTTGTTGTAGAATATGAGGCCTAATGAAAGGATGAATATTTTGCAGAGCTAGTGTTAGAATCGTTAGAAGCTAGTCTGATGAAACAGGAGCATCAATTGGATTTAGAGTGATTTGAACTGGCGTCGATGGTCGCAAAGTAAAGACGACTTCAGGATGGTCCGGAATAGGGCCCGGCTTTGCCTTATATTTATAACTGTAGGATGCTGCTCATTACATGTGGCGCATTTTGGTGGCAATTGCAAGTTGTTACAAGTCCAGGTGTTATGCGGACCAGCACAGTAGCCACATTACTTGTGTTTTTACAATCGAATGTCTTATGAGCATTGCAAACCTGGCTTTGCTCACAGCGGATAGACCTAGTTACTGGTGTTCGTGATGGCTCTACTCGGTGTTTATGGTTATAAACCCAAGGCCCTTGATGCCAATATCTCATCGATGATGTCTTGGTGCTTTGTAAGAACACGAACCATATAGGTAGTGCCTTGGTCGTTGCGAATACGTAGTACTTTCGTAATAGTATGGCCTTCTAACTTGAGCTCCTCTTGGACCTCTTCATCTGTATAAGAGGGGTCAACCCCCCAATAACAACATATTACAAAAGTGATCGTTTCGGTGGTTGAGGCTGCTTACGTGTAAAGGAGTTCAGTGATTGAATCTTCGCATTGGGACCAAAAGTGTCAAGAAGCACTTTGTTTTTTATTGTAGCGAGCAGAGTTGAGTCCGGACCGTTTAAGATGATACCATTCCTCGTATGGATGATATTTGATATAGCTGTCCGAGGAAGGTACTTGCGTAGTTGTATGGCGATAAACTCCGAATTGCTGAATTTTACGTCCAAATTAATTAGTAACATTGAATGAACTGAAGGTGAAGTAGACCCGTCAGAATGATTCGAAGATATAGCTATTAGAACTTGGTTTACATCCGGATTTGAAGCGATATGTTGCTTTTTCGTAGACGGAGATTGATGAAGGCGTTCGGCATAACAGTCTGTCTCTTCTGATGTATGTGATGATCTGCTGCGAACAGAGCCAGAAGAGAGAACTGAAGTGACACAGACAACTGTGGCTTGGCAACCTCACCGCTGTTGATGAGATTACCAATAGCGGAGAAGATGTGGCTTTGATCCCTGCAGGTCCTGACCTTCGTGTTGGTCTCGGTTGGTCCAGCTAAAACTTGCGGTAATACTCTATGCTTGCCATTCATCGTTTTACCTGATCCTAGCCGTGGGTCTGGCATCGAAAAATCCGCCCCTGAGCTGATGCCCAAATGAAAGGATATGTTACGCTTTTAGATGTGTAGCGAACGATTTGGTGGTACAGGGTGTAATAATAGGTTCACCATCCAGCACTGAAAAGCGCTGTCAACCCCAGTGAGAGCGTATGCGTATCGGTCTCGATTGAGCACGTGTTACACAATGTCGTCTAAGGCCCGTTAACACCTCCAGACTAGGCTAGCTTTTATACAAAAACAGTTTGTGACATTTGGCACGTCTAGCTGATGAGAGAGTATGATTTAAAAAAAATAGGTAAGGGAGTAAAGGTATAAAATAGATATCTTTATTAATCATTTTAAGGCATCCATTTCGAGGAAGAGATGTTTCACTCTCGGCCATTAGACGGTTACGCCTTCTATTTGGAACAGATGTTAAGACAAGTTAATTAAATTTAAAGGATTGTATATGGTCTAAGTGCTACTATGAGTAGATTACTATTTAACACAAAATACAATAATACTTTAATCTTGATAAGAGAAATATAAATAATAATAATAATAATAATAATAATAATAATAATAATAATAATAATAATAATAATAATAATAATAATAATATAATATTGAGAAAACAAACGTGAAGAAAATACCTTCAAGGTACTAAGGTGCTGGATGTGAAAAAGTATACATAATTAAAAGTGTAAATAAATAAAATGCTGATATGAATAGATGAAATGAAGTACATTCACCCCACAATCACAATGTGTAAGTTAGTGTAAACACATGAGAGTTCTATCTTCTGTCTCGGGGCGACTCGAGACTGATGTATACAGGATTTAATGTTAATTATGATGTTAATTATGAATGAAAAACAAGCGCTAAGATGGTAGAATGTGAGGTAAATGTTCGTGAAACATGTAAATGGCAAAGATATATATCTTTCTGCTGCGTCCAAATTTGATGTTTTAATATATATCGTTGTTAGGATGTTGAGTGGCGAGTGTAGAAATCTGTACGGTGCATCGGTAAGGGCATCAACTCGTAATGTATCGAGATATAAGGGATGAGAAGTACTGACGCGAGAGCGTATATATCGTGCTCTAAGTGTAGAGAGATGGTCAATGATTTTGGGAAAATCAATGTGTTCATACATGAGGTAATTTGGATATGGTAATTTAACACGATATGTAACGCGAATAACATGGCGTTCCAAAATTGCAAGCTTTTCGTATAGCGTAGGTGAGACATGACACCAGGCAATGTGACCAAATGTTAATATAGGTCTTAAGAATGCTTTATAGGTATTGAGTAGTAACTTCGCATTTATCCCCCAAGATGTGTCAGTAAGGCGACGGAGGAGATTTAACCTGCGCTTTGCTTCGAACGCAAGTTTTTGGAAGTGAGGTTTCCAAGCGAGTTTCGAATCAAAGGCCACTCCTAAGTATGGTGCAGAAACTGCTGGTCTAAGGAAATGACCATCTACTGACACACGAAGATTTTCAGGATTTCTGTGTACTTTACAGGAAGGAAAACAAGGGCTTGAAGGGAGGAAAACAAGGGCTTGTGTTTTCGCAGAGTTAACAGTTAATTTCCAATTGCTGCACCAAGTAAAAGAGTTGTTTAAGGTTATTTGTAAGTTTCTGTTGACCTCAAGGATTGTTTTCCCAAGCGATAAAAGGGCAGTATCGTCTGCGTATTGAATGATGTACACATTAGGCGGTGGGCTCGGCATAAGGAAGTATCTAATATATACAACAATGGAATAAGGGCGGAACCTTGTGGTACACCTGTGTGTGGGAAAATGGGCCTTGATAGTACATCTCCTATTCGAATATATGCGATACGGTTACTTACAAAAGGGTATATGAGTCGAAGGTAACAAGTGGGCAGGCGGAGTGACTGTAGTTTTAGTAGTAAGCAATAATGCCACACTCTATCGAATGCCTTTTCAAAGTTCATGAGGTTTAGACAGGATGGAAGGCCCTTATTGTACTGATTTGTGATGACTGTAGTTAAACGAAGCAGTTGCTCACTGATAGAGAATTTAGGTCGAATGATGTATTGGTAATAGATCATATGCCTTAAGATGAGCATTAAGTCTATTTGCTAGAATCTTTTCGTTTGACAGTACGGTATTCTGTTTTGGACTTTAGGCAACGGCCGCTTGTCAACGATAGCTTAATTTGTGCATGATCGCTGCCTATAGTGTCAAGAATTTGCATCGTGCAGTCACTGACTAGATTAAGAGACGTTATCACTACATAAAAAAAGTTAAATTACGGCCAATTTATTTATACCTTACAAATTACTCTTCCGTGAAAGTTGATACCTAACTACTGCATATTACAACACAGAAACCAACATTCTAACAGCAACACAACGCTCACATCCAAATTATTTTCTTAGTTATTCTTCGTCTTCGGCAGAGAGAAACTCAGGTTTGTTCCAATTACATTTGATATAATACTCACAAAAATATGTTGTGAAATCTATCGACAACAACTTAACAATAATCACGATGACTACATTTGACATGTCCTCTAACAATTAATTTCTCGAGATGCTAAAAATGATATCAAGTTCTGCCACTCAGTGTTGTGGACATTTTGACTTATCAAGTTTTGACAACGGGAGCTAAGACATAGTCTTTTACCTCACCTGTGCCAACTTTTGCCGTATCGTAGTGCTGCATAAAAGCAATGCTTTACACCATGTCAAATACATCAAAACCAAGTCAGTTGTGGCTTGCATACCAGCGCATGTTGACTACAGCAAGGAAACTTGTGGCAGCAGACCGAACAGAAGCTGAGAGGATCACCTTGATGCTATAGCAGAGTGCATTCCCATATTCGCTGCAGCAGGACATTTCAATTATTTGAAGTCGGCGTGCTTGTACCTGCAAACAATGTTAACGCTGCCATCGGATAATCCAACAGTTCACGAAAGCTTTCAAAATGGGTTCGGAGTTATTAGAAGAGGCAACCGTTATTGGGCTGGGTTGTCCTCTGATTTAGTCATAGAGCAGGTTCTGATGAGATCGCTAAAATCCACTGGAGGTCTAACCCTTGGGAGTGGAATGTCGGAGATGCAACGATCTTTGTTGCTTGTTCTCAATGCCAGCATGCTCCGAGTATAATCTGGCGATGCAAACTCTTATTCACACAGCATATGTCACCAGCGAACAACATAAAAAAGCCGAAACGTCAAGAATGTTACGTGATATCAGTGACACACGTCGCATTCTTGCAGGACTGCAGCCCATTTCACAATTTGACGGAGAATTTGATTGAGAAACATTGGCACTAGCGTCACAGCAGATTCCTCGATCAACGTCCATAATTTATTTTCAGTTGGAGAAGAGCTTGCGAAGAAACTATCTGGCAAAGACCTGTTCACTCTGAAGTGGAAACGTGCAGATAAAGTCAAAACTCTAGCATCCCCGAGCTGTGTTAAAATCAGCAGCGGTATATCCGTCGATTCGAATCTTTTGTTTCAAAGACTGTTAGTTGTCGTTAATGCAGGCAGCACATCTTTAGAGGAGACCTTAGCGCATGAATTATGTGCCTACCCACCAGATTTATTTGAGTCACCCAGCATGATACGTAAGGCAGACACAGCCCCACTGGCCCATGCGATACTAGAGTTCAGCAAGCAGCAGACCGCACAGTTGAGTCTGCTGCTTGCACGTTTGAGGAAACGGAGTCAGAGAATATTCTGTATGTCTTAGACGGAGGATCTCTGTTACATAGACTACCATGGTGTAAAGGCAGTTCGTACGACAATATCGCTGTATCATTTGCTGAGTATACGGTTCGTAAATATGGCACATCAACCATCGTGTTTGATGGGTATGGAATTTGCTCACCATTGTTCATTGCAACTGTGCTACCGGGTGTGCAAGAACGTATTGTACTTGCAGAAAGCATGCCCTTCCATGTACTATTGCTAGTGGTGTGTGCAAAGAAACTGAATGTCTTAACTGTTTAAATGAATATGGTGAGGACAGTGTTAGCGTAGGCGATGACGATGACGATGTAGATGTGTAATTTGCCTCCCAAAGTATTTCGTCTTCCCATTCTTTTGACTTAGAATATTTTTGCTTTATATATAGGTGTTATGTTTCTATAAAACGAATTGTCTTCTACACTGTATTATGGTATGACCTTCTATTTGCTATTGCTTGCGGCGTATGCCAAGAAACTGAATGTTTCAATTGTTTAAATAAATCTGGTGAGGAGTGTTAGCGTAGGCAATGACGATGTAGATGTGTAATTTGCCTCCTAAAGACTTTCGTTATTCTCATTCTTTTGCTTAAGAATGTCTTTTGTTTTATGTATAGTACTTATATTAAAGCGACCTTTGATTTAAAGAAAGAAACAAGATTTTTTTTCGTGCGTAGAACGATTATCATTGTTGCCAGAGCCCAAGAAATGTAAAAGTGTAGATTTTCCCAATTTTTAATTCTACTTCTCCTTTTTCTACAGGTTGGACACAGAGGGCACAAACGATACGTCGTTGGCAAGGTGGTTTCATAAGCTTTCTAACGCGGTATGCTTCATGTCTCTGTGTCAATTAGAGAGGATGCTAGACCTACGAAATAGAAGTTATACCACAGTAAAAAAATATACAGTGACCCTCCTTGTTCAGCGGTTCCGAATTTTTATCTCCCTTACTGTTGAACCTACGTCCTTTATTTTTTTTATATTATTGTTACCAATGTCTGGTCTACGCGTAGGAATTTTTCTGCTGGCGTATGAGGAAGTACAGGGTTGCCAGGGTTCAAGAAATATCAATTAAAAAACAAAAATCGAATTTCTTCTTCTTTTTCTAAGGGTTGGGCATGATGGGTACAAAAGTCATTTAGTTGCAATTTATGGTCTGTGAGCGTTCCAGCGAGGTATGATTCATGTCTCTGTGTCAATTAAGAGGGCCACTAGAGCCGCCAACTTAAAGGTCTACGATTTTCCCAAAACTATGGTCCGCCATTTTGAAAACCGTTTTTAGGAGTGTTCCCGTGGTTCGATTTTGTCGGATATTGGATATTTTGATCAGGTGAGATACCTAAACAAAAAACAGGTGTAAAACTAAAGGTTGCAATTTTGCCCAGGTCAAACCGTATTTTGGCTCGACTATACTCTTTCCGAAAATTTTTATCCTAAGAGAGGAGTGGGGGATAGGTTCTACCCACTATTATTCCCACTATTTATGCAGGAAATGCCGAATGTAAGGATTTGATTGAGGTGTGAACTTTGGTACTTGATTTCTTAACTAAAAGTAATTGAACGTATGTTTCCGGAAACTCCGCTCTTAAAGTGGTAGAAAAGGGACGATTTCTATAGTATTAATTTTACCACTATTTATTGAGAAAATATCATGGCATATCAAATTCGCATAAATTTGAAATTCGAAATTCGGTATATAAACACTGAACTTAAAAGAATGGAATATGTATTTCAGAGTTTTTAAAATTCTCTTTTTAAACAGAAGAATGCGTATTTATTTACAATCAAAGCGACTTTGCCTGCCTTATCAACAAAGAATGTTTGAGGAGAATTACTGAACCTATTTAAAACTATTCTAGAGCAGTTTCATCATGTCACGTTCACTGAAATGCATATCCTAAGGGAGGGTTATCAAGGTCTAAAATACTTGCTAAAATAAAGACTGTTACAAGGATGGACGTACGCAGGGGTTGATCCAGGGGATTCGGACCCCCCTCCTGCAATTTCGACTTTTGTGTAAATTTAGCTTAATTTTAGGTGCCAGTTTAGGGCTTTTAATATAAAATACCCCATATTGAATTTGGACCGCCTATATAGTTTAATTCATCGAATGTTATTTAAAACATTTTAAATATTTAACTGAAACTTTTAAGAATTTTTCTTCTCAGCAAACTAACGAATATGGATATGTGTGTGTGTGTTGCGTCTGCGACGGAAGTCTTGATGGACCTACTTGATTCTCCAAATAAGGTGTTAAATCCAGCAAAGAAAGCAAACCTCGTCTCCAAACATTCCCTCCGATAGGTTGCCATATTTAGTTTTAGCTCGGACATCAACAGGTGGCATTGTGAGGCCCTCTGCTTGGTAGAAGCACGGCGAGATTAAAAAAGAGCCAGCCAGTCAGCTCTGGATGCACAGACGTACAACATTAAGCGAATTATTTCACCTACGTAATGCAGTAAATTACAGTATTTAGCGCATCAAAAGTTTGAATGGTGCAGATAATATGGAAAGTAAGGAATCTCATCCCTCCAGCTTTAAGTACATCCCCCTGGAAGCTCCAGAAATTATTTTTCTTCAGCATCAAAGTAGGTGGGAAGTGAAAGTGCTAAATAATAAAAACACGTACGATGTAGTGAAGTTCAACGGGTGGCTCGCGACTACCCCATCTTCCGCGAATGTAATAAGTATAGTCCGGATTTTTATGTAATATTATCCCCCTAAATATGAACATAAATATGTAACAAAAATCGCTTAAAATGTAAGAAGCATGTAAAGTATATAAGAATATGTAATATTAGATATGTTGCAAATTTATGAAAACGTAATATTAAGGGGCGTATGAGTATGCAGTATTTAACCGAATTATGAAAATAAGAAGGAAATTCTACTACTCTTCATCCTGCTTAATGCAAGTCTCCCAATGAAGTGAAATACTTGAACAGCTGAGACAGCCATACGTCACTGACGTGACTGATTGTAGGATAATAAAAATTATACGCGAATGAAGGAAAATGTGATCGGCTAGAGAGAAACAGAAAAGTCCCAAGAAAAGCTATGCATACGGCAGTTGTACGTCAGAAATCTCATGTGGTGTGGTGTGGTCCCGTTTCAAATCTAGAGACATTCACTAAATTCGTATCCGTCACCACGTCCCAATCTTGAAATGAATTATACGCAATATACACATTTAAATACTAAAAGCAACTTAGGACGAAATGTATTGTTTTATATATATTTATTTCACGCAGGGAAAAGCAGTACTATATATTTTAAACAAAACCAGCTTAACTAAGATTGAAGAATATTTCCACTAATGAACATTCTTCATTTGAAATAAAGGACTTACAAAAGATGTGCCTGCAGTTCAACTGTGTGTTGTTGCACAATGGGTTACAAGATACATTTCCAAATAATCAGAAGTAAATTTTGTCTGCGATCGGATAAAATACGATCTTGTATGCAGAGAACGATCTCTCCACATCACATGCGGTAACAGGTTCGTATTTCAACAGAGGGATGTAGTTAAGGGAAATATCTTCACGGAGGGTTCTTGTTGCACCACTGAGAATCTCACACACTGACAATAGGCTGTCGTAACCCGGGTTTCTTTCCAGCACTGCATTTAGTTTCATTCGAACCTTTTCCCCTACATCTCCACACACACCTTGCAGTAGCCTCTTTGCGTCCTCTATTATTTCCATGGATTCCGGAAGAGACCGCCAACAGTCTCTAGGTTTTAATGCTTGCCAACCAAATTTGCTGTCTATGTATGCAATTTCACACGCTACTTTTGAGTCATTATACAGTTTCTGAGCAGTGTCAACTGACACAGAAGACTCCGATTGAAATGAATGAACAACAGGCTTAATTTTTTGAAAATGTTCGCTGTAGAAATTTATTAAAGTGTCCCATCGGGTTAGCACAGCCTCCGAAGAAGTATTACGTCTGGCAGTTAATCTCTGTAAAGTTTAACACGTTGTGTCGCCTTAACAAGCATTTTTTTCGTGGAAGAAACTAGTTGATTTATTTCGCAAAATTTGTCTCTCAGTTCTTCCGCAACACGTTGAAGAGCATCGGCCATACAAGTGGAATGAATTAAGTGATTGTAAAAAAACTGTAAGTGCTCTAGCCTGCTTTTAACATGTACGCTGCACTGTCTGTACAGAGAACAAGGATTTTTTCCCTCCTGAACTCCTCCCGGCCACAACTCCTTAAGACCATCGTTTACAAAGCGAGCAATCGTGCAATGATTCGTGAGTTCCAGCAATTTCTCGCAATAAGGTAGGATTTAGATGGAGCACCTTCACTGAACTTTCCAATCACTAAATTTCTTACATAAAGTCTCAAAACGTCTATTGTTTCTTCCACAGAAATCCAAATATATTAACTACCTATTTCTGCCCTAATGGTATCTATAGCTTCCCTATAATGAACTTCGAAATAACACTTTCGAAGAGTGGATTCGTGAGGAATTAGACGCCTGCAGTACTTCTCCAGAAAAGCACGTTATTTTAGCACTTGAACTTTGTTTCCAGTAATGTTTGGTGCTATCATTGCTTGGCACAAGTATTTGAAAATCTCACTCACTGAAGTATCTTGATGGATTTGTGTCACCATTGCTTGGCACAAGTATTTGAAAAACTCACTCACTGAAGTATGTTAATGCATTTGTGTCAAGAATTTTTTTTTTTTTTTTTTTTTTTTTGCAGTTCGCAAATTTTTATTTCTTCCTGGAGTGAGCTTCGTACATGTTTTCCTAACTGAGATTTCATAGAACATCCATTTTTCATCACACACGTTGGACAACACCACTTTATCGTTCGTAGGAAACGCGTCATCGATAGTTACCCACGACTGCAATTTCGCGGATAAAGTTGAGGCAACCAGAACCATTTCTAACTTCGACGGTCAATACAGAACACGTGCGTTTTGCAAATCCAATACTAGAATACTGTTCTTCTGTTATTCAGTTGAACAAGCAAAGTTCTTTGAAAGCTTAGATTACCTGCTCTGATATTGATATTGTCGCCAGCTTCTTGGAGCGAACTCTTTCAGTAAATTCCTGGAAGCAGACTAGCATACAGTTTTAACTTGAATTGCAGGATTTGCTTTTGTCTTCTTTCCCGTCCGACCTCCGATAACAATCAAATTGACTTCATTTTAGGAATTTCCTGGTCAGTCGCCTGTCAGGCACGTGATCTTTTTTCCCAAGAGTTGAGAATAAAGGGCGCTGCTAATGGACCCGGAGGGAAGATTTCTACTTGTTTCTTCTAATATTTCTCTTGTTATTGGCGAAAAGTCTGCGAAAAAAAAATGTGTGGCAAATAAGAAAAAAAAAGAGAGAGAGATTTCTCTTTCGGGAAAGAAACGAAAGGTTAGACATCAAAAAGTTGAATCTAGATGCAAGCCTTGCATAGTTGGAAAGTTTATTTTTTATTTTAAATTAAAATTTCAGTAAACGCAAAATTTTAAGACAGTTTTATTTAAAAAATGTAGAAACAATAAAAATATGTAATATTGGTCAAAATATGTAAAAATCTGTAATATGATACTTGAGCTGAAGCAACCTACAGGTGTGAATCAAAAACATTTTAGGATTTGTCGAACCTACATATGAAGGAAAAATTTGTAATTAGTTACAAATCCAGACATTAGTAATAAGAATAATTGTGCAAAGTGTATAATTGCACTATCATTTTCCATTATTGAAATCGAAGAGCCAAAATGTAATTTAATATGTGTTTGTGTAATTTCAGTGTTGTCAATTAAAGTGAAAAATAAAATTTCTCATATCTTTTGTCAAAATAATCACAATGATCTAGGATTTATCTTGTATAGTTTAAGAGAATTTAATTTACCTCTTCTTTTGAGCATAAATAATTTATGTCTATCTAATGTAATAAGATTCGTATTATTAAATTGTATTGGCATGAGATATACAATTGGAATCACTCTTTACGTCAGTTTCGCAGAATGTTCTGACCCAAACTCTGAACCGTACTGTCCAGTGGCTATATGGTTGGCTTAAGTGAAATGTTCAAACATCTATTAATGCCTAAAGGAGACATTCAATACATAGAGGATTGAATCCCGGACCATTGTAAACCCCTAAGCCCTCATAGGGATTCACAGGACACGAACCACATACGCCCCGAAGTAAATTCCTGCGTACGCTACTGTTTACAACTCTCTCAAGTTATGAAGATGGAATTTTATATAAAACCAAGTAGACATGCAACCCAGCGTTTCCAGAAATACCATTCCTGTCCCATCATCATGGAAAATGACTGATTTATTGAAATGAATTTTCGAACATAGTTAGCACTAGCTTGCGCCGGGTTTCACCCATGTCAGTCGTAAAATTTTCATCCTAAGAGGGCGAGGGAGTTAATATATATGCCGAAAATAAAATGTTTTTCTAGTCAGGGAAATGAAAGTAGGTTTATAAACTTTTGCTTAATGAAGTCGCCTTGTGCATTTGCTACAGCGTTTTCGAGAATTCTGCTACTTAAAGGGATTACAGTGTCATTTTAAAAACTTGAAACATGTCATTTTATACTGTATTTAGAAATAACATAGGAAACCTTATTTAATCTTAGAGTTGTAGTTATGACTCATGGTCTAAAAGCTGTATTTTAACACATGATATACCTAATATGCTACAACACTTTGAAATGTAGTCCAATTCACTGTCTAAGCTGATATAATCTGATTTTCTAATCACTAGCACAGTTGTTGTTGATGAAAATTGATTGCTGATCACTAAAGCGCGGAATTAGTGGCGAAATAATAGATGGAATATGGCTGGCAAGATTGCAAAATGGACACTCAAAAATGGAAGGAAAAGGCAAAATAAAATAAACAAGCAATCACAAATTTGGGGAACTAAATAAATACAAAAATATATAAAAGCTAAAATAGGCTATAATTCGTTTACTAATCGAATATATTTTTTTTTATTTTGCACTTTCTATTTACCACTTGATATTCTGGAGACTTGCGCAATCCGTGAAGGGACGACATCTAACAATTCGTTCGCTATTTTTTAGTAGTAACGATAAAACAATAATTTATAAAACATTATCTCATTTTAGTCATACGCGGTTACATTAGCACAAACAGCCAAAGCACAAGAAATACTAAAGTGAAGTCATTTTACACTACACTAGCAGTTTATCTTCACTTACGAATTTTTATTCGTATTTTTGGTCTCTGAAATTATTAACATGTTTTTAAGATTTAAAGGAAAAGACGTTGAAAGACTCTTGCCAGAAAGAATTCGCTTTAGATGAGAAAATGATCTTTCCACACCTACAGATGTCATTGGAGCATACTTGAAACATGTAGTTTGGGAAGGATCCATGTTACTGTCAACAATTAAATCAGCATCACTTTCCATAACACTCTCTATGTCCTTCAATTTTCCCAAATCTGGATTAGCACTTACAACACGATCGCACTAAAGTCAAATGTACTCGCCCTTGTCACCAGGTACAATACTTAGATCGTTGACAGTAACATGGAAGGTTTCCAGAGACCTAGCGAGAGTGTGTTCTTTTTTTCTAAGATTGACATTAGCATCTGGTAACTATGCAAAATGTGTTGCAATAAAGATACGTTCCGTTTCAAGGAATTCTTCTTAAGCAAACTTTGAGCAACCTTAATTGAAGACGCATCTTCCTCATCCAAAATTTCAATGATCCTTTTGATGGATTCAATGTTGTTAGCATAATTAAGAACAACTGTAATCCATGTATCCCAACTCGCTAAGACAGGCTGTGGTGGAAGCAGAAGTTTAGGGACTAATTCGCGGAACGCACTTTTTCGCGACGGAGCTTTAAGAAATACCATTTTCACATTTGACACCAAAAGGTCAACTTCAGGAAAATGAGAACGAACTTCCTCTGATATTCTATGTAGTGTGTGTTTAAGACAGGTGATAATTGGAGGCAGCATAATTGGAATAAACGCTTAAAAGCTTTTGCTGCTCTTTTCATGTATGCAGCTCCGTCTGTGACAAAAAGTAGGAATTTATCGTATTTTACTCATTCTGGCCACAAAATATTCAGCGATTTTGTAAAAAAAAAAAAAAAATAAAAAAAAACTGTGCAACTCTCGAGCCATTTACTTTCTCCACAACTTCTGTTTAAGTCAAAAAAATATTTGTGATTATCCTTCCCCTCCCAAGGTTCCAATTACAACGTTTTCAATGGTACCTCCTTTAATATCGCATCTTTTACCAATTGAAATCCATATATTTTTGTCGCGGTATAAGAGGAAGTCATTCTCAAAGATGATTCACTTGCAACTTTTTGCTTTGTGTATTTCTCGATAAAGTGTCTAAAGACAACATTTTCTAACTTAAACATAAGGAATGTCCACTTTAATTAAAGCTTCACACTGATCATCTTCAAAACTGGGATTCATGATTCTTGCAGGAAGATTTTTAACATTCTCACCAGCTTGTTTGATTGTCCTTGCAGAATTGTGTTTTGCAGTGCTTATATAGTGTTTTACCAAAAACTCTTTTCAGCGGAAACCACAATTTCGCATAACTTACAAAACAGTACTGAACTGTCTGTTGAATACACAGTACGCCCGAACTCACTCACAAAATTTTCCAACTTCTGTCGCCTACAAAGACCAACTTTAGGCATCTTGAAATACTGAAACGCACATAAGTACCAGTTCTGTATCACACACGCATAAGATTCACAATAACTGCCCACCTGGCTACTACTTCTAGAAAGTGAACCAAACACTACTTCAAAATTCCAAGAATTGAATACCCACTATATTCCCCGCCCCCCACTTGTCACATTCCAAATGAAATATACCACTTATTATCAGACACCGAGATCGCTTGGCCAAATAAGAGCGACTCACGTCTGTGGTATACTGTCATCCATGAGTAAATAAACAATACTGGAAGAGAAATCCTGTGACAATTGCAACATATCGCAAAATGGCGTTTCTCCTGAAAATATCATGAAAACTGCAAAAATGGCACTTATGGCATTTTGCCATTAATTCCGTTCTTTACTGATCACTATCTTCCATGCAATTGAGTGGTTGACGAGTTTCATATCTTTATGATTCGCTGATCTCTATCTTTTATGCAATTTGATTGGCTGATCACTATCTTTCATGCAATTCGATTACCTGTTGATTTTCAAATATTTCCTGCATTGAGTTTTAAGTTTCGTTTAACATTTATGCGTTACTGTTTTAAAATCTTGGGTGAAAAGTTTTAGTTCGAAAATTTTACTTTGAACATTTCCGTTGGCTTTGAACTCAGTGATAAATATAACCAAAACTGTTTATTTTATTTGTTTGTTTGTTAATCCTATTATTAAATACCGCCTTACTTGGAAATTTTGCTTTGAAAAATTGATTCAAAATTTTTGCTTGAAAATGAAGTTTCAAAATTTTTATTTGTAATTTTTATGTTCGGAAATTTTGTGTCAAAATTTTTAGTTTGAAAAATTAGTTCTAAAAATTATTATATTCAAAATTTTGTTTGGATTTTTTGGTAGAAGCATTTAGTTTGAACATTTTGTTTGAAAAGTTTTCGTTTAGACATTTTGAATGAAATTGTTTATTTAAAATTTTGGTTTGAATATTTTTCTAGTTCGAAAATTCTTGCACTCAATGGTAAAGAACGCTTTCGGAAAGATTCAGAACTGTTTAGAACAAAACTATCTGGTAACCCTGTTCCATCATGATGCAATGGAACAAGTCATTCATTTCTATTATTAGCGTTAGGTTTTGTTAAGTCATCAGAATGTTTGACATTCATATCATACATCTTCTCCCCTTTTCTTCTTTTAGAAGCTAATCCTTTTAAAGTATATCTTAATAAATCAAGTCTTCTTAGACATTGTACTAACCAATTTGTTTTCCTTTTCTTGTATTAATATGATATACGAATCTGATATTAATATGATTTTAGCAGTCTTCCTTTCTATTTCACTCTTCTTAAAACTTCCTTATTTCTTACTTTCTCTTTCCAGCAGATTTTTCCAACCTTCTTCATATCTAAATCTCGAAACTTAGTATAGGGCAGTTAACTACATTGTAGTAAAACATGTATGAAAATACAGTTATGTTTTGTAGCTGTCCAGCTATACATTTAAACTAGATGGAATGGTCAGAGCTATTTCTTATAGGCACATTTTTCTGAGTTGTTATTTGTTAAATATGTCGCGATAACTGTGTGAATACTTATCTTTTATTTCATTAATTATGGTATTGCATTTATATTAGCAAAAATGTTTGTTGAGGACCATTGTTCCCCTATTAGTTTTTCACGCTGCTGCAAAGGAAGCTATTTTAAGCAAGGACTGTCTGGCTCGTATATCATAAAACGTATACGACTTACGAGAAAATGAAATTTCTTGTTCCGTTTGTTAACACATAAGCACCGCAGACAAGTAACTCTTTGATTCTATAAGGTTGCTTACCAGAATGATTTAATAATGTATATGCATCACTTAATTTTCTTAAGTTCATTTATTTCCATTATCTTTCTTCAAGAGAGAGTGATTGAGTCTCCATAATTTCAAAGTAAAAGTTATGGTATTCTCTTTTACGGTAACGTTCTTTTCGAAAAGATAGCAGCTGGGAATTCACGTCAGCATGTCGGATGAACGTTTATATTCCTAACAATTGTCTTTGCTGAAACTTTTCATTCACACGTCACGCCACTACGGAAAGTTATTGTTTCCTATTTTTCTCTATTTCGTACTCTTTTCACTAGAAAAATACCAAATATTTTTAAAATTCACAACTAACAAATTACGAAAAGGCGAAAATGATATGAAATTTCTTTATATAGTTTTGAGCGGAACTCTTCGTTTTACAGAAATTAATCTAGATTCGTGATAGCAAGGAAACAACGTTATATTTATTTTAGTGATATACGTAATCTAGAATATGATAATTTGTAAGTATTGGACGGTTTACGAAAAATATAAATATATTTTATGATATATATATATATATATATATATATATATATATATATATATATATATATATATATATATATATATATAGTTTGCTAATATATTTCGAATTAAATACTTATTTGTATTTATTTTAGTCTAGATTCATACCCATCCAAATATCATTAATTATTCTGAAGATTTTAAAGAGAGAAGTCATAACAATTTCGGCAAAGTAATTGAGTTGCTCCACCGAGAGCACTACTACTAGATCAAAATGAACATATGAACTAAGCAACTTATTTCACACCCTTATCTTTAATTTCCTTCTCTTTTTTAATCTTTCAACACCTACGTATTTCCTCAGCAGTGTGTCAGGGTTGCCAGGACAAAGGAATATATAGAGAAAATCAAGTCAAAGTTTTCAGTTTAACGTCTTACGTTATGCTCTCTAGGTTAACGGAGACTATAATTAAGGCAAATGAAATATAATGAAAGAATTGTTGGGATGAGAAAGCGGAACGAATTGGGAGTACAATAAGAACACCAATAGAGACGATATTATCCATCCAAATGTACTTGGTGGCAACTTAGTTCTAGTAACGCACCGATGGACAAACTTTCAACGAGACACACGGTGATTCCTATATCATCCAGGTACAAACTCATTTCTATACTACCACAGAGAACTGTTAAGAACTTAATCGACTCTTTCCATATTGATTTAATTAAACAACTGTAAATGAATTTATGAGAATAGTAGATTGTTTTAAAACTATTTTAAGAAGAGGCAAGTAACCATAATACATTAGAAAAAATATTTCAAATATTTAAATGATCCAAGTAATCCTCTGTTTATAAGTACTGTTTGGTAAATATACTTCCTGATCATTATTGCAAGCTGTTGCATAATAGAAAAATATTTCAAATATCCTACAATATAATACAAGAATTAAAAATATTTTTCTTAAGTCGATATAATTTTCGAACATCGGAGTAATAGACACAATATAATTTTGAGGTACCTCACCAAATCTGCATATACCTTACTGGATTTCCTTAAGCTATATATTCAGTCATGTAAAAGCATTTCTTACCAATTAGTACAGCTGAAAGTACTATGTGCCTATTGCCACTATATTCCTCGGTCACCCTTTGGACATCCACATTCCAAGTATGTGGTGTTTCTCCCAAAAAGTTGGCTTTCATTTCATAGATCCAATGTCCAGATTCATTCTTAATGCTTCCGGTGTCAATATTTAAAGTATTGCAATAAGTAGAGGAGACATATCCCATTTCAAAACATAAAAGAATAATAGCTGAATTTACTAAATGCTGTCTCAAAAGCATCATGATTTTAATTTTGTAGTAAAATAGTTCCTGCAATTGAGAAGAAAATTCTGTAGTTACACAATATATTAACACTAATACATTTGTAATATTCACATTAAAGACACTAGTTCAAGTTCTATCTTTGGTAACGCCTTAGCGTACTTGGTTTTGGCGTTTTCCGGAAGAGCTCATGTGGTTGAAGAAGCAAGTTACGTTATAAGTTCAAGTCTCATATAGTTTAGCTGCTGAAAGAGACGATAATGTCTTTATGAAATCAAATAAACTTAGACTTTAGTAATTAATGGAATTGAAGCTCCTAAATAAGTTCGTCAGACACCAACATCAAATTAAAAGTGTCTATGAACTTATATTGTGCTGTACACTAATGACTCTAGATCTTTAGAATATAACATAATGCATGGATAAATGAATGCCCCATAGTAAATATTATGCATGTATAGAAGGAGTGTGTGAATTGTGTTATTTATGTTCCCGGATACAATAAATTCAAAATGACGCGTGACAGAAGGTGCAATAATTATCAATGTGGAATTTACACCCTCTCCCTAGTAAGCATAATTTGAAGAGGGTGAGAGATGGGGCGGTTCCTTCTTGAACACTTTGCTCCTCAAGAATGGAGTACAATATGAAACTGTGTATTTAAAATTCTGTTTCAATTCTCAGGTAACACTGGTAAAACCCCTTCGGAAAATATATTAGTTACACTAATACGTCTTCTCACACTCAGACATATTATTTTGTGAAGTTAGTGATAAAAGTACACTTATTAAAGCATTTGCTACAAAAACAGTAACTATAGTAACCATATTTTTCTATAGATAGTTTTTCAGAGAGTAATGCTAAAATATCGTCGTCTATGTATATATATTTCAAATAAAACTTTAAGTAAATCTCCACCAAATTATATATCCGAATACAAGATTTCCAATGTACAAGAATATTTATGAACATAATAATATATTTATTATTTCTCTACTTAGCCTTTAACTCCAATGACACTTTTATTAACTGATAGATACATTTATCTTCCCGATCAACCCTTTAGAAATGAATTGATTTCGAATACGATGTACTCGCAATTAAACGCATTTAGGACAGAGAACTCACGGGTTTTTGAAATAAATCTAGGTGCAATACAGAACACTAAAAACATATTTCAAAAACTTGAACCGTCTACTTATCATATTTAGGTAAATAATATAAATTTGGATTTGGAGAGGAAAATTGTAGAAAATTATAATTTCTTTCCTTAAAGTCAGAGATTCCTAAAACGCTTAAGTACCTGATGGTTGACTTTTACTGGTAATTTTACATTCAGTTTTACTTTTCTAAATTGAGCAGATCATTAGATCCTATATTTTTGGCAAGTATTTTAAACTCCCTCTCCAGGTTTAGGATAAACATGTAGTAGAAGTAACATGATTATATCCCAACTTGATGTACGTATTAAGTAATATTGTGTTACAAGAAATCACTTTCTCTTCGAAATATCATCAGTAACAATGCTATTTTAATTTTTTGGAAATAATGGAATATATCAATAGAAATTCATACCGATCCTCCTTGAAAGTTTCCACTCATTTTTAGACTACCAAACTATGGCATGTATAAGCTTCAGAAGTCTTATAGAAGAGCTCTGTTCCTACCAGAACCAAAAATTTTGTGAGGGATGTCGAGATGTGATTTGTTGCTTTAAATTAACTGTCCAAGAATAGATTGCATTTTCTCTATTATGTGACTATTCAAACTATAAACTGTCTAAATTAGTCATTTCGGGTTGAACTTTATCGCTATAGAATGAAATGATAACGTATAGCGAGAATCGGTTTAAAAAACAGCGCCTGAACGCAAGATATCACTATCCCGAAATGTACCAAAATGAGAAACGGTGTCAATACAGATTTCCATAGAGTGAAAAAGATAAGAGATATGGAGATGGGATTTCCTGCAATCGATGTATTGCCTCAAGAGTACCTTCCTTCTTCATTAACCATCTTATCAAATCGGAAGTGCTTCAAATCAACTATTTTTGGTTTCAACACTTATCGTCGTGAAGAAAAATAATAATATGTGGCGGCGAGTGTTTTTTGCAATCTATTCTGGGGACGAAGAGAGCGTAGTTACAAAGCACAACAATCTATCGAAATTAGAAGTAGTACAAATTAAATACTACTTTAGGTTTCAATTCTCATTTTTAGGGAATGAACGTGAAGCGATCTAGCAATGATCTCCTTTGCCATTGACTCAGCCCCCAATAGTAGGTTGTATCTTATCCATTAATCCTCTATTCAAACCGGGAGAGGTTATATTGAATGATTCCCGGTTTAATCATTATTTTCCGCAACTCTCCATTAAATGTTTGAAATTTCAAATACTACTTCCGGCTTCAAATGGATTAAGTAAATTCGGAAAATTATATTGAAAGGTGTTTCTTGCAATTGATTGAATTTTCCAAGAAAAATATCATTTTCTCAGTTCATACTAGATTGAAATCGGAACTTACTCTAATTCAGAACTTTCGTTTCAACTTCTGTCGTCAAAGAAAAAATACGGTAATGCATACCAACGAGAGATTTACTGTAATCGATCCAGGTTCCTAAGAGAACACACCATCCCAATCCCCAGTACGAAGCTAAAAAAACACCTAATCCCCTGCACAATACTTCTTCCGCTGTGAACATTGATTTCCGTAGAACAAAAACGGTAAATGTTGTTAAGAGGCAGAAATTCGGCAACCGATTCAGCTTCCTAAGAGTTTCTTCTGTCTCTTCCCGTGACCAATTGTTTAATCCAGAACTAGTTAAATTTAACGATTTCCGTCTTCAAACTTTCTCGCCATAGAGAAGAAACTTGAAGTAAAAGCGAGTAATGGTGTATTGCTTAAGGAGTCAGCGTCCGAAGAGCAGTCAACCTTATCAATCTCATATATACATGGATTAAACGATTAAATTTTTGATTCCATTTGCAAGTGCATTACACATAAAATATAAATATTGCTTGTCTGTGTTGAACTCTACAACGTTGATACATTTTGGAAGATGTGAGCTCTGGAGACGAGTGAAGCCAATTACCGGTCTCTCCACACAAATCTGAATGACTTTACCCAGAGGACCTGTGACTGACATCAGTCTGGAGATATCTCTATGTAGGTGACTAAGTCCTTTATACGATTTACCCAACATTGTTAGGGTCTTCAAGTCTTGGAGGCTTAGGTGGGCGGGTCATGTAGCTAGAATAGAAGAAAGTAGAAACGCTTTCAAAGTCTTGATTGGAAGACCAATCGGAAAACGACCATTAGGAAGACGTAGGCGCAGATGGGAGGACAATATTAAGATGGATCTTGCAGAGATTGGAATACAAAATAGAAACCGGATGCAGTGAGCTAAGGATAGAAGTCAGTGGAGAGCTTTTGTGAACGCGGCATTGAACCTCCGGGTTCCATAGGTTATAGAGTTAGTTAGTTAGTTAGTTATTTAGGTTACTAAGTCAATCTTGGAGTGGTAATTTATTTAGATGAAGCATACAAATTAGCCATTGCACCAGATATTCCAGTTTCATTTCAGTTCTAGTGTTAACTCCATTCTACACTCCGGTGTTTACCTTCTGCTCCATCATAATTAATGGCATTAAGCATACATATTCAGTTCAAATCCTGATAATTGAATATATTCGAAAAGTGCATGCTTGTGCTTGCTTCATCTCTTGATTCAGGGTAAACGTGATCAAGGTGTGATGATCTCCGTCCGTTAACCAACTTTTGTGCTCTCCTCTTACAGTTCGTCTATAGAACTTCGTGCCTTTCTTCTCTTCAGTAATTTTTATTCTTTCCGGCTGTCAAAATAGAGAGCTGTCTACAACATTCCTCGCTCAGCCTTCACAATCCCCATTCTCTCTCTTTGCCTACTGATCATGTTTAGATAGCTCACCCTGGATGTATCATCTTTCGTCAGGCCGCAATCATCTTTAGGGACTGAACTCTCAGCAACAGCAGCTGCTGTGTCTGATACTCCACGTCGGTCAAATTCAAGAACTAGACTTGGGAAAGCGTATTTATTGTTAAGTGAGAGATTTATGTGCCATGAAATTCTTTGGCAGTGAAATGAATTCATATTCGGACTCGAAGGAAGTAATAGATATCACGTCACTGTCATCAGCAGGAGTTTTTGACTTTTCTTTGATCTGCGTTGTTACCTTCATATTTCGCCATTCTTCACTTTTTACGCATTGTTTTTCTCCTTCTCAGTGTTGTTGGAGAGATCTCATTAGTTCCGATCATCATCTTCTTTTCAGTCCTGTGATCTCTGAGGAATTCTTTGTCTCTTCAACTGATACCTTCTTCTCCTTGACATTCATTTCTACCTACTGACATTCATTCCAATCTTGACATTTTCGCGAACAGATATAAAACAATATGTATTTTGTTACAAATAAAAAAGTCTTTAACTTGACTATCCACTTTTCGTGAGTCCTCAAAATTGTTTTAAACTTATTGCGATAATCTCTTACTTTTCCAAATATCGTCTTCTCTATACTGTAGGGGACACAAGCTTTATACCATACTAGTCGGATTTCGCAAGCAACCCGCTGTGATATCTTTTTCACCGTCGGTTCTTTTATCGTGTTTCAGTTACCTCTTACGAAGACATAAAACTTCATTACTTCCGTATAAATTGGAAGCATCGCCTTATTGATTTCAGCCTGTAATACCAAAGTGTGTACTCAATTTTCCTCCTTGTGTTTCGTTCTGATTCTATAACAACAAATTACATCAAACCTCCACACAGATCGTATAATCCAAATATTGGTACTATATAAAAAGGATTATACATTATATTAAATTGCATAAAACTTACTTAGTTTAATTTATGTAAAGTAGAGCGTCGATTATCCGAAGTAATTGGAGGATATGGGTGTTCGGAAAACTGGTTTGTTCGGATAATCGAACTGTGCATGTTTATTAGTCAAAACGAAGTACTGTACAGTAAATTTAATCATAAAAAGAAGTGTGCTGATTGTTGAAATACAGCGACTGGCGGCTTGGCCTGTCAGCAGCGCCTTATGAAGGCCCCATTAGAAGCAATGTTCCGCCAGCGGTGGCTCAGTGCGGCGACTACAGTGGGAAACTTGGTTTGGGAGTGAGGGGGATGATGGACGGTAGGGTGGGAGAGTAACAGGTGCGAGCGACTACACAGTTCGGTTAAGCGGTCGTTCGGTTGACCGACGATCGGATAATCGACGCTCTACTGTAATTGCAAATGTTACTGCCTAGAGGCAAACTCATTGCTTTTGTAACTTGTGAAACACGTGCACCGTCACCACTCATCCACGCTTCGCGGGAAAGTGATGTGTTCATGTGCTGTGATATATACGGACAGTGTTCTAAGTAGGAGTTAAGATTGATAAGACTATGTTTCGCTGTGGAAGGTCTTTAAATGACATATTTGTTATACACTTGTGGACTCTATACTCCCAAGAAACAAAGTAGAACATTATTGCACAGTAGAAACAATGTTATTCTGCATATTTTGATGTTCATGTAAAATATCAAAATAAATCGTGACACTTAAAATAGTGTGTCCCACGTTACTTGTTAATATTAATCAGTGGCTACATGATAAAAGAAAATGATTGTCGTATGGAATTCCAATGTATTGGATCAGGGCCGTCCCGTCGGTTGTAAGCGCCCGGGGCAAGAATTTCAATGCGCCTTCTCAGTGTGCTATGAAAACGACCAGTTTATTCTGCACTAATAGATTTAAATATAGAATGTAACGTCATAATGTAAGATAAAACAAGTTTGTTTTATGCCATTTTCTTCAAATTGAAGGGCTTTTGTAGTTAAAACCTAAAAGTTAATGAAAACATGGTTTTGATTTAATGAAATCGAGTGATATTCTTGTTAATTTTGAAATTCCTACAGATCAACACAGTAATAGCATAGAATATGCAAACAACGATACAAATATTAAAACCCAATGTGTGATAACAAAACTGTAATTTTCTGACTTTTGGTATTATTATTATTATTATTATTATTATTATTATTATTATTATTATTATTATTATTATTATTATTATTATTATTATTATTATTATTATTATATTAATTATCATAAACTTTTCTTTCCTTGCGATTAACACAGAGATTTTTCAGGAAATTTATCATAGCGTTGGAACAATAAAGTAACTTTTTCAGGTGACGTTTGTAATTATTTGCATTTGCTTCAATTCAATCCTACAACTATAATTTATGTACAAAACCAAAATATATGGTTAGTTAAAGTGTATTCTGCCAGACAATGTTAACGATGCGTTGTTCCAAAACATGTAATGTAATGATCATATGATAACATTGAAATACTAATAAATTACAATAGAAATGAGCAAAATTAACTGCATAATGACTAGAGTCCGGATTTATATGCAAAATGCACGTTTGTATAAACATAACGTAACGTATAGAAAGTATTTTCTTTTTTCGACGTTCTTGTAAGAATTGGTTTGAGACGCAAATACTAGGGCATATAAGTGCACATTTTGAGTGAATTTCGATGTGCGTGCGTATTTCGTAAACTTTTCAAGATACTGTATATTTCCTAATTTTTTTGCTGCATGCTAGCATACTTCACAAGAACATAGGCTATATGAAAATGAGCTGAATCACTTTGAAAACACAGACGAAGATATTCTTTTTAAAATGGCATTGAGTTTGTTGCTCACATTCCTAGGTAAATTCACTTTCGATTGTTTTCAAATTCGCTGTTTTTCTCATGCACGAGTAGCTTCTGCTGATGTAGGAGGAACTTTTCAATCTACAAAACATTTCTCAGTCATAAACGCAAAAGGTATAGAGAAGAAAATTAAGGAGGACTTTCATAGTTTATAACAACAGAAGTAATTAAGATAATTTTACTTTCTTAGAATATATTGCAGTGTATATGTTAAATTTTAGTGCAAATTTTAGTACATATTCTAAATATTTTTCGTGCATATTTTCATGCATATCTCGAGTTTTGTTTGTGCATGGAAATCCGGGCTCCAATGATGACATTTACATACGTTATTCAAACCTAAATGGAATTCCTCTCACTTCTTTGTGGGCAATTTTGAACTATATCTCTTTGAAATTTCACTTTCTGGCTTCATAATTTTCAATGGCTGCTATGGCCAATGAATTAAGCCTTTCCTGGGCCATTATTGAGCGTAAATACGTCTTTATCACCTTTTACTTACCAAAATGTCAATGGGCGAGAATTTTTATTTAAATATAAAAAATAGAAAATTATTTTTTAAAAATATAAAATTATTTTTTAAAAATAGAAAAATATTTAAAAAATAGAGAATTACTATTTTTTGGACACGACAACGGTTTGTATTGTTGACATTGTAATACTTTACAGGGACCCAGCCAGCCATCCTCCTCCTCCCCTCTGAGTACACAAGGTCCTGCAGTACCATTTGAAACGTTTTGGAAAACGTAAGCCTTAACATTGCATTGTAATGCCTTTTTAAAAACTGTTTTCAGTCTAAACCGATAAACGATAGCCTAGATTTCAATTTTATTAAGATTTCTTTTGCCATTGTGTGGAGGGGGGACCCTTGAGCTCCCTTCATGGCTACGTCCCTGACAGTTAACTAACACAGTTGTTGTATAAGGTTAACACAGAATGAACGACGGAAAATATATTTATCCTGTTATTGATTGGAAAGTAAGTGTAAAGTTTTATTCGTGATGCTAACCGGTTATTATTAAGTGGCATGAAAATAACCAGATAATTTTAGTATTGCAGTTATTGTGGTATTACTTGATCATTTCTTGGACGGAATAGGAATATAGAAATGTTATTGAATTGTACTGATGTTTCTTTAGTTTGTACCAAACTATTATACGGATAACAAGTAAGTAGTAGCAGAACTCGTAAGTTTTCCACGATAAAAGCTTCTGTCACAGAGGGCTGGAGAGAGTTCCAATTCAATAATCCTAGAAAATATTTTACATTACTGATAATTTTACTTAGCCGTAGCCTGATCATTATTTAAATATCTGAGTTAACATTATTTTTTTAAAAAATAATATTTACCAAAATAATCCGAATTCCTTGAATATTGTTGATTTGTCGTACCAGTGACCCTTTGCTGACCGCACTCGAGTCAATCTCCACTGTCGCCCCACCTAGGCGATAAAACCCTATGATCACTAAACAGACTGTTATTCTTCTTTGAGTGATATTATTAGCAGAGACACGAAGAACAAAGTGTCATTGAAACATGCAAACTTACGTTCAGCTATCCGCCCTAAGCCTTACAGTGGCGATGTGCCCATACGAAGATCTCCTGTAAACATGGAATCTAAGGACTCTGTTCACCAGTGCGCAGAGAGTCATGACAATTACACGAACACAAAAGTATTAGATCAACAAGAGCAGTTTAGCGAAAGGAAGTTAAATGAAGTGGTGCGGGAGCTAGATTTATCGAAACGTAGGTCAGAGCTGCTTGGTTTACGAGTTAAAAGAAAATAACCTTCTCTCCCCAGCACGAGTTTCTCGTGGTACAGGAACAGTGAGAAAGATATTCTTCCATATTTTTTACAGATTAACAGTGACCTCGTCACGTCCTCATCCAGGTAGGTAGTCTTTGAATGCCGCCTTTGCCAGTGGGGGTGAGCCCTCGGGTATTCCGTGAAATGGGCAACTAGGCCGTGAACTTGGGTCCGGGAGATAAGGCTGCAAAGTTCTCCCAACACGCTAAAAATATTGGGTAGCTGGTGTGTCCAAGAGTGTGGGCGGATCCAGCGCTTTACCGGGACGATGATGTAGGTACTGCCCTCAAAGAGAGTGTAATGCGCTTCCTTTGATCCGGGATGGTATACTTAGTATCAGAATGCGTACTCGTACCTCAGGAGCGCTGACGAAGTTGGTTGCCTTCATCCGGGACATTCAAGAGTGAAGGGGCCACAACCCTACCAGGAAGCGGCGGCTCCCAAATGGCCATTGTCTTTAAAGGTAGACAGTATATATCAGCCACTGGGTCTGGTAATGTACGGTTGACCTCTCACGTAAGAAGGGGTAGTTCGGTATTGTTTGAAAGACCCTACTGAATGAAAGGTGAGGGTGTAACTTCTAATGGTGCTTCACACATACCATTGGGATTCGGATTGTAGCTTAGCTCCAACATGTACGTTGTCTCTGAGCTCTTTAAAAATAGGCAACCCCGTATTGTTTGGGCGGGCCTACCAGGGGAGACACGATTCCCAAATGACAATGTCTGCGTTGAGTATGCGGCCTACATAAGTCATTGGCTCTGGTAATGTATGGTGTACCTCTGCCGTTATTAGAGGAAGTCCCTTATGGTTGGACGACCCTACCCGGGGGAAATCGGATTCCTGCCTGCCGGAGGGGTGGGAGGGGCCAATCCCAGCAATCTGAGTAACGGTTGTGATCCCGCTAAAGGGAGGAAACTCTGTAGGATATTGGCCGGCACAAAACTGAAATGGCGACTTTACACGTACCATTGGGTCCGGGATGAAATACGGGAGTATCTCTGCGTGTTCGTGGTACCTCTACACGACAAGGCGGTTGCCAGTTGAACAATAGAAATAGGCAGGGCGAGATTCAACTAGCCCCCTTGGGCATTGCCTGGGGCTCCGGATTTAGGTTGGAATTTCACAGGCTATGGTCATACCGTGAAATTCGGTTGCATGTGGGAGCTCAACCGAGGAATCTTGGTAACTGTGAACACGGGCGGGAGGTGAGCTTGTCTTATAACGTCCTTGCGTTATGCCTGCAGAACATGGTATGACGAGCTCTCTAACAGTCTACCTCAACCAGTGGGTTAACTGGTAGACACTAAGGACTTCCGTCTGGCAGCGCAGTGGGTGTATCACACTCCCTCAGAGAATGGGGGTTACATCACTTATGCGAGTCAATGTTAGGGGACAAATTCTGACGGCACACCACGTGCACGAAGATACAATTCCAGTATCGAGGAACTACAGGCAGGGTGCATAGTTACCCGTCCATTAAATAGACAAAACGCTCTTGGGCGTGCTCCCCATGCATGTAATTAAGCGTGGCAATAGTAGACCACTAGGAACAACTATGTTATTTTCATGTATCACACATGAAGTAAGAATGCTATCAAATTGTATTTTTTTTTGCGTATTTTGCAATATTCAAGTATTATTTTGTTTTATAGCATTTGGAGGATCTATATTTTGTTTTATTCAGAGCATATTACATTATGTTTGATATGTACACTCATGTCGAAAATTATTGTCGCATGTCTATAAATATGTTGTTGTAGGAATATGATTTAATAAAGAATTCGCCCGATATTTCTTATAATATTAGCATGTGTGTAGTCGACAAAGACATATATGTGGCAAATTTTGTATCAAAAGAACAGTAACTAAGAGTAATAAAACGAAAATAAAACGTTCTTGTCCATCTAGCAACACTTTGTTTTACTCATTGTAATTTTCATATTTATAATTCTTTTCCTATTAAATTTACCACACATATAAATTTCCCGATTATACACATATTGTCAGTATTAAAAGTACCCTGCAAAATCGTTAACAAATTATATTCATACAAGAAGACAGTTGTAGAGGTGCGACAATCATTTTGGACATGAGTGTACATAGTAACATTTCCACACTTTGCGTAAAGTTTTGTATTACATTTTTCATAAGAAACTGACATGATGCGAAACACGCTTTTCACATCTGTGAACAGCATGGCGATTGAACAAAAACCAGGTGGTCTGGTATCCGAGATAGAGAAAGTCTAGAAACGCACATCAATGCCATACTTCATATTATTTATAACATTTCCCCTTCTATAATGTTGCTAGTGCGAGGGAAAATAGCACGTTCTCTTTAAATACTAAATAAGATAAAGGAAGTTAATATGTAAGTTACCGTTGTATGTGGGTCCCGAACTATGAGACTTTTTTAATTGTTTACAATTTGGAAAAGAGTCCTGAGGACTTGATACAATTTAGATAACATATAAATCGTCACCTTATATTTTAAATTTCCCTCATACATGATATAAGTACTACTCATTAATAAAATACGATATATTTTTAATTCGTATTTTTATGCTTCATTTAATAATTATTATTAACTAGCTCAATATACTCATTCTTCGCATAGGAGCTGCATTTGGAAGTGAAATCCCTTGGGAGTATCACCATTCATTTGAATGACCGCTAAAACTATGTATTTGACACTACTATCGGTCATTATATGCTATTTTAAATATCTTTGTATCCCTGTCTGGTGACCCTTGGCCCGCAACCGGATTGGGTGAATTTGGAAGTTAATCCGACTGGAGTTTCACCATTGATCTCAGTGACCACGAAAACTATGAATTCGACACTAATATAGGTCATTTTATATTACCTTTATTGTCCCGGTAAACGCCACTGAGACCCTCCCTGGTTTGAATTTTGACAAAACGCTTAGCCTTGGTGTGAAGAATGGACCAAGGTATCCGTGACCAAAATTTAGTAACTCTCGGTCAACTTATCTGGTCCCCAGAAAGGTCAAGGTAAACGCCACCGCTGAGACGCCCCTGGTTCGCATTTTAAAAAAAAAGTTTCGTTGTGATCTAATGGCTGGACCAAGGGACCCCAAATCAAAATTTCTTAACTCTCGCTCTACTGTCTGCTGCCCAGGCCGTACACAGGCAGATAGACAAACAAAGACACAAACAAACTCTTTATTTTATTTATATTAGAATATTATATTTTAACCAATGGGTGAAAGGGAGGAAAATTCAAAATTTGACAATTTAATTATTTAATTAGGTCCATAATAGAACTCTTTTCTTAAAGATGAATTACAGTTATTATTGTTAGGAGCATACAAGTTAGAATGCAACATAACCGTGTCCTTCCGTTCGTATGCAGCTATCATATAATTGAGGAACATAATTCGTGTGTCATGAAATAAAATATGAATCATAAAAAATCATAACACTAATTTTAAGAAATCGAAAGAAACAATAAATGATAACAAATTAAAATCATATAACGAGAAAATTATTCTACTAGACTCAGGCCTGCAATCAGAGTGGGTGCTAGGGGCAGTCCCCTCTAAACTTTTCGTTACTCCTCCAGATCTCAATACAAAATACTATTATTAATACAAATAACACAGTTTAGATATTTGTAAGAGCATTTTTAATGACTTGCCCTCCTAACATATTCAAGGAGCCCCCAAACCTCTGTGGCTGTGTTTCAGACCTGACTGGACTAATCAGAAAAATCAACGTTTTTGATATGAAGTTCAGATAATACTACGTGAGAAATTAAAGTTTTAATAACTTGCAAGTAGTTGCTTTTCATGTTGTAAATTTGTGTGATATTAAATATATATATACATTCAAAGTCGTACCGACAAATGCCAACTAGACACTAATCAACATTGTTTAAAGTATTGTCCCTAGTTTCTATATAACCGTCACCAGGATATAGAAGTATTTTTTGTTGACTTTCTATATTTTGTAAAGACAGTAATTATTTTTCGATTTATAATTTATTATGCGACGTATATAAGTTCTTTCTTGTGTGGGTATTGCTTCTTTCCCACGCAATTTAAGACAGAAGTCTTTGGTCGTTTTTATCATATATATATATATATATATATATATATATATATAGAACATTGCTTTGCGGTGAGGACATTTCAGTGGCCAATCAAGCTTCGAGCGCCATTTCTCATATAATCACTTTATGTAGTCTGCGCTCCGTTGTCCTGCCAATGGTTAATTTCGGTAGATCTTGACTTATCTGGGTAGAACGTTGAAGGACACCTCTGAAAAGCCGTTACATAAATTAATGGCAGCCCAATCAGCGACACGACTTGGCGAGTAATAAATTAATGGCATCGGACATCAGGAACCCGATTCGAGACCGTTGGTGCTCGAATACTCATAAGATTAACATTTTAATATACAATATCTTTTCCAGCTTAGAACCAGAAATTTGAAAATAGAAATGAGTTTTCTTTCATGTGATTCTAATCATATGTTTTGTGATTGTTTATTCTATTTTGTCCAAGATGGCATACACACAAGCAAAACTAGCTTTACTTAATAAGAAATCAGATTTACTTCTTCAACGAACCGTGCTCGATCTGAAGGGTTGAGAGAAAACTTTGCTAGATTATAGAAAATAATTAAAGATGACTTTGATAGATGCATAAAGGAAACTAAAGAAATCCGCACTGAGTTTAAAAAGAATAGTGTTCATTGAAAGAGAATCACGTTGAGTCAAAGAGTGGATTAGGTCACAAGATAGACGGTTTACATAACATGTTTCGTGAAAACAACCAACATATAGAGAGCGCTAAAAACGAACCGCGGAATATGAACACCAATTACAATCAGATGTTCCTACTGGTTACGAAACACCGGAATTCGAACCTCAAGTAGAGTTAGAAACTTCTAATGAACATGAAACACAGAAATTTGAATCCCAATTAGTGACCGATCTCCCTAGTGTAACGAGTCGCCTTGAGGACTTCCCCCGGCTCTACGACTAGATGGACATAGAACGGGGCCAACGAATATATTGGGAATAACGGCAAAAGGAAAGAAAAGTGTGGAAAATAGTGTTTTGTGCTATGATATTAATTGCAGTTTCTCAGAAGCAAGCATTTCTGTTAAGCTTATTTTCTTATTTTAAGCAGAAAGATTACAGGAGAATAGGAGCCGAAGCAGGAGCTGTGCGGGGGACCAAAGGAGGTCAACTTTGTGCCCGCTTATATGTTGCGAATTTGTCCTAATAACCAGTGTAGTCGTTTTGATTACGATAGCCTTCCTTTTATCTGGTTAGTTTGTGGGGAATTTTTGCCCCAAAGGACGAATTCTGCATTATTTTGTGGGACAATAAATCTGCGAAAAGAAAAGAAAGGATCTGAGAAACGATAGTTACTTGCTTTGGTTGTAACGCAGGAAGTTTTTCCCTTAATGAGCTCAACTGCTACTGCAAGTAACCGTTCGTATGCCAAAACTATTGCAGTTTGAATTTTTGGCGAGAATCTTTTAAAAGGTTCTATTTAAAAAGTGACGTTTGACCAATATGTTTGTTGGCTTCAAGTTTCTTCTCGATGGTTAGTCAACGAAGCCAATTCCAATATAGTAACACCGTGAAACAAGGTAACAAGAAGACGGAAAATTTGGGTGAGTGAATTTTCAATTTAAGTAGTAGATGGGTCACTTTGTTAACAAATCCTGTCTGGTTGTGATTAAAGTTGTTTCCGCTTTGATTGGGATGCTAATTGCATTTGATTTAAATTGCCATAGTAGGGATCTGTTTCATATTCTAGTTAAATCCTCCCCAGAGTGTTATTTTGAAATTGGTGGAATGATAATCCGGGAGTATTGAACCGAATTATTTTGAAGAATAGTTATAAGTTCGCCACTATTCCTTGTGGATATGTTTATGAATATTGAAGCGTTATTAAGACTCGTAAACTCGTGCATAAAAAAAGTATTTCTGATGAATGATTTCCATTGATATTCTAGATCGAGCACTAAAGAGTAAAACTTTTCAAAGAGCATTTAAATTTGATGGTTCATTGTGCAAATGTTTGATTATCATAAAGATTAGTAATTGTGGAGTCAGTATTTTACGTCATTTGGAGATCTAGTGTTACTTCAAGTATGTACAGTCAAGTCCAAAAAATAATAGGACTAGGTATAATTTTTAGTAACGAGTGTTGTATTATAAATATTTTTGGTATTTGATTGGAGGGAAATTCATATGATTAACTGTGATAGTTCTTGATGTCACCAGTTAATGATTGATGTACGGTCGGTGGCAAAAGTAATGGTATCATAGATTTCGACTCAACATTGAAACTTTCACTAGATATTTAAGGAAGAATTTTTCTCTGATCGACATATTTGAATTGATGAAATATTGTTGAGGCTCATTAGCTTCAGATTTATTATATTATTAATAATTTTTCAATTATTTAGAGAAATTACTTTTTGACTTCTAGTATTATATTCAAATGAATTTAGATTCATATTGGGGTACCGAGATTGCTATTAGGTAATGCGATTGAATTAACAATCAATCTTTTGATTCAAATTAATTTATAGTTTTAATTTAGAAATCACTTACGAATTATTTCGCGGGTTATATATTTATATTTATATATATATATATATATATATATATATATATATATATATATATATATATATATATATATATATATATATATATATTTCTTTTGTTGTTATTGTTGCTTTGTGCATATATATTAATCTAACGTATTAGTCTATATACACAACCATCTCTGTTGGAATAAAGTTTGTTATTGAAAATTTGATATCTGTTTTTTCCATTATTTATGATTACTTGTTATATCCTGTTTATTTTGTGCTCTGTATTAACATATTCACAAGGAATATCAATCCGTATAGCCTATCGAAGCGACTTAGGGTTGGGTCGTTACACTAGTGGCAACAGAACATCGGAATTGGAACCTGAACTAGCAAATAATACTCCTAACGAAAAGAAAGCGCAGGAATCTGAATCATAACCAGAGGCAGACGTCATGAATCAATCTCGAAATATACAAAATAATAATTTTGTGTATTCTGTTTACTCAGAATCCAATGACACCACTAGTAGGAGGAGTAGAGATCATTCAGAAGTCAAGGCTTTGTACGACCGAAATCGTAAGCGTATCAAAGCATTCACTACCATGAACCACAGAGAGGAAAAGCACAAACGGGACAATGGTTGTAGTTACAAGCAAATATATCCAGTTGAGATCGTAAATAATACAAAATTTAAAGGGTATCAAAACCAAAACTATACACGTAAGAATAACAGGAATAAAAGCAGTCGTAAATCACGGTCACGTAATCAGAGCTATAATGAAAAACAATACAGGAATTGTCACCTGAGTTTCAACATTATGAAGAGATTCGTACATAGAGGTAAGCGTTGTAGAAATAGATAAACCAACTGTAGTTATCAAGATAGGAATAGTAATCGTAGAAAAGAAAAAAAGGTAACCGATAACTGTATTTTTGCCATCAATCGCACAATAGAGTTTTTATTTTATTTTCTTCTTTCAAAGTAATCCATAATTAATTATATACATTTTTCTGTTCAATAGTTTTATTGTCTAGTAATATCCCGGAGAATATTTTAGTGTTTATGAACCGCAATTATGTTATATATTTATACTGTAATGATTTTGGTGGAGTCAATAATGTACCGAGGTTTATCCAATTCACCAATTTATTATAAAATTTGTTAAATAAAAAACGTCTTTCATTACAAGAAATAAAATAGTGTTTTCTCTGGTTACTGTCCAAGTAAGAGGAGAATAGGTATTTTGCACGGTGCCCCTTCTCTCAAAGCAGTCTCCAAGCTACGTGCCGGTTCCGGTGAGTCTGGAAGGATAGCCCCCTCAGCTCAAGGCAGCTTCGCGAGGCTTGGTTGTAGAAAGGACCCCTAGTCCAGTGCGACCTCGCGAAGGATAGGTGTACCCCTAGTCCAATGCGACCTCAGGGCGGTGTAGGTGATTCGATCAGTTGGACGACTGATCTGGGTTCCACGGTGGTCTTTCTTTTATTTGTCCTCTTCCGTTCCTACCGGGAGGTCCGTCTTCTTTTAGAGTTCCTCAGTTTCTTTCGTGTCTACTTGTTGTCTGCTTGATTGTTTATACTCAATAGCACGTGTTAACACTGCGATTGTCGAGATGTGAGGATCCTTACACCCCCACTGGAAAAAATAATCTGGAAGATTATTTTGAGAAAATACACAATTGCTATGATAGATATTTGTCGGCACTACAATACTGACACCTGTGTGGATATCGTATAGACAGCAAAAAACACTATAAACACTGTGATACACTATGCTCATTATAAAAGTTTGTTGTGAAATATACACATAATGGTAATAACACTGTAGTTCCGTCCCAACTAAGCAGGATCAATAACAGTTTGTCATTTCCCTCAAAGTGGGCGAAGTGATATCACTGTAATTAATAAATATATCAGTTCATTAAGGATCGGTCACATCCGGTATGGGTAGTCTATATCGGTAGACTCTCTTTCGTTGTATTAGTAGGCGCTATAGAATTCAGTTTTCCTAATGGTGAAGATTTCTTTTAGCCAATTGGTTAAGTTTTGATTAGTAACGGAACTTATGAAAGATTTGATACAATTTAATTATTATCGGAACGAATGAAAAGAGAATAATCGGTGTTGGAATTGGTAAACTTTTCTTTCAAAAAAAGAAAATTAGAGAATGTGAATTTCTGGTCACTCTGTATAATGTATTGAAGAGCCTGATTTTATGAACATCCTGTATAAGGAGAAAAAATGACGTAATAAACATTTTTGTACGCTCGTATTGAAGAAAGGATGCTAGAAGCAAGAGAGCATTACATTTCGACCTTGTAATGACAAATGACTTTTGAAACTAAAAAGGAAAGAGAAAAAAATGTTGATCTTGCATTTTGCGACACGAACAGAAGTACAAGTGTAACGAAGTTGAATAATAGGATGAGATACAGCTTATAATTGAAATAAAGAAGTGCAGATTTTTGTTACTGCATCGTTTATTTGGTTCTTCTGTTGTTGGTTTCTCTTCTTTTCCAGGTAAGTACTTCGAACTATACGATGGCACCTTTGGCCTACATAAAGCTGCTAACTTAGATTTTAAATTGTCATAGATCATGGTATTAAATTGATTTTGATTTTTAAGCTGTAATACGAGATCTAGTACTGTGTCTTGTAAATATATTTGTAAAATTTCCTTTTTCTTACGCCGGGGACCATGCCTGTATTGATGCAATATGGTCAAATAGCATGAAAAAGCTGCACGGGTCCTCGTGCATGAGTTCCGCATACTTCGTTAAGTGTGGCGTATGCAAGGATAAATTATATATATGCACCCTCTGCCATATTCGTGTTATTCTCTCCTGATCTATATGTCTGTTTACCCGATCTAGTTTCCGGCATAAATCGCACTTAAGGAAAGTAAGAGAAAAAAAGGTGAGGGAAATAATTTATATATATTTTGATATTAGTAAAACGTAGATAAAATAGATTCTGATACTGACCTTTTTAAAAAGTTAATAAAAAGAGTCTCCCGTAGAAAACTCCGGTGCCTATCACCAGGTAATGACTTTGGTAGAGTCAATAATGGACGTAGATTTATTCACTTCACCAATTTATTATAAAATTTGTTGAATACTAAACGTCTTTGATTACAAAGAATAAAATAGTGTTTTCTCTTGTTAATGTCCAAGTAAGATGAGAATAGGTATTTTGCGCGATGCCCCTTCACTCAAGGCAGTCTTGAAGGCACCTGCCAGTTCCGGTGAGCCTGGAAAGATAGCTCAAGGAAGCTTGGTGAGGCTTGGTTGTAGAAAGGGCACATAGTCCAATGCAACTTCGGGAAGGATAGGTGTACCCCTAGTTACCTACTGCCGACATAGTTTTAATTTCACTGTATCACGCAATTCTCTCCACAGAGCAATTTTCCTATAGATGGAAAACGTCAGAGTAGCGTGGGCTTTCTTTGAGTGGTTGACTTCTTTTAATTTTTATTCAAAGCAATTATTAGAGTATAGTCCGTCTTGTATGAAGATTTTTGTTCCGTGAAAAGTTGGTAGTTGATAGTAATGTAGTTTACTTATGTCGAATAAATAAAGCAAAAGCATGGTAGTTTCTAGGTTGAGTTCTCCAATCCATTGCCAGACGTTTTCGATCAGCGAAGTGGATTGGATTCGTAAATTTGCATTCGGCATTCACTAAGTTACTAGAGATAAATATTAGATTGCATCCACCGATCAAACAAGACAATATTATTATAATTTATTTAGCGTATAATCTAAAAATTTCCCAAAACCTCAAATATGCCACAAAGTTTTGTATTATAATGGCGAATGTATTACGATATGTTCTATCTCATTATCTAAACATTTTTTCAGATGTTTTAGAAGTTAAATCAATATTCTTTCGCTTTTTTCTTGTATATTTTTAACAGTTCTACTATGTCTTATTATATACCTTCAAATTAAAAAAAACTTTAAATTATACATACGGAGCGAAGAATACAACATTCTGTCACAGAATTCGCAAATATATGTACTTCATGCCACAAACAACATGTGGAAAGTAGGAAATTTTCACAACATAAAGCGCAGTATATAAACTATTATATTTCTTTCAGTGAACTTTAAACAATTAACTATCGTCGATTATTCATGTGTGAATTTATTAAACACGTACATTTTAAATCGTTAAACAGTACTGAATTAGAAAGCTCAGTTTCACTTAAAGTTCAGAACCTTATTAGTATAAAAAAATTTTAAATTAAAAAATATTTAGGCAATCACCAATTAACTTATCACATGGTGTTCGAAATTATTGGATATAATCGTCAATATATTCATATCAATATACATTTGGTCCCAAGTTTTTACTGGAGATTAGAGTGGGCCGAAAACGGCCAAAAAAATTTTTTTTTTAGAAAAATAAGATTGAGTACCGTGCAAAAGTTGTAAAATGTTATATTATGTTTCCTCACCAAAACAGAGCCGGATTAAAGGATATTTAACCGGGCCCCGGGGGCCCCAAAGAACGTTATTTTGAAAAAAATAGTTGCGACTAGTAAAAATATTATTGAAATATTTTTTTTTTACAAAGTTAAGTTAGAGTACCATGCAAAACTTGTATAACATTATGTTATGTTTCTTCACCGAAAATAGAGCCGGATAAAAAGATATTTAACCGGGCCCCGAGGGCCCCAAAGAACGTTAATTAAAAAAGATAGTTGCGAGTGGTAAAAATATTATTGAAATATTTTTTAGAAAGTTAAGTTTGAGCACCATGCAAAAGTTGTATAATATTATGTTTCTTCAGTAAAATAGAGCCGGATAAAAATATATTTAACCGGGCCCCGGGGGCCCAAACGAACGCTAATTTTGAAAAAAAAAAAGTAGCCAGCAATGAAAATATAATTAAAAAAATATTTTTAGAAAGTTAAGTTTCAGTACCGTGCAAAAGTTGTATAACATATGTTTCTTCACAGAAACAGAGCTGGAATAAAAGTTATTTAACCGGGCCCCGGGGGCCCTAAAGAACGTTTATTTAAAAAAAGGGTTGTGAATAGTGAAAATATTATTGAAATATATTTTTTTAGAAAGTTAGGTTTCAGTACCGTGCAAAAGTTGTATAATGTTATATTAAGTTTCCTCACCAAAACAGAGCCGGATTAAAAGATATTTAACCGGGTCCCGAGGACCCTAAAGAACGTTAATTAAAAAAGATAGTTGCGAGTGGTAAAAATATTATTGAAATATTTTTTAGAAAGTTAAGTTTGAGCACCATGCAAAAGTTGTATAATATTATGTTTCTTCAGTAAAATAGAGCCGGATAAAAATATATTTAACCGGGCCCCGGGAGCCCGAACGAACGCTAATTTTGAAGAAAAAAAGTAGCCAGCAATGAAAATATTTTTAAAATATATTTTTAGAAAGTTAAGTTTCAGTACCGTGCAAAAGTTGTATAACATATGTTTCTTCACAGAAACAGAGCTGGAATAAAAGTTATTTAACCGGGCCCCGGGGGCCCTAAAGAACGTTTATTTAAAAAAAAAGAGTTGTGAATATTGAAAATATTATTGAAATATTTTTTTTAGAAAGTTAAGTTTGAGCACCATGCAAAAGTTGTATAATATTATGTTTCTTCAGTAAAATATAGCCGGATAAAAATATAGTTAACCGGGCCCCGGGGACCCGAACGAACGCTAATTTTGAAAAAAAAAAAAGTAGCCAGCAATGAAAATATTATTAAAAATATATTTTTAGAAAGTTAAGTTTGAGTACCGTGCAAAATTTATAATGTTATGTTTTCTCGCCAAAACAGAGCCGGATAAAAAGATATTTAACCGGGTCCTGGGAGCCCGAAAGAACGTTAATACTGAAAATATATGGTTGTGAGTAGTGAAAATATTATTGAAATATTTGTTTTCAGAAAATTAAGTTTGAGTACCGTGCAAAAGTTGTATAATGTTATGTTTCTTCCCCAAAACAGAGGCAGATAAAAATATTTCACCAGGCCCTGCGGGTCCAAAAAGTGTTATTTTTTTTAATATATACCATTATTTTAAGTATGTATAGAAATATGGTTAAGATTCCTAATACTTTAACTTGACCCCAGGATTTTAAATGTTCTGATCTGATGTGCAGCTCTTCGCCTGATTGGTGTTTAGTAGACATAACAGTACGGACACAAATACATAAGATAAGGTTGAAGAATTGTCCAACAAACACCAAACCAGCGCAGAACTCACCACGTGGAGATGGCTACACAGCGAGTTCCTTCTACCCACCCTCCTCTTACTTAAAGCTCCTTAACGGAATCTTGGAACAAAATATTGAGATTTATGTCCGAAGCTTGGTAGATACTTTCGTGCTTCCAGTTTTGCGCGAATATAACCGTCTCGTGCAACAGTACCGCATACTTCTGAAGAAGATTATGTTACTACCTTTACACACCTCCCCAAAGCCTGTGTGCGGAAGGGGAACGTGACAAACTGAAACCTCCTCTTTTCCACAATCATTTCGGTTGGTTCTTCTATTGATACGTTAGCCGAAATTGGAGGTTTCGTTACTATTACTTCTGACCAATCGGTCAAGTCGATATATTCCGCACATTCTTCAGTGCTTTGCCTACTGCAATTGTCAATTAGAACTATAGTTTGGTATTTTCGGCCATCAAAATAGAGACCCTTATAATTAGTAGCTACACACTGTAGAGGGTTTCTTTTTTCTTTTTCTTTTTTGCTAGTTTCGTACGGATTTTGTTTTTATCTACTATCTTGTCTTAGTTAGTTTTGTTCAGTAAATTCATATCTTCTAAAACAGCGGATACAATTTTAGCAGCCGACCTATTCGATATACCTGTTAAATCTTTTGCGGTACTTATTTGTTTAGGGCTCACTATTGTTTATTTAGGTTTACTTTAGATTTTATTCTCTAAACGATAACTTCATGTGAATTCTTCATCGTCTGAATTCCGGGTGGAAGCACTTAATGTATGTTCCAAGTGCGGGATTCAGGCTAACGATTGTAACCCTGTTGTAATTGGTACCGCAACATCATAATCGATATGTGTGTCATGCTTTCTCTTGAGCCTATGGGTTTCTGCTTCATCTACATTGCAACCTGTCATTTGTCTCTGATTTCTCTGATCTAATATGAGCTCCTACTCCAAAAGCGGTATATGACTTGATTTACAACACTTACAGGTTAATCTATCGCAGCATTTGCAAGAGAAAATATCACATAACTTCTCAGCACCGTTCTTAAATTTCTTAATTTGGCTTGGCTCTTAATGGGGTATATCTCATTTCTTAATGGGGTTAATGATCGTTTTGCATTTTGAGTTGTAATTCAAAATCATATGTTTAATTCGAAGGCAAGACAATACAGGAAGAGAGGCTCGCAGCCATATTGTTTCTAGTTTATTTGAATTCAGCAATGTAAGCGTCGCCTTCGGAAAGAAAGTGTTATGTATTTTGCATCCAGATGCGAAAACGTGATATTATCTTAAAGTTTGAGAGTTCTGAGGTGGACTCAACACGAAGGGTTTTGGTGTGTTAATATGGTAGTTATGAAAGTTAGTTAAGCTCTTAATAGTTATTTGCGTAGATTAAAACCATGTACTTCATGTTTTATGTATTAATAGTATTGTCTGGTAAAGTGTTCTTATTACCTAAAATCATTGTATTTGAACAAAAAATTAGGAACTTTAGGGCCACGGGGGGCCGGTTAAATTTTGTTTTAAAATCAACATATTTTACATGGCTTCATTTTGTACAAATGCACAACTTTTGATAACTACTCAATCCTGAATATCTTTAAAAAAATTTTTCGGCCCACCCTACTGGAGATGGAACTTTATGAAATGAGGCCATTATGGCGAACTTATTTTGAAAATGTCACTTCTATTATTTCTTCTCTTTCAGTAATTTTATAGAGCTGTCGTCACTAACGTCCATCTTCTTTAGTCTAAATGCTGTGACTCTGCGACATAGGATAAAACAACTAGTAAATTTCAATTTTTGAAGTTTCATAAACAATTGAAAATCAGCTCGATATTGAACATAATTTGTTCACTAATAGAATTTTATTTTACTTCATGTATCCCAAATGATACTGGATTACCAAAAAATGCATAATACGGCTATTCTTTGGCACTAATGTAACTAAATCATATCTAGTCAGATATATTTATGAGTAGGTCAACGTATACTATTAACATTGTGTTATATCAAATTAGAAGTAAGAACGAACAAATGATACAGTTATAACTTTTAACAATATTTATTTTAGAAAAGTATTTATGATATTCAATAAAAGGCAAATTTTGACCAAAAAATATATCATCCTATAAATAAATGCGTTACAGTTTCGAGAAAGTATCTTTACCTTCGCCACACAAATTATGAAATACAGTTTCTACGACTACAGCTTATATACCTCAGAAAATGACGAGAGAAGAAGGATTGCCAGAAAATGTAAAGTAGTAGAATGGATACGGAACGAAGAAAGAGAGGTACTTATGAACTGGAACATTGCATTTACGTATGGAGAAATATATGGTGTAAAGCAGAGAAGAAAGAAGAGACAACATATAAGACTTGGATAACATAGTCAAGTAAAGCTTTAAGTTTCTAAAAGTGAAAGTTGTTCATCGAAATAACACAAGATTTCACAATTAAAAATTTAGTTCCTAAGTGAAAGATGAATCATTAAAAGTTGAAAATATGTATTCAATTTAAAATTGTTAATACGAAAGGATAAATCTCATTGCTTCCTAGATGGGACTTCCTCTCATTTTGTGAGGTATATAAGGCGTAGTTTCAGAAATTGTATTTCGGGATGCGTCCAATGAAGGCCAAGGTACTTTTCCGAAAGTGTAACAGTATTATTTATTAGATAACATAAGCTTTGGTCAAAATTTGAATTTTATTATATACAAGCCACAAAGCTAGAATAAGTGGTATCCATTTATGATATTATTTCTATTGTACTCTAATATTGAATCATCTTCATAAAGAAGGAATGAAAAGATAATTTTCATTATGAGTTTGAAGCAAAAGCATATATGTCGATCGAAACATCTCAACAAGGGAAAAATGGACCAGTTGAATATGCATACGGTTGTCAATAAATAGTTGTTAAAATTAATTTAGAACATGCATTTTTTAATCTCGAATAATTGAAATGATAGTATAAAGCTATATTTTGAATGTTTTCAGTTACGCATTCACTGAACCTGTCTACGATGATTTGTTTCGGTGGCTTTGAACCTGTTTACGAATTTTAATTTATATTAATAATGGGATTAGAACAGCATATAGATTTCAAATAAATAAATAAAACACTTATGTGTATTAAAAATGTCGTGGTATAATAACATATTGTTCCCTCGTAATGTAGCAGTAACTCATATCGTAATCGTTACTTACCCACCGTTTTCTGAGCAATTATTATCCTATGGTGTCAATAAAAAGAAAAGATGTATACCTTATTATTGGTAATAAGTTTGTTATATTTCCTTGCAAGAAATGTATCTATATTGTACACTGTTGATGTATGTTTGACACAATGCTCTTTGTTATCAAAATATTGAATAATCATTCCTTTAGTGATACATGGAAACAAAACATTTTGTCTTTATCCAAATGCACATGTAAAAGTTACTTCTTTCTCCAGTGATGATTTGCATTCATTTGTAAGCATTGATTTTAGATTTTGTTTAAACAACAGATGTAAAATTAAATAAGCATAACATTCAGTAGGAATATAAATGCCTTTGTGTGTTTAACAAATGTGAGTTTCAGATCGTATTGGCGAAGTGATATATTATGTAAATACTGTTACTCTATTGTATTATAAAAACATTGTATCTTCACATATATTAAATATCTATATTCAGTTTAATTTCATAAATTACAGTAAAGCTGAAATTGTAGAAACAAAATATTTAAACGTAAATTATTATGTGTATTAGTGTAAGTTTGAATACATGCACACATGACTAGGTCTAAGGTTACTGTTTGTTTAATGTTTTATTAAACATTCCAAACCTTCCAAATCGATTTGCTGAAAGAAAACCTATTGGTTAGTTTTCACTATTTGGGAGGTGACTGGAATTTTTCGCTATAGACACGGTCATTAAATTTCATTGATGTTTCTCTTCGGAAGTACGATAATAATTAATGATTAACAATACCTACATACAAAGGAAAAAAATTAAAATTCATTTATTTTTATTTCATATTCACTAAATAATCAAATTGAAGTTTTAAAGTCTAGCGACCCATTTCCCACTCACGAGTTTCTATTGTTTTCATGCATTTCCCTTATTTAAAAGGAAATATTACTTTTCAGTATACACTCCTACGGAGCTCTAATCAGCAAAGGCATAGATAACACCTTAACCATAATACTGGTCTCTGAGACCTTCAAAAAGATTTGTTTTTTTCGTGTTTTAGTCTTTATTCAATTAGCTTTCTCTACGTCTCAGTATCTTTCCCCTTTAACTATCTACAAAATAATCTTGTAGTTTCGCAGTTTGAGTGGGCGACTCGATTGTTGCAGTTAGCTTCTTGAAACACTTCTGTTCTCAGATACCGGATATTGCATTACACGCTAATTTCACATCTATCGTACCGCATATTACGTTGTATACCATATAGGCTAATTTGAATTTATTTTATTATAGTAATATACAGTTTGTTATTATCTCAGTTGCATATGGCTTTCTGGAAACATCATGGAACAGCCAAGTACAAATAGAAAGGTTTCAGCTAGATATAACAGATTTTATCGTATAGATCGTATCAGGTTGAGGTTATATGACAGAGAACTTACTGACAGTGGCATTGAAATAAGTTATCTAAGTGCTGACCCGGATTATGTAATTTCACAAGAAAAAACACGGAAAAACAAAAGTTACCTGGGTGATAGTGTAGATGAAAATGAAAAAGATGAAATAGAATGTGAAATAACGGAGGTAAGTGGACTACTTATTGATAAAAGTAACCTTCCTGAGTATATTTTTGGTGCATTGAAAAGGAACGAGAGTAGTTCACCATACCCATCGTGCATTTGTACCTGTTTGTAATCGTTTTGTAATGGCTTTGTAATAAAGGTTCTTAACGCATATACTTAATTGGTTTATTCAATTTGTGCATTCTTTCGTCAAGTACTTGGGAGTTACAATACTTTATATATACTGGCTAGTCAAAACATATATATATATATATATATATATATATATATATATATATATATATATACTGAAGAAGTTCATTCACAAAATAAGTTTAAACATTTTATACAACTTTAGAAAGAATAACTTAAAGACGCTAGTTGTTTTTGTCGCTTCAATTATAAAAAAATGTATGGTTTTAAGTAAAACTCAATGTATCGATCACACAGACCGTGTATTACAGTTTCAGGTGATATATTACGGTTGCTGTGTGAAGTTGAAGTAACTAGGCACTTAAATCATATTGATATTTCAAGAGCATAAACTAATGAGATTCAACATTATTTTCTTTCTTACTTTTAAATATGGGACTACAATAAATCTTCGAATTGCAAAACATGACAGATCAACCATCTATCTATTCAGATAAATTACTCATAATCGCAAGTATGAAACAATCTACCAAAGATCACTTTTAATCAATTCCCCGTCCCATATCCTCAACTAAATGGATCGTATAATGTGCAAGCAGAATAATAGGGAGTAAGTATTTGATGAAACAAGATAGGGAGAATAATGAAATAATAATTAACAAAAGAGAAAAAACTTTGTTCAGGTTACGAGAGATTTGGATAGGGTAAAAATTAGTTACATCATATATTTCCATAGTATGTACAAAAGAGAAAAGTTGTTCGTTAAGGAAGAGTGGTGAAAATGTATAAGCAAATAGATGTAGTTATACATATACATACATATATATATATATATATATATATATATATATATATATATATATATATATATATATATATATATATATATATATATATATATACTGAAGAAGTTCATTCACAAAATAATGCCCACCGACTTCGATTTTACATAATTTGAGAGATAAATTTCACTTTTTATTTTGTGGTCAATTTGAAGGCATTTTGTTCTACTACCATTAAGAAACCTATATACATCATATTAATAATCAATCATTATGGAACAATTTCATGTGTTACACGCTTCATTCTCTCCTTCTGTGTGTCTGTGTGTTTCTAGTTTCCGGTGTAAACGTGTGGATTCTACCAGCTATACGTCCGTTTGTATATATGCTAGTATGTGTGTGTGGCGGGGATATATGAAGTATTAATTGGGATAGCGTAGTGGAACTTATCAATATTAGTACGTATATACATGCGGCCGTTACTTCACACGATAACTTTGGAAAAATGGGATTATTTAATTCTGCATTTTGCAATAAATAAATAAATAAATAGAGTGATTCCTCTCGAGGGAGTTTGTTAATAGAGGTGATTCGCCAACTGGAAGTGGTAGAAATGGGTCATTTCAGATTTTAACGTTGATCACTATAGAGCGGAAATGGTAATAAATAGTAAGAAGCAGTTTTCGGCAATCGATAAAGGGTATCAAGGATAACTTTCAGTTTCATCCTTAATATTCTGGTAAAACTGGAAGAGATAGAAATTAACAATGATTTCTGGCTTCAAATTAATCTACATAGTGAGATAGGAAGAAACTATTTTATGAATGAATTTAGCATTGTGGGAATAAATATAATCTTTTCTTTTAAACTTCTAATGAAATCGGAAGGAGCAAAATTCAACTACTTCCCATTTTAGTGTGATCACAACAGATTTAAACGATAGTAAATAGAGAAAAGAGGTTTTCTGAAATCAATTAAGTGTCCCAACAATATGTTCTATCTCCACTCTAATCTTTCTATTAAAACTTGAAGTGGCAGAAATCAATCGCTTCCGGTTATAACATTGAGCGGTATAGAATGGATAGCGAGAAGGCTTTTTAGGTAATTCATTAAGTACTGCAAGAGTATATTCCATCTTGGCAGTAATCCCCCGATGACGTAATATGTTCTGAATTAATACCGATAGCGGAATTTGTATCTTATTTCTTTCACTTCTGGTATTAATAGTGATATTACTGTCGAGATGGAATATACTCTTGGGGTACTTAATGGATTACAGAAAGTTCCTTCTGGTTCTCCAATCTATAACACTGAATTTATAACCGGAAGTTATTGATATCTGCCACTTCTGCTTTTAGTATAAACGTTAGAGTCGAGATAGAACATATTCTTGGGACACTAAATGATTATAGCAAACCGCTTCTCCTTATCTATTATCTTTTCTAATCTATTTCGATCAACACTAAAACCGAAAGCAGTTGGGTTTTGCAACTTCCGGTTTGGTGTTTAAGAGAGATAATAACTTACCTGTTCCCACAACGTTAAATTGATTCCATAAAACTGCTTCTCCCTATGTCTTATAGTTTATGTAAATTAAATTGAAACCGGAAGTTATAGATGATTTCTACACTTCCTTTTCACTGGGGTGTTAAGCACGAAGATGAAAGTTACTCCTGGAATGCTTTATCGATTGCCGAAAACTGCTTCTTCCTATCTATTTTCGTTTTCGCTCTATAGTGATCAACGTTAAGGGGGCGGATCCACTACGTAGTTTGTATCAGTGTCAAGAGAGGTCACCTGCGTAGGTCGCTTCTATCGCCTGTAGTGAACTCAGTTGGTTCTAGCATCTCAAAGTGTTTCAATCTCAACATACCAAATGGTTTGGTTTCGTTTAGTTTCATTAAAGTACAGGGTAAATCACCCTGAAATTGGAACAGGCCAGTTTTTTTTTTCACTTTGTAGATTTTTTCAGATTTATTAACATCGGCGTTACCGACTTTTTCCCCTGTCTTTCGTCGATGACATTTCCAAGTGGCGTCTGTTCATTTTTTTAATTTATTGTAAAAAATTCGCTTTTAAGTGAAAGGATTTCATGATATTGAAGTTTTCTGCTCGATTCTAGGCAATAGGTTAAGGAATATGTTTTCAGTGTTTTCGCGTTATTTATTGTTCTAATGGAAATGTTGCACATATTTTATGTTGATCGCTTCGTTAAGCCCTAAAGAATGTTCATTTATGTCATAGCCTACTGTTAAAAATTGTACATTTGTCGCATGCTTACAACGGTGCCAGGAACGTAGCTAGGAGAAAACAGGGGGGCCCACGGACCCCCAAAAAGTTGGCTTAGCCCTCCAAATATTTATTTAAAATTATTTATATGGAGCCCATTTGCTAATATGGCTTCCCAAAATCAGAACTCTAACTACGTTCCTGAACGGTATCAAAAATCAGAATTTCTAATGTACACTCATGTCCAAAATTATTGCCGCATGTCTATAAATATGTTGTTCTAGGAATAAAATTTGATAACAAATCCGTCCAGTATTTCTTACAATGTTAGTATGTGTATATGTGGCAAATTTCAAATGACATGTGGCAAATTTCATGTCAAAAGAGCAGTAAATAGGAACAGTAAAACGAAAATAAAATTGCCTTGTCCATTTAGCAACATTTTATTTTACTCATTATAATTCTCATATTTATAATTCTTTTCCTATGAAATTTACCACAAATATACATTTCCCGATTATACACATAGTATCAGTATTTAAAGCAACCTGCAAAATCATTATCAAATTATATTCTTACAAGAAGGTATTTATAGATATGCGACAATAATTTTGGACATGAGAGTACATAGACCCCCTTTGCTTGGCACAAGGATATAAAGCAGTTCTAGAGATGTTAATTTGATACTATTCAAGGTAACAGTCTACTAGAGATTAATTTGATTTTAAGGTCTTCTACTTGCTCTAGTATCTAACACACTTGCCTTCGGAGCTCGCTATCCAGGGTTCAATTCCGGTAAGAGATAGGATACAGTAGAACAAAAAAATGTTCAGATACCGCTAAAGGCAGTAGATCTCGTGCAGCCACCATAGAATAAGAGTAAAGCGTTAAAATTTAAAAATACTGATTTTCTTGATTTTTAATTTAAAAAAGATTATCCCAACTGGTCACTAACTGCCTTGTAGAATCTTATCCCTTAGCCACTAAGCTTATTTCTGAGCACGAGCGCACCCACGGGTTACTCCGCTTACACCAGACCCTCAAAAACAATAACTCAAAAGATTCCGTACACTTCCGTAATAAAACCACACTTCCTTAGCAGATAAATTGTTGGTGTATTCTCATAATTTGATTTTACATTTCATCTGTACTATAAATCCTATTTTTTTTTTTTAAAAATAATCTAATTCTATCATAGGGAAGTTTGATAAAATTTTAAATATGTATAGTTTTTTCAAGTGCAGAATCGTTTCAATATTATATACAAGCACTGTCTTGTAGTACTGGACACCTGTCAATACAAAAAATTCTGGCTGCGCGTCTGTGTCCGAGTAAGTCTGAAGGTAAATATTTTTTAGATGTATAAAGTACTATTTATAAATGAATTCAGGGAAAGGGTTTTTCTCCTCCCCCTTTCCTACCACACAACAGTGTACCTAAGTAGCAATTTGTACCAACTAGAGATCACCAGTGTAAGAATATAAAAATAGTTTGTGCTGGCAGGGTCAGAAACAAGAGAATGTCATTCTCCCCCACCTATCCCAGTTGGGTTGGAGACCGAGGTGTTTGGAATCTTGGCTAAGATAATTGCCGCTAGTCTAAATTGTGAATCAGCTAGTACAAAAAATGTACTGGAAAAGGAAAAGGTATTGTGGTTATAAAATTTCATCCCTTCACTTCAGCTGTTGCTTTTGGCAATGAGATAATATCGAGTTCGCAGAAAGATGTCTGCAAATGGAAACAGCTCTTCGATCTTCTCTTCCGTGGTCAATAAACCCCACCCCCATTTGCAGTGACCTTCACGAAAGACTATTTCTGCTTCAGAAGAAAATTATTGGTTGCTTTGTCCATTCATCTGTGAAAGCTTTCAGGAATGTTTCGGAGCTCATTTGGGTGTTTCATATGAACATATTTCGCGAAAAATTCACACAGCCAGGAGTGGAAGCGGAAACTATTGAAAGCCCTGTTGGCGGGAGGTGTTCCCAATCTCCACAGAATGTATACTAACAAAAATTATATTACTTGTGCTCATAAAAGAATGCCAAGTTGAACTTTTGATTTTATGTTTAGCGTCCCTTTGAGCAGCGAGGCTACATGAGACGTAGATATACAACTCCTGAAATCCGAAGATTATCGTTCAATGTACTCCCACCGGGAATCGAACACGGGATCCCGTTCACATCGCACATAATAGCCATTAGACCCCAAATAGAACGTGGATAGCAAACAAAACGATTCATTTCCCATCTTCACAATGATTAGTAGGGTGAAATAACAACTTACAAACATTATTTTAAAAAGAATGTGGTTAGTTGTATATATAGATAAAATATTCGTCGGCTTCACCCCTAGATCTCCCAGTTTGCTCGGTTTACGGCCTCTCAGTTCATGAACCTAGAACCTTATTTAATTTCATTTGGGGCTTTCCTTTGGGGCTTCGCCCTCAGCCTCCGTTATCCCTTTTGATCGGCCAACGGCCTTGCATCTGATAAACTTGCAAGCACACTGAATTTCATTTCAGATCCGGAAATTCGCTCCGTGTACGGCCTCGCATCTCATTAGGCGTTTACTCGACCTCATAGTCCTGCAAGCATATTAAATTTCAGTTGTAGTTGCCAAAGGATTAGCTCCAACCCAGGTTTGCAGGTTGAGTCAGGTTGAGTACGTGGGGGCTTCGCCTTCAGATCCAGGGGCGTAAATAAGGGCCCCGTAGACCCTGCATTGCGGGCGGTCTCAAGCCATCAGGGGCCCCCAAATCACGAAGTGGGAAGTAGGGAAGGGGGCCCACTCCACCCTGTCTGCGGGAGGGCCCCCCAAGCCTTTAGTTACGCCACTGCTCAGATCCCCTACATTTGCTCTGCCTATGGTGCTTCATATCATACAACTGCACATTTCCCGAATTTTTGTTCAAATTCCAAGTTTCATGTCTCTAACATGCCGGGGTTCCGAGATTTGAGCATCTTTTCTTCCCGTCTCTTTTCTTTCCTTCTAGGATATACATAAAAACGCTTAATAAGTATCTAATAATCTCCATTGAAAAGTCTAAATACCACATTTCATGTTCCTAACCTTCAAAGATTCCAAGATATCGACATCTTATTATAAGAATTACAATGTAGCTCTTTTCTTCTACTTTCACTAAAATATCAAAAAATGCTGAAACATGTATTAATTTATTTTAAATGGGAAATCCCAATACCAAATTTCAAGTCTCTAACCTGGAGTGAACATCTTATTATAGTAATTGTAATCCACGTCCATTTTTCTTGCCGCCCTTTTTCTTCCTTCTGGGCTATATTTAAAAAAAAAAAAAAGCACTGAAATACGTACTACATTATTTTAAATGAGAAGTTCAAATACGAAATTCTATGTTTCTAACCCTCAGAGTTTCCGAGCTATTGGCAAGATACGAATTGAAGCTCCCATTCGATTTTCCTTTTCTCCCCTTCCTATTTTCCTTTCCCTTCCGCCATTTTCCTTTTCTTCCCTCCTCTCCGTCCCATCTAAACATCACAAAACGCTAAAAACATGTCAAATGATTTTCAATGAGAAATGCAAATATCAAATTTAAAGTATCTAACGTCACGAGATTCGGTAATATTTCAATTTTATTAAAATATTTCCCACACCATTTCCCCTCTTTCCCTGTCGCACTTCCAAAAATCATTGCTTAGTGGTACTCTACGTTACAAATCCTATATATTGTCCTATTTTTTTTTATTTTGACTTCTGTATGGTTTAGTTTTTATTTCCTTCCTATATAAGTCACTAAATTTGTTCACCACTCCAGAAGCTGCATTGTATCCATGCCCATAAGTTCTTTTGCTCCACCCTCCGTCCACGTATACAGTTATCCATGGTATACCATCTGGATCTACATGGCCCTTTTCAATCGCTTCTTCTTTCTTCCTCTCCAGCTTTTTTCATCTGACCCCAAAGAGAATCTGTCCACACCTACAAAAGATATACATTGGTTTAGAAAACATGACATATCGTTATTTTGTTCTAATTTTGATTCATTACAAATCTCATTACCCATTTACTTTCTACTTTGAGTGATGTCAATAACGAACAAGATAAATTTCCCTAGTCATCAAGAATGTGACTCAGTTTCTCTATGATTGTGCAGAAACTATACGGATAAATAGTTATTTTTTGTCTCTGTATGCTTTGTCTGGTATGTATTGTAAAGACTAGCAACGTAGAGAAAATATCAGTTTGAATTTTACTTTGTATAAAATGTGATAGCGACTGAGGCTTCACCTCTTGACTCCCACATATGCTCACTCTACGATCTCGCATCTAATAAATATACAATCATCAATGTTTGGTTAGCCTACGGCCCCGCACCTTATGTCCCTGCAAGAGTGCTGAATTACAGTCGAAATACCAACGGTTTCTAAAACTATTTCCTTGTGGCCAAATAGCGTTCTCGCTTGCTGTGTGGGAGATTCGGGTAATATTTTGTGAAAGATCAATGGTTTAGATTTCACGTTAATTTAGATTAAAGTCTAGTATGGCTCCGGTGCGCAACCATCTCATCACACACACCATAAAGTATTCTTGACAACATCAATATGAAAATTCCACTAGAGCAGCAAAACAAGTGTGATCCACAATTCGTTATATGGCGGTTTACGTAGGTTGAGGATCATAACGAGACTATGCTTGGGTCGCAGAGTGGTGCAAACTCCGAAAACGTAATCAAAAACCCCTAAATCGAAGTTTCAACTTTGATATGTCTCCAAATAGATGGGTTAGATTATTATTTTAACCCTTAGGAACCCGGTTTTTTGAGTCAGATGCATATACTGTCTGTCTCTCTCTCACTCTCTCTCTCTCTCTCTCTCTCTCTAAATATATATATATATATATATATATATATATATATATATATATATATATATATATATTATCTTGTAGTTATAAAGAGATAATATTAAACAGTAAAGTAAATAAATAAATGTGATGTGTATTGAAATTAGCTTATTCTAGGTCGCCACTTCGTTTTGTAGCGGTCAAATCTGGAACTACCATACTACTTCGAAGACATGTTGGAAAATAAAATTCCTTGTATTTAGCTTTATTAGTATTTACGCAATCTGACACTGTAATAAAATCAAAATAATACCAGATTCTTCCAAATCCCTACCGATGAATTTTATGGCCATTAAATACTAACTATTTCTTATATACATGCTATAGAATTAATTTCAACACCCAAAGAATTTGCTTTTCAACTTTTATTTTATAATTTGCATGTTAGCAAAAACAGTGATTATGTTTCATAAAATAGTTCTACATCTGCTGATAGATATCCCTTTTTAATCAACATAATAGGATGTTTAATATATTTAGTTTCGGTTAATAATATTAAGCAATCAACATGCATGTATCCACCAACACAAATTTACAGATCTCAATTTCCAAATAAGAGAATAAAAATTCATGCTGTTAGTATTCTATCAATTCATACAACGTTATACGATTGTGTTACTAATTGTATTACCTATAATTTAGTAGGTATTTTCTACACTTCATTATTAGTATAGGTACTTTTACATGCATTGGTAAAGAAATACTACACACATCTTCAGATTCTTGTACATGCATTTACTGAAGAAATACTACTAGGACAAGAAATGGAAAGTGATTTAATCTAACCTGTGATCGGAATTTCTACATTTTTCTGTACTATATTGAATAAACATGAACAATCGCACTGTAATTTCAAAGTAACATGAGATCAAATATGCAATCCATTTTTACCACTTAATTAATGAAGAATTAGAATAGATTTAGTATAGAGCAGGTTCAGATTTACTATATTTCAACTCAGAAAATGATTTTGATTACACATCATATTCTACAATAGCCAAGACTTGTTTATTTACGTAAATTAATTTTTTATACGCTAGTCAACATTTCTGAACTTTTAAAATTTTGTTATAGCTAAGACATTTGTGTAGTGAATCTAGGTTTAAGCCATCCCCCTTCGAGGGAGGCGAGCTGAAGTTTCTTAAGTACTGAACATTTTGAAGGCTATGTCACTTGTAAAATATATTCCACTGAAGACGAATTAAATATCACTTGAATGAGCTAATTATATAGCTAAATCTAATTTACCTTATTCACAGCTACTACACAAATCCAAATTTCCTTTCATCAGTTCGCAGCCAATATATTTGTGTATAATTTACTATTTCCACACAAATTTTTATTTAAATACAATCCAGTTTAAACTAAAATCACTTTGTTTAATCCTTTAAGTAACTATTGATTTCGAAAGCAGCTTAAAACTTGGAAAATTACGTAATTTGCTGCTGACTAAATTATATTGGATCGACCTTTTATAAAATTTCCATTTTCTACAAACTCTCGAACCCAAGTCACTTTACTTTTGCTTTACTATATATCGGAGTTTGGGGTTTACATAGCGGTATCCATGGAAACGTGTATATTATTTCTATAAATATTAAAATTTACAAGGATAACTAACTGCCTCCATATTCATACGCCCAAATATGCACTACTTAATGACGTATGACGCCAACTAGTCATATAGCATCATTGCAAAATATTTTAAACTAATAACATATAGCATTCCAATAAATAACAACATATAACAAAACCGAAATAACTACAAAAATAACGAAAATATATTTTGGTGAATAAATTCAAAATTTGATTCGCCAGAAGGTTTCCAGCGCTGGGATTTAAAAATAAGTTTTGAAACGAAGTGTTAAAACTTATTTTTAAAATTAATTTTCTATTTTTTAAAGATATTAAGTATAGAACACGTTCAGTGAACAGCTTTACATATTTGTCCAGCTGAGAACCTAAAAATGACAGTTTATTTTTATAAGTTAATTTAATAAAACTTTAAAGTTTATCAACAGATTATTATACTAATTTTCCTTACTAATATTAAGTTTTTCGTACTTACATTTATTAATCTTTTCTCTAATTGATATGTATAAGCACAATTCTCTTTGCTTTTGAATTCTCACTTACACTTAATATCGTCACATTTCTTTCTTTTCTTGAGATTATTAGATTTCATTAATTAATGCTCCTTAAAATTTTTCAGTAATTCTTGTTTCTTTTCTTCTGAGCAGTTAAAAAGTTTTAAGTTTGAAAAGTTCTGACTTCCTATGTCATTTCCTTGTAAGTCTTTCAGAATAGCCCTATTTCTTAATACCTTATACACAAGAAATGGACCACAATAGCAAAAGAAATACTTGTGAATCATTTGTTTAATAGCAGAAGATTGATGATGTGTTTTAATCAAGACTAGATCATTCTCCTTTATAGATATTCCTTTTCTGACTTTATTCTCATTATCGGACTTGTTTTGCTTTGGTATATTGTATTCCGCTTGGAACTATCTATCTTCTAAATTTGTCTCTTCTAGAGTTTTAGGCCAAGGATACATTCTGCGAAAATGTAAGTCAGCTGAATATGATAGAAATAATTCCAGACTTGATTTACCAGTAGACTCACATACTGAGTAGTTCAGGGAATCTTGAATTAGCTTTAACATTTGCTTCCACTTGGTGTGATCATCATGACACTTTAATCTAATTAGCTGGTTTAAGTTTCTGTGGACTCTTTCTATCAAACCATTTGAAAAAGGAGAATATGGTGATGTTACAAATGTTTAATATTCTTGTTGTCGCAAAAATGTTTCCATCTCTTGGATAAAAACTGAGCTCCACGATCACTTACTAAATAAGTTGGATATGGTAGCATATAAAAGTACTTACTTTCTAAAACGGAAGTTATCTCTCTCGAATTTGCCTTTTTCAGAGGAAAGAAAGTTACGAATCGGGAATATACGTCTATAATTGGTAATACATAATTATACCCACTACTTTTAGGTAACCTCCCAACTATATCAATACATAATTTCTCGTGAGCTCTATCTGCCTGTATGTGACATGGATCTTTTGCAATTATTTGGTTTGAATATTTTATTTTAGCACATTTTACGCAGTCCTTTATATGCCTCCGAACGTCTTGCTTCTGGTTTTTCCACTTAAATAATTTCTGAATAAAAACCGTACATTTCTTTATACCAAAATGTGTTTTCCCGTGAATTTTTTCTATTATTGATTTAACCATAGTCTTTCGAACTACCAGTAACCAATTTTGTGATATCTTATTCTTAAAATATAAAGCATTTTGATGAATGCATGTTTTAGAAGAATGAGCCTTTATCAACTTTTTACAGTAATCATCCTTTTGTTGTTCCTCCTTTAGTTCGTCGAAATCAAACAATGGATAATCCTCACTCGTCAGAAAATTTATGAAATGATACTCAGTTTCCAAAGGAGGTTCAGGTGGATGTCTACTTAGTATTTCTGCTATTCTATTTTCCCTTGTAGAAATATGGCAAAAGGTAAGGTCAAATCTCTGCAGTTTAAGCAAAATTTTATTCTTTCTTACATCCAAATTTTTCACAGTAAAAGCATGTGTTACTGCCATATTATCTGTGTGAACTATTACTGACCTACCTAGTATGAAACTGGAAAATTGTTCACAACCATATAACACTGAAAGTAATTCCAATTGGTATATGCTCAATGAAAACTCATGGGCTTTTATTCTTCGACTAGCATAAGCTATGACCTCAGGTTCTCCTTGATTATCTGGAAATTGTGCTAAGTAACTTGCTAGACTTTGGGCACAGGCATCTGAATACAAATGAAACTTAGATTGTAATCTGGTTGTGCTAATGCTGGAGGATTACTGGCTATAATACGTAAATTTTCGAAAATATCTAACAATTCTTGGGTAAAAACTAATTTTCTGTCTTTCTTTAATAAGTCGAAAAGTGGTGCAGTAAGCTCAGCGAAATCCTTTATGTGCTTCCTTCTAAATGAAATAAGCCCTAAAAATGAGCGCAATTGTTTCTTTGTCTTCGGAAGCGGAAAATATCTAATAGGCTCGTTCATTTTTGGGTTTACCTTGATCGTTTTCCCACTGACTACATGTCATAAGAATTTTATTTCCTTTCGTATGAAACTACATTTTTTAAAATTTAATGCAAAATTAGCAGAATCAAATATCTGAAAGACTGTTTCTAAGTGTCTAAGATGGTCGTCTATAGAAGTGCTGAAAATCAACTGGTCATCTAGGAAATTTATCACGAATGATTTCAACCGTGTTCCAAAGAATTTATTTATCACTTCTTGGTAAACACTTGTAGCTGAGCGTAGTCCCATCGGAAGTCGACAGAGACAGTATTGTCTGTTTGAATATAAGAAACTCGTACACTCATATGAGTCTGGATGGAGGGGAATTCCATAATACGCTTGTGTAATATCGATACTTGAATATATGTTTGCACCTGCTAGTCTTACTAATAACAGCCACCCCTAATCTCAACCAGTTTTCTAATTCATGTTTAAAAGCTTCACGTAAGGCTTGTGGTATGGGATAAATTTTTCCTACTACTGGCCCATCATCATCGTCTATTCATTTTCTAAATTTATTGTCACTTCCTTTTCAAAATTATCCATAATTTTTAAAATTTTGTCCTTGCAACTAAGTGTTACTTTATGTCTGATGAAAAACGGATAACCCAATATAAAATCTGGTTTTAAATTCTTTAAAACATACACAGGTACTTCAAATATACTACCTTGAATCTTAATGTTTATTATTTGGAATCCCTTCACAGTAAAACTTTCATTTCCAGCAAATCCCTTCAGAACCAATGAAGTCATTGGCTTCAATTTAGCAGACGGAAATTTTGCATTAATCCGTTTCAAAACTTTATAATTTAATAAATTTAAGTCACTCCCAGAATCCAAGATGGCCTTTAACTTAATATCGGCAATATGACAATCGAAAGTCGGAGAAGGATATGTCACAATTTCATCTATTTCCTTTTCTTCTTCATTAATAACAAAGCAAATCGATAATTTCAATGGAGGTTCATTTGATTCAAAATTTGTTTTATTCTCAACGGTAACATCTATTCTTTCTTTAATAAGTGTTTCTTCTTCCTCGATAATTTCTTTAACATGTGTCCTATCTGTAATTTTATTTGATGGGGATGATTTCTCTAGGCAGTCGATACCCCCATCACAACCTAACGGCTGCCAGAGACATTTCCCTGATTTGTATTTGAGGTGTTAATTTCTTCCGTCTCTCTAGAGGGATTTCCTGACATTGATCTTTGCCTATTTTGATTCGAATTCTGGTAAAATCGAGGTGGGTAATATGAACCTTGAAAATCTCTAACATTACTAGGCATAAATGGCACAGGAGGAAAGGCATAGTATGGTATATTTTGATTATGAGGAACATTTCTCCAAATCTTAAAATTTCCTATGTAATTATTCCCAACTCTATTATCACTATCACCATTTCTATTTTCTCTGTACCTTCCATAATTATTAATATTCTGATTACTCAAATTAGTTCCATTATTTCCAAATCTAGAGCTTCTTCTGTTAGAAAACCTATTGTGATTATTTCTATTATTGTCACGTGGGATGTTGTTATTTCGGTACATGTTACTTGAATTTTCTACATAGTTTTCCTCAGTCTGACATGACATTTCAAGAGTTTTAACCTTATTAAATTTCTTAGGTGCTGCTTTTACTCTATGAATATTTGATTTTTTTCTATGTCCACCGTCTATCAATACAGTATTTGATTTATCAGGAGACTGCCACTCCATAAGAGTGTATGTAAGTTCATTAATGGATTTAGGTTTTGTTAGTTTCAGTAACCTGGATTCTTCGTATGGGAGAGCATCAAGTACCAAATTAATGGCATCAATTTCAGATGGCTTACTAACTATATCGAAATATCGTTCCAATAAATACCACGTATATTCTGTCAAAGATTTGTATTTAGATGGATCATATTTCATAGACTGTAGCTGTTTTAACATTAATCGTTCCATTTGTGGAGAAAAGAACTGTTGAGTGAAGTAGTAAATAAAATCTGGATAAGACCTTAATCTGGACTCGATTGATTTAAACCATGACTGGGCTTGTCCTTCTAAGGTATTTGAAATAGCGTATAACTTCATACTGTCATCTAATTTAAAATAATCTAAGCATTGAGTCAGTTTTCGTAAGTAATTTCTTGCAGATTCCTTTTCTATGTTAGCTGAAAACTTAGGTAGTTCTCTGAAATCACTCGATAACCTAACACAAGCTTTACCTTGAGAATCATTGTCTACATTAGTTCTATGACTATCAGGCAACCTGATATTTGATCGATAATTATTAGTTGGAATATTAACATTAGTATAATCTCTCATTGGAGAGTTCAAGCCTTCATTCGGATACCTATCATTACTACTAAACATCAAATCTCGCAAAACATTAACAAAATCAGAAGGTTGACCATTTTGAATGTCTATGTCGTTAAGAATTTTAGTATGCATAGATAGCGTTACCTTATTAGCTCTAGCGCGCATGGGAATAAATCTAAAGTCTTCATCGTTTCCTTCAGAACCACTACTAGGACCTTCCGAAACAAACAAGTCTTGATTTCGCGTTTCTCTAGAATTTCTGTTGCGCCTAACATGAGCATTAATGTAAATCACGTGTCTATTTGAATCATTTCTTTCAGAAGCAACCCCTTCCTTAGACATGCTAACCTTATCCTCCAATTTAGAAAGCCTATTTTCTAAACTGTTGAATTGTAACACTTCTGAACCAATTCGCCTTTCATGATCATCCAATCTTGTATTGTGCTTATCTAAAATGGTTTGTACCCGTTCTGTAGTTTTTTTCCAGTTCTGATCTATCAGCTTTACATTATTACTAACTTTATTAAATGATTCAACAGTAATTTTCATCTTGTCCAAATCTGAAACTATTTCTTTCACCTTATTTCCAGATCTATCTGCATCAGATTTCACAGTATTTAACTCTTCATGCAAAGAAATTATTTCAACACAAACGCTTGATATTTGAGTATTCAAATTACTAACTTGTTCTGATACCTCTTTTTTAAGTTCAGTAACCTGACCTATTAAATCTGATCGCACACGAGCAACCTCTACTTGTACTTCACCAACCTCAGTATGTATTTTAGATAAATCTGTTTTCATTTCATTTATCTGTTTACTATTATTTCCAGCTTTAGAACGTAGCTTAAAAATTTCAGTATGAACATTGGAGATTTCTGTTTGTACTTTGGCCTGTGCCTGGACAATCTGTGCATTGCTTTCTTCTAACTTTGTAAACTTTTGCACAGAGGTATCCTTCAATTCTTTCAACTGTTCAGTGTTTTTATTTAACATTTCAAAGAAACCCATAGATATAAACCATTCTTTCATCTGTTCCAAACCTTGATCTAAATTTACAATGTCCTTTCCTTTCCCCCCATTTCCATTCTGTGGTAAAGTGCTTATATTATCTACTACGGAATTACCACTAACAGTACTAAACTCGGATTCAGTAGGAGATTCTAGTCCACTTCCAGAAACATCAACTGAATCTGTACCATTTTTCTCGTTATCGCTGATAGTGCTTTGATTTTTACACTGTTTACACAGCCATGTAGCATTACCTAATCGGTATGGTTCATAATCTTCCACAGTCATTGTGGAACAACTAACATGAAATCCCGCTGAACATTTATCACATATTAGTACAGAATCGTCTTTCTTTTGTACACAGCATTTAATGATCATATTGGTTTTATTTCCTTTGCGAGTACGCACCACCTCACAACAGAAATAATAATAAAAAATATAACGTCACCAGTTTTCTTCAGATAATATTTGCTTATCAAGCAACTATATCACAAAAATAGCTCAACCTACCCTACGAAAAAGAGATAAGACTGAACCTGACACACTACACAATGTTTATCTATTATTGTCTTAGCCTTTTAATTTCACACTTTCTTATCAATTTATTATCGTAATATTAATCACCACAGGCCTCATCAGAAAAGGACAAATAAAATCCTGAAAACTGGGAACGCCACTATTTGTAGTTATAAAGAGATAATATTAAACAGTAAAGTAAATAAATAAATGTGATGTGTATTGAAATTAGCTTATTCTAGGTCGCCACTTCGTTTTGTAGCGGTCAAATCTGGAACTACCATACTACTTCGAAGACATGTTGGAAAATAAAATTCCTTGTATTTAGCTTTATTAGTATTTACGCAATCTGACACTGTAATAAAATCAAAATAATACCAGATTCTTCCAAATCCCTACTGATGAATTTTATGGTCATTAAATACTAACTATTTCTTATATACAAGCTATAGAATTAATTTCAACACCCAAAGAATTTGCTTTTCAACTTTTATTTTATAATTTGCATGTTAGCGAAAACAGTGATTATGTTTCATAAAATAGTTCTACATCTGCTGATAGATATCCCTTTTTAATCAACATAATAGGATGTTTAATATATTTAGTTTCGGTTAATAATATTAAGCAATCAACATGCATGTATCCACCAACACAAATTTACAGATCTCAATTTCCAAATAAGAGAATAAAAATTCATGCTGTTAGTATTCTATCAATTCATACAACATTATACGATTGTGTTACTAATTGTATTACCTATAATTTAGTAGGTATTTTCTACACTTCATTATTAGTACAGGTACTTGTACATGCATTGGTAAAGAAATACTACACACATCTTCAGATTCTTGTACATGCATTTACTGAAGAAATACTACTAGGACAAGAAATGGAAAGTGATTTAATCTAACCTGTGATCGGAATTTCTACATTTTTCTGTACTATATTGAATAAACATGAACAATCGCACTGTAATTTCAAAGTAACATGAGATCAAATATGCAATCCATTTTTACCACTTAATTAATGAAGAATTAGAATAGATTTAGTATAGAGCAGGTTCAGATTTACTATATTTCAACTCAGAAAATGATTTTGATTACACATCATATTCTACAATAGCCAAGACTTGTTTATTTACGTAAATTAATTTTTTTATACGCTAGTCAACATTTCTGAACTTTTAAAATTTTGTTATAGCTAAGACATTTGTGTAGTGAATCTAGGTTTAAGCCATCCCCCTTCGAGGGAGGCGAGCTGAAGTTTCTTAAGTACTGATCATTTTGAAGGCTATGTCACTTGTAAAATATATTCCACTGAAGACGAATTAAATATCACTTGAATGAGCTAATTATATAGCTAAATCTAATTTACCTTATTCACAGCTACTACACAAATCCAAATTTCCTTTCATCAGTTCGCAGCCAATATATTTGTGTATAATTTACTATTTCCACACAAATTTTTATTTAAATACAATCCAGTTTAAACTAAAATCACTTTGTTTAATCCTTTAAGTAACTATTGATTTCGAAAGCAGCTTAAAACTTGGAAAATTACGTAATTTGCTGCTGACTAAATTATATTGGATCGACCTTTTATAAAATTTCCATTTTCTACAAACTCTCGAACCCAACTCACTTTACTTTTGCTTTACTATATATCGGAGTTTGGGGTTTACATAGCGGTATCCATGGAAACGTGTATATTATTTCTATAAATATTAAAATTTACAAGGATAACTAACTGCCTCCATATTCATACGCCCAAATATGCACTACTTAATGACGTATGACGCCAACTAGTCATATAGCATCATTGCAAAATATTTTAAACTAATAACATATAGCATTCCAATAAATAACAACATATAACAAAAACGAAATAAACTACAAAAATAACGAAAATATATTTTGGTGAATAAATTCAAAATTTGATTCGCCACAATCTAAGCGCCGAACTCCTCACATCAAGGTCTCGCTCGCTCAATTTCCTTGTGATTAAAGTTATTTTATCATTTTCTCCAATGGAGTAAGCGACTGAAAATAAGTAGAGTTTAACTATGTACGTTAATTGTAATAAAATTTGCTTGTTAATATATTATTGAACCATTTATAACAGTGGTGTCTAATTATAATGAGCCTGAGGGCCATAGCCGTCTTTACTAGTAAGGTGGCGGGTCACAACTATTATTATTATTATTATTATTATTATTATTATTATTATTATTATTATTATTATTATTATTATTATTATTATTATTATTATTATTATGTGTTTGTGAAAGGAAGTGGTGTATTTCTGGCTCCTTATGGCTTCTAGGCAGAGTTCGAGGAAGAAAGGGTCTCCTTTTCTAAGCTAGACCAGATGTATTGGTTATTGAAGTAATCATCCCTTTCATCAACGATATTTTCCCTGTAGTTACATTACCAATTGCAGTGTTGCTGTGGATGTCCGCGCCTTTTTGATGTACAGAAGCGCTAAATGGATGCCTTATTCAGAAAGAAGTGTGGAAACATTAAAAGAATGAATAAATATAAGTGAAAATATTATCAGTAATAACAATTGTAAATCGTGAGAGCTTTCTGGGTCGCAGAAAATGGTTTGGCGGGCCGCCATTTGGACAGCTCTGATTTATAACATATTTTTTCCATTATTTTCAGTTGAAATTGCAAAATTAAAAGTATGCTGAGTTCAAAATCTCACTACACCCCACCCTTCAACAGCTGCTCATGTTGACCCCATTTTGTTTAACCCAAATTTATCCCGCATTCGCATTTAGATATGAAATTTATGCACCGATCCTGTGGAGGAGGGTTGATGATAATGAATGAAATGGTTGAATGAAGAAAGTGGAGGAAAGAAAAGAACCCCCAAGTAAACGCACACAATGATATCTGTCCGTTTGGCGCGAGATGGGATCAAATCAGGAAACCCACGTACCAGGTGAAAGCTCTACCATCCACCACGACTCAAATATTCGCAGTTAGGCGGCGAATTCATGCTTTCTTTCACACTCCCCCGTTCAATATGAAGTAGTAATGAATTTACTTGTCATTAATTTATTTACAATTCAAAATTAGCCGCTTCGGAGACCCATCAATATATTTCTTCTTATGAGTGTGTTCAGTGGTGGAGCGCTCACCTATAGCGGAGGGCGTCCCTGCTTCGATCTCGGTCCCACCAATGTGGACTTTATGGTGGACAATCACCGCGTAAGTGTTTCCCTTAGATTTCTCTAATTTCCTTCCACTTCCTTCATTCCACCATTATCGCTTATTTCATCATTACAGCCTTCCTTAGTCGCGGTGCATAAAAAAAAAAAAAGATTTCCTCAAAAGCAAAAGTAATTTATTGCAAATCTGTCATATTTGATCGCTATCAAAGCTGAAATCACCGATTTATGTTCTTAAGTTTTTCGAATTTTCCACATTTTTGGCAATTGAAACTATTACGTTGCCCTTGTAACCAGGTCAGCAACTAGAAGGGGGCAAGGGGCCAGACCTCCCTAAATTTTTCATGGCTCGCAGATCTCAATGCATCATATACTATATTAACACAAAAAATCATGAATTTATATATTTGTAACAATTATTTTATGACTTGGGCCCCCCTAACATGTTTATGGCACCCCCAGACTTCTATGGCTGGTTGCGGGCCTGTTTGTAACTAAGATTACTTTCATAGCGCAAGTTCTATTGTGATAAAATCTTCTATACAGAATTATATCAATGCAACTATTATATTAGCCACTTGTGATATTGTTGATAAGTAGGAAAGTCTATTTTTCATTTTTTTTTTGTCCTGGAAAGATCAAACGGATTTGTCAATTATTACTTACAGGTTCCATATCTTGTTCAATCTTGTTGAATAGTTTGAAGTTCATACATGGGATATCCATAATACTGAGGAATTCTTCTAGATGAGAATACCCACTTCCAATAGAAACAGTGCCCCAAACAGCTGCAGTATTGATTACAGATCTTTTAGACTGTTGTTCCTCCTCCGTAGAGTGACATACTTCGCGTTTGCACACGCGGCACTTGAAATAGAAGTAAGACACTAGTCCTGAACGTCTCTCTCTATGAAAATCCATTTTTCCTAAGACACATATCTTTGTTGTTTTCTTGGAGCTTTATGGACCACTTGAGAATGTGTTCCAAATTTACAATTCGATAGCCATTTGGAAAGTCATTGCGACTAACAATCTCTGTTTCGGGCTCCACTACAAGAGATGGTAGAGACTCAGTGTCAGAGCTGAAATGACATAAAATAATAATAATAATAATAATAATAATAATAATAATAATAATAATAATAATAATAATAATAATAATAATAATAATATAAAGAATTTATAGAAATGAAAATGAAATTTATAGAAATTTGGTGCTTATATGTTGAACGGTATGGTATCCACGAGAGTGTGAATAGGGTGAATAATTGAAGGACAGATGGTGAAAAATTACTTTTTTCCTGTATGTAGGGCTACGAAATGTGTTTATCTTTTTAAAAATTCGAATTAGATTTTCTTCTCTATGACTATTATATTATCTCCTATAGTCGCTCGAAAATTAAACCAAAAAAGTAACTTTTACTCGAAGTTCAAATGTGAAACTGGTTTTGTTCTTTCGTTTGCAATTCAGATAGATTAAAACAGTTCAATTTTAGACTCGGTTTCATGACTTTTCGGGGAATATCCAAGAGTAGAAAATCATGTGCAGCAAAAGCCACGACGAAAAAAAAAACTCCACGTTGCGGGCGAAAATCATGCTGCCGGAAGTTTTGATGTACACAAACAACTGAATGTTGCTGTAGGAGGCTGAGTCCCCTTCAAGTGTGTGAGTTGACCAAGTAGTTCTAAAAATTACTTAGTAGGAATAATCTGTAAATTAAGTATGATTTTTTAAATGCTTTCCACTAATAAATTACGTATAGATTTAAAGTTTGAATTTTAAACCTTTTTTTTTTTAAAGCAACATTTCGATACATAAAGAAAATATTTATTGTTGAAATTAAATAAGAGAAATAAATCGCACGAAAAAAAAACTTTTAAGTATAAGTTAGTGAACAACGTGTATATATATGTCGCTGGTCTAGTGGCTAGCACGTGCGCTTCTGTGCAAGGGGTCCTGGGTTCGAGTCCCGAAGGGAGAGCATAGAACGATTGTGGTTCGGATTCCATGTTAACTAGTAGGACCATGTTTCATGTAGCCTCGCTGCTGACAAGGGACGCTGAACTAATATATATTTATGATCGGAGAGAAAAGTGAAATTTGCCATTGCTTCATAAAAAAGTAATTTAAACAAGAATACTTATGATATCTACTGATCCTAATTTCGATTTTTGCAAACTTGTCAAGATCAACGGGTTATCAGTGGTCGATTTAAAGGAAATACGGAGAACGTCGTTCTCCATTTACTAGAAAATCGAATATCCGTTCCCCTACTTTATTTCGTTCTCAGACGCGTTATCCCGAAATCTTAGATAATAATTTTGTTATTCAATCTATTAGAGCATTTTATATTAAAACCTAGAGAGTGTTCCCCCACTTCTTTAAAGCCAAATCGACTACTGCAGGTCGTAAGATATGCAAGGATCGTAAAAATAGTGACTTTTTGTTTAATGTGGCATATTGTTCCAAGCCCTTCATATATAACATTGCGCATAATACTATTATTATATGTATCGCTGTATAAAATTAAACACGCAAATGTTTCAGTAATTGTATTTTAAAAAAAATAATACACCTAGCAATATTATAATAATCCACTAAAAGATTAGTGAAACATGGAAGGGTACAGGGAAAGAACATGGTAAGTAAATTTTTTTCTTCAATTTTGAGATTGCACCCAACCGTAAAAGTATGCATTGCACAAGATGTTTTGGACTACTCAAAGTAGTAAAAAAAAAAATTGATCTTTCCTCTGTAAATTGGATGTTAAAAGCAGCTATTTGCGTAAAGAACACGCTCAGTCAGAATACAAAAATAGTTTTGGAGTAAAATCCACAAAACTGGATTTACAATGTTCTTTCTCTGTATACATTTAGATAGAATGATAACAATTTTATAAAAGAATCATTTTATGTTGGTTCAAAGTAATTAATAATCAGGATGGAAAGTAAAATAAATCTCACCTTTCTTTATGATCTGATTCATCCCTTGCAATTGGAACAACCATAGAACTTTCACTTGTTTCTTCCAAAGATACACAAACAGAAGTGTCACACTTGGAGCTATCTTCTATTTAACGCTTTTTTATCCAAGATAAACGAATAGCCTTAGAAAGCTTATTTCTCTTCCTACTTCTGGAAGGACATCGCCGCGTACGACCCATTTCTAAAATACTAGCTGAATAAAATTGTGCGTTGGTAACTCTGTCAAGACTTATCCAGACTGCAAGAAGTTCCGAAAAAAAACGTCGCCTAAAGTGGGAGGCGCCACCTCACAAACCAAGAAGGTGGCATTTTACATATTACGAAATTGTTTCATGTCTTCTTTTGAAATGCATATGTCTATATCCAAAACTGTGGTACCAATCAAAAGACAAATATATAGGGACTTGCCTGATATGCAATATATAGGAATAAATAAAGTATTTTTCACAAAAATAGTGCTCAAAACTGAAAGTTTGTTCCTCATACGGAATTCAGTAGTATCAGCAATGCACTTTTCCATTTTCAATTAATAATAATTTAACATCTGTCACGATATTTACGTGTATTATTATTTTATGTCAATGAGAAATGTGTAAAGAATCATATAATTTTTTAAAAAATGTTTCTGACAATTGATAACAGAGAAAGACATGTAATAAAAATACATAATTAATAATTAATTATGCAGCAATTAATTATCTAATTTTGTATAAAATCACTTTTAATCATACATATAGTCAATGTAATCGTGTTTTCATGCAGACAGAACATGATTAATGCATTAATATTAGTAAATCTCAAAATGGCAAATGTTCCCTTAAAACCGGAAGTGGTTCATCCTTTACCATTTCCGGTTTTACTAGAGTGTTAGGGTGAAGATGAAGGTTACTGTCGAGAAAGGGTCCTTGGAACGCTATATAGATCCATGGAAAATGCTTCTTACTATCTATTACAGTTTTCTCTGTATAGTGATCAACGTTGAAATCGGAAATGGCTGAAATCTATTACTTTTAATTTTACTAGTTTGATAGAAGTGAAGATGAAGGTTGTTCTTGAAAAGTTTAATTAATTGCCGAAAACATCTCGTTATCTATTATAGTTTTTCCTCTATAGTCATGAATGCTAAAACCGGAAATGGCTCATTTCTACCATTTCCAGTTCTACTAGAATGTTAAAAATAAGATGAGAGATTTCCTTGAAACGTATAATCATTTGCCGAGAACAGCCTTTCGCTATCCACTACCGTTTCTGTTTTATATTGATCAACGTTAAAACCTGAAATTACTCATTTCTACCATTTTGTTTGTCAAATCACCTCTATTAATGAACTCTCTCGGGAAAATCACGCTATATACCTATTGCAAAAACAATTAGAAAATTCGCATCCTTTCAAATGTTATCGTTGGAAGTAATGAACGTATATATGTACACTCATGTTCAAAATGATTGTCGCATATGTATACCTGTCCTCTTGTAAGAATATAATTTGATAATTATGCAGGGAACTATTAATACTGATACTATTTGTATAATCGGGAAATACATTTTTGTGGTAAATTTCAAGGGAAAATTATTATAAATAAGAAAATTAGAATGAGTAAAACAAAATGTTGCTAAATGGACAAGAAAGATTAATTTTCTTTCTAATTTTCTTATTTGTTGCTCTATTGATATGAAATTTCCCACATATATGTCCTTGCAAATTATACACATACCAACATTGCATTTCGGGATGACCATTCTTTCCTAACTTAATATTCACCCTTTGGACGACTGTCGCTTTCGCAGAGATAACAAGGATGTTTAGTGTATCCTGATTGACGTCCCAGCAGGAGGCCTCTATAACTTTAAAATTGCCGCACGAAAGCCATTGCTGTTGTTTGTAATTCACTGAATGTAGGGAACACGTAACATTTTCATATGTCTCTTTCATATGAGTAGAATATGCAACAGGAATAGGCCAAACGATATTGCCGTTGTTAAATAGGAAACCTTTCAACTTGATTTCGATGAATCGATAAAATGTCTCCGATCAGAAGCGTTGTAAGTCACACCAACCCATTTTATAAATCCTGGTATGTCACAGCAGTAAACTACCTGTATTGCTCCATGTTCAACAAAAAAAAAATAGTCTCATGTTTTCTTTGCCTATACCAAGAGAAAATTGTCCAGGATGAAAGTCAAGACATCGTAGGACTTACAAATAGCAAAATTAATGTCAATATTCTAGCAATTACTAGAATATATTCATGTTTTCTACTAGTTTTTCCCATGGACATAAGTAGTTTTTTCCACTAAACCTTGATTTCTGACTATGTTGAATTCTCAAAAAACTGACGTGATAGAAATAAAGTGATTACATATTTGAAATCAGTGTAAAAGTCTATTTCAGAAAAGTCATTCGTTTGAAAACATCAGAATGCATGCAGAGCAGTGAAATAATAACAATAATATGAATAATCTATACAGTATATAAGGCAGCATAAGTTATTTACTCATTATCGACCAAGCCATAATACTATAATTAGCAAGAATACTCTTTTTGTCGAAAGCAACGGATAAGGAAGGATTTTTGGAAATATGTATCAATTTGGGCGTAAATAGCTTTTTTAAAGGATAGTGTATCTTGCTAATCCCTGAAGTAAAGAAGATGAAACTAGGCATATAAACTAAAAATCAAAAATAACTGAACATGTTCCTTTCAGTTTCTGAAAATTCCTCACCTAAACAAGGAAGGAGTAATTCGTATAACAATAATTTTTCAAGTGTATTTTATTTCATTTATTTTTAGAAAATGATAAATGTAAGACTTCTTTATATTGGACACGTGCAATTTCAAAATTAAACTCAATTAAAAACAAACCATTACATGTAAAGCTTTTCCGAAAATTGTGTCCTAAGAGGAGGATGGAGGATAGTGTCTACCTATTAAAATTTCTGCATTTGCTTACGTTTGAGGTGTGAAGTTTGGCTTTGACTTCTTAACTAAAAATAATTGAACGTATGTTTCCGGAAATTCCACTCGTTTAAAGATGGGGAAGAGAGAGGATTTCTATAATATTAAAATGTACCACTATTTATTCAGAAAAAGTCATGAAATGTGAAATTCGCTTAAATTCGAAATGTGAAACTTGGTATATATACTTTGAACTAAAAAGAACGGAATACGTATTTCAGAGTTTTCGAAATTCTCCTTTTAAGCAGAATGAAGGAGGAATTAATTTAATTATTTCTCAACATTTAAATCGGCGTTCGCTGAATCATCATCATAGAATGTTCGAGGAGAATTACTGAACATATTTAGAACTATTCTAGAGCATGGTATCATCATATCACTTTCACTGAAATGCGTATCCTAAGGGGAGGGGTCAACGTCTAAAATATTTGCTAAAAGTACAGTATCTTACAAATCTCTCATGTATGAACATGAAATTTAATATAAAAACCAAATAGACACGCAACCCAGCGTTCTAGGAAATTCCACTTCCGTCTCATCTCATGAAAAATGATTGAGAATTTTAGAACATAGGTAGCACTTAGCTGAAGCCATTTTTTTAACCATGTCAGTTTCATTAAAATTTGTATCCTAAGAGGAGTTAATATATACGGCAAAAATTAAATATCTTCCAAGCCAAGGAGATGGAACTACATATATAAACTTTTTACTTAACAAAGTCACCATGTGGAAATGCCCCAGCGTTTTCGAAAATTCTGCTTCCAAAAGAGGTTACAGGGTGGCAAAGTGTTTGAAACGTCTGAAATACATTTTTAAACTTTTTTTTATTTTATCAACTAACTTTGAAAAAAGAATCGTAAAAGCAGAAGAGAATTTAGATTTCTTGCAAATAATAAATACTGCATCGTATGAAACATATGTTTGAACATAATCGAGCTAGGGGTTTTCTTTCACTTTTGTTCAAGTAAGTTACGTAACGGGGAAAGGGTGATCAAATATAACCTTCAAATATTTCCCATAAACCTATTCTACCCGTACGAAGAACGGGCTTGCATATAATAATAGTAAATAATAATACCCATATTCTCACAAATTTATATTTATTTCCAGCAAGACTCCTGCATAGCATTGTAGTGCAGTGGAATATTATATTTTACCAGTTTTGTCCTTAATGAAACTACAGTTCTTACACAATAGTTATTTCGTGTTTAAATGATATTTAATTTAATGTTTGTTACAACATTCGTAATATTTGTAACTTTAAATTTAGTTCTGTCAGAGACTCGCATCCCTAGATTAGGAGCAGCTGCTCTAGGGACTATCTAGAAACTTTGATTTACACCTACATAGCATTTGTGACGTGGTGTACCACTAAGAAAAATTTTTGAAAATTCACGAAAATAGGAGGAATTGGGATGAGAGTTATTTTAATATGATACCCTTATCTCCGAAACGTATAGGACTGGCAACTTAAAATTTGGTATTTGGATTTCCAATTTAAAATAATTTAACACGTGTTTCAGCATTTCTTTTATCTCTTAGTAATAAAGGGGAAGGAAAAGATGAGAATAGGAATTATTACACATATAATACCATAGCGGTATCTCAGAATCTCTGAAAGTTACAAACATGAAATTTGGCTTTAGGACTTCTTATTTAAAACAAAATCTCTTAAAGACAGTAAACAGGACCACCCAATATTTTTCAATTAAAATTGAAACTAGAAGTTGTAGTAGATATCTACCACTTAGTTTTATAGAGTAGAGATTGGAGTGGAGATGGAATATATTCTAGGGACGCTTAATCGAATACAAAAACCGTGCCTATTTATTGCCGTTTGTCATATACAGTCTTGTTCAAGAAAACTTTGCCACTCACCTCTCTTTGAAAAGGCCTGTAATCTTACCTACAGTTAAAATTAAATAAAATAAATGTGAATTTTGTTTGGTCAATTAAGAAGTTTATTTGGAGATACAGCATTATATTTTCCTTTTGCGGTTGCAAGAATATCATCTTTCATACCAGGGTGAGTGGTCAAGATTTCTTGAACAAGACTGTACAACGATGAACGTTAAAACCGGAAGTGGTTGATTTCTAATAATTACGTTTGATTACAGGGTAAAATAATAGACGGTACCTATTTTAAGAACGCTAAGTCATATAAAAAAAAACTCTTCTCGCTGTCTCTTATAGGTCAAGTTCTATGTATATTACATTGAACCTGGAAGTCATACTGGATTACCAGGGTGTCTACCGGTTACGAAAAGGATTAAAGAAAGTCAAGAAATCAGAAAGTGGTCATGAAAATCAGAAAAAGAAATTTTGATTTTGGGTCACGATTCATTTTATCTGTACAAATATAAGTACATACTTGTAAATGTTGTTCTATAAAATGTCAAAATTCACCACCAAAAAGGCATATGGTTTTAGACGCTACCAAATCACAAGTAAAGCACGCTCCAATCTCTTGCATGAAAATTAGCTTAAGTCACACTCAAATTCGCTTTTGAGAATGTTACAAAATTTATTGGTTTGTTAAAGAAAAGGTCATGAAATTTCATTTTGGAATTTTAGTAGACACCCTGTCATTTCTGATTTTATTAGAGTGTTATTGATAGACAAAATGTATTCTTGAGATGCTCAGTCGATTGCCGAAAACAGCTTCTCGCTATCTATTACAGCTTTTGCTCCACAGTAATGGAAAGAAAACCGAAAATTGTTGATTTCTACCGCTTCTAGTTTTAGCAAAGTGTTAAGGATAGAAATGAAAGATGTTCTTGGAATCTTTTAGTAGATTTCTCAAAACTGCTTCTCGCTATATATTAGCGTTTTCCCCGTTCAATGTTAAAGCGGGAACTAGTTTATTTCTGCCACTTTCTATTTCAATACAGTATTAAGGATGGAGTTGAAAGGTATTCTTGGAATGCTAAATGGACTACTTGGAAACCGTTTCTTGCTATCTGTTACCTTTTTTGGTTTACAGGATCAACGTTAAAAGCAAAAATGGTTGATTTTTTACCACTCCGGGCTTCCGATCCACAACCTCCTGGTTTATTATCCTCTACTAACGAACTCTTTCGAGATAATTTCTCTAGCTATCAATTACAAAAAAAAAAAAAAAAAAACAGAATTTAAATTCAGTTTCGTTCAAGAGTTCCGTGCAGAGTAACGGACGGGATGGACCAAAGTACTAACTGTACAATATTATTAAAAATCTTACTCTGTAATCCCAATAATTAGATACATATTTCAGCGTTTTTGATTGTGATCTAGAAGGGAAGAAAACGGTTTGGAAGAGAATAGAGGTGGATATTACAATTATTATTATACTAAGATGTTTATATCTCGGGATTCCGTAAAGTTGAAGACATGAAACGTGGTATTTGAACTGAAATTGGCATCCTTCCAGATATATAAAGTGCAAGGCTATAGGCCGAACAAACACGGTGGCCTGGGAGCAAAGACCCCAGGTATTTCAACTGAAATTCAGCATACTTGCAGGTATTTGAGGTGCGAGGCCGTAAGCCGAGCAAACGCCGATTATTGCAGATTTGAGATGCAAAGCGTTAGATCGTACCAATTTGCGGGTCTGAGGGCAAAGCCTTCAGCGAAAAGAAGGCTTGTATTGAATAACTGATGAAGACACTAAAGAGGCTCACACAATATTTTCTTAATTAATAATGAAACAGGAAGTGATAGTAGATTTATACCACTACCGGTGTTAGTAGAGGGATTGGATTGGTGACACAATTATATTCTTGCGATGCTTAAATGATTGCAGAAAACTGCGTCTTACTATCTACCACCATATAGAAGTTGATATCTACCAGTTCCAGTTTTAGTAGAGGGTAAGTAGTAGAAAATGGATCGATCTGGAACAACATAGAAAGCATCAGACAACTCACAAGCCCCTGGGAAATTTACCACCGTACACCGTGAGCCCACGGTCTTTTACGACCTCCATTTTAGGGGTGAATTTATTCCCTTTTATGAGCACTTTTTAGGGGGTGTACTCGTTCTCTTTTATGAGCACATTTTAAGGAGTGAACTCGTTCCCTTTTATGAGCATATTTTCCAACCCCTATTTTAACATAGCAGAAATTACACTGAGACTATGAACATACAACAGAACAGATAATACATAAGACTCGTTCCCTTTTATGAACACTCTTTCAGGGGTGAACTCGTTCTCTTTTATGAGCACATTTTAAGGGGTGATCTCGTTCCCTTTTATGAGCATATTTTCCAACCCCTATTTTAACATAGCAGAAATTACACTGAGACTATGAACATACAACAGAACAGATAATACATAAGACTCGTTCAATTTTATGAACACTCTTTCAGGGGTGAACTCGTTCTATTTATGAGCACATTTTAAGGGGTGATCTCGTTCCCTTTTATGAGCATACTTTCCAACCCCTATTTTAACATAGCAGAAATTACACTGAGACTATGAACATACTACAGAACAGATAATACATAAGACTCGTTCCCTTTTATGAACACTCTTTCAGGGGTGAACTCGTTCTCTTTTATGAGCACATTTTCCAACCCCTATTTTAACATAGCAGAAATACCGCTAATAAAAGAGCATATCTTATTTTCCAACCCTTATTTTAACATAGCAGAAATTACACTGAGACTACGTAACACACAACAACCTCCCTTTTAGGGGTGGATTCGTTCTCCAACCCCTACAGAGGTGTATTCCTTTTCAACCCCTTATCATAAGACTATATAACATAGCAGTTACGAACACATAGTAGAGCAGATAATAAACACAACAACCTTCATTTTAAGGGTGAACTCGTTTTCCAACCCCTATTTTACCATAGCAGAACATCAGACTTCAACCCTTAATTGAACATAGCAGGGGTGAACTCGTTTTTACGAACACACAGCAGAGATTATTTTCTTTTACGGGGGTAGGAACACCCCCAACCCTCCACCTTTCTCATCCAGGGCTTGGGACCGGCAATGGCGGAGTTTAAAAAAATAACATCATCATACTCTCATAAATGAATAAAGCATAATATCATTAGCATCAATAGTAATGAGTGAGAATTTGTTTAAAAAATCGTGCAGTGAATACCCAGATGCACGACATGCTAGATATGGAAAACAGTAATGTCCACAAAATTGAGATAAATCACCTTGAATACGTCTATTATTCCATGTATAATACAGACAGTTTCGTTTTAAAAACCTTATATGATGTTGTATATAGGGAGGTATACCATAGCTATCGAAATACTCTCCCACACACATATTAGATATATAAACAGCAACCCAATGCTCACCAGGCTTATCACTAGAATCAGTATTTATAATTATGGCTGCTGGAAATGTATGAATAAACAAAGGTAACTCATCAGCAGCATATACACCAATAAAATGATCTTTAAGCAAATTTTGTTGTAATGCTTCATAAAGCTCAATTGTATTTAACATTTTTTTCTTTAATTAATATATATTTTTCTCTGGAAATCAATTTCTAATTCTGTATGATGGCTACCCTTAGTAAAAATATCTACAATCCGATGGTCACACTCACGCATTAAATCAGCAATAATGACAAGATGTGGACCCTCATGTGCTTGAAATTCATTATTTTGAGGTAAACCTTCTTTAAACGTGCAGTTTGAAAGAGTATCATACAAGGGCTGCCATTCACCATAACACCATACAATATTTTTAAATAACTTACTATAATGGTCAAGAAATGTTTTAACAAAATATAATTTTCCACAACCTGTAGGACCTGCTACCATACATGTAAAAGGAATTTTCCATTCCATCTCTATTACAGATATATTGCTAGAATTTAAAATACTTGTGACGACATGCTTCACCTATAAATTCTTGATTTCTCTCTTTTTTTTTTTTTTTTTTACAATATAGTATGTTTTAAATCAATCCAAGAATTTTCACTTTTTGGCAGACGTAACCATTTCACATAGGCCTTATTATTTTTCTTTCGCAAAACTTTTTCAATTAAATATGCTTTTGGAAATTTCGTTAATTGTATTTCGTGTCCGTAAAATCTTCCTTCAATAGGTTTATTATTTGAGTCTACTAAGTGATATGTCGGAGGATTAGTGAAGAAAACTTTAGCAATTCGAAAAATTTCTGTACTCCAATTGCGTGTAAAACCTCTATCAAAAAAAGGGCGCTTAAGTTTACTAATTCTTACATATTCACATATCTTAAATTTACTTTTTCTTTTTATCACAGAAAACTTTTTGCAATAGATGTTTGTCAATAGATGTTTTTCATTTTCTTTTTTAATAGCGTCGATAGGTTTCATTTTAATAGTGGAATGAATAGTATTATTATATTTATGTAGTATTTCCGGCAGAATGCCAATCCTTTTATAATTTCCCTGCAGTGTAAATTGTCTCTACATTAAATTACGTAATGATCTATTAAATCTTTCAATAATGCTTGCTTTCACATCACTGTACTTGGAATAATGTTTAATGTTATTTTGGTTCATCGCCTTCTGAAACTCTGAATTATAAAATTCTCGACCCCTGTCAGTTTGTAAAAATTTAGGGCTTTTGTTTGCTTTTCTCAGTACTGTTATATATGCTTGTGTAATTTCTTTCCCAGTTTTATTTTTCACAGGAATAGCCCAGGCATATTTAGAAAATGTATCTATCACAGTTAATAAATATTTGTAATTTCGATTAATTTTTGCTAGACCTTTCAATTTTCCACTATTGATTTCAACTAAATCAGCTTGCCTTAAATCATGAATCCCTTTCGTTATAACGGGTATTCCAGGATAGTTTCGTCTTGCACGTTTATGTAATTCTGCAACTATTTGTTCTCGAACTGATTGTAACATATTTTTTAATACTAATATATCCAAAAAATTATATCATATTTACAATATACAAATCGAACATGTTAAATCTTTATTATGATACCACCAAGGAACAGTGTGTATATTACCATTTAAAATTTTTCTTTTGTCATCATACGGATCTAACGCTAATTTTGTCACCTGATTTGTTGTTAAATTGTGATATTTACTTTTAATTTCAAATTGTGTTTTATGAATCGTTTCGTTTTGAAATAGACATGATTTATAATCGTCAAACGTAATTTGTTCTTTAACTACATTTTTCTTGATCCCTTTACATTTTTCAATTCTTTATTTTCACTACTTTTTATTGCATAATTTTTTGCTCGCAAACCAACATATTTAATAATGGGAAGTCCACCTAATTCGTCTTTCATTTTACCTAAAGCTTTTTTATTTTTCCATGAAATATCATACGGATTAGTTTGAGAAAAATTTGAGGTATCAAAATACTCAATCATGTCTTTTATATCGTTATAAATATTGTTGGTTTTAATATAGTAAATGAAAGAGTCAGTATCCATATAAGCAATACTAATCTTATCTCCATATCGAGGTTTCATTATATTATAATGGAATTCATATATTGCTAATTTTGATAATTCTAAAACTGTCGCTCCTACATAAATTGGTTTATTTAGAGTTACAGATTATTTACCATATGGAATAATGCAAGATTATCCCCTATTTTACCCAATTTTGAAACTGATCTTGCGCTACTAATTTTTTACACTTTTTTCATTGTTAATTAATTTTATATCAATTCGTTTTCGTACATTCTCCATTGTCTTTCCGTATACAGAATTATTTAATAACTTATAGAAATCTTTTTCAAATTCAATTGTAGCATTTGCACGGCGTTGAGTATTTTCTTGCATATAAGATGCAAGCCATTTAGATTGACGAAACTATAATATTTTATGTACTTTTACCAATATTAAACCTTGTTTTAGATAAAATTGTAATACTCTATAATGCAGGATATAATTCGATTTCGATTTAAGTGTCAATAGTAATTTTGAGTATTCACCATTTGGTGGAACTTCATTAGTGGGAGCACACGGAAAATCAGAATGGTATTCGTGTAAATAATTTGGATACTCTAATTCATTCTCCATAGCAGACATAAACTTCATCGATACATTTTCTCCCCGATAAATAACTAAATCTGATTTCATATAATTGTTACTCCAACAAACAATATAACCAAAACTGCATGGTATATGTTGCTAAATTTGTATTGTATGAGATCCACTTTGTTTATTTATAGGTTTTAATAAACTTTCAAAATCTGCAACTATTATCACATCATTCTGTAATAACAATTTCAAATTTCGAAATTTTAAAACTTCTCCTTGTTTCGGCATGTTAAATTTGGTTGGAGTGTGTTCTTTACATAATTTGTCATGTTCATCTAATTTTGATTTGTTATAAAAAGATACTAAACATCGTCTACAAATAAATGTTTGATGAGTACCAAACTGATATCTAACTAAACCATTTAAATTTGTAATTAAACAATAATGAGAGTTTAAATATAATAAATCTATATGTTTAAATACGCCTGTATTTTTGCTTATACGTAACGGAAAAATTGTTTCGTTATCATAATGAATGCCATATATATTAATAGAAATTTGTTCCTTAGTAAATACGGAATTATACATATGTTCAAATTTGCTTATGTGTTCTACTTCAACTGGAAATTTTATATTCGTTTTATCAAATAATGTTAATAAAGTATTAATATATTGTATGTAATTATTCACACGATGTGGATTATCTTTTACTGGATATAAAGCAGCTAGAATACTACACGTAAAACTTCTATTATCGTTATTTTGAATATTTAAAACACAATTCTTTTTGGATAAAATCCATTGAGGTAATTTTACATAGGTTTTCTCTTTATGACTTTTCAATAACGCATTGAGATTTTTTATAAGACAATAATGACTGTTGCAATTTTCTTCACAATACAGTAAATCTATATGTTTAAATACAGATGTGTTTTCGCTTATACGTAACGGAAAAATTGTTTCATTATCATAATCAATGCCATATATATTAATAGAAATTTGTTCCTTAGTAAATACGGAATTATACATATGTTCAAATGTGCTTATGTGTTCTACTTCAACTGGAAATTTTATATTAGTTTTTTTCAAATAATGGTAATAAAGTATTAATATATTGTATGTAATTATTTACACGATTTGGTTGTTCTTTTACTGGATGCAACGCAGCTAGAATACTATACATAAAACATATATTATCGTTATTTTGAATATTTAGAACACAATTCTTTTTGGATAAAATCCATTGAGGTAATTTTATAAAAGATGAAGCTGACAGAGGATCATATTTACTGATTTTAATTTCTAAGTGATGGTTTGGTTCAGAACATAAAGACCACCCTGATTTCTTAATTGCTCTATTTTCTTGTTCAACTAAAATTTTATTAAATAGTTTTTCTATTATAGAATTCACATCTGTACTCGGTAAAATAATTTCGTTACCACTATTTACAAAGAATCTATATGTTTCTAAATCTACTGGTTTTACAAAAGTTGTAGCCAAAGAAAAATTTATTTTAAACGATGTGTTAGTTTGTTCTTGTTTTAATATATCTAAACAGTCTTTTCTTTTATTATTTAAAAGACATCCACTATCCTCATTTAAAACAGTATCAAATTTTAAAATGATTTTTTCAAATTATTATTAAATAGAGTATCAGTTGGTGAATTGATAGTATTTGATTTACCCTTTTTTGTTGCCATTTTTTTAAATAACTAAAAGTTACTATAATAATTCTTATAAAATGTCTTACCTACAAAAGAAAACAAAACCACACTAATAATAAAACACACTAATAACAAAACCACACTAATAATATAATTTCTGAACTTTACACTTCAAACACCAAACAGGAAGTGATTACAAAAAAACATCTCGGTCAGTCTTTTATACCTGTGTGATCGCATTACGTCATATTGCGCAATAGGTATGAGTCATGCTCGGGGATTACCCTCTTTTTTATACCTTTGTGATTGATTACATTACGTTCAGGGATTCCTTTTTTTGAATCCTATCGTTGAATGACCGTATTGTCTGTTAAAGAGAAAACTAGCTCAATGTTTTTAAAATCCGGATGAATGACGTAATGAGAATTATTCACATATGGCGGAAGTTATTATGTAACTGATAACAAAACATGGAAGTTTGCATTCCTCTGCGATCTTTAAATAATCTCTGTTATGTTCAAATATAGGTTAGAACAAGTTCACTCCTTAAATGATTATATTTACTATAGACGGTTAGAACGAGTTTACCCCTTAAAAATGGACTATGCTCAAATAGGGGTTGAAAAATAGGCCAACTGCTATGTTACATTAGAACGAGTACACCCTTAAAAGGGAACGTACTCTCTGCTATGTTCAATTAAGGGTGGAATCCAAAACGAATACACCCCTATTCTCTGCTGTTTAAATAGTGGTGGAATACACCCCCGTAGTCTTATGTATTCTTTGCTATCTTCAATTAAGGGTTGGAAAATAAGTCATACTCTTTTAATAGTTCTGCTATGTTAAAATAAGGGTTGAAAGGGAACGAGTCCACCCCTAAAAGAGAATGAATACACCCTTGTTATGTTATGTACTCTTATGTGTTATCTAATCTTCACTGTTTCGTAGTCTGTCTGATGTGCTATGTTAAAATAGGGGTAGAACGAATACACCCTCATTATTGTCTTATGTAACTTCTACTATGTTCAAATAGGGGTTGGAAAAGGTAACAAGTTCAAAGAGGGTGAAAAAATAGTGTTATGTACTCTTATGTGTTATATAATCTTCACTATGTTTCGTAGTCTCTGTCTGATGCGCTATGTTGAAATAGGGGTTGGAATGAATACACCCCCTAAAATGGAGGTTGTTGTGTTTATTATCTGCTCTACTATATGTTCGTATGGTTGGAAAATAAGCCATGCTGTACTATGTATATCTCTTCTGCTGTGTGTTCGTAATAGGGGTTGGAAGGGAATGAATACACCCCTAAATAGTTGTGTGTTCGTACCCCTTTGCTATGTTGAAAAAATGCTCATAAAAGAGAACGAGTATACCCTTGTTATGCTATGTGTTAATAGGGGTTGGTAAATATGCTCATAAAAGGGAACGAGTTCACCCTTTAAAATGTGGTCATAAAAGGGAACAAATACACCCTTGTGTGTTACGTAGTCTTATGTTCTGCTGTGAGTTACGTAGTGTTATGTGTTATCTGCTCTTCTGTTATGTGTTCGTAGGGGTTGGAAAATATGCTCATAAAAGGGAACGAGTTCACCCCTTAAAATGTGCTCATAAAAGAGAACGAGTACACCCCCTAAAAAGTGCTCATAAAAGGGAATAAATTCACCCCTAAAATGGAGGTCGTAAAAGACCGTGGGCTCACAAGGTACGGTGGTCAATTTCCCAGGGGCTTGTGAGTTGTCTGATGCTGTTCTATGTTGTTCCAGATCGATCCATTTTCTACTACTAGGGTAAAGGATGAAGATGAAGTGTATTCTTAGTCGATTGTAGAAAACCGGGTTAATGTTTCTGCTCTGCAGTGATCAACGTTAAAACCGGAAAAGGTTGATGTCCACCACGTCCGGTTTTAGTATAGTGTTAAGGATGGAGATGAGAACGGACGGTTAATCGATAATGGAAAAAAAACGCTTTGTTATCTATTACAGTTTTTCTTCCATAACAATCAACGTTAAAAACAGAAAATAGTTAATCGCTACCACTTCCTGTTTTAGTTGTAGGTTAAGAACAGAGATACTATGCATTCCTAGGACGTTTTATCAATTTTCAGAAACAGCTTCTAGCTTTCTACTAACGTCTTTAGCTCTAAAGTGATCAATCTTAAACCGGAGTCGTTGATTTCTGCCACTTCCAGTTCAAGAGTCACCTTCATTAATTTTAAAACATTTTTTCCTACATAATGATGTAATACTTGGTTTAATTCCAAGTAAACTTGATACATATATGTCTTACAATCTGGAAAGAAATACTCGCGAGGGTAAGGAACCCCTAGTATCCCAAGGAGTAAGCATGGGAGAGCTGACATTTTAAAAATAATTGTAATGATCGCCATGCCGTTCAAGTTCATCCCTGAAGAATCAGAAAGAGTGACATTTTGAAATTAATCGAAAATAACGGATATTTAAGGCGAATCCATAGTTCTCATTAGTGCTAAGACGAATAGTTGTACATTTGATACAATTTAAAAAGAAGTAAGAATGCGACTTTTGAATTTAATTAATGTAAACTTATGCATTAAGAAAAACTAGACTATTTGCCATCGAAAGTTGTAGGTGCAACTGTAGAGTTTTTTATTATTATTATTTTTAAATTATGCTTTTAAATAGCACCACGACATGGGACGGAGAGAGAGTGAGAGATTTCTGGCCTTTTCAACATATTCTTAAACGTTTATAATGATTTTGTTAAGATTTTCTTATAATTTTAATTTACGTTTGTTTCTTATATTGCAAATACACACAACTTATAAGATGTAACTACAACTTAATTTTGAAGACACTCGAAAATGGTGACGCCATTTCCGTTGTTCTAGTAGCTAGCAGGCGCGCCTTTTGTTCATGTAGTCACACGTTCGATTCCCAGTGGGAGTTTCTTACAAAATTTGGACGATTACTGTGTTTAAATTTCATCATAATCTTTGAGTCTACGTCTCATATAACCTCGAAACAGAAAGGGAATCCTAAACGTAGATAATTAACTAACTCGAAACCGGTGATAGTACAAAACCCAAAGTTTCAGCAGAAAACTAGCACAAAAATTTGGAATAGAAAAAGTATCAAGTACTCAGTTGGAGGGTGAGGGAAAGGATGGGAACTTGGACATAAGACCATAAAACACACTATTGAAATGACAGTCAGTGAAGATTATAGAGGTGGCTCTTGGGCCTAGAGCTTCGAAATTCCATCTAGGGCATTTCCCGAGCGTGCTTAATCTGAGTTAACAGAATGTTCACAGTAATATATTCACCCATCGTTTATTCAATCCCCCCGCACTGGAAAATCTGAAATGAACATTGTCTCCTATCGTGCTCAATATGAATTACATGTATTTTTGCAGCACTGCTTTTTACCTATAGTGTAATGAAATTCATCCACGAGAAAATCTGTAATCAACACTCAGGCAGGTAGCAAAGGGTGGTGCCCCCCCTTCGATCCCAGAAATAAAAAATTAAGGAAATATAAAACAAAATGAAATGACAAAAAGAAGGATCAGAGTTAAAAATTAACAAGAAAACTACAGGAAGCTTTTGCTTATTCTTTCTTATGAGGAGATTTGTATTACTTGCAACACGGTGGCGAGGTACGTGAGGTATTCTGGAAGAATCAGGGAATTTAAAATTTCAAGAAAAGTTATGGGATTCTCAGAATTCCTGCTATTAGTGAGGGGAGATTTCAAGTTTTCGAAAGCATAAGTGACGTTGTGTAATAGCTTGGAAATTTTTAATCATAACTTTTCGTCACCGCATCCTTGCAGTATCAAACATGCTATTTCAAGGACAATATTCTGTTGCTCCTTTAACCTGTCATTTAGAACCGACAGTAGTTGACGGAATAATAATAAAAAAAATATGTTGAAAGAAAGTTCTGTTAGCATTTGATTCAACAGAGAAAAGAACGCATATATTGTAAAACTAGTTGAATATACACATGCTTCGCACAGGGGCTGTATTTGCAAGTCAACGCCTGTGGGAATATCACCATTGATCTCAGCGACCGCGAAAAGTATAGATTTGATTCTAATATGGGTAATTTTGTGCTGTTTTTTTTTACATGTCTCGGTATCCACCCCCCGCTGACACCCGGCCCACATACTTGAAAGTCATCGCTAATGGAAGTGTCACCATTGATTTCAGCGACCGCGAAAACTTTTTTTTTTTTTTTTTTTTACATTCGCTCAGTCGCGTTACTCTTAGTCGGTAACCTAGAGCATTCGAAAACCGACGAGTTAGTATCATTGCGAATGATTTCTATGGTAGTTTTGTTTTTATTTTCTTTCTTTCCATAAGTGAAAAAAGACAAGAGGAAAATTTGGGAGGGAAAGGATAGGGGAGGAAAAGAGACCAAAAAAGAGGGAAAATATACAAAAACGAAACAAACCAAACAAAAAAATTAATTTGACACTAATATCGGTCATTAGGATTACTTTTAAATATCTTGGTATCTCACCCCCCTCCGGTGATCCCCGGCCCGGAGCCTAATAGCGTGAATTTGGAAGTTAATGCGACTGGAGTTTCACCATTGATTTCAACGACCGCGAAAATATGAATTCGACACTAATAGCTGAAGTGGTAGAGCGTTGGCTTCGCATTCGGGAGGTTGTGGCTTCGAATCCCGCTGCCTACAATTCTGACTGAGGTTTTCTAGGATTTCCCTCAGTCCTACCAGGACAGGACATAATAAAATCGTGCAAAAGCCGAAAACAATGGAAAAGTTCTAAAAAGAGTGATTAAAGTTAGTTAATATTATCAACAAAACTTATTAAGTCTTTGCTAGCTTGACAAATTATTTTTTTATATAAATTGGTATGAAGTTGTGTGATGAATGCCACTTGAGTTGACTACTATCCAGAGATATTGAAAGATCGCAACCCGTATACATTTGAATGATACATTAGAATAATGGATTTGATGTACATTGACTTCAGGTCGATAAGCGAGGTCAAAAGAAACTGTATTTGTTGGTTGTCTTGTCAGTGTTGGATCCGTTTCTGCACAGACAGCTGATGTGTAGAGATAAGTTAATACTCTGCAATATTTCAGGTGTCGTCATTATTAAATTATCTTATTCCGAAATCACCATATTTTTACTACAGAAAATATTATCCTTAGTCAGATAGACTGCTCAGTTTGATAGCCAACTAGCCAGACAATCTGCGCAAGTGGTGTTTGAGGGTACGAATTTAAAATTTTACATGAAAATTAGGACGAAATAAGCCACTATTTTTGTTTCCCAGAGATGGTGCTCTGCTTAGGGAATAAAAATAGCAAATGCAACCCGTGATATTTTTATAAACTTTTTTGCGGGATTTCAATTTTCCTTCATATTTCCGTAATTTTGCAGTTTGGAGTAGGATTTGTATTATTCATTGGATATGTTTATTAGTAGACTGAAACGTGGTTATATTTCTCGGGATGGTAAAAATCTAGAGCAGCAAGTGTGGAGCGGAAAAAAGGTTACATCTGTTGTACATACAGACCTTTTTATGTGCTTTTGATTATCAAGTTTTCGTTTAGTGACGTCAGAGTGAGTGACGTGTATTACCTTACGCCCTCTACTGACAATACGTAAGTGCAGTTGTAGTAGCAAGCGGGAGACTACGAATATGCACACACACAGTTACAGTTCGTGTTTTGTATGAGTGCTGTGAGCTGGAACTTGCTGCTCGGTAGGAAGCAGTCGTATGCAACTATCGTAGACTGCGGTCAACACAGATCGCGTAACTGTCTAACACATAAGTGAGTTTAATAGTAAGTGAAGTGAGTATAATTACGTGCTCCGGTGTGATTTTTATACCTACTGGAAGTTAGTGCTGCAGGAAATTGGGACGTGTATAACATTGGACTCCAGCCTGTGCACAGGACTGACTGACAGTGTGAAAATCACGTCGAATCTTCTAGAAGATAGGAAGATCAAGGGGAGCATTACTTATAAGAGAAGTTTTTTTTCCCTGTTATCCAAGACTACGAGCGGAAACCACGCTTGCAGAATTTGAGGTAAGATATTCACGTATTCTATTCCGTTTTTTTTTTTTTGGTAAAATTTCCAACAACATCATGGCGCATGATCAACAAACGCATCCCAAGATGATATGTGTGTAATCTGTTTTGCTTGCATCATGTATCTAGTTTCTAGCTACTGACGTAAGCGTGTGGAAACTAGCAGGTATATTTCCTTCTGTACAAATATTAGTGTGTGTGTGTGTGTGTGTGTGTGTGGCGGGGGGTACGAAGTATTTATTAGGATCACTTATTGAAATGATAATATCGTAATATTCCGTACCCGGGCGGTAAATTTTGAACTAATGCGGAAATTTTTAATTCTATTTTTTGCAATAGATAAATAGAGTAATTATCTAGAGGGAGTTTGTTAGTCAGGTGATTTTGCTGACTAGAAGTGGTAGAAATGAGTCATTTCCGGTTTCAACGTTGATCACCGTAGAGCAAAAACTGTAACAGATAGCGTAAAAGGGTTTTCAGCTATCGATTATGCGTTTCAAGGACAATTCTCATCTTCAGCCTTAACATTCTAATAAAGCCGGAAGTGGTATACATGAGTCATTTCCGGTTTTATTGCTGATCACTGTAAAGCGAAAACGATAATAGATAGAAGCAACGTTTGGCAATCAATAAAGTGTGTCAAGGAGAACTTTCATCTTCATCAGTAACATCCTAGTAAAACCGGAGGTAGTAGAAATAAATTCTGGCTTCAAATTATTCACTCATTGGTCTTGTCTATCATTACTATTATCTTCTGGTTTTTCAAACCAAGTACTTCCGGTTTTAGTGCTGATCCCATTAGGTTAGAAACCACAATAAATAGCGAGAAGTGTTTTCCTGTAATCAACGAATTGTCCAAAATATATTTACTAACCCCACACTAACTTTTCTACTAAAACTGGAAGTGACAGAAATCAAATACTTCCAGTTCATACATTGAGTATTGTATACAGTATACCCTCTACTCAACTCGGAATTGAAACAAATATACTACTGTGACTTCTTACATCGTAATATTAGTGCGTACGTCCGTTCCTCCGCAGGATAACATTTCAACGGATGCGATTTTTTTGCAATACATAGATAAAGGTATCATATTGAGGGAGTTTGTTAATAGAGATGATTTGACAATCGAAACTGATAGAAATTAGCCATTTCCGGTTGTAATGTTTAACTTGAAGAAGAAGATTAATAAAGATGATCATTATAGATCAAAAACGGTAACAAATAGGGAAAAGCGGTTCTCGGTAATCAAATATTCGTTTAATAGGTAACTCTCATATTCATTCTTAACAGTCTAGTGAAATCGGAAAAGGTAGAAATGAGACATATCCGGTTTGAATATTGATCACCATAGAGAAAAAAACTATAATAGATAGTAAGAAGAATTTTCTGCAATGGATAAAACTTTTCAAGAGAAACTTCAAGAATAACGCCCAAGTGAAAAGGATGTTATAAAAATTACTTATAACTTCCGATTTCAATTTAGTCTACATAAAGCGAAAACTATAATATATATAGAGAAGCTGTTTTTGGGAATCAATTTTGCGTTGTGGAAACAGGTATCGCATCTATTGAACTCCTGTTCAAACCAGAAGTAACAAGGACCAACAACTTTCGCTTTTAATCTTGCTCGCTATAGATTACAATTGATAATGGATAGTGAGAAGCGATTTTCTGTAATAAATTAGGTGTCCAAACGATAATAGATTGTGTGAAGCGGTTTTCAGTAATAAATTAAGTGTCCGAAGTGTATGTTTTATCTCGACTCTAACCTTTCAACTAAATCCGGAAGTGAAATAAATAGACTGCAACATCCAGTTTTCACATTAATTGAGAACATATCTTCTGATTCTCTTTACGGTTTTCACTATAGTTTATTTTTGGATAACTACTGACCAGATCTTTACCAAATTTTACAACCAAGTAGCCCATTGCCGAAGGAAGAAAGACTGGCATATTTGTGTGAAGCCCGATCAAGAAGAGGCTGGACTCGAGTTGCATTTAATATCTTACTTCTCGATAACTATTTAATTAGCCAACAGCTTAACGAAAAACATCACTGTACTTGGTTGGCGACCACGGAGAGATACTGCCTGAATTTGGCTGAACTCGGCTTGTACACTATGATATACTCTATTCGTCGGTAACTACTAGCCAGATCTAACGCAAATCTGCTGATCGAGTAGCACAATATTTAAGGAATAACGATCGTGATTATTTGTGGCCGAGCGTGTATTGTATATGGATTTTTGTTTATATGTACTGACCGAATCGGAACTAAATTCGGTGGTCGGCAGTCCAAACCTTACTAATTAAGGTCGTTATAGTTGGTGGTCGAGGTCGGACAAGTTTTGGAGTTGACTGAGTAATCTCTTGCCAGATTTAATCTAAAGAAATTACCAGTTACAGAAAACTATTCGTAACTATCAAGGTTGTTTGTTTAAAACAAAATGTTTAAAAGAAGTGATTAAAACTTGTCTTAAACAATTGATTTTGTTTTAAACAAATTTTATATACGTTTTAAACATTTTGTTTTAAATACCTGTATTTTTAAGACTTGTTTTAAACATAGCTTTACTTTTATTTTATTTCATTTTTGTTAATAAAGATAAAGAAATCTGCCAGAGAAAGAAAATGGTCGAAAAGTGCTTCTCATTCAAAAGATTATTTTCTTCCCATCTGAAAGTTTTGATTCCTTGTGGCTGCAGCAAGTCACTGTGGTGATCTGCAATTTCTTTTGGCGGTTTTTCCTTGTTTTTAACGTTTATTGTACTGTTTAAATACTTATCAGTTAACTTGCGATAAAGTGTCGTAGTCGAAGGTTGGACTTCTTATAGAACTGATATTAAAAAGTAACTAAAAGAATTATCATGGAAACTAGTTTTTGTATTTTATTCAGAAAACAAACAAAGGATTCTTTGCTAAATTGTGCTTCTGAAATATCGCAGGCATTCATTGACACAGTTACGCTCGGTTCAGACGAACAGAAATGCCTGTTGCGGGCCCGCAACAGACTCGCACAGGAGTCACAGATCAACCAGTTCAGACGAGCAAGGAAAGTCTTCTGCGGGCTCGCATCAAACTCGGGGGAGCGTTTCACTCCAACATAGAAAACAGTTTACTTTATTTTCAGCTACACTTGTCTTCCATGTTTATTGATTTACGCAATGACGAAGAGAAGTTCTTTAAATTATTTTCGCATCACTAGCACAGTAAAATTAAAGCAGAAGGCACTATCTTAAGACTTCCGATATCACCAATTCAAATGTTAGCTGTTGCATTAAATGTAAGCTAATTATGTTAAGTAATTATCGTTTGTATGAGTGCAGAAAATAAGACATTCAGGGACCTATTCATATACATTTTAAGTTCTTATTAGCGTCCACTAGCATAGTTTAACTATCGCGTGACTAATTTCAATTTTTGGCATGTGTTGGCAGTTTTAAATTAAAAATTAGACATTTAATTTAGCTTTCCAAATATTACGCTCCTAAGAGATGCATTTCAGTAACAGTAAAATAATGGAGCACAGGTTCCAGCGTTTTTTACTTTTTTCTCTTGAAAAAGAGAGGGGGACTCCTATAGTAGGGGGTCGCGGTGGTTCAGTGGTAGTGTGTTCTCCACTGGTGCGTGGCGTCCCTGGTACAATGCCAGCTTCAGTTAAGTGGGCTTTGTGATTGACAAACACCGTGTGCTTGGGTTTTCTCGGGTTCTCCCGTTTCCTCCCACTTTCTTCATTCTTTCATTCATTCATTCTCATCATAATGCTAAAAGGATTCATTTCATTTCTATAGTAATGAAATTTCTCTTTATATATTGAAAAAGCGTTCAATGTGACTATTCGCTTAAATCGAAGGTGTGAAATTCCGAAGGTAAACTCTTAAATAAAAATATTTGATTTAGTATTTCCGAATAGTCCACCTCTAATCTGGGAAAAGTATAATGTTTTTTTTTTATATAATTGTAGCATTTCCCTTTATTTATTCACACAGTGCAGTGTGAGAGAGGCTCTTAAGTTAAAGATGTAAATTACAAATATGAATTCTTACATAAAACAATGGAACATGTTTCAAGGCTTTGGTATATTCTCCTGCTGAAAGAGGAAGGGCGGTCATTTATATAATATCTAAATTTCCACTTATTTATCTACAGCCTAAGTGGATAGGTGAGTTTAAAATTTTGCCAAAAATAGAGTTTTCGATTAGGTTTTCTAATTTCACTTGTATTGATATGCGATCATCAGGGGAAAGGTGGTTCAATATATTTTACGAATAACTATAAAAGGATTTGAGAAAATCCCCAATATGTGTAGCACACCATAAGGAGGCAATGCAGCAAACGAAGAAAGAAAAAGATGGATTGATTATTTGTAAGCTACATACACTATGTGATCAAAAGTATCCTGACACCAGTCTGAAAATGACTTACAATTTCGTGGCACCCTTCATCGGTACCTCTGAAATTTAATATGATGTTGGTCCATCCTTAGCCTTGATTACAGCTTCTCTCGCAGGCATACTTACAATCAGATTCTGGAAAGTTTCTTGGGGAATGGCAGCACATTCTTCACGAAGTGCTGAACTGAGGAGAGATATCGATGTAGGCCGGGTGAGGCCTCGCACGAAGTCGGCGTTCCAAAACATCCCTAAGGTTTTCTATATGATTCAAGTCATTACTCTGTGCAGGGCAATCCATTACAGGGAAGTTATGATTGTGTAACCACTCCGCCACAGGTCGTGTAATATAAACAAGTGCTCGATCGTGTTGAATATTGCAATTGCCATTCCCGAATTGCTCTTCAACAATGGGAAGCAAGAAGGTGCTTAGAAGATCAATGTAGGCCTGCGCTGTGAGAATGCCACGCAAAACAATAAGGGGTGCAAGAAAAACACGACTACACCATAACACCACCACCTCCGAATTTTACTGTTGCCACAACACACGCCGACAGATGACGTTCACCGGGAATTCAACATACCCACGTCCTGCCATCGGATCGCCACATTGTGTACTCTGATTCGTAACTCCACACAACGTTTTTCCACTTTTCAACCGTCCAATGTTTACGCTCCTTACACCAAACGAGGTGTCGTTTAGCATTTACCTGCGTCATGTGTGGCTTATGAGCAGCCACTCGGTCATGGATTCCACGTTTTCTCACCTAATGCCTAACTGTCATAGTACTTGGAGTGGATCCTGATGCAGTATGAAATTCCTGTGTGATGGTCCGGAAAGATGTCTTTCTATTACACTTTACGACCCTCTTCAACTGTCGGCGGTTTCTGTCAGTCAACAGACGAGGTCAGCCAGTACGCTTTTGTACTGTATGTGTCCCTTCAAGTTTCCACTTCACTATCACATCAGACACAGTGGACCTAGTCATGTTTAGGAGTGGGGACATTTTACGTACAGATTTCTGACACAAATGACACCCAATCACTTAACCACGTTCGAAGTCCGTGAGTTCCGTCGAGCGCCCCATTCTGGTATCTCACGATGTCTAATGACTACTGAGGTCGCTGATAATGAGTACCTGGCAGTAGGAGGCAGCACAATACACCTAATATGAAAAACGTATGTTGTTGGGGGTGTCCGGATAGATGTGATCACATAGTGTAGGTAGAGTTTAATGGCATTTTTATAAAATTGTTATTTATGTCAACAAACATTCAGTTGCTATCTCTAAAATAGCAACGATGTGCACAATATTATACGAGAACCAATAATATATTTCTTACGTATCCAGCACGCTTTTTAAACTTCATGAACACCCTCATATTCACCTAATTTTCGTGTTAAATCTAATAATTTTAAAATTCAATACGTTAACAATGGACGACAAATTGTCAGTCGAAAAACGACGTTTTTACTTTTGAGTTTTGCTATTATGTTGATGGTTGTTATTGGACTCCAGCGTCCCTTTACAGCACAGAAGCTATGTAATACGTGACCTCGATCTAAAGTATAATGCTGTGTTACAAATGGTCCATTCATTTCGGAGTGAGTGATATAAGAAATTTTATCAAATAACTGCATTAACAATAGCGTGTCGTCCTAAGAACCCATTTATTGTATATGTTTATTATATTACAATAAAGGTTCATAACCTGGTTGCTGAAAAGGGATGTTAAAAAAAATCTAATGTAAATACTGCAGCGAATTTATTATTATTATTATTATTATTATTATTATTATTATTATTATTATTATTATTATTATTATTATTATTATTATTATTATTATTATTATTATTATTATTATCACATTCGCTCAGCCGCGTAACTCTAAGCGGGTGCTTGACCATTCAAAACCGGCGAGGTATAAAAATTGGAATGTTTATTTTTTTTTATTTTCGTATACTTTATTTCATAAAATAGGAAATGGAGAAAAAAGGACAGGGAAGAGGTCAGAAACAACCGAAGACAAGGTATTAATATGCAAAAAGAAAACAAAGCAAAAAGAAAAGGAACAAAGGAAAAACAATTATGACTTAACAATATCTTGACTCTAGTTTTAAGGTGTTACTATGGCACTAGTAACACAACGTGAATATTAGGATATCACATTTAAAAGTAATAATAATACATAACAATGCTGTGTTTTCTTCTTTGTTCATTCATTAAATTTCTCACATAGGCCTACGGTCTCACACATTTTGTTTCATGTCTCTCGCTTTTCTATTTCTGTCTCGATATTTTTCACACTTTAAATACCACATTTCGGTTTATTTTCGTATCTCGTTAATGAATAGTTCTAAGTCCAGTTCATCGATTTCCATTTCTGCGGGCGTGGGAAAGCCTGCTTGTGTAGCTTAACTTATTCCTAGCAATGGTTAGCCGACTCGCTACACATGCGCGGGCTCGTTGTAAGCCAGCAGTCCCCGCAACATATTTTTTGCCCGCTGCGTGTCCGCAGCAGAGTCGCGAGGGGCAGACTTGTTCATGTGGCAGGCATGACAAGAACCAATGTAATCCCCGCGTAACGGTTCAGTTTTACTCCCTTAAATTTTTACCCTCCAGTAAAACTGTCCCGGGAAATTTTTACCCCGTGCCATATTATTCATACTAGCGACCATAGGTAAAAGTTTACTACACATATGAGACCTACATCCCCCACTAAAACCAACTACAAAATTTCACATCCCCAAAAATTCCAGCAATGAGAAACACAAGGTGGGTAAATCTCTCCCGGGAAATTATTACCCGTGCCATATTATTTACACTAGCGTACATAGGTAAAAGTTTACTTCATATATGACACCCACATCCTTCACTGAAACCAACAACAAAATTTCCCATCACCAACAATTACAACAATGAGAAACACAAGGGTTGTATAACTGTCCCGGGAAATTTTTACCCCCTGCCATATTGTTCATTCTAGCGTGCATAGGTAAAAGTTTACTAGATATATGACACCAACATTCCTTACTAAAACCAACAACAAAATTTCGCTTCCTCCAACACTTCCTGCAATGAGAAACAAAAGGGTTGTTGAACTGTCCCGGGAAACTTTTACCCAACTGCCATATTATTCATTCTAGCGATTATAGGTAAAAGTTTACTATCTACAAGACACCTACATTCCTCACAAAAACCAACAACAAAATTTCACCTCCACCAACAATTCAAACAATGAGAAACACAAGGGGGGTAAAATTTTCCCGGGAAATTTTTACCTCTGCCATATTATTCATGCTTGCGTACATAGGTAAAAGTTTACTACATATATGACACCTTCATTCCTCACCAAAACCAACAACAAACTTTCACCTCCCTCAACAATTCCAACAATTTGTAACCCAAGGGGGGGGTTAAAACTGTCCCGGGAAATTTTTACCTCTGCCATATTATTCATACTAGCGTACATAGGTAAAAGTTTGCTACATATATGACACCTACATCCCTCACTAAAACCAATAACAAACTTTCACCTCCTCCAACAATTCCAACAATGTGAAACAAAAAGGGGTTAAACTGTCCCGGGAAATTTTTACCCCTTGTCATAATATTCATACTAGCGTACATAGGTAAAAGTTTACTACATATATGACACCTACATACCTAACTAAAACCAACTAAAAAATTTCACCTCCTCCAACAATTCCAACTATGAGAAACAAAAGGGGGTAAAACTGTCCCTGAAAATCTTTACCCCCTTGCCATATTATTCATACGAGCGTATATAGGTAAATGTTTACTACATATATGACACCTACATCCCTCACTAGAACCAACAAGAAAATTTCACCTCCCTCAACAATTCCAACAATCAGAACCACAAGAGGAGTAAAAATATCCCGGAAAATTTTACCCCCATTCCATATTACCCATACTAGCGTACATAGGTAAAAGTTTACTTCATATATGACACCCACATCCTTCACTGAAACCAACAACAAAATTTCCCGTCACCAACAATTCCAACAATGAGAATCAAAAGATGAGTAAAACTGTCCCGTCAAATTTTTACCCCCTGCCATATCATTCAAACTAGCGTACAAAGGTAAAAGTTAACTACATGTATGACACCTAAAATCCCTTACTAAAACCAACAACAAAACTTCACCTCCCCCAACAATTCCAACAAGGAGAAACACAAGGGGGTAAAATTGACCCGGGAAATTTCTACCCCTGGCATATTATTCATACTAGCGTACATTGGCAAAAGTTTGCTACATATATGACACGTTCACCAAACAAAATTAACAAAAACAAAATTTCACGTTCACCAAATTTCAACAAAATGTATGTGTCATACATGTCTTAAAGTTTTACCTATGTAAGCTAGTATGAATAATATAGCAGGGGGGTAAAAATTTCTCCGGACAGTTTTACTCTCCTTGTGTTTCTCTTTGTAGGAATTGTTGGGAGCTGAAATTTTGCTGATAGTTTCAGTGGGGGATGTAAGTGTCATATATGTAGTAAATTTTTACCTATGTACGCTAGTATGAATAATATGGCAGGGGTAAAAATTTCCCGGGACAGTTTTACCTTCCTTGTGTTGCTCATTGTTGGAATTGTTGATGGAGGTATGGTTAGGGATGTATGTGTCATATATAACAAACTTTAGCTACGTACGCTAGTATGAATATTATGGCAAGGGGTAAAAATTTCCCGGGACAGTTTTACAGGGGGGTAAAAATTTAAGGGGGTAAAACTGAACCTAGCCTCAATTTCAGTCGTTGGGAGCAGTAATGTAGATTTAGAAACCCTTTGCTGAGGAAAATCCACAGAAAGAATTGAAGTCCTTATATCAAATAAATACTGACTTTGATCACCATTTCTATTGACCGTAAGGACCTAAAGTTCCAAATTGCTTTCTTATTTATTTTTGGCCTAGGATTTCAAAGGTGGATCTACATTCGAGTTTTGGGCCTGCTTAAAATTCTGAAAATTGGGCCTAAGCAACATTACAGTTTTGATCTCTATATTTCCTCCGTATTTATTCGGTGTAAGGAACTCCAACTTATTCTGTTAGACTTTGCTTATCAAAAGGTTTCTAAAACTGCCTTACTGTCCCCAAAATCTGACATTCAGGGTAGGGTTGGAGGCGGCTGCTCTCCTGCTTCACTAATGCCCCTGTCTAGCAGCTGCCATATGAAACTATCCTACACCATTTTACGTGGCTTCAGTTACATTTATTTCGGACTCTTGACTGCGAAGATGTTACTTTTTGAAATAGAATTCATTTTCTGAGTAAAACAGAACTTTATTGGAAATGGACTTGGATCCATTGTGCTCTGAACGCCCAAACATTACTTTTATTCAATAAATTATTGATTTGAAAAAAAAGAACCAATTACATAGGCTTGCAGGAAATATTCTAAAGTTAACCCAAAGCGAAGTGTGCTCCAAATATTAGTTTTCGAATATTTATTATTTAAAATAATTTTATTAGCATCAGTGTTCTAAAATATTAATCAAATTTTGCAACTAAAATCTCACCCGCCTCACGAAACGTAAGTTTAGTCACTAAGCCGCACATACGTATTTCTGGCAAAATTCTAACCTTAAACATATAAACCTACTCGCTTTGCATTTGAAATTTCCAATCGCAATCCAAGATGGCCGCCATAATGCTTGATAGCACCATCTGATGTGTCAAACCACTTTTAAGTTTCATCATTATCCCACAACCCATTCTCAACATACAAGGGTGGTGAGGATTTATTTTTATCATGTATTAGGGCCATCCGGAAAGTGGTACCCGTTTGTGCAATAAAGACACAGTAGTACATATTAACAAATATACACAATTTTATTGGAAAGAGCGTACTTTGCTCTACTTCTCCACATAATCACTAAGCAAATTGAGTCATTTGTCATACCATGTGACGAGTTTTTGTATTCCAACGTCATAGTCCTCCGCCACCAGCGTATTGAGATACTTAGTCACCTCTCGTTTAAGTTCTTCATCGATGTCAAATCTTTTTCCCGCCAGAAAGTCGTTAAGCATCGTAAAGCGATGAAAATCCGAAGGGCCCAAGTCCGGGCTATACGGTGAAAGTCGGTTGAAGGTTTCCCACTTCACTTGCTGCAAAAGCTATCGTGTTTTCGCAGCTGCATGGGGCCTGGCATTATCATGAAGCAGAATGTGTGCCTTGTCGTCTTCGGATTGAGGCCGACTGTGGAATGAGGCTGACGAGTATGGACACGACACAAGAAGAATTTAATCCAAAGAAGGATAAAACAACGTAAAATAGATTGAGTTAATCAAATATTCATTGTAAGAGTCACTATGGGTTGTGTTAGATTCATTGGTATTGTCATATTATGTTTTCTTTTTAAAAAAAGAAAAAGTAAAAAATGTTGGAAGGAAGGAAGAAAAAATATTGAAACTGTTAAAAGTGTAACGAGAGTTGGTAAGACTGTTAGAGGAAAGATTGCAGTCGCGAATTGTGGGCGTGGTCTTAAAAATCCGAATCTACAAGCTAAAGTGGGTCCCGTGCCTACTTTACTTGTGTTCGTAATTACTTAGCCGGAAGGTTACTCCGTCGTATTTATTTAACCGGAATGTTACCCTTCTGTTTCGTAGTGGTATTGCCGGATGATTACTCTGTTCGTATTGTATAGCTGGAATAGTGTCAAAACGGAGTATTGGTATAACAAGAGGATTTGTGCAGTCAATGGAGTTTTGTTTCGTTTCGGCAGGATTTCTCTTTTGAGAATTTGTTCACCGTTTTTATTCCTGTTTTGTGTGATGAGAGTATTATCGTCGACTGTCGATGAAATAACATTGGTGTTAAGTCAGTTAAATAACGAAGTGATCAGTAAAGAAAGGAATGTTTTATTCCTCGTCTATTCTATTCTCGCAAGCAAACTTAGTGGCAAGTCAAACGGGCTCTTTTTGTTTCCTCGTTTTGTGGTCGCTAAGTAATGAAAGCGAATAGTAGAGTGAAAGTTTTCTTTCATAGTGAATTATATACTTGGGAAATAGTAGCACAGAGTGTTATTTGCTTTATAAGCTTATTCTTGCTTTTTTGTTACTTCTGTGCAGAGGAAAAGTGAAGTTTAAAGGGCAGTGCTTGTGGGGCCTATTGTGGCGAGTGAAAGCCCGCTTAGATCACCTTATTAGTAATTTCTATCGGTCACTAGCTGGTGTGGTTAGCTTAAACACCAGAAATATTTATTTCTTGCTTTTCTTTTTCGTTCGGAAACTAAGGCATAGAAAGGTTATTGCAAGGAATTACTTTACTTTCGAAAAAAGACGTCTTTACCACCAATCTGATTTCAATCGAATATCAGAAAGCTCAGACGGAAGCCTGACTACCGAAAGAGAGCGAGCATTACACATAGAAGGTAATCCATACTATAACCAAGATAAGGTGAGTGTAATTTTTGACTTATTATAAGTAGTGACTGTGACTTGTCTTAATCTGTGTTTTGTGAGGTTGTACGCTTTGAAATCCACTTCAGGTTGTATTGCTAAGGCAATTCCATCATTTTTTCACCCTTACAAAAATTTCTAGAATTTTATGGAATTTTTCATCTTTTCGGAGTTAAGTAGTACGGGCAACAAAAGTGACCAATTATTAAAAATCCTTAAGAATTCCAATATTTCCAGTTTAATTTGGTTTCTTTTACAGTATTTGGTTAAGATTCATTTTATATGAGAAGTTTCGAGTATTTTGCCGTTAGAAAACTAGAATGCAATTATCTTTTCCTCTAACATTCTCATTCCACTTGATTGAAAAGAGTAATGAAAGAAATTAAAAAGGTATTGATTAAGAATTGTGGGAAATGTTGAATAATATATGTTTAAATCAAGAATTGAGATTCAACATTTTAATTCCACATTTTTATAAAAATCGAGACTGAGAGTTCTTATAATAAATTCATGGTTTATTACAACATAAAGAGACATTATATAGACTCTTTTGCTTGAAATTGAATATTTCAGTAATAAAATATTATTAGAATTCTTAAAGAAAGTGAAAATTAGATGCGCGCTTGTAAATTTTTAGTTTGATTATCTTTATGAATTCAGGTAAAAAGTAACGTTTATAGAATAATTGAAAATCATTGATATTTAGAGGAACTTAATTTAACGTATTGCATTTTGTATTTTCTTGCATAATAGAAGATACATTTAATTATTTTTTGGATATTTACTATTTAGTTTTCAAGTTTATTAAAGAAATTTTTGCTTATAGATTCACTCACGTTTTTTGATAGTATTTTTTTATATAAATTTTTTTGATTGTATTTTTTTCAACAGTATATTTACACTATTCTAACCCAATAGTGCAAATATACAACCCAATATTGTTAATAAAATTGTTATTGAAAATTGAATTGTTGTTGTCGTCATTTATTTAATATATAATAATTTGTTTCCTAATTATTTTGAATTTAATTTTGTGTGGAAATATTGGAATGATAATTCTCTTTCACACTGACTAGATGTACGATGGAGAACTAAATCTTCTGGTTCAAAGTCCCATCGACTAGGCGATAATCGGTTTGCATTCGGTCTGACGATTATTATTATTATTATTATTATTATTATTATTATTATTATTATTATATCTTTGAATAATAATAGTTGTTGGACTGGGAGCTTTCTGTGGATGCTAGGTGGAAGGGGCGTTACAAATGACGCCTGTAGACAACAGACCTCGCCGTCGATTTTGTATTGCCCGCCGTAATTTCATTATTGTTCCACAATACGCATTAGCATTAATTGTGTCTCCACGGGCCATGAAATCAGTGAGCAGAATATGGTTGCCATGAGTTTCCTGGTAGACGGAACTGTCTTGAATTTTAGTGGTGTGGTCGGTGAATGAGCGTGGTGCCACTCCATGAACTGTCGTTTACTCTCACTTGTATAACAAACAGGTTTCGTCCCTTGTAATGATGGGATTCAGGAAAGAGTCTCCTTCATCGGAAAAACGTCCCAGAAACGTCACTGTTGCAGCCATACGCTTGGTTTTGTGCTCATCTGTGAGCATGCGAGCGTCCCACCTTGCACACATTTTGGAATAATGCAGATGGTCTTTGACAATTTCATGAAAAATTGTTCGAGACGCATAAGGAAAATGTTCACAGATTGCATCAATTGTGACGCGCCGATCGTTCCTCACGCATTCGTCTACTGACCTCAGCAGTTCGTCTGTAATGACAGATTGTCTCCCTGAACGCTCCTCGTCGTGTGTACACCCCCTCCATAGGTTCAAGTTGCGACACCAGCTCCGAACAAACGACTCGTCCATCACATTGTCTCCATACACCTCCTTTAATTGACGATGAATTGCACAAGATCGAACGTTTCGTGCATTAAGAGATTTAACCACGGTCCTCACTTCACAACTGGCAGGGTTCTCAATTCGTTTAATCATTATAAACGAGCACAGACACAACACAGGCACTGCTAGCGTCACGCAACCTTGCACAGAGCAGACAGATAAGCCACTGACGCGGTCTGACCTTGCTCAGCGGCTCCCCGAGTCGTCAGCACTTCATGCGGCACAAACGGGTACCACTTTCCGGATGGTCCTCGTATATTGATAGATTGTGTTAAATCTTTATAGTAGATTTTAAAATATATCTAAAAAGCTTATTACGACCAAGAAAGAGCTTATGAGAGTTAGTGGCAAGATGGTATAATAAAAGGGGGTCGTCATATGAAAAAAAGTTTAGAATTACTAATCTATACTGAAATATTATATACCCAACACATTGTAATCGTAACCAAGACAAAATAAATGGTTACCAAGACAAAAACGATCGGTTACAAGCAGTGGTGCTATCCAGCCGGTTCCGACCAGTTCGCTAGAACCGGTTGTTAAATATTCCGAGTTCGCAAAACTGTTTCTTACAATCAGACATGGCAGTAAATTTTACCCAGTTATACTCAGGAACAGTAAATTTTAGTTTAACTATCTCTGTTTTTAGAAATTCTCACAGCTAAAAGGTTAAACCTATGATTTCAAGAAACAAAGTATAAACGATTTATTTCTTAATCTCAAATTCTCGGATATCAAAAAAGAAAACTGGGATCACATGAATGTAATGATGAGGGTTATTTAGGTCTACGTATATCTGAAACTCATACATTATCAACAATTCCCGATCCGTTGCTGGATTAAAGCCTTTCCAATACTTCTTGACAACCATCTATGATGGGTAATTTGTTTCCTAGATATTTGCAGTAGTATCTAATTTCGTAACACAACTTTGTACTAGAATGCTGTGTAGGGCGCTTCTTGTCACTTGTGGTGTGCAGTAAAAAAATGCTTTTCTCTACCTTGTACGGTTTGTTTCCTAAGAGATTTACATCTACTTATCTACCTATCCATCTAATCTCTCTCTCTCTCTCTCTCTCTCTATATATATATATATATATATATATATATATATATATATATATATATATATATATATATATATATATATACAGAACCGGTTGTTAAAGCATTAGAATAAAGCTACTGATTGCTAGTAAAGAGCAAGAAATCTTAACGAATAAGTTATTACCCGATTTTGAAATATATGTTTAAAATCATGTTTTAAACTGTTCAAAATCTTTTAAACATATTTTTTGTATGTGTTTTAAAACATGCTTTAAACACCTTTTTCATGTTTTAAACGCGTTTTGTTCTTTTCTAAAAAACACTGTATTTTTTCCTACCCTGTTAGCTATTACGTATTTTACTCTCTAGTGGTCAATGCAAAACCGGAAATGGTTTTAATTCATTATTAAGAACTGTGATGAAAGGTATTCTTGGAGTTCTTATTCAATTGCTGAAAACCGCATCTCGTTAGGTACTTCCGTTTTTGTGTTTCAGTGGTCAACGTTGAAACTTGTAAATAGTTGATTTCTGGCACTTCCGTTTCATAGATTACCTCAATTAACTAGCTCTCTCGAAATAATTCCTGTACCCATATTTTCAAAAGAAGATTTAAAAACTTGCTGTCTTTCAAGATTTATCGTCCGTAGTAACGGACGGGCAGTCAGGCTATTATTATTATTAGTATTAGTATGAGTAGTATTGTAGTAGTAGTAGTAGTAGTATTAGTTGTAGTAGTAGTAGTAGTAGTAGTAGTAGTAGTAGTAAGTATTCTGCCTGTTGGAACAGCCCGGAACTAAATAGGAAGTGTCAATGTGAGTGTGTGTGTTAAGTTTTGGTCTAGAAATGCTTCTTTTAAATTTCTCGATCTTCAGCTTTCTCTTTTTGTTCCAATAGTTTCTTCCATTTTTCAAATTATCGACCAGAGAATTCTTCTTCTTATTATTCTCTTTCCTATAATCTCTTATTTTTGACTTTAGTCTTCGTCAGTGGGTTGATGAGGAGCCAATACATTTTAATCCTGTTCCTAATAATACCAGACTGTAGCTTCGTCTATCTAGTTTCAAAAACTATTTTTTGCTTTTAATAACATTTTTAAATTTATAACCACAACTATTTCTTCCAGTTTATCATTACAGAAGCCTCATCCAATTCGTTTCGATAGAAATGAAAAACTCTTTCTTTTTCTATCATTGACATTATCTCCTCTACTCAACTAAACTGGAACATTGACAGAATTGTTCATGCGTATGTGTTATTTGCTAGTTTATATCTTTGAAAAAAAGAAAAGAGAAAAATACACCTTTTGTTACATCTGCCAACATATACTAACGCAATTCCACCATTCTTTCTAGGTTTGAAAATACCTGCTTTATTTTGTATGATCGTTATGTTTATATCACTTCCAGTTCAAATGTTATACCATCTTAAATTCCGGGTCAGGTTGAGAATTGATCACCCCATATCTTAAGAACAGGGATGAAAGGAACAAACAGTTTTCTTATAGCAGTAATGCTTATTAGCAAACAGAAATCAGCATGAGATAGTGCATTAGATAAGTAAGTATTATGTCAGATGTCTGCAGCATGATTTCAGTGCAATTTCCAATTTCAATTTATTTCATATTGTTCCTTGGAGTAGCCGCTACAGCTCTCGCCTTTGATGCGAGCAGTCCCTGGTTCAATTCATAACGTGGTCACTCGGTCGAATAAGTTTAATAGCTTTGCCAGGCCACTCATCCTGATTAAAGTATTTCCTGAGTTTCCCTCATTCACACCAGGGAAATGCCTGGATATTACCCTACAGGTACCAGGCCGCTTTAGTCCCACTTCATTCCTTTCCATCTTTCCCCTCCCCGGATATTGTTCTCGGCGAGAGGCATCCTTTCAATGAGACGGGCTTAAGACCACAATACCGTCGAAAATACCAATAAAGTGTATAAATAAAAAGATTCATTTCATATTGGATGAATGTGATTATGAATAATGATAAAGAGGTCACAGAAAAGATATACAACAATAAATACAATAAAAAATAATAAGTGTGTGTGTGTGTGTCTGTAGGTGTGTGTGTGTGTTTCATGGTCTTTTACAGAACCAGAGACCCATCGTTATATCTTTGGCCGGCTAAGAGTACTTAAAAATTCATAACAAAAGAGTCCTGGATGCCTTGTTGATTCCCTTCCCACACTCAACATCGATTTCGCATGTGTTTCTGAGCTCATATTTCAAAAAACATCTTGAGTTATTTTAGTACTCGGCGAGACAAAACACAAGAATCGAAACATCACACGCCTCGGTTGAATTCTTTCCTCCTCCTTTCAAGTTCAACATCGATTGTTCGTATGTTAACAAACTTGTATTTAAAGATGATTATGTCTTTATGTTTTGGATCTTTTATATGGATCACCTTCGTATGGATCAAAATTCAACACCATTTTTTCGTATGTTAGCGAGCTTGGGTTCCAAAAAAGAATTCTGTTGTTATGCGTTTTACGTCGAGTACTAGAAGCAATGAAAACATGACCTTTTCAGATGCATATCGCCAGCCCCCCCCCTTGGAGTTTCGAAACAAAACCTGTGCCAATCGTTTGTGCTACGTTTGTGCTGGAATGTACCGCAAAAATTTTTGTTTGTACCACTTCCGGTACGAAGTTATAAGGGTTTTAAAGTGGGGGGCTGGAGAAACGGCAGCCTCCAAACTTGGAATTTCGAAACAAAACCTATGGCAATTGTTTGTGCTACGTTTGGGCCGGAATGTACCGCAAAAATTTTCGTTTGTACCACTTCCGGTACGAAGTTATAAGGGTTTCAAAGTGGAGGGGCTGGAGAAACGGCAGCCTCAAAACTTGTAATTTCGAAACAAAAGCTATGCCAATCGTTTGTGCTACGTTTGTGCCGGAACGTACCGCAAAAATTTTCGTTTGTACCACTTCCGGTACGAAGTTAAAAGGGTTTTAAAGTGAGGGGGCTGGAGAAACGGCAACCTCCAAACTTGGAATTTCGAAACAAAATCTATAGCAATCGTTTGTGTTACGTTTCTACCAGAATGTACCAGTAGATAGGGGGCACTTGGCGCTGTTTTTTTTCCTACTGCGCATGCGCAAACCCTGGACGCTGATTGGCTGGCGCAGGTCACGTGACCCGCCACGCCCCTTGACGCTGATTGGCTGGCCACGCCCCCTTCACGCTGATTGGTCGGTGTAGGCCACGCCCCCGGCCACGCCCCTTGACGCTGATTGGCCGGCGTTGGCCACGCCCCCTGACGCTGATCGGTCAAGCTCTTTTACGACCTCCTATCTACCGCACCGACTGGCTGGCGCGGGACTCCCGCCGATTGGCTGGCGCGGGACCTCGCCCCCTTGACGCCGATTGGCTGGCACCGGACCTCGCCCCCTTGACACCGATTGGTCACGCTCTTTTATGGCCGCCATTACCGCGCTGATTAGTCGGCGCCGCACCCCACCCACCGCGCACACGCCACATTGCAGTAGAGAATACGAACACATAGCATAGCAAATAATACATAAGATTCGTTCCCTTTTATGAGCACTTTACGAACACATAGCAGATCGATAACACATTCTCCATCCACCTATTTAACATAGAACATATAGCATGGCAGGGGTGCACTCGTTCCCTTTTATGAGCACTTTACGAACACATAGCAGAGCAGATATCACATTCTTCATTCGCCTATTTAACGCAGCACATATTACACAGAGACTCGTTCCCTTTTATGAGCACTTTACAACCACATAGCAGAGCATATATCACATTCTTCATCCTAGCGAATAGCAGAGTATGGCTTATTTTCTTTTACGGGGGTAGCAACACCCCAACCCTCCTCCTTTCTCATCCAGGGCTTGGGACCGGCAATGGCGGAGTTTAAAAAAATAATACCATCATACTCTCATAAATGAATAAAGCATAATATCATTAGCATCAATATTGGTGAGTGAGAACTTGTTTAAGAAATCGTGCAGTGAATAACCAGATGCACGACATGCTAGATATAGAAAACAGTAATGTCCACAAAATCGAGATAAATCACCTTGAATACGTCTATTATTCCATGTATAATACAGACAGTTTCGTTTTAAAAACCTTATATGATGTTGTATATAGGGAGGTATACCATAGCTATCGAAATACTCTCCCACACGCATATTAGATATATAAACAGCAACCCAATGTTCACCAGGCTTATCACTAGAATCAGTGTTTATAATTATGGCGGCTGGAAATGTATGAATAAACAGAGGTAACTCATCGGCGGCATACACACCAATAAAATGATCTTTAGGCAAATTTTGTGGTAATACTTCATAAAGCTCAATTGTATTTAACATTTTTAATTAATATATACTTTTCTCTGGAAATCAATTTCTAATTCTGAAGAGAATTCAGCATAAATAATTGTTGTTACAGGAGATGGCAGTGCTTCTTTAAAATGAACCTCTAGGCGTACACTTTCTTGCCGTTGTGGGCTAGTATGAAATGCAGCACTAGCACTAGAATCGGGAGTTAAATCAAACACCAGTAGAGTATAACCATTAGGATATTCGGTTAGTGAAATATTATTACCTTGATTAGAATAATAAATACCTGAACCTGTAAATAGCGTGGAATATGCTTGTATATATAGCTTATTATCAAAATCAGGTTGTAATGGTTTGGAAGGCACAAGCGTTCCATCAACATACAGTGTAAAAAATGACATATTAAAATGCTGAAAATTGAACGGATTTGTCTGATAAGTACCATTAAAAGCAGTATTAGTAACAAAACCAATAATAATACGTTTAGGCACTAGGCCTGAAAATAGATCTGGAAGTGTACTATCCATAATTCCTTGTGGCAGCGTTTCAGTCTTCACTTGGACTTTTGTTATAGGATATTTTACTCTAAATTTAGGATTTTGTAATACTTTATTTTGTGCTATTTTAACGGCCGGTGATACATCAACCTTTTTCACAAGCAATGTTCCATCTGTAATTACAACTTTTCCATCAGGATCTGCGTCACCCATTAGACAGAATGTAGGTTTAGCTGGAATTAGTTTAATGCGCAGTTGTACACCATTCAGTAAAAATTTCTCCTGATTAAATATATCAGCATGAATATAACCCAATAGTTCAAATGACTGACTTAAAGTAGTGAGAAGAAAACGTTGTTTAAATCCTACATTAGCATCGGTCACACTGTCCATATGTCCTGCAGTATCTTTAAACCACATTGATGTTTGAAGATGCGTTGATTTAGCTTCAGCATTATAATTTAGTAGTTTTTCAATATACGCCCGATATGGATATGTGTGTGAAGAGTAGGAAATAAGTTGATTATTTAAATATAATTGCAATTCACTGAACATTGCATTGAGAAAATCATTTACAGGGCCGATTTTCTTATCGGCAGAAGTTAAATTAGAACCATCTGATTTAGTAATTTTACCTTTAATATAAAACATTGTGTGCGATAAGTCAATATAGTCATCCCCATGACCGGGGACAACAAATTCTATTGGTGCATTATCAGCTATCGAAGCCACAGGCTTATATGGAACTATTTTGTTACCTATAATACTGGTTTGAGTGGGTAAACCAGCAAATAAATCTAATTCTGATTTCATACACTCACACTGCATTTTTCTCTCTATTAATATTCACACATGTTAAAATTTATAATACCGTATTACTTTTGCGAAAATGTAATTTTACACATACACTGCCATGTTGGAAAGGAAGTGGATTACCTGTACTATCTCTTAAATCAATAATAATTTGATCAAATTGTTTACGTTGCACGGAGACATAGTGAGGATTGTCAAAAATATGTACATTATTAATACCATACTCTGTAATATTTGTATTTATAATACGTAACAATGGAGCTACTGTGTCACCCACCATTTGTGGTTCTACAATATCACTGTAAATATACATAAGTGTAGGTAGCGATTTTTGTAAATCAGGTGGATAACGAGCATGATGCACAACTGCAATATCTTCTTGTTGTATGTGATCAAAACCTAGTATTCTGGCTAGTTCAGGAGATAGACGTACTTCTATACGCCTCTCTTGATCTTTTATTACTCTACTGACTTCAATTCGTTTTACTGATGCTTTAACTTTTAATTGTAAATTTAATATATCACTTTTATGATTAATTTGAGATAGAATATCATCAACATTATAATAGTGTCCTGGTAAGATTTTAGTTATGTTCCAGCTTTTTGTATTCATGAGACGGTAATAAATATTATTAGTATATTTGGAAACATTTTGAAATGAATTTGTATAATGTACTTCAACAACTGCCGTCTCCCACTCACCTTTCTCTAACACCAATGGATGATATAATTTGGTAGTATAACATGACAAAGTATTTTGTGGAAAATACTCCATAGAACTGTTACTCGGTAGTGTAAGATAAAAGCTAGTCTGTTCCATGTTAATCAAAAATATCACTCTTCCTTTTCTTTTTACCACCAGTCGTCTTTGCAAAATGAACTTTTCTCCGTTTTCTTCCAGATCCTTCCAACACTTGATTTATTTTATTTTGAGCTTTAGTTTTTAAATTATTTTTAGCTTCTTGCCAACGTGATGTTAAAGCTTCGTCAATAGGTCTATTATCACCTAATACATCTCCAGCTACATTAATTCCTGTACGTAACAATTCTTTACCAACAGTTTTTGCTCCTTGTTTAATTAACGGAAATACACTTCGAAAAAAACCACCTAAAAAACTTCCAATACCATAACCTTCTTGATATGGTGCACCTCTATACACGTTATAACCACCTCCTGCTTGGTGAGTATAGTATTTAAAGTATGGATCATTCATTATTATTATTATTTTTTCCTATATACACAGATAGAACAGTCGTTTATAATATTGTATTGTGGCTAAATGTTTTTTAAATGTGACACAGGAATCCATGAATTAAAGGAAGGGGGATATCCCCGCCAACGAACAAGTACACGTTTGCCTTTAACTTCTAAAATTTCATCTATTTCATAAACTTTAGGCAGAGGCACTCCTTGTAATTCCTCTTCGTAAAATGTACCATCAATTACTTCACCATTTAAGTCCTCCAACACATAAACCACTTTCTTTTCCTTATGTATCACCTGTTTTATTTTAAATATTTCTACAGTCCACTTTTCCTTGTACCCTTTTTCAAAATGCCGTTTTGCTTTAGTAATGCGCACAGTATCACCTTTTTTATATTTTGTAATGTTAGTATGTGGCATCGGTTTTATTAATTTATTCCAAACTTGTTGAAAAGTGTCCTGGTTCACACTGGCGGGTGGTAATTGATGAGCTCTATGTGGTCTAGAATTATATGCCTGAACAAGTTTCGATAGCACATCTATGTATCGGTAAGTCTTCTCGGCTGTAAAATATTTCCACATTCGTTCTTTAAGAGTTCGATTAAAACGTTCCACCACACTTGCTTTAATATCGGCGTTTTGTGTTGTGAAGAATTTAATATTTTGCTTTTTTAAGTATAACTGAAATGGTCTATTAACAAACTCTGTACCTTTATCTGTTTGTAGACGTAAGGGTCTACGACGTGTAGATGCAAATATTTGCTTAAATGCTTTTATAATGTTTTCACCAGTTTTTGTACGTACAGGCACAGCCCAGGCATAACGACTAAACAAATCAATCACTGTTAAAATATACCTATTACCATCATTATACTTCTGCAGACTGTGCATATCGTTTAAATCAGCTTGCCACTGATCGTCGATATTGAACACTAAATAGGGATTACGTGGAAACTTTTTACGTACTGGCTTATGCAGAGTATAAGTCGACTGTTGTTTTACCCACTGTTGCACTTTGTGTAAAGGAATAGATTTCTTCACAGCTCTCCATAATGACGTTGCGGTTGAAAACGAGGCAGGGTGTGAAGGGTTATAATAAATAGCGGCCAGCTTCTTCATATTTTATAATCACACCATCTGTTGACAACTTTACGTTTACGTGGTGGCTCCTCCTCCTCCTCCTCTTCTTCTTCCTGTTTTGGATCAGCAGCAGCAGCAGATGATGTCAGCTTACGAATATATTCTATACGTTGTGGGTTGCCTATATACTCTAAAGGTATATTGGATTTTGCTAACAGTACAGCAAAGGGTTCCCAACCTGTAGGGGGAATATTTTTCTTGCGATACCTGACAAAATCTGCTATTAGATCTACTATATTAGCTCCAGGAATTAATTTATTATAAATATTAACATTACCACTGTCATCCCAATGAATGTTGGAATTTTGTTTTAATCTACGTAATAAAGGTCTTGCTTTACGCAGACAATTTTCGGGAAGAGTAGATAGCATTTCATCGTCCTCATCCTCCTCCTCCTCCTTCTTAGTACCAACACTAGTTGATGTTGTTGCAGTAGGTTTTTGCACAATGTGTAAATATTTTTGTAACACCTCTTTATAGCGTATCCATTTTTCTTCAACACTCATATTTTTATTATTTAAAATATTTTTCATCTCATCATCTAAATTAGATATAGTTTGATATTGGTGCAATTTTTCTGGTGCAATTAAAACAAGCTTTTGTGCATGCTGCATAATTATTTAATTAAAGTAGATAGTATACCTCCAATAATAGGTGCAAGCAAAGCAGTAAGAAACCCACCTTTTTGTACAATTATTCGTTTTTTCTTTTGTTTTAATGATGGCCCCTTTTTCGCTAAATACCTCAATTCCTTTCTATACCTTTTTAATCTATTTTTCTCTTTTTTATTTAACGGAACATTTCCTTGTAATACGTTATAGGAACATTCACAAATAGAACGAATTAATTCGGGATCAGCATTTTGTAAGATTGCTTGGCGTACTTTGGGTTTTGCCTTTGCTAAAATTTTAGTAAATGTGCACTCTCTTTGCTAATCATTTTTTCTTTTTTGTAGCTATTATATTAAAATTGAGTATTAAAATATATCAGTTATTGAGATTATTTTTTTACCGGTACATAAACATAACTGTAAGAATCTGAGGGGAAAATTTTTGTTCGAACACGATGTTCGTCGGGAGTGCCCTGTTTTAAATCAAAAACCAAATAACTATGAGGATCTTGTGTTGCGTCCTGATAGGCTTCCTGTACAAATTTTGTGTTACCAGGATATAATTGGCGTGCTAGATAATTAATTTGAGCCTGGTCTCTGGGGTTTTTAAAACATATTATATAATGGCAATTTAATGATATGTCTCGCATACCTTTAGCTTGATGAAACATATTTTGTGTTATAAAAATAACACTTAAATCTCGGTGGTGGCTACCTTTAGTAAAAAAGTCAACAATTCGTGTATCACATTCTCGCATTAAATCGTCAATAATTACCAGATGGGGGCCAGCTTGTGCTGGAAAATCATCTATTTTGGGGAGCCCTATTTAAATGTACAACCTGAGGATAGAGTTTCATACAGAGGTTGCCACTCACCATAACACCATACTATATTTTTCCATTTTTCGGCATAATGTTTTAAAAACTCTTTTACAAAATATGATTTACCACACCCAGAGGGACCAGCTATAATACAAGTAAATGGGTGTTGAAACTCCATATTCTGTTACACCACAAAATAATTATGAATATAATAACATATTATTATTATTATTACTTTTCAGGCATGTTTACAACTTTACATAATTGAGAACAAGTAATTATGGTCCGCTGAATGCACGGCAAATGAAGCTGGAGTTTTCGCCATGTACAAACACAGAAATTTACCTGACAATTACTATCGTCATCTGACGAGCGAATAAAACACTGACGAATACCTTTAAGAGTATCTGACAATGATATTTTATAATTTTCACTAATGAAAAATTGAAGGGCTCGGTGCAATAAGGAGCTAACCCTCAAAAAGTTGTTTCCGAGATAATAGCTTTTGAAAGTTTGAAAAAATCCATAAATCGGAATTATTATTTTTATGTTGTGCAGTTCATTCGAAAAACTTCACTAAAGTTTCTAGTTTATATAAAGACATACAATTATGTACAATTAAAATGAAAAGAGGTTGAATTTGTTCTTTTTGTAATTCAATATTACTCATTGTTGGTTAGCTCCTTATTGCATCAGAATTTTAGGAGTCAGTTCTGTGGGATAACAACTAACATAAATGCACAAGAATTATATTGTGAACAAAAAATATACATAATAATGAAAAATCAAACTGAAGTATGTAAGAAAAACTAAATACTTTACAAGTTTAATGAATATGTAAGTCAGTCACAATGCTCTTAGCGCTGACATGAAATAATGGCATATTATTGCAGGTCACAAATTACATTGAATTCAACCAAGGTTGACCCTTCTTATGCATCAATCATCAAGTCCATCCAACATTTCTACACACTCTTCTCCAGCTACTTCCGTCGGAACAAGGCTACGATAAAAATTATGGTATATTGGGGGGATCCATTCCAACAGAGACATTAGATCAGAGTATTTCCGGATATCTATAGGAATTCCTTCCTGGTACTTGCATGGCAAATCGTTGAGGTTCACTTCTGGCTGTGGGCGGCCTCGTTTCTTTAGGTTGCACGTAGTCCACACAGGTGCTTCCTTCTGGTACGAATAGCTTACATGCAAAACATAGGGAGTAGCTGATTCCATCTTAAACACGGCTGCATCTGAAAACTTGAGAGGCTGTTTGGTGTCTGTGGTTATTTTCTTGGAAATTGATGACACAAGTGGTGTGAAATCCTTGAAGTCGGTTTGCTGCATGCGAGTTACATGAAATTTCTTCTTTCTGTTGGCACTGCTGATTACATGTGCCCACTCATCTGTTGTATACACAATGGGGTGATGCCTACGTGCGTACAGTTCTATGCGGCCAAAATCACGATCGCATGGCAGTTGTGTGTGGCCTACGACTGGAAAATGATGAAAAATTTTCTTAAATCGTCCACAGCGAAGCAGTGCTTCATATAAGGCAATCAAGGTCCAATTCTTATTTTGCCCTTTGCAATTGTCACTAATAATATGAAGTTCTTCACTTTGCACGTTATTTCCCATAATGTATTTAAGTATGCAACTAGAAATTTCAGAGGAACCGCGTTTAGCTATATTTTCACTCCAGAGAAACATAAAGCCAATGTCCGAGCCACAATCATGAACTGCGAAATTATAACTCCAGAGTTTTCTCTTGTAGAAAGCAGGACCAACCGTTAATTTTGGAGTTGGGAGGGTCTTTTGTAAATCAACGCAGATTACATGATATTTCGTAGGATCTGAAGAAGCAAGCGGTAAGAGATAGGTGAGTTTCTCCTTAGCGGCTTCTGCTCTAGCTAGGTGTAGCGCTCTACTGGCTTCTAACTGTTTGGCTTCGTTTTCGTCATGTACAGATTTAGCATGATCCAAATTTATTTTATTCGAGTCGCAAAAGGAACAAGTGTCTGACTTAGGTAATTTAAACCCTATACAAAATTCCTCACAAAAAAGCCTTCGGAATCTGTCAGAACTAATGGACGTTGTCTGCTGAGATGCACACCACGGAATATACTTTGTCTCATATAGAGAATTTATCGTGAGATCGCAGTCCAGGTACTGCTTGTTCGCGTTTTGGCTCCGGCTGTAGTGACTGGCATATTTCGGTATGGATGTTATAAACTTCCTTGCAGATTCCAAACTGGCTTCTGTAAAAGCATTTGGCCGGTTGTGATGCCTACCCCTTCCATCACTTTTGGCTGTGATGTTTCCACCCTTGATTTGTTCCTGAAGTAGCTGTATTCGTTTTCTGCTGCGGTGAAGTCCATGAACTGCAAGAAAGGCCTTCTTGCACACACTAACATCTACACCATTAATTTTCAAATTATAAGAAAACGTGAATGATCTCCTCGAAGATTGTCCTTTTGTGTAGGAACGTTTCGTATTCTGAATTCTCATATTTTGCATGAGGTAGGTGTTTTGTGTTGCATAATCAGCCAAGTCCCAGAATGAATGAAAAATAAACTCTATGTCCCCTTTAATTTTTTTCCAGCAATTTTTTGGACATTTACATGGTTTACCCACTTTCCTGGCTGAAACAACATCCTTCGAATGACTGGAGGTATATTGCTCCCCTTTATTTCTTCTTCTCTTACGCTTCACTCTCTCCCAGTTATCCCTCTCACATCGTCTCTTTCTGGCTGGAGGACGTTTGATTGGAGATCCCTCTGTCGTCCTTGTGATGTGAAGGTCATTCTGAAAAGCATAAGAGTACGATTTTAATAAATACACATTAGGTTCTTTACAACAGGAAATTAGAAATACCTAATGAAAATATTCTGGCCATAGTGCTATTGAATCTACTGTATTTCTAAACCGATATGACGTCTCAACCCCACTGCTATTCTGCGTGCGCGAAATTTAGCAAAAATCCTAGTCAGTAACAAAAATTATTTCCATTTGATGAAAATTGTTTCGTAAATAACTTCAGAATGTAAGGGAAATTTGAATACATTTTAGCAAATTGAAAAGACTGTAATTTTCTGTACATTCCAGCCACACTAGCATTATTCCCAAAATAATTTTACGAAATGGAAAGAACTTTTGTCACTGACTGTACAATCCACTCGAAAATCATAAATATTCGAAACAAATTCATTATTGAAAATGACAAAACAATTCTGATCATTTATCGTGACACAGTGTTGTCACACTTGGTGCAATTGTACCAAATTCAGCACTTTGTCATTCAACGGCCCATTTTCATCCCCTTTTGTGAAAAAGTTGGTACAATTGTACCCAATTGTACCCAATGTAACAAATACTTCTCACATTTTCAAAAATGTCAATAAGAATTTTCCTACATTTTACAGTACTCATACTGTGTGTTGGACTCTTAAAAAATGCTGTTGGACATTCATTCTTTGACGTTGCATCGCTTAACGCTAGAAACTATACCAGGAAATAAATGACGATACATTGGCGCATCCGAGCCCCGTATGAACTAGACGAGAAAGTAACAGTGTTGTGGAAATATATTCTTAAAATAATAATAATAATAATAATAATAATAATAATAATAATAATAATAACACACAAATACGTTGAACCAAGTGTTGAATATTCTGAAGAAAACCAGCCTATGCTCAAATAAGTCTATAATTTATGCGTCGTTGCAAAGATTTTACACCAAACGAAAATAGCACGAAAAATATATTGACACAATTCCTGCCTTACCGCGGTAAGTTGTTTCTAATTACGCCATATTGACGTATATAAAGATACCCGAACATTTCTCCGTTGTATAGATCTGTATCGACGCGTTGATTTGGACCCTTGAAAGAGGGGGGGGGAGGTCTAGAAATTTACTTATTTTAGTTTCGTGTTACAGAGTCATGTATTACACTGGAATAAATTCAACCCTTTTTGTTTCAATTTGGTACTATTTCTCAGCTCCCTTCAGACCTAGGTCTGTGGCAACACTGTCCTGACTTGATTGCTTTATTACCTTTCTCATTTCATAGCATTTACAGCACCGTTCTTGACGCTACATTGTCAGAATTTGTCATAATCAGAGAAAAATGTACATGTGTAATGTCGCTTTCTTTGTGGTTAATTATTTCAGCAATATGGCGCTAACCAACATTCATTATATTAGCAGCTGTTGTCATCAGAAAAAGTTCAAGATTTTTCTGTACCAACTCGCTAGAGTCCTGACGAATGCATAGGGAATTGATTTGCGTATTAACATGCACGTAAAAACTCACACTTAAGGACCGTTTTTTACAAGCCTATATCTGAGGCAATAAGGTGTTAACCAACATTTTAACAAAATAACAAAAATAAAACTCGTTTCTTACCTCAGAGTCGGTGCTGTTGTTGCTTGACACTCCAAACACATACTCTGGGTCATCAAAGCTGTTTTCACCGAGTAGGGGGCCATCTTCTTCATCAGAAACACTAATATGTGCGGAGGTGCTCTGCATAACATTCTCGATAACTGACATTTTCCTGTGGCTTAACACCTTGTTGCACACAACTTTCCGCTTGTACGTTTCTTCTCAAGAAGGATATCACGTGATTGCGCGCGATGACGACACAGCACAAGCACCATCTGTTGATGAATGAAGCAGACCTTCATGCCTAATGTAGTACACTGTTTATCTCAATTTTGACAAAAGTGAGGGTTAGCTCCTTATTGCACCGAGCCCTTCAATTGTGTAGGCAATGAAGAATTTGTATCAGCATTAAAGTAGTTTTCAATATATGAATAATATGATAGAAAAGTATACCACTCATCAGGTGAAAGACGAATACGATCATAGTAATTATGTAAAGTGATAATAACAGAAAATTCTCCCTCATCATCGTATGCTAGACCAACACATACCTCGAGTTCATTGAAATAATAATAATATTGATTTAAAATTTGATTATCCATTTTTTTTACTCTCTACTTAATTAAAAACTATCGTTTCTACTAATACTGTATTTACCCTATTCGATTTCTTTTATAACCGTAGGGAAGTGTATCAAAATTTTCTATTCGTTTCCTTTTACTAGCAGTAACCTGATAGATTTTATGCGCCTCCGGCTTAGTAATCAATTTATAATCTTTAGTACGTACAATTTGTCGACCGAGAGGAACACTAATAGAAGGCGAATTATTTAGAATCATATCTTTCATTTGTTCAAAGTTAACATATTTTAATGTTTTATTATTCAGTGTGATTCCCTTGATTTTACATACTGTCTTTGTTTTACCATTAAGAGTGTTAACAACAGAATAGCCGTAACATTTGGGACCACCAGCACAAAATTCTTCGATATATGCATCCGGACCATATTCTGCCAACTCATTCTTCCATTCCCCTAAATGCACTCCTATTTTTAACTGTGGCTCACCAGGCGATTGAGTGTAAATAATACTATCGGTATCATAATATAACACACGCTCGCCAAGTAAATCCAAATAACGAAATAACTCGAGGCGAGCGTGTTTCGTGGTGTATGCGGCGATAATCACGTTAATGTTTTTAGCAGGAGCAATAACGCTCTCATTAACACTCCAGTTGAGCACACGGAATTTGTCGCCGATTGGAATACACGAATTAACCTCAATATTTGGATTTGTTAACTTATCGAAATACTCCTCGGGAGTTTTAATGATAGCGATTTGCTCCATGTTTTCTCTCTGTGCGAACTTACCCCACAGGCTGTTTACTCCTAGCTTTGAAATTCGTTTCTTAGGTTTGTTGCGCATAATCTTTTCCCGGTCTAATCGGATACCCTCTTTCTCATAATACTCCTGTATGAACTGGTCTTTTTGTTGTTCGGTGACGCATCCTGCAGGCCAACCGTTACATCAGTCTTGATCTTCATAAACAGGTTAATGTATTCCGTGAAAAGACCGCCCTCTTTCTTTTCAGCGTCATACATTACAACCTCATAGCTCCATACCTCGTGTTTTTCTAGCACTCTATATCCTTTCTCGACAGCTACCCGCACTTCGTCTACAACCCACACTCCAGTCAAAGCTCTTTCCCCTTCTGAATGCCGGCATTCTTCTTCCTCATTCAGAGTGTCCGCGCACGTTCGGCATAAGGGGAATAATAATTTTCCACCACTCCGATAGGGCAGCACCGGGTGGTAGAGATTGGCCGGGGGTAAAACCGTGCACTTTATTATTCCCTCAAACGCTGAAATATCGGGACACTCGTCATCGCCCACATAAACTTTCGGATGACCCACAGGATATTTTTTCACCTTACAACAGTAAGGATAGAGGGAGATTATATCTGTATACATGATACGTTCTCCCTCTTTTGTCTTTCTGTAGAGTTTCACGTTGTCGACTCTACCGCCATACAGGGCATCCCGCGGGTGAATTGGGGCTTTTTTAGTCATGATGTGGTTTTTTACAAATATACTCACCGGTGGGTGTTCTTTTAAAAACTCACGCCACCGGCATTCCCATATTTCATGGACTATATACCCCAGCTCTTTTAAACGATTAATTTTGTTTACACTACTTTCATAACGCATATTGAAAGTAGTGTACGCGTCATTATATATGGGGTTGTCACGGTCTGTGGGGTAACACTCCCGGCACCCGTGAAATAGACACCCTTGGTACTCCCAAACGTGTTCTTCACCATTATTGTGTGCATATCCATCCACTTTATAACCTCCTCTCACCACAACCTCTCGCCCGTTACCAGAATGCTGGATTCGTGTTTTCAATCTGTCGGCCTCGTACACGAGCCACTGAACGGCGCCGACAGATTGATTATCACGCCACCTGTAGCCACTATGTGGGATAATACCAATGGTGTCTTGTCGCAGGAACTTTTTTCGATACATTAAGTTGCACGCGCTGGCAATGCTTATAGTCTCGAGGAACGGGTTGACGCCCGATATAGCCTCAAACTCGTTCATGAATTTTACGCAAGCATTGCGCAGCACGTCCACATCGTTCATACAGTATTTTATAAGTTGTTCTTTTAAAATGAAACCCGTCTCTCCAAGTGTTTCCTTTTCCTCATTGTACCAACGCAAAAACTTCTCTTTCTGTTTCTTTTTCAAACCTCCCACATCGTAATACTCGATACCCGGTAAAGTGCCCCTATACTCCTGATTAGCTTTTGCGTTAAATAAATGAGGGAAATGACCCTTCGAGACGGGCAGATCGAACGCGTCGCCTAATTTGTCCAAAGGCATCGGCAAGAAATTTAGACTATCGATAAATTTTAAACATAAATACTCCATCGATAAAATTTTGCACCCCCGCATAATTATTCGCGGTGTCCACTGTTTACGAAGCATTATTGCGCGTAAAATAAAATGGGCGTCGTAGCCCTTTGCGTTATGAGCCACGACGACTATTTTATTTATTTCAGAACGCCTTTGTGCTAAATAGTCTAAAAATTCGCCGATGCATTTGTCCCCGTAAAATACATGTGTTCTATCGCCGCATACACCACACCGTTCAGTCTCACTGTTTTTACAACAGTAGCAAACTTGTTGGCTGACTAACAGGTTGGGCTCATGCTCAAAAATACCACCGGCTACTTCTTTATGTTGGCGGCACTCAATATCGTAAAACACTAATAGCCATTTCTGTGGGGTACGCGTTCGGCATGGTTGTATATAACATAAATGCCCTGACGGCATCATATTATTACACCCTGTGCAGAATACCTCCCCACAGACGTGTGGGTTCCGCCCTTTTTTCACGGCGTAGGCTTTACGACATTGAGGGCACACTTTCAGAATAGCGCACAATGAAGCCTTATGGTTTTTGAGACACTGAGCCCCATAAAAACATCTATTGCATTCCCGGCAGTATACTACACGTTCCGTAATTGTGCATGGTGGTCTGTTCTGGCATTTATTGCATAAAGCTTTACACTTCCCTACGTGCCTGTCTTTGGTTTGAAATTTTTTGCGGCATTCTTCGCAGAAGTATCCACATGAAAAGGCTGCTGTTAGGCTAGTGATCACGTTATAATGGTTGTTAATATATAACAAATTAATCTGTTTGCCATGACCGTGACCCTCAAAAAATATTTTTCTCCCGATAACCCATCATACACGGTGATTTTATAATCCGCTAAATATGCTTGAAATTTTTTTAATTCCGGTATCCCCCCGCCATTCTCTAGGCTAACACCAGCCTTTTCACTTAACTCGGATACCTTTTGAAACATGTGTTTTGCGTATTGATGGCAATATCTATCTCTTTCTTTTTTTATCATTTTTATGTTCAATAAGCCCTATAGCCACCACCAGAGCTTGACCCAAACAATAGTATTCAGGGTTTTTAATGACCATAATACCTCTGTTGTGTTTTATGTACTCGTTTATGTCAGAAAAATTCTGTTTCACTCGTCCCATACCAATACGTAATTCGACGTGGTGAAAATAGAGAATAAAGCGATCTTGATATAAGAATGAAGTATTGGATTGAATTACTTTTTCTAATGCACCCCACACATTTTCAGCAGTCATATTATTAGCAGTTCGAAACGATAAATAGAATGGTTTATCTGGGTGATTTTGGTTTATAAAAGTCAACCCTACACGATGATGAGGGAGCACACCTCTCATTACATACCGTACCAAATCATTAATACAATTTTCTACCCATTCAAGGGGATTTTCTCCCTCGGGGGGAGGAGTTAATTCAATTGTCAGTAAATTCCCATTATCTTTAAACTGTCTATAATATTGCTGAGATTCAGATATTATATTAAATCGCTCCATTTTTTTGCTGTTTATCTAACTTTTAGAATATTGTAAAATCGTTAATGCTTGCTGTTTTATCTTAATTGTAGTCTTCCAACTATAGAACACCAATTAATGTTTTTTCTAATAACCTATTATTCTTAACGTTCAACAATTATTCACTGTAACACTATATTTTTTTTGCAAAATTCTTCTCGGAAAAATCAGGTATTTGCAAGAAAAAAGTAATTGGGACTGTTCCAACTATAGAACACCAATTAGTGTTTTTCCCAATAACCTATTATTCTTAACGTTCAACAATTATTCACTGTAACGCTATATTTTTTTTTGCACAATTCTTCTCGGAAAAATCAGGTATTTGCAAGAAAAAAGTAATTGGGACTGTTCCAACTATAGAACACCAATTAGTGTTTTTCCCAATAACGTATTCTTTCTAAACCTGTAAATAGAAAAAAAAACGGAAGTTTACTTTGCAAAACCACCACCGAAAATTTTGACAAAGTTAAAAAAATGCTTATTTTTTAAAAAAATCTATATTCGGCTTATTTTCAGCCGCTGTGACACCGGGTTTTCACGATCGTATTCAGCACAACGTATTCTTCAAAAAATAATCTATCTTTGGAATTTGTAGTACCTGATGACCAATTACTAAAGGTGGAAACAGCTTCTCAATATGTGACCCCGTTTTCGAGTGATTAGGTTTTAAGTATGTTGACCTTTGACATCGATGGTCATTATTTTGGAACATGTAGTACATGATGACCAATTACCAGATTTGGAAACACCATCTCAATATGTGGCCCCGTTTACGAGTGATTAGGTTTTAAGTATGTTGACCTTTGACATCGATGGTCATTATTTTGGAACATGTAGTACCTGATGACCAATTACCAGATTTGGAAACACCATCTCAATATGTGGCCCCGTTTTCGAGTGAATAGGTTTTAAGTATGTTGACCTTAGACCTCGATGGTCATTATTTTGGAACTTGTAGTACCTGATGACCAATTACCAGATTTGGAAACAGCATCTCAATATGTGGCTCCGTTTTCGTGTTATTAGGTTTTAAGTATGTTGACCTTTGACTTCGATGGTCATTATTTTGGAACTTGTAGTACCTGATGACCAATTACCAGACTTGGAAACACCATCTCAATATGTGGCTCCGTTTTCGTGTTATTAGGTTTTAAGTATTTTGACCTTTGACCTCGATGGTCACTATTTTGGAACTTGTAGTACCTGATGACCAGTTGCTAAATGTGGAAACACCACCTCAATATGTGGATCCATTTTCGAGTAATTAGGTTTTAAGTATGTTGACCTTTGACCTCGATGGCCACTATTTTGGAACTTGTGGTACCTGATGACCTATTACCAGACTTGGAAACAGCACCTCAATATGTGGATCCATTTTCGAGTAATTAGGTTTTAAGTATGTTGACCTTTGACCTCGATGGCCACTATTTTGGAACTTGTGGTACCTGATGACCTATTACCAGACTTGGAAACAGCACCTCAATATGTGGCTCCGTTTTCGTGTTATTAGGTTTTAAGTATGTTGACCTTTGACCTCGATGGCCACTATTTTGGAACTTGTGGTACCTGATGACCAATTACCAGACTTGGAAACACCATCTCAATATGTGGCTCCGTTTTCGTGTTATTAGGTTTTAAGTATGTTGACCTTTGACCTCGATGGTCATTATTTTGGAACATGTAGTACCTGATGACCAGTTACTAGATTTGGAAACAGCACCTCAATATGTGGCTCAGTTTTCGTGTTATTAGGTTTTAAGTATGTTGACCTTTGACCTCGATGGTCATTATTTTGGAACATGTAGTACCTGATGACCAATTACCAGATTTAGAAACACCATCTCAATATGTGGCTCCGTTTTCGTGTTATTAGGTTTTAAGTATGTTGACCTTTGACCTCGATGGTCATTATTTTGGAACATGTAGTACCTGATGACCAGTTACTAGATTTGGAAACAGCACCTCAATATGTGGCTCAGTTTTCGTGTTATTAGGTTTTAAGTATGTTGACCTTTGACCTCGATGGTCATTATTTTGGAACTGTAGTACCTGATGACCAATTACCAGACTTGGAAACACCATCTCAATATGTGGCTCCGTTTTCGTGTTATTAGGTTTTAAGTAGGTTGACCTTTGGCCTCGATGGTCATTATTTTGGAACTTGTAGTACCTGATGACCAATTACCAGACTTGGAAACACCATCTCAATATGTGGCGCTGTTTTCGAGTGATTAGGTTTTAAGTATGTTGACCTTTGACCTCAATGGTCATTATTTTGGAACTTGTGGTTGCTGGTGACCCGTTACTAAATGTGGAAACATGATCTCAAGATGTGGATCCGTTTTTGAGTTATTAGGTTTTAAGCGTCATAGAAAGGGCGTATCCCACATGAACCATAAGACCCAGTTAAAAATAAGTATGATATTTGTACTCAGCATGGTCGAAAACCCTCATATGCCGAGTTTCATCCAAATCGGTTAAAATTATCATAGAAAGGGCGTATCCCACAAAAAACTATAAGACCCTGGTAGAAATAAGTGTGGTATTCTTTACCAGCATGGTCGAACCGGAAATGTAAAATGTTTCTGCGCATGCGTGTTATTTGTACTAAATCGGATTTGGCATACGCAACCAAGCGTGGGTGCATACTATGTTATTTAGGGGATGAAAAATAGGTCATAGTCTTTTATGACCTGCTTGTTGCACGTAGTCTGCTCTATTGAACCGGAACAGGCTGTAGTCTAGTGTAATTTTTCTGCGCATGCGTGCAATGTGTAATTAATTGGAAATTTAATTTTACTGCGCATTAGCAATCAAGCGTGTGTGTGTGTGTGTGTGTGTGTGTGTGTGTGTGTGTGTGTGTGTGTGTTGTTATTTTTATATTCTCTGCTCTATTATGTTGCTATAAAGTGGTCGTAAAAGAGAACGGGGGTGTTATGTCTTATGTTCTGTTTCTGCGCATAGCCGTAATCCGCCCCTGAACCGGAACAGTCTGCGGTCTGATGTGTGTGTGTGCGTGTGTGTTCTGGTACCATTGATATAGAGAGCGACAGTTTTGCTCCGGCGGAATCGGAACAGTTTTGCGCATATGCGCAGTAGGTCAAAAAATTGGTCTCAAAATGGAGGGCGAATACTCCCCCATTATTCTCTGCTATGTTTAAAAAGAGTGCTCATAAAAGGGAACGAGTGCACCCCTGCTATGTAATATGTGCTATGTTATGTGTTCGTAGTCTCTGTGTAATTTCTCTCCATGTTAAAAGTGCTCATAAAAGGGAACGAGTCTTATATGGCATGTGGCATGTGCGGTGATCCGGCGTCGACCGATCTGCGCAGACCGTGCGCGTGATCGGCCAATCGCCGTTAAGGGGGCGGGGTTCGGTGCCAGCCAATCGGCGGGAGTCCGGTGCCAGCCAATCGGCGTGAACGGGACGGGGTCCGCTGCCAGCCAGTCAGCGCGGTAGATAGGAGGTCGTAAAAGAGCGTGACCGGGGGTGTGGCCTGCGCCGACCAATCAGCGTCAAGGGGCGTGGCCGGGGGCGTGGCCTGCACCGACCAATCAGCGTGAAGGGGCGTGGCCATCCAATCAGCGTCAAGGGGCGTGGCCAACGGCGGCCAATCAGCGTCAAGGGGCGCGGCCGGGGGGCGTGGCCTACACCGACCAATCAGCGTGAAGGGGGCGTGGCCAGCCAATCAGCGTCAAGGGCCGTGGCGGGTCACGTGACCTGCGCCAGCCAATCAGCGTCCAGGGTTTGCGCATGCGCAGTAGGAAAAAAAACAGCGCCAAGTGTCCCCTATCTACTTGTACCGTAAACATTTTCGTTTGTACCACTTCCGGTACGAAGTTATAAGGGTTTTTAAGTGGAGAGGCTGCAGAAACGGAAGCCTGCAAACTTGGAATTTCGAAACAAAAACTATGCTAATCGCTTGTGCTACGTTTGTGCCGGAATGTACCGCAAAAAGTTTCGGATGTACCACTTCAGGTACGAAATTGTAAGGGTTTTGAAGTGGCGGGCTGGGGAAACGGCAGCCTTCCACCTAAAAATTTCAAAGCAAAATTTATGTCAATCGTTTGTGCTAGGTTTGTGCCTGAATGTACCGCAAAAATTTTCGTTTCTACCACTTCCGGTATGATGTTATAAAGTTTTAAAGTGGGGGGGCTGGAGAAACGGCAGCCTCCAAACTTGGAATTTCGAAACAAAAACTATGCCAATCGTTTGTGCTAGGTTTGTGCCGGACTAAAATTTTCGTTTGTACCACTTCCGGTACGAAGTTATAATAGTTTTAAAGTAAGGGGCTGGGGAAACGGCAGCCCCCCACCTTGGAATTTCGAAACGAAACCTATGGCAATTGTTTGTGCTACGTTTGTGCCGGAAAGTACCGCAAAAAATTTCGTTTGTACCACTTCCGGTAAGAAGTTATAAGGGTTTTAAAGTGGGGGGCTGAAGAAACGGCAGCCCCCCACCTAGAAATTTCAAAACATAACCTATGCCAATCGTTTGTGCTACGTTTGTGCCGGAATGTACCGCAAAAATTTTCGTTTGTACCACTTCTGGTACGAAGTTATAAGGGTTTTAAAGTGGGAAGGGGGCTGGAGAAAGGGCAGCCTTCAAACTTGGAATTTCGAAACAAAATCTATGGCAATCGTTTGTGCTACGTTTGTGCCGGAGTGCACCACTAAATATTTCGTTTCTACCACTTCCGGTACGAAGTTATAAGGGTTTCAAAGTGGGGGGGCTGGAGAAACGGAAGCCTCCAACCTTGGAATTTCGAAACAAAAGCTATGCCAATTGTTTGTGCTACGTTTGTGCCGCAATGTACCGCAAAAATTTACGTTTTTACCACTTCCAGTACGAAGTTATAAGGGTTTTAAAGTGCGGGGCTGGAGAAACGGCTGCCTCCAAACTTGGAATTTCGAAACAAAACCTATGCCAATCCCTTGTGCTACGTTTGTGCCGGAATATACCGCAAAAATTTTCCTCTGTACCACTTTCGGTACGAAGTTGTAAGGGTTCCAAAGTGGGGGAGGGCTGGAGAAACGGAAACTCCTACCTTGGAATTTCGAAACAAAAACTATGCCAATCGTTTGTGCTACGTTTGTGCCGGAATGTACCGCAAACATTTTCGTTTGTACCACTTCCCGTACGAAGTTAAAAGGGTTTTAAAGTGGGGGGCTGGAGAAACGGCAGCCTCCAAACTTGGAATTTCGAAACAAAAACTATGGCAATCGTTTGTGCTACGTTTGTGCCGGAATGTACCGCAAAAATTTTCGTTTTTACCATTTCCGGTACGAAGTTATAAGGGTTTTAAAACGGGGGGGCTGGAGAAGCGGCAGCCTCAAAACTTGGAATTTCGAAACAAAACCTATGGCAATCGTTTGTGCTACGTTTGTGCCTGAATGTACCTCAAGCATTTTCGTTTGTACCACTTCCGGTACGAAGTTATAAGGGTTTAAATATGGGGGCTGGGGAAACGGCAGCCCCCCACCTAAAAATTTCAAAACAAAACCTATGCCAATCGTCAGTGCCGAAATGTACCGCAAAAATTTTCGTTTCTACCACTTTCGGTACGAAGTTATAAGGGTTTTAAAGTGGGTGGTTGGAGAAACGGAAACTCCTACCTTGGAATTTCGAAACCTAATCTATGCCAATTGTTTGTGCTACGTTTGTGCCGGAATGTACCGCAAAAATTTTCGTTTGTACCACTTCCGGTACGAAGTTATAAGTCATTTAAAGTGGGGGTGGTGGGGCTGGAGAGACGGCAGCCTCCAACCTTAGAATTTCGAAACAAAACCTATGCCAATCGTTTGTGCTAAGTTTGTGCCGGAATGTACCGCAAAAATTTTCGTTTGTACCTCTTCCGGTACGAAGTTATAATAGTTTAAAGTGGGGGCAAACTTCAGAAACATCAAATTCAATACAAATAGAGATAGAAACATTGAGTTAACGAGAATCGTTAGTGCACTTATAAGCACTAAGCACTAACGTTAGTGCTATCATATTTTGGGATTTATTCAAGATTTTTTTGGGGGGGCCAACTTCAGAAATATCAAATTGTATACAAATAAAGGTAGAAACATAGTGTTAACAGCAATCATTAGTGTATCCTTAGTGCACTTACACGCACTAAGCACTAACGTTAGCGCTACTATATTTTGAGATTTATTCAAAAAATTTGGTGGGGTGGTCAACTTCAGAAATATCAAATTCTATACAATTAGGGATAGAAACATGGGGTTAATGGCAAACGTTAGTGCATCGTTAGTGCACTTAAACTTATTAAGCACTATCGTTGGTGCTACCATATTTTGGAATTCATTCTAGATTTTCGGTGGGATGGGCAACTTCAGTAATTTCAAATTCTATACAAATAGAGATAGGAACATAGAGTTAACGGCAATCGTTAGTGCATCGTTAGTGCACTTAAAATACTAAACACTGACGTTAGTGCTACAATATTTTGGGATTTATTCAAGATTTTAGATGTTGGCCAACCTCAGAAATATCAAATTCTATACAAATAGAGGTAGAAATATGCAGTTAAAGACAATCGTTATTGCATCGTTAGTGCACTTAAATGCACTAAGCATTAAGGTTAGCATTACCATATTTTGGGATTTATTCAAGATTTCTGGTGGGACCAACTTAAGAAATATAAAATTTCATACAAACATTTAGTGCTTTCTAGAAGCACTAACGATACACTAATGAATGGCATTAATTTTTTGTTAGTGCTTGAAGTTGACGCAAGTTCACCGTGCCCTCCAAAGATATTGTACCTCTAGCACCTACACTAATGAAGTACTAACGCTAGGGGTTGGTGCACTAAGAACCACTAACAATTGCACTAGAAGATATCATTAGTGCTTTTGAATATGGCGGAAATTTGATGCAATTAAAAATTCCCAATAAATGTCTTATAGGAGTTTAGTGACATGTAATTGTCCATAACTACACTAATATTGAAGGACAAACGAAACTGTTAGTGTTTTCTAGAAGCACTAACGATGCACTAACGATTGCACTAGAATAGATCATTAGTACTCTTGAATTTGACGGAAATTTGACGCAATGAAAATTTTCCCATAAATTTATTATGTGTTTCGTTACATGTAATTGGCCATAAGTAAACTAATATTGAAGTTCTAACTAAATTGTTAGTGTTTTCCAGAAGCACTACCAATGCACTAACGAATTGCACTAAGTTTTAGTTAGTGCTTGAAGTGGGGGCGCTAAGTTCACTCTGGCCTCAAAAGGTATTTTAATTGTAGCACATTTACTAATGAAGCACTAACCTTAGGTGTAGATGCGATAAGAAGCACTAACAATGCACTAACGATCGCTCTAGAAGAGATCATTAGTGATTTTGAATTTGGCGGAAATTTGATTCAATGAAAAATTTGCCTAAATTTCTTGTGAGTCTCGTGATATGTAATTGGCCATAACTACACTAGTAGTGAAGCACTAACGAAATTGTTAGTGCTTTATAGAAGCACTAACGAATTGGACTATTTTTTCCGTTAGTGCTTAAAGTGTCGGTGCGAAATTCACGCTGAATTCTCCATAGGTTTTTAACTTGTAACACCTACACTAATGAAGCACTAACGTTAGGTGTTTGTGCTCTAAGAAGCAATTACGATGCACTAACAATTGCACTAACAGAGCTAATTAGTGCTTTTGAATGAGATGGGAATTTGATACAATGAATAATTCCCCATGTGTTTCTTATGAGAGTTTTGAGAGTTATAATTGGCCATTTCTACACTAATGGTGAAACACTAACGAAACTACTTATATCTTCTAGAAGTACTAACAATGCACTAACTTATAAAACTAATTTTTTTGTTAGTGCTTGTAGTGGGGGCTAAGTTCACGATAAATTCGAAAGTTTCCTTTCCTTGTAATATTAGTGCTTCCTAGTGCACCAATACCTAAGTTTCGTGCTTCATTAGTGTAGGTGGTACAAGTAAGAAACCTTTGCGGGCCAGCGTGAACTTGGTTCCCAGTTCAAGCAGTAACGAAAAATAAGTCCATTCGTTAATGTATCGTTAGCGCTTCTGCAAAACACTCATAGTTCCGTTAATGCTTAACTATTGATGTAGATATGGCCAATTATATGCCACAAAAATCCCATAAGAGATTCATGTGGAATTTTTCATTGCGTTAAATTTCCGCCAAAATCAAAAACACTAATGACCTCTTCTACTGAAATCGTTAGTGTTTCTTAGTGCATTAACACCTAACGTTAGTTCTTCATTAATGTAGGTCCTACAAGTAAAAAAAAAACCTTTGGAAGCTTTCACTTCAACCAATAACGAAAAAATTAGAGTTGTTTTCGTTAGTGCTTCACTATTAGTGTAGTTATGGCCAGTTACATCTCAGGAAACTCACATAAGAAATTTAAGGGGAGTTTTTCACAGTGTCAAATTTCTGCCAAATTAAAAAGCACTAATGATCATTTCCAGTACAATCCTTAGTGCATCGTTAGTGCTTCTTCGTGCACCAACCCCTAACGTTAGTGCTTAATTAGTGTAGGTGCTACAAGTAAAATATCTTTGGTGGTCAGCGTGAATTTGCGCCCTCTTCAAGCACTAACAAAGTAATTAGTGCATTCGTTACTGATTCCTGAAAATACTGACACTTTGTATGGAATTTGATATTTCTGAAGTTGCCCCCCACCAAAAATTTTGAATAAATTTCAAAATGTGGTAACACTAACGTTAGTGCTTAGTGCATTTAAGTGCACTAATCACGCTCTAACGATTGCCGTTAACTCCATGTTTCTACCTCTATTTGTATAAAATTTGATATTTTTGAAGTTGGCCCCCCACCAAAGATCTTGAATAAATCCCAAAATATGGTAGCACTAATGTTAGTGCTTATTGCGTTTAAGTGCACTAACAATGCACTAACGATGACCGTCAACCCCATGTTTCTACCTCTATTTGTATAGAATTCGATATTTCTGAAGTTGGCCCCCCCACCGAAAATCTTGAATAATCCCAAAATATGATAGCACTTACGGTAGTGCTTAGTGTGTTTAAGTGCACTAACGATGCACTAACGATGCGCTAAGTTTAGTGAAAATATGTCTGCATAAAGATGGGTGAGGGGCTAGCTTCATATGAAGTAGGTCCCAAACCAAAATCTTCAATATCTCGTAAACGCTGATAGCACTAACGTTAGTTCTAAATGCACTAACGTGCACTAACGATGCATTAACGATGTGCAACGTTTGTTGTGATTTGGGAGAGGTGGGGGGCCAACTTCAGGCACGTATTTTTTTTGCGGTACATTCCGGTAAAAACGTACCACAAACGATTGACATAGTCTTATCTCGAAATTCCAAGATGGGGGTTCTGGAAACGGCAGCCCCCTAGTTAAAACTGTCATACTTTTGTACTGGAAGTGATACATATAAAAATGTTTGCGATACATTCCGACACAAATGTTGTTAAACGATTTGCATAGGTCTCGTTTCGAAATTCCGAGGGGGCATCAAAACGGCAGCCCCGTAGCTAAAACTCTCGTATCTTTGTACCGGAAGTGGTACAGAAAAGAGTTTAGCGAAACGTTCCTGTACAAAAGTAGTGCAAAGTGTGGGCATAGGTTTCATTTCGAAATTACTGGGTGCAGGGCTGCCGTTACCACAGCCCCTCTTGAAAACTCATATAAATTCGTACCGGAAGTGGAACAAACGAAAATTTTTGCGGTACATTCCGGCACAAACGTAGCACACACGATTGGCATAGGTTTTGTTTCGAAATTCCAAGGTTGGAGGCTGCCGTTTCTCCAGCCCAACACTTTAAAACCCTTATAACTACATACCTGAAGTGGTACAAACGAAAATGTTTGCGGTACATTCCGGCACAAACGTAGCACACACGATTGGCATAGGTTTTGTTTTGAAATTCCAAGGTTAAGGCTGCCGTTTCTCCAGCCCCCCACTTTGAAACCCTTATAACTTCGTACCGGAAGTGGTACAACCGAAAATTTTTGCGGTACATTCCGGCACAAACGTAGCACAAACGATTGGCATAGGTTTTGTTTCGAAATTCCAAGTTTGGAGGCTGCCGTTTCTCCAGCCCCCCACTTTAAAACCCTTTTAACTTCGTACCGGAAGTGGTACAAAGGAAAAGTTTTGCGGTACATTCCGCCACAAACGTAGCACAAACGATTGCCATAGTTTTTGTTTCGAAATTCCAAGGTTGGAGGCTTCCGTTTCTCCAGCCCCCCCACTTTGAAACCCTTATAACTTCGTACCGGAAGTGGTACAAACGAAAATTTTTGCGGTACATTCCGGCACAAACGTAGCACAAACGATTGCCATAGGTTTTGTTTCGAAATTCCAAGTTTGGAGGCTTCCGTTTCTCCAGCCCCCCCACTTTAAAACCCTTATAACTTCGTACCGGAAGTGGTACAAACGAAAATTTTTGCGGTACATTCCGGCACAAACGTAGCACAAACGATTGCCATAGGTTTTGTTTCGAAATTCCAAGTTTGGAGGCTGCCGTTTCTCCAGCCCCCCCACTTTAAAACCCTTATAACTTCGTACCGGAAGTGGTACAAACGAAAATTTTTGTCCGGCACAAACGTAGCATAAACGATTGGCATAGGTTTTGTTTTGAAATTCCTAAGTGGGGGGGCTGCCGTTTCTCCAGCCCCCCACTTTAAAACCTTTATAACTTCGTACCGGAAGTGGTACAAACGAAATTTTTTCGGTACATTCCGGCACAAACGTATCACAAAGGATTGCCATAGCCTTCGTTTCGAAATTCCAAGGTAGGGTTGCTGCCGTTTCCCCAGCCCCCCACTTTAAAACTATTATAACTTCGTACCGGAAGTGGTACAAACGAAAATTTTTTGCTTTACATTCCGGCACAAACGTAGCCAAACGATTGGCATAGGTTTTTTTTTGAAACTTCAAGGTGGGGGGGCTGGCGAAATACACCCGACATTTTCCATCGATGCCGCCTATCAAGGCTTTTATACCTCCTTGACTGAGTATCCACACTGTGAATCAGCCCTTCGTCGGCTCGCACCGAAGGGCAATGCTTACCATTACTCAATATTTAGAATCCTTTTGATTACGTATGTGTTGTATGTAATTTGGATAAGTTTAGTTGTGCTCTATAATACTAAAATAACAACCAAAGTTTTTTTTTTTACTTGCCGCAGCTGGTAGTTTTGCAATGATTGTTTGTGATTATTTTCCCTACTACTGTTAAAGCCAGAGACGCTAGCCCAGCGTATAAAATGACCATCAAAAAATAAATATGAAAAATTAAAGATGCCGAATTCATTGATTTGGAAGAGTCTCTCTGCCCAATTTACTAATACTTTAACTGTAGTTACATGTTCATTTAGTTACATGATATTACTCAAAGTAAAGCAAACTCAATTCGAATTTCTTGATGTATTGTGACATTTCGTTTGAGCTTTCCATTCATTATCTTTAGTTCTGAAATTCGGATTATAACACTTAAATTGCCATTGTGTTGGTCTCGTTGAGCTCTATAAACGAAAACATACTTGGACACCTCTGCTTTCGTTTCACCAATACAATTACTGGAATACTTTGTAGCCTAAATTCAGAACACTGTATTAATCACTTAATCCTTAACCCCCAACGTAGAGTACGATGGACTCCGAGTGTAATGTGACAGCTATATATGTCCTTTCATTTTGTGTGTTGCTCCACGCCCTTCTCAGTCCCTTCTACTCAGTTGTGTTTGAACGCTGTTCTGTGTCGGGCGTACTGAAAGTTTATCTCAGTGCTGCTCGAACGTTTGGTCGGAGTCCGTAGGACTCCATGTATGGGTTTATGTAACATTTCTGTGCCATATTTCATTTATTGTTTTCAGCTGATACCGTGAATTTCAATTGTAATATCTGTCTAAATTGAATAATTACTTCCTTAGCACTTTGAAAATGTCTTTGCAGTCCAAAGTTAAAGCTTCTGAATCAAAATTTGCAGATAAAGTCACAGGAATAATGAGCGATGGGAATAAGGATTTGTCCTATGTATTGTTTTCGGATGTGGATGATGAAGAAGACGTCAGTGAAAGTGAATACGAAAGCAAGTCGGACACATCAGAAAATGACAGTGACAGTTCATCGGATAAGGCTAAGCGTGCTACTGGTGAATTTTGTTACGGATTAAACAGAGAAAGAGTAGAGTCTAAACACGTTGGTGAGGTTTCTGTTTAGACTCTACTCTGTTGGAGTTGAAGGAGTCAAGGTCTAAAATATTGTTAAAAATCCAGTTTCCTACAAATCTCTCATGTTTTGAAAATGAACTTAATATAAAAACCAAGTAGACACACAACCCAGAGTTCTCGAATATACCACTTCTTTCTCATGTCGTGAAAAATGACCGAGAATTTTAGAACATAGTCATCACTTGGCTGAAGCCTGCTTTTAATCATGTCAGTTTCATTAAAATCCGTATCCCAATAGTTCTTACTCAACTTAATTTAATGTTTGTTACAACCACAAATATTTGTAATTTTGAACTTAGTTCTGTCAGAAGTTCGCGCCTATCTCAGAAGTTTTTCACGCCCTCTAGGGGACGAACTCACCAGGTTGGTAACCAATGCTCTATAGACCAGATAGAAGCTTGAAATTTGGACCGTAAAAAGGATTTAAGATCTAGGTACCACTAAGAAACGATATTTGAAAGTTCACGAAGGGAGGGGGAATTGGTTGTGAGTTATTTTAATAAGATAGCATTATTTACGAAACTTATACGGGCTCTTACGTGTTTAAGGGGTTAGCATACGCACCTTTGGCATGTTAGACCTTGATTCGATTCCCGGCGGGAGTTCATGTGGTTTGGATTCCATATTAATCCATATGGTCCCGTCTCACCTAACTTTCTCTGCTAAAAGCGAAGTTAAATTCAAAAACTCGGTCCAAAACGTATACAATTAGTTACTTGAAATTTGGTATTTCTCATTTAAAATAATTTGACACGTGTTTCAGCATCCTTTTATATTTTAGTACGAAAGGGGAAGATACAAGATGGAAAAGAAACGGTTGGGAATTGCAATTATTATAATAACATACAGATATCTCTGAATTTCTGAAGGTTAGAAACATGAAATTTGGTTTCATGTTTCATGACTCATTTAAAACAAAACGTCGTAAAGACAGTAAACAGAACCACCCAATATTTTCTAAATTAATATAGAAACCACAAGTTGTAGTATATTTCTACCACTTCTAATTTTAGTAGAGAAATTAGAGTGGAGATAGAATATATTATAGGGACGCACAATCGAATATAAAACCGTGTCGCTCTATCTATTACCGTTTGTCATGTCTTGTTAAAATAAACTTTGCTACTTACCTCTTTCTGAAAAAGTACTGTAATTATAACTACAGATGGAATTAAATAATGTTGATTTCCTTTGGTCGAGTAAAACGTTTATTTAAAGCCAAAACATTATGATTGCCAATTCTGGTTCCGGAGTATGATCTTTCTAACCAGGATGGATGGACAAGATTTCTTCAACAAGACTGTACAACGATGATTACTAAAATTTGAAGTAGTTGATTTTAATACTTGTGGTTTGATTAGATGGTAAGAAAAGGGGTGGTATCTATTCTTAGAACTCTAACTCAATTTTAAAAAAAATCTTCTGGCTATCTCTTATAGGTTTTCTTCTGTGAAGATTCAATTGAAACCGTGAGTTGTAGTGGATGGCTGTAACATCCGATTTTAGTAGATTGTAAGGATAGAGGCAAAATGTATTCTTGAGATGCTCAGTCGGTGGCCAAAACAGCTTTATTTTTCTGTGGTTTTATTAAAGTTTAAGGATAGAAATGATAGAAAACTTCCTATTTCTAAAGTGGAAAGCTGGAGATGAGGGTCCCTGTTTGTTTAACAGAGGGATATATTGAAAATTGTAAAACCACGAAGCTCAGGGATCGCAGCTATGACAAAAAAGAAAAGGAATAATTTCTAAAGTGGGAGTCCCAACTTCATTCTGTTGAGACTGCAAAACGGTGACGCTCTTTCAATTGATTTAGTAGCTAGCACATGCGTCTTTCGTACACGGGTTCCAAGATTTGTTTCCCGGTGGGAGTCCTTTACAAAATTTGAGGAATTATTGTGTTCGCATTCCAACTTAAATTTTGAGTCAATTTCTCATAACTTCGCTGCTGAAAGGAGATTCTAAATTTAAATAATGAACTAGCTCGAAAACGGTTAGAGCAAAAAACTCAGGGGTTTCGGTAGAAACTAGCACAGAACTTTGGCATAGAGGAACAGTATCAATGTCCAATTTGAGAGTGAGGGAGAGAAAAACGACATGGACATGCGACCATAATACACACAGTTGGAATGACAATCAGTGATGATTATAGAGGTGGCACCAGGGTTCAGAACTTCGAAATTCCCTCCGCGGCATTTCTATGAGCGTACTCAATGTGGGTTACCAGGATTTTCGCAGTGTTATATTCACCTATCGTTTATTCAATCTACCCCGGGGAAAAATTGAAATGGTGAAAGTAATCCACTTTTCACCACTAGTGTAATGGAATTCCTCCGCGAGAAAATCTGTAATTAACATTGTCAGTAGTTACACTGTTAAAATAATTTGTTAAATGTGAGAAACTATTTCTTATCTGTGCACCGAGACAATATTTTCTTAGAAATAAGATTTGGCAATTCTCACTCATAAGGAAAATAACAGTATATTATAGTCTCATTTGGCTTTATACAACCGCACCTACCTTCCTTCATTTCTCATTAATAAGAGTTTCTAATTCTTGTTTCTAAGAGAAGATATTCTCGGTTCACAGATAAGAAACAGTTTCTCAGATTCAAGAAAGGATTTTTAACAGTGTATGTCCTTGACAAATGTTTATTTAGAGGTATAGATTTATTTTCGTATTTTTGAACAATTAATCAATTTAATACGTATTATAATTAAAAGTACTTACATTTCTATCGTAAATAAGAATATATATCCAACTTCTTAAACACTTCACTCCGCAGGAACAATTTCAGCACGTGTAAGAAGCAAAACAGCACAGTACGTTTTCTAAGAATTCACTACCGGGTATAAAGGCACAAAAGGGCCATTATCACACATATCAAAATTCAAACGCAAGTGATTTTTTAGTGTGCATTTTTGTATAATGTACACATTTGAAATAATTACAAAAAACAACGTAATTGTCATTCTTGTGCTAACCGCATTTCGCGAACTGTTTCGTTAACGATTCAACACATCACCATTAATACAAGAGCGGACAGTTATATATATATATATATATATATATATATATATATATATATATATATATATATATATATACAACCTCTTCCGTTCGTGTCTGAAATTTGGGGATGTTGGTGTGAAGCGAAGAAGTTACCTCCCACTCACCATCTGAAATGAGTGGTTATATAGTTTACTAATATGCGAGAGGTAAACTCTTGACTCACAATCTTATGGGGATTTTAGTATTGGAATAACAACTCAGAATTTCGATAGTAAATGACATGTGTATTTACATAATGAAATGTACGTAAGTGTGAATGTCGTGTTTAAAAACTTGTAATTAGAAGTTTTGCCAGATTGCACATTGCATACCAAACATTGAGGTCTTGATCAATGAATTGAAAGCAACACATACCTCTTGGCTTTTGGTCTGCTTGTCATCTGCTGCTGGTCCTCGGACGCTTCTCTCACGACGGGCTGCAGGCTGAGAGGTAACTTCGCTGATGGTATCTCTACGATGTGGGACGAAGGTTCGAATCACGAACAAGATGTAGACTAGGCTGTATACATTGAAGTTCGGCTATAGGCCGACTACACTTCGAAACGTATTTAACTTTTAATGTTCGTCTGTTAAACGTTGAATTCGTGTGACTTAAGACTAGTCACACTAAACATACTGTTTTATAGAATCTCGACTATGGCGCTCTTACATAGATCTATTCTCGACTGATCTCCGTGAACTGATGTCCATCGAACTGATCCTTCCAACTGTCTCTCGAGACCTCTGGTCCTTCTGGTTTTGTCCAACTTCCTCTCTGCCGGAATCCGCCGTTTCTGCACGACGTCAGAGGCGTGTGCTCTTTCTTGTCCAGGAAACGAGGTTGTTTCCTCATTGTGATCAACAACTGGCCATCCTTGGAATGCTTCGTCTCACGATTCCTGGCAATTCTGACATACCCGTGAAAGTCTTTGATGTTCACAATCATTTTACAAATGCACTTACAATGGATTTTATTAATTCTTCTCATTCAAACATTTGAGATTTTAATCCTTAATTCCCAGACATAAAACAATTTGCTAAAGACGATGTTCTAAATAACTTGTTACATAAGATTTTGAAAAGTAACGACTGCTACATTTATGAAATGTGTTATGCTGTTGATAATAGTTTTCGTATTCTTTTATTATTTTACAATTCTTAAAAACCCAAAATATAAATCTTTAATAAAATGAAATTGATAAAAATATACTTAAAAATGAATATGGAATATGGGCTCTGCCACAATATATATATATATATGTATATATATATATATATATATATATATATATATATATATATATATATATATATATATATATATATATAGGCTCGAATCCATCTTCATATCGGTACTTAAAGAAAAAACTGTACTTTACAATCATAATTGAATATATTCCTTTATCTCTTTATTGTTATACCCACCTTTTCAAGTTGGACATAGACAGGACAGGAGCAAAAAACGCGACTATTACTGATGGAGAGAATACTACATACACAAGATATAAAAAATAACAATACGTGAACATGACATTTTCCTAACAAAATCATTTTATGTTTATATGTGTGTATTCAATACTGTAAAAGCTCCTTATTCGCGCTCCCTTCATTCGCGTTTTCACCTTTCGCTTATTAAAATATGCGTCCCAATTCCTATATTCGCGGCTAAAAAGTTCTTTATTCGTAGATCTAACCAGTACGTACATACATAATAATAAAAAGGATCCCAATAGGTATCCAACCCAATATCCTTTGTAAACGCCGACAAATGGACTAATAAAATGTAAAATAGACCTTATTACAATTTTGCCTAAAGTATGTTGTTAAATGATATAGCCACAGTATTGCTTCGGACTTTGACATAAGCCGCCTTCGCCGCGATTGGTGTTTTTGAGAATGTAAACAAACAGAATGAAAGCAACCTTATTACTCTATGCATAAAGTATATTGTTAAAGGCCGCGTCATTATTAGACGTTTTGTCCTTTGGTAAGAGCCGCTTTGCGTGTTTTATTGTTTCGTCTTTCCATTCGTTACAAAAATTGTGATCGAGGAACACGTCTCTACCGCTGTCTTCCTAATTTATACAGTAAAGTCAACTAAAAAAATGAGAAACGTGTTTCGACACGAAAAAGATCTGTGTTACAGCTTAAAGTGAAAATAGAAATGCTTGATCGTTTACGAATTGGAGAGTCTTTTGCATCCATATCAGGTCAAAGAATCAATGTCAAAGAATCAAATGTACGATCGATAAAAAAATCCGAAGATAAAATAAGGTCGTCTGTAGCTTCAACTTCACTGTCAGCGAAAATTGTTCGTCATCCATCAATAGAAAAAATGGAAGTGGCGTTGTCATTATGGATGGAAGACCGCAACCAAAAAAGGGTGCCCAAGAAAGGTTTAAACGTATGTACTTTGCTTGGCTTTTATCTTTCACGATTGGCTTGGTGATGTGCGTGTGTATGTGTGGGTGTGTGTGCGTGCGTGTGAGTGTGTGTGTGTGTGAGTGTAGGTTTATCTCGGTATAACAAATGGTTCTGCAAACTCGAAATATTTTAACAGCACTGCCTATATGGTATAAATAAGTTGATTTTAAATATAACAGATTATTCGTCTCTGCAAAACGTCTTCACAAACTCCTTCTTCTCATAGATAGCACTATCAAACCTGCTCTCCCGTCTCTCCTTATGCTTCAAAAACTCGTCTAAAGTCGCTCTTTGTCATAGTTTGCAGTATCCGTTCCATATAGTGATATCATAAGTCGTGTTTTCACTCATCGGCAAACGATGAGTACTTCAAAGCTGGTGTTATAGATGGAAACATTTCGTTCAACTGACATGCTGTGAGACGATATTGCACGTAAGGCAGCAAGACTTGTCTGCAGCATCCGATGAGAGACAGGTTATAGTCTCCTCAATCTCACAGAATTTAATTCCTGCGTCAGCACAATCCATTACTAATGGTGCTTCTTCAATTCCAGGCCAGGTGTCGAATACGTTTGAGGCAAAATCTATACTTCTTCTTTTCCAAATACTGCGCTTACTAATGGACGAGCAGCATTTATCCTCGACTGTGCTTGAAAATGACCTGAAACAACGGGTTTGTCGCCTCACAAAGGAGAGAAAAGAAGCTCAAAAGCAGCACATCCTTGTATTATCGCTGTCAGTGCTGACAACATAGTTTCGATCCTCACTTACACCGCTAGACCCTATTTATTGTAGTAAGCGTCAAAGAACCGACGCAAAATAACGTTTCCACTGTCTTGGACAAGACTTTTAGACAATTTACAAAATTAATTAAACGTATTTAATGTAAAGATTTGATTAGTGGAAAAAAAGGTAAAAAGTAAGAAGGGTCGGAAACAGTCATAAAACATGCCCAAAGTAATAATTATAATAAGGTATAAGTACTTGTAAGAGAAATGTCACAATCGGGAAAACGTCAAAATCAGGAGAGAAGAAAGTTACAGTCTGGAAACGGTCATAACCAGGAGAGATGTTCAAATAGTTGAGGAGGGCTAAAGGCCACGATGGACAAGGCAAAAAGTAGAGAAAAGTGGAAAGTGTAAAATGAAAGGAAAATAGTGTAGAAAAAGAAGAATATGTATGAACCTGTGAAGGTAAAAACGAGTGTAAGTGTAGTGTATGTGTATAGAAAGTCCTACTCAACTCTCGTCCGCACAGAGCACACAACAGACGATGTACTCGCCGTAACGGAAACTTACTGCTAGACATAAAATTGTTATGCAGTTACAATATACGTTGTCCCACAGTAGCACTACAGGCGAAATGTTCACGAACTCCTAATGAATATGTTTCTTACAAGTATCAATCATTGTTGCACCCACTTTATAATCTATACATGCTTTTTCTTCCACCTTTTGACCTTGACAAACAGAAGTACAATGCTCTGAGTTCACAACCATAAACTGTTTGTGTACGTGGTACACGTTTAGGTCTTCTAATGACTCTGAGCGCTAAGAACAAGGATGATGATCAGAGGCCGTATACTCCAGTCAAAAGCAGCCAGCTACCAGAATAAATAATCTAAACTACAAATATAGAGCATTCGGAAGGCAGTCAGTATATATATTAGGGTGTCCCTAATTTTGGGTAATTTCGTGTTGCGATACGCTTACCTCTCAAATGTATTCTATGTGACCATAAACACGCATTAGTGAAATAGCAGCTCCCTACGGGAACGTTAGCCGTGCCAACTTGACGACAAATAATGGAATGGCGTTTCACCATTTTAATATAATTTAGAATTTCTAACCGTCATAACGGAGAAACTAAAGGAGACAGAGAAACGAAACTTTGCACGAAGCAACTAGAGGAAGTGCGACATCTGCCCGTTTATTGACAAACCGCATCGCATGAAGAGTGTTGCCAACCCAAGAGAAAGTTTTATTTTTGTAAGTGGAATGACCTAAACTGAATATCATTATTGGAAGCTAATGAAAATAAAGACAAAAGATATTAAAAAAGAATATCATTGTTGCAAACTTTTCTAGAAATAACTGCAATATGTGTTGGCGCACACAGGGAGCGAGATACTAATGTTTCGTACACCTTAAAATAGATATTGGTACACTGTTAAAAATGATTTATTCAAAAATGAATACATTTTACTACGCAAAAAAATGAGTAAATTTGTCTCAACTTTGAGGAGAAAATAAATCAAAAAATGAGAATGAGGACATTTAGTTGCATATTTGAGTCAGAGACTGGTTCTCAAAAAGGAGTAATAATGTAGTCTTAAAAATATTGTTTTCTGACATAGATATATAATTGAATATCGTGAGATATAAAAGACAGTTGCAAGACTATGGAAAACAAGTACGATCAAGCTAATATAAGAGCACAAAAGTCCTTTATAATCCTGAACTGTATGTTCTCATTCTGGCTGATGGAGGAACTACTTAGCGGATGGATAAAGAGAAAGTTAGAAGGAAACATGGATGAGTTGTGCTGTTTACTATAAGTAAGTGTACTGCTAGCAAAATGAATTTAGTTTTAAGTGTGAATGCAATATTCCTTGTGTGCGATCATTGTAATCGATTGACGGTTAATCACGACAATGCATTATTTTCCTTCGAAAATCGTGAGTAATGCTTCTAGGTACTGGTTCCCAGATAGAATGCCCGGAAGCCTCACTCAATGCTTCTGGGCATTCTATATCTTAGACAAAGTTGTTATGTTAATGATATGCGACATTCCAATATATTCAGTAAATTGTTTACTTTTTTTTTGGTGAATTGGGGCTTGCAAGTTTACTTTTGGCGCTGTACTCTAAATAACTGTTGGGAAAATATAATTCTTTTAATAATTTCCTTCTTATTGTCCCCTAAAAGATTTGTGGTGAGTGACATGAAAAAACTCACTTGTGGGAAGGTTCTAGATTACTGGTTCCCCATGTAGGTTAGTAGCTGGGTTGGTTTCTTTCTCTACTAAAGTTTATACATTTAATCTACACAGTATTGCCGAGCGAGCGTTAGGGAGTGAAGGCGGGTTAGAGCCCCGCAGGGCACGTTTTCTGTCTTTATTATTGCGCAATGAGAAGGGGGACCAGTAATCTAGAACCTTGCCCTCACTTGCAGGCCCTCATCCACGCGGGGGGGTCTAGGGGGTCGGGCTCCTAAATTTTTACTGCCTGCCTAAAATGTTCACGGTAGGCTTGCAAATGAACTATAATATGGTTTGATTCCCCCCCTACATTTTTGGGCTGGCTACCGGCCTGCTCACTTGCACAGATAAAATTTCAAGGAACCACCAGAAGTGTCAGTTGAAAAATTGCAAGTCCTTTACGATTGCCATATAAATACGGATTCCGTATCTGTTGCATAAAAGTTACAATGTAAAAAAAACACAGGCATTACTCGAGCAGACTGTTCTATCAAGTTTTGACACATTTCTTACATTCTCAGGTTGTTTTTTTTTTTTTTTTTTTTTTTTTTTTTTTTTTTAGCAGCACTAAATAAGAAGCTCCAGTACTACATACAGATTAACTTCAGAAGAGCTCGATGTAAATACAGTGTGGACGTATGGCATAAACACGAACGAACTTGTGCTAGGTTTCAATAAAAGCATGAATGCTATCTAACCGAGTCAGTGCAGGACGAACCTGGTGGCACTGTTCGTAGGTTTCTTTAAGAAAATTTCCCTCGACTGACACAAACTTTTCACTTTATCAAATTTTCCGTTGTTTGTTCAGTGTCCAATACCTATGACAGAAGTTATGTAATAATTTTAATTTAGGTATATTAAGGGAACTACCACCAGTGGCGTCATTTAGGGGACAGGGTGGGGTAATTGCATCCCCTGAGATTGATATTTATATAGATATTTTGAGTAGAATAGTAGTCAGTGAAAAACGAAAAATTTTACATATATTAAGGGGTCTTGCCCTCCCACAAGTAAAATCTAAAATGACGCTTCTGCTACGAACCACATTTGTTTTATTCAATTGCTTTCTCCTGCTATTTTTATGTTTACTTTTTTTTTTTTTTTTTTTTTTTTACAAAAGTATACACACAGTCAACAAAATGAAATATAGTGAAATCTTTCAGTTTAACATCCCATGATTATGCCTTTAGGTTAAGGGAGACGATGATTAAAGCAATTGAATGATGATGGAAGAATGAGAAAGTGGGAGGAAACGGGAGTACCTCAGAAAATTCACGAACATAGTGTTGTTTATCACAAACTTGCTTGAGTGAAAATCGTACCAAGGAAACCATGCACCTGAGGTAAGCGCTCCCCACTGAGCCACAGTGCACCCCACCAGCTAACAATGGGTGCAAATTATGCTACTTGCAGCACACACAAAATATTGCAATTGTATTGGTTTGTTTCTGAATATCAAAGAACAATTTAAGTAGTGATGTTCGTTAATCAGTCAACTAGAGAATGCCCCTGAATTTTTCACGTTTTATCGAAAAATTCCCTTTTTTCCTTTTTGCTACATTTACCTATGAAATTTCCCTAGACTAGGTAACGTTCCCTCAAACTACGAACACTACGGTGGCTGATTCAGCTGAATTACTTATTGTTTAACACGGGTGTTAGTTTCGTTACTCATCGGGAAATGTTGGAGCCTGAAAAATGAAGGTATGCGAGTTGCACAGAAGGTTCGTTTTTTCGAGTTTGATGTCAATTCTTTCATTGTACCTATTTTTGTATTATTATTCATACGTCTCATCAATCACTGTCTCCCTTTACCGTTTGGTTATATTCTTTGGCTTGGTGCAGTTCAACCTGGTTAATGTCTTGTCCGTACAATGCTGGGACTTTATACTGGTACATTTCGATCAGGATATGAATCTGACAGTACAGTGCTTTTGAATCCGTCTTACCAAGGGCCGAGGTGGTGCATAGTGTTCTTCGTTCGATCCCAACTTCCGCCAAGTGAACTATGTAGTATACAAACACCGTGTGCGTGATTTCTCTCGGAGTTCTCCCGTTTCCTCCCACTTCTTCATTCCCCCATTTCCTTTATTTCTCAACTGACAAATTCATCTCTCATTCCCCCTGCGTACACATGAAAGAAAAGCACGTTGTTTAAGGGATACAGCTTTTTTCAAGCTTTTTTTTATTTTCAACTACTACCTTCGTTTTCCCTGTAATGGAATCTACAATTAAAATCTCCCTTGACAAGATTCAATACTTATGACTACTATGTACTACTCCCCCCAGCAATTTCCTTGTATTCACCCCTGGATGGAAAAGGACTAGTCCCCAAAATCCAATTCTATCAATCAGTATCATATATAGTTATTACTTCAATTAAACAAAAGTAGGCTTCGGAAGAAACCAATAAACTTCTGATTTTCTTTCCTTTCAAAATAAGAAATAACCATTCTCATATACAGCTTTACAAAACACACGACCTCATTGATCGGAACTTCGGCCTTCAAGACTTCAACCTCTGTAGCATACAGAGTATAAATGTAAGGCATTATACTGAAACTTTGATTTCATTTGTTTCATTTGAATGTTTGCAACGATATGATTTGAGAGGGTTTTTAATATTAACGAAATACTTCTGGCATTTATCTTTTATTCTGTCTTTTATAGTAGTCAGTATTCTAATCCAAACAATTTCGGTAGCCCCTACTACCTTCCTCATTAGAGTTGGGAATTTTACAAGCAAAGCATACATGCAAAACTTTACGATGACATCGTGAGAGGTGTAATATTTTCCGTGTGAGTTATCCGTGCAGCTGAGAAGATAGCAAGCGCTACCGAAATGTCACGAATATAATACTCAATACTAAAGAGCACGAAGTAAACTGAAAATATTTCGAGGGTTTGAAGAACAAGTTTACACGTTTAGCTCGAAAGTTTAGTCTTATTTCAGTGTTTTATCAGATACCAAATTAATATAAAACTAAATATTATTAGGTAAAAATTTATCATACTAATTTCGGGAATATCTGACTTATTAGTTGTACGTACAACCAGTAACAGCACGATCTGCCTGGTTTTATCATAGTTTACTTTGCCTGAACAAGAGTCTAATTGCTACTTCACATTAGTCATGTATGAGCATTTCTAACATTGCAGTAAAACATTATGACAATGAACTACTTTGGAACTTCATTACTAGAAAAAGGTAAAATATATTATTTAATAGAATATATTTGTATAACAATTAAATCTTTATATTTCAGATCGATGCTGAATTTAAATATTTGTTCGGCGCGACAGAGTCTGTTTTCAATGTCATCTGTTTGGCAGTGATAATTTTCTTAAAGGTTTCGCTAGAGAAAGTTCTTGGTGAGTAAAATCAAATTTTCGTGTATATTTATCATATGTCAGGTTGCATGTATAAATATGTACACAAGAGTCTATTTGTCATCAACACAACTCTACTTCTGGCAAAGCACACATTTGTTTTTTTTCTTTCTTTACATTAACTTTTTATAGTGTCTTTTCACAAACATTTTTTTATTGTTATAATTCAATCGCAGCAAATAGTAGCTTTTATATGCTTTAATTTGAGAAGTAAAAATAAGTCAGTATTTTGAAACACGTAATACCTTTTAAATAAACGTACATGAACTCAAAATTGCACATCTTTTGCTTATTATCTTCACATCTTAAGACAGTGATGGGCAAAGCATGGCCCACGGATTAGATGTAGCTCCTTAAACGTTTCCACCCAGCCCACGACGTGATTCATTACCTGATGAATATAACTTCACTTCTGAGAATCAGTGGATTATACTTTCAGCCACATTATGAGAAATGTTTAAAAATGCATTTACAATACAATTTATCACATTCCCCTTCATGATCCTTTCGAGTATTAATAGAGCTTGGTTTTACAAGTGATACAATCACTGTTGTTTTTTTTTAAATTATGTTGGCCCACCTATAATTCTTTTTTATTTTTCGTTTTTCTTTCGCCTGCGGCCCAAAATGTTTCCCCATCATTGTGCTAAGGAATATAACAATTGTCTAGGGCTTTAGAAAGCAGTACACTTTAAGTAAAACGATATTTCTACTCATGGAAGTAGTTTTTGAATAATTTAGTGTGATTTACATTGTACTTCAAAAAATATTTTGGCAGACAATAGCAATATCTACTAATTCCAAACATTATTATATACTGACGTAGTCACATTTTCTCTCTATAGCAAACAATTGCGCACTGCATTTGCTTCCATTTCTACTACCACAAGGTGTAATCAGCGTAAGAAAGGAGCTAAAATAGTAAGAAGGCCGGCACCTTACAGGAGCCACGAATATGTCATTGCAGAGCTATAGGTAAGTCGTGTCAGGCGTTTCAATGAACACATAATTTTTGTATACCTTCCTGATTAGGAATATGCCCATTTTCGTTCAATTGTAGTAATAGTTTCGTAATTACAGAGTTAATACATTTATTTTCCAGGTTATACGTTTTGGAAATATCTTAATAAAAGGATGGTTTTATAAATAATTTGATTTGCATACTAATGGACGGTTCTAACGTCATCTGTATATGTAGTCATTAAGTTTCCTTTCTATGAATAAAGAATCTGTATTCTCAAGCAGTGGCGTAACTAACAGGCTCCCGGTGAAGGGGGTATTAAGTTTCGGAGTATAACTTTATAATGTTTGGATGTTAAAAGCACTTTGCAAAGTTCCTCCGTGGCTAAGCGGTTAGCGTACGCGCCCTTGGCGCGGGAGACCCGGGTTTGATTCCCGGCTTGAGCTCATGTGGTTCGGATTCCACGTTAATCAGTAGGTCCACCGTCCACGTCTCACATAGCCTCGCTGCTGAAAGGGACGCTAAACTGAAATTCAACTCAATTCAAAAGCACTTTGCAGGTTTCATATTACTGCATGCGCACTCTGTACTTTAGAGGAAAAAGAAATCACGGAACCAGCTATAATATATTTAGTGAATTCTACTCGGAAAATGTATCGCCTTTTGTTGCAACAACTTACAAGTTTCCGATGAGTAGTGAAGAAACAATTTAGTGAAATTTTAACTTGGAATTAATTAGTCAATTATTTAGTCGTAGATAACTTCCAATGTTAGTAGTGTTCTGGATTTGTGTACTTCTTTGCAACTGTATCTCACTTTGCCTGTGACGATGCCAATCCTGAGCGATCATTCAGTACACTAAAAGCCATCAAACTTTATATTCGTAGAACAAGGTCGAAGATGAAATTGAGCTCAGCCCCCTAACTTGGACTTTTTCTTGGAAGACCAAACATTAATTAGACCTCCTAAAATATGACAAGTTGAGGCCCCCTAGAATAATAATGGCATTTGAAGTAAAATCCATACTAAACGTGTTCGATACTTCTTGGAGCGCCAGTTGATGGTTTACTAAAGTAAGAACCAGATTACATATATGCTTGATCTTAAAGGAATGTATTTCGATCAGATAGTGGGGCAGCAGAAACACCTTAAATTATTTGCAGTGCTTTTGAAAATAGTACGGTGCTTCACAAGTTAAATAAATGAGACAATATTTCACCCAGTTGAAAGCCTTACTAAATATATATTTTGTCTGGGGCTCTAATAGGACACATTTTACTGAATGAGGTTCGGAACACATTTTCGTTTCATTTTTTTCTGTTATGTGGTAAACATATTCCAAGCTTTATTTATAAGTTCCTGTTCATATCACATCATACAAAGCAACAAAGTTTTAACTCAAATGAATCCTATCAAACAACCGGAAGCTTAATTGGGAGGGCAGTTTCCCCATTCCTCCGCAAAAGTTACGGCATTAGTTGAACCCTTTGCCAATCCTGAGCACTGAAAGTGAAGGATGGCACCACGTTGATATTGAGAAAGTAGTCAGCGAATTACTCTCCGGAAAAAAAAGTACGCCGGTTTAGAAATATGTGAGCAAGTTCCACAAGTTTTGACGAGTTTTCATATGTTAGTTGTAATGTGAACGTTAGGAGGTGGAGGGGGGGAGCCCTTTTACATTTTCGCGGGTGGAGGGGGGGCATGCATTCTTAGTTACGCTACTGTTCTCAAAGCACTCTAGTAATTCGTTTAACAATTGCTAAAAAAAGTAGAAATCGAATAATGGTGAAATTTTATATAAATTAGAATTTGTGGTGGGATTCATTGTTTCTTTCTCTCTTTTTTTCCCTGGAAGGGAAACAGTGAAGGAAACTGATCAGAGAATTTTACTTATGTTGGTGACTCATAGCCTTTCTTAGAACTGTTTGACTTTGAGTAAATGTATTAAGTGTGGCAGAACAAGCATTGATTCACGAAGCTCAGCTAAAAGACGCCACTTATGTTTTTTTTCCGTCACACATAAGCAGAAATGACTAATTTTCAGGTTTATTGTTTCCTTGTCTTGCACAGATGGAACAAATCGAATATTTTTTGTTACCTTGCAATTTCCTTATTTTTATAATCTTCTTTCAATTGATATTAATCCTTCCACAACGTGACAACCCTACTATTATTATAAAGATCGCCATAGATGAGTCAGGTCTTAAGTCTTTCAACTGATGTTTATTAGGATCACGCAAGTGGGATATATATAATATTGTAATGTTATTACCATAGGTGTTCATTTTACTCCGACCTCACTCACCTTCATTCTCACAGTGAATTGGCCCTCGTTCTCACCTTCGAAGAGAGTTGACCATCGCTCTCGCCTTCGTGTTGAGAATTTTTCCTCGCTCTAGCCATGACAGTGACAGTTGGCCCTCGCCCTCGCTGTCCAAGCTTGTCATCGCCCTCGCGTCATTATGGTTGAGAGAGAATTTGAGGGTGAGGATGCCCTCGAGAGGGCCATCCTCGCAAGGGTAAACACCTCTGGCTTAGTACGTCCGTTACACCGCTCGATAACTCTTAAACAAAAGATAATTTTAAAATTGTTTCTGCAATCAACAGCAAGATAATTATCTCGGAGGAGTTCGTTAATGGATGTGATCCACCTACTTGTAGTGATAGAAATAAACAATTTCCGGTTATAACGTTGATCACAATAGAGCATGGACAGTAATCTCACATTGTATATTTTTTAATCGATTTCCACTCTAATCGCTCCGTCCCTAGAACTCTGGCATCCACTCTATTCCGTCCCTAGAATATATTCCATTTCCACTCTAATCGCTCTGCTAAAACACTAAATATTAGATCTACTACAACTTCTGGTTTCAATATGAATTGAAGAAATATTGCGCAATTCACTTTACTGTCTTTACCAGAGTCTATATTATCGTATTTCAATTGATACTAATTCAAATTAGAACGTAGCAAATTTAATATTATTCGAGATATCGCCATACACGAATAAGATTTATAAGTATTTCATTTTATTTTTATTTCTATTGTCACTAATTACACAATCTCTTTGTTTCCAGGAAGATGAAGGCATAGACAAATTTATAGCAAATGAAAAACTTATGGGAGGATCTCGAACATAGCCTCTATATTGTCCATTGGCAGTCGACACAGACTGTTTCCAACGAATGCATACATCTGTCATAGTACTTTGTAGGCATATTCAGAGGGTTTATGTATCCTCATTCTCTTATGTAAGTTGTTATAAAAATTGTGCTCATGTATAAACTTAGTTTATTATTTGACAAATAAAAAATACAATGTACAAACATATTTTCCTTTAATCAAAATGAAACAAATATATATACATTTAAGTTTGTGTGTGTGTGTAACGTCGCATGATTATGTTTCAAGGCTAAAAGAGAAGGCAATGATAATGAAGTGATGCAATGGAAAAAGTAAGAGGATACGAGAATACATCGAGAAAAACAGTGAACATAAAATTTGTCCACCATATCAGGCTTACTTGTTTAAAACTACGCAAACCAACATCACGAAAACTTCAAGTTACAAGGAGCTTGTGTGTTGATTAAATTAAAATCTCATCTATGCTATTTATGTAAACAACAGGTATCAGCATAAAAATGTAACCTTGAGGATTCAAAATTGAGTAAAAAAGTACTTTAAAAATTAGATTATATTAGTATTCAAAAATAGGAGAGGGAGTATTTATTCTGCTGCCTTGCTGGCACAGGGAAAATTCCCCAAAATTACAAAGGTAGATGAATTTCACACTGCACTAAAAATTTTATAGTAAGTACGCCTTCTACACATTAATATTGATGTTAGACATTTTCATCTTCAAAGCTGGAAAACAGAAGTAATTTTTGAAGTACTCGTATTTTTTCAAAAACTGATTTCTATTTTCCAACTTTTAAGAGGAAAATGTTTTAATTTCAATATTAATGTGTAGAAAGCGTACTTACTATAAATTGTCCAGTGCATTGTGTAACATACCATTCTTCTGAGCTCTGAGAAGACGAAGTATCGATGTTTACAAGAAGGGAAAATTGTACATAAAATAATTAATAGTTCTCTTTATATTAATATTGTTAATATTTTTCAGTATTTAAAACGATTAGTTCAATGTTGTAAAAAGTTTTCTTTTTAGAAAAAGAAGAGAACAGAAAAAAGTAGTGAAAAGTTTGAAAGGAATATGTAAGGAGGAATTGACTTGAAATGAGTATGCTATGACAACTAGAGAGAAAAAAAGAGTTTTGTGTATGTTGGTTTGTCGGTGGGCGTGGCTTGTCTTGCCGATTCTACCTGGCACGGAGACTCAAGGTACTGTTATCTAGTTCCTTGTGTTCAGCCAGAGATGGTGGAGTTGTTTGTGGTTTACGTCTTCTCGTCTTGCTTGTGTGTGGAGTAGGACATGTTGTTGAATACGTCTACGAGGGCAAATCTGAGTTCCGTGCCGGAAAAGTTTTATTGCTATATATTCTTTTTGAATTAAGTGAAGTAAAGTATTACGTTTTGTGGAACAAGTTCACAGTTTTTCAAGAAGAAATTGGCAAAGAAAAAGGCTTTTTTTGTGGTTGTGAAAAGTTACACAGTCAGAGAGGGGAAGTGTGCATTGTAAGTGAACCCTCATTTCGCTCCATTAATCATAGTCAGAGAGTGAATTTGACATACATATTGTGCCTGTTTCATTACTCCTTATTTTTCTGGAATATTTTTTTTCAAAAAAAGAAATTTATTAAGGAGAGAATTCTGTAGTGTTGGTCAATTTATTAGAGTCTGAAGTGATTGCTAGTTTAGACATCTTTTCTTCTGGCAATCGTAAAGGTTTGTCCTATGGTTAATCTCTGTAACAACGTGATCAGTTGTTTAAATTGGTCAGAAATCTGTAAGTTTGAAGAGCAAAAATTCTGGCATAGAACAAAGAATTACTAACGTGGTTAGTCATTCGATAGTCAAAGAGGCCAAATACCCAACAAGAGGAAGGAAGTCAATAGGTAAACCAATAAGTATCCCAAAACTGGGTGAGTGCTACTCTAATTTTTATATAAAGTAGTTGTGTTCATTGAAAGTGTGGATTGTGCGGTTGTCTGTAGTTTGACTTCAAAGGGATTAAACTCGCGGGCCTTTGCTTTCCACTAGTAGTTACATTCTCCCCAGAAATTGTGGCGATTCTTATTTTCTACTTTGGCCGTAAACATCGAATTAAGATTTGAACCACCTGCGTATCCAGTATTTCAATTAATTAAGTATTTTTCTTTCCAGCGGTTTAGCTATATGTTTAAAAGGAGAGCGAAATTAGATATATTTATCGAAAGAAAATTATTCTCATATTTTTCTCGAAAGTTGTCATAAGCCTTAAAAGAATTTTTTCATCTAGAACTATTTTGTTTGCTATCTTTTGAAATAATAACAAATTCTGAACTAAAAATATTGTCAGAAGTTTGTTTAGAAAAATTTTTAATTTTAGAAAGAATTTGCTATTGAGTAGTTGATATTCGTAAAAGTGGACGTGAGATTTATCATTATTAAAAGTTGAGTTTTAGTGAGGAAAATAATCATTGACTGTTGATTCTAGTAGTAATATTATTGAAATTGAATTGAGAAGATTAGATGTTGCTATTAAAGTAAAAATTGAAATTTCTGAATAATACTCGAATTAACCAACAGAGATATATATTTTGTTACGATAGTTGTTTATTGAACATTTCATCAGAGTGTATATGCGCTATCCTAACAATTTAGTGCATATACACCACCCAACATTGTTAATAAAGTTGTTATATTTAAAATTGAAACTTGGTGTACATGTTTATTAAGTTTTTGTTTGATGTGTTTACCTTCCTTAAAAGAGAGATATTTGATCTGCAATTCCAACCAGTACTTGCTAAGTTGATTACGCCATACTGCTCGACTCCCCGCTCCCAAGCTCTCTCTGCCAAGATTTGTTATCTGAGCCCAGATTGACAGTTTGTTTCATTTTTGTTTTGTCTTTTTTTTTATAAACTCTGAATGTGGTATCGATTAGGCGAGGCTAGGTGGAAGGGGGCGTTTCAATGCACAAGGAATTAGATCTTGTCTTTAGGCCTTGTCTTAAGATATTTTTTTTTGGTCGTGGCAGAGAGTAAGTTTATGGTTGTGTTATGCCTAGAAAATATTCTACATTTTTATTCCACTAATGGTTATAAAGTTAGAAAAATAGGAAATATAATTGATTTAGATAATACTAAATTGCATATTAGTATTTTATCTTTGACTTTAATATTCTTTTTAAAACTTTGTTGAGAATTGAGATTCCTCCTGCTTTATCATTCCACTTAAGCTTTATTATTGAATCTAAAGATGATAGTGTCAATGTTTAGGAGTTTTGATAGTTTTAAATTAAATTTTGTTAGTAGGTTTTCAACTTTCACAGTGTTTGTTAAATATTTTCCTCCAACATTCATATTCCATAAATTTTGTAATATTGCTATGATATTGACATATTGATTGTTAGTTAAGAATATTTATTTAGAATCAAACTTTCAAAATAATTTGTCCTATTTAAGATTGAGATAGTCTTTTTTTCCTACATTCTAATTCCACCAAAACATTTTTTTAGTTTTTTGTACAAATTTTATGGATTTCGTTCAATCATTTGATGATTAATGAGAAAGACTTTCAAATTTATTTAGTTAAATGTAAAATTTCTCATTTTCCTCCAACATTATTATTCTACTTGAAGTTAATAAATATTATTTAACTTATATAAATTTAATTATTTTGAATTATTTAGTGAGTTTGAATACAAATTATCACATATTGAGGGTTATTTTTCCAAATATTTATAAAAATATATCGACACTCCGATTTGGTTGTTGATTGGAGGATCATTAGTTGATCGATCATTATTGTGGTTTATGAATAATTTCAGATCTCTTCCAAGTTTTTCGTATCAATTTCTAGTTTATGTTTCTAGTAGTATTTGTTATTTAGTATCTTTATATGATCATTTATAAGTATTGTTTATTTATTGTGCTGTTTTGCTTTATTTATTATTGTGATATGGAGAACATTCAAAGTGAATGTTATTACGTCAGCATTGATATGCCAAACTCCGAATTTGTTACTATTGATGCAACTGGTCACCCTAGTTTCAATTCAAATTTCGGCTCATTGAGTATGAGTTTAACGCCGACGATGCAAAATAATGCAGGTGTTAGGTTTTTTCCTACACCAGTTAGGAACAATTTAGATTCTTCAATTAATAGTTCAGCGGGGACTTATGGTTTCAGTAGGATAGTTAATCCTCCTAGCTTGAATTTGTCTAGACCTGAACATAGGGTTACATTTAATGAACCGCCTATAAGAAGAGAGATGGGGACTTCTCCTAATAATTTAAATTCTTCTAATGATATTAGATCTCGGAATCGATACCCAGATTTGAGTAATTATTATAGTAGAGTTTCCAATATTCTCAGTTCTACTCCAAGAGTGGGAATAAATAATATGCATGCTGGCAATTCTAATTTTGGTCCGAGTATTAGAAATCTAGATGGTAGAAACATTGATAGGGGTGTGCAATCTAATTTGAATTTAGATGATCATCATTCAGAAGCCAATTATGAACATAAATTAATGATAAAATATACTCATGCGAGATCATTAACTTATTTGGAGAATTGTTTAATGAGTATTAAGAACGTAGATGGTAATGATAGCTTACAAATTTTTGAACTATTGTTCAAGATTTAAAAATTTTAATGGAGAGCAGCTATTCATTTAACATGATATTATCAGTTCTTATTCCAAAATGTAATGGGGTTGTTTTAAGAATGGTTACATCGGCGTTAAATGATCATTTAGATTGGAATGTTTTTAAGAATAACTTACTATCTAGGTTTATTACTCCAACTACTGTTCATTCTTTAGTGAGTGACAGAGTTTATAGGAAACAAAGATTATCGGAACTTATGAATGTATATGTAAAATCAGTAATTATCTCAATGAATGTTCTAGGTTTAAACATAGAAGAATGTGAATTAATTAGAATAATATTAATGGGAATGAACCCGATTCAAAGAAATAGGATGCTAGGAGGTAACTTTCCTAATAATAGATTAGAGCTGTTAGACATAGCCGAAAGATTTATAATGAGTACTCGCGAACAAATTGAATATAATAGAGCAATGGGATTGAAAAGTAAAAATCAAATGGTTCTTTCTAATAGTAAGTCAAAAGTGAGTGACTATAATCAGAAGTATCCTAATTTTTCCATTAATAATGTAAAATCCAATCGAATGAATGAAAATTCCGAGGTTTCGATACCTTCAGGATTCTCGAAATTTAATAGCAATAGAGATCGTTCAGAAGTTATGAGAAAGAAAGTTGACCAGAAAATTCCTTCGGAGATGGATGGATTAGTAGCGACTTTCGTTATTGGCAAGATTAATAATATTTTAATCAGCGTTTGTTTAGACGGAGGTTCTATTTTAATCTTGTCACAAGATCTTTAGTCCGTCGAAGTGGTGCCGAACAACATATACGTACTGTGGAAGAAAAAACAGTTAATGCCCCTTGGGGATTACATTTCTCTACAGGAGAAGAGATCACGTTGAATGTCAACTTGTCCGGATATTTCAAAATAGTGAATTTTCAAGTGGTGGAGCAACTCCCATGTGAGTGCTTGTTAGGAATGCCATTCCTTCGATCAACATCTGCTGTTTTGGACTATGAGAACAATATTTTAGTTTTGAACGGAGGAAGGGAGAGAGTGCGTTTAACATTTCAGAAGAACGTGTTTTAAGGTGGAATCAGATCTGTCGATCCTCAATACCAGAGACAATTTAGAATAGGACCAACGGGAAAGAAATCAGTCAATAAGAAGTCAGCGAGTATTTCTTCGATCTTTATTAGAGCAGATTACAATTCTTCTGGATATTGTGATAGGGGAATTCAATGTGAACTGGAACTGAATAACTTAGAAGATCAGATGCTTACCATTGAAGTTCCTTCTTCATCACAATTATTGGAACTGAAAATTGGATAGAGTGCGATCTGTTGAGAACTTACGACACCAAGGGATCGCCAGTGAATACAGAGTGTGATAAATCAAGATGTCCTAGTATGGTTAGTGAAGATTTGGAACTAGGCAGATTTCCAACCACCCAATCGGAGGATAGTCCTATTAAATCAACTTCTGTCGACATGGCTATGATTTCAACTGATGTTAATGGTGGAGATTTAGTTAAAACTCAACCATATGAAAAGGAAGAGCAGATAGCCATAATGAAGAACAATGAAGTTGATGAGAAAGGCGACAAGGTTGATCAATCTTCAAGTAGTTTGAAAAAGAAGATTCCTTCGAAGGAGTCTAGGAAAAGGAAGACAAAGAAGAAGAGTACAGATCTGGTGAATAAGGATGAGAGTCAGGGATCCAAGGTTGATAGCACCGATGTGGTTATTCCTTCTGCTTCGAAGATAAGGACTGGACAACATCAAAGTTCATCCGAAGCATCAGATGTGGATATTGAACAGGCCCAAAACTTCCATAAACTTGTCAATAGAAATACGAAATACATTAATAAGGATACTCAACAGGGAGATACCGAATGTAAACGATCTCCGCAGGTGAAAAACCCGTCGAACACACAGGAAGAAAAATCGGATGAAGAAAACTGGAAGTATCACGATCAGGATGTTAATTCATTCATAGATTCGATTAACAATGATTATTCAGATGTTATCACAGAACGAGTTGGATGCATTAAAGACTTCACTGGTCACATTTATCTAATAGAAAATAAACCATTTAAACAAAATCCATTTCCAATTCCTAAAAAAAGGAAAAGGTTTTTGATGAACAAATTCGAGAGTTGGTAGATCAGGGTATATTAGAGTAAATGGACCATTCCAACTACGCTAGTAGTTACTTCCTGGTTAAGAACAAAAATAATACTTTTAGTATTGTCGGAAATTACGTTAAGGCTAATTCTTTAATTGTTAATGAACCTTTTCCTGCTCCAAACTTGAAGGAATGTCTAACAGGGTTGTCAGGGAAGAAGCTTTATTCACGCATAGATTTACGACGGGCGTACAACCAAATTAAACTAGAGGATAACTCAAGAGACATGACAACAATAGTTACTCCAAAAAGTTTATATCGTTATACACGAGTGCCAGTTGGAATTAAAACGGGAAGTAACCTGTTAACTCGTGTAATAAAGAAAATGTTGAGAGATTTGTAAAAGGATGGCGTAAAAACGTATTTCGACGATGTTTTAATATTTTCAGATACTGTAGAGGAACATAAAGACACGATAAGATAGGTTTTTGATATATTTAGAGAATACAATGTAACGGTCTCGCCTGATAAATGTTTATTTTTTATACTAAGATTAATTACTTAGGTTATGTAGTATCAGGGGACCAAATGGAAATTGATCCGAAAAGAGTATCAGCAATCAAGAATATTCCTCCACCAAGGAATCGAAGAGGTCTTATGAAAATTCTCGGGTTTTTCAGTCACTATTCTAAGTTCGCGCCTGAAATGCAAGAACTCATGGGACCCTTAACTTAAGTCTGTCAATAAGAAATTTTCAATGGACTATAGAACATCAAAAGATTCTTGACAACTTAAAGTGTTTATTGGTGGAGAATGTTGTGTTAAAAACTCCTGACCTGAACAAACGTTTTATAGTAAACGTAGATGGTTCAGGTAAAAGTATTGCTGGGTGTTTGCAACAAGAGAACAGCAAGAGGGAATATCAACCCGTCGCGTTCTTTAGTAAGAAACTGTCGGAAGCTGACAAACACCCCAGCATTTTGAAATAGAGTTTATAAGTTTAGTAAAGACGATTGCTCGATTCCGGCATTACTTAGTTAAGGAATTCGATGTACTAAGGGACAATAAGGCTTTAACATGGATCCTTAGTAATTCAAAGAGACTAATGAAGTATGGACCTTTATTTGAGACCCTATGCCAATTTGATTTTCAAATTAAGCATGTTAGATCTTCCGATAATTTAGTAGCGGACACATTGACAAAGGTGTACGATCCCTTTGAATTTTGCATTATACATGGGCCTATGGGATTAGCTGCTTTCAACGAAAATTTAACGTTAGCTCACATGTGGAGACTTCCTTTAATAAAAGAACCTATCGATGAGTTGCAGAGAGAAGACTCTGAGCTTAAAGAAATAATTGAGAAGGGTGAGTTAGTTTTAGGCTATGTCCTGAATAAGAAAATTTTAATGAAAAGAACGAACCCTGTAAACAACCCTTACAAGATTGTTATTCCCAAGAATCTAAGACATGTGCTGATTGAGTATTATCATAACGATAAACTGGTTGGCGGCCATTCTGGCATTTATCGAATCTTAAAGAAACTATATAAGAGATTTACTTGGGATAATATGAAGCCAGAAGTTACGGAGTTTGTTCGATGCTGCCATCGATGTCAGTTGACGAAAGAGGAGAATAAAAAGAAAATGGGGTACCTAATTTCCGAATATAATAAGAGAATAGGATCTCACTGGATGATTGACATCATAGGAATATTACCCACCTCTAAAGACTTTAAATATATACTCATTGGAGTAGATAACGCTAGTAGGTTTGTGGTGTTGGAGAAATTAATAACTTTAACTTCAGCATCAATCATTGAAAAGCTGATGTATATATTTAGTAGGATGGGTTTTCCTGAGGCAATATCTGCTGACAATGCTTCAGTGTTTATTTCTGAGCATTTCAGGAAGTTTATGTTTGGACTTGGTATAAAGCATATAAAGCTAAGTCCATATCATCCGGAAGGGAACATTTCTGAGCGTTTCATCAAGACCTTGAAGGGCTGAATTTGTGCTTATTTTTCAGATAAGCAACACCTTTGGTCTAATCTTATTCCCGATTTACAATATACATTGAATATAAGTGAGCATTCTGGCTTGAAGATGGCCCCAATCGAGATCATTTACGGACGTCCTACTAACACACCATTGGAGAATCGATGGAACATCGTAGAGTCAGATATAGGGGAAAATCTACCCAAGAGCTCTGGTTAAATGCGATGCAGAATATGGAGAAATCGTGGAGTAAAAGAAAGAAGATAAGAAGGGAAGAGAAGAGAAGAAGGGAAGTATCTTTTGGAATCGGTGATAAGGTACTAATACGTTCCCATGTGAAATCATCTTTAAAAGATAAAATAGCTAAGTCTCTCAGTGATAAATGGCTGGGTCCATTTGTGGTCCGTCGTTTCCTGACCCCAAATACTTTTTTAGTATCGGATGAAGATAATAACTTAAATTCTTTTCGTTGAAGTAATGTATCGGAATTAAAAGTATATCGGGAACCTAGAATATTGAATTAATAATACTAGAGATGGAAGAGATGAAATTAGTTCATTTTTGGTAAGGAAATTATGGAGTGTTAACAACTATTAGTCATTTGTTTTAGTGTTGCTATTTAATCTTGTATATTATTTGTATATAGTCTTTGTTAATAGAATAACTTTGTTATATTGAATATCTGAGATTTTTTGCTATTATTTCCATGGCCATGGAATTATCAAGCTTTGGAAAAATAGTAGCATGGAACTATCGAAATTATGGACTTATCGAAATTATGGAATTATCGAATTTTGAAACAAGTAAATATACAGATAGAGATCTGTTAATTTTGTAAATAGATTGTAAGTAATTTGTGTATATAATTTTTAGTACAAAGAATTTGTATTAAAGTATTCTATATAAGTATTTAATTTATTCTATTTGTAAATATGTTGTTGACTAATAGTTTGTTTTTCTATTTTTTAGATTTCCTGCAAAAATAGAGCTTTGTATATTTTTCTTCAAAGGAGAGGCGGTTGTAACAATCCATCCTTCTGAGCTCTGAGAAGACGAAGTATGGATGTTTACAGGAAGGGAAAATTGTACATAAATAATTAATAGTTCTCTTTATATTAATATTGTTAATATTTTTCAGTATTTAAAACGATTAGTTCAATGGTGTAAAAGGTTTTCTTTTTAGAAAAAGAAGAGAACAGAAAAAAATAGTGAAAAGTTTGAAAGGAATATGTAAGGAGGAATTGACTTGAAATGAGTATGCTATGACAACTAGAGAAAAAAAAAGAGTTTTGTGCGTGTTGGTTTGGTGGGCGTGGCTTGTCTTCCCGATTCTACCTGGCTCGGTGACTCAAGGTACTGTTATCTAGTTCCTTGTGTTCAGCCAGAGATGGTGGAGTTGTTTGTGGTTTACGTCTTCTCGTCTTGCTTGTGTGTGGAGTAGGACATGTTGTTGAATACGTCTACGAGGGCAAATCTGAGTTCCGTGCCGGAAAAGTTTTATTGCTATATATTCTTTTTGAATTAAGTAAAGTAAAGTATTACGTTTTGTGGAACAAGTTCACAGTTTTTCAAGAAGAAATTGGCAAAGAAAAAGGCTTCTTTTGTGGTTGTGAAAAGTTACACAGTCAGAGAGGGGAAGTGTGCATTGTAAGTGAACCCTCATTTCGCTCCATTAATCATAGTCAGAGAGTGAATTTGACATACATATTGTGCCTGTTTCATTACTCCTTATTTTTCTGGAATATTTTTTTTCAAAAAAAGAAATTTATTAAGGAGAGAATTCTGTAGTGTTGGTCAATTTATTAGAGTCTGAAGTGATTGCTAGTTTAGACATCTTTTCTTCTGGCAATCGTAAAGGTTTGTCCTATGGTTAATCTCTGTAACAACGTGATCAGTTGTTTAAATTGATCAGAAATCTGTAAGTTTGAAGAGCAAAAATTCTGGCATAAAACAAAGAATTGGTAACATGGTTAGTCATTCGTTTGTCAAAGAGGCCAAATACCTAACAAGAGGAAGGAAGTCAATAGGTAAACCATTAAGTATTCCAAAACTGGGGGAGTACTACTCTAATTTTTACGTAAAGTAGTTGTGTTCGTTGAAAGTGTGGATTGTGCGGTTGTCTGTAGTTTGACTTCAATGGTATTCAACTCGCGGGCCTTTGCTTTCCACTAGTAGTTAAATTCCCCCCAGAAATTGTGGCGATTCTTATTTTCTACTTTGGAAGTAAACATCGAATTAAGATTTGAACCACCAGCGGATCCAGTATTTCAATTAATTAAGTATTTTTATTTCCAGCAGTGTAGATATATGTTTAAAAGGAGAGCGAAATTAGATTTTTTCTCAAAAGACAATTATACTCATATTTTTCTCGAAAGTTGTCATAAGCCTTAAAAGAATTTTTTCATCTAGAACTATTTTGTTTGCTATCTTTTGAAATAATAACAATTTCTGAACTAAAAATATTGTCAGAAGTCTGTTTAGAAAAATTTTTAATTTTAGAAAGAATTTGCTATTGAGTAGTTGATATTCGTAAAAGTGGACATGTGATTTATCATTATTAAAAGTCGAGTTTTAGTGAAAAAAATAATCATTGACTGTTGATTCTAGTGGTAATATTATTGAAATTGAATTGAGAAGAAGATTAGATGTTGCTATTAAAGTAAAAATTGAATTTTCTGAATAATACTCGAATTAACTGACAAAGAGATATATTTTGTTACTATCGTTGTTTATTGCACATTTCATCAGAGTGTATATGCGCTATCCTAACGATTTAGTGCATATACACCACCCAACATTGTTAGTATAGTTGTTATATTTAAAATTGAAACTTGGTGTACATGTTTATTAAGTTTTTGTTTGAGGTGTTTACCTTCCTTAAAAGAGAGATATTTGATCTGCAATTCCAACCAGTACTTGCTAAGTTGATTACGCGATACTGCTCGACTCCCCGCTCCAAAGCTGTCTCTGCCAGGCTTTGTTATCTGAGCCCAGATTGACAGTTTGTTTCATTTTTGTTTTGTCTTTTTTTATAAACTCTCAATGTGGTATCGATTAGGCGAGGCTAGGTGGAAGGGGGCGTTTCAAGTGTGAAAGTAATCTACCTTTCTAGTTCCATGAAACCTTCCCTGTGCCAGCAAGCAGAATAAGTACTTTTTTCTCATTTTTGAATATTAATAAATTCACATTTTTTAGTACATTTTTACTCATTTTTTTAAAAGAACCCTTCTCATTTTTGAGAAGAGTTTTTCTTGAATTTGAGAGGAAATATTCTGAATTTTTGAAAACGTGTTTTTCTCAGTTTTGAGGCTATCTGAGCATTTCGAATACTTTTCTACTCACTTTTGAGTATACATGTTCTGAATTGTGAGGAGAGCATTACTACTTTTTGAACAAAGAGTTTCTCAATGTTGATTACATTCATCTCATTTTACGGTTAACTTTCTCATTTTTGAGAAAATATGTTCTCGTTATTTTTGAGAAATAGCAGTTTCTCATTTTATTTAAGAATATTTTATCTCGCTTTTAAGAGAATTTTTACTCAAAAGTGAGTAAAATTTACTCAAATTTGAGTACATATTGTTCTTATATTTTGAACACCCACACTTTCTCACTTTTGAGAACAATGTATTCGGAGCTATTCTGAGAACACAATGTTCTCAAATTTGAGTCAATTTTATTCATTTTTAAGTAAATATTTTTAACAGTGTAAGAATTGTTTCCGTTGAATCTAAGTTTAGAAGCATCCGCTGAACAGTGTTGCCATCAACAGAAGGGAGAAATTGAGTTCGGAAGAGATACAACAACTCGGAAAAGGTCATTAGTTCTGTACGCTTTAAAACCAATAATGCAAGGCGGTAGAGCATAAGGAGTAGAGCCACGGTTATGTGAGATCGATAACTGACCGAGGTACACGATATCTTGTAAAAGCTAACAAGTAAGGTTTGTGAAAGGTGGCAGCGCTGCACAGCGGAATAGTATCCCAACAACCTGGTTAAAATATGAAAACAGCGTTCAATTTACATGGGTTTAAATACTCGTGGGCTTTCGAAGACGCTGATAACCATTATGGAAACAAGAGAAAAATGCCGCTGCTGTGCAGAGTTTACTAAATTGTACAAACCTTAGTTAGTTCTATACTTTAGCAAGATACCGTATATATCTGTCAGTACGTGAGTTACGAATCTCACATAACCGTGGCGCTACTCCTCATGGTCTTCTGCTTTGCATTATAGGTTTTAAACCATATAGCACTAGTAAACTATTACGAGTTATTGTATCTCTTCCAATCTCAATTTCTCCCTTCTGTTGATGGTAACACCGTTCAACGGATGCTTCTAACTTTGAGTCAAATCGAACAATTCTTATCAATATCTGATTTAAGGTTACAAGAAGTTAGTATCTCACTACCTGTGTGCGTCAACACATATTACACGTTATTTCTCGAAAAGTTTGCAACATTGGTCTCTCTTTATAATCTCTTTTGTCTTTATTTTCATTGCTGCTTCCGACAGTGATATTCAATTTAGATCATTCCATTAAAAAACATACAACATTGTCTTGGGTTGGCAAGATTGCTCTTCCGGTGCGGCTTGTCAATAAACGTGGAGATATCACCCTTTCTCTAGTTGTTTCGTGCAAAGTTTCGTTTCTCTGTCTCTTCTAGTTTTCCAGTTATCACGGTTGAAAATTCTAAATTATATTAAATTGAGGAAATACCATTTCAAGACTTCGTCGTCAAATCGGCACTGGTTAACGTTCTCGAAGAGAGCTGCTATTTCACTAATGAATTTTTATGGTCACATTGAATATATTTGGTTGGTGTGCGTATCGCAACACGAAATTACCCACAATAAGGGACACATTAATATATACAGTAAATAATTGTATCAGTATATATCATACTTTCAAACAGTCTAGGTTTATTTGGATCACGGAAGTAAGAGGTATAAGATAGCGTTGCTAATTTGGAAGTTAATGTACAATAAAACTGTTGTACAAAGACTGTTGTGCTGCTGTTAATATTATTTTAATGCGTAACAACAGTGATTATCTAGGACGAATTCATTAATGATGCCAAGTCTGAAAACAGAGTTTCGTCAAGAAATTGCAATTTTTATTTGTAGTTGTAGAAGTAACAAACAGAATCAAAGGACAGACAATGTTGAAAACTCTCCTCATGGAAGTATTAGAAGAAAGTTATTAATTGCATAACATGTGATCCCCCACATTAATGATATTGCTATGTGGAGGGAAAATAAACGATTTCGTACTTGTGACTTTAAATCAATTCCAATAAAAATAACATTAACTTCTCACATATTAACGATAAATATTATTTAATAGCAATAATGACACACACAATTCATTAAATGCTAGTTTTTCAAGTTATAAAATCTTCAATTATAAAATAAGGAATTAGCCGAAAAGTCATAAGCGTATCTCTCTTCAAGAAGTTTAATGAAAAAATAATATTAAGTTTGTAAAGTAGTATGTAATAGTATTTCTGCTGATTTATGGGATATGGATAGAAATTTCCCTTGTTCCTGTGATCGAAAATGCGGAATACTAAATGTAAAACAGCATGTCGGCGCAAGAACCTAGTTCAGTCTACGTAGGCCATGCTATTCCAACTTCTGGAAATTCTGAACGTACAATCATTTATTTTATTTATTATTTGTCTGAACATGGTACTTCTGTTGAAAAATTACTTGTCACAAAATGTTTCTCACTACTCTTAACGCAGATTGAAAAATAGTACGGCTCACCGAATCTAATTATATTTAGGAAAATAGTTTTAATGGGAATTAATTTTAATGGGCTAACATTTCGGCGTCTGTTATAATAGGTTAGAGGTAACTCAACGGTTTCTAATTCTTTTTGAAAGGGCTAAGTTAATCGTTTTAAAACGGTGACTGCGAAATACGTTCAGTGATTGTCTTGGAGCGTATTGACTTTGAGATAGCCATCGGTTGACAAATACATAATAAGTAAGAATATGCAAATAAAGTAGATTCTTTTCGTGACAATGAAGTCTGATCTTCAAGAAGTATTTGTGTTTATTTCGAAATCATTCATGTCAACATGGCTAAGTATTAAAACAAGTAAGTACTTTATAGAGGAACCAAAACTTCTAAACCAATCCATAGATTCCTCAAGGCACTGCCTGAAGATTTATGTAGTATTTTCGACCGTGTGATTGAATGAAATAGTCTTTTTTGTTCATCCAGAGTGTAATTGATGTTATCCATGTCACAAAATACTACAGAACAAAATACATAAATTCCGTTTAATGTAGCAGGAACAACTGATAAATGAAAAGTGTTCTCAGCGTCTGTTGTCGCCCAACGGTGAAAAGTATGTTTCCCGGATTGCCTTTAACCCATTATTTAATAGCATCCAGTAAATTGTACGATTAAATATGGCCGATTATTTAAAATCAAAATCATTTGATCATAACGAAAGGTTGTAACCTGATGTATAGATACAAAGTAACCTGGTTCACTCACATTCTGGAGACTCAGGTTCAGGTTGCTTGTAAAGAAGATGAAGAAGAAAAAATGAATTCCTGCAGTTCCGTTGAGTCGAGCACGGAATAAGTAACTGTAGTTTATTATAGTTACTATCTCGATTTATTTCCTTACATTTACGTTATTGTAGAGTTAAATGTCCTTAGACTTCAATCAGTACAACACAACGTTCAGGATTGTAATATTATGAATTACACAACAAGAAATATTTACCTATCCAATAAATTGGACGCTATGTAGAAATTGCCCTTTTGCTATTGATTCATTGGTTCGGTTATACCGCTTGTAGCAACACAAGAGCTAGCATTGTTTCCTTTTTCCAGTAGTTACTTTTTTCTTCTAAGGAAGCAAGATTAGCCTTATCTTCTGTAATTCTTCAAACATAAAAAACTGATAAACAATATACGTTTCTGAAAGTGTTGCCATAAATTGATTAATCAAATTCTCCGGTGAATTCAATATTTACTAATGGCCAAATAACATGATCACATTTTATTTAAAGAAAAGTACTACACAAGCTACATGTTGCCGTGTAAATTGCAAAATTTACACTTAGTTTTACATAAAAGCATATCACTTAGCTTTACGTTCAAGTGTGCCATTATCATTTTTGTAGAAATACAAAAGTTTGTCAGCAAGTACAAGTAAGCCTTAAAATAATTAGAGATGGATAACTGAGGCATCCAGGAAGGGTTTCCCATGTAAGAAGGATGACATTCTTCATAGCATAATGGAATTTCTAACAGATAATCCTAATCCGAACTAATTAAAAATAATTTCTCAGGGAGTGGATGGTTTAGGGTGAGTTAGGATTTATTGCCTTTTTGAAATGATTTTTTTGTATAAATGGTAGGTTTTGCATGAATTTCATTTCTTTCTATCTACGAATATAATTGTTACCTACAATACTATAAGAATTCTGAAATGAAAGAACGGGAGTGTTTTACGTAAATTTTGTTTTCACTTCAAAAGCTACAGTCGCCAGACATCTAGAATGATCAACGGGAATAAGGTTCCAAGATATCGACCCACATTATCTAAAACTGTGAATGATTACTGTAAGTCTAGTGTCAAGTTTGTGTAAAGGGCTATAAGTTATATTTAAAGTACGCTGGAGAGCTGCCTTAACTACATTGAGAAAATTATGTTATTTAGACAGAGATATATTGCACAAATATATTTATTATAGAGATAACTACGGAACATACGCCTTCCATGCTACATAAGCTCTACCTTTTGGTGTTACATCATGGCATGCTATTACATCAAGCTGTTACATCATGGCTGAACAGTTTTCCGTATATTAATACGTATATGTATGTTACATACGTCAGCTATATGTTGTACACGTTTGTCTGTATTTGAGATCCTGACCGCCTACATACAGTTCTTTTGTTCTTACAGGAATTTCATTTACTCGCAACATTTATACGGACATTAAGTATAAAATATACGTTTCCAGTTATACCTTTGCTGCACTCCAAAACTACAGGATTTACACATGTGACCTACGTTTCTAAGAACAAAATCTATTTTTTTCTGAGTGTGATAAGGCAACTTAGTTTTATGGGCATCAACTAAGGGAATGACAGGCAATTTAATAAACTCTTCTACAATATGAGGATTCAACATGTTTGCTACATACTTGAAAAACACCTCAGACTTCATCCATCCCTTTCCACTTATATCAATTCCCTAATTTTGAGGAATAGGGTTCATTATTACATTAAGAAGTCCTTTATATGGATATACAATCATGTTTACATATATATACTTTACAGTGTTATACAAATTAACAACATATTTTTCACAAGGTTTCCGTTGCTATTTTTTTAGTATAATCTTATAAAGTTGTCACATTCCTGTCAACTAAAAATTGCATTTTTAAAAAATAACATGCTTTAGTATCAACCTAATTCAAACTTCATTAGTCGATCACTAAGAAATGGCCCTAATAGTATTGATGGCATTCTCAGCATTACTAAACGTGGCTTCCAACCCTGTTAACAGTGTAGAAATGTGTATCTGAAATGTATTTATTGAAGATATAACTATTTTTAAGTTTTATTTCTAGCAAATCAGAAGGACAAATTTATTTTTTTACAAACATACAGGCTTTCGTCTGCGCATATGTAACGTGAGAGAGTGCTTGTATAAGCGAGAAGGACATCCGTAATTTATTTCAAGAAATTTACAGGTATTTACAAGATTCAGGACTGCACTATCCTAACGCATCTGTAGAGAGTGTTCAAAGGGGATGAAACTAATTGTCGTATTTGCTTTTCGAGCGCTAAAGTTCTTGCATTTACAGACGATAAAAATGTTCAGGACGTAGAAAGGTTATCCTAAAACCTGGCAATGATGTTCTGCTTCGTTGCCAATGGTAAACTTTGACCTTGATAATTATTAGCTGAAAGTACATTGAAATCTGATCTTTGGGTGAAGCAGGGCATGGTTGCCCTTGACAAAGGAATTATTTTGATAAAAGGAATGCATAGATTCAGGTCTTTTGATCCTTCTCTCACGACTTTAACATATTGTTCAAGAGCATGCTTATGAAGTGTATGTGAATGACATATGCCACTTAGGAACTGAGTCACTTTGTGTATTCGATTTAATATGAATATATTTTGACAATGAAGGTTAACATAAATTATAAATCTTTTTAATTATTTCTGCGTAGTTTTGGCTACATGAATGTTCTGATTGTTATTCTCAATTGGTGAAACAATCTCGAGTTTAGAATTGGTCGAAGTCAGAGCTTTTTATGTTTTGAACTAGCTTGTCTCATTTATGACATCAATTGTTCTCAATTAAAAACGCATTAACAATGTCACAGCCTGAATCTTAGAATTGTACTTATGAACCATAGGTTAAGATTGTTGGTGCAAGGAAATACATGTCATCTGAGAAAACGATTTATATGTAACAACATTTTGAATTTTATTCAGAACTAACAGTTTAAGGTCATTATTCTCGGTGAAATCTGATTGCTTGAGCATAGCTTTTTGTGCCATTGGTATAGAAAAGAAATCAAATTCATTGGTACAACATTCAAAACTCTTTGAATTTAGGAGCGCCATTATGAAAAAATGTCGTGTATATGTTTACGTTTTGCTGATGGTCCAAGCTTCACAATTCCAGGAGCTTTTTTTTGTGTGACCGTCTCTTGCCGTTACCAGTTAGCAAATGCCCGACTTTATTAATTGCTTTTGTCTTTAAACTATCACCAGCTTCTTTTACACGCATACGAACAGATTCTTCAAATGGTCGATTTTCTAATACATCACCCGCAACTTGCATACCGGTTTGTAATGCCTGACGTCTCACAATTTTTGCACCTTGTTTAAGAAATGGTACAGCAAAACGAAATAATCCTTTAAAGAAACTAAATACACCATGGCAACTTTGATATAAAGGTCCTGAAAGATATGGCATTCCACGCCCACGTTGATAAAAAACACGTCTTGCTCTCATGTTTTGCTATTATTATTTAGCAGATGCAGGAGAGCGTTTAAAATGTAGTGTGATGGTCAGTTACCCAGAACGAAATGGCAAATTTCTCCCAGCATGATATCTTAGTAGTATTTCAATTGTGTATTTCAAATGTTGCAAGTGGCATATAATGAATATCTTCAAATGTAATTGTTTGAACTTTTCCGTATTTAATGTCAAAGATTGTTGCTATACGTAATAATGTGCTTTTGTATCACCTAAACATTGATATTCCATAATATCTGTATAAATAAAAAATTGAGGTGAATATCTGATAACTACGTATGGTTGTTTGAATCCACGAGGATCTTTAACAAGATCTGATTTTTCAAAAAAAAACATAAAGTTAATGCACGCGACAATGCAACAGATTCTACACGTTCATCACATTCAACATGTACAACATTTGAGAAACTAAAACTTATAAAAGTTGGTATTAGATTTAATGCCTCTAGTAAATGATGAATGGTTGGATAATATCTAACAATAATTTTACTTTTCGTAGGAACCGCATTTTTAAATTTGTACCATATAACATTTTCACCTTCGGTAACAATATAACATGTTAATGGAATATGTACTTCAGTTAATCCTACATGCCAACCGGATTCCGATAAACGAATATTATTTTTAACTGATTAATAAAATGTGTTGGACTATTTGTAGGATATATATCTACAGTAGCATTTGAAACTAATCTAATGTAAAAACTGTCATCAATACTTTCAGAAATAATTTTCGTTTAAAGTGAAGTGTTAGGTTTGAAGTTCAAAACGAAATGGTAATTTAACCCGTGCTCACCTTTTAAGTTCACTTCTATTGTATCAAAATACTTCTTTTCCACTTTAACATAATTCGGTGTGCGAAACACAAAAGATTTTACATGACCGTGTTGTACATTATGTACAGAAAGTTTTCGAACTAATGGTCCTATATTTTGTTGTTGTTTTACAATATCAGTGCAAACATTAATTGTATGGGCCTATTATAATCTAAATCACATGGAAATTTCCCACGTGCTAATATTAAATCAACATTTATAACTATTGTGAATACAACACTTTTAACAACAAGTGTATTTTTATTAATAAATCCAAAAATATGTTGTAATCCTGGTGTAATACAAATCATACATTGATGTTCTAATTTCAAAGAATATTTAATACCAAACTGATTTTCATTTGGTAAATTATGTAACATCCGAACATTTCCAGGAATGAATTGTAGAATAGATTCAATTGATGAATAATATCCCGTTGTTATTGAAATATGGTGACGTTCACCTTCATTATCGATAACAGTAGTAATTATAATTTCTTCATTTTCACCAATATTGCATAAACTCCACGAAATATTAATTCGTGTTAATGCAACACCCCATTCCCCATCACTTAAATCAATAGGTCGTGCTAATTTAACTCGAAATGATGATGTAGTACCATTATCAAAAAGATTGCTACTTGCATTTGAAGGAAGAGTAACGAAAAAGTCGTGTGTAAAGTTCGAATTCATTTTGCAGACTGAATTGAATCTGATCTAATCCACAAATTCATACTTGATGGATATCCTAACCATTTTACATCCATCGATCCATTTTTACGTTTCAATTCTTTTTCAATGAGATGTTTGTTTGAATTTATAATTACATTTTGTAAGTTTTGTGCATAAAATATTCCTTTAATTTCCTCACCATTCCAATCGTTTAATTTATAAGCGACCGGATCTGATTTAATCCATTTATCAACAATAAATATTTATTGTGACCGTTTAGGTAAGTATCCTTTTTCTAATACATGTTTATACTTACTAACACGAACATAATCACCCGGACTAAATTTACAAGTTACATTCTTTTCATTCCTTTTATTTCCGTACAATGTTTCCCAGTTGATTCACATAGGAATCATTTACTTGTGCACTAGGAATGATTATAATTATTTACAAGTTGATCTAATACATTAATATAACGATAAGTATTCCTTGCAGTAAAATTACGATACAATCTTTCTTTTAGTGTAGGCATAAAACGTTCTGCTATCATGCATTTATTTATCAAGTGCTTTAATAACAGATCTGTTTTCCTACGAAGTGTTTTCGGTACTGATTGTAAAATGAATGATACAAATGGTAAAATAGAAGTATTGCTATCTTGTGCTTAAATGGATGATGATGATGATTTTTCTTTTTCTTGAATGACGCCTAAAGTAATAGGTTTGTGTGAAGATGGTATATATATACTGTAAATAACGATGCAAAGCTTGTTGATATAATTTCCACTTTTGTTGTACACTAAAATCACGACGTTTTAAGATGTTATTCATTTCTTCATATAAACGTGACTTATGTGAGTGTTTTGGATTTAAGATTCGATTGAATTTCATGTACAGCATTTTCAGGAACTAAAACCATTTTACGTAATTCTGACATACTTAACGACTAGGAATACTGCTTCCTACTGCTGCAAGAAGTGGTCGCAAGATTAACTGCAGAAGCGCACCACCTTTTCGTAGTAACAACCTCTTTTTTTCTCAATGTAGTACACTACTGCACGTAAAATGTTTTATGTCTACGTAAACGTTGCTTCTGATCAGAATTTAAAGGGATGTTTCCTTTTATTGTGTTTTTAGCTACTTGATATATTGTTCTTATTAAATTCCCTGAAGTATTTTGTAAAACATGTTTTCGTTTTGTATTCTTGCATTTGCACAGAGAACGGAGCGTGTTGTAGTGTTGTTTCACCTTCAACATCTTGATGCAGGCTAAACAAATATATTCTGTATGCATGTCTTTTACGTTAGCGTAAACATACATGATTTCATTGGGAAAAATATTTGTACTTATTCGCAATGCATCGTTTATTTTTTGTGTCAAGTCAAATAAATAAGTGTAAGACTTCCGTGTAACTTCTTCAAAGAAACTCACGATTTCTTTACTACACCGAGGCATAATTTGCCTGGGTAAATATTGCAATTGTAGTTTATCACGTGAATTTTAAATACTATAATATATTGTGCATTTAAACTAATCTCACGTGATTGTTTTACTTTTGGAAATACATTTTGTATAATATATATTACAGTCAACTTGTCATATTCTGCTTACTTTGTAAATAAATTAGCAACATCGCCATTAGTTACTGACATTAAATCATCAAGTGTTAATAATGAATTTTCTTTAATTTCAAAATTATTCAGGTCAGGTATTTCCTCTATAAAACGTATGTTTGCATTTGCATCAAATTCTGATATTACTGCGCAACAACACCAAACAATATCATTAAATTTTATATTAAACATTTGATCACGTTCAATAAGTAAACGATTTCCAAAAACAAGTTTTACCAGTCCTTGAGAAACCAGCGACTAAAATAGTAGATGGATGTTGTAACTTTAACATCTTGTAATCAAAAAAATGCGTACAATAGAGACTTTGCTTTATACACACAGTCACACTCATACATTGAACATCGAGCTTCCATAGGAATTACAATATTTTCACAATCTACGATTCTTCGGAGTTTACACAGTAAACGAAACGGTTAAATATCATTGGGATATAAGATTAAAGCTTGAAATGACTGGTTTATATATTGTTTGCACAGCAATTGATAATATAAATACGATGAGCTTCTATAAGAAGCGCATCAACCCAAAATTGCACAGGAAAGGATCAAATAAAAAACAATAAATTAAAAATAAATTATGAATAAATTAAATTTAAATATTTTCACAACCGTCGATTGTTAGGAAATTCATTGCTCGAAAAGAGACATTCGTACAAGTCACATTCACTTATTCATGTGCCTATAACAGTAAGGTACACTTGCATGTTTTCGTATAGGTTCATCGTCAGTCACGCCAAGTTTGTCCATATGTTTCCGTTTCTTGTTGACCTCACGGTGTGTCTTTGTCGCTCTACTAACACATGGTTAATAAAATTCGTCATTCTCTTAAAAGGAAACGAACGATTTCCACTATTGTCACCGCACGTTTTACAAGGCTCATCGATACCTTTTCTTATACGGGCGTGACAAACATGATGACAACATGACGTCGTCTCTACATCACAGGTGATGTACATAAACCTCTTCGTATGAGCAAGTCGCCATCTCGGAACAAAAAAAGTATGGTTTGTATCAACATGTGTATGACATGTTGAACCGAAATTTTCAACATACATGTGGTCAAATTTTGGATGTCTGTTATCAAAGATGACACCATAATCGATGCAGAACTTTACATTATCACATACAGATCTAGTGGCTTTATTACACTTCACATGGTTCTCAAAACACACACTCTCTTCAAACTCTCTATTGCATGCATTGCATTTAATTTTGTTCACGAACATACGCTCGTGAGTATGTTCTCAAATAGTACAACGAGTTTTACACTTCTGTGTACGATTTCTCATCATAAGCTTCCAAGCAATAATAACAAAACTTTCGTCTCTTGAGAAAGGTTCTTATATTCCGAATGGGTTCGAAATGACCAATAGTGTTACCTCTTTGATATAGGATAAAGATCTTACTATCTGCCGGTTCTCCCGGGTAACGTAATATATGTTCCCGGCTATTTTTTCATCCTCCTCATAAACTACAATTTGATACTCCCCTTTCAAATATGATTGGAAAGTGTCAAGATCGAAAAAGTTACAGCTTCCTTACTTTGAACCTTAACACTTGCCATCTCGCAGAGAAATTCTGCTTTAAGAAGCCATGTATCGGAGTCTTCTCTTTTTAATTTATACAAATCACCTTTGTACCGTGGAGCTTTACTTTGTCCCATACTATGGCCAGATGTAAACAATAAATATTTTTTTTCAATTCGAAATAATCGCTTTCCAAAATAGTCTTGGTATTTCGCATATTTAACAACGGCGTTCGTTGCATTTCTTCCCTGACCATGCATCCTGTAAGCTATATGGAATCGAAACATTAATTCTTGCCCCAAAAGGAACACCTCATTTGAATTTAGTACACGTTCGATCGAAGTTGTGATTGCCCTAGCAGAGAAACTACCCTTTCTTCTCCACGGAAAACACACTGGTTTGTTGTTGGTACTATTACTACTGTCTATGTATAACACTACGTAGTCCGAGGGGCATGATTGAAGATCACATGTTCCAATGCAAAACCAATTAAACTTTATATATAGGCCTCTGAGTTCTTAATATTCTTTCATCACCCACAGTTCTGATGAAAGTTTCATTCCCCGTAAGATGAAACTTACGAAACCTTTGTCTACTTTATCTTACAACTTCGAAATTACTATTTCTTTGATTATACCCGTCATTTTTATTTTCGCTACTACTACCACTTGTACTACCACTAGTAGTACCACTTGTGTTATTGTTGTTCGCGTTGCCATGTGCAACTATTGCTGGAACATTAGCATATGACGGGTCAGGATGAGGAGTGAAAAACAATCATAATTATCCGGAACACAGTGTTGAGGTGGATTCTATACAGGATTTTCTCCCTGGACTTGTTGCGTGGGTATAACTACTTTGTTGTACTCATTTTGAACCAAACTCCTCATTTCTTCAATTGGTATTTCAGAGGAATTTTGAGTGCCAATCCCACGCACTTCATCTAAGAAAGCTAAATAATAATTTATTAATTGATGTAAATTATTATGATTCATGTTATGATTTTCTTCAGGGGACATGACTATGGTATTAGTTTGAGATGGGAGTAAGCATGGTTCCGAAACAAAGCGTGTGCCAAAATCAAAAAGTCTGCATCTTTTATCCTATCCACCTGACCTTCCCCACAAAATAATAAATACAAACGTTTTCATTGACCCGATTCGTAAGTATCTTAAGTACATAAAAACCCATACATAAACAAATGTATTACGTCAGCGCTGCTTACGCAGTGCTGGAAAAGTAGTGTATTATTACTTTCAAAGGCAATAAGGACGCGTAGGAGTGCATCGCACCTCCCCGACCCGCGATGTTCCACGCGCTGTAGTTCCATTATGGATTCCAGGTACTAAAGACCCTCAGGTAGGCGTTGAAACCGCGCACCAATTCCTGCAAATAAATTTCGTAGACCATGTTGAGTTCTTCCGATGGGCAGAAGAAATCCATGTGAAAGAAATAAGAAAAAGGAAAATTATTTTGACTTCTCAAGTTCACTTTAATATATCAATTTAATAAGTACAGAGACCATTAAATTATTTTCAACCTATTGTTAAATTATAATGATATGTAAATAACTCAATCAGCAATTTTCAGAGAAATGTGATTTTAATGGTACATACATTTAAACGAAGAAATGAAACCCGTTGTCAGTTTTATACAGTTAAAATATATGGTCTTCATTTCAGCAACCGTTTCAATAACTTGTATCTTTGCCGAAAAGAACAGACCATCCATTTTGCCTCTAAATACGCATAAAACTACAAACCATTCCAGAAGGGTTAATGTTGTCTGCAAGACTAGTTATGGACGCCATCCATCCAGAACCCAAGCGTTTATCCATCTGGTAATTGGCAGTGAAAGTAGCTTATGCAGGTTGTTCGTTACCCAGCGTGAAAAGAAAGGAGGGAAAGGGTTGATTACCTGGGACCAGAGAGCAAAAATGGTCAGAGTTGGGGAGAAAAAGAAGCAAGCATCCTTCCGTGACAAGAAATGTGTGCTCATTCAGTGGTAAAGAACAATATGGCTTGTCAATCATTGCGGGGAAGGTATGTGTTCAAACAAGAAACGCTGAACATTAATGGGGCTGAGGGAAGGGGAAAAATGAAATCTTCCATTCAGTCAAAACTAAAGGAAATAATTCACAGCTAATTATCTCCCCTGGTTAAACAGTAAAAGGTGTGGTTAAAAGGAGTTCGGTTACCAATCAAATCGCAAGGATGTTTGTGTAGCGGAGTAGGTGGAAGACAGAATGTTTGCACGATACCGACAAAATCGGAGGAAGCCCCGATAAGATCGGTGTCAGTGTCGGCGTACTTTGCCCACGTCACCGACAATATCGCTGAAAGCCACGACAATATCTTTGCCGGTGATGAGCGATGTAAGCGACACATATAATATATTCTGCACTGTTTCTAAAACTGTTCTCATTATATAAAAACAAATAAAAGGAATAATAATTGGGAAATTATTTTTTAAAACAAGGACTACAAAACTGTTCTGAAGAGGTGTGGAGAACGATACAAAATTTACAAAAATAGTTCTGTGCCTAAGCATGTTTAGATTTAAGAGTGCAGTTTCAAACAGATGTTCTAAACATTTTATTTTTGTTTCGATGAGAATTGATGCTGCGGTACATTGAAAATTATATTAGTTTTAAATTTTGTTGAAACACTCTTACATATTGTATGTATGTATATTATTTTGCTTTCCATGCAATTAAACTAATGATAAGATTCGTATTAGTAATTTCGTTTTACATTGCTCCATACATATACTGGCTCAAATCCCTTAGGAATGAAGGAGACATGTCCCCTTCAATCTTGCAAGTGGGGGAATGTCCCCTTCAATCTTGCAAGTGGGGGAATGTCCCCAATAATCCGATTTGAAATGTGTTTTTTGAGGGAGAAAGCTTATTATTTGTGTCCGGTCGCGAGAAAGGAAAATGAGATTAAACTAAGGTCCACTTAGAATAAGCTTCATCTCACCCGTCCCCTCCAAAGTAGATGACAGATTTGCGCTGTTGTATATGTACCGGTTGTTTCTCGTTTCTTTTTGTCCATGAACTCAAAACAAGAGGGCAAGGCTTGCAGAAATTTCTCGCATGCATTTTGCTTTCCAAATCTGTCCTTGAAATAGTTTATCTTACCCCTAATGCAAAGTATACATTCCACAAATTTAGTAAGGTCCAAAATATCGAATGGAAAATTCTTGCCATCCCTAAAAATCTAAACAAATCTAGAAAGGCATGAATGCAATAATTCACAACCTTTTCTTCCAGTCACTGTAGTAGCTAAACATCAGAACTCTATCACGGGTTGATCCTGTTACAAATCAGAGATGAAAAACTTGGATACATAGCTTTTCTCTTTGTTTTCAATTGCCATTCCACAAATTCATTTTAAAAATAGGGGATTTGGGGTAGTTTTGTGAGTGAGAGAAAAAATCAGCATGAAGTCGCATCCCTGTTGTTGAGATCAAAATCAGGAAATTGCCAAATGAGTCACTTGTCCTGGGAGCTTTGCAAAGTGTTTGATCGTGCTGGTTTAGTTTCAAAATAATAATAATTCTACTTTCAGTTGTCAACAAAAATTCTATTCAATCATTGCTTATTGAGTTTGACAGGGAAAAATGATTGTGCATACAATTCTGATGAAAATAAAATGAAGTAATAATTCATTTTATTTTCATCGTTCCAAAATCTTATGTTCACAGTGTATCAAACTTTGGAAATTACGCTTAAATTAATTTCCAGAATGTATTGAAATTTAAATGCATTAATAGATTAAACATATACCGTCAAAGAGTGTGTTTGTGTGTGTGAGAGAGAAAGAACAAAAAATAAGAAAGGAGTGGAATGTAATCAAGAAATTGGTTATCTGAAATTCCTATATTATATTTGGTAATAGGTATTTAGAGGGAAACCAGTACTCTTCAGACTTACCACGTTTTATACTTATTTAATAAAGGGAATTAGCTACTCCAAAACAGAACCTGTAAAAAATAATAAGCTGTTCCGAAGTTGTTTATAGGACAAGAAAATAATAAACGTATTATACATTTGTAATAGAAATGGAAACATCAAAATTCCAAAGACAAGAAACGAAACAAATATACACAGTTCCTTGTCGTTCCCTCTCTTCATCTAACCCACTGGCCGATCGACACTATCGGTCTCATAAGCATCCAATCATAAGAAAATATTTCCCCCGACAAAATCAGTGTCGGTGATATTGCCGACAAATCTGGGTCTTGGCTGACAGCATCTGCGTCTCGGACGATCGGCCGATAATATCGATGGCGTGTGCAAGCTACGATATGAGTACATTGAAGTCGATTTCACTGCCGACATTATCAGTGCTTCCATCGATATTATCGTTGCCGTGTGGAAATGCACTTAGAATCGTCTAATTTTAAATGGGAGCTACAAGGCTGGAAAACTCATAAATCTCCGTACCTTATGGTTGGAGCGGCGGACTCTCTCATTTCAGAAGCAAAGTGGAACGAAAACGGAGTGCACTTCGCAAAAAAGGACAAATAAATAAATAAATAAATATTCATTCCCTTTCCTTCCCGTTCCTTATCTTCAAAGTTACTGTATCTCATCTTAATTCCTTACATAGTAAATCAAACTAACATTAAAAACCATTGCTAAACATAGGAAATTCATTGTTAATGCAGGAGCTTGTAGGGTAATGTTTGAGGGAGTCCTTCAATGGTGTAAACATATTCATTATTCTTAATTTAATCATAATTTTCTAGATCACACAATGTGTTCGTTTAGTTACGAGCTTTAAAAGTAGAATCAAATGGGAAAAGCTTGTGGGAGCTAGAGATCGCGTTTAAAGCCATATACTGAAGTTCTAATGATCTCAGGCGTATTTTTAATTTTAATTTGATTGTAATTTTTAAAATTTCGATTAAAGAATCGTGTATTATCATGTTTCGTGAAGGAAAAGCTCATTCCACTTTCCGCAACCACCTCATCTTCGTCTATTGCCAAAGTAATCAGCTTCCTCCCCCGGGAACCTACCCATGGACGGGGCGGCCCCACTGAGAAAAAAGTAGTCAGGTAATAAATCAATTAATCAAGCAATAGCTGTATTGTCTACGGATTTCCTAGACACCCTTACTCTAAATTTCTACAAGATAAGATTTACAATGTGATGTATGAAACTAACTACGATATACTTTTCATAGAATATCTCCAACGACCCTTATCCCAGAGTTCTCCCAACAGCATCACACTAATAAATCTTATAAATAAGAATGAAAGAACTTCACACTAGAAATAAGTTTTAGTACGAACTGTTTGCCTGCCACTGGCAGTTTAACACAGAGTATTAAAACTGGTCATCTAGCGAGGAAATGGGGTGAAATGACCATTTTAAAGTAGTTTAACTTTTGTACTTACCACCTAGTTGAGAATGTCTTACTTAGTTGAGACAAACGTTTTTTTTTTCCTTTTTAATATTTGAATAATTTTAGTACCGATTCAGTGACCTTGCCAATAGTAATCTAGATTATGGACAACACTGTAAGTTACGTACCTCAAGATAACTGCTCTATATAGTTGGATGAGTGGTATTAAGGCTAAGGTCCCTTTCAGCATCGAAGCTATTAGATATATATATATGTACAGCTTATTCTATTTGAAAAGAGAGAGAACAAAGCATATTTCTACCCACGAATAATTTTGTTTATTTACTCAAGCCATCCTTCTCTACGTTGAAATTCTTTTCGTTATAGATTAGTTTGAGAATGGTGTGTTTCATTCTTTTTAAAATAGTTATTAAATAGATTTTTTAAAACTTTTAGTGGTGTAAGTACTGTTTGAAAACCTTTTATAGGAACATCTCTAACAGTGGTGTGGATGTGACATATCGTTTACAGCGGCATAGCTAAAAACGCATCGATCTCTTCCATCAAATATCTAATGATAATGTTTCGCTCTTTCTCTCTGTCTCCCCTTGTAATTCAGAATATGGCCCCTTAAAAATATTTCTTATTATATTTTGATAACCTTTAAATTGCTTGGCATCATAAAGCGAAAAACGGGCTCCATGAACAGTTGGAGCTCCATACTAGTAACTCATGTGTTATGTCGCTAGCATTTCACCAGAAGGGCTTTTATCAAAACGCTGAAAATGGCATCAATTTGATTCAGTTTCTCAGCACATTAGTCGGAACCATTAACTGCACAAATAGCGTGATTTATGTTTCGAAATTTTATAGAAGAAAAATAAAAATACAACAACTGAATTTTGATATGTGACAAAATCAATATTTCGAGATAAACGCGTAAAGAAAACTTTTTAATTGTCATATGTACTTTGTTGCTAATATGTATAGTTGGTGGTTTATAGGAAGTATTTTTGTAAGTACTTATCTCTGAATCAAAAGTATTTCTGCTTATACGATTATAGAAACACTTGAAAGTTTTGTACTTAACCGCTTTTAACAATCACTGTAAATTAATACGTCTTTGTTATGATCTGAGATTTTTATATTATTATTTTTTTTTAGATATGACTAAATGTTGACACATCTGAAACTGTTGACATTAACGTAACTAGAATATCTTCCTTGGGGGAGGTAGACATGACCCCTTAATTAAGAATTGAAGGAACTTTTCAACGACCGCATGGTATTTCAATAGTACTCTAGGAGTTCAACAGTGTTCTGTGTATCGCGTGGCCACCCCAGGCCCCATCTAGTTATGGCTTGATAACACAAATAACATTAAGTTATGTAGTTCACTTCAAAAAGTAAACCATTACAAAACAATCACCGAGAAGTGAAGCACTTTATTTTTTATATTCATGTTAATTTTCTCATAAATCAAACCAGCTTGTGAAAAAAACTTATACATTTGGGACGAATTTTCATAGCAGAAGTTATTCCAATATAGAGCACACAAATACTCATATTAAGAATCTTAAAAGAAGTCTGATCTCTAGTTTTATTTGCTTCTTGTCTATTCTTATGAAATGAACCATTGTTATAAACAAATAATCAAAGAAAGAGAAAAAGCTCTTACACACATATAACAATAGGCTTACTTTCATACAATGACGGATGCACGAGAGGGACGGAAGGGGGCGCCTCCTCAAAGATGATTTGGTTATGTTGTTTCAGTATTAACTAGTTAGTAAATAAAAATACGACGTTTTCCCAGCGATCCAGACTTTGCGACACAATATATGATAGTGATGCCATACAAAAGAATATCGAAGGCACAAAATCTATGTAAAATCTTCACTGCTGTGTACTTTATAAACGATGGGAACACAGTATTCAGGACCATCCTGTTCGATTTCTGGTTTCTGGGACGAACGTAAATTGTAAGGAATGATAAGAAATGTGAGAATTCCATATCCAGATGAATAAATTATTTTGCACCAACTTTGACTTCAGTGAAAATAAAATAAATCGAAATGTCAATTTAATGTCTCATAGTTTGGCCTTTAGGCTAAAAAAAACACGAATAATTATTAAAACTGAATAACCATGAAAAATGGCTGAAAATTGTGAGATGAAACGGGAGAGCCCCGAGAAAACCCCGGTCACTATGCTGTCTAACAAAACTAGGTTGACCTAGGATTGAACCAGGGAACTCTCTCAGTACAGGTCAGTACCCTACCACTGAGCCACTTTACTCCATATCAATAATAGGGATATCCATATCAGTGAATTTTATAGTATACAGTCAAACAATTCTTACGAAATGATGGTCCATGTATTCTCTTATTTTATGAACCTCTAAATATTTTAAATCTCAAGATTAAATTACAGAGAGTAAACATGTCATTTTCCCTCATGTGATAACAGCTTCCTGTTTTAGCGCGGAGTAGTATACGTTCTACCTTCATATAGCATGCCCATGCTACTCCCATTCCCTCCATACGGCTATGCTATCTGGATAATAAAAAGTATATAATTGGTTAGAAGTAAAAATATAGTAACAAATAAAAATATAGATTATCATATTCGGTCTATTACTTCGTGCACAATATTTTTAACATGATGCAAACACAACTATTGCTTTAAGATAATAAAAGCAAAAATTACGTCAATTACAATGTCGACCATGACCTCTTTCTGCTTCCATTATAAGAGCCGTGTGCATATCCATATCATTCACAGTTCGTTTCTGGAGAATTCTCTTCGTATGTCTACTTTTACCTGCTCCAAGGAGTTCCTTAAACTGGTTTCGTAGCGAGATTTTTCCTCTTGTTTGTATGTGTACAGTCGCAGCCACTGATAAACGGCCCTTACCCATACCCTTCGTAAGAAAGAGCCCCTTCCGCAAACATAAAGACAAGTGGCCACAAAAGTGTTTTCCGCAAATGGACAACGTTGTCACGTTCTTCTCTTCTGGAGAAAGGCATCTCTGATCACTATCCTCTTATAGAGTTTCAGAAACTGAAAGACATGGTCCATCCTGAAAAAAAAAATGCTTTCGTTCAAGTTCTGTCCTGCGTTCAAACGGACGTAATTGCTTAAAAAGGGACTGATGATATATTTAATGAGAGGCATAATCTATTTCCGAAAACCGCTTGTCACTATTACGGTTTCCGTTTTATGGCTATTCATGTTGAAACAGGAAATCATCAATTTCTACATCTTCCGGTTTAATAAGGAAGCTATCAAAGGAAATGGAACCTATTCTTGGGAGGCTGAGTCGATTTTCGGAAACCACTTCTCGATATCACTTATCACGTTTAATTTCCTACCCTTTTGAATCTGCACCGAAACCGAAAGTGGTAGAAATTTACTACCATTTTCAGTTTCAATATGAATTGTGAAAATATCGCACAACTATGCCAGAGCACTTCATGTAGTGTACACGTTGCACTACTGCTTGTTTTCTATTTATATTGTACATATTGATTATATTACAACATATTGTATAATGAAAGCGTGCTGAATAAATATTAAAATTACTGCATTCTCTACGTATACACTATTTTCCTGCGTAGAGTGCGTATTAATGTTTACTCGTAAAATATCAAATGAGTTTTTGCAGTGGGTAGCGGATTTAGACCCACCTCTTAATAAAAGAAAATGCGAAAATTCCAAAACGAGGCGTTTGGCAACGTAAGAAGTTTTATGGAATAAAAAATATAGAAAATGTTGCATATTGTGGGACTACAGCGGTGGTATATACAACTAAATTTTCGAAGGAAAAAGAGAAAGAAGAAGTCAAGTGATGATCAAGAAAATACAATATTTGAGTTTTTACTTCCTACGGTTATCCCGGCTAGGCTAAATGAGATGGTGATGATGAAAAAGAGTAAAATATTGGAATAAAGAAAGAGGTAGAAAACGGGAGAAGCCCGAGGACCCACGAACACTGTGTTTGTTCTCCACAAAGCTCACTTGGCTCAAGTTGGGATCGAGCCAGGCACCCGAAACACTTGAGGTGAACACTATACCACTGAGCCACAGTGGCTCTAAGTCAGGTAATGCTGATAGTTGTCGCTTTCTGTCGTGTCCCCGGCGAATTTTATATTTGGCAAGAATGAACAGTAGCTCCATTAATATGACAAAATAGTCGGTATACGTATCATTAAATGGAGCCCTGTACGCTTGGGGACCCGCACGCGGGGGCAACTGGTTCTTCGCTATGCCTATGGGTTCTTGCCATGATCCGGAAAACTTTTGGTAAATTTTGTCTTACCTTCGGAAAGTTAGAATGCGTTTCTGTGCGCCTGGCATTTGTCCGCGCCCCTATCATTCATCCCTATGCATGCTCGATTATTATAAATTATTCCTAAATGCCAAAATTGTAATACGAAATACACTGATTCTCCTTCACGTACAATCGCCCGTTAACAAAATGCTGCTGAATAAAAAAAGATGGGGTGTACTGACCATTTTTATTTTTTAAATTCGTAGTTTATTTAAAATAGCATATATATTACTATGAAACAAAATACCATTCTTCCTAAAAATCTTTGTAAATAATTCCACCACTTTCATGAAATTTCAATACAAAATATTGAATAGCTTCTTCTCAAAAAAATTTTAAACTGCCTGTTTTCATTTTCTGACTTTGGAAAAAATGTCACTATGTCATAACATAGACAAAATGTCACAACATAGATTTTCAGCGCTAAAAAAGGCAAGGTTTTTTACTCACAATTTTATATCATAGTGGATAATCGTTAATAACATCATTGCCATGCGAGAGCAATATACCATAGCGCAGAAAGAGTAAACATTAAATAATAATGTATTTTTAAAACCATATTTGCAAGAGGTCGAGCATGCAAAAGCATTGCAGATAAGGAAATTCCTTTAATTTATTTGGTAACAGTATGTTGAAAAACAGAATAGGAACATAAACAGTTAGAAATTGTTAAAAATCACATCCTAAAATAGTGAATAATATATACTGCCAGGATAGGAAATGGCAACTTTACGCAATATATATATATATATATATATATATATATATATATATATATATATATATATATATATGTGTGTGTGTGTGTGTGTGTGTGTGTGTGTTTTCCTGAAATGATAGAATATTTGAGTGGGAGATAGTGAGCTTGTACATTCAAATCATAACCAATGCTTTAAGACCAAATTAGATATAATTTCATCATAGATATGTTAATTGTGGAACAAAGTAATTTAGGAAAATATTTTTACTTCAAACTGTATTATACGCTATGATTATCGGTGAAAGAATTTTTATAATCGTCACATGAAACTGATTTTATCAAGCATGATTTCATATGAAGAGTATATAAAATGAAATTAAATAATAAATTATATTTATCCGTTAGTTTCATTACAATGCTTAACTAAAATACTAAGTTTGCAAAGTTATCAGTTTTAACGAGGTAGTCGAGAATCGAAATTGGAACAATCATATCAAAAATCAACGTGTTAATCATTTGTATAAGATAATATCAAATTTAGAGGTTAATGACCCTGAACATTACTACTACATGATTGTTGGACTTATATTTTAAAGGGGGTTCCGAATTTTCGTAATATGCTCAAGGTTTTATATATGTTATATATAGTTGAATCGACTTCCGTCACAGTGGACATACTAACAACCCGTTTACAAAATTACATCATTCGTATCTAACTTGATTCGTGCTGTCTGGGAACATAACGTGTTTTGCAAACAATTGAAGAGTATATAAGCCTCATTCTTACCATGGGTTAAATATTTGACTGATCAAAAACAAAGGTTATTATTTCCTAGTAATTATTTCCTGGTAATTCCGAAAACACTCCAAACCTTCTCTTCTACTATTACTACTACTGTAAATAAAATAATAATAGTAATAATAATAATAATAATAGTTTTGTTCGCCATTTCTAACATGTTACACATTCATCTTCAAAGAAGATTCGTAAATCGAAACTATTCTTTATTATATTCATAGCTATGTGTTATAGTGATATTTTCTTAAAATAATATCAAAAGAAATGGCGATACTATGCATCGTGATGAAAACAACAAATCCTACTTAGTATCTATTATTGTATCAGAAGTTTCGATGCTCATATTGTTCAGAACTACCAGATTCCTCCCGCTTTCTCCTTAGAGATACTTTTTATCCAAATACCATTATTAAAAGCGATCTACTACCATTTTATAGTATTATATTCCTTTTATGGACACGGTGTATTTGTAGTAGAAGTGTATTTTATTAGATATAACATTCAACCCACTCACACATTTCAAGTTGTATGATTATTTGCATTTATTTCAGTCTAATTTCACACCCAGCAAAATGACGCCGATTATTCTAGAGGTTTCATAAGTATTTTGAAAACAAAGGTTGTAAAAATGGTACATAGGCAATAAGCACCACTTATAATACCAAATCAATAAATTTGTAATTTGTACATTTAAAAAGTATGACATATTTAATTATTCCCTAAATTCTTAATGATAAAACAATAAATAAATATTTGAGACCAAGTTTGGGACCAATGATCTTAAAGTTTTACAAGTTCTTTACCAAGTCATACTGCTTCAAGACGCTCTTCCACCATCTGGAAATGTATATGTATATATTTCTATAAACAAGAGTATCACTACCATTTGATAATGGGCGAACTTTGAAGGCAATACCTTGTCTGTTGTCGGAGATATTTTAAAGTATTTGTAGCGTTTACTGTGTAGAAAGCTTGCAGAATGGATCATATTATGAGGTGAAGTATGAAAATATATAAGGGTGTACGTCTTCCAGCTAGTGTCTACATAAAGAGTGGAGGGAAAATGTAATTCATCTTTGTTGAGACCTGCCGGGAATTGTGATAGACTTACCGGGGATTGTGATAAATCTATGGTCACTTTTCTTTATCGATTTACTCTCTGAGCTACCTTAAAAGTTTATGTTGAAAAGTGAAAAACATCATATCGATCATTTTCCCCATCCTTGGAAAATGCTAGTGTGGTTTACTGGTCATCATTTTATTTAGTTATTGCATTATATTGTATTTTACATATAATAAATACTTGTGTATTTTATTTAAGAATTACGATCTTTTCTATGTAACAAGGATTTCTGTCTTCACTGTATTGAGCGTCCTCAGGTTGCGGATCGAGAAGGCCTCTAGATACAGAGGTTAGCTTCGAATATACTGAGTAAGCAGTCGCGGAGAGACGAATAGAAGTGGTCCTCGAGTTTGTTGGTTTGTGTAACGTTTGCAACTTCATCCTGTTAAAAAAGGCAATTATTGATACGAGAATTCATAACTTAAAACGACCTCAGCAAAAGGAAATGAACATAAGATTTTTATCATGGAATTTTTAGAAGTCTATACAGAATCGGCGAGTTAATATTCGTAACGGGTGAGGAATAGAAATACAGGATGTACTTAGTAGGTCTTCAGGAACTTGCTTGGGAAGAAAATCAAACTGTGAATTCCGGGAATTTTAGGTTATTTTACGGGAAAAAATACAAATCAGTAATCACAAACTAATAATATCAGCAATTAAGCGGGTTGAATTTGGTACTGACATACTTTTTTTTATTACTTTTAAGAATCGATGGTATGATATTATTGTTTTAAATGTACATTCCGGAAAAGAAGAAAATAATGACGAAATGAAAGACAGTTTTTACCGAGAAGTGGAACGGATATTTGACCAACTGCCGCAACACCCAATAAAAATTCTATTATGGGATTTCAACGTGAAATTAGGACGAGTGGATATTTCAAACTTATTATAGGAAACGAAAGTCTGCATAAGAAAAGTAATGGGAACGGTGCTAGACTAATGAACTTGGAAAAATCCAAAAAAACTAATAGTGAATAGTACAAAATTCCCACATCGCGATGTTCATAAATACACCTGGACATCACCAGACGAAAAAAACACTTATTAACGATAAATTGATAACGCTATAGTTGATAGAAGAACACAATCTAACAATTGATGTCCGGTAGTTTACAGATAATGATTGTGATACTGATCACTATCTGGTAGCAGCTATGATAAGAGAGATATCGTTGAACAAAAATAAATATACTGTTTGAAAACGACAGATTTAATTTAAGGAAACAAGAAGAGAAACAGGTAGGAAAAAATAGCAGATTGAAGTTTCGATTAGATTCTCGGTTTTAGAAGATTCAGAGTGCGCTATCGTTGAGGATAGTTGAATCTATATTACAGATAGCATCTTTTAGCAAAAATAAAAAATGGAATACGCGGAAACACGTAGAAGCAAACCATGGTTCGACCAGGAATGCATTCAACTAGCAGAGATGAGAACCGGCGAAATTACGTTGGCTGCAAAATCTGAATGAAATAACTGCACAAATGTTCGTAGACATCAGGCGGGAAACTTAAAAAACAATTAGAACAAAGAAACGCGATGTTTGAAAGCTAAAATTCAAACTATTATTTGAAACTTGAAGATAATAGTTAAAATAAAAACATTTGGGTTATGTATATGTGGATCAACGAATTTAAGAAAGGCTATCAATCTCGTGCTTATATATTAAAGAAAGCAGACCGAACAGTTCTCATGGATACAGATGGCATCTTAAATAAATGGAAATATTTCTTTGATGATGGAAATGTTCGTAGATATCAGGCGGGAAACTTAAAAACACAATTAGAACAAAGAAACGTGATGTTTGAAAGCTAAAATTCAAACTATTATTTGAAACTTCAAGATAATAGTTAAAATAAAAACATTTGGGTTATGTATATGTGGATCAACGAATTTAAGAAAGGCTATCAATCTCGTGCTTATATATTAAAGAAAGCAGACCGAACAGTTCTCATGGATACAGATGGCATCTTAAATAGATGGAAATATTTCTTTGATGGTTTGTTTAATACGTTGCCTAAAACGAATATGTGCAAAGAAAGGGAGATACACAATGCAGAATCGTATATTTCCAGAACCCAACCAAAAAGAAGTAGAAAATACTATAAAGAAGTTAAGGAAATAGAGATCTCCGGGTACAGACAAAATTCCGGCTGAGTTCATTTTAGCTCCAGGCGAGAAATTGTGGAACAAGATACACAAACTGGTTTTCATTATTTGGAAAAACCTGGAATTGCCAAAAGAAAAGAAACAATCAATTATTGTTCTAATTCGCAAGAAATGATTCAAAACTGACTGTAATAATTATTGAGGCATTTTCTTTTGCCAACGTCCTATAAAATTCGTTGAAACATTCTATTACAAAGGACCTCATACTCAGAAGAAATTATAGGCGATTATCAGTGCGGATTTAGACGAAAATGATCAACTATCGATCAAATATTTAGCATTCGCTAATTCACGAAAAGAAGTAGGAATACAACACCCATGTACAATACCAATTTATTGATTTTAAAAAGGGTTTACTACTCGGTTAAGAGAGAAACGTATAACGTCTATACAGAGTTTAGAATACTGAAAAAGGTAATTAGATTAATTATGAAATGTTTAAATGAATCCCAAAGTAAGGTCCACATAGGAAATATTTTGCCACGAGTTTTCACGTCGAGAATGACCTGAAACAATGAGATGCGTTGTCGCCATTATTATTCAACTTTGTCCTGGAAAACGATATAAGAAAAATCAAAGATAGCAACCGAGCTTAGAGTTGAACAGTGTTTACCAGGTGATGGCTATGCTGTTGGTGTAAACTTTATAGACGATGATAGCAGAACAGTAGAAGAATTCAGAGATCTGACTAAACGCTTGGAGTGACTTGGGTTTAGAAGTAAATACAGAGAAAACTAGATCCATAGTTGTTTGTCGCGATCGTGATATGGAAAATTATGTTTGTTTTAAAATTTCAAAAAATACTTTTGATAATTTCAGATACTTTCAGTGAATACTTTCAGATATCTAGAATCAATATTAACAGAGGAAAATTATGTTCACGACGAAATTAAATGGCGACTGAAAGCAGGAATTGGTCTTGTTATTCAGTTCAAAATCTCTTGTTTTCGCGAATTCTGTCCTGATCCTGAAGCGAATATTCGTACCCAAGAGGAACTTGAATGGGGAATGAAGGAAACCCCATAACGAGGAACTACATATTTTTTACGATTTACCAAACATTGTTAGGGTCATCAAGTCTAGGATTCTTCCTTGAGCAGGTCATGAATCTAGGATGGAAGAAAGTAGAAACACTTTCAAAGTTTCGACTGGAAGACCAATCAGGAAACGATAATTAGGAAAACCTAGACGAAGATGGGAGGACAATATTAAGATGAGTCTCGCCGAAACAGGAATACAATGTAGAATCTGGATCCAGTTGGCTAAGGATAGGTCAGCGGATACCGTCTTTGAACGCGGCATTGAAACTCTGGGTTTCATAGACCATACAGTTAGTTAGTTAGTAATTAGAATCTTATTTTCATTTATTACAGTCCTTACTTCAAACCAACTAAATATATTCATATTCAGCATAATCACTTTCCATTGTAAGGCAGTTAGGCGGAAGTAATAATTCACTGGTGGAATCAAAATTAGGAAGTGTGTCTCCGCAAACAGAACATTTTAAATTCCTGAACTATGAAAGGCACGGTTAAAGGTCTGCTGTTAGAGAAGTTACTATTTCAGTCAGGAGACATCTGGTTTACCATTGCAAAGGTTGCAAGTTCGAGTCTAGGTGAGGTAAAGAATTTTTTCATGATTTGGTTATTGAAATGGAAATATGTTTGTCTTTTTTATCTCGTAATAGTGGATAGATGTGATTTGATACTGAAATAGGTATACTGGTATATGAGAAAAGATTAATTTTGCCATTTTATATATATTTTAACCTTAATAGGACATTTTTTTAAAGTTAAGAATTGTAGATTTTCATGTCGCTTTCTTCCGTGTGTTTTCTTTCGTAACGTTGATCTTACAGATGTCGTTTCCCTTTCTCTCTCTTCTCCCAACATCACGTCTGGAGATGAATATTTTACCAATATGCAACAGAGATCATTTTTAAAAGTAAAACGATCTACGTTATCAGTGATACATATTTTGTTGTTTAACTTAGCATATAAGACAATAAATCGAAAAAGTGATAATAAGAATCTGTTTAGAGATGACTGTACGGCGAACCACAAAAATATCTCCCTTCCCCCGTGAGTCCTCTAATTCCATTACTTGGGTCCAGTTAAATTTGCAGTTACGAGAACGCCCAGAAAGCTGCAACCCAACTTACACTAAACTTTTCTTGGCATGGACAGCATCTGGTAGACCTGATCCAGGTGTTTATCTAGGTAACATTTTAAAGTAGGTGGCTAATGAAAGAGTTCCCCATTTTAAGATGAGTCTCTATATTTCGGATCGTGTTTTCCAAAGAACATCTGGTATTAATCTAAAAATTGTTGTATATGGAATGTATTATTTCTTTATATATTGTATATATAGAGAAATAAAATATTGACCCCGCATGTATCAGGAAATGCTTGACTGGAGCTGAAAATATAAAATCTAGAACAACTGCTGTTAATAAGTATGTAAATTATTGCCTCCGTTGAGAGACCTTTTTCGAATTCTCCTCTCAGAAACATCTTTTTGTTTCTAGAGGAGAAAAGATCTTGCTTGTCACTGAGTATGTATAAAATTGAAATTGAAATATTTGAAAAAGTTTCAAGTTGGCCCGGATTTGAACATACATATTTTACATGAACATACTGACTTGGCAACATATTTTATAATATATGAAGTTTATATTAATTTTGAAGTCTTTTTTATTGGTATGGAACGATTATGAAGTGGTGAATTGCTTAAAGTACTAATATTTCTGGCAATAGTAGTAGAAGAAGGAGTAGGAGAAATATAAACAATTTCTGTGAAATAAGAAAGTTTGTTTTCGACCAGTCGTATTTTTACCTATACTAACGATATGCTTCACGTATTCATCATTTGTTCGAACAACAAGTTACAGTACCAGACACTACGACTCAAGGTTATACCAGCTGATGTCATCTTGTAGGCCACTGGTCTATTACGAGTGCAATGAAAAAAGTTGTATCAAAACCAAAACCGAGATACTTTTAATATTTTCTTTTTTATCTTAAATCGGAAGTACCAACATTAAAAACGATAAAAAAATTTAAGTATCCAACAGGAATAGAACTAAGGAGCATCAGAACGTATCCCCCTACTCTAAGACAATGCTGTCAATTAAGAGCGGGCAAGCTCGTTGTGATGTGTCTTAAGAAAATTGCACAATTTTACAATTTCAATGTTGTAAAAGTCTTGTTTCGGTCAAATGTATTTTTTATATTTTTTTTTGTTTATTACGTTATTTTGTACGGATTTTTTTTTGAAAATTAGAAAAAGAAAACTGATAATGTAAACAACCTAAAACTAAGCTAGGCTGAATGCGTCGGTGGACTTGCGACGGGCAATTAGAGACCTGACGGCAAAAATTAGATGCCCCGCGGCGACGATCCCCTTTGGTCACACTTCCGTTTCCGAAACAAAACCACCAGCATTGCACCACCGGTAGAGACACCAATAAACCACAAAACTTTTTCCCAAGAATATATTAAATCACCAGTATGCGTGATTTGTTTACATAACAGTGAGTGTCATAATCACTTGAAAAAAGTACCCCGACGCTGTCGCGAACCAACATACCTACGATACGAAGGCGAGTGTTCTTCTGACTTCGCCACGGTGGGTATGAAGAAGACGTCGCATGCACAGGGATAAATCAATGAAGGCTTTTAAATTTGACAAACCAGAATGCTCCAGTAACCGTGTGTATTGGACGATCGCCATTTGGGGTAAAAAAAAATGCCTCTATCATATAATTTTATAATAAAATTACGCCCATGTATTTACTTTATTCATAGTTCTCCCATATTCACAATTCCCGGACACTTCCTAATAATAATAATAATAATAATAATAATAATAATAATAATAATAATAATTATTATTATTATTATTATTATTATTATTATTATTATTATTATTATTATTATTATTATTATTCGTATAATTTATGAATTACGATTACAACTATTGAAGAATGTTAGAAAATGAATATAGAAGAACTATGAAATAAAGTAAATACCCTAGATGCGCGTAATTTTATTATAGAATTATATGGCGAACGTGTTTTTTTCTTAGCCCAAACGGTTTTCGTCGAATATACACAGTTAAAGGAGCACTCTGTTAGTCAAATTAAAAACATTATCCCTGTTCTTATGTGAGTGTCGCAATGACTAACTCAAAATTTCGTTTTTAACCCAGAAACCAGTTCTTCAATGAGGACCATAACACGAAACGTTAGTCACGTTAAGGCTACCTCATCGTTTTCAGGGACTGTCCCGATTTACAATACAATTCTTCTTTACCTTCTAGTTTCCAAAGAGGAAAAGATGGTAGAAGTTAATTTCACATTCTTTGAATTATATCAAAACGTTAACAAAACTATTAGTATATTTTCTAATCTGTGTATGAGAAATTGGTGGCAAAGTGTGAAAAAAGAAAATGGCCCATGTACATATCCCGTCGTTGAATTTATTATTTTTTCTTTATTGGGAGGTATGGTTTACTGCATTGATATTGTAAGTCTGTCATCTTCTTCTTCTTCTTCTTCTTCTTCTTCTTCTTCTTCTTATTATTATTATTATTATTATTATTATTATTATTATTATTATTATTATTATTATTATTGGAAAGAAGAGATTTGGCTATATATTTTATATTTTATGAATTTTCTGATTTGATTTCAAGTATTTTTGTTGAATAATCAGCACACTTCATTGTAGGGGCTTTCGGGGAGAGAAATATCATCCTGTTGCTTTTTATTTGTTTACTTTCACGCTTCACCAAGTCTGGATACTACATTTCAACTTTCTGTATCTACGGGAAGTAACCTAAAGGGTTCGGTAATCATAAGAGAGTAAGTGAATAGTGGTGAGGTCAATGAACGTTGCATGTTACCAATATTTAAAGTGTCGGAAAAGTCATGACGTATTTCGGTGAAATATGGCAAATGATGACTTATGGATATACCAGAGTTATTCGGATCATGCGATAGTTATGTCATGAATAGCTAACTTGTAAGATTTTGAACTTTTTGTTTATTAATATTACATGTTGTTTTAATTTTTGTACAGATTTGACAACACATACATGGTGGAAGACAAAAAATTGCATGTTCACCGTATTATTATATCCACATTATAATCCATGAAATTTTGTCGATATAATTCAAAAAAAGCAGAATGGAGATTTAAAATATTATTTTTAACACAATTATTTGGATCGAAGCAGCCTAAACTGGCAGGCGCCAATGGTCAACGTTCTGTTAATATAAAGGAAATTTTCTCATCAAAAAATAAAATCCAGGTGATGTCAATGTCTGTTTCTAAATTCTTGGTACGCAGGTAAGAAGACGGAAACATCTAGTGGCATTTAAGGTAAAAAAAATAAGATATGTGTTTCTTAAACTGTACGAAGAGAAACACAACAGCAATTAATGCTTCATTTCTCAGTTCAATAATAATATTTGAAAAAATTAGTATCTCGACTCACCAAAGTCAAAAGTACAAACGTTTCTGTAAAACAAATATGCAAGGACAATAGTTTGTGTAAAAGTAAAACTTTTTTCTAAAGTAAATCTTTAGAAACGTTTAGAACTTTTAGAAGAAAGCAAATCTATCATTCAACAATTGTTCGGATTAAAAAAATAGTTCTACTTCGAACATCAGAACTCACTTCATTCATAGCTTCAATATGAAGTCTCTGGTTACCGGTCGACAGGACATTAAGTATAACTCAAGAAAAAAGTATTACTATTATTATATTATGATAATATTTTATTGTTTTACTTTAGGCAAGAGGAGACCGAGTGAATAGTGTTTGTGATATTTACTGTCCACAGTGTTTGTGTGTTTTATCCCTGTTCTTAAAGTGAGTAAAACTCGTAAGTATAAGAAACATACGTTACTGAGGAAGGTTCGTTAAATGTATTTCTTAAATTTACCGGGGTAGAGACCCTTCCTTGTTTTACCCGGGGCAGGAGCCTCGCTCTCTCTTACCAGGACGTGGCAGTGTGCCTGTCAAGGGGTCGCAGCACTCTAAAGGCAAATTTCTCCTTCATGACCTTACGTGTTTGTATGTCCTTTTAGTTGTCAATTTAAATTTTAATTATCTAGACTATTCTTTCTGCATAGTATTTTAATATTTTATTATGACTGAAATCAGAAAGATTCACCATTATTAAATTGGCACTGTAAAGGTCTGTAAATACTGAATTCACTGCACATCCAGTTTTTTCCTTGTCGCAAGTCAGTGATGTCTTAGAGTAGTGGCTTATGCGTTAGTTTCATAACGTTGGTGTCGCACGTTCGATTCCGACTTAGGAAAGTAAGAAAATTTTTATAATTTGCAATATGGATGCTTCTGATATATACTAACATGAAAAATATTCAATTTCTCTTGGTTTCAGAATTGGGATGACTTCCTTGACAGGTGAAATGCCAACAACAGAAACTTACGTCATTTGTGTTAACCTTGTTTGGTACAGTCTGGGAACGTAACGTTTTTGGACAATAATTGATAATTATAAAAGGCTAAGCACGTCCATACTGCTGTAGTATGGTAAAAAAACTGAGTTCCTAGAAAATGTTCCTAGCTGTGCACAAATTGCAAGTGGCGATCAAACTTACAACTATTTACAACAACTCACGAGAACGATCCTATTTAAGATGTCACCTCAACTCTCTACCTAGAAGAAGGGCAGAACACAATGTATTAATGGTATCAACTAACAAATATGTATATTCCATTTCTTGTTGTTATAAAATGATAATTCCATCTGTAAATCCATAAAGATAATGATATTATTTCGTTCATGTGTAAACCTAAGAAACATCTGACATACTGTATATCTTTTCTGTCTCTATTCTCTATGAATAATAATAATAATAATAAAAAGAAGAAGAAGAAGAAGACTAATAATAATAAAAAAGAATAACACAATTAGAATACCAATTATCTATTCCTTACCTTCCCATACAGAAAAATTAATTATTCCACAACGTCATTGGATCCCAAGTAGCTGCAATGGGAGTTTCTTGCTTTCACATATTTTAGACAATTCTCCCCAACCCGGGTATTGTTCGCCACTGAAATGTCATTCCTTTTGTCGTATTCCTAACACTATAGGAACACGAACACTGAAATACCGAGGACAGTTAAAATTCCGACGTTGCTCTTCATTGGAATTCAAACCCCCAGTGGATTGCGCCACATGATCAGCAGCCGAACGCCCGAGATCACTCGGCTAGTGCCACCGGCTCAATTTACCAGATATTCCTCATATGAATATCACAAAATTCTAGTAGTTATGGTACATAAACATACAACTGTCTATTTCTACACGTGTTGATACAATTCAAAGGATGTGAAAATAATTTATATCGTCTTTTCTTCTTTGGAATTTAGAAGTTATGGTAAAGATGAAATATACAGTAAATCGGGACCATCAATGAAACCGATGACGTAGCCTAAACTGGAAAATGTTTCTTGATATTTTCCAAATTGAGGAACGTCTATATACATGTAACATGTTTTTGAGTTAAACAAAGAAATCTGGAGTAAGTCATTTTCACACTCACATAAGCATTAGCATTTTCTGTATATTCTTCCATGAAATTGTTTTTACTAGGTAATAGTTTTGGTGGAAAATGAAGTGGTGTGGTGGGTGAGTGCTTAGTGAATTGAGTTTATATTCGGCAACCCGGTTTCTAATTTCAGTCAGGCTGAAACTTTTTCAAATGTTCAATTTCACTTTCAATGCATACTCTGTGTGACAAGCAAGATCTTCTTTACAATAGAAAGACAATGATGTTAGAATAAGAAGAACTGGAGAAGGTCTGTCAATGGTACAGTGATTTACAAACTTATTTTCAGCGGTTGTTATAGATTTTACATTTTCAGCTACTTTCAAGCATTTCTTGATTCGTGAAGTATGAGTATTTTTATTTCTGTAAATATAAAATATATAAAGAAATAATGCATCCCACACGAAGCAATATTGAGATTAACACCTAACCCATATGCTCCGTCTGTAACCCATATGCCCCGCCTATCAGACGGATTAACTCTCAAAAATTCAACTACTACACAAAGATGCGAAGCTCGTACTGAGTAGAAATTCCCAGAGGTACATGATGAAAGGGGGACTGGTACAGGGGACTGGTATTTTTGTTTCTATGGTGTGGAAACAACAAGAAACATCCCGTCCACTGTACCAGTCCCCGTTTCATCATGTATCTCTGGGAATTTCTACTCAGTACGAGCTTCGCATCTTTTTTGTAGTAGTTGAATTTTTGAGAGTTAATCTGTCTGATAGGCGGGGCATAAGGGAGTTGTTACTTTTTCTCGAGTCTGTGTGACTGGGCATACGTTTAAGCACATAAAAGTTTTAAGTGCGGTGTTTTTTTATGAAGTATGTTTCTATGTATCTTTTTGCGATCCAGAGGCATTGTACTAGTTGTGGAGATATTTTTTTTTTTGCTCGATCAACCGATGGTGGCTTTGATGCCCGTATTAGTTGTTTACTGGCAGAAGAAAGTGATGTTTCTAGTGAGTGTTTTTGCGATTTTAACTAGACGTACTCAGACCCGGATTACGATAATAACGATATAAGTGGTGTAGAAGTAAATACAGGAGGACGAGTTGGAAGACGAAGAGGAAGATAATTCAGAAGGAGAAGATGTTGAAGACATACCAGGATTGCCACCACCTGACCCAGTACAAATTGATGTTCCGCCAGCAAAATATGTAGTCAAGAATGGTGACGCATGGTCTTCTCAAGTGCCTCCTCGGAACCGTAGGACTTTGCACCTTAACATAATTAGAGTTGGGTTCTCTCGTTTGACTATTCAGGATCGAGTGCACGGAAAAAATCCTTCCAAACATGAGGTGTGGTCCTTACTTTTCACGGATGCAATGATAAATGTTATTGTTTTGGAGACAAACAAAATAAATGCTATAGTTAGACAAAATATTCTAATTCCACTTTCAAACATACTTATAAAGACTGATCCGGTAGAAATAAAAGTTCTTATTAGTCTGTTACTTTATTCTTCACTTATTTCATAACATGAATCGATGAAGTTACTGATTGAAATGGGGGCTGCCCATCGACATGTTAACCTATAAGACAGTAACATCATTCCTTTCTGTTGTGGGTCCAGGTAATTATCAACGTTGCATTCTCATGAAAAGTGTACAGCCCAAACGACTTATCCTTTTTAAAGGAATCATTCTCTTTTGATTGAAAACAAAATATTTGGAGACGGTTTGCCATATTACGTTTTGTTGTAACTCTCATAATAACAAAACAGCCTTGAAAATTATTTTTGAGACACTATATATATATATATATATATATATATATATATATATATATATATATATATATATATATATATATATATATATATGTATATATAGTGTATGTGTGAGTGTGTGAGAGAGAGAGAGAGTGTGTAGAATATCTTGTTCCTTTTCATGATGTTTAGGAAAAGTATAATATTCCAAACATGTTATTAAATTATATATATTGATGGCCGTCTGAGAGACGGGGCATACGGTTAAGAGTTGGAGAATAAGTCATATGGTTTAAGTGTTCGTTGGACAACACGCTCTGAAACACAGAGATTTATCTCAGAATGGAGAAATGTTTTATGCGTCATCTACTCACAATTTTACTTGCATGAAGACTTCACTCACTACTACCAATTGCTGCCAGTGTGAAAAATTTTACGTGTATGTTGGGTTGTATGTGATCAGGTCTTCTCACAACTGCAAATTAACTGGACCACAAGTAATGGGATTAGAGCACTTACAGGGGAGGTATTTTTATGATTCGTTGTACTATGGTGCTTAAAATCTGTATCTACGCTAATTTTCTTATCAAAATGAAAACTTCTAAACGTTAATGCCAAATTCTTATGCAACCTTCTCTTCCGTACTTTACTCCGCTGTCATATAAACGTCACGCCGATATGGATACACTTTTGGCGATGAGGATACGTATACACTACATAAATGAAATCCGGAAATTGATTGAAAAAAAATGGTATGTAAGAGAAAAATACCAATATATTCAATTGTTTAATTGTCCTCAATATATTTGCATAATGCATCACATAATATATAGTTTGAAAATTATTTGCTTCCAATTAAAATTTTGTACGTCATTGAAAATATGAAAGACAAGCTTACATTGCCGTGTTAACCAGTAAGGACAACTAGATTCGTTGTACAACTTTATTTTATAAAATACCGTGCTCTATTTGGTATAATACGCTGGATTTCGTATGCCGATAGTTCATATTCACAAGTAAAAGTATATTCTTGATCACAGTATATGTCATTTAATCTTCCGTCTTCTATGCTAATGGAACCACAATGTTCTTTTCCTTGGTAATTATTAGGTTCACCTTCTGACCACTTGGAATATCCAGCTGAGTCCAAACTTTCACCTATTAGACAGATAAGTAAATGTCAATTATTTACACCTAATTATGAAAATTGTCATTCAAATCGTTAAAACAATTTTTGTTTAATTGTATGTACATACTACACAATTGGATATGAAAACGTTAAACATACTGTATGTTTTGGTCACGTTAGCCGAAATTGCACAATATTTATTACACTTGAATAATATACACAAGAGATAATTACACACATGGATATATATATCAAATCATACTACAAAGAGCAAGAGTGAATTCTTACATATATAAACAATGTGTCCATAAAGTCCGTTGCCACCCCTGTATCTTCGAAACGACCACGAATATGAGAAAACGTAAAAACACGTCCATAATTATTTTAAGGGTCTTAAATTAGAAGCTATAAAAGGTCCATCCCAGACACCCCGATATAGGAGTACGTAGGGTCAACTTAACAATTTCAAATTGCAAAGGGGATTAATATATCGTTAGAAAGTTCTAGAAAAGACAAAATTATTTTGCCGAAAGTTTCAGGAGCTAATGTTAACCCCGTTAAAAATGGCAGGGTTTACATTTGCCATCCACAAAAATTTTTACGTTTACTCCACCCCTATATGTGAGAGTTTGTGGTAAACCTTCTATAGCTCAAAATTCAAGCTCCTCAAAATAATAATGGACCTTTTTTCGCGTTCTCTCATTTTGGCAGTAGTTTCGAAGATAGAGGGGTGGCTACAAACTTTATGGATATCCTACATATAAGATGATTTTGTGGTGGCAACAAACTATATGCACATGAAGTGTAAAACCCTGCTACTTTTTATGGGTCAACGTACGGACTTGAAACGACCTAGAAACTCTCTTGACGAGACCTATTCAACGATACATTACTAGACCTCGTTTGACATTTAAAATCTTCAAGTTGATCCCACGTATCTCTATATTGGGATGTCGGAGGTGTGCCTTTTATAGCTCAAAATATAAGTCTCTTAAAATAATGATTGACGTGTTTTTGTGTTTTCTCATATACTCAGACGTTTCAAAGATACACGGGGTGTCAACGGACTTTATGGACATGAAATGTAAACCCACTCTATTTTCGATGGATACAACAGGAGGAAGTTGAAACTTCCGGCAAAATACTTCTCTTACCGAAACCTTTTCAACTAATATATTATCCAACCCCCTTTGAACTTTACAATTTTTAGGATTTGGGATTTAAGATTTAGATTTCGGGGCTCTTGGCATCTTACGGCCATTTAGCCCGTCACGTTTGAGGGATGACGTCCCTCGACGAGCACACTAGCCAGGGAAAGGGAATGAAGAAGGGATTGGGGTAGGATGGAAGCGGCCTGGGAAATATATTTTAGGTAACACCCCGGTATTTGCATAGTGTGAATGAGGAAAACCCACGAAAAGTTGATTCACGGTGGCTGGGCTGAAAAAGAATTTTACACTTTTTCGTTCAAGTGTCCCCACCAGGACAACTTCCACCGAAAGCGAGAGCGTTAGCGACTACATTACGCGATGCTACTTAAAATTTTCAGTTTGCCCCATGTACCCCTGTATTGTGGTTCTGAGGTGCACCTTCTATAGCTCAAAATTCAAGCCCCTTAAAATAATGATGGAAGTGTTTTTGCGTTTTCTCATATTCGCAGTCGTTTCGAAGATACAGGAAGTGGCAACGAAGTTTATGGACACCCTGTATATATATGTTTGTCTAAAGTTGCGTATAGCTAATATTCCGGTTATAATCGGTTTTCCTGAACATTTTAAATATACAAAAGTTTCTTACTTTGATCTTCCGAATGAAAACCTTCATTTCTTATTACAAATTCGGTATCGACCGAGAAACTAAATCGGAATACGTACTGCTCAAAGCTGTAATAAGTGAGTACCACTGTCAGAAAAAAACTATCACGGTGACCAGTATGAAATGTTCCGAAGCGGGTAAATACCTCACATTGAATGTGTTTTTCTGAAAACGTTAAATATATAAAAGTTGCAAAATGTGAACAACTATCGGAAGCATGTCAATATCAAAATGTGCGCGTCGCAATGTGAGCCCCACTGGGTCAAACTGTGGTCCTTCGTATGTGATCAGTGGTATCAAAACCTAAGTTCTAACACACACTTCTCTTTCAACCCTGACTGTCTATTACTTCCAGCACAACCGTCACCAAAGTACTTTAACTAATACTATTTAGCACTAATGTATTACATAACTATATTTCCAGGTGTCACTTCATAATATTATTTACTACAGTACTTTAGTTGTTAAACACTATTTGACGTTAACTAATACGCCACTGACCTCACTGGCTAATATTATTTCCCGCAATACTTTGACATTACTTTGACATTACCCCATACGCCATTGATATAACTAATTTAAAAATAAAATTCTGCTAAAATTTAGCCGAGTGCTATAATATTATTTCAGCACCTTTTGTTAAATACGCCAAAGTATGGTGTTGATCGATAACATAAAAGTTTTAAAACGAGGAGCAAAACCTGAGCGCAGGAGAACTTGGGAAGGACTTATGCCTTTCTCTTATTTGTTTCTTGGTTTTTATTTTCGGCTGCCTCTCAAGATCCTTTTCCAGTTTCTCTTTCTCCTATTTCTCTTTCTGTTTCTGCCAGCGCTAGCTAGCTTTATCTTCATCTCTGATAGGCAGTAATAAAACTAGGAATACATTAACTAAAATGCGAAAGAGAACGGCCACACATGACCTAGATTTAAATCACTTGCAAAACTTGAAGATCTCGTAATAACTGCAATAACTGCAGTGAGAAAACCTGTGTTGTCACCGTACAACAAGTGTAGGTCATCCGGAAGCTAGTAACCTTTACGGTGCCGAGCTAGAGCTGGACAATCGAAAGAGGATGACGAATTGATTAAATGTCTCAACAAAAGACACACTTTGCGGCTACAAGTCCACGTAAAAATATACATGCATAAAATGATTGTATCCAATAAGAAGTCGGGTTAGAAATATCTCTCGACGGGACTGTCGGTGGGCTAGATGTCAAGACTTCTAACCGCGGCTCCATGGCATACAATTTGGTGGCATGTACCAGATCACATTCAGAAGAATCTAAGTGTACAATGTGAATATGGGGCATTAGACATTAGGATTGTTAGTAATGAATTCGACGTTTCAAAATGCTGTTATGTCTAACAACTGCAGAATAAGTTGCTATGGAACCTTAAGTGAGAAGAAATTGTGAGGGGAACAACAACATGTTCCTGTAAAATAGAGCTTATATTCTTTTGACTATATGTACGTGCAGGCCTGTTATGTACTGTACAAGTTGTCACTAAAGATACATGGACCAAAAATATTGTTACTCCCTTAGTATTTTCGTCTCCAAACCCTCTACATTGCAAGTGTGTTGTTTGGATTTCAGAAAATATACTATTTAATTATACATTCGAATTGATGTTCTTCTGAGACCTAAAAGTGAGAAAAACGTCAATAAAATTCATCCATGTTTGTTTGGTGTAATTGAGCTCTGTGTCTATAAAAGAATTCCGAGGTTTTGAGGAAAAATATTTTAATTAAGTAAAAAACGTACATATATGTGTTATACATGATTGGAAAACTTTCATTTTCAAGTTTTGTTTTTAAGTATTTAATAAAGTTCAATAGGAGCATCGCCGGGGTTTTGAGGCAAAATAAGTAAAAACATACATACATGTGTTATACATGATTGGAAAGCTTACGTTTTCACGTTTGTTTTAACAATTTTAACAATCGCGTCTTGACAACGATTTCTTAGGGCTTCGAATGCATGAAGCTCGGATTCTGTCCACATTCTTTTCAGACACACACGGCCTACCCGGCGACTTTTGCTTTAAAACACTTCCTGTTTCCCTGAATGCAGTTAATCATTGACGAATGGTTTTAACCGTAGGCGGGTCAACGCCATAGCTACGTCGAAAGTTTCTTTATACAGTAACAACAGACTTACTTTCTATGAGTCAAATAACACATTGAGCCTTTTGTTGTGGCGTCATCATAGCGCGAAGCGCAACAATCCACACGGCACGGCACTGATTCACTGAGTACCGCAGCCGCTACGTCGTCTCAAGGTAAACGCTCCGCAGCGCTGCCACCTGTTGATAATAACATTTCCAATTAGTATGACTAAAACTTTTTGAGCTAGTCCTTTCAGAGAAATTAACGAAATTTTCCTCTCTTTTATCGTTAATAAGATATTAATTTTTAAAACCCCGGAGTTCTTTTATAAACACCCTGTATTTACTATTATGTCCTTTAGTTTTTAATATTACCAGGTTTCTGTTCATAAGCTCTGCTATTTAACTATCTCAGTATAAACATTCAAGAGGAGATAGATCAGGATATCGAGGTGCTTTCTCTATGGCACATCTCTACCAATCACTCGATTGAAAAAAGTGTAACCGATTTAACTTCGAACATTATAACCGAAATATGCCGGAATTGCATCTTGTTGAAATCAAATTTTAGAAAAAGCTTCTAGTACCAAATTCTCGATAGTTGCTATTATTTTGGCTTTACGTAGGTTCACATATCTTGGGCAATTCAGTTTCCGTTAATGAAAAACATTAATGTAATATGGTTGCTCAATATTCCACCCTAAACAGTTACCTTCTCGGAATACTTTTTTGTAAGAATCCCGAATCCATCGCGGGTTTTCGTCAGTCCAATATCGTATATTGTGCCGATGTAGAGTGAGCCACCGAAATTCTTGATGTAAAACGTCCGCGAGATAGGCAACCCAACTAAAGCCTGCTCCAAGATTAATTACGTCTGGTAGTATTTAGGAGAGCAGTGTGAAGCTGCCCCACCTGTTAAAAGCACAAATCGTAAAGAGTATTTTTTTGCAGAAGTGGAGCAAAACGCTGGCTAACGAAATGACAAAAAGGACACTTTGGATGCTTGTACTGTCAGTAAACAACACAATACCAGAAAAAGTATGCGGACACCAGAGGCGCCGATGAGAACATAGCAATCAGGGGACTTAAATAATCTTATAATTAACTCAAATGAGGGATTATATAAACAAGTTAACTTACTTCAAATGACTATACATGTGTGCGTATCAAATAATATACGGAGAGATTATGTGGTATATGTATTAGGTTATTCTTTTAACTAAACACAAAGCTTTGCGCTGAGTTTTGAAACTATTAACAATAGGCTTACCTGCAAATCAATCGAAGTATGAACGGATTTTTCAGGGGAAGAACATAGCCTCTAATGAAAATTTTGGGTGTCTAACAGGGTCTGAGCTCTTAGGTTGCAGCGCCACTGATTAACACGTAATATTACTTCGAAAGAAGATCTTGTCCGATTTCTTTATTCGTTAAAAGACTTTTGAAACTGTTAAATTTTGGTATGCAGTAATCTATTTGTAAATATTAAAAACGCAAAATTCGATAACACTGAAACGAGTTGGAGAACATATCCGTACTAAGAGATTGATGGAAACGTACTAAGGGTCTTGACTTGAATAACAGTTGTAAAAATTTACACATTGATACACAAGGAAGAAAAGAGAACATAGTGTCAATAAACAACAATTTAAAATGTACGAAATTAACGGTTAATATCAAATATAGAACGATTAACAGAATTAACTCCTTTGCACCATTCATTTTACTTCCTTTATTCTCAGGATGACATCATCACTGAATTTCTCCACTGGAGATTAACTTTCATTCAGCAGCATCAAACAGGAGCTCAGCCTATTAAATGAAAATTAAAAAAAAATAAATAAATTGTAAAGTACTTGGGTGAGACCCGAACTTGGATCACCAGTTTAGAAAACCACAAAGCTAACCATTCACCTAATGCGTTAGATTTTTGAGAGTAATTATATAAAGAGCCTTTTTTGTTCGCTCAAAACAGGGCTTGTTAATAGTCGAATTCAAAACACAGGAATATGTAATAGAGAATTTAGAGGGTATTATATCACTGTATTCACTAAATTATTAACATTTCAGTTTTTTGAAAAAAAAATACAAAGCTCCTTTATTTTGAATCAAATATGGCGCGTATATTATAGTCGAAAAGAAACTAAGCACGAATCAATTACTGCGTTTGACCAATAATCCGAAGGTTATCAACTCTTATCCCCGTACGACCAGTACATTTTTTTTTTACTTTAGAATTTTCGGTGGCGCTTGATAAGCGATGACACATGTTCTAATATCTTCAGATATTTGAATACTCAGATGTCAATACTTGAAATATCAAATCTTAATCTAAAGGAATAATAATAATAATAATAATAATAATAATAATAATAATAATAATAATAATAATAATAATAATAATAATAATAATAATAATTTATTATCACTGAGGGCATAACATTATTACCAGAAAGGTGATATTTGGAAATAATATTTTGGTTTTGTTTAGTTAGTGTTGCCCACGACAAGAGGAATTTCTCATTTCGCTTCTAAAACAAAACAAGGAAAATTGAGACGAGAATTAATATTTTACATTCGAGACGGGACAAGACTAACTGAAATTAACGTCTCGCTTTGGACATAAGAATTGAGGCGAGACGAAAAGTATCGTAAACATTTCTCGTTTTATCTCGATTCTCGGATTTCTGTATTTCCATTCTTTAAGTAACAATTGCTTTTTAGACTGAATCTTATACGATTTGTTACTTTCTATTTCGGAGCTCATAAAATTTATTATGTTGTGTGCAGGTATTTTTATAGTTGAGCTATCATAATTACGTGCCTTACTGTTCAGTGATATTCAGTTATTTATATTTCAGTTATTTTCTTAAAACTTATAGTAGAATACATTCTACATGAAACTATAGCTGAACGCTATCGCTCAAACTTTCCTTAGTTGCAGATAGTGTTGTAAATAAAAAACGTTCGTACTTTTTCAGAAATGTACGTTTTTTTAGAAAAACTTTGCCTCTCGTTTTTTCTCTGAATTTCGTTTTTTCCATATAGTCATTTATATGCATCTTATGTCAATTTAAGTGTGAAATATTTTATGTAGGTGTAATCACCGTAAAATGAAAAATAAATTAAACTCTAGATACTGATACCCTACAAATATTTTACAATTTATATGAATAGCATACCTACTAACAATTCGAGTTTCAGCAGTCTTACATTAATATCAACTAAGAAATAAAATTTTGTTTTTTCGTGAAAGTATTCTTTCCATAAGTACGAAAATACTATCAATATAAAATGCAAATAACTTATAAAAAATTAAAAACTAATACCAAATTGCCTAGTATTATTTTTCTAAATATCTATTTGTCGACTACATATATGATATGCAGAGCCATCATACCATACCATATGTGCAACACGTGCATTTGCATGGAGCATCGAGTTTGGGGGTCCGGCAAAATCTGTTATAAGTATATTATTTAAATATTTCTTGTTGGAAACAGACTTCATGATGATAGTAGTTAAATTTACTAAGCTGACCCTGTTTGAATACCACAATAGTAAACCATGTTTAGGTTGCATTAGTTTAAGGTCATATGGACAATGCAAAAGCAAATGTCAGCACAACTTGTTTGTTTGTTGTCAAATGCAAGAACTCAATTCTCGAATAGTAGCGAATGCCTGTTCCGTTTACTTAGGTATCACAGTTTTGGTATGAAAACGAGTCTTGGTTTTGTCAGAATCAAGTTCTTTTAAGATATAAACAAGATATAAAAGATATAGAAGATATAAACAAGTTCTTTTAAGAAATGTTAACAGATGTAGAAGAAAAATTAAGAAATAGAGATAAAAGAATTGGTAAAGATAAAAGAAAGTTGTACTGGAATTGCAAACTGATACATTGAGATTGAAGCTCGATATTGAATTCTTTAAAAAGGATTATCATCTTTGCTCTGTATGTGTGTTTGCTTTATATTTGCTAGCATAACAAATTAATATTTTAAAAAAACAGACCCAACGGGATTGTATTTTTAGTAAGTATTTAAGCCTTTCTGAGTGCAACTGCACTTACCCTCCCCTTTGTTGTTCATGCTGGAGTAGCATACGTAAAATAATGACTTTTAAGATTTGTTATTTCTCGTGAAAGGCGGAAGCGGAAAATTATGCCACTGCACGGGACGACAAATTGCCTAGGGTCAGCCCTGGTGATATGTATATACAAGACATGGATATAGAATGACGCAATTTGAAGTAATGCAGAGTGTTTCAAAATTAATATTAAGGTTTGGAAACTATGTAGTATCTATTACAATTAACTTACAATTATAAATATTATATGAAATGAAAGAGCAACTCAAACAGTTTTGTACGCACGCATGAACATCTATTGTTTCTTCTGTTTGCCGTTAGAAAGAGCAAGAAGCAAAGATAGAGACTAGAGAGCAGCAATATTTTGTGTTTTAATAAAGACTGAATTTGTAGTTACAGTGCAACCGTCTGTGTGAAGAATATTAAGGAGACGCTTGCAACTATGTCCTTATCGTTTGTAGTTGCTGCAAGTTTTAAAGCCTACAGATTACGGTTTACGTGCCAACTTCGCAAGTGAAATATTTCTGCATAACAATGGAAATTTTTTTGGATTGTGTCGTTTTCAGTGATAAATCGACATTTCACCTAAGAGCTAATGTGAACACTCATAATGTTTGCATCTGGCGATCAGCAAATGCTCAGGAGATGGTACAGCTGAAACGAGACTCCCCTAAGTTGAATGTGTTATGTGCCATATGGTTGAAAGTTTATGGGCCTTCTCGCCTATCGACTAGAGGTGTGCCGTGTGACGAATGAACCTCACATCAAACACTTGTAGGGAAGAGTGTTTAAGATGCTCTTTTACTTGATTAATTGTTTATAATTGTATGTAAAATGGAATAAGTACTACGAATACTTAAACCCCCGATATTCATTTTGAAACACCCTGCATCTCTCACCAGCAGTGTTGAAACTAAGATATAAAAAGGAGAGAAAAATTTCCGTATAAAGTTATTGTTTACAACAACGATATTATTATCAGTTGAGAGTATAACTACAACAAAAAGACGGGTTAGTAGTCAAAAAAATGTAATCAAATGTACACTCGTAACCCTTCGGAAACAGGTGGCCAAAGTGGCACACACTGATGTGTCACTTTTTAAGCCACTCCCGTGTGGACACTAATTAAATATCGGGATATTATTTTTGCCAAATATGGTTTGACCATAGTTTATCATATTAATTTCGTTTTCTTCTGGTGTCGAATTTCCTTCTCAAATTTCACCTCAGTCAAAAATTCGAGAATTTACTTCTCGAATTAGGTACCTTTTTCCCTGTAGCTTCCTTCGTTGTAGAGAGACCACCTTAAAACTTGCCAGGTAGATACCTCGGATGGATACCTAATTGTTAACAGCAACTGGACGGGCCTGCTCGCGAAGTTACCAATTAGGGAAATTAAAATTTTCCGAAATTTGGGCAAACAAATCGAAATTTTTGTTTATAAATCTGTACCTATACATCCGAGTTCAAGTCAACTTACGCCAACAAAACATTTTTCTTACTGAACAAATGCGGGTACAGATCGTAACAATGCAGTAATTATGGGAGAACGAGAAATTCGTATTTAGGTTCTAATCCTTTTTTTTTTTTTTTTTTTTTGCTAGTTTTTCCATACTTTCCTCTTTACTGTCATATATATTTTTGGTAATTGTAATCTTTGTTCCTTAAATATCGCCATAATACTTGTAGAATATGTTAGATGCGAACCAGTGTTTAATTTAAGATAGCTTTCGTCTAACTGTTAGCAGTGCTGCCAGCTACAGAAAACTTTAATTACAGATTTTAGAGGAAAATTTTGGGAATTTTATTTTTTTTACTATTATTTCTCTCCTTTTGGCTATATCGGAATAAACGTACCAGTATCTGAAAATCTTGTCTCTACCCTACACGATGCACTATAAAAAGTTTCAATAGGATAGTTAGGGGAAGTATAGTTGAGATTTACAGTAGACCTTGTTCTCTAATTGGAAAGATAACTGTGATTTTTAAAGTAGAATTAGATATTTTTTATTGACATGCTTACTTTATTAGATAGGGTCACAATACTTGTAGGATGTATTAGAGGGATACCAAAGCTTATTTTAAGGTAGTTTGTATGTGTGTCTGATAGCAGTGTTGCCAGCTACATAAAATTTTATTTCCAGATTTCAGGGGGAAATTTTGGAAAAATTCCCTTTTCGTTTCCTTATTTCCCTCTTGTTGGCTACATTGGAACAAACGTACCACTGGCTAAAAGCCTTGTCAGTAGCCTACACAGCACACCTAAAACGTTTCACTAGAATAATTAGGGTAAGTACAATTGATGTTTATAATAAACCATGTTCTGTAAATGGTAAGAAAATTGTGAATTTTTGAGGTAAAATGAGATTTTTTTTTAAATTTCATGCTGCAGGATGTATTTTGTGTGCATCAGGGTTTATTTTCAGATAGCTTTTGTCTGTCTGATGGCAGTGTTTCTAGCGAAAACAATTAAATCTGAATTTCAGGTGAAAAATTTGTAAAATTTCAGTTTTCCCCTATATTATTACCTTCTTGCTGGCTAGATTGAAACAAACGTACCACTCCCTGAAAGCTTCCTCTTTGCCCTAGAGAACGCACCATAAAAATTTTCAAGAGGATAATTAGAGAAGCTGTAGCCTTTGCATATTTTTGATTTTATCTTCTGAGGCGTAAAAAGTATCAAACTGTAATGTGTATGATGAGAGAGAAATTTTTCTTCCCTTTTTGAATGGAAGCCAGCGACTTCAGGATTTCACTGTACCTTGTCAACGCACTAAACACTTTTTAGTTGACTTGAAACCATGTGGCAATATTGGTTCTAGATACAGAAAATTTTGAAATTCGGTTAGGTTAGGGAATTTTTTGAAACTTTTTACCAATATATTTCCCCCAATAATTTCCCACCCGTTGGCAAATGTGCAATGCCACTTGCACCAAAAAAATAAACATACTCATTTTCCTAAAAATAAGGCCTTAACCATATCAATCGAAGAAATGATTTTTGAGCAATAAGTCATTGACTGAAAATGTAGGAAAACGAGTAAAATGCCCTGCGTCCGCAAGGGATAATCATACAATTTTACTCTTATAGATAAAAAGAAACAAACGTTTTGTAAGTTACAAGAGCGTCGACTGAACTCGAGTTTAAATGTCAAGATCACGTGAACATCTTTCTTCGTCAGTACCATGAATTTTGAGCATGAAAATGCCACAATAAGTCAAGTACAGTTGTCCAGTGCAACCGTGTTAGCATATTGGATCTCCCCATGGAAATCACTAATGATGAACTTAGTGCAGTTCTTCGCCCTATGGACAAGTAATACGTATCACGGGGGAAATGTGGTGCATGAGGTTTATAATGGCACTAGACTCGTTCAAATGATTTTACGGAAACATATTGCCTCTAAACTTGTGGTTCGTGTGTGTCGTGCTAGTGTCATGTATCAAGGTCAATCGCCTACCTGCTTTATTTGTCTGGGCCCTAACCACATCGCAAGTGCCTTTCCACGAAAAGATAAACAGGTGATATCTACTTCAGATACCACGGAATTTAAGATGACTGAACTTTTCAGTGGTAAGATGCCGAGAACCCCTAGCTATTGCCCTTCTTTACCCACTTTACAGTTGCAAACGGTTTCTACTGCCCAGCCAATGGTCCTAGAGTACACCCCTCCCCTTCGGCTCCCAACTTAGAGGATGAAAGGAATTTTTCCCAGTTTCCCCTCAAAAGTGGATCTCTTCAGTCAGCTGTATCCGAGAAGCAGAGTAAAGATGGCAGTGCCTCCATACCACCTCCAAGATGATTACCACTACTGCAACGACCCTGACATCTGACCTCTCTCCCGCTGTAAACAGCCTGAAGTGTCTATTAACCAAGAAGCACATGTGACTCCCCCTGTTGTATTAGAGCCTCCGTTATGGCCAGTGAAAAGTGAAAACGTGTCAAAGAAAAGGAAAACAAATGTATTTAATGAACGGAATGACGTAACAAGTGCTTTATCCGTGTGGCCTTCTAGTGCAGTGTCTTCCTCACTACAGCAAATGGTGAAAACAATTTTAGCCAGTGAATTGGCAAGAAACCATGTCCCGCGTGTTTATATCGTTCTGCGATCACGTTTCAGACACGAGACCAACTACACACCAAACAGCTCTTCTCTTTTTTTTTATTTCTTTCAAGATTGATAGTTTCACAGTCTGGTAGTAATTTTGACTCTAGAGTAAGATTTACGTAATGGTGACTACGATAACAAAGCTTTATTTACATTGTCCTTCTATTATATGCTGTTATATAGGTTGTTTACAAATGTGTCGTCTTTTACAAAACGTATCAAAAAGGTCCTTTCCTTTCTTTTTGTTTCTGCTGTCCCTGTGCGCGATATCAGTGTTAATGCAAGAAGTTCGTAAGCCAAATGTTCGATCGCATATTACATTAAATCTGAATGGAATTCAAAGTGATGCCAATCGCAATCTATTACGAAGTTTTATCAACGAAACATCGACCGACTTATTTTATTACAAGAAGTGGCGTTTGCTGAATTTGACTTTTTACCCAATATATTGCACATGTAAATATAAGACCAACGCACCGGGGTACAGCTATATTATGTAAACAATGTATAGAGGTCTCAAATGCTATTTATTTGCCGTCTGGCAGGGGTATTAGCATTACTTTTGGCAATATTACTATCATTAATATTTATGCTTATTCTGGCACTAATAGTCGGATAGCACAGGAACAGTTTTATTCTACTGAAATCTTACCATTGTTTCCGAATGTTCCGACTATCAAAATACTTGCAGGTGATTTTTATGCTGTCTAGAGCAATCGATACCACTGGAAAGTTTTTTTCCCTTCCCTGCCCTACAGCAGCTAGTTTCCTCAATACCTTTCAAGGACGTCTCGGTACACCACTGGCGAGATCTCCAATTCACTCTTAAAAATTCTACTATGAGCAGTCGGGTGGACCGAGTTTTGGTATCCACTAATTTAGTATCCTCCATCACTGATATTCATTCGAAATTATTACCGTTTAGTGATCATGTCGCAGTAATCTGGACATGTAAATTTGCGCTAGGTTTTCTACAACCTATGGAAGAACAGCTTGGAAACTGAATACTCAATTACTTACTTACGCCGACATGAAATGTTTATTTAGAACTAAGTGGACGTACTCGCTCCGACAACGTCACTACTACCCGATACTAAATGACTGGTGGGTCAAATATCCGAAGCCTAAAATAAGAGGTTTTTCAAATAGCAAGGAGCTGAAAAGAAACGAGAACAGCGTGAAACCCTAGCGTATCTTTACAGAGCGCTTCAAGAACTTTGGATCCTGCCCAGCCCCCGACAAAATATGATTAGAATTCACAAAACGTTGGATAAAACAACTTCATGCTAATGATGTAAGCAAATATGCGCATACCCTGCTAGACGGAGACTCTCTCCCTGATGATCACATTACATTTTATCACTATATGGCACAACATAAACGTCGTGTTGGGGAGGTGATTGGCACCCTGAATCATAATAATACCAAACTTACGGCCCTCCATCACATTCAAAAAGATTTTTTGAACAATATAAAACGTTATATGCTTTCACTACGGACCCTCCGCACGGGTATCAAGATTATTTAAATATGTTGCTCCCTCAATTATCGGTGTCTGATAACCAGACATTAACTCACGACTAAAAAAAAGCTAAAATACTTTACACGCTTAAGCAATGTAATCCTACCTCATGTCCCGCGATTGACTGTTTGTCGTAAGCAATCTATGAACATTATTGGGTATCATAGGCGTTTATATGGTAACATAATATAGAGTGCGGCAGAAATAGTAAGACGATGTGTTTTTGCAAATTAAACATTTTAATGATCTTTTATGAACAAAAGTTTAACGTGCCCAGAATGTACATATAAAAGCATTACATATGGTAACTATGTCTTGAAAATTATGTCAGTGAGGTGTACACCATGGTTATTCAAACAGATCTCTGCGCGTTGCCTCACAGCTCGTTGAACCATGTCCAGCGGGGCTTGGTGGATTACATGTTGAATGGATTCACGCAAATCCTGTAATGTTGCAGGTTTTGTTGCATACACTTGTTGCTTCAAGTAACCCTATAGGAAGAAGTCACATGATAGGTAGGGCGAGCATGCAGGCCAAGGAACATTACCACGACGAGAGACAACCCGTCCTGGAAACATCCTGCCAAGAATGTTGATCGATGCAATTGCTGTGTGTGACGTGGCCCGTCTTGTTGGAACCACATCTGTGTAAGGCGACGTCGTCGCAGTTCTGGGAGTAAAAAAGGTTTCGAGCATGTCCACATATCGAGCACACGTGAAAATTACAGTGTTACCATCCTCGCCATTGAAAAAGTATGGTCTAATAATCCCATCAAAATAAACACCACACCATCCTGTTACTTTAGGGCTCTAAAGGGGCACTTCATGCAACAACCTAGGATTTCTGGGTGCCCAGTAACGGAAGTTCTGCTTATTTGCACACGCATCAATGTGAAAATAGACCACGTCTTACATGATCAATCTCTGTAGAAAGTTTGGGTTCTCATTATTCATTTGCAACAGCGTACTGCAGAATTGTACGTGAGCATTAAAATCCTCAGGAAGCAACTTGTAAATCATCTGAATTTTGAATGGGTGGAAGTGTAGGTCCTGGTGTAATATTCGCCGCACACTCATATCTGACATGCCAAGTGACACAGCATGCCGACGAGCTGAACGTCTTGGACATCTAATTAATGCTTCTCGAACCCTCTCTATGTTGCCTGGTGTTCACACTGAAGGTCGACGACCTGGGGATTTCTTTGATCTTGCAGAAGCCGAAGCTCAAAACTTTTTCACCCATTTAAGAATAGTTTGTCGTGTCGGTACTTGTCCATTTCAGATAATGTTAAAATGACTTCGAAACTTACGCTGCGTAATTGTTGCAGTCTTTGTTCTTGAGGAAACACTCCACTGCGAAAGCGCAATATTCGTCCGACCAACGCTCCATGACTACTGACGGAAGGTACACGTAGTTCTTCCAATACTGCGCATGCGCACCGAACAGTCGAACAAACCTACATGCATACAGAATGCTTTGAACCACTTTACAAAACAAAACAACAATGAGCACGTTATCTATCGGGTTACGTTTTCTATGTTCATTTTACATCGTCTAACTATTTCTGCCTCATCCTTTATAATGAACTCTATGCTACTCCGCACTTCCTTCATAATGATGGTCATGTTATCTTTATTCCTAAGTCTTCTGATGCCAACACTGTCACACAATATAGGCCAATCACCTTGCTCAACACCGATCTCAAATTGTTTAATAAAGTTCTAGTGCGACGACTCAAATCAATATTTGAAAACAAAATTAGTCCATTTCAGGTTGCTCTCAATCAACATAAGACTGTTTATTGTGCGCTGACCAAGATTCGGGATGTTGTAGGTTATTTTACCTTCCAAACCTTTGATTACGAATTAGTAAGGTTAGTAATAAGTATACGTCAGAAGTGCCTAAAGGATATGGAGAATTGCAACGAAACTTTTGTAGGGGCAATACGCAAAAGGTAATCGAACCTGTATTTTTAGTTTCTGTGGAGAAGCAGTGTTGGGACCAAGGCCTCGTCCAACAAAGACAAGTATTATCGTACCAGTGCAAAAATGAGGGATCGAAACGAATGAACTTGTGTCTAGATATTTTATATGCAAAATTAATGCAATTCTTGTTTTCAACTGTCCCAATCCGATTTGCTTCAAATTTGGCACATCAAAAGTAAACAGAAAATAAGTCGCAGGTGTTTTTCTTTATTTGGCAACTGCTCGTTTGTCTGTATGTTTGTACCATGCTAGAGTGCGTAATGTTCAGTCTTTGAAATTGAACTTTTAAGGGTAGAAGCAGAACCTATACATGAAATCATTGTATTGATAGTAACCTTGAGTTCATCTATCTGTTGGAAAAGTTTACTATTTTAACACTAGCGATTTCCTACCTATGGCGCATTTTATAGTATTTCAGCGGGAGCCTTTAAACCTTACAATATTTCTCTGCATCAATAAAAACACGTGTTGATTTCTGTTTACTCTTGGTGTGCCAAATTTGAAGGAAATCGGAACGGGACAATTCGGGAACATGAATTGCTTAATTTTACATGTACAATATCTACATACAATTTCATTCGCTTCGATCCACTCCTACCTGTACTTCTACGATTATATTTACTTTTTTCGGAAGATGTCTTGGGCCCAACACTGCTTCTCTACACAAAATAAAAACAAATGTTCCCTTACTTTCTGCGTATTGTCATGAGAAAAGTTTCGTTGCAATTCTCCATATCCTTTCGGCAATTCTGACGTATAGTTATTAGCCCTTTTGATAAAGGTTTGAAAGGGTTTGTGCCCCACTTAACCTTTATATTAAAGGAAATTACGAAACACATAATCCTTCATCTTTCGTATTCAGTATCTGTGCACAATTAAATTCACTTCAGTCCACCTCTTCTTGTCTTTAGGGTATCAACTTTCACAATTTTTGGTGGGGCTTTTGCACTATAAACAGGTTCTCCGCGAAAAAAAAGAATATAAAAAACAAATATTCGTTTCCCTTTTGCGTATAGGAACTAAATACACGTTTAGATTATTTTGCAGTTTGCGATTGTCCAAACGCTTTGGTGTATGTATTATAGTAATAGGAGAAAATTGTCACTTTGTTGGAATTAAAGAAGAACAGAATTGAAGAAAAACCGAGGTTAAATTAATATCATGGCAATAAAGGTGGAACAAAACGATCCCTGCGGGGTTTCTAACCGATTCCTACTACTACTACTACTACTACTACTACTACTAATACTAATACTAATACTAATACTAATACTCTTACTACTACTACTATTACTGCTTATACTATGGATTCTTGTAGCAAAACTGCAAGCGTAACGTAAAAAATCACTTTTTTTAGTATTATTTATCTTATTTAAAAAAGCGTTATGAAAATTTAAAAATAAAATATAAAAGTAAAAAAAAATCCTTGGCCGAGGTTTGAACGTTCACTAATAACAATTATAATCACTAACCTATTGTATTATTACACTCGACCACGATGACCGCCCGTTACAGCACCTGCATTTTTGCTATATTTCTGCTACGTGGCGACAAACGGATAATTAAGTAGAACCGCGTATTTAGCTCCTATGAGTAGGTTCGAGAGTGATTTAAAAATATCTTTCTGAGCACTAGTGAATTTGTCTACGTATTACTTTCAAGGCCTCCATTACCCTTACTTTTTCATTTGTTTCTGTTTACTTACCTCAGATGAGTAACCCTAAGTGAAAAAAGACATGTAAGCATCTTTTGAATATTGATATTTGTAATTGCAATAATAAAACTATAACTTATACTACTACTTTGCTCTCAAGCAGGCACCTGACCCCCCCCCCCCCCGCCCATCGAGACTAGAAATTGAAGGATGAAACAAAATAAAATGAGAAAAAGAAGGATCATTGTTAAAAATAAAATAAAAAAACTACAAGAAGCTTTTGGTTACTCTTTCTTATGAGGAGATTTGTATTATTTGCAATACAAGGTGGCGGGGGGAGCGAGATATCCTGGAAAAGTCAGGGAATTTGAAATATCTAAAAAAAGTTACGGAATTCTCAGAATTTCTTCTACTAATCAGTGAGATTTCAAGCTTCAGAAAGCATAGTGGCTTTGTGTAACAGCTTGGACATTTTTTATCATAATTTTTCGTCGTCGCATCATTGCAGTATCAAACATATTACTTCAAAAACAATTTTCTACTGCTCCTTTAAACTGTCATTTGGGACAGACAGTAGTTAACGGAATAACAAAAACAAAAATTTATCAGGAACGAAATTTCTGGTAACATTTGTTTCAACAGAGAAAAGAACACAGATACTGTAAACTTTTTACAAGTTGTTATTGAGTATGTACTTTTTATAAAAGTGAATATCTAGTTTTTATAATAATTGAGGTCTTAATGAAGGGAAATTTGTTATATTTGAATGAACAGAGGAAGGACGTAAATGTTGTAAAAACTTTTTGAATACCTTTTTATTATTTTACATGAGATTTCTTCAGAGTTTGTTAGTAAAATACTTACTAATATATCCTCATTTCATTGTCCTAACAAATCAATATGTGTTAATAGTAAAGTAGTTTAGATTCATAGAGCTCCTGGTCCTTCAGAATTTCATGTCAGCCCCCCCTTTACGAAATCCTGGATAACAAACCAATATTTGTTCCAGTAAAATAGTGTAGAATGATCGAGCCTCTGGTGTCATCACCATAGTATTTCATTTCACGGACCTCCTATTCACGAACTTCTGGCTACGTGCTTGTTTTAAGTCACACAGTCTATTAGGTTTTAGACCCCATCAGGATTTTGGCGCCTACAGTCAGACAATATGTCATACCGACCAGATGCCTCGGTAGGATTTCCCGCGTAGGAAGCCGGAGTCTTTTTAGTGCGATTTTCGACCGCGACTAATACTTACCTTGTCGAGCAGTCGGAAAACAGCCGGAAACGTGCATTAAATGCGCCGTTGTAGCAATCGGAAAATTGTCTTCACAAGCAGTCGGCAAACAGCCGAAAAGGCGCAGCAAATGCGCCAGCTCCGCCGTTGAAAAGAGGCCAGCACATAAGGAGTAGGCAAAGGGTCGTAGACTCGGGCGGTCGGCAAAAGTCGGCAAAGAGTCGCCAAAGTTTATTTTATTTAACGATTTTCGACTGTTTGCCGCCTCGTCAAAAGGTCGGCAACTTTCAGCAAGTAGAGCTGCGGGTTGGTGCTGACAGATAATTCCTAATGGGGGAGGTGCTACGTACTGATAAAAATACATTTCTGATTCACTATAATATATATATATATATATATATATATATATATATATATATGGATTAAACTATGTTTGCCTGATCGCCACGACCAAATTGCACAGTCAAACGAAATGACTTTTGGTGTATACCAGGCCTTAATCCAGAGTGGGATGTTATCATATCACTTTCATTATTATAATATCTTAAGGGGTAGTGGGGATCCGAATTTTTGCGAAAAAAGTTGATTATCTCACAAGACGTTAAACTTACAGAGCTGAAATTCAGTATATTAACTCTTTATTGAAAATGAACAAAAATGTCACATATCATCTTTTAAAATGTTTCTTTATGATAAAGGTGGCAGATTACTCGGTTGGTATATATGCATAATTGATAGTGGGTTGGTTTGCAAAAATAACTTAATTCAAACTCAAATTCAATCTCTGATTAGTTAGAACTTAACAAAATGATTTTATTACAAGTATAAACCCTTAAGTCAGTAAAGAAGAGGGCGTGGATCATGTGTCAGAGTTGATGACGATATGTTTTGTTGGGTAGTGTGTCGATGGGTTGTGGGTCAGAGTTGGTTATGTTGGGTGGAAGGTTAGAATGGGTCACTGTTAGTAGGGTTCATGGTGGGTTGTGGGTCACGATGAGTATTGGGTCAATTTGTTCGTTGGCCCAGACCCACATCATCACTGCCTCAGATAGTTCAGTGCTCGCGGTCCCGTGTTCGATTTGCGGTGGGTGATCCTTTGAAATTGTAGGTCCTCCATGTATCTGTGTTCGTGTCCCTGTCGTTCAAGTTAACTGAAATAACTGTGAAACAAGTATTACTAATTATAATAGAGACAAATCACGGAGATACTTTCGGTGATTCAGAAAAAAATGGCCTGAGGCACCAGATTCCAGTTAAGCAGTCGAATTACGCTTTAGCAGTTTCTCCTTCATGTCCTTGCGTGTTTGTATGTCTATTCTTGTTTTCTAATTTAAATTTAAAGTCCCTCGACTATAGTATTTTATCATAACCGCAATCAGTGTGTTTTCGTCGTTATCGTAAACGTGTGCAATTTGCTACATACACGAAGTTTTTTTGACTCTTACTTAGCAGAGTTATTGTAGCGTAGTGGCGGCAGCAGTTGTTTCGAATGCAGCGATCCCACGTTCGATTCCCGCTGCGGTAAGATGTTTTCACCCAACTACAATATTTTAATACTTCTGATGTGTAATGTAATGAAAAATACTCAATTTCGTTCGGTGCACAAGTTAGAGTGGAAACGGCTTTCTTCGCAGAAATATGACGTCACATGTGTGTCTACAACTTTTATTCGTTGTGTAGGAGAACGAAACGTGGTTAGCAAACAATTCATGAATATATAAGTATCATGCGTAGAGCCTAGTATGTGTCATAAATGTTTCCTAGCAATTTTTCCGAACGTCTTTCACTACTACTACTACTGCTAGAAAGAATAATATTTTTGTTCGCCATTTCCGCAGGTTCCATATATCCGTTCAGCCAAAATTTGTAAATAGGAACTATTCTTTTTTATTATCGTAGTATAATTTTGTAAAAATATCTATATAACACATACACAATCCAAAGTTTTTTATCCAAAGAAAGGGTCTTACTATGTATTTGTATTACCTGTTATAAAGTTGCCCTAAAATTAAACAAAACTTACAGATAGGTCGTAATTTCTGGAGTTTATCCGGACCTCCGGGACTCACTTCTGCAAATACGAAAATTCTGAACGATAGCGTTCCGCTATAGTTTCATGTAGAAGGTATTCTACTATAAGTTTTAAGGAAAATAACTGAATATCACTGAACAGTAACGCATATAATAAACTAACTTTTCGGATATTCAGAAGTAATTATAATAGCTTTGCTAAAAAAAATACCTACACAGAACATAATAAATTATATGAGTTCCGAAATACAAAGTAACAAAATAGCATATAAGATTCAGTCTAAAAAGCAATTGTAACTTAAAGAATGGACATACACTATTTCGTGAATCGAGATAAAACAAGAAATGTTTACGATACTTTTCGTCTCGTCTCAATTCTTATCTCCAAATCGAGACGATAATTTGAGTTAACCTTGTCCCGTCGCGAATGCAAAGTATTAATTCACGTCACAATTTTCTTTGGTTTGTTTTAGAAACGAGATGGGAAATTCCTCTTTTCGTCGGCAACACTAAGCGAAAAGGAAATATTCTTACCAAATATCACGTTTTTGGTTGTAATGTTCTGCTTTGAGTGAAAATAAATTATTATTATTATTATTATTATTATCATTATTATTATTATTATTATTATTATTATTATTATTATTATTATTATTATTATTATTATTAAAGATTTTATAGTTCTAGTATTGAAACATCCGAGCATTCAGATATCTGAAAATAATAGAACATGTGTCAACGCTGATCAAGCGTCACCGAAAATTCTAAAGTAAACAAATGTACTGGTTCGTGGATCCGAGTTTATTATCTTCAGATTACTGGTCAAGCGCCTTGACCGCTGAACCACAAATAATACGCAGTAATTGACTCGTTTTTGGTTTGTTTACGAGTATAATATACGCACCGTATTCCATTCAAAGCAAAAGAGTTTTGAATTTTGTTTTTTTTTAATCAGAAATGTAAATAATTTAATGAGTACAGTGATATAATACCCTACGAGTTCTCAATTACATATACCTGTGTTTTGAATTTGACTATTAACCAGCTAGTGTTTCAGCAAACCAAAAATGAGAACCAAATAAGTAACACTATAGGTGAGTGGTTAGCATTGTGGTTTTCTAAACTGGTCATCCGAGTTGTTCCAGTCTCCCACTCGTCATTAATAACTTTTAAAAAGGTTTTAAATGACTATAACACGTGTCCACGTTGTTAGTACAGGGACTCCTACTCGCAAAATAACATTTCAGTACCCTGGATCCTATAAGGTCTAAATATGTTCTTTTGCTTGCTACTACAATAATTCTGTTGATTTTTCTGCTACTTTTGTACCTTTCAAAATTTTAGAAAAAAAAGAACTCTAACCAAGATATTCCGGAAGTGTGGAAGAAGGAAGTGGAAAGAAACAAATTGGATAAAGAAGGTAGGAAGAGATACACTGATGAACTGGACAGGGGGCTTAGCTATTAATGAATTATGGCAAGGAAGTTTGAATAGCATAGAGAAAAAGAAAATAAATAAAAACAAGACCCTTATAAGAACCAAAAATGAAGGAACGTGATTAGTTGGAAAGTGAAAACGAAGACTTATGGGATTGGCTGAAGGCCTCAGCAAATAGGAAGAAATAATAATAATAATAATTATTATTATTATATAAATAAATAAATAAAAAGTACAACAATAACTATAAATATGTCTGTTAAAAGAATTTAAACTTTTTCATAACAATGACTATATATATGACGGTTAAATAATTTAAACTTTGTCATAACAATATTTATATATATAACTGTATTTTAAATTATTTTCGATAGTGTCTGAAGAAGGATATGCTAGATATCCGAAACAGTTACAAATTATAATTTAAAATAAAGTGGATTTTAAGCTTTGGTCAGTGTCTCTTTTGTTAAAACTAAAATGTAGTATATCCTTAAACATACATCTTACCATAGTATACATTATTAGACACTCTTTTCCCTAGAGCCTAGAATATTATTACCAATATTACACTGACACACAATCATAGTCATACATCTTGCAAATGAAATCAGGAATAATAAATACACTGCGGAACAAGACTGCATTTTTTAATATATATGTATATATATACTTGACGTTTCGATCTTCTAACCCAGGTCCTCCTTCAGGAGGTGAGTGTACGTTTGATGAGGATCTTGGCTACAAGATCGAAACGTCACTTGTAAATGTGTTATTGTACGTTATTGCGCACACTTACTTTATATTATCCTTGATGTTTTCCTTTTTTAACATACCACGGTGAGGATTCGTTTCAGTAAGAGATGGCATAAAGCAAGATGTGTAAGAAACTTTCTTAAGATTCCTCTAGTAATATCTTAGCATAGAGTCAGGTGTTATTTTCTTTTATAAATCATTATTTATTAAATGCCGACTCACTTTGGGTTTATGCGTTTATAAACGCCAGTCGTGGCATAGTTTATTAATGCAATTAGTTTTGACTTGCTGACTCAATCCAAAGCCATGAATAATCTTACTATTTTAGTTTTGTTTTGTATTCTTTATTTAAAAAAAACTCATTAAATTATTTATTGGTCACATCCGTTGTAAAGTTAAGAACCAGTATCAAATTATTTTTTTTCAGTATATAGTACAAATTAAATTTTATTTATGTTGCATCTATTAACCCTAGGAACAACAAGGTATTTTTGTGATACATTGAACACCAACGGGGGCGGCTCACAGCATAAGGGTTATTATTTCTCACGGAAAATAGTTTATGATGTCTGTTAAGAAATTGGAATGTCTAAGACAACATATATTTTTACTGTCTATTACTACTAAGTTTCTAAGTGAAGTTTTCCCAACTACAAGTGTGAAATTATCTGTTACCATTTTTTATTTATGTCAGTAACTATGATCTATTTATTTTATTTGTGTGTGTAGAAAATCTATCAAAAATATCACAGGGACTTAGTAATGTGTAGTATGTCTAAAAAAGGCGACTTTTAAAAGCATTTTGGTGGCCATGCAGTTAAGTGGGATAGAATGTTGAAGGGTGTTGCACACTTCATTATTCTAATGAATTTAGGATTTATCATTCACAATTCCATCCTAGTTATCCTTCGAATGGCGAAGTTCTTTCAAATTTTGTTTTCGTGAAAAGATAGACAGTGAGAGACGTCCATTTGGCCCTTTACAGGATGTCACCAGTAAAGCACAGTTGCCAACAAAACGTAAGTTACATTTTCCTAGTAGCACAACGTCAGATTTTAGCACAACGTCCGTAGTACAACCTATGGAATGAACTTGTAAAACGTAAGCAAAGAAGCTACCACTTACCTTAATTTTGTAAACTGACACCACTACAACATCATGAATAATACAAGGGATTCATTACAAGAAACTTACCACTGCTTCCATTTGTTCCATTTACGTTATCAAATAAAAGGTTGGGGCAGCGGTGGCTCAGTGGTAGAGCGTTCCTTTTTCGTGCTTTGGATACCGGTTCGATCCCAGTCCCCGCCAAGTGAACTTTGTTCGTGTACAAACAACGTGTTCGTGGATTTTCACAGGGTTCCCCGGTTCCTTTCACTTTTTCATTCGAAAATTTTATTCATTGCATTACTCATCATCACTGTCTCCTTTATCCTAAGCAGCATAACCGTGGGACGTAAAACTCAAAGATGTCATTTCACGTTTTGAAATAAAATGTTCAAATCACTGTCTTTTGCATCACAATCTGACAGTGTTATTTCCACCTTGCTATATTTGAGCTCACTACCTCCTATGAAAGATTCATTTAAAAATTCTTAAGGTGTTTCCGCAATTGAACTTTGGTGAAGAGCACGAATTGCCATTCTTCTAATGCTGCTGCAGATTCTCACATACAGTAATAGTCACAGAATAATGAACTGACAATTTCTTACCAAATACGCCTTTGGCATATAAAGATCTTAGTTGGTTTCAAAGAATAAACTAATATAAAATAAAATATTTAGGTGGCAAATAATATTCAAAAAATGTATATCTAATTTTTTATAATGTGCAGTTGACAACACTGCACTAGAATAATAGCTCAGAGTGCCCCTGCATCTTATAGTACCAAAATTGTTTCAAACGAAAGTAAAATAAATAACCAAAACACTGAAACATGAAACATAAAAGTTAGCGTATGCGGTGAATAGCCCCCTAGTACAACTGGTTGAGGGTGCTCTGAGGCCCACACCACTTTTCTTATTTATAAATAGAGAAAACAAAACACTGAAAACTAAACAGGTACGTTTTATAATGAATGGAATCAAGGCTGACAGTGTGATTTTTTCACACTTTTTATGCAAGTAGATATACAGAAAATCTAAAAAAAATAACTTGTGAGCCTCCAAAACCTTGGTGATCCTAAGGTTAATATATTACTTTATCTTAAATTGTTATGTTTCGGATTATTAACTACTTTAAATGTATGTTAAACCAAAACTTACAAAAAACATTAATTATTATTTATTTATTTATTATTTATTATTAATTATTACACACTAAGTAAGCTACCGTATCACAAACATCCATACCTTGGTGACATCGGAAAGTTGTGATGCCAGAGTAATTTACAGGTCATTAATACGCGAAGAACACAGTGTCGAAAATTAGCATCATAACGTAACATACGTATATCGAATAAATAGGTGGAAAGTCAGACAGAATAATACGAATAATTTTCTTTGAAATAATAGTGTTTAGTGAAGTATCAGAGAAAATAACACGAATATATTAACGTAGTGACAGAGATTGCAATACTTTGTAAAACATATTATGGGAAGGTGGAGAACAGTGAACCACTTTTTTTAAACTTTCGTCTACCACGTAGCCCTATCTGGGCAAATTTACTTCACTGTCATGTGATCAAATACTTCAGTATATTAACTTTAATATGGCATCATAAAATATCCCTAATCTATTCACAATTTGATGTGATGATTTTTTTTTAAATTTTCATCTCGAATGGTTGACAGTTTCCCCCATATAGGTGAAGAGTTAACCAGTAGATTCGGGTACAGAGCACAACACATTTTATTGACAAAGAAGCTCTGGGCACATGTCACAGAGTAGTGAAAATGTAAAAATTTTTACAATACCAAAATATAATCAAAATTATTTTGTAGTGTACTTTGTATCACAAGCAAATTACGTAGACCAAATAATGAAAGTCTCAACGAACGTCCAAATTATCAAATTTTACACCACACATATGATTTCTGGCGTTTTGTTGTTCCATAGAACTTCTGATTATTGAAATGAACTGAAATATTTGATTGACTAATCAAAGTGTCAGTTTATCCACTTCAGGCAAACAGAAAAACCCACTTATTTTGGTACGCTTCCTTAAGAAGTGTACTTCAAAATCTCCTCACAAGTCCCCTTACTTTGTTATTTCTGAAACGTAATAATAGACATGTTTCTTGCGGTACTAGTTGGGGTACTTCTATTTGTTAAGTCTAGTATGACGTACTCATTTATTTTTATTGATGATAATTTCGCTCCATGAGGATTTTTCCGACGTTTACATTCTCTTTTTCTGATAAGGGGTTTATTTCATCTATTGACGAGTCATTTCAATAAACGTTAAATCATCTACATCATTGTCATCTGCATCCTACTGAAAATACGATTATTATCCTTGAAAAGAATTCTTTCTTTTCTTTTCTTATCTAACACTTTGGCTTTCTTCTGCCTTAAAGTTCTTTTTGATCGGTGTATCCGACGCAAAGAAAAAGGAAACAAATATTATACCATGTGCTGTAGTATAAACAAACCAAAACTTGTAATAAGAAAGTAAAAATTGAAAGTATTAAAATCAATATTTTAATTACTTTCAATCATAAAATTCTAGAATATAAAATATGTAAAATAATATTAATCTATATTTTTGTTTCTGTATTCGTTTTTTCAAATTCTTTTTATTTTATTTGCGATTAGTTTAATATATTCAATAGTATAATTAATAAAATAGGCATTGGGGAACAGCAAACAACAGGCTCACGCTTACCAGAGCGATTTGTTTTATAGTTCCCCATGATGACGTTTTGAAACAAATGAAAATCAGTGCTCTACGCGAACGTGTAAAACATTTACATCTCTGCTCAAACCACACAGAAAAGTATAGAGTAGAAGTAGTAGAATAAAATCCTGCATGGGTCAAGCTCAACTAACACTTATGATGTAAAACACTGAAGTGAGAAAAATACTTCTCTTACTTCCACAACACAAATTCCACGCCAAAGCTGACAAGCGCAAACGGACGGAGAAATATCTAGACATCACCAGGACATTACAATGTTGCCTATATAATAAGGCCACTAAACAATTCTTACTCTGCTAATGGGAAGATATTCCCTTGATGGTTTATTGTTCCTCATGACTCAATGTTCCTCCTGCTACCCTAGATGAAAATTGAAAATATTGATGTTTTGTGTTGTTCGGGTGCATTACCCAATATTGTTTTAGTAGTTGTAATACTTTCATTAGGTTATCACAGTTACATTTGTAAAACACGTTTAAAAACTTCTACAATGTTCATAATATCTCAAGAGGAATTTAAAATATTCAATTGTTGTAAATGACATTCAATATCATTTACTTTGAAACCCTAACTAGATAAGTATCTCATTGAAATTGTATAGAAAGTTTTTCAGTAGATGTGAGGATAAGAAAACCATTTACAACAATTTGATATTTCTTGCAGCTCTGGGGATGTATTATAACTGTTAAAGCAAGGAACACTGTTTAAACGTATGCACTTTTTTCAGATATTATTGAATTTAAGCTTACCAACAAATATTGCTATAATATTATAAAAGCAAAGCCAACTAAAGATTGTTTCAGAACGTTCTTGGGAATAGGCCATTTTATGCAATATTTCAAATATTACCATTTCCTTTTTATACAAAGCGTTTAAAAAGTCTCCATACAGCTGAATTGTGGCAAGTCAAAGTCACATTCAAAGTCACATGAAATAAAATTTTATTCGAAGGTTTGCAACAGTGGTATATTGTCGCCTTGCGTGAAGTTCCTTTCTTAGATTTAAGTCGCAAAGTGACGTTGAAGTGATTGCTGCATCTAGTTAACGGTCTTTGAGACAATGGTTTTAACTTTGGAACAACGAATATTCCTGGTTGAACATGTATTCCGTGAACAAGGTGAGTACAAACAGACAGTCAAAGACAAGTGTATGTTATGCAATGTACATAGTGCTTTTATGCCATAAAATATAATAAATTTTAAGTAAAATAATTTTCTCGTTGCTTCGAATATGTGACAATTCGGGTGTATAGAGACTTTTTGAACGCTCTGTATTTGTACAAGAATATGAAATACCTATTTACCGCTAAATCATTATGATCTTTATGTCTATTCGAAACTAGGAATGTAAAGCGATGTAAACTTATAAATCATTGTTAAAATAAATTCTTTTCAAAGAAATCTAATTTTAATTCTTTCAACTTCATGCTTGTTCGAAACACGACATATGATAACTGTAATATTCTACATGAGAATACTTTCGATGTACAATACTCCATTTGTCTCACATGAGTTCTTATTGCTGTAGAACACCTGTAAATTGATTTCTTTTTCGATGTTTGTGATACTGTAGTGCCATTCATTGACAACACTAATTCGTAAAGTAATATTGTGTAATTTCTATTTTAATGTAGATATGAAATATGTTATAATCTAACTCAATTCCATTTAAGAACACAGTTTTTTTGGGTTAAGAAAAACACTGCATACCCTGAGGCATCAGGTAGTATGTCAAGCAATAGATTTATAATGTAATGAACATATACAGAAATTATATATCTGTCTTTAATTTAAATTATAATAAGTTACCAAATATTGTGACATGTTCTCCCTCGATGTATCGATCATGGAATCCAATTAAAGAGTGGATGCCTTTGAAAGTACCTTCGGGTTGTCTGAGTAATATCTGCCACAAAATCTCCGCTTCTTCATTTGAGTTTATAATAGCTAAATGCCCACCTTCGCCTTTACAAACTTCAATAGCGTCATCGAAAGTCTTCACGTCTTTATGAAACTTGTAAAAACCAATACCATAATGATATTCGTAGTCCTTAGGGCGAGGTGGCGGAACTAATAAAAGAGAATATTATTATTTGTTTTAATACATTACACGAAAAATAACTGTGACTTAAGAATCAAAAGAAAAAAATGTCAGTCTCTAAAAAGAAAGAAAGGAACAATAAATATCAAAATGATATTACCATGTGACTCACTAAATAGGTTTTTCTTTCAAACATAGCACGATTTAAAAATTTTTCTTAATTTCACAGGTATAATGTGGACCATGTACCTTAATACGCTCTTGCAACGTTTATACACAATGCCCAGAATATACATAATGCTACGTTTATACACTAAGACATACACAATGCCTAGAATTTCCTAACATGCAAATGTTATGGTACAGTTGTTTAGCATTGAATTGACAAGAGGGCATTGTTTAGTATAGTATATAGTACCACGAGGTTAACAGTGTTGCCAACAAACATGAAACTATTTTTCTTTTAAATAACACTGTCTTAGTTTACAGTGTGTTTCAAATCTACATGGAGAAAACAGAAACAAATAGTTCCATATTTATTATAGTTTTCTTTTCCAAAGTAAAGACGCTACACTAACTCAACATAAAGACCTACATATTTTAGGGACCTGAAAAATAAATTACGGAAGTTACATGTACGGAGTAATGCACTTTGAAAGTACCTTAGGATTGAACAGGTCATCATGCGACATATTTTTAACGAGTAGAGACAAAGTTATTAGGATAAATTTTGACAACCTTGCAAGCACTTTCTTTCCTAAAAGTGCTTAAACAAGTACCACATTCGATTACGTAAATAGCTTTCAATGGACATAAACACCTCAATGTTGTATACAGCAACTTAATATATCAAACCATTCAGTAAATATAAAGTGGATAAGAAATTTCATATATTGCTTAAAATGGGTTAATTACGGGAAATTCTTAAAGCACCATTTTGATTTAATTTGCTTTCATAACATTAGGGCATTTTCGATGCATTTTAGATTTGCCTTGCCTGTCCGTTTCACGTGTGTTGTAACTGCTATGAAGACCATGAAAGGCATCCGGATACTTCATTGATAGTTTGAAACACTGAGTGGTTAACCCATTATTGGAAGTTTTATTTTAACATGAGTAATTGAAATGTACAAAAACCTAACATTGTGCTATTTGATAAAAAGATAACATTTTTTGCTATGACACGCTCCTTTACTGGTTTATTGCATAGTATGACACGCAAAGTTCTCGTGCTGATATTTGAGTTGAGTTAAGTTTATTTTGAGTTTAGCGTCCCGTTCATCAGCGAGGCTATATGAGAGGTGGACTTACTGATTAACGTTTAATCGAACCCGGGTCTCCCACGCCAAAGGTGCATATGCTAACCGCTTAGCCACGGAGGAGCTCTGTTGATATTTGAATTCTAGAATACTAAAAATATATTGTCTGCAAGTTTCAAAGTTATAAGTGGTCCACCCTGTATTTCTGCTCAATTGCCCGTCTGATGTTACTTTGAAAATTGATTTAATGTAGAAACACATTATAAGGAATTGAGTCTTTGCATGTATAATATCGAGCCTTATCCGAGCATTGTCTCATTTGAGTGTCTTAAGGTATGTTGAACAACCTTCAAGAGATACAACATATTTATTTCGGCCTTTCTATGCATGAATAGCAACTGAAACTTTTAAAGCAAGTACTTATATATTACTATTATTCCTTCTGAATGTTGGATGAAATACAAAGCGTTGTCAATTGTATATAATGTTAGCGAATTCTATATCTCAAAAGTAAGAATAAGAGAGAAATGAAAAAGTAAAATGTTAAAAGATTGCCAACAATTGGTTAAGTTGTAACCATATTTACATCAAGAAATTTGACTAATACGACAATTCATATTATACTCAGCGTAAGCGCCTTATAAATAACTTGTAGGTATAGGAAATAATGAATTTGGATGTAAACCAATCTTATGAATTTCGAATTAGAAGATTCACTTAGAATGAAAAAAAAAACATCAAGATGCCAAGTTTATACACTTGTATGAATGAATAACTCAAACAAATGAGTTTCGCTTCGCAGTGAGATCCTATGGTAGACTTCTAAACTACTGGAAGAATTCATTGCGCAAACTCGAAGTAGTACATCCACAACTATTAGTTCCTATAGATTATTACTATCAATATAGGACTTTTTCTTCCCTCGTTGAATCCAAAATAATCGTGTTTACAAACTATGCTTTATTGTTTCTCTTCTATGCTGGTAAATTGTTGAAATTTGGAGCCCCTCATTTAAACTGCTTAGGGATTAAATATATAGATAAGCGAGGAGATAACACCCAAAATTGCAATCTTAATCGACTGGAGAATTAAAGTTATAAATATGGATACATCTTACCGTTTTCGCTTTATGGAAATCAGTATTAAAATTTTAAATAGTAGTAAATATGAACCGTTTTATTTATTTTTTATTTCGGTCGAGTGTTGTTGGCTGAAATTGTATGATTTCTTGGCACCCTGAATCAATTGCAGAGAATCATTTGTTGCAACATATTACAAGTTTTGTTTTATTGAGATAAATGATGAACCCTGAAGCGATTTATTTTAATAATATAGGTCTGAATAGAGTAGTATCCGAGAAGACGAAACCTGTTCTTCTTACGCTGGGTTATTACCAAGAACTGCATCTCGATATATATTACGTAAACCAGCACCCAACTCGCAAGTAGTAGTAAATTTCAATCTCTTCTAGTTTTGGTAGTGATCAGAATTCAAAAGAAAATCGCTATCTGTTATCGTTTTCCTTCTGAGACAAAAGTTTAGACTGGAACTGACTAATTTTAGCAACTTTAGTTTTTAAATTAGAATGAAGTGAAATCTAAGTTTTATGTCCCTCGAGATACCCGCTGGGCTAAAGAAGTCAGTGATGATGAGAAATGAATAAAATGCAGTGCAGAAGAAAGAGGGAAGAAACGGAGAACCTCGGGCGAACCCATGCACACAGTGTTTGTCCACCACAAAACTCACTTAGCGCGAGCTGGGATCGAAACTAGAACCCCATTCAAGAGGTGAACGCTCTACCACTGTGCCATCGCAATCTCACATTTCTGTTTTGAATAGAACATTAAAGGAGGAAATGCATCATATTCCTGGAACGCAAAACCGATTTTTAGGACAAATGGGTCTTGAATTCTCATATAGTTTCTGCTCAAAAACGATTAGTATTCCAACCGAAAGTGGTAATAAATTTTAAGCTCATCTTGTTTCGGTAGAGTGTTATGGCTTGTGATGGTATATTCTCTTGATAAATTGAATAAATGCAGAATCCCGTTTGATCTCCTTCGTGGCTAAGCGGTTAGCACGCACACCTTTGGCGTGGGAGACTAGGATTCGATTCCCGGTGAGAGCTCATGTGCTTCGATTTCCACGTTAATCAGAGGTCCCGTCCCATATAGCCATTTTGCTGAAAGGGACGTTAAACTCAAAATCGAAATGAAATCAGAAACCCGATGATTTCATCTATTACCGTTTTTGTATATGATGATATGTGTTTAAACTTAAAATGGCTAATTTGTATGAAGGTTTAACGAAGAGAAGACAATGTATTTTTGCGGCAATTAATTTATCGTAGAAAATTACATATCGATACCAATGTTGCTGTATGGAAATCACTATAGAAACTTGAAGTAGTATTAAAATCGATTTACTTTATTTTGAGATTTTTTTAAAAAAAAGAAAGGAAAGAAAAAATAACGAAAATTAAAAGAGCTCGTTTACATGTATTATCATTTCAACTATCTGGCGGATCAACTATCTGGACTGATGAAACCGGAAATGATCGATTTGAACCACATTCAATTTGAATAGAGAGTGAACGGAAGAGATGGAATCAATTCTTGGGGTGCTGAATTGATTGCAAAAACCTCATGGTCGATTTATTGTGCCGTTTATTCTCTGATACCTATTGACAGACGGACGGACTGATAAAGATTTATAAAGATTAAGGCTTCGGACACTAACGTATAACACAGTTTAGTACTTTAGAAAACGTGAAGCTAATTTTGGTTATATGTTTAGAAAACAATGAAGAAAATATACTAAACCAAACAAAAAGTTTTTTTTAGTATGGCGAAAGCGCAAAACCAGAACTTAATTACACAAACCTGTGTTCACACATGATTTCACTATAATTGTTTTTTTTCTGTACTTACTAACCCAATATGCTAAAGTAAACTATTTTTTAATGACGTATATCTATCAAAATCAACTCTTTGCTGCAGCGTACAACTGACGAGGAAACCGATTCAAGTGTGACACGAAGTGGTGTACGACTTTATCCGCAAACGAAGTGCTTTTGTGTACAATTTAACCCATTACATACAACAACCCTCTAAGGGGAAAGCTGGTGCTGTGATATTTTTAGATTTTCGGTTATTTTGCGAGTGAATATGTTTGAAAATGGCATTTTTGTAGTCGGCTCTTGAATTATATTTCCAGTATTGGTAAAATGTATGCCAGAGCCATAGAACAATGTGTGGTACGATGAAATGTAGAGATTTTCTTCAAAGCTGGGTTGCAATGGTTTTGAAGGTACAGCTTTTCCATCCACGTACAATGTAAAGAAATTAATGTTTAGATGTTGAAATTCAAATGGATTGCTGGTAATAGTTCCACTGGATGCTTGATTCGATGTAAATCCTACAATAATACGATTTGGCACTGTTCCCATAAACAGGTTATCAATAGTTTTGGATTGTATATCCTTTGGGATAGTAAATGATTTCATTTGAACCCTTGTCTGAGGATACTTTGCCGGTGTAGATTGTAAAATTTCATTGTGTGCTAATTTGACTCTAAGGGTAATGCTGACTTTTTTCACCTGCAACGATGCATCTAGAATATTGATTTTTTGCATTGACACCACTTTCACTGGCCATGAGACAAAAGTTTGGTTTTGCAGTAATAAGTTTCACACGTAATTCCACTCCATGAATTAAAAATTTATCTAGATTAAAAACTGTCACACTGAAGATGTCCAACCACATCGAATTTCATACTTTGTTTTGTCAGTTCATAGCGTTGTTGAAATCCTTTCTTTTCCCTGGTGGTTGCGTTCATATGACCAGCCGTATCTTGATACCACATTGCTGTTTGTAAATGTGTATTTTTAGCTCTATCACTATAATACAGCAGTTTTTCCAGGTACGAACGATATGGATGATTATGTGACGGAAATGAAATCAGTTTATTGTTGAAGTAGATTTGTACTTCACTAAACATAGCATTTAGAAAATCATTGACAGGTACAATTGCTGTATCCGTTTCTTTGAAGGAGGAACCATCTGGTTTCACAATTTGTGCTTGGATGTACAATAAGGTTTGTGGCAGATCAATATATTCATCACTGCTACCACAATTCTATTGGTGAATTTTCAGCTATTGAACTAATTGGTTTGTAGCCAATAATACGATTGTCCAGAACACTGGTTTGCGTGGGTAAGGTTGAAAAAATATCCAATTCACTTTTTACACATTCACAGAATTGATGATGTAAAAAAGCCATGGTTGAATTAATCAAAAATATCTGGTGACGATGCCAATGATCTCTTCTTCTTCTTATGTGATAATTTACGTCTCTTCGTAGGATTGATGGTGTTGTTGATCGTTGGAAGGTCAACCACAAACTGAGAGCAGTCATTCCATTTTCGTTTATGATATCCAGTTCCAACCATAATTTTCAACTTATTTTTAACTTTTTCTTGTAATTTTGTTTTTGCCTCTTGCATACGTTGATGAAACGACTCTTCCAGAGGTTGATTCGAGATCACAATATCATTAATCATACTGGCACCTGATTTTAATAATTCTTTTCCCACAGTTTTAGCTCCTTGCTTCACAAGTGGTAACACTGAACGAAATAAGCCACCAAGGAAACTTCCAATGCTATGTCCTGCTTGATAGGGACTTCCCACATAGACGTTGCCTTTATCGGAAAACGCTTGTTTTTGGTAGTATTGCAAATACGGATCAGTCATGACGACGACGACGGAAATGTAGTTTTCTGCACACCGTTGCAAAGGTGAATGGCATATGATGACCTGTGCCATCCCTTATATCGATTTGTATTTGCTCAAAATTCATTTTTTCCACCGGAACATAATGTGCAGGATTAAAGATTTGTACTGCATGACTTCCAAAAGTATGATTCACAGGATCCATGTTGACAATTCGTAGCAAGGGTACCATTGTATCTCCAACAATGACAGATTCAATAATGCCACAATAGACGTACATTTGTGATGATAAGCCTAATCGTACATCCGGTGTATATTGTCCCTTTTGCATATCTTTTAAATCACTTTTCGGTTCAAATCCAAGCATTAAACTAGATTGGTTAGATTTGTACAGAAGTATGGATTTCCTTATTGGGATGTCTTATGAGGCATATATAATTAGTTGCGTCATGCGATATAAATAAATTGTTTTTTTATGATGTATATTAATTGCATGAATAAGATCCCTTATATTGTTATAATAGTTTACAGGGATCGTTACAAACTTCCACGGCTCCTGATCACTACTACTTGATGATTTGTAATATATTTTATTGTTTTTACTGTTAATGTTCAGCAAAGAATGTGGATAATCAATCTCTACAATTCCACATCCCATTTCTGGCGAAACTCTACACGTCGTTGTAATTTCGTAATATATGAAGTCAATGTATTTTCTGGAAAATAATCCATGGAACTATTACTGGGAAGTGTAACGTAAAAATCTTGATCAGGTTCCATTCTTCTTCTTCTTCTTCTTCTTCTTCTTCTTCTTCAATGAATTTGCAGAAATCCACGAATTGAATGAGGAAGGATATCCTTTCCACTGGACGAGATACTCCTTTCTGAGACCTTTTGTTCTTGTACGTAATATTTTATCGATGAGGAACGTCGAAGGGAGCGGTACTGGTTGTAATTCTTCTCTGTAGAAAACCCCATCGATGAGTTGATGATTTAAATCCTCTAGTCGATACACTGGTGGGTTTCTTGGTGCAATGGCTTTTACTCTAAGTATTCGCCAAGTTCAGTTCTCGAGGTAACCCTTGTCAAAGATACGTTTTGTTTTACTAATACGAACAGTATCACCAACAGATAAATCCGTATCTTGTTTTGAACGTTGTAGTTTTTTATCGTATAAGTTATGCCACACCTCCAGTAAATTGTCCTGAGGAACGTTTGCAGGTGCCATTTTAATACTGGAATGTCGATTTTCATTGTATGCTTTTAGAAGTAAAGGCAATACTTTAATGTAATTGTATGTTTGATATTTGGTAAAGTATTTACACATACGATGTTTCAATGTCTGATTAAACCTTTCTGCGATGCTAGCTTTAATACCTGGATTCTTTGTTGTAACATGTTGCACGTTGTGTTTCCTGAGAAACTTTTGTACTGTCTTGCTGGTAAATTAAGTTCCTTGATCACTACGTAGCACAATTGGTTTCCTGTCCTGGAAAATCATTTCAAATGCATTCACTATGTCCTCGGCACTTTTCGATTTTAGTGATACAGCCCACCAGTACCGACTAAACACATCAATCACTGTATGAATATAACGGTAATTGTCATTATAGTTTTGAAGTGATTGTAAATCCTTTAAATCACATTCCCATTGGTCATCAACATTGTTGACAAGATAAAAATCTCCACGTAAACGACGACGTACAGGACGATGTAACGTGTAGGTAGGTTGTTTGTTTAACCAAAGTTTTATTTTGGCTAGAGGTATAGATTTTCCTGTGGCTTGCCATGATTTCTTTGCTGTAGAAAATTATGCAGGATGTACTGGATTGTAATAAATGGATTTCAACTTTCTGTTCATGGTTTGTACGTTCACCATTGTGGAATGATACGTTTTCTTTTTTTTTCGGACTTCTAAAACATAATCATCATCTTCTTCTTCTTCTTCTTCTCCTCCTTCTCCGGAAGAAAATAATTCAGGTGCCGGTTTTGGTGGTGCAGATCCTTCAGATGCTGTTGTACTATTATGCTTGACAATATAGTTTAATCTTCGTTGATTACCAATCAATTCTTGAGGTGTGTTTGACGATGCAAGGTAGTTGCAAAACAATTCCCAGCCTTGAGGATTAGAATGTTTCCTCGGTCGAGTCACATCGCGCATTAAATCTACAATATTGAATCCATGTAGTTTATTATCGTTAATGTACACTGTTCCTTTATGATCCCACGTAATTGCGTCATCTTGTTTTAAACGACGGAATAGTAGTTCGGCTTTCTTACGATACATTTGTGGTATTACGGCTAAAATTTCTTGCTTCGCGCTATCGTCAACATACGCAACGTCACCATCAGGTTTCATTGATGTAATTGTAAGTGGTATTGGTTCCTCTTGTTTACGTATCACATAAAGATATTTCTGTAATATTCTATTGTATTGATTCCACTTTTCTTCATCACTTGGATACGATGTATTCAGTAGAGATTGCATTTCACGATCGAGATTAGATTCTCGATTTTCACTCACACGGGCAGATGATACATGCATTCGTTGAAGCATTTCTAGTGACACTAAAACCATCTTCTTGCAATGTTCCATGATCTTTATTGTTTGAACAAAATACTGGACAAAACACTTCCTACCATAGGTGCAGGTAATGCAGGTAAGAATCGTTCTTGTTGTACGGCTAAATGTTTCTTCTTTTTATCCAATGATTTTGTATTGTCTACGAGATAGCGAAGCGTGTTCTTTTAACGCTTTAATCTTGACTTCTGCGCACTTGTCTGTGGAACATTGCCTTTTAAGACATTATAGCAACATTCATAAATACTATGAATTAATGAAGCGTCTGCATTGTCATTAATAGCTTTACGCAATCTTGGTTTAGCTTTGTGCAGAGCACGTAGCAGATCAGCGTGTTTCACTGTAGGAGACATCGTGACAGACTAAGTCATCCTTTTCACATGCACAATAATTTAAACATGTATTGTTGGTATTTAAACGTAATGATGCAAATCGTCAGGAAAATATTTGTACGAAATCGCATTTCATCGCGTGTATCTTGTTTAAGATCTATCAGTAAATAGCCATGTAGATTTCTTGTTGCGTCTGCATAGCTTTCTTGTAGAAACAGTGGATGCTCAGGCATAATTTGATAACTCCTGTTTGATTTGTGACCTGTCACGTGGATTTTTAAACAACACCAAATACGAACAATTTAAACTCATATTTCTATTTGCTTTACTTTGATGAAATACATTTTGTGTTATAAAAACACACTAATATTTCGATGATGCGATCCTTTCGTGAACATATCAACAATATCACTATTCACTTCTCGCATATCGTTATCAATAATAATCAAATGTGGTCCATCTTCAGACTGAAAATCTTTCATTCGTGGAAGTGCTTCGTGAAATTCTACTGGAACCGGCATTGTTGCATACACGGCTTGCCATTCTGCATATTACCAGTATAACTTACGAAATTTCGCATTGATCATGGTTGGCGGATGTGACAGTAATCGCTTCAAAAAATACGTTTTTCCACACCCACTAGGTCCTGCGAGAATATAGGTAAACGGATGTTTCCACTGTGTATCTATGATGAACACTAGCATCTTACTTCAAATATGATGCGTATTTAAAGTGACTTCAAATTCTTTTTGATTTAGTTTGTAAATGCTTGCACTCACTGGTAAACGTTGGTGAGAAACGAAAAAAACACTTATCTGTTTATCGAATAGTTGAAAAACCGTTTATTTATTAATCGAATAGTTGAAAACCGTTTATTTGTTAATCGAATAGTTAAAAACCGGATAAAGTTTAACGGTTAACCGTGAAAGTTGATCACTTATTTTAAATTCTATTTGAAATTTTTTCGTTTGAAATTTGTTTTGAAATTTTTGTTTCAAAAATTTTGTTTGAAATATTTTTTGTTTCAAAATTTTGGTTAGAATTTTTTGTTTCAAATTTTTAGTTTAATTTTTTTCGTTTCAAAATATTGGTTCAATTTTTTTGTTTTGAAAGTTCTTTAGTTTGAAAATTTCATCATTTCAAAATTTTTGTTTGAAAATTTTTCTTTTCAAAATGATTGTTTGAAAATTTTTAGTTTGACATTTTTTTGTTTTAAAATTTTTGTTTTAAGATTTTAGTTTAAAGGTTTTCGTTTCAATTTTTGTTTTGTTAACTTTCGTTTGATTTTTTTAAGTTTGAAAGTTGAAAAACGTTTTAAATGGCATGAATCTTTCCTTTCAAAGTTTCCACCTAATTCCTAGAGAACATTCACCAGGGACCCGTCGGGCATCAAAACCAAATCATCGATCACGTGACCATACTACACCCTAAGGGTCCTACCAAATTGAAAGGGGATACCCGTCCATACCTTATAACATTAGCAAAGAGGATAAATTGAGTCAATAACCGAACAAGCGGTTGTACTATTTTGTACGCATGAAACGACCACCGAAATTTATTATGATATATATTGAGGTTTTGTAATATGATTAAATTGGACAATTTCAGTGGACCCCTTGCCAAATTTCAAAAAAGGGTGCATCAATATGATAGGAAATGGACAACTGTAATCATAGGACCTCATCAAAGGAGATAACTTAGGTCAAAAACAAAAAAAAAACGTGGTACAACGTATTGCTTTCGTTTATATTTTGGCAATTTTGTAAGCCTAAAAGGGAACGAACTGGACCACCCAAATTTATAGTGATCTATATTAGGGTCCTATACTATTACACCAAATGTATAAATTTTTCAATTTCCAAAATTTAAATGGTGGGCCAAGGTACCCCTCAAGGGTGCATTAATATACTCATGTCTTATGAAAGGTAATAGACTCCTGTATACGCTCATATAAACATATAAGGTAATAGACCTCATCAAAGGGGATAACTTAGGTCAAAACCAAACACATGGTACTACGTATTGCTTACGTTTATATTTGGGCAATTTGGTACCCCTAAAAGGGAACGATGTGGACCATCCAAATTTATCATAATACATATTAGGGCCCTATACTATAATACCAAATGTTTAAATTTGGCAATTTCTAAAATTTAAGGGGTAGGCCAAGGTACCCCTCCCAAATTTTTAAAGGGGTGCACCAATATACCCATGTCTTATGATAGGGAATTGACACCTGTATACGTCCATATACCCATATAAGGTAATAGAACCTCATCAACAGGGATAAGAAGGGGCCAAAAACCAAACACGTGGTTGTACTATAGTTTGGCAATTTTGTACCCATGAAATGGAACTAGGTGGACCACCCATATGTATAGTGATATATATTAGGGTTCTGTACTATTATACCAAATGTTTAAATTGGGAAATTTTCAAAATTAAAGGGGTGGGCCAAGGTACCACTCCCAAATTTTTCAAGGGTGCATTAATATACCCATGTCTTATGAAAGGTGATGAACCCCTGTATACGCCCATATAACAATATAGGATAATAACACCTCATTAAAGGCGATAAATTAGGTAAAAAACCTCCAAAATTTGAATTTTTGGCAATCTTTTACCCATGAAAAGGAACGACATAGACCCTCAATACTCATAGAGGTACATACTATGGTCCTAGGCTACCACACCAAATTTTTAGGTTTGGCAATTTCTAAAATTTAAGGGGGTGGTCCTATGTACCCCTGCCAACATTTAGCGGATGGGCTAAGGTACGCCTGCCAAAATTTAGAGGGGGTGGTCCTAGGAACACCTCGGTCATTAACTTCGGGCCAAGGTCATTAACCTTTGACCTATGACGTCACAAATGTCGGATTCAAAGTCCAAAACGCGATCAGGTGTGGCAAGTACTACTACTGTACTGTCTCATTTGAAATAATATTGACAAACTATTGAATGAATTTAAAGACTTATACTGTCTTGTTTAAAAAAAGAACATTGTAGAACGTTAGTAACGGTGAAGTTGAAAGTAAAATAAGTTAAAAATAGCATATGGAGGAGGCTGTTTTGTTGTTCAAAACATTCTAACAAAAGAACATTTTGATAAAATTCCCATTTAACCATATTATTTTTTTTAAAATGAAATAATTTAAAGAACACAGGAAGCTTACAATTAAAATACAAGTATATATAAGCAGATCGACATTCGCTTATACCATATCATTTTAACGTCTGAAATGGTAACAAATGCATGATCACACATGGTAGGAGTTACAGCGTTGAGAAAATTGTGCTTACTATTCATACTTCTTATATATATTCAAGTTACATAGATTATTGTTATTATTGGTTCCTTCCTCTACGGTTTATTGGTTCAAACACAATAATATTATATTATGTATTGTATTTCTCGTGCAGCTCAGTAATGAATTGCAGTATTACATGTACATATTTCCAGGTGATGTCATCAATGATTTCATGTATAGTAAAGTATAAAACTAAATAATTCGTTTAGGAAACTAAGTGTCTGTACTCTTTCCAAAATAGCTAATTCAAACAAGTGAACCACTTTAAAAAAGGAAAGATGTTGAACAAATTCATATCAATAATAATAGTATTCGCAAAGAAGGGAAATATTCTTTTAGAGTATACCTAAGGTAATAACAATAATGAGATGGTAAATCGCTAAAGAGTCTGTAAGTAGACCCTGCCTGTACTCCTAGTGAAGTTTGGTGAATTCCTTTTCAGATATAGTTATTGAGATGAAACATTTTTATTATAATATAATAGTTAACAACATTTTCAGAATCAAGTTTATGCAATAAACGAAGACTTTAGTGTATTACCCGAACCTCATAATATGGTATAACATCAGTTACAAACTCTTGTAATATACATGATTTTCGTATTTGACAGATGACCGTTTGTAATTCTAGAAAAAACAAATTCTAGAGCATGAAATATAAAGAACTATTTAATTGTATTTAATCAAAGGAAGCTTTCGTATAAAATAAAATATATTCTTTTCTACGTTGCTATTGTATTTTTGTCATCATCATCATATGTGTTTTTGCCATTGTTGGCACGACACTTACGGTATCTGAAATGTTTCCATGTTCCACGGTCTTCTGTTGATCTCTCGTTTTCACGTACGATTTTTTCCGATGTGATATATTGTCCATTAATTGTAGTCTCCTTCGCCTCTTCTCTCTCTCTTTCCTGCTATTATGCTCTTTACCACATCTCTCGTGATACATTTCCTTCCTATAAGATTTCCCAATCAGTTTCTCTTCCTATTCTTAATAATATCTAACATTGCTCTTTTCTACCCTACTACTTCTAACAACCTCTCATTTGTTTTCCTCTCAACCCTTGTAATTCACTAAATTCTTCTTCACATTCAAATTTCGAAACAGTCCAGACTTTTACATAATTTTCCCGTAATATGCATGTTTCTGAGCCATACTTTACAATACTGTACACGAAGCATTTTATTCGTCTTTCTCTCAACTGTTTAATCAATATCCTACAAAACAAGAATTTCCTCTTACCAAAAGCTTCTTTCACCATTCATATCCCTGCTTTTATTTTCCGTTCACATTTCATATCATTACTAATAATACTACCCAGGTATCAAAAACTAGTCACCTGTTCTCTTTTCCCCATCCTTCTTCCAAATTTGACACCGACCCCTTCGTTCCGATCACTAACTTTTTGACTAACATTTATTTTCATTCCATATTCTTCACAGTCCTTCCTCAAGTTTCACTGATTTTCTCTTTATATTCTTGTAGATATTACAAATTGTCGTTATGCAGTATTATTTTCTAAGGGGAATAAATAAAATAAAATATAAGTATTTTATCGGAATATTTGCGTATTAACCTAATTTTCAAAATAGAATAAGTTACGTACTTCGAGTAATTAATTAAACCTTTCACTAATGTTTATAAGGTACTATCACTATGAAAAAGGAAAAAGGAACACGTATTTATACGCTGCTATTATTACCGATTACTCTTCTTTTCTAAAATGCTCACATATTCTCCCAGCATCAGTATAACGAAATCGTTTGAATACCTGATATATATATATATATATATATATATATATATATATATATATATATAGCGTGGTGCTGGTTTCTTCAGCTTCTGAACGTGGTGATGTCTCTTAATGAAAAATATTTTATGCCCCCTACCATTAGGAATTCTATAGCCCTTACTGTATGTTTGGTGTCCTTCATCATTACTGAGAATATGATGACATATCTCATTTACTGCTTAGTAGTACTGGAAATGTTTGAATTACTGCATTTTGCTCTCTCAGCTGTTCACGTCTCTTTTAATTAAAACTAATCTCTACTCTTGAACATTCGATTTGTACATTCAGGTTGTTGAGAGCGCTATTGTTTTGTTTCGTGTTCATTATGCTAGAATGTACCCACGTCCTTTCTACTAGTAATTGCCTTAAGACTACGTTGGCAACAAAAAGGGATTATATAGATTATTTTGTTAGGAGTGAGTCTTGTATAAGCGTTGTAATAAATTAAAGCATTCGCAGCTATTAGTCAGCCAACTTTCTAAGGGTTGCTACTACATTCGACGTAAATACTCTATAGGTCTTCCACTTAGCCACTATTCTCACCAATATTTCCAGCTGTAATGACGAAATCCTATTCGATTAAAGAAAAATATTCCAACCAGTTATACAGGTACATGTTTTCATCTAGCCTTTTAACTATTTTCTAAAGCTTGAGTGTGTCAATAAGAGTACAGAAAATCACTTGTCAGAATTAACACAGGAATAGATAATACATAATTCTTACTGTTCGTAATTAGATTGGAATATGATATAATCAAAATTTATTACTATCGCTATTCATCTGACGTATTTTAAATAATAAATGTCTTGCATGTACAGCACGGTTGTGCAATTCTGATTGCTCAGCGAAATTTCTTTCTTTTTCGGTGTAAGTACTACTTAGAATATTTATCGTACTTAATTGTTCATTAAACATCGAAATATTACATTCAGAAATTATTTCTCTTTGTATTACATCTTGAATGATTTGTTATTTTGTATTCCTGCAACCATGGTAGGCTTTTAAAAATTTCAACGAATATAAAAATATTCCAACGGATATTCTTTTAATACAACATAATTATTAACGTAATTCAGTTAATCATCAAATACTTACATACATATACAGTGCAACAAACAGATCGGGACAATGGAATATATCGCGAAATACAGTTGAGATTCAAAATCCGCAAAACACGTATGCAATATTTGAAAAAAAAACGATCTATTCAAGTAACATAAAATAAAGTTGCTCTCCCCCTCCCTACCGTAGGACGAACGGAAAACTTTAAAAATTTTAAATAGAAACACCCTACTTTCATTGCAGATTGGGATTCCGGGACCGAAAATAAGCAACCCTTGCTAAAAATACATTTGCGTTAACTATCTAGATGGCGCTGTAAACGCAAAAAATTAACATCAACCTACCGACGTCCCCCAACTGCGACCTGAAGTATTTCCGAAATAACAGGTATTAAACACGTCTAGTTACTCAAGAACGTACACATGTCAATAGCCTATACAATTATGCGAACAAGTGCCCCCAGGAGTCCTATCATAAGGCCCCAGGGGCCAACTTGACAATTTCAAAAGGGAAGCCACTATTTTTTATTGTAGATTCTCATTCTGCGACCAAAAATATTCAAATTTTATTTGAAGTACTTCTCGTTATTACCTAGATGGCACTGAAATCACAAAAACAGAAATACCTTGTACTATACTCGGCACTCATAATAAGTGAAATTAAAAAGCACGGATTAGGTTGATAATATTTTAAAAAAGGTTTAGCATAAAACCAAATTGCTCTCATTTACATTTGAATATGACCGTTGTAAACCATTACGGTATAGAAAGGAAAGTGTTCGTGTTTTACCACAAGATACATCTTCCCATGAATTGTAAAGGTCAAGTAGCCAATATGTTCGTAAAATATCACGTGACAAGGAGACATTAAACAAAGTTTTTATTTCAAACTAGTATGAAAATGCACAAATGGCGAAGAATATTTCACACGAGAACAAATTAAAAAAACATGGATAAAGCAAAAAGAAACTTGATTGATATCCAGGGATATTGTAAATGATCATCTCAATTTCACGGATTAATAACTCAAGTTTATTTACTGACAATGACATGAGCTTACATGAAATGAGAGAAAGCTCAACCAGGTATTTTGTATACAAACACATATGTGCTATGTTGTTTTGTCAAAGATACTCAATATGAGTGCTATTTTTACTCAGTATACATTAGTCTGGTAGTCTAATTCTTGGCACTCTCTTTCCTACATCCTACAGCCAGCAGATTCACCTGCTTTTTAAATGCGTTTTTCAAAGTTCAGTTAATTTGTCAGGGAGGTGTGACTGATACACTTGGATTTAACATAACCCTAAGCTCGTTGAACACTAACTACATTCCGTTTCACATAAAATTCAAAAGTAAAGAACGTTGGCCTTTCTCCGTTTATTGCTATCTTACTGTTACGCTAGCTGCGGAATGTGTAACTACACATCAGCTTTACCAGCTACGTACTGTCTTCCCGTTTTTCTCCAAGAACTTGATTAACATGTGTTCCCTTTCCTCTCACGAGTTGGTTGTCTAAAATTGCCAGATGAACGTAGTGCAACTGATATTTCATAGCATGTTCTCAAACTATCCACTATTCTTGGTTTAGCAGTAAGCAATCCGTTGGTAAAAGACAAATACTGCATTCCTGATTACATCGAGTTCAATAAGTACAACTTTATCAACAATCCTTTGACGAATATTATCCAAAGTGATTGGCATTGTTTGGTATACTCTGATTATTAGATTGACCCAGAAAAAGTAATTTAATGGCGATAAGTCAGGTGATTAGAGAATGAGCGAGGCGCTTAACATTGCCTCTTCTGCGTTGTTCAGAAAATTCCGTCTTAAGAAATTGCTTCATATTTACATTGTAGTCAGGTCCTGCAACATCTTGCTGGAACCTTCTGTGGACAAGATTCTTTTCTACTCGATTTTGAAGCATCTCCTCACACATTTCAAAAATCAAATTGTCGTTAATAAAAAAGAAAACCGATATTGCCATGTTAAGCACTGCTTCTCAGATATTCAACTTTTCAGAATTTAGAATGTGTTTTAAAACACTTATGAGATAGCTGTCAAATCAAACCTGAAATTATATCTGTTAATGTAACCGGTTAGGTGAAACATGTCTTCATCAAAAAATACAATAGTAGTAAGAAAAGTAGGATCCTCATTGATCTGTTTCATCATATCTTCAGAACATTCTACACTGTGATTAAAATCATCTTTATTCAGCTGATATGTCAGATGAATTTTCTATGAGTGGTACTTTATTTTCTTCAACATTCTTTTGGCAGACATGTGACTAATATCATGTTCACCAGCTTTATGAATGCTAAGGTTTGTATTTGCAAGAAATGAGGGCAATATCAAGCTATTTGTCACCGATTTCGGTCCACAAGGAATGTTACATTCTTTTATAGTTACTTCTTTCTCGACGCGTCTTACGATGCACTTGACAGTAGATCTCGAAATGGGATTTTGAGGAACCCTAATTTTTTCGTTAAAATTTACCCTTACTTCTGCTCATAACTTTTGGCGATTGCCCCATCCTCGTTTCATCAAGAGCGTTAGAACTTTACTTTCATAGCTCTAATAAAAGTCAGTTGAAATAGAGTTGAAATACATCTTGAATGTTCTGAGGTTTTCTGTAACGATGATTACTGCTACCAATATATAATAGCTTCTACGTTACTGCGCTGTAATTTACGATAAACGATAAGTGTTTACAGAACATGTCATAGTGATGACACACACCTATGTCTTTTGGTCAAATGTTATTTGTTCCAAAAATTTTGAAGAGAGCGCATTGCTGTCTTTTCTAATGACTAATTGATCTATCAATCAACTTTACATGTTCACATTTACTTTCACTTCTCAGATGGAATCACTTGCACATCTAATCCTAATTATGCACATCTACAAACGAGTAACCATAACAACAAACTAATAGTTTCATTTTAGATTTTAATAGATCCTCTGATCGACATTACGTGTTCTCTTTCACTTTTATCTCTCAGGTAAAATCACACGGTCTATATTCAAATCAAATCGTCATTATAATATATACATAAACATGGTAAATATGAATAACATAATTGTCTTTTGACACTATGTTCTATTATTAATTGAAACTTCATCTTCCAACGGAGAGCTGGCATTAATGACTTTTCATAGTATCCACAATCTCACCGAAAAATCTATTCTTGAAGAATATTATTACAAAGGTGTTCATAGCTAGCTTTGTTTGCAAGTCTTAGCAACAACATCACACTGCATGCCCAGTTCGTGAACGAGCTTTTCATTTATCAACCTCAGGCGTCGACCAATGCTATTAGTAAATATTATTATTATTATTATTTATAATAATAATAATAATAATAATAGTAATAGCTATCAAGGAGAATAACGAATATATATTTAAAATAAAAGTTGAGTGTTTTCGGTCGCAGAATCCGAATGCGCCTTAAGGTAGAGAATTTCTATTTGAAATTTTGGAAGATAAAGTAACTTCATTTTATGTTAGTTAAATAAATCTTTTAAAATTATTGGACAAGTATTAAAGTGGCAAACGTATCATTAGCCTCGAGGTATGATCAGTCTAAGGTGGCGCACGTGCGTATGATGATATTCAATTGTTTTACGAGTACAGAGCCATCTAGCAGAATAACGAGAAAGTGCTTCAAGTAAATGTTGCTTATTTTAAATTGCAGAATTAGAATCTCAAACAACAAGAGGGTTTCCGTTTGAAATTTTCAAGTTGGGCTCTGGAGCCCTATGACAGGACCCCTCGAGCACATATAGTTCGCAAAATTGATAGGTCACTGACAGGAGCACATTGTTGCGTAACTAGACTTGTTATACTTTCGTCATTTCGGAAATATTACGGGTTGTAAAGTTAGGGGACGTCGGGTCGGTATGATGGTATTCATTTTGTTGTGATTACTACGCCATCTAAAAGAATACCGAAAAAGTGCTTAAAGTAAAATTTGTTTGTTTTCAATAGCAGACTCAGAATCCATTTGAAATTTTCAATTTCCCTCCTGAGGCCCTATGATGGAATCTTTTTGGGCAGTTTTTGTTCACACAATGTTATAGGGAACTGACATGGGTTCATTCTTGCGTGATTAAATGTGTCATATTTTTTTATTTCACTGGTGGTAAAAGAAAGATATACAATTGTAAGCTAGTTAAAATTTATTCTTATATGCTGCACTACAGGTAATTAAAGAGGCTAAATTTTTAAATAAGCTCTTCTTTCTTTTATTAAATATTACAATATTTGGAAATTTAAAAATATAACAAAATTCCAAGTAGTTAAATTTTGAAATAGGTTTGAATTTGGCACATTTTTTTCTGCTAGGTGGGAAAATGTACAAAATAGGAAAAAGTTTAAAGCTATTTAAACTTTAAACTTGAAAATGTTACACTAAATAAATGGGTCCCATTTTAAGCAACTTCCAATGAGTGGATGTTATAGGACATATGTCGCGTTGTCTGGTATGTGAACATCGTGCTCACTTGTTAAATATTCGATCTTTGAACTCTGACCTATATAAAGCGTATCCAAGAAGTGTTTTAAAGAATATATTTTGTACATGTTAGAAAAGAGGCTATAATATTTTATAGCGGATATATACATTCTGGTATGTTCCATAGGGTTCGTTACAATGTTCCTAATCTTACTTGTATAGTTTCTGCTATAACAAATAAAGATTATAGAACACAGCCTTAAAAGAGAACACAAACGCGACTCACTCTAGAATTATTTCTGTTATATTAAATGTTATTATAAAAAAGCGGCATTCCCTTATAATCACTTTTTTCACATAAAATATTTGCAGTCCTTATACCAGAAAACTGAAACAGAATTTTAAAATGTATCATTTGCGGGTTACACTTGATGTAATATTCGACCTTTGACCTGGAGGTCGCAACTATTGTGGTATGTGGCAATCAATGCCCCATTGCTAACTGTAGAAATATAATTTTAACATGTTTTACTTATTAGGAATTATATATGGTTAATTGTTACAATTTTGATATGAAGCCATATTTCACATAAATATAAGACTTAGGATAAAACAAGTACAATATTTAAGATCAGCATGTTCGTAAACCCTTACATATAATCACCATATCCAACTTTAAAAATTGTACACATATTCGCAAAGATTCTAGTTTTAGATGTGAATTATTTCTCCTTGTTTAGAATCTTTGTGAACCTCAGGATTTTAAGAGGTACCTTCGTCATCAACTTTAACATCTTCTCCTGATACCCGGGACCTCCACAAAATTATGGTACAAAGTTTTTGCTGTTGAGTTTGTGTGGGTAGATTTATGAATACTTTGGGATTTTCAACCTGTGATTAGTCAGGCAGTGTGAGATCGTGATGAAAAATTTCCAAACTATCCCACATAAGAAAGATTTCTGACAGGAATATCGTATTTTATGCTTAATCTACCCTGCAGATGCTGGTACTTACTTCGTCGTCGGTCTCATTCTCTCAGCACGGGTTGCACTTTTGGTATAACATCATGTATTGAGACTCCGGGCGAATGCCGCCTTCATCAGCTGCCTGGTTTCAATTTGACGAAAGTGTTTATATTTTGCTGGAAAAGAAGTCTATTGAAGATGATATTGCAGTTAAACTTGAAAATGGCATCGCCCTCTACCTGCGCTTTTGCTTATAACATCTATATAAATGAGTGATTCAAAGAATTACAAAATAAAATATTTTTATTCAATAAACTGAAAAGGAATATACATACTAGTTGACAGAAAGAGTTGGTTCAGTAATCATAATATATATCTACACTTTCGTAGAAACTACTTCAGTTTAGGTGAATATCTGTAGATCTTACTGACTGGTTCGGAAAGGTGTTAAGTCGCGAGTGTGTTTCCTTCATTTCATAAAGGTAATTTAATCTTCATAGCAAAGGAAAAATACGGAATAAGGGAAAGAAAAAGAACCAAGATTTAATTACCGAACTACGTGGTGCAGTATAATCAGCTCTTGCTTTCCCTAAAGATAACGACGCTCAATGAAAATTTCTAACTTAAACATGCATGAGACTTAGAAAGCTTAAAAGTTTCATGTTATACCTTGACTGCAAATATGGCTAAGCTCCCGCTTCAACTGTGAATATCCTGAAAACGTCGTAACAGTTCACTTCTGAATTGAAACCAGGTTCATCTCAAGGTCAAACCCGTCACTTACGTATCTTTTTATCTCACACCCTTAACCTTGAAGGCAGGAAGACAGAGAGAGGAGGAAATAGGCAATGTAGCTGAAAAGTCGCTCGAAGCTAGCGGCAAAGATTCTTCTTAGCACTAGAGCTCTTCTTTATACTTTAAGGTTTCACTTAAGTTTGGTGTTCTATCATTTACTTCTTTGTCACCACATTGTAAGCAAGATTATACCTTTTTAGTTTTTATCCTTTCTTGTCGAAGTCCTGTGGATAAAGGAACCATCCAAAGCTGAAAGCATAATGCAAGGGTTCAGTCTTTGATGCCAAGAACATTCCCGAGCGGTTATTTTTTCTTTTTAAGTTTTTCTAGTGTTGTTCTATTACTTCTTCCATTCACTAAGCGAGGGATCTCTAGTGACGGGATGCAAGCCTGGCGTTTCCATGATTACATGCCCAATAATTCAACCAACCAACACACACACACACACACACACACATTTATATATATATAGAATACGATTACCTAAACCAGTTAATAGTTCTTTCCAACTCGGAGTGCAAAGACTCAACAAGGTGGCGCAAGGTATAACAGAAATGTGAAGTGGAAATAAAGCACAACTTAGAATGCACGTTTACATTCAAGGTTTAGGATAATTCGAAACTGTCCTTGTGTAAGATTTTATCTTTATTTCTTATAAAAATCTGTAACTAACTAAAAGCAAAATAATCATGAAATTACTTTTTTTGTAAAAAGTATAAATAATGATTTCAAAATGCTATTAAATTTTATAGGAAGGAGGTCAAAGTTATCAAGAAGAAAAAACTCAACATTATATTATTTGTTGCTTTCTTTCAGAAGTTTCCTGACATTCGGTGATACGTCCGACAGAGTTCATCTGAGATCAGTTTCCACCTCCAGATTGTTGCAGTACTTATGTATCACTGAGTTCAACGTTGAAAATCCTGATTGAAAGACTTAAATTGTCAAGGGCTAAAAATAAAAATTAAGCTTTGTTTTGACACTTTTCGGTAAACACACAAGAAGCACATTCAAAATTATTCTAAGGATTTTGACTGAAACTGTTGTTTGCTACCTGAATTGAAATTCAACTCAATTGCTTCTTCCTGAATTTAATGCGGTAGTAAATTCACATCAATAGTGAAAGGTGTTCTTGGTGTTTACAGTCTTCTTCACATCGATCAGGAAAATATCGTTTGAATTCATTATAGACTGAATCTGGATTAAAGGAGATTCTTTTTTCAGTACGTTTATTAAATCAAGAAAAAGATGAAAACTTGGAATTCAGCCATAGAAGATTCACAACACCACAGAATAAACTTCTCAGATCGAAACACCTATCTGAAAAATTAGGGAAACGAGAAATATTATGTGAGGAGTTCCGATACTGCAGATGTTGATTGTCTGCCTTATGTTTATTATTCAGAACCACAATATCGACACTGTTAAAATAGGAAAACAATGAACCCGTTATTAAACCATCATTGATCAGCTTCAACTTTAATACTGCGGACTATTCATATATTATTTGTTGCCAACGATACCGAAAATAAATACAGCTCTGGTCCCTTTCGATATCACTGGTCCGCAAAATGAAACTTTTCTCGCTCGAAAAATAGGTGATTCCTATAGGTTTCGTGCTCCGCAGTTCGAATCTGTAACCCGTTTTCTCCAGGACGTACCAGTTTTCAGGGAGGAGGGGAAGGTGTTTTAATATCCGCCCAAATATGCTATTCTCCACAAGTAATAATTTGTACGTTATAATTTAAATATCAATATAAATTATGCAGATAAAATTGTAATAAAAGTTAAAGTTAAACACTTGCGTGTCACTTGGTTTTGCTACTTCTCTTGTAATTAGTACAGGCTGTCTTGCGTGTGACATTCCAACAGAAGTTTGCCAACATATTCACACTTCATTTACCACTGTAGCGCCTCTCAATGGTAGCTATTTGCTGGTGAAACCTTTCTCCGTGTTCGTCAGAGACCTTCCCCAAGTTGCACATTTCAGTGAAGTCCAGGAAATAATGCAGAAAGTGTAACTTTAGGGACATAATACGAAATGTTACGAAATGATGTAATTAATTGCTTAGAATGTCTTTGTAATCAGGTGATTTATGATTCCCTAGAAAGTTACTGCACACTTCTCAAAAGGCCTCCCAAGCTTCACTTTCCACTTCATTAAGCTTAGAAGAAAATGTAGTATCCTTAAAAACGTCTCTGATTTGGGTCCCGTAAAAACACCTTCTTTCATCTTGGCCTCGCTAAGTCTTGGGAATAGTTTTCTGAGATCATTAAATCCTTCACCACTTCGGTTCAGGGTCCTGACGAAAACCTTCATGAGAGCTAATTTCATATGAAGAAGGGGTAAGAATATTTCCTCTGGATACACAAGACGTTTATTAGCCACGTTCATCTCCCCTGGGACCAGTTGCTTCCTTGGCTGCCATTTTATGATGGTGTACTGATCTTTGGCTCGACTATCCCAATGACACAAGAAGAAGCAGTGCTTTGTGTAACCTCCTTGTAAACCGGTGAGGATGGCAATAACCTTATTGCATATAGACCAATTTAACTCTTCGAACTTTATTTTCTGTAATAGATTTCGCATGTTTTCGTATGTTTCTTTCATATGTACAGCATGAGCAATACCGATGGCTGGCTTTTCAATGCCATTGTGTAGTAACACTGCCTTGAGACGTATCGTAGAGTAATCTACGAATAGCCCCCAATCTTCAGTGTTGTAATTCAACTTCAGTTGTCCCATAAGCGATGGAATGTGACTGCATTACACCAAATCACCATCCCTTGTAAAATTAGAAACTAGGGTCACCTCTCTTTTTCTAAACATCGATATATTCACATCTTGGTTTAGTTGATTCCATTGTTAAAGTCGTGATGCAGGCAACAGGGCTTTAGATATGGGAAGGTTTAAGTCTCTGATCAGATCATTCAGCTCCTCTTTACTTATCACATGTGGCACTGGAGCGTAAGTGCGATCTGATTGTGTACTCGGAGATTGTGCAACATCCTCAAAGCAGCAGGTTTTTCATCGGGTGACACACTGCACAGGGTGAATGAATTTGGTTTTGCGGGCACTGGCAGACAAACATCACGCCGCACAGGTCTCCTCGCGGAATCTAAGTTAGAATACTGCATTTTATGCTGCTTTTTTTTTTAGAAACCTTTTATATTAGTTAGGCAGAAGTAACAGTCTCAAACATGATCACGGGACTTGCGCCAAACAATAGGTACGGCGAACGGCATCGATTTATGTGTACCTTTCAACCATCCTGTAAAAGTACGCGCACACGAGTTACAACTTTGTTTCGGAGCGCAAACGCGATCCTGATCGCCGATGTGACACCCGAGGTACAGATGGTAGGCTGTCTACAGGAACTGTGACAATGGCCTACTTTGTCCCTTGAAAATCAAATCCCCACATATGTAGCAGAATGAATTTCTCGAATTGTTTCAAGATCTCCGCATGTTTGTTTAACACAAATGTCAATATTTCTCGCAGAAATATTTTTTCACGTACGGTATACACAGACACAGCGTAACACCACCTTCTAACACGAAGATCAACGCGAAACTGAAATATTTGTTTCACGCGACAACGTGGTGAGTCTTGGCGCATTTTTTCAGCAATCCGTTTGTCGTCTAGGCAAAAGGGAGCCGACGAATGATTGGAAGTTAATTACGAAACCTTTGTCTGTTAATAACCGCTAGGTTTTAGTGTATGCAGTGTTGGACGATAATAAATCTTTGCAACCCAAGGGAAGGGGGTACGTTTTCTGAGGTTCGTGAGCTAGAGAAAAAAATGTTCCTGGGATAAATCCTAGTAACAGTTCTTGGATTAAGATAAAAATTCAGAATTATGCACTCCAAACACGGAAAACACATATTAAGTACGAAAAATACTAATTTTTCTCTCAATTATGGAAACAATACCCTCCCCCCGAAAAACCTTACGTGTTCGAACTTTCTCGATGTGATATTCGCAATCAGCTTCTCAAACTCTATCCGGTACACCCTTTCACCTTCTTAAAAATTCAGAATTATGCACTCCAAACACGGAAAACATATTAAATACAAAAAATACAATTTTTCTATCAATTATGGAAACTGCACCCCGCCAAAGAAACCTTACGTGCTGGAACTTTCTCGATGAGATATTCGTAATCAGCGTCACGAAATCTATCCAGTACACGCTTTCTCCCTCGTGGGAGGATTTTCATGCAGAAATACTCGCAACTCTTCCTTTGTATAGCTGTGTTTTTACAATTATTTGAGTTTTTGTCAAAATGGTTGTCAATGTGTTTAAGTGTACTAAAATGTAAAAGTGATATTTGAACTGTATCATTTGTATATTTGATCAATAACTGATTTTCAAAAAGCCAATCCTAATACAAAATATAAATAAACGTAGAGAAGGAAGTTTGGAACCAGCACCCCAGCACTTAAGCATCATTATCTACTCTTTAAAAAAATACAAGATAACTGACCGAGTTTTAGTGCTCTCCTGTCTACAAACAACCTTTGGGAAGAACGAAAATAAGCTGACGTTATAGATGCAGTGTCGTTGGTAACGTATATGACCTCTATTTCTCAGTGTGGTGGTTGAAACTCTTTTGCAGGGGACAAAGTGTTAAATTATTGTAATTTCCATTGTTTTAAAGCACCCCGTCTACAAAACATTTTGCTATGGATGAAACTAGACAGATGTTATAGTTCAGAAGGCGCTGATCATGAGTTGAGTTACTTTGAGTTGAACGTCACTTTCAGCAGGGAGGCTATACGAGACAGGACTTACTGATGAAGCCGAAACACATGAGCTTCTGCGGGGAATCGAACCCAGGTATCTCATCTCAAAGACACGTACAGTATCCGCTTATCCACGAAGGAGCTCATTTTCTGATCACGAATATGAGCTCTTATGTTTAATTGGCGTCAGCAGAGAGACAATTTTAGGGCAGAAGAAGTGAAAAGTTATGATGAATTATAAAGACGATAAACCAAGTTTCGCGGAACTGAAACCTAAATTATATTTTCCAGTGATCTGATTACTAGTATGAACGTTGTTTTTTCTGAGCTGTCTAGAAAGTGAGTTTTTGTGGGGGAGGGTTTAAGAATTTTACTATAAATAATATTGTTTTCTACTCTCTGTCTACTATAATTTCGACACATTGAAACAATGCTGACCTCATAGATGCAAGGCGCTCATTAGGTTTTAACCTTGTTTTCAGTGCCGTGATTAGAAATTTATTTTTCAAAGGTAAAATTTACTAATTAAGGCAATTTTCATTGTTTTAGAGCACCCCTGTCTACAAACCATTGGCGCGACTAAGAAACTGAAAAGGACTTAAAGTTTCAAAGGCGATGGTTACGGGTCTGACTTATCTATGTTTTTCAGTAGCGTGACTAAAAATTAATTTTGGGGGGATTAAATTGAACCTAAAACCTAGGTGATCTTACATATTAAAAATATGCTGAATAGAATTCTGAAATTTAGGTAGCGTGACTATAAAGTCAATTTTTGGGAGAAGTTTGAAACAAAATGATAACTTATGGTTATTTCCATTGTTCTGAAACTTCGTTTCTACACAACGTTCTTGAAGAGACTGAAATTAAGCTGATCTTACAGATTAAAAGGCACGAATTACAAATCTAAGATATTTTGGCCTAATTTGACTAAAACGTTACTTGCCAGGGGATGGTCGGCAAAGTGATAAATTAGGTATTTTCCAAACGTACAGTCAAAAACGTTGGTTGTGTGCATTCGTCTGTGTACAAAAGTATCTTTTGTAAGTCAGCAGAATCATTACTGAGCCATTTTGATGTTCCAAACCAGGAATATTTATAGGATAAGGTATATTCATATAAATTTAAATGCTTGGTTCGTATTTGCAAGGCGATAAATCACAGTATTTTTTAAACTTTTATAAGTTACAGGAAAGGACTGCAACTATCGATTTCGTGCCCTACAAGAACTCATATACATTCCCTTTTAGTAACACATAGGAGCACGTTTATGGTCACAGTAATGGTAGTGATGCTGCTGATGACTTAGTTTGCAGGCGAACTGGGAGATGATATTAAGTCGGAACCAGCTAAACTAAAGCTTTTGATAATGGAAAAAAGGGTGAGAATAGTATCTAGTTGAAACGGAAATCTCCAATATACCTTAATACGTCCTGTTTTTAAAAGGCAACCCGATCTAAACGTTGTTCTTGTTCATTGTGGTTTGGCAGATCATGGGGACATACATAGCGTAATAGAATATTTCAAACTTTCGTATAACTTTTGAAAAGTGATTCTTATTACTCACACACAAATTCAGGAAAAATCGTTTACAACGCAAATATGAAAAAGTTACAAGAGTTATTTAGATTCTTTATTTTGACTGTTGTGGGAAGAGATCGAACCAGACTTTGAATCATTGAGTACAGAAACGTGGAGTTTCTAATTTTTTGCGCAACAATGTAGACATCGAGTTGAAAAAGAAATAAGGGAGACAGGAAAACAAAATCAGGGAATAAACCTAAAGTTTTGTTTAAAATTCTTGTACTGTTCCAGGATCGGTATCAACCTCGTTTGAAACTAAATTTATAATAAGCTATAATGATTAAGAAAATCATTACCGTACTATCGATTTTCTATTTCCTTTTGATTTTTATTCGTTTCGGTACAGTTAGGTGAAGTATAAATATAGTTAGCCACACTCGTGCAAAGCGAAGACAAGTAAAAGAAAGGATGAAGACAATGAAGACAATGAAGGAAATTTTGGAACATGCGTGCAGAGAGAGAACGGATTTCAAGTTCTCTCTCACAGTAGATAGCGAACCTCACTTCTGGGCCAAAACTCTAGGCTAAAACATTTCGTATATATTTTTAGTCAACACAGAAGGACCCAAGAAACTATACTAAGTAGCATAGCCCAAAGTGAGATCGCATAGGCTTTTATGACATTTAAAATCATAAAAACTTACATCTAAAAACTTACATCTAAAACTACAACTAAATTATTCTACGCATTTACAAATATAATCATATCCATAATCTTCACATCTACTACATCTTTCAAAACTACAGAAGTCAGTTGTACATTCTTTTTTAGTTTGCCTTGCAATTGATTTACATGTTGTGCAATAATATCGAAAGTAGTCTAATTTTATTATGTTTTGTTTAGGCATTTATTATATAAATGAATTGTATATATTTTATTTTTCTTCTATCTTATAATGCCCCCATGGTACAGTATCTATCCCATTCTTTAAAACACATCTTTTATCACCTACACAACTTAAAGCTAACTTATTCACTTCTATACTGTACAAATCATGTTTATAACTTCTAATTAAATTCATCTTATTATAATATTTTCTTTGGCTAATCAAACAGTCCTTATATTCGTTAAATGTAAGTTCTTTATACACAACACTCTTCTTAACACCTTTAGCTTTTTTACAATACTTTTCTTTATCGAACTTACCTTTAAAGTCTTTATCTGTTAAATCTATTTGAGGTGCTTTTATATTGTACATCTTACTTCTTAAACTCACAAACTGTTCTATGATTGTACCTTTAATCTCATCCTTCATCTTACCAAGTATTTTCTTATTAACCTCTGGTATCTTATATCTGTTATCTTTAGAGTAATCGCTCGTATCGAAGTAATCAATATAATTTTTCATGTCCTCGTACACATCTTCTGTTTAGATATGGCATATATAACTATCAGTATCTGTATAACATACTTCTATTTTGTCTTGATATTTTGGTTTCATCACATTATAATGGAAATCATACATTAACTATTTTGACAAATCTAGAATTGACATACCAACATAAATCGGTTTCTTAAATTGCACTTTAACTTTGTTCATGTGAACTGCTACTAAATTTTCCGTAAAAACTGTAGTACTCTTATAATTTGGTTTTGCTACAAGCTTCTGGTATTTTTTCTCATCACTTACAAGTTTAATATTAACTCTCTTTCTAATATTTTCCATAGTTTTCCCAAATACTGAATTATTCATGAGCTTATAGAAGTCTTTTTATAAATCATTTGTTGCTTTCGTTCTCATCTGTGTGTTTAAATCAATATATTTCTTTAACCAGTCTGATTGTTCGAACTCTATTACTCGATGTATCTTGTTAAGTTTTAATCAAAGTGAAATACATTGTTTTAGGTTTCGATAGTGAATTACATATTTTCCCTTATCGTATAAAGTTGTTAATAGCTTTGATTGTTTTGAACCAGGCGGACATGTTTTGAGGAGCTAGTGAATAGTCTTTGTGATAGTCATGTAATTCTTTAGGATATTCAAGGTCAACTTCTAAAATGTAACCAGTATCAGAATTATCAGTTATACTTGTAAAATCTATTTCTCTTATCTCATCTTCGCTTAACCATCTAAATCCTTTATACGTTAAATATTGACTCATTGCCCACCCATTCAAGTTATTGGCATCTAGATACATTAAGTAAGAATCTTCTTTATCCTTATCGTAATCTTCATTATACTTATTGTTTGCTTTTACATATCTTTTTGAACATTGACTAATCCCACCTCTTATACCTTTCTCTACCATTAATACCATATCATAATCCCACAACAATTCTAATTTTATATTTGTCATCTTTAACATTGCATCCCAAGCTAAACCTGGTGCCGTCATATACCAAGCAGGATCAAGATCATAAGCTTTAAGACATGTTTCTCTAAAGTTCTCAAACACATCTGCTAACAATAATACATCTGTTTTCAAATATAAATCATGGTATTGTCCGAGATTCTTAATGTCAAATGTTTCCCATACTTTCTTTGCATGTTCATAATCTTCATCACTTATATGTGTGTTAATAAGCTTGTTGAAGAATGCTTCCTTTGGCGGTAATTTTTTTCTCTAAACCTATCCCAATTGTTAACATAATCATATGGGTAAACACCTTTTCTTATTACAAGATGAAACTGTTCTTGATTAGGATAAAAGTGTTGTGTATGTATCATTTGCTCAGGTTTCAAGTTCGATGACAATTTATCTAAACTAGAAGCCATAAATCTAAATGAATCTACAAATTTCAATTTAATAGTTCCAACCTTTTTACTGAACGATATGGATCTTTCTTCATTATTGGGTATTAGATCTATTTCTTCTTTATTACATCCAAGCTCGTTTATAAACAAGTGTGAGTCATATCCTGTCAAGTTATGTATAATCACTGGTACAAACTTTGGTACTTTAACTTTTAAATTGCAGTTATTACATAGAGGTGCCACAAATTTTCCTGTTATATGATCATGACGATTAACTTTATAATTTTCTTTAGTATACTCCTGCTTACAGTAATAACAACATTCAGATTCATTGAATTCTTTTATCTGAATTTTTGTTAATGGTAATTCGTTATTTTGTTTGTATATGTTCGATATGGGTTTAGCTTCTTTTGTTAACAGTCTTATAAATTTCTTAGCAGCGTTTTTACCTCTATTCAAAACAGGTTTAGTTTTACTTCCATCGCTCTTTACTACATAATAACAAAATCCAGATGGCTTATGTTGTTGATATTTTTTGTATATGATTCATTATCTGGATAACATTCTTCACAACCCATAACTTTATGTAACAAACACTCAAAATCAGCATAAATCACAAATGGCATTTTCATTGTGTATTGGTAGTTTTTAAATTCAATGCATTTACCTTCTTCAGGCATTATTATTTTTACTGGCTCATTTAACGAACAATCTTGCTCATGTTTATTTAAAGCGTTTTGAGAGTAAAAGTATAACAAAGATCTGTCACATAAATATTTTCGAGCTCTCCAGTTAGTTTCTGTGCACATACTAGTCTGCTTAAATACTTAATCCAACAATAGTGTGTTTTAACTTGATTTTAATTTTGTTCTTTTATATATAATAAATTGACATGATTTTCTTGCTTGTTTTGTGTGTGATGTAGTATATAGATTGAATAGTCTTTATCATATGCATAAACATTTGTAGAAATATCAAGTAATTTTTCAGCTTTTAGAATATCGCTTAGTTTTACAGGAAAATGAATATTTTTTAATTTAGATTCTAAGTTTAACAAAAGTTCATTATTTTTTGGTACTCGCTCAGGATGTGAATTTGTAGGATATAAGGCTCCGTATAATGAATATAAGAAACATTTTTCATCTTCATTCTCTACATTACCTTAATTACTGCCTTTTTGTTTTGAATTTGTTTAGATAATTCTATGTATGTTGATCCTCTATATGGTGTATATTTGACTATTGCTAGTTGTAAGAAGTTAATGTTTATAAGAGCCCAGCCAGAACCTCTAGCTTGGAACTCATCCATTCTTGTTCTTAATCTTTGTTTCATCTTAGTTATTTCTTCTTTTAAGTTACTTGATTGATATATTTCTTGGTTTTCAGTGTTAAAATAGAAGTTTTCAGTTTCTTCACCTTTTTTATATGTACAACTTATATAAAGATTAGCTTTCAATGAACTATGTTTACTTAAGCTAATTTGTAATCTGTTTAATATGGCTTTAGATGTTGTAGTAATATATTGTTCAAGTGTATCTTGTGACTTATAATCTGTTGTAAATCTCGATCTTTCTAATCTTGATTTTAATGCAATGTTATGACGTTTCCCCAGCAGGATCCTGCCGCCTATAGTCGGACAATTTGTCCATGCCGACCAGATGCCGCGGTCGGATTGCCGGCGCCGGACACAGGCGTCATTCCGCTCGATTTTCGACCGCGACGAGCAAAAAGAGATTCGTTCACCCAAAGAAAACGAAGAAAATTAGAAGGTAATTTGTTGCTTTAAAATATGAATTAGGGCTTATATTTCCCTCGTATAAAGCTTTCTCGAAACAGTCGGCAGACAGTCGGACGACGACTGCAAAAAGAAGCTGCTGGCAATTTCTTGAAAAACGACGTCGGCACGACGTCGGCGAAAGTTGCAATAACGCGTACCAGCGGCAAAGAGCCGAATTTTGGAAAATGAATAGATCCTGTATCTTCTTTAATGATGAAGTGAAAATTGAAACTGTCCGAAGGTTTTTCTATTGGGTGGGCACTAATTCCATAAAATATGTCTTTTGAAAACGGAGTCGGCAGAAAGTCGGCATAAAGAGGACGGAACGACAACGACATGTGATGGTTGTAAAGACGTCGAAACGTTGACGGCGTACCGACCATAAAAAGGGTAAATGAATGAAATGTAGTGAAGGGACTGCAGGTAAAGTATATATCAGAAGTAAATATTCAAAATTAAATTACAAGTACGAGAGGATCCATAACAAGCATTTTGGAAGAAGACGGCAAACAGCTGACGGATCGATCTCGGCAAAGATGCTCGGACAGGCGCCTAGCCGCCTTTGCCGCCAAAGAGCCTGATTGGAGAAATCGTCGTCTGGTCACGCTGTCTGTATGTTCGGTTCGCGTACTTCATTTGTCATATGGTGATGCAGTGTGGGTGAAGTATTTGAAAGTTCGTTGATTATTATAGTCAAGTGAATATGAGTTTACAAGTGGAAAAAATTATTTCGTATAAAAAATATTCATTCATTGGCACTTCAAGTTATGTATAAGTGTACCTGGTGGGGAAGACGACAAATAAACTAAATATTAACCTCCACATAAGCATTCCATGTGCAAAGATCTACAGTATATACATTTGGAGAGTTCATGAAATATTATGCATATACATTTCAAACTGTCATAAATTTATATGTTGTGTTCCATATGTTAATTGTTGCTGCGCATAAAAAAGATCCGGTTATAGTATGTTCCCGCGCACTAGCGTCTCTGTATAAAAATTTGTGGGGGACATCAAAGAAAGTGATTTAAATGGTACTACCTAGCCCAATCTGTTTATTAACTTCGATTCTATTTGTTATCTTTCTGCTTACCTTCACGGACCCCCTAAGGTATATCAAGAACTCGATTACAATCGTAGGGGCCGCGGTGGCTCAGTGGTAGAGCTTTCACCTCTGGTGCTTGGGGTCGTGGGTTTGATCCAAGGCATCGCCAAGTGAATTTTGTGGTGGACAAACACCATGTCCTTGGGTTTCCTCGGGGTTCTCCAGTTTCTTTCCACTTTCTTCATTCCATCATTTCATTCATTACTCATCACCGTAGCATGTGCGTCAGCGACGGTGGGTATACGCGTAAGCGAGGGTAGTGAAAACATGTGGGCTTTCGTAATAGTATATATTTCAGTATAACTTGTTATGGTTTCATACTAGTACTGCTTCAGTTGTAAACATAAAATACAGCTTTCGCACACTGTGTAGAAATACATTGCCGTACTCTTCGGTTGAGTTAGAAACTAAGGTGTGTAAACTTTTGCAATTTCAAGAAGAAAATCGTGTACTACAGTTTCTTAAAGATTTCATTTAATTTTTTATTTAAAAAAACGAGCGACAGTTAAGAAACTGTAGTACACGATTTTCTTCTTGAAATTGCAAAAGTATACATGCCTTAGTTTTTAATGTAAGTGGCTTCTAACTCAACCGAAGAGTACGGCAATGTATTTCTGCGCAGTGTGCGAAAGCTGTATTTTATGTTTACAACGGAAACAGTACTAGTATGAAACCATAACAAGTTATATTGAAATTTGTATTATTACCAAAGCCCACATGTTTTCACTACCCTCGCTTACGCGTATACCCACCGTCGCTGACGCACATGCTCCCTTCGAACACCCCCGCGCGGACCCATAGCTTTGCCCTGCCGTGACTCAGTTATATAGGATTTTTGCTTTTTAGTAGCCAACTAACGCCAGGGTCTTATCTAGGGGGCGATCGGGGCAATCGCAGTTCCTCCCAAAAGAGGTAACTTTCTTATTTTATATATAAATAAGACCCATTCCAGAGTTTGGAGTTCTTAAAAAGTACCTCTAAGTAGTATTACAACCTAACGCCCCCAGAAGTCCGTCCTGGATCCGCCCCTGACTAGCACAGGTTTGTTTGTGTTTTTTTGCAATGTAGTTTTTATGCCCCTAACCTAATGTAAAGTAATCGAACGTAACTTAATCTAATCCAACCAAATAGAACCGGTTGGAGTACGTTTTGGTACATTTTTTTATTCGATTTTCAAATTGGTCCTGTGATACAACAGTAATTTCCTAAATTTAGGTTAGGTTAGTTTGGATAATTTTTAGATTAAGAGCTCCGGCTTACTGCTAGACGTGATAACTTGATTTTGTCTTTTTGTGAATAGTTGTTGCATAATAGAGTGCAAAAGGGACCCGCAACGTTTTCTTATGGCAAAAGTACTTAATAAAGCGAGGTGGTATACAGGCAGCACTTCTATAATACCATAAAAAGCACGCTATTTCCAAGCAGAAATCCATACTTGAGGGGAAAAACATTAGTGCGGTGAGTAGTACACTGTGAAATATAATCAGTAAACAACTGGAGGTTAAAGGACAATTTGGCTGTAAGAACCAGTTAATAATTTTATGTATGCCAGGTGAGATATTTTCATGTCGCCGTGTGGAAATATCTTAGAAGCAATAAGAAGAAAATTGGTGAATTAATTATAATTTTTCATCAATTATTCCGGGTGCTGCGGCAAAAGTAAACCTGCACGAACGCAATTTCGGATTTGTACATGTTTTAAGCCTAAATAACAAAAAGCGAAGATAATTATCTTAGAGAAACGTGGACAATTTCTCATAATTCTTAGTGCCACGACAATGTTTATGTTTTTTAGTATTCTCTAGTATTTAGTCTTTTTAGTAACCTACTAAGATCTAGTAGGTTATATACTGCAGGACTTGTTTCATATGTGATCAAAAATTTCCAATTGAAAAAAATTACAGGAGAAATCAAGTAGTGAATAAACGCAGTTGTCTACAAATTTACTTGTGGCGCAATAGTAGACAAAACTGTTGAAAAATTATAATTGTTTCATCAATTTCCTTTTTATTGTCCCCTAGACGGTTTCCACTGGGCGGAATATATTTTACTTGGCATAAATAATATTCAAGGGGACCTCTAGAAATAATTGTTGAAAAATTACAATTCTTTTACGATTTGCGTATAAATACGGCTTCCAGATATGTAGCATAAAAATAGCGCAAAAAATCAATCTGTGCTGGGTAGCCACTAAATAGCACGAATGTTATCTAACCGAGTCTAATAGGAAGAAGCTGGTGGGCCCGAGCGGGGATACGTCCGAAGGGAGCAGGCGCGTCAGCGATAATGGGTACATGTAGAGGTGAGGGTAGTGGAAGTAAGTGCGTTTTGAAAATGATCGACTTTCAATAGCACGTGTTTTGGTTTCATATTAGTAACTCTCCAATTGTAAACAAAATACTGCGCAGGAATATGATGCCGGTGTACACGGTGCAGAAATAGGCCGCCCTTGGAGAATAGCATCTAATAGAGCCATTTTTCATATGCACTCATTTCATTTATTCGTCGTAAAGCACTTGAAATGATTTAACATTAGTAAACCTAAGATACAGTTGTATTACATTGTATGTAATTAAGTTACCTGTAGAAATTCGTTCCTTATAAACATATCTTTTCATGGAAACTATTGAATTTTACCTGTAAATCTTCCAAAATGTAGTGCACCAGACAGTCTTATTTTGATTTTTTGCGGACCGCGGTGGCTCAGTGGTAGAGCGTTAATCTCTGGTGTATGGGATTCCTGGTTCAAACCCTGCTCCTGCCAAGTGAACTTTGCGTTGGGAAAACAACATGTGCGTGGGTTTCCTCGGGTTCTTCCTTTTCCTCCCACTTTCTTCTTTCTACCATTTTATTCATCTCCTTTTGCCTAGTCAGCATATACGTGGGAGGTAAAAGTAAAAGTTCTTTTTTTTTAAATTTTGATTTTATATAATTTGTAAGAAAAAAGTCACAGCTAAATACTTTTCAAACAGAATACAGCAAATGTCTCAAACAGAATGACGCGAATACCTAATTCTTCTGCCACTTCCTCATTAAAACGTAGTGATGTTCTGGCCGTATAAGTCAAAGCCTTGTCCATATGGGTCATCACCTGTTTCGCGTCTTTTAGATACAATTGTGTGATATCTCTCCAGTAGGTAAATATCAGAGTGGATTCTTGGAAGTATTTAGCATCCACCTTCAGGTTTTCTTCCACCTTGCGTATCATCAACGTACCCTCATATCCGAATCCCGTAACAACCATAAATCCACGAGGGAAACTCCCTGCACTGACGAACAAAGTTCCTGCGCCGTTTGCCGTCAATGTCATGGTCAAGAATGTCACAAAATCGAGGATTCTGCCCATACAACAAAATCGTGAAGCCAAACGTTACAGTTTCGTCACACCTACTCTGCCCGCTTCGCATCACTAAGATCGCAATGTTTGGAGCCAACAATCATGGCGGAAACGAGAGTAGCCAATCGAACGTATCGGCTCAAACGATGCGTGGTTGTTTTTTGCCTTCATTGAGTTCACAGGATGAAGATACGTATAGGCAGATCCCCTATTTTATAACATCCTTGGTCACGGTACGTGGTCGCCCGAATCTGACTACCAGCAGTGATATGGATATATGACTTTCCATTTGTAACCCGCCAGATACTTTTCATACAGTTTTTCCTGCAGTTTGTCTTACGTTCGGCAAAGTGACGAGATAGAAGATGATGTACACGGGCCTTCGCACACTTTAACCTGAGGCCCTTGCAAATGTTTTTGTTCACTGTTGAGGGCAGAGTTGGCTGGTTTAAACCAAGGTGGCTTAAACCTTGGTTTAAACAAACATGTTTTTTCAATAAAACCAACTGGTTTAAACCAAAAAACGAAAAATATTCGTAAAAGTGTAAGTGTTCGGAAAATCTTGATGAACACACATTTGTGGGTTATCACATTTCACTCCCGTATATTATTCGTATTATACTCAGACCTTAATTCTCCATTCATTACTCAAAGAAATTATACTACAAAAGCAACTTTTTTTTAAATATATAAGCTTATGAATGTTTCTTTTGTGATTTTTTAATAGTTTGTTATTGTTATGCAATTGCAATCAAAAAAGTTCTAAATATTGTTTCGTTTTAATAATGTTTACTATTGATAAAATACATTGAAATGCCATACTTTGGGGGGGAGGCTACAAACTCCACGAGAGGCATTTATAGAAATCAGAAGTATCTTTTGTAACTATTTATGTATAAATGGGTCAGAGCCAAAGTGGACTCAAATAATTCGTATCTTTATTCATTTTTCTTACTGATATGCAAATTAAGTCGTTGTATTTCTTTAACTTGGACTAATAAAGTTAGTAGTGAACTAACTTGGACTAAATTAGTTTTTCGGTACTCTGCAGTACTTTGTAATTGTCCATATGTAATTCTGTATAATGGTTTCACTTGTGCAACTGATTATCTTTTTTCCTTCGGAAATGACTCTTGACAATTATATTAACAAGTATATAAAGATTAGTACAACGTATTTTTTTTTATCAGGAGTCCTTCGTGAGTGAGTCGGCAGACGTATCGCATTTGTGGTCAAATAGTCCTGGTTCCGAGTTCAAACGGAGGACAATTTCTCTCGGATGTAAGCAGAGAACCGGTTTGGATTCCACTTTGGGCTTATGTGACCCCTTCTAGCATAACCCGGTTGTTTCATAATAACACCAAGGCGAAAAAAAAACTTGTTTGTGTCCATATGAGGTGTAAGTACATAGAGCAAATTATTTAAACCAAAAAGACCTGGTTTAAACAAAAAAAAAGTTTTTTTTGCCAACTCTGGTTGAGGGTACGAAGTGAAATATGTGGACCATATCACGTTGAGTTACGATATTTTCTTAGCACTCGATGAATTCCCCTTAGCACTACGGGTGTCACTTTGCTTGCAGGCCTTCTTCTAGTAGTTGTCGTGGGTGAATGTTTCGCAACGGTATCCAGTTTTGTGTAACAGGCCACAATAGCTTTAGCAGTAGTCACCCCAAGTGTTAACCCTGTGGGCTGCGGTGGGTCAGTGGTAGAGCGTTCACCTCTGGTGCTTGGGGTCCCGGGGTCGATCCCTGCCCCCGCCAGTGAACTTTGTGGTGGACAAACACCGTGTGCGTGGGTTTTCTCAGGGTTCTCCCGTTGCTATATATTAATATATTCTTTTAATAACATAATACGGTTTATGTGTTATGTCTTATTCTTTAAATGTTGGAATATCTGCGGTCGGGTTATAGTTTTGATTTTTTTTTAGCGTTTCTCAAAGTTATGTTCATTCGATTGAATTCTTTCGATATGTGTTTAAGCAGAACATAAAATGTATTTGTTTTGAAATTTTTATCATTTTGCCCTCCTGATCGATTTTACCTGTAGTTTATTTAAGTATATGTGCATTTTATTTGTTCAACTAACAAGGTTTTATTTTAAGATGTAATATTTTGTATTAAGCCGAATAGAAAATTCTCAATTGCCAATACATTAGTGTCGCAAAACCCTGACGCATATCGAAGTTCTATTTCAAAGTAATATAATGTTATCTTCACTAAATATAATATTCTATTTTAATACATCTTTTTGTCTGGTGAGGGACTTAGGGATTTATTGTTTAGCTTGCAGCTTCAAGGTAATGTTTGAAAGATTTTTCAAGAAACTCCAATTCCTACCATTGGATATATGGCATGATTTCTTTTCTTTTCTGATTCTCGTTTGGGGTGGCGATCGTACTGTTGTAATAAAGATTAAGTAAAAGTTAACTGTTTCGACGTAAGTGAATTCTTCATCAGTGACTATAGTTTTCATTACTCTTACAGGTTTTCTTGTAACATATAGCGTACCGGTTCATTGCAACAAGGTCTATTACACTGTGTAGTTTTGTTTCGTTTCGGTTTGATGAAGTATATATTCGATTGTAATAAATATACGTGATGTGCCAAAGCCGTACACATTGAAGAGTATATTTTACAAAGCATTATATTTGTTCTATTTTAGATACTTCATTTATTTCTGGAAGCAAGGGGAAATGTTGCTCAAGAAATACAGAAGTGTTGCAATGGAAGAAGACCCACAGAGAGCAGTAGCGTAGCCAGGATGTGTGTTTGGGGGGGGGCAAGTGCTGTTATAGGTACATATGGAAAAATTCCAAACAAAAGATATATAAACACAAAAATATATAAAAAATTACAAACAGCAAACTACATTGTCGGACCTCTTTGGGGACCCGGCCTCTCTGGGCCTCCCTTCCCTACGCCACTAACGGAGAGTATTGACAAAAATCATATGTACTAACATCCTTAAAGACATTTGTGAAGAGTGGTAGGATATATGTGGGACTACAGTTTTTTTTCCTTTTAGAACGGGTGAATTTCATTCAATCATAACATTTGTAAAAAATTTCCCATTTTAATGCGGTTTATTTCAAATCACACGGGAATTATGGTCATCACTTACCTTTCAAGCAAATAATAGGAATTCCGGCTTTGAAATGATTTTTGTTTTGCCAATATTACCTTAGTCTCCCTATCCCAGTTTTTGTCGTTAAATTCTTTTTTTTATTATTACTTCATCTTTTCTATACAGTGTTGTAAAAATTTTCTGTATCTCTCTATATTCTCACAATCCTGATTCTGAGCTATTTAAATTCTACATTACTATTTCATAGGTTTGAAGTTTTCCTCAATTATAAAGACAACTGTTGTTTGATATTGTTCTTAACTTTTTTTGCGTGGAATCAGTTAAGAGATAAAGTGTAATTATATTTCTCAGAGTACAAGCTCCTTAACGGTGAGGTTCAGTACCATCGCCTCCTTTCTTTTCTATCCCATTGATTTGTTGGGGAAGTATTCTTCCTTTTCTTTGAAATGAATAAAAAATTTTTTGATGTTCTGATTTTACTGATTTCTTCTGAATATCTATTTAAATGTCCCTTGCTTTATCAAAATGATCTTTTAGTGTATATAAGTATATTATTATTTAAATTAGATGTCATTTATGAATATTAAAAACATACAACACACAATTTTATTTCCACAAAGTAAGATACATTTAAATAGACCTGAAGAAAAATAATAAAAAGTAAAACCCTTAAAATCTCAAAGAAACAGAGGAAGATTTCCTCGTATATATCAATGGGCTAAAAAAGAAAAATGGCGAAGACAAAATATGGATAGCAGGAATTCTTTAGAATAATATAGTGCTTTTTTGAACATTGTAATCACTTCATATATATTTGCTTTTCTGATTTTACATACTGTATGAAGGCTATCTGTGTTAAAAACTCAATGTTATGAAATGCTACAAATTTATGTTTAAAAAAAATTAGTAGTACATTCGAAGGTATATTACATATAACTTCTAAATGATGATAAGGTTCATTACATAGGCTAATGTATATAAGTTAATACGATGTGCATTGTATTTTGTTAATACAATTTGGTGTGTTTTTAGTGCTAATATAGACCAGAAACAATTGTGATCTTCCCTTCATTTATTCTCTTAAAGAATTTCTTTAAAACAAAGGATCTTTGCAAAGTATTATGTTAAAACACTTCATTTTTTATGTAAATGACTTCATTAACCTTCTTTTCTCTATATAATGGGTATGCACTATGAGTATACTGTACATGTGGCTGTTTCATTTACGATATAAATTATTTTCTCACATTTTTCTGTTTCACTGTATACAATTAATGTATAAATCATATAGAAACGAATTAAATGAACAATTAGTTACCTATTTAATTGTTATTTTATCTTAGTATGATTTCCACTTTTAAAGTGTATTTAAATAAATACATAAGGCATAAAGTTAGAACTGATAGCTTAGTCATTAGAACTTGTGTTTAGTGCATTTCAGTGTTTGGTTTCTACGAATATAGTCATGGGTGTAAGTAGGGGTAAAAATGTGGACAGTGCGGGTGGACGCCGTCCCCTCACTTCCAGGAAATATCCGTGGCGTCCCCCCACTTTCTAACTTAATTACAATGTGCAAAGATAGGTACGGGGAATTCATGCGTCTCCCTACCTTTTCAAATCCACTTTTACCCCTGGGTGCAAGTAAAGCTGAACCCTGGCCAAGGGTGCCGATTTCTCTGTAAATTTGGGGGAGGGGGCATCCACATGCAAAAGGCATACATAGGGATTTAAAGACAAATTGCATTCAAATTATACCAAATATGGTATATTCATAAATACAATGCGAGGAAGCCCACATGAGCTTTGGGGGGGTAGGTCCTCCAGGATCGGCGCCCTTGACCCTGGTATCAAGAATACATACATGATGCATTAGTATCGGGGATTTTTAATTATTGCCTCACAATTTCGACCATAGCCACTTTTTTTTTTAACACATTGAGCGCCGAATGAAGATCTGCTGGTTCGCCCTTTTGGGCCAAAATGTCTTTGGGACGGTTTCACGACCAGGCCGTGTGTATCTGGATTGATACACATTGGTTTTCCTTCCGGGGCTTCGTGTATCATTTTTGATACACAGTGAAGACTTTTTTCTGGCCCCTGTATGTGAACACATATACACCTAGGTTTGTGTAGCGAGTTGTTTCCAACTACTACACCCCGTGAGAGTCTGCCCGCACTCTTGGGTTCAGCCTATATGTTATATTTGTCAAAAATATAAGTGATGAAAATCATTGTATTTATACCTTTACTTTTTTATATATGTATTATTCAGAAAACCAAATACAATAATTTACTTTTAGTGTCAGTTCTAAAAATCTACAATAACTATTTTTATAGTATGTGATAAAATTACAATTTCCACTTTTTCAGATTGTGATGGATTCTATCGAATCTGATGGACTCGAATTCAAATCAGTTCGAGTTTCACTCTCTTCAAACATAAGCGTCAGCGGTAAAAGAACTTTATGAGTGTAAATATGAATATTGAAAATCTACTTTCTTTCATCATCATCATTTGTTCTGTTATTTTAACTTTCTCACATTGTCTTCATCTTAAAATGATAAACTTACACTTAACACAAAGATCTTGAGCACTTTAGGGTTCTTAGTGGCCAGAATTGAAACACTCCTTGCACAAAAACAGATTATCACAAACTGTTGATACTTCGTTCTCATACTTTCTCTTGCCTTGCGTTGTCGATCGTTTTGTGTCATGTCTCTTATAACAAGAAACACATCTTCCTCTAACTTTTTTTGATGAGTTTCCTGCATCATATTTGTCAATCAGGTTATGCTGCCTTCTTGTGGAACGATGAGTGATCATGGATTCAGTCAAACCTAACATGCTCTCCAGAACTGACTCATGAATTCTTTAATCGATTGATCTGTGTTTCTTGTGTTTTCATTGTACAAACAGTATGCTTTAACGAGACTTGTTACCCAAATAATTTCTAATACAGCATTTCTATACCGTTTTGTGCAGCGCCTCAGAGCTGTTCCGTAAGTTGCCATCTGATCACTGACATCGATTGATGACTTCCGTTAGTTATAATCCACTACGCACTTTGGCTTCTGAATTTCTTTACCTCTAGAAGTTTTGGTCACGTGATCATTTGTGGACTGCACTGTGGAACACATCAAAACATCTCTATTGTGATTGCACTTCAACACTGTCACTCCATCTACAGTCTCTTTTCCAACTGTTTCTCCCTGTTTCAATTTGGCATCATGGACTTGTTTCGGGATATATTTTCTGTTTGACCTCAAAGTTCTAATCAAATGAGTTTTAGATTGGAGAAGTCGATAAGCGAGTGGGATGGATGTGAGTCCTATGAATTTACGCATCTCCGTTATATATGTAGCTGTCCAATCGTGTATCCGATAGGAGAAACATCGTAATTTTTTTTGGATTTGTTGCATTGCATACAAATTAGTTTGATCAACCATAATCTTGAGTATTTCATGATCGATGAACAACTCGTAGTAACCTATCGGATCAGCAAGAACCAAAATACCACTAATAGTATGGTCAATACCACTTTTTCCAGTAAATATAAAACAGGGTGATTGTCACTTCGGTTACTCAACGAAATGTTTTCCAAAATTCTCTCTAACAGATTCGAATCCGGTACACTGTCTTCTTGTGAAGATGGTGGATTATCAGATACATTTAGTCCTTGCAACACCGACATAGTACCTTCATTAGTCGGATCCGTATTGGTTTCAATTGCGTAACTAAACGCTATGTCGGAAATTGCCATACCCTCACCAGCCTCGTCAAAAAAAAAAACTGTTTGAACCATCAGCTGCTTCAGGAAGCCACTCCGGATCGAGATCAGAGTCCACTAACATATAAGAATTTTCATCTTCTGAACTATTTACATCTAGATCTTCAGCATCAGAGTCCATCGAAATGGACTCAATTTCTCTGTCACATATTGTTTTTCTAGACGTTTTGACTCGAGGACACTATACTTTAAGTCTATTGAAAGAAACAAATGACACGAGCAACAAAAATTTGGTAAAAGTTTACGTCAAAACAAAACCAAGAAAGGAATTTAGTTGTTTTGGGCCGCGTGTATAATTTCTGATACACGCTTTAAAATTTGTCAACAATTGAAAAATTTAAGTTTTGAAGGGCAAAAAATTGTCAATGAGCATAACAATGCATGACCTTTCTCAAGGTTAACTTGCCCCGGGAGGGTATACCACGTGATTTTCCTGTGGCCAGACAGTGATTTCGACTGTGTATATAAACTGATACACATGGCCCAGGAAGGAAAACCGGTGTGTATAATTTTTGATACACACGGCGCTCAATGTGTTAAATACCAAAGTTAGAACAAATGCAGAGACATTTTTGGTTTTAGTGTAGTATAAGAAAATGAATGCATTCAGAGACGCAGGCGTGGAATTGCTAGTGAAAAATGTTTAACATTGTGGCCAGTATTTGAAGCTTGATTCATACACAATCCCTAACGGCTGAGCTATACGGATATTTTGCAGTATCATTATATTTTAATTAGTTTATTTGACTCTGTCAATAATTTTTCGAGTTAATTTTATATTCGCCATCTTTTTGCAGTAAATTGAACAGAATATCATAACTCTGCAGTATGGAAATGGAAAGTAGAATTCACATTAAGGGCGGAGGGATACTGTCATGACTCTTTATAAGATTGTTCTGGTTTTATTTCAATTGTTTCATATTGTTCACAATGTGTAAAAACTCACAGAGCTCCTCTTCTACTGTGTTTTACAGGACTATAAAAGCTTTATATTTTACAGGACTATGAAGTGCTTTTTTATTTTTCAGGGTTAAAATTTTGTATTGATTTTAAGGTTAAGATTTTATGTCGAACCCAGAAATGTGTCCCAGTGTAAACCGTTGAACCGCTTAAGTTTGACGTGAAACAAATCCATTCTACAAAGCTAAATTCTTTCCCTTTTATAAAACTATACATTTTTCGTCTTTCTTCAAATGATACTTAAAGGTAGTAACATAATTTTATGTATTATTAAATAGACCCTCTACTGCACTTTTAGGAATCTGTTATGTTGCAACCGAAATAATTTTTCAAATTTCAATTAGCAAATTACTATAGGAAATTAATTAATTACCATTTCGCATTGCAATGATAATCCTTTTCTATACTATTATTAATTAACGTTTCCAATTATTCATTCTGAATCATTCTAAACAATGCTTTTACCTCTCTGTATAAGACACTATCCTCGGATTCATATTGAAAATAAGTACGTCACTTTATGGGGTTTTATAAACTAGAAAAAAATTTAGTTTTGTACATAAACGTTTGTTTCACATCGCTACGTTAAGTGGTTCAAAAATTATAAAGCGAGAACAATTCTGAATTGGGCATAAAATTTTAACCTTCAGAAAGGTTAAACACAATTTTAACCCTGGAAACTTTGTCAATATATGGACAACAAAGCAAAAGAGGTTATAACAAATTGAGTCATGGTTATTTCAACTAATAAAGGAGGTTATATTAGACGAGATACTCGGTTACTAGGATTAACTTACCCTATTACATTAACCGAGTAAACTGGGTTATTTCAATTAACTGAACAGGTTAAATTAACCGATCTACTCGGTTAAACATTTGCCCTACCTTATTACATTAATCGAGTAAATATGTTATCTTAAATAGTTTAATTTGTTATATTATGAACCGATCTACTTGGTTATACTTTTGTCCTACCGTATTACTTTAACTCAGTAAATGGGTTACTTTAAGTAATTGAATACGTTATATTAACCAAAATACTCGGTTACTGCAGTTGATGCACCCTGTTTCATTAACCAAGCAGTATGTTATTCGAACATACTAACTAGGTTACTGGTTACAGGCTATGATAGATAGTAGTAACTACGTGATCGGTTAGCGTACCCCTGTGAGTTATTACACTGTAACCTAGCAATAATAACCTGTAACGCAAGGTTGCTATCACCTTCTCTCGTTAACCTTTTTGGCTTGGCTGCTTGGACACACGTCTCTGTTTTCCATATATTGACAAACTAACTTGGTTACTGTCCACCTTTTTCTTGTTTACTAGTAACCTTTTTATTGCGTGTAGGCTCGGTTTGAATCTCTCCGCCACCACATACCTTTTAGTACAGTATTTTTATTTATAATTTTTACTTCATTAATTTTTATTTAAATCTCATTTTCCATTGGGAGTGTGACCCCTGTACTTTAAAAAATTTAGAAAAGCATTGACGTTTAAAATCCTTTTCCAATAGTTGATGGGAAAACGACAACCTGAAAAGGCCGTATTCCGACGGATTGCTGCATTTTTTTTTTCGATGAAAGCGTTTGCAACTAGCAAATTTTGATTGAATAGAACAGTGTTGTTCCTAGTCGTCGTGATAGTGTAAGATGTGCTTTCAGGGGGAAAATGTACTGACTGTTATACGTTTTTCACATTAGGCGCACAGACATGTTAATTGAATTATTCTTAACGTTCATTATTAGCTGCTCAGTTGTTATTTTTAGTTCGCTTTTAAGCATTTGTAAGTCATTCCAAGACACTTTCCCTCTATATAACACTTAAATCGTACTGAGAATTGTAGAAATGTACTGCGTATGTACCGAGTGCAACATTACTGGTGGGAATCCGCCATGATTTTCATTGCAGTGCTACGCATCTTTTCTGCTGTCTGTCGACTGGTCGGAAAGGCAACTTTCCACCGGCGGCGCCGGCGCATTTTATGCGCCTTTCCGGTTGTTTGCCGACTACTCGAAAGGACCTCTTTTCGATGTCAGCTTCTCAATTCTACCACAGGCGGCATCCGACCTCTTGCCACAGTCGAAAAGTAGCCCTTTGCCGACTGGATATCAACTCTTCAGGAAGGCAAAATTTTCACCACTTTTTACAGTAGCTTTGCCTAAGTTTGCCTCCGTGCTATGATTTCTCATGGAGAGCACAATTGCTAGTTCTGAAAGTATATAATACTTCCATGTCTCATTCAATTTCTTCTTTTTTGGCTGAGAGTGCTGCAAAAAAAGCAAAAAGGAACAAATTTTATACTGGGACACACAAAAAATGCAAGTATTATACTTCAAGAACTTCCAAGGGTGCTCCTTGTCGCGAAATCATAGCATGGAGGAAGACTTAGGCAAGACTAATGTAAAAGCTGAAGAAAATTTTGTCTTCCTAAAGCGTTGATTTCCAGTCGGCAAAGGGCCACTTTTCGACGTCGGCAAGAAGTCGGATGCGGCCTGTGGGAGAATCGGGAAGCCGACGTCGAAAAGAGGTCCTTTCCAACAGTCGGCAAACAGCTGGAAAGGCGCATAAAATGCGCCGGTGCCGCCGTCAAATAGTTGCTTTTCCGAGCAGTCGGCAAACAGCCGTAAAGGGCAGTAAATGCGCCGGCGCCGCGGTCGAAAAGAGGCCGCCATAAGGAGTCGGCAGAGGGTCGGAAAGAGGTCTTTTCGACTGTTTTGCCGACTCTGGCGGTCGGCAACAGTCGGCAACGGGCATTTTTTTTACGATTTTCGACCGCTTGCCGCCTCGGCAAATGGTCGGCGATTTTGAACAAGTAGATCGTCGTGCCACCGTCGACGGCGGCAATCCCTCTTGCGGACCGCGGCATCCTGATGGGGTTTACATCGATTGGTATTGATTCAACTTTGATTCTTCGTTCTTCAATTACTTCTTGTTTAAATGGGAATGTATTTCTAATCTGTTCATTATCATATTGTTTAAGAAGGTCTATCAGTTCTGCTTTTCTTAATCGGGAACATCTTTTGATTCCCTTTTCTTTACATAAGTTTTTAATTCAACAACAGTATGTTTAATTAAACTCATAATTACTCTATCGTTTTATATAGAAAATCTTACTATCACTCAATTTTTTATATTCACCGGATCATTTCTAGTCATTTTTGTACTATTATTACTTCCATATATCCTAATACAACACTTAACATTGTATACTCCTGCCATTGTCTACATATTATGCGTTGTATTAGAACACGACTTTTATGGGAATAACCCATCAAAGTTACATATACACATATTAAAATTAAATCATTTTTGTAAACTTATTCATCATCGTCATAATCATCACTACCATATTTATATTCATCATCACTATCCAAATCAGATGTTTTTGTTGTATTATTAATAATTCGTTTTCCTTTAACAATATTTGCTTCTCTAGTAGGGCTGTTATAAGTTTAAGATCATGATGAATTAGTTTAATTCTATCATGTATTAAATCAAAATGTGTCTTCATATTTATTATATAGAAAAATAGCAAAAATGATTATTATTTTTTCAAATTTATATATAAAACCATAGAGTAATTATGAGTTTAATTAAACATACTGTTGCTGAATTAAAAAACTTCTGTAAAGAAAAGGGAATACGAGGTAATTCAAAGCTTACAAAAGCAGAACTAATGACCTTAATCAACGAACACAGAACAACTACCACAAGTTCACAACAACTAACTGAACTTACAAAAGACATGGCTCAAAAATTAAATCCTGAATATATCGTAAACTACTTTGAAAATCCACTTTGTAAAAATATAGTTATAGATGTACTTAATAATCGAAAGAATGGAGACAAATTTCAGAAATAAAGGATTTATCCGATAACTTTCTACATATTTTCAAAAACAAGATAAATTGGTATTCAGTTACATCAACGCATAATCTATCACTTTCTTTTATTGAAAATCACAAAGAACACATTGATTGGGTTAGATTATCAAGAAGAAAAGTTCTGACTCAACACGAAAGCATTATTAATAAGTATGGCGATATGCTTTTCTGGGATAAATTGTGTGAGCGAAAGTATGGATTAAGGTCTTATCCTCATTTAAAACCAGAATTCGTATTAAAACATAAAGAACATGTAAGACAACATATAAAATGGCATTACTACACTGATGAATACGCTCGACAAATGACATAAAATTTTCTTAATGAGTTTAAAGAAGATTGATTGGCCTGCATTCACTGAGAAAAATAACTGGAGAAAGTATACAGAGAAACAAGCTATTAATTTTTGCACACAATTCAGAGAATACTTACAATGGGAAATAATCTCTTATATTACAAATTTGCTCACACTTGAGTTCCTAAGAACCTTTAAAGATAAACTCTCTTGGGATGCAGTTTCTAAAAAGTGTCATATTGATAGAAAAGAACTAACAACCTTCTTGAGCGAATTTAATTCTCTTATCAATTGGCGAGCTATTACACCACAACTAGACGAGGCACATGTAAGAAAATACCAAAATAGAGTTGATTGGTCAAATGTTAGCTTAGATGATAAAAGCGAAAAATTCATCCTCGAGTTTGAAAGCAAAAGTTTAAATTTAAGGCAGATAGTATATGCTTGTTGGAATAGGAGTTTTCTGAAAGCTTTATAATGAGAATCAAAGACAAGATCAATATAGTTCAATTCTTAAGAATGAATAGACATGTTAGCGATCGCCTTAGAAACAAACTAATGTTACTTTAATCAGGTTTTCGCTTAATAGAAAACTCAGAAGAATGTCCAATATGTAAAGAAACAAAAACTGAATTGTGTAAAACAGCATGCGAACATGTGTTCTGTGTTGAGTGTATGGTTACCTGGTTTGGAAATAATAATACTTGTCCTTTGTGTAGAACGGTTATACATAATAATAACAATTTACAATAATGATTTTGATAATCCGGTTTATTCTAGATATTGATAGTACTTTTTTATGAAGAATTAGATTAGTGTAGATTAACGTTAAGCTTTTATGATCAATAATCATAAAAGTTATATTTACATAACCCTTACCTTTATAAATATCTAGTTATCTCTTATACTTAAAAACTCATCATCTTCTTCTCCATCCACACGACAATCATAATTTTCTTTTACTTTATTTAGAAGGTTGATTGAGTTTGGGTATTCCCTTACAAATAAAACAATCATCATTCATCTTAGCTTAAACACAAGTAGAATGATTTCGCTATTCATACTAACCTTTTATGTAATAATAACCATAAAAGACATTATATATTTACACTACAACATTACTTTTATCTATCCAACTATTACGTGAATCATAAAATCCTAACCATTTAACGTATACTTGGTTACCTTTCTTTCTCAACACTTTCTCCACCAAGTATTCATCTTTGTGTTTCGTCTTTAATAGCCCTGCTTCGTAAAATCTACCTTGTACATCCTCTTCTTTTAAATCTTTAATTCTATATGTAAGCGGATTAGATGGAATAACTTCACTAATAACAAATACTTGTGTTGATCAATTAGGTGTATATCCTTTCTCAAATAACCGTTTCGATTTACTTATACGAACATGATCACCTAACTTGTATTTGGGTATAACATGCTTATATTCCTTCTTATACACTTTCTCCAATATTGTTCGCTCATTCTTCTTATTAACTTCTATAGGCTTTAAACCAATTGTTCTATGAATTTGATTATGATACTCTTTAACTAGTGTTGGTAATATCTCTATCCATTTATAATTTCCTTGTGTTGTAAACTTCTTCTACATGTTTTGTTTAAGTGTTCTATTAAATCTTTCAACAACAGAAGCTTTCTTACCACTATAGGTTGAGTAATGATAATTCTTATTTTCCTCCAATAACTTCTTAAATTCTTTATTGTAAAACTGTTTACCTTGATCAGTTTGTAAGTTACTAGGTTTTCTCATCCTTAATATGGATTCGAATGCTTCTGTAACATTTTTACCGCATACATCTTCTAGATACATTGCAGACAAAGAATTAGAAAATAAAGCATGGGAAAGAGTTTTCTCGAAAAATGCAAACTTGATAACAGAACGTTTACCAGCTTTAGGAACTGCTTTAGCTATGAACACAAAGGTAAGATTTGGTTTAGGTTTATAAGAATTTTTAGATTTAGGTTTATAAGTATTTTTAGATTTAGGTTTATATGTGCTTTTTATGGAATTTTTTTCATAAAAAATTTTAATTATATAATAAATATGAAGTTGAAAAGTTTTATATTTACTATTCCTCACGAGGAACTTAAAGAATTAAATATTGATCACATTCTAACTAAGAAACAACTCAAACAAAAAGAAGAGAAACTAAATAAAGAAAAATGTTTCTCTTTATCTCTTTCTATACCACAAGTTAAAAAATAACAAAGAAATGAAGACGAATGATAATAAACTTATATATGGAGTTTTTATATCTCCAATTCCAACAACTTAGCTTTAATAGGCGCTCTTGGTTCTGCTTCTGGAGGTGTAGCTACTATTTTAAAAGCTGTAGATGATGTAAAAAAGAATAAACAGGAATTAGAAGAACAAAAGAGACATAACTTAGCAATGGAAGGAAAACAAGGTGGTAAGCTTTCAACAAACGTAAAATCCAAAACAGTAAAGAAAAAAAGAAATTAACCCTTTAAGTAATTTAGACCTAATACAACTTGTTAAAAAATTTATGATAAGAAACTTTAGAGGTGTATTCATGAGTGATGAATTGCCTAAACAACCAAGGAAGAATGAGTGTGGTATTGTTAATTTTGATACGTCTAATAATATAGGAACGCATTGGATTTGTTATTGGAAAGAAGGAAATAGAAAGTATGTGTTTGATTCATTTGGAGGTAATCCACCAAAAACACTCGTAAAATATCTTGGTCATAATATAGAGTACAATAGCAGCCGTATACAACATTTTAACGAGGTAATCTATGGGCATTTATGCTTTATAGTGTTAAAAATGTTTACAGATGAGTATAGTTTTCTAAAACTCATTACTCAAGTGAATAGGAATAAGGATATTTGGAGAAGTTATGTTTAAGTTGTTTTATGAGTTTAATTCATAAAACGATTATAAATATTTTTTCTTTATAAAAAATGGATAAGATAGAGTAATATGAATTACAATTCTTTAAACCTAATCAAAAAACAATCGAAAATTTAAATAAACCGAATAGATCTATTGAGTTTGATATAGATGTTGGAGATGGGTTTGTTCATCCTTATTATGCTGATATTTATTTAACTTTTGAAATTAGAGGTAGAGATGCTAATGGTGAATATATTACTGGTCAAAATCTTAGACTTATTAATAACTTCTTCCCACATTTGTTTTCTCAAATACAAGTTAGTAAGCATGGACAGATATTGGATATTATTGATTTTCCTGGTTTAAATTCAACAGCTGTAAATACATGTACGATTTCAAAACCAGAGGCAAATCATTATGATGAATGTGGATGCGAAGGAATTACATGACGAAGAACAGATAACGAAATAGTATTTCTATTAAGACTTTTACCAGGCTTCTGTTCTGATTATAAAGATATTACGTGGAAAGGTGGATTAAAATATATATTTAAAAGAAGTGTTTCTGATTATAATGCATTTGCTATATGGAAAACTAAAAAGGAAGATGGAACATATGAGAATGATCAACCACATCCAGGTAAAGTTAAAATTACAAATATGGAGTTAAGAATGCCTGTTGTTAATTATGAACCTAACTATTCTACCTTGCTAAAATCTAATATGTTAAAAGAAGTTAAGATTCCTATTTCCTTCAACACATATCAATGTTTACAGAAATCAGTAAGTGGCAAATATTTACAGTTTGATTTAACCACACAATTTAACTCAAGTGAATTTGATATGCCTAATTTTGTGATTGCCTTTATTCAAACTGATAGGAATGATAATCAAGAAAGAGATTCAAGTTATTTTGATCATTGTAAAGTTCAGAATATCCATTTTCGTAATTCTAGATACGAATCTTTTCCATTAGAATATTTAAACTTAGATTTTGCGAAACATAAGTATTTGAAAGCTTACAAAAGGTATACGATATATAAGAGATCTACAATTGGAAACACTGAGATGTATTACTATCGTAAAAAGTTTTTTAGAAATATACCGATGTTTGTAATTAATACAAGCAAACATAAATCGGTAACTGTAAGTGATAGAACTAATTTGAAACTGACTGTTAATTTTGAAAGCGATGTACCAGATAAAACGATTTGTTATGTTGTTTTGATTGATAAGAAGAAATTAGAATACGATGTACAGAAAGAAAAAATAATTGAGAAGATATAAATCAATTATATGTTTATTAGATCTGTTTAGTTTGTAAGTGTTTTTGTGACAATATCATAAAAACTTATTTAATAAATGAATATTCCAGATAACATACAACCTGAGAATTTAATTGCGTTAATTGAAGATACTATATTAAATCTTGAGAAGTTATTAATGAAAAACAAAAGGAAGTTTAAGAGAATAAAATGTGTTTATACTACTCTTATTACGTTATCAATTCTACTATCAGTTTCTACAGGGTTCATCAATGTGTTTATTCCTCTTACAGTATATTCAATTATTACAACTGCATTTGCTTCGGTTTCTGCTGTTATCACTGGTCTATCAACACGACTTAATGTAGCTTCAAAGAAAGAATATTATAAAAATATGGTAAATCGAATTAAACTGTTTAAAGATGAGCTTAATGTAATTAAGGTAATGAATGGTAAATTAACAGATGAAAATGTAAACGTTATTGTTAATAGAATCAATGATATACTTAATGAAATTCGAGACTATTAGAAACAAAAAAGAAGAAGCTCGAATACAAAATTACAGAAAAAATTAGAACACATGTTGATGAAGAAGATAAAATTATCTATATAGAACAAGGGGTCTCGTTTCAAGACCCCTTTCAAACTCACAAACACAGAGTTTTTATTAATGAGTCAGGATTCTATTCTCTTATCGATTTTTCCTATATAATAAAAGATGGCTCAACACATTGATTTTTTAAATAAACTTGGAAGTCTTCAACAAAAACAGGTTATTGGCTTAAGAGAATTAGAATTAAATACAGAATATAAGATTGTGAAAATGGAAAAGATTAAAACTAAGTTTGGAAAGAGCATTTTAGTTGAATGTGAAGAGTTTACGGTCTTTCTTCCCCCTAGATTTACAAAACACTTAACAGATAAAATGATCTTTAAAGATGGAATAAAAATCAAATACACTGGTTTAAAAGATAATTATCCAACTGTTGAGTTCTGTATGTAAATTTCAAATGAGGATCGGTTTTGTGAAACCAAAAAATAATAAAAATGACTAGAATATGTCTTCAGAAGTAAAAAAATGGAGTGGATAGAATGGATCCTCAAAAGAAATTTATACCTACTAATAATTTCAATGTAATTGTGAAAAATGTGCAGACCGAAGTTGAAATAGTTTTTGATATTAACGGCTGTCTATTCAGCTTGAATTATGATCAGTGGACAGACTTTAAGAAGTCAGTTTCCTATTGAAAACGAGGTTAGCAAAAGATTCCATTATCAATATCCGAACTTGTAATTTTAAGTATGTTTTAAGTGTATAAATGTTTTTATGGTTTCATTATAAATATCCGAACTTGTAATTTTAAGTATGTTTTAAGTGCATAAAGGTTTTTATAGTCTCGCGATTATAAAAACTAAGACCTTTGGATATATAGAACACAATGTCATTTGAATTTTAAAGATGCGTGTAAAAATAAGGGATTTATTTGAGTTTTTGTAATTATGTCCTTAGAGTGATGCAATTAATAAGACATTGAATAGATAGTAAATTTATTTCTCTATTGATTGGCGTTCGAATTTTGAAAATCGGTTCATATTTGACGAAGTTATAACAAATTCAAAATTTCGGGAATTTTTACGGGTTTATTTTTTGGGTTTTCGGGAAAAAGTTATTCTTTAAAAAAGTCCTAAAATCTTATGTAGATTATGGTAGTATTTTTATTTTTCGATTTGTTGAAATTTTGTATAGATATTGAAATAAGGGGAAATATCCTGTGGGTTATGCAACCATTTATGCACTTTATAAAATTAGTTATGTTACTAGTATTCATTTGCCGTTTAAATTTTTGAAATCGGTTAATTAGGGACCGAGCTATTCAATTTTAACATTATTTGGGGGTAAGGTTGCAGTGTTGCCAACTCACTTTTAACAATTATCAATAATATTAGTAATGGGGTGAATTCATCCCTATCTGTTTTAAAGCGATATCTTGAAAAATTAAAATCCTGGAACGTTCCGAAAAAATATTGAGTTGGCAACACTGACTTTTTTCTTTTTTGAACATTGATTTTTTAACTAAATTTGCCGGTTAGGTGACCATATTCAAACAGTTACTCACTTATTCAATATATGGTGTTGCATATCATTTACTTTATCATTGATTGCTGATGGGAAGGAAAGAGAGAAAGAGACTCGAGAGATATTTCGTCACGGATTCAATGACGTCATGTATTGCGTTGTCTCCCTGGAGAAGACTACGTCATTGGTATATAGCGCCCTCTTACGATTGCTACCTAGAAGCTGTGTTGAAGGAAGAGAGTTGCTAATGTGTATATGTATGTTGGCGTGAACAGAAGGAAAGAGAATCGGATTGGACGGTCTTGTGCTGGTACTGGAATCGTTCGAATGAATCAGTGACAGATCACCTATTCCAGTAAGTGCTATTTTATTATACATTCCTTCTTATCAACTTTTTAAAGTTAATTTTTAACGGATTTTAATGATTCACATGTCAAATGAAAGCTTAGAAACTGGAGATTAAGATGCAGTAAATATATTTTGTGTAGGATTCCATTGTAATATTTTAGATATAAGTTTTTATGATTTTAAATGTCATAAAAACCTATGCGATCTCACTTTAACATTGTAGTTATGGGGATACTTTGGGCCGTGCAACTTTGTATAATTAGCTGGTTACTTCTGCGCTGGTTAAAAATATGTCCGAAATGTGTTGGTCTAGAGTTTTGGCCCAGAAGTGAGGTTCGCTATCTACTTCTCACCTTTCCCTTTTCGCAAGTACGAAACAAAGAGTTGGAAAAGGATGATATGAAAAGGACGAATATTCAAAACTCTTGGTGTCTTGAGTTGACATGGTCTCCTTTACATTGTATGGAGTAACATCACACTTCTTAAGATCTCTTACAGGCCGAATGGAATGATTCCAGACTCCTTAGTCTCCTTCAGACCTTATGGGTCTTATGGGCTAATACAGAAGGAAATGATTCACCAGCTTGGTAGTAGTCTCATCCATAGAAGGCATTGCTTTCGATATGCGCTTCCGGTCCGCCAGATAGACGTCTCACCGAATCGTGGCTGTCTTTGCCCGTTTCACAAACATCGTCTGGGCCTCCACTTGAATTGGCTTTGCCTCGCGTTACACACGTACCAAAGACGTTACGGAATATAAGAAGAAACAATCTAAGTAAATACGACTAAAAATACGAAGCCAAGTTCCAGGATATGATTGAAAGAAAGAACCATTCTCAAGAAGAGGTGTTCGAGTCGAGGATTAGGGCAGATCACTATATCGCCCTCAGATAAAGCATAAAGTTGCTTAAGGTTTAATTTATTAAACCGAGTTGCCCGAGTTCCCATAATATGAAGAGTTATGGACGGGAGGGCCTACTAGGAAAACTCAATTTGACAACGAGTATTTATTGAGAAAGTTGAAACAAAAATTGCGAATGAGATTAAGTGTGTTTTTTGTGTCCTTAATGTTCTGCATAGAGAAGTGCATTAATTCTGCGATATTCCCTGCATTAATTTTTTATGGTTACAGAAATTTCAAGCGTTATTTTTCTCAACAGTATGCTAATTAGCGAGTGTGAACTGCCTACAGTTTTGTCGTTACAGCGAAGTAACAATGGCGCAAATCTGTCTTCAATATTGGTGGATGAGTGTACGAGTAAGACAGTACCGCCCATAATCTTTTCCTAACCGATGTTCAAAATATTTATGAAGTCGAAAACAATGCTGTGGAGGATCAATAGAGCAGAGTTGTCTTCAACATTAAGAGGTAGTAGGTTTGGGACTTATTCTAGGGGCACACCAGTTTCATCTCACTTTCCTTTCTGCCAGGGGGACACAAGTCATCAGATTTCTCATCCCCCCACAAATAACATATTTCAATCGGATTGTTGGGGATAACAGTCCCCCTAACTCCAAGATTGGGGATATGTCCCCATCATCCCCGGATTTGCGCCTGTAAATCCTACTTGAATTTTCGAGATAATTACTTAGTTGGGAACCCATACCGTATCATAATGACGGGTCCAGAGATGACATGAGCCAAGGGAAACGTGACCCACGGTCATCTGACTAACCAAGGGCTCTGACTCAAGATAACCCTCCCATCTTGACCCGCTCTGACCTACAACCCACCTTGATCCATTCTAACCCACCAACCCACTTTGACCTACTCTGAACCTACCGTGATTGAGAGTGGTCCACTCTAATCCACGATCCACCGTTATCCAGTCTGACACACGAGGATCTGATATGAATCAAAGGCCAAAGAAAAGATTGGCACATTTTTCATATCATATATAAACTAGCTAAGTTGAATTATAAGCCGTGAAAAATTTTTAACAGACATTATATAGTCTAACTATAGGCGCCGCTGTACGTGGATACATTTAGTCTCAGAACCTATAATATATAGAGAGATGAAATTAGGACACCGATAATCCAGAAAGCCATAGCAATTTAGATACTTTTCAAATTTAACCACTCCTGAGATATAGGAGTCTGTGTTTTCCATACACGAATTTTTAACTATAACCAAATAAACTGAATTTAACATAAATCAATGTAAATAAATACGTTTCAGGACTTCTGGATCCTTCTTGAACAACAGATATTCCACTATATCTTGGCTATTTCTAGGAATATTTTAAATAAACTATAAACACAGTTCGGCTGATATCGATATTAGACTTATAATGACAGTTTTCATGTTTTTTGAGAAGAGAGTTACTTTGCGGTCCCATCTCGAAAAGTAGATACTCCACTATATATCGGAAATGTCTTGGAATATTTTAGTAGAATGAAGTAATAATAATAATAATAATAATAATAATAATAATAATAATAATAATAATAATAATAATAATAATAATAATAATAAACTTTCGTCAAGATTTTCGGCATTGTCTCCGAAATAACGCTTCCGCAGTGGGTTGCTTATGTTCTAGTTACTCTCTGGTTTCCAGAAAATAATAGTCAAGGAACATTGACCAGTAATTTTCCATCATATTTTTTCTACTTCCATGTTCTTTAAAATACGAAAGATTCTCACACTACATTCTCACTTGTTAATAAGATTCAATGAGCCAATCAGGCATTACGCAGTACTGTATAATGCATTCTACTAACATGTTCTGCCTGTGCAAAGGATGTAACCACAATTTAACAAGTTTACATCTCTATTTGTTTACTCGCTTTCGATGTTAAATATAATGCTATGCCTGTGCCTTTGCGTAGGAGATAATTAGTGTTTTAGCTTATACTAGCTAATTGCACTTTGTCATCTGAATATTTAGGTCACTGAGACTGCCACTAAGAAGATTAACCACCTTTAAAACTATGGAATTTGGCCCTAACTCGGTCATTTTGGACATGTAGAAGCTGGATTTGTGTGCCGTTGAAAGCATTCATCTCAGTGGTCTCAAAAACTATGAATTAGCAGTAATATCGGCCGTTTTAGATCATTTTCTTCGTTACTCTCTTTTCACTCTTACTTTTAATGCTGATAAGACCTAAATCAAAGCATCAGGAATGTCACTATTTATCTTAGCTACATCTAAGCATCTAAGCCATGATTGGCGGTAATGTTGGTCGTTTTCATTGTTACATGCCATCCATTTTCATCCCCTCCTTTACCCAGATACACATTAGGTTTACTTTGGAATTAAATGGCATTGGGGAGTCACTATTGATCTGAGTGCTCCAATTAACTATGAATTCGACATAAATATCGGCTTTAGATTATTTTACATGTTCCTCCCCGATACTATTGGTAGAGATGCCCCCATAGGCTTTTTTTCGAGTTTCTAACTTATATGTTTACTAAAATTGGAGAGTTATGCTGGAACATACCTACATTTTGTATAGATAGACAAACAAAGATTTACATCAATAAATATTTTTTTTATTTAAACTAAGAGTATAATTCCTTTGCTACGTAATATAAGAGTAACTAAGGTATCTACATGCTATCGGCTTTTTCATTCTTGTCATTCTTGTCGTGTCCAAAGAAATACAAGTTTATGTATCATTTTCCATCCGAAACACTGAGATTGATCCCTCGAGAAGTACATTACACTATTGGTCTTGGTAGTATTTTGAAGTTGTACAAACAATTTACTCATTCAATGGTGGTTTGAAGGGCGTACTTGCACTACGGTGGAAAATAAAGGCATAAAACGGTTAGAAAGATATAACTTCCTCCAATACTAATTATAATCCTTTATTTTAGTGCATGATATAATAAAAATTCCTAACCGTTTTATATATTAATCACAAACTCTGCTCTTTCTCGAAACGATATTCAAATTGTAGTTTTTTTTCTTTTATTATGAGTTATTTTAAAAACACTCATTTTAATTCCCATGGTTTTCCAATAGAAGAAAAGTCTTGGAAAGGAATAACAAACAGCAGGCCTATAAGTACTGTATAGTTCAATTTAAATTATACAAAAAATATTTGATTTTAGTGCAGCACCTTTCTTGAACTTAGTCATCGACGGAAAAGTAGTGGGGAAGTAGTGGAGCCGAAGTCCACGGCTGTGCTGCCTACACTGACATGCCTTCTTGCATGGACAAAATACAAACAATTTAATTAGGCTAGTTTTGCCAGTTAGCTCAGCAGAACTGTGAATCTCGGCGAATTGAAAGAAGTGGCAGATGATCGTAGTGAATATAAAATGTATTGTTTAAGGTATTGTATTTGTTTTAGAAAGCTCTCTGTTGCAGAGACATTCATGCACTAGCAGATCCAGAAGGATCGTTTGGTAAGAAGTGGGAGTGTCCGCTTCCTGGAAGATGAGCTTACTCTTAAAGTAACAAGAATTTTAATATGCAAAAATGGGACGCAGTTGAATTCGGGGCTGGAGTGAGGTGAAAACCTGACTCCCAGCTTCCATTTTCAAACACGATATTGTAATTTTTTTTAGAAAAAATGAAAGTATATATATATATATATATATATATATATATATATATATATATATATATATATGTAGATTTAAATAAAATACGCAATTCCGTTTCGAAGGCGTGGCGGTGTCATGATTCACGTCACAAATAGTCACTACAATATATCAGATTCGCATTCTTACACAGTACTTGCACAAAAGAAAATACTGCATTGCAGATGGCGTTCAAATTAATGAAAGAGTCTAAAATTTGCTGTAATCATCTATATTTTGAATAGCAAGTGCGGGACAACATTTGCAAAAGGACAGGCTGTAACTACGCAAAAAACAGATAACAAAAGTATAGATGCAGGAAGTATATTGCTTTCACATCTGTTTATATCAGGATATAATTTAGCATTATGAAAATTGAAATGAAAAATATAATATTCAAACTAAACTCCAAGCATGTTTTAGTGGCTACATGATTATTCCCCGTGGTAGTGATTGCCCGAACACGATTTTCGTGGCTTTCCTCCGAAATAAGAATGATATGGTCCTTCCCAAAAAAATTGTCTTTCTCATTCAAGAGTATAGACCAGGTACAGAAGAATGAAATGAATATGCTTTGTAAAGCATAATAATAATAACAATAATAATAATAATAATAATAATAATAATAATAATAATAATAATAATAATAATAATAATAATAATAATCACTGTTTTAAACATTGCACTGTACTAAGCAACCGTAAGTTACAGAGCAGATGTTGCAGAAAATGAGAGAAAGGAATAAGTGGAAACACGTTGATACAGAAGAGGGCAGAAAGATTCACAGAATGTAGAATAATGAATTACGGGAGAAACACACACAGTAAGGGATCTTTTAAAGAAAATCCGAAGACATAGAAGAATTAAAAAGAGTGGAGAAATATGACAAAATTTACGAGGAGGTAAAATCTATGGAATTTCGCAGGAAACAAGAGGCTATTACGAAGGCAGTAGAAAATAAGAGTGGGAAGGTAGTTAGCGAGAGAAATAAGGTCATAGGAAGATGGAAAAATACGTTGAAGACTTAAATGAGAGTAGGGATAGAGCGTGTAGCCTAAATGTTGAAGTAGAAAATGAAGTAGGCGAGGATGATAAAAGATTTAGTATTCTTTGGGATGAGTTTGAGAAGGCTATATCCAAGATTAGGAATGGAAATGCGATCAGGATAGATAATATACCAATCGAATTCATTTAAAATACGGGAGACAAGGGGAAAGGATTTTTCCGACTATGCAATGAAATACATGAAACAGGAGAGTGAACAAAGACTTCCTGAAGACGGTCATGATTCCGATGTCTAAGATATCGAACCCAAAGAGATGTAAGAATTATAGAACTATCAGTCTCATATCTGATGCAGCTAAAATTTTGCTCCGAATACTGAATAAGAGGTTAAATGGAAGAACACATAAAAAAGTGAGGAGGAGCAGCCGGGTTCTGAAGAGGTAAGAGCACAAGAGATGCTATTGAATTCTTAAGGGCGATATGTGAAAGATTTATAGAAAAAGGGAAAGAGATGCATATATTTATTGATCTAGAAAAACATTTTGACCGAGTGAATTTTGAATTGTTGTTGGCAGTGCCAAAGAAGATAGGGTTGGAACGAAAAGATCGAATACTCATAAGAAACTTATACATAAACCAACAAGCAAGTGTTTGGATAGGGGAAGAACTGACGGAAGAGAGAGCAATTGGAAAGGTGAGTTTGACAAGGATGCTGCCTCTCGTCAACACTATTTAATGTCTATCTAGAAGACAGAGTGAAAATAGTTTATATGATGATGCCGGTATTTCAGTAGAAGGTAGAATGATTAGATACATTGATTTGCAAATGATTTGGCGATTGTTGCAGAATCTGGAAAAGAAATCAATAAAATGTTAGAAAACCTGAGAATGGGCTTTGAAAAATATGGAATGAAAATAAATGTTAGAAAGACAAAAGCTATGGTGATTGGAACTAAGAGGTCTGTGTCGAGTATAAAAGTGGAAGGAGAGAAAATACAACAAGTGAATAGTTCTCGATATCTGGGTAGATTTCTTAGTAATGACGTGAAGTACGAACGTGAAATAAAAGCATGAATAGGAATGTCCAAATAAGCTTTTAGGAGGAAGAAAAGTCTGTTTTGTTGGACCTTCATTAAAGGGTTCAGAAAAATACTCATTAAAGGTTTCGTGTGGAGTTTTATACTGTATGGGGCAGAAACGTGGACATTACGTAAAAGTGATGAGAAGCGACTAGAAGCTTTCGAAATGTTGGTGTGGAGAAGATTGGAAATAATTTTTTATCGAACTAAAAATAAATGAGAGAGTGTTAGAAATGGTGGGAGAGAAAAGAACACTTTTAGATACACTAGACTCCCGCTAATCCGGCCCTCAATAGTCCGGCCTCTCAATACTCCGGACAACAATCTACCTCTAGTCGCTCAAGCAGAAACAATGCACACAACAATGAATTATCATGTGCAACCATGTTGTTAGTTAAAAATGTTAAACAATGCTATATATACATATTTGAAATGGTGACTTTCTTACAGTAAAAAATCGTGAGTTTCGTAGTGAGAAATACTACTGTATGTGTACGCACGAAATAACTAGATTTTCTATGTAAATGAATATACAGCGTCTTTGGATTTAATGAAGTACAGCTTATGTAGGCCCTATGTGTCTAAACTAGTAGTAATTTTCGACCATTTCAATAATCCGGTAATTTCCCAAATCCAACACCCATGTGTGTAAGGAATGGCCGGATTAGCGACTCACCGGGCTCTCTTCTAATTTCCTTAAATTAAATCTCTCCGTTTTCGGACATTGAATATTACCTTTATTCAACGATAATCTCTCTCGTATTATCGCTACTACCAGGTAATGATCAGTATCACAATCAGCCCTCCTAAACGACCGGACATCAATTATACTAGATTGCCTTCTTCTATCTACTCAAACGTGATCAATTTGATTCTATATTTTTCCGTCTGGTGATGTCCAAGTGTATTTATGAACGTGGCGATGTGTGAATTTTGTACTCCTCACGATTAGGTTTTTGGATGTTGCAAAGTTCACGAGTCTAACACCTTTGTCATTACTTTCCTTATGCAGACTTTCGTTCCCTATAATCAGTTTGAAAATATCCTATCGTCCTGTCTTTGCATTGAAATCCCCTAATAGAATTTTCATATGGTATCGTGGGAGTTGGTCAAATATCCGTTCCGTCAAATATCTTTTATATCGTCATCTTTATCTTCAGTTGGAGCATGTACATTTAAAACAATAATATCACACCACCGTCCCTTAAGAGTAATAAAAGAAAGTCTGCCAGTAACAAATTCAACCCGTTTAATTGCTGGTAATATTCGTTTGTGGACGAAAAATCCTGTTCCTAACTGGTGATTTTTATTTCCTTCCCCGTAAACGAACGTAAAATTTCCCGAATTCACAGATCCATTTCCCTTCCACCTAAATTCCTGAACTCCTACTAGGTCAACCCTGTATTTCTCTAACACACTCGTTACGGATTGTAATGCGCCTGCCCTATAAAGACTCCTAATATTCCATGCTCCAAATCTCATGTCCATTTTCTTTTGCTGAGTTCGTGCCAAATAATCAGTCCTTGTCCGAGGCTTTTGTGTTACTGAACAAGTGCCTTTTTTACAGGATGAGGTTCTTAGTCTTACCGAAACTCCCAAGCTGGAGGACCACTCCTAGTCGTCCCTCCGCGACTGCTTATTCAGTATATTCGCAGCGAACCTCTATATCTAAATGCCTTCTCCTCGATCCGCAACCTGAAGACCCGTCATGCCGTAGTAACGCAAACCCACATTACACGAGAAATAAAAAATGATAAAATGAAAATAGTGCAGCGAATATGACATTGTGAAAAATCCCTGCATGTGTGGTTTCTCAATTGTTTCTAAAAAATAATTTATTTACAATACCACTATAATACGTAAGAATTAAGCTTGGAGTTTGAAATGGATACAAAAAGCTAACTAATGATTAAAAGTTAATTAGCGTTATTTCTTGTATATTAACATTATCTACTAGCTTCTAAACTAAGGGCAAGATAATAATTTTTCATGATCCCTTAAAATTTAATTACTCGTTCGACTTCAGTCGTTTGTGAAGCAAATGAACGATTCATTTGATCATTTATTTTTAGCACAAAAATATAGACATGCTGTTTCACATCGAATCTGAATCACGCTTGCTCTACTGGGAATAGATTCCTATTCACCATGGAAGAACAAGAGCAAGATTCAAAATATGAGTGACATTTCTCAAATCTAGTTGGAATCGAATTTACTGGAACCCGATGATTGCTCTCTGTGATATGCTTACATTACATGATTTCCCCATGAGTTCGAATGTTTGGTTTCACAATGAAATTTTATATGTATTCGACTCAAACTGTTGTTCAAGGCTATTCACTTGTTTTCTGAATGGGTGCAGAGAAAAAAGCTAACACACATCATGCTTGTTACTAATTTACATGGATCTTAAAGTACATTCAGAAAATTTTGTATTTTTATTTGTACATAAGCCTCGTGAAGAAGCCAGAATTCTTCGTACACTTCTCTCATGGATAAGAGGTAAACATACACGCGTCAGTATGTTCCGATTCCCGGCGGGAGTTCATCTGTTTGGATCCCTCGTTAAGTAGGTCCATGTTTCACATTCCCTGGCTGTTAAATGGATAATTAATTGTTGAAAACATTAAATCCAATAATCATCAGTCTAAAGTATTTTATCCCAATTATATGAGTAATTCCTTTTAAGCAGCAAGTAGATCTTTCTTTCCTCTAAGCTCCCCCTCATCATGCAGATTGTGGAAAGCACAAAAACAGACGGGACTAAAGAAAAACTGCTGCCCACCTCATTTGAAACTCTCTTCGCTCACTGGATGCAAGAAGATAGGCAGGAAACTTGTTCTCTTTCTGATATGCTAAATGTCTGAACAGATTGTTCGTAAGAGCAGGAGTTTAAAGGGCAATTATTTAAAGCAGAAAGTGTGAAGCTAGAACATGTTAACATAAGGTAGCATCAAGAATCGTAACTTACAATATGTTGCCTTGTGTTTGACGAATATCGACCAGGGTTACAATCTCCATAATGACATTAAAAAAATAAACATTTTTCTTTCGCTCCTCTTTTCTGTAAGGAATAAATATAAATAATAATCTTTCTATTAATTACTGATTTTGCATTAATTGGTGAGGCACGTGACTTTCTGACTACATTGCTGAGCCAGTACTGATATAATTGCTAGGACACTACCTTTATTGCTCATTCTGGGGTTGAATCCTTAAAGAAATAGATTCAAAGTGTGATTACTTACGAACATCAGATCCCACTTTATGTGCCTTTCGCTTCTTATATTAATTTATGAGTAAGACATTTATCATAAAACATGTAAGAAATTGGGGTGGTTCGGAATAAATACATTTTTTTATTGTCGGTATGTCTTTAGTAAAGGCAAGAAAAACTCAAAAAGAAAATTTTTATTTACATATCTTCGCGCATCGCCATTGAAATTTTAAAAAATCCGGTAAAAAACTATAATCTCCAATATTTTTCTAAAGCGACTAAAGAATACATGATGGCATCCCTATATGGTCTAAAAGTTTCTTCAAGTATGTAAAAACAACGCTAAAATAAACTAACTATATTTATATGGTATATTCTGGTTGGGCATCTCTGTCAAAAATTTGCAAAATTAGCGAATTTAACAAACTTTTAAAGTTTAGCATTTTTTATTTTCTTAAAACAAGTAGCATAAGGACTCTACTCACTACGAGGGGTTCCCTGCACTTGGAGTTCCACTCGCACCCTACCCAATCAGCCATTCAATGATTGGGGTGTATTATTTACGACTGTGTATACAAGTTTATAATTTTACGTAACTCTTGCTCTACAAATTTCAATTTGTCCCTTTATTATAAAACTTAACTTGAATTTGCGCATTACCAATAACTTTATCGACCGAGCGAAGTAGCTCAACTTGTAGAGCGTTGGCTTCGCATTCGGGAGGTCGCGGGTTCGAATCTCGCTGCCGACCATCCTGACTGGGGTTTTCCAGGGTTTTCCTCAGTTTACCAGGCAAATGCCGGGATGGTACCTACTAAACAGGCCCTGGCCGACACCTTCCCAAATCCTTTCCATTGCTGTTGTTGTTGTTAGATATCTAGTATAAAATGGCCTCTGAGCTGTATCTGGTGGTTTTTTTAAGGTTTTATTTATGCTGGGACTGCGATAGCTCAGTGGTACAGCGTTCACTCCTGTTGCATGGGGTTATTGGTTATATATCAAAGATTTCCCCAAATAAGCTTTAAGGGGGACAAATACCATGTGCTTGGCTTTTCTCGAATATTTCCCGTTTCCTTCCGCTTTCTTCATTCCACTGTTTTATTTATTTATCATCATCACCGTTTTCTTTAGCCTAGGCGACATAAACTTCAGATATAAAATTTAAAGATTTTTTCTTTGTGATTTATGAGAAAATGTAGTCATGGATGACCTTGAAAATAGCGTAGCGCTGATGAAGCCGTCTCTAACACTGTTTTCCCAGACTCTACCAGTTATTGAATTCGAACCTATCAATTGCGTGATTACTCAAGTTGGCAGGCAGATACTCAGCCAGAAAAAGTGTATTTACTGGATACACCAAAAGTTATCCAGTTAGAGCTCTGCTCTGAAGACTCTTCAGTTCGTGACCCTGGCCCTTTGTCAGAGACAATATGGCTCAGTATAGCTAGTAGAGTTCTGTGGCTATACATTAGTGTGGAAAGTCCTTCAGGTTATATGAAGCAAATTGCGAGCTATATGTTAAAGACATATAAGGAAGTGGTTTGCATTAAGCTGAGCAACAATTTGACCGAAGGACACAGAGCGAGACCAATTGTGTTCGCGAGACCAATGAGAAAACGCTTTATTTGCCAGAAGAGATGAAATAAGTTGTAGAACCAGTTATAGAATGGAATGCACACTTTGCTTATCCCGATTTTTTTTTTTTTTTTTTTTTTTGATTGGGCGATGGCCATTGATCACAGAAACCACACTTGAGAGCTTGGATTCAGATGGCTTTTAAGGACAAGGCAAGCAGCTTCTGAAAGTGATCCTATTTGTCATTTTGTACCTCGAAATCGGATCTAGAGATTAATTACACGGAAATAACACAATGGGATACTTGTAATCTTACTTCTCCTCATTTATTAAGAGCATTGACTAATGAGGAAATAAGGCAGTTTATAAGCAGAGACTCTAAGCTCATTATGAATTTGATGAGCTTACCTTGTCATACTCAAGCTGTTCAAAGATCTGGTAGACTTGTGACGGAACCTTCTGCTAGAATGTGTGGACACAGTGCTAGAGACGGATCAGAGATACACTATTGTCAAGATCATCCATTTCAGCATTTTCACATGTCAGAAAATTTGAAATCTATTAGTTTAACATCAGACAGTTATGTTAGCTGGGATAAAGGAGACAGTGAGAACGAAAAAAATGAAATTGTGGAATGAAAAAGTGGGAGGTAACGGGAGAACTCCGAGGAAAGTAGCGCACAAGGTATTTGTCGACCATATAGCTTACTTACCCGGGCTGGAATCGAACAAGTAACCCCATGCACCAGAGATGAATGCTCTCCAACTGAGCCACCGTAGCCACAGCATAAATGAGAATTCAAAGTCATTAGTAATTGACAAAATCAAGTTAAGTGTCAAAATAAAGGGGAAATTTAAATTTGTAGAAGTCAAGTTATGAAATATTATAAACTTGTAAATACAGTTGTAAATTAGACACCGTAATCATTGAATTGCTAGTTGGATAGGGTTTGAGTGGATCTGCAAGTGCAGCCAACGTCTCGTGGTGAGTGGAACCCTTATCCTACTTGTTTTAAAACAAAATCACTAATATTTTACTTATTTCGCATTTTTTTTCAAATTTATGACAGTGATGTTTGACTAGACGGTACCACATAAATATAGTTTATATATTTTAATGTTGTTTTTACATACTTGAGGAAACCTTTAGACCATACAGGGTTGTATTTTATATTCTTTAGTCGTGTTAGAAAAATATTGAACATTTAATGTATTACCTGCTTCTCAAATTTCAGCAGCGATGCTCGATCCAAAGATATATAAATGAAAATCTCCCTTTCTTTTTGTCTATACCAAGGACAATTTTTGCGCAATGTAACTTTCCGATAATAGAAGAATGGTATTTTCCAAACCATCCTAACGCACAAATATATATCTGACTTTCATCTTATATCTAATAGTATGAATAGTTTCAAAATGTCGTACATCGTGTAATCATTGTTTAGAATTAAATGAAATGTATATGAAAGTAAAAATCACTGATACATTCAGCAGTGACGTGCTCGGAACGCTGCCTTTTTCAATGAAAATACAGAATTGGGAAAATAATAAAATTAAAAGTCAGAAATGATTCAAAAATGTTACACAAACACAAATTAATTTTGTAAACTTCAATGAGAATTAAAATTCTATTTGTATCGCTTACACTTAATAGAATTAAAGTTTAGTATCTTCTTATTGACAACTTTTTTTTCATAAAAATTTTCATCCTACAATAAAATGTCAGTCCAAAATCTGGAGCATATTATGAAAAAAAAATATAGAAATTATAAAAAAAGGAACAAAAATCATCAATAATTACCAAAACTTAGCAAAAACATCGGAACTTAGTAAAATTGCAAAATAATGACTTAAAAATAACACAAAAGCTGAAAGTTGTCAAACTATGCAGTAAAGAAAACGTAATTTAAAATTAACATTTTTGCTTTAGAATGAACTCTAATATTCCGTTTAGTTGATGAGACTTGTATGCGCGACACCACAAAAAACAAGCGACACATCATCGTCTTCCTCCTCCCATTTATAAGCGATTGTCCAGTATAATCTAATGTCATTCATCTTTCCATAACTTTTTTTTACAATTATATCTTTTAGCATCTTCTCCAACTTGAAAATTTTGCGCTTATTTCCACAGGTCTATCGGAATCAATACTTATGAGTTCGGTTACCATAAGATATTCAAATGAAAATCCTCAACTAGATGTAAAATATAATTTGAAAATTGAGACCGTATTTCAGTTTTCCTTTTTTCTTTTCAAAGCTATCTTTGGAGTATGTTGGCAAAATACCCTTGAGTAATTCAATTTTCGAAAGGGAGTATTATATAGAAGGAAGTCCACATATATTTGTGTGTTATTTGAAACAATTCCTAAAATTCCAAGTGTTCGCATACGTCGTTTCCCTTCTTTCTCATATACATATACAGATTCGTGTAGTGATCCGATGGTTCCATTATCTTAAATATAATTTAGCAACAGAGCGATTTTTGAGTACAGGTAAATTCAGGACTTATTTTATAAGTATTCAGATTGAGACCAACACTTTTGAGACTTGATTTTTCCTTCTTCCTCTCTCGTCTCTCATTACAAATATATTCAAGTCTCAAAAGTGTTGGTCTCAATCTGAATACTTATAAAATAAGTCCTGAATTTACCTGTACTCAAAAATCGCTCTGTTGCTAAATTATATTATATCTGTCTCAATCTCAATCTCTTCAATACGTTGAGTAATGACCTGGGTATCGATTTATGAACAACCGTCTTGATCTCGATCTGTATACCTTTAATAACAAGGGAATGGTCCCAATCTGAAGATTCGTATTTCTTATAGATACTATTCGGAAATGGGTGAATAACATAGGAATAGTAATTCCAATCGCTTTCGCGTACTTTACGAGATATAGGGGTAGATGTAAAACAGAATGCAACATAATACAACTATGTAAGCAAGTGCTAAAGATATATTCTTTGTCCTAATGTGTGTCATCATGGCACACAAATGAAAGAAACTACAATTGAAATATATTGAATGGAGGTTAAAAGATGCGTACTCTGTCGATTGTGGTGTGGACTCGAAACGAAGTGATTTGGACAAATAGCCATGAATTACGTGAAGGGGAGAAATGCTCTGCCACAACACACTCTTATGTTGCACATATTTCATTCTGAACTTGAAATAGAGTTCGGAAACCACTGTTCCGTTCTTTTGTTACATATCCAGCCTTCCGCAACACATAAACTAAAATGTATTTCAGTGCACGAGAACATAATTGATGATAGACGACAAAACATATTTTCATTGTAAAGACAATAATGCAATTTGTCTGCACTATTTTCAAGTATAATCTTGTGTAGAAAGTGTCCATCAATTCTCCGAGTAACAAGTTTGTACTCCCGGAAAAAGTAAATGTTATGTGGTTGCACAAATCTCGTAGTATTGGAAGGATTATTTGGGTTTGAAGTTTCTTCTTGTATAGCCCTATTGTATTTGTAGATTATTAAATATAATAGGAGCAGTTTGTCCACTCCAGGAATCTAATAGTAGTAACGTGTAATCAGTAACATCAGGAATGAACACCCTCAGTAGAAAATTTTGCACATCTTGTTTCATGAGTTTTCCCGATTTGAACGCATCAAGGAGAAGACTAAATAGAAGGTGTCTGTCTAGAGTTTATTTAATTCTGGATTAGAATTCTTCTTTCATTTGTTAGAAACGAGCGTGACATCGAGTCTCACACTCCAGCCGATGACATATGAATCTGAAGAGTGTAGGAATACGTTGTAGATGCGATTGATTGCACAAATGCATGGTATGATTTTCACTTGTCTGTGCTAAAGTTCCCTACGATATCAGCTCGTACTCAAATCGCGTCTGGTCAATGTTGAATACACACTCAGCATTGTATGAAGTTTCTGATTTCTGTCCCCTCCGCTTTCCCCATGTTAATTAATTCTGACTCTTCCTGTGTAATTTTTGTTGAAATATATCTTCTGATCTTTTCAGAGCTGATCCTGTTTTGCTTTCTGAAGCTGTAGAAAAAGTTGTCTGATTCAAATAGACAATAATTGTGCGTTGCCGATAATGAACCCCAATTTTGTATATCAACATGAATGATTGACAGGAAATCATTAACGCTTGTAGTATGTCCTTTCTAATAGTCTCCAATACAAGTGTGGCTTTGGACGTGTTTTACTGCGTTTGTGGGCCTTAGTACATAACTTAATGTGCACTTGCATTATTTTGATGTAGTTAACTACGGAGTCTTCTTCCCTCGAGCATTTAAAGAATCATGATGTTCGTTAATATTCTTATACTTTTATAACAGTTTCCTTTATTATTGTACAAATACGTGCTTTCCTGGACTTGATGGTTCATATGCACTAGTGGAAGATGGAGTTTCACTTTCTAAAACACCATTGTTCCCTTGTGCCATTCCCTTACTAATTCTACCACTCTCTTTGTCTAACGTGTCACAGCTTACAAGGAACGTCCTACCTTTATATTTGTCTTGTGTTACTTCTAAGAGTTTACTTTCAAATGAGTTATTTTGAGTCCCTTCTTCTACTATGTCATCATACAACTTTTTAACTTACACTTGTAAATATTCACAGCCTTAATAGGAATCATACATATAATCTTGCAAGTTTTCGTGTAATTGAAAGAAAACACTGATCCTACTTTCCCAAAGAAAAATACGAACATAGAACAATATGAAAAAAGAGCACTATAGATGGTAGTTGTCGGTCAACAAATATACTTTAAGCATTTCTTAGAAAAATAAACACACTGTTGAACAAGAGTGCACTTATTTAATAAAAACACATTTACACGTGACGTTTCGATCTTTTAGATAGATCGTCATCAGACGTACACTCTCTGATGAGTGTACGTCTGATGAGGATCTTCGCTAGAAGATCGAAACGTCATGTGCATTTTCTTTAATTTAATACGTGCAGTTTTGTTCAGCAGTGTGTTATTTTTCGTTGCTTGACGCATGCCTATGATTCTGTGTCAGCATCTGTTAAAACATTAAAAGTTGGTCCCCATTTGCTATATCCACAAGCTATGCACCTTCTTCGAGGAAATTCCTTGTACAATTGTTCATGGGATTTCACATTATTCGATTCCACATTAAGCTGTGTGACCACATTTTATAACTTCGGTGCTGAGCTGGTCACCAACTTCGAAATCAACCAATCATCCTCAAATTTGCAGCCAATACGTTAAATGGAATCAACATTTATAATGACAGAAAAACGAGACTACTGATAAACGGAAATAAATAATCGTTACGAAAGATGTAAATTTGTTTCATTTTCGTAAGTCTCCTTAAACATGCCACCAACTTTGTAGAAATAGATTTTCTTAAAGTATATGTTCGTTCAAACACGGCAACGTCGATACTTTCTGTGTGAGGTGTTTTGGGTTCACAGTGCGATGTGACAATGTGCAAATGTACGTTAGACAGACATTAGAGAGAAACGTTGAGTGTTGTTCCCTGTCGGTACGTAATTATCAATTTAATTCAATGAAGTTCTAACTCATTTCAGTTCATATCTCAAACCTTTAATGACTAATTAAAGCCTTAATCAAATACATTTTAATTCAGGATCATTAATAACTAGTTGCCGCAAAAAACTCTTTCAGTATACGCTCCAGATTATTGGAAGAGCCACCAACATGGGTAAATCATATAAACTAGTTTGCAGCAAGTAACAGTAATTTGAATAAGGTAGAACAATCTTCCTTATGATAGTGCGTGCTATCTTACCCGACAAAAACATTACTCTGTAGTCAAGATCATGTGGCGCGTGACTATATCGTAAGACACACTGTTAATAAATTATGACTTAGGTGGTTAATCAAGCTTCCTGTTTCAAAGGAGGATAGTGGCCATTTGTCATAGTTTACAGATTGTTTTTTTGTCAAGAACCTGGAATCAAGCAATCATCTCTCTTTGAGAAACTCTTTTTAGTTCTAGTGAAAAGTAGGCTCGTTTAAGAATGAGGAAATGTGAGTGAATTGATAACTTAAAAGAATATAGAATAATGGCAGGATGCTGACTTGTACAATTTATTTATCTTGAAGGGTTGCGTCACGTAAAATAAAATGCATCACTATCAATAGAGATCCCACCGTCAAAGACAGTTTTAACCTTTGACCCTTAGACCCGGGCTGGGAATGTTCCCTGGGCGCTGGGTTGTTAGTTTCTAGGTGTGGAATAACGTAATATAAATATGTTCATGCTCTTAGACACCATATATAATAAAGATAGAACATGAATTTTTCCTCTTCTTCTTGTGAATTTTGATGTACTGGGTAGTTACTTTGGACTCCGCCTACCGCGGAAGAATGTTACTCTCCATGGAGACAAGATTTGTTATCAGACTGTATGAAATTTGTGATCTGATCGAATTGGTCTTAGTTGCAAGTTGAATATTGCATTTCATGATTTTTTTTGAAAACCTAAAATTAAAATTCTTATATTCAAATCCCAGAAACATTGAAATGGCCTTGCGTTCCACGTGAAAGTTATTATTGGAAGAACTTCAGCAGCAGTTTAGCTTTAGGAATATTCTGTTTGGACGTCTCTGCAAACAAGATGAAACATGACATATTGGTTGTTGCTATGTGCAATTGTTACTTCCCAGGTCTTGATTGAATAGCATAGGATCACGTGATGAAACGTAGCGAGTGATAAGATGATGACGTCGGAAATGAAACGTTGAGCGTACACGTACGTGTTTGAGTAGATAACTCCATTAGCAGCTGTTGCGAAGTTAAAAACGTCAAATTAAAGATGACACTGCTAATGAAATTTTTAGACAAAGTTGATATGACATCGTTGGAAGTCTTAACAAAGATGCGAGATGTAGAGATTGGCGTACCATTTCATATTGTAAACTGTGAGGTAATTAACACAATATATGGTAGGAAGGCTTGTGTGGCATTTCAAGGAGATGAAAAAGTAATTTTAACAGGACATTGTACTAACAAATTGTAGATAGATAATGTGCATCATTAACGTATTTTCAAAGTATATATGTATTTTTGCATGTGAAGGAATAGATTAATTTATCTTTACATAACACACAGGATCATGTATTTCCTGAATTGGCATCTTCCTCGTAAGTATAAGAGAATGTATAAATAGGATGAAACATGATTTTCGTCTTCTTCCTCTTCGTCCCACTTTATGCACGCACAGACATCTGTATCCCTGGAGTAACATGTCTCTGAGTGCTTGGGCATCTACTATGGGTACTAAAAACGGTACTTGTTAAATATTGAATATGGTGTTAATTGAATGAAAATCAAATTAAGTTATACTGGACTACTTAGTGATACATTTGAGACAGGGATTCGTATTGGTAAAGTACTTGTGTTTCGAGTAAAGTTAAATTTGACAGAGCGGGAGAAACTTGTACATTTGACCCCGTTTGTTTCAGACTGCTAAATTCTCAAGTTAAATTTACATTTATAAAATCTCTTGGGCGAAATAACGAACTGGGGTACGAAAACTAATGGCTGAATTTATTGCTGTTAAAGAAGAAAGGAACACTTCATGCTTCTCGAAACACTGTGTACTTAAATTCAAGTGATTGGCTTTATTTCTTGTATATTTTACCGTGTATTGAATATGGTGTGTGAAACAGAAAAGCTTGCAGTGTTGTGCTACATGAATATTTTGACTTATGTGCAGATACTGTTCTCAATCGTGTAGAAACGCAATGCCTTACATGTGGAGGACCTACCGGAATTCATACATGTGTGGATGAACAGAGTATTATTAATGGAATGAACATCACTTTTGCAAGTGTATCTCTTGATTATAACAAGAATGGTGAAGTTGGCATTGACGGTGGAAGATTAAAATTAGTAATGATAGTATTTTGCAAACAAAATCTCATAGATTGAATTATGGCTGAATTATAAGATGGTTTACAAACACAGCCTTGGTGGGGGTAACCGATACTGAACCTTTCGAGGGTATCAATGTGGTGAATTTCTGTTTATAAAGAAGAAAATTGATTTCCTTTTCATTTATGCTGCACAGTGCATAATAAATTTAGCGCATTATATAATAAAAATATAGTGAAATTGAATTGTTTTATTTAAAAAACTGTGTTTTGTATTATATATTTAAATGATAGCATTTTCAAATTAGTGTACTAATGATTTTTTGACAACAAGATTCTATTATATATATCCTTGTATACTATAAGTATAATTTACAATTATAATAATTCACATACTTGAATTGTTTGTTAAATAAAGGGGAAAGATTTTCGTATTTGAATTCGTTATTATAGAATTCTGTCTTAAGTATGATAGATCATTTTTTACAAAATTTTATAAAACGAAGTCCTATCATCTTACTACAACTACAGTAATAATAATCTTGAGAACACATACTTTTTTAATTTACGAAAGAAAACCTTATTAAGTATTTGAATTCGTTATTATGTTATATGATTAGTTTAATGAATTAAAAAACAGTTCTAGATTATTTTTAAATAGTATAAAATTCTTTAATTCAGTGAGTTTCAAAAGAACAAAATATGTCTTATGATATATTTATTTAATTACGTAATTAATCATAAAACATATTTATTACGAATTTAAGAAAATAATAAATAAATCATTTTTCAAAACAATGACGATAATGTTTACAGAAGGAAAGAATTATGGTAAGAATACTATATTTTTTTTAATTTTAGACGCAGTTCTTAATTTATTCAAAGTTTTTAAAAAAGTTTTCATGTTCTCTGTGGAGATGATTTGAAATAGTCACTATACATACACACTATAATAATATCATTTGATATTGAAGATGATGACTCCACACAGCTCACACTAATTTTCTTCTTGATGATGGAATGTAGGTAGAAGAGATAATGTACAATGATGCTGACTATTGTCATTTCACACACACCACATAATAATATTCTTTCATATTGATGTATATGACTCCACACACAGTCCACACTAATTTTCATATTGAAGATGGTGAAATGTAGCTACAAATCATGCTGTACAATGATGGTGACCATTAGGGTAGGCCGAAAACGGCCGAAATTTTTTTTTTAGAAAATTAAGATTGAGTACCGTGCAAAAGTTGTACAATGTTATATTATGTTTCCTCACCAAAACAAAGCCGGATTAAAAAATATTTAACCGGGCCCCGGGGGCCCCAAAGAACGTTAATTTTGAAAACAATAGTTGCTAGTAGTGAAAATATTATTGAAATACTTTTTTTAGAAAGTTAAATTTGAGTACCATGCAAAAGTTGTATAATATTACGTTATGTTTCTTCACCAAAAAAGAGCCGGATAAAAAGATATTAAACCGGGCCCCTGGGGCCCGAAAGATTCTATTTTTTTAAAAAAAAGTAGCCAGCAATGAAAATATTATTAAAATATATTTTTAGAAAGTCAAGCTTCAGTACCGTGCAAAAGTTGTATAATTTTATATTATGTCTCCTCACCAAAACAGAGCCGGATTAAAAGATATTTAACCGGGCCCAGGGGGCCCCAAAGAACGTTAATTTAAAAAAAATAGTTGTGAGTAGTGAAAATATTATTGAAATATTTTTTTTGAAAGTTAAGTTTGAGTACCATGCAAAAGTTGTATAATAATATGTTATGTTTCTTCACCAAAATAGAGCCGGATAAAAAGATATTTAACCGGGCCCCGGGGGGCCGAAAGAACGTTAATTTTGAAAAAGAAAGTAGCCAGCAATGAAAATTTTATTAAAATATATTTTTAGAAAGTTAAGTTTCAGTACCGTGCAAAAGTTGTATAATGTTATATTATGTTTCCTCACCAATACAAAGTCGGATTAAAAGATATTTAACCGGGCCCCGGGGGCCCCAAAGAACGTTAATTTAAAAAAATTGTTGTGAATAGTGAAAATATTATTAAAATGTATTTTTTTAGAAAGTTAAATTTGAGTACCGTGCAAAATTTATAATGACATGTTTTCTCGCCAAAACAGAGCCGGATAAAAAGATATTTAACCGGGCCCCGGGACCCCAAAAGAACGTTAATGCTGAACAAAATATGGTTGTGAGTAGTGAAAATATTATTGAAATATTTGTTTTCAGAAAATTAAGATTGAGTATCGTGCAAAAGTTGTATAATGCTATGTTTCTTCCCCAAAACAGAGGCAGATAAAAATTTTTCACAAGGCCCTGCCGGTCCGAAAAGTGTTATTTTTTAAAAATATATATACCATTATTTTAAGTATGTATAGTAAATTGGTTAAGATTCCTAATACTTTAACTTGACCCCAGGATTTTAAATGTTCTGATCTGATGTGCAGCTCTTCGCCTGATTGGTGTTTAGTAGATATAATAGTACAAACACAAATACATAAGGTAAGGTTGAAAAATTGACCAACAAACACCAAACCAGCGCAGAACTCACCACGTGAAGATGGCTACACAGCGAGTTCCTCGCACCCATCCTCCTCTTACTTAAAGCTCTTTAGCGGAATCTTGGAACAAAATATTGAGATTTATGTCCGAAGCTTGGTACATACTTTCGTGCTTCCTGTTTTGCGCGAATATAACCGTCTCGTGCAACACTACCGCATACTTCTGAAGAAGATTCTGTTACTACCTTTAGACAGTTCTACAAAGCCTGTATGTGGAAGGGGAAATTGACAAACTGAAACCTCCTCTTCTCCACAATCATTTCGGTTGGTTCTTTTATTGATACGTTAGCCGAAATTGGAGGTTTCGTTACTATTACTTCTGACCAATCGGTCAAATCGATATAATCCGCATATTCTTCAGTGCTTTGCCTACTGCAATTGTCAATTAGAACTATAGTTTGGTATTTTCGGCCATCAAAATAGATACCCTTAAAATTAGTAACCTTACACTGTAGACGGTTTCTTTTTCCATTTTCTTTTTCGCTAGTTTCGTACGGATTTTGTTTTTATCTACTACCTTGTCTTAGTTTTGTTCAGTAAATTCATATCTTCTAAAACAGCCGATACAATTTTAGCAGCCGACGTATTCGATATATCTGTTAAATCTTTTGCGGTACTCATTTGTTTAGGGCTCACGTTTGTTTATTTAGGTTTACTTTAGATTTTATTCTCTAAACGATAGCTCCATGCGAACTCTTCATCGTCTGAATTCGGGGTGGAAGCGCTTAATGTATGTTCCAAGTACGGGATTGAGGCTAACGATTGTAATCCTTTTCTAATTGGTACCGCAGCATCATAATCGATCTGTGTGTCATGCTTTCTTTTGAGCCTATGGGTTTCTGCTTCATGTACATTGCAACTCGTCATTTTTCTTTGATTTATCTGATATAATATGAGCTCCCACTCCAAACGCGGTATATGACTTGATTTACAACACTTACAGGTTAATCTATCGCAGCATTTGCAAGAGAAAATATCAATTAATTTCTGAACACCGTTCTTAAATTTCTTTAATTTGGCTCTTAATTGGTATATCTCATTTCTTAATGAGGTTAATGATCGTTTTGCATTTTGAGTTGTAATTCAAAATTATATGCTTAATTCGAAGTCAAGACAATACAGGAAGAGAGGCTCGCAGCCATATCGTTTCTAGTTTATTTGAATTCAGCAATGTAAGCGCCGCCATCGGAATGCCAGTGTTGTGCATTTTGCATCCAGATTGCGAAAAAGTGATATTCTCTTAAAGTTTGAGAGTTCTGAGCTGGGCTCAATACGAAGGTTTTTCGTGTGTTCATATGGTAGTTATGGAAGTTAGTTAAGCTCTTAATAGTTATTTGCGTATATTGAAACCGTGTATTTCATGTTTTATGTATTAATAGTATTGTCTGGTAAAATGTTCTTATTACCTAAAACCATTTTATTTGAACAAAAAAATAGGAACTTTAGGGCCACGGGGGCCCGGTTAAATATTGTTTTAAAATCAACATATTTGACATGGCTTCATTTCGTACCAATACACAACTTTTGATAACTACTCAATCCTGAATATCTGAAAAAAAATTTTTCAGCCCACCCTAGTGACCATACATAAGAAGACGTTCTTTTATTCTATGAAATGAAAACACGTGAATACATAATTTAAAATGTATTTTATTTATAATCATGAACAACTGTAGAAATGATAATAAGTATACAAAACAAACGAGAAAAGAGGAAATCACAATATTTATACAAAAGAAATGTTAACAAAGTAGAAAGAAAGAGAAATAATTTCTTACAGTATTAGGTAGAATTTAAAAGTTATTTTATCTACATTAATAATAAAGAACTAAAGATATGATAATAATAAATATACAAAAGAAACGCAAAAGAAGAAGAAATACCAAACCTAATAATGAAGAAATGATAATATGTATACAAAACAATAAAGAAGAATGAGAAATGATTACCTGCAGTAAAAGATAAAATAATCGAAGATCATTTTTTCGGTTTTCAATGAGAACGTATGGCGAAAACGCTTTCCTTTTAGCTTTGAAGCATAGGAATAGCTATGAATAATGTCCACATATGTACAATTTCACACTTGGAATTGCTTCATTGCTGAATTTATAATAAAGAGGATTTCTAATTAGAAATTAAATGTGTTCCATTTCATATAAAGAAAATTCAAACGTATCGAAGTAGTCTGCACGTCCATCAGTATTAATATATACGGATATCCATTGGGTACAGATTTTAGTGGAATGATCTGTATTTATGATAATAGCTCCAGGTAAAGGAACATGTGATGGTAATTGATTTCAGGCAAATAGTCAAAGAAATGATTTTGAAATAAAGAATTTGTTTGAAGTGCATATAATGACTCTAGCGTAGAGGAAATCATGTATAAAAATGAATACATGCAGATATATGTTGTGGTATTTAAATAATATTATCAGTAACGTATCTTTCAAAGTAAATGATGATGTAACTCTGGTGATCCATTTCTAAGAGAGACTATAATTATAAATATGTGATACATGAGACAGGTGTGGTATCGGGCTCTTAAAATGAACTTCCAGACGAACACAATCATGTCTAATGAGATTCCAATGCTGCACAGCGCTGGTTTCTCCATCCTGTGTAATGTCGAAAACAAAGATAGTGTACCCTTGAGAAAAGTCAAGGTGGAGAATGGTATTGCCAAGATTGGAAAAGATAATACCTCGTGCAAAAAAAAAGATGTTATATGAATAGAAAACAAGTTATATACAAAATGTGGTTTCAAAGATTTTGAAGCTCTAGGTTTTCCATCAGTGTCTAATGAAAAAAATTGATTTCAAAATGTTTGAAATCAAATGGAATTGAAGTTCTCGATCCTGTACAGGCATTAGTTTAAGTAAACATCACAATTAGTTGTGTTGGTAACACTAGCATAAATAAATTATCGATCGTTTTTGATTAAAAATCCTTTAAAATGACGAATGATTTCATTTGCACTCTGTCAGAGGATATTTGGAGGTTGTTGATTGCAGAAGCTTCTAATATGCTGGTTTTATTGCAGTACTAACATCAATCCTTTTAATATCTGCACCAGCATCTACAGTAATCATTTTAGCCTCAACAGAGGAATCACTAGCGCCCAGAGAAAAGTTTAGTTTTCCTGGACATAATTTGATGGGTAATTCTACTCCTTGAATTAACAATTTATCCTGGTAAAAATATCACAATAAAGATGTCCAAGCATGTCGAATACTGCACTGTATTTTGTTGATTCATAACGTTGTTGAAATCTCTTATTACCACTAGTTGTTGCATCCATATGTTCAGCAGTATCTTGAAACCATAATGCACTTTGAAGATGAGCTATTTTAGCAGAATCGTCATAATTTATAGTTTTTCAATGTATTATCAATATGAATGATTGTGAGATGGAAATGAAATCAATTTGCTCTTTAAATACACTTCAACTTCACTGAACATATAAATTTTCAAAGATTCAAAAGGAGCATGACGCTGATCGTTGGGCGGGAATTGATCTTCATCACTACTGCAGAAGCTGGCCTCAGAGTCTGATGGGACTTCTGAACAGAGAAGGCTGGCAATTTCTTCCTGCCTCAATTCTTGAGCCATGAGATGCTGTAAAAATAATAAATATTCAAGTACAAGTAGGTAAACATACGATCATTGTACTTACTAACAAATGAATAGCAATTGTCTAACAAATGAATAGCAATTGTCTAACAAATGAATAGAACTCCCGGCTCGGGGCTAGATCCGCCACTGAGCATTTTAATTCTAAAACTTGTGTAGAATGAACCTCTCAAAAATAAATATTCTGTTTGGGAAGGAAGTAGATATCTGACCCTGCCCCTCCCATACTCGTAATTGGCTTTAGGTTACGAAATTTAGATTGATTTGCTTAAGAAATAATCAAACATAATTATTTATATTCTTAGGAATGTTAGTTGATAATATATTGACCTTTGTACTTGGAAAATATAAATCTTATATAGGTGCACTACATGGGGGTCTGTAATCTACAATCTTCCCTTTTATTGCTTGAAATATGTGCTATTATCTAATTTTGCAATGAACATTCGTGAACCAAGTGCTACGGCAAGGATTCGTGCAAGACAATTCCAATAACAGAGAAAATTCTATGTACAATAAATCTAAAACTTGGCACAATTTGCTAATAAAGTTTAGGTTTTGCTGGTACGAAGCCCCAAAACACTCCCTCGTTTCCGTATTCTCCTCAATCTCACGTTTCTACGTGTTTGTTGTAGAAAAATGCCGTGAGCACATAAGAAGGTAGCATTTTATTCTGATTTATTGGCGACCTCTGTGTTACAAGTTCAGACTACGACATTGAAAATACGTTTTATTTGGCTCTGCGATTGTTCAAATATCCATTGTTACACAATGTACGCAAGAAATAACATTTAGATACTATTTTATATTTCAAAGCGGTTATCAAGTATATGCGACTGATCAGAACCGTATCTGCATAGAGGGATCATTTCATGTTATCACTTAAATGGCTCATAATTTTTGAAAGGAACGGCATATTACAATACACACACGATAATATGAAAAACTGATACCATTGTCTCAGAATATGATTTTTACTTACCTCCAGTTCCGACTGTTCCTAATGAAAAAAACAATACAAAACGGAGCGACACATAAAGTGCCAAACTAGCAGTTCTCTGAAGCGCGCCAAAATTTTCAACAGGTTGTGGGTGCTCCATCCATCTAGTGACGCGTCAAAATATCACCCGGGCAACAAGCGTTGCCAACGAGCAGAGATAGATACTACTTCAATGCAATAACGTACATTATTCTCGCCGAAAGATGTGGCATCAATTGATGCCAAATGCGGGAAGAGGTTAATAGCAACCACATCAATATCACTTTCTCGAAATTCTGATCAATACGCTTTAACGGTTTGAGCCTCAATATAAAGCAGAGTATGTGGTAGATCTACGTCTTCATCACTTGTTCCTAGTATGACCAAAATCTGTAAGTGCATTATCAAGTGGTGAACTGATTGGTTTATACGTAAGAACATTATTATTTAATTTACCGGTTTGCGTTGGTTTTGTAGAAAAATATCTAGTTTTCTTTTTAAACACTCGCAAGATTGATGTAAGAATGCCATGATTATGATCAAGGTTTAATCAAAGATACGGTCTGATAATTTCTTCTTTTCATAAGTCTGATTTTTGTTTGTTTTCTGTGTAAGATTCCTCTTTTTACTATTGCACTTCTTTTTCTTCTTCAGTTTAATGATCTACAATGATGAAAGTGTTAAAGATGAAATGATGTGTAATTCTTCTTTTCCTTTGCTGATATCCCGATTCTAGCATATATATATATATATATATATTTCGGTTTACTTTTAGCTTTTTCTTTCAAGGTGGGCCAGGCATTTCCCGTTAGTTAATGAAAGGATTCGTTAATAGTTTCTTTATCAGTGATGTCATCATTAATAACGTTTGCCCCAGGTTTTAATAATTGCTTAAAAATTATTTAACTCATTGTTTTACTAATTGCATGACAGAACAAAACAATTTTGAATGCTATGACCAACTTGAGGAAATTTCCAATGCCATGTCCAACTAATAAGGTGATCCAGCATAAAGTTTCCAGAACCAGAAAGAGCTGTTTTTGACAATAGTGTAAATATGGATTATTCCTAACTTTTTAAGGTACCGCTTGTCGAAAATATAGTTTAACGCATAGAGTTCCGGAAGTAGATGCCAATTGAGAGCCTGTAATAACTGTTATATCTATTTTGATGATTTCGAAATGCAACTGTTCTGTAGGTACACAATGTAGGGGATTTAACATTTGTGTAGCCCTACTTTCAATTGTATTATTCACACGATTCATATTTATGACACGTAATAATGGGCCTACTGTATCACCAACAAATACGGATCGAATTATATCACAATATACATTCATTATAGATGTAAATCCTAAATGTACATTTGGAACCATTTGCCCTTGTTGCATATCTTTTAGTATACGTTTGGATCAAATCCCAACTTCGCATAAAACTTTGTGATAATGCAAGGTCCACATATGTCTTTATGAAGACGTCATATGAACGAAGTATTACTTTCAGAAATGTAGGAAATATGTAAATTTGTAAATCTGTTGTGCATATTAATTACCTTTATCAACTCTGAGATATCAGTTTAATAACTCGCATAAATAGGTGTATACTTTCATTCATCACTGTTTGCAGGTTTGAAAAATATTTATTCTTTTCTTCACTAATATTTAGAATTAAATGAGAATAATTTATCCTTGTAGCAGTTACTTCCAGCTTTTCATGGAATTTTATTTTTCATGAAGATTTGTAGTGTATGAAGTTAAGGTGTTACGAAAATATTTCATAGAATTATTATTGAGAATCGTAAAGTAAAAATCTCCATCAGGTTCTATTGTGCTTCTTTATGTTCTTAAGAAATGATGCAGGTATTCAGGATTCGAAAGAATAAGGATATCCTTTCCAATGAACAAGATATTCTTTTCTGCTACCATTTCTTCTTGTGCGTATGATTTTACCTATGTAAAACATTTTTGATAACGCCACAGATTGTAATTCCTCTCTCTAAAATAATCCATCTAGTGTTTCCTTGTTTAAATCTTTTATTTCATTAGCAGATGGATCTCCAGTATAATATTCTACATTTTAAATATTTTTCAGGTCCAGATTTGCTTGCATCCTTTATAAAATGTACGTTTAGTTTAGTAACTCGTACTGTATCACAAATCTTAAGATGTTTTGAAAAATATAGATTCTTCTTCTTCATCATCTTACTATCATACTGATTATGTCATACTTATAATGGTTATTTTGATAAACATTTGCAAGTGACATATTAATGCTTGAATGATAATCTTTATTCTGTGATTTCACAAGAAGAGGTAATACATTGTTTCCCTTCAAGTACTACTATATTGTTTTATTTCACTTCCTTTATGTTTTCCGAATGTAATTGGTTTTCTATCCGGGAAAATAATTTAATGCTTTTAAAACTTCATTTGTAAGTTTAGATTTCATTGGCGGAGCGCTGGCATATCGATTGAACACATTTATTACTGTAAGAATATAACGATATCCGTCATTAAATTTATGAAGAGATTGAAGATTATTAATATCATTTCCACACTCATTCTGATCATTATTTACTAGATGCAAATTTCTTGTGATACGACGAAGTACTGTTTTGTGTAACGCAGAAAGTTTCAGTATCCACCTTCTTATAAAGTGTATGGAAATTTTATTGTATGTAGTTATCCATAATATTTTAGCAGTTGAAAATAAAGCAGGATGTGATGGATTGTAATAAATTTTGTTCAGCTGCTTCTTTGTGGTTTCCATATTGACCATACCGGAGTTTTACACGCAATTTTCCTTTTCCTTCTCGGGATACTAATTTATCCATTTCTTCTACTTTTTCTTCTACAAATGATTTTGGTAGCTATTCCCTTGACGATGAAGATACAGCTGGTGCCTTGTTTCGTCGTAAAATATATAACAAACATTTGGGATCTCCAATAAGTTGTTGTGGTGTGTTATTAGAACTTAAATAATTTTAAAAATGCCATCCAGGTGGATTTCTGCGTTTCCGTTGTCGCGAAGCATTACAAATTATGTCTAAAATGTGAGATCATTCTAGCTTACCACATTTGATATAAATAGTTTCTTCTTATCCCATAAGATGGTATCAACATGTTCCATTCTGTGCAGTAATTCAGCACATTTGCAAAACATTTTGGGAATAAATAACAATATTTCTTCTTTTACTTGAGGCTTTTCCGATTTAATTGACGTAATCGAAAGTGTCACACCTTCTCGTTTTCGTATTAAATGTAGATATTTTTGAATAAAATTTTATAATGATTTAATTTTTGTTCATTACTAACAGGATAAATGTAGGGTTTTGCATTTCTCGATCCAATCTAGATTTCTCCTGGGCTATGGTAACGAGCTGACTGTATACGATTAACAACTTCAGGTCGAACTAAAATGAGTTTCTTGTGTTCTCCATTTCACTAGCGGGAAAGTAAATTTGATAACGCATCATGTAAAATAGGAGCTAACGATGCCGGTAAAATCCACACTTTGCCAAAATAGATTCTTTTTTCTTTTCGATTGAGATTTCTTTGAACACAAAGTGTCGAACCGCCTCTTATATCGTTTATTCTTCTTCTGCGTCCTTGTAAGGGGCACAATCCCTTTCAATACATTATAATAACTTAGTGAAATTGTACGAATCATTCAAGAGTCTCCATTTGCAACTATAGCTTTACATAATTTAGGATTTGCTTTGCACAACATACGAAGATCTGCATGTTTTACTCTTGCCACATATTGATAGAATGAAGAACCAAAGTTTAAACCTAGCCTGATAAAAACATTATCACCTACATCTTCTTCTTTCTCGTTAAATCATAATCGTAATGATAAACATCATCAAGAAATATATTTGTTTGAAAACGAATTTCATCTATCGTATCCAGTTTCAAATTTATAAATAAATATTCAAATGGAAACTTTTTTGCATCGTTGAAACTTCCTTGAAAAAGTTTTGGATTCTCAGCAGTTAGCTGATAAATCGTATTTTTAATTTTTATCCCTTGGATTTCTAAATAATACGAGATAAGAAAAACTGAAACTCATATCTCTACTTCCTTTTCCCTGGTGAAATATGTGTTGTGAATATTACACTAAGATTACTACGAGGGCTATCCAGAAAGTAGATTACGTTTTCGTCTGTGTCCGCTAGGGGCGGGGCTAGCGCGGCCATCTTGGGGTCAGAGCGTTGCGCAGCTCAGTCGGCATCTAGCCGTGCTAGTGGGAGGTTCGTGCTGTGCTCCGTTAAGATACTGTGACGGTTTGAAATGTCTGCGTTAATTGAAAATCCCGCGAGCTGCGAGGTGCGTGCAGTAATAAGGTTTCTGACAGCAAAAAACTGTAAACCGATAGAAATCTATCGGCAGCTGTGTGAAGTGTATGGGGACAACATTATCACTGAAGGTGGAGTGCGACAGTGGGTCATAAGATTTAAAAATGGCCGAACCAATGTTCACGACGAAGATCGAAGTGGGAGACCCAGCAAAGTGACTGCCGAACTTGTCGAAAAAGTCGATGTTAAAGTCCGTGAAAATCGAAAGTTCACAATAACGGAACTTTCTTTGAGTTTTCCACAAATTTCGCGAAGTTTGTTGCACGAAATCATCAGCGAAAAGCTTGGTTACCACAAGTTTTGTGCAAGATGGATTCCAAAAATCTTGACAGAGGACCACAAAAATCAGCGAATGGCTGCAGCGTTACACTTTTTGGACGCCTACAATAAGGATGGTGACTCTTTACTCGATCGCATCGTTACTGGTGACGAAACATGGGTGAAACACGTGAACTGTGAAACGAAATTGCAATCAATGCAGTGGGGGCACACAGGTTCTCCCCAAAAACCCAAGAAATGCATGCAAACAATGTCGGCAAGGAAGATGATGGCGACTGTTTTTTGGGACAGAAAAGGTGTGATTTTGGTGGACTTCCTGGAAAGAGGCACTACAATAAACGCTCAAAGGTATTGCCAAACTCTGCAAAACCTCAGAAGAGCAATTCAAAACAAGCGCAGAGGAATGTTGAGCTCTAAGATCTTGTTGATTCACGACAACGCCCGGCCCCACACGGCAAATGTCACGCGTGAAGTTCTTGAATCTTTTCAGTGGGAGTTGTTTCCTCATCCGCCGTACAGTCCCGACCTGGCACCGAGCGACTTCCACCTATTCCCAGCAATGAAGAAGTGGCTGGCTATGCAGCGTTTTGATGACGACGAACAGCTGCAAGAAGAGGTAACGAAGTGGTTGAAGTCGCAGGCGGCCGAATTTTTCGACGAAGGAATTTCCAAGCTCGTACATCGCTACGATAAATGCCTTAATTTGAATGGTGACTATGTCGAAAAGTAGTATTTGTGTGTGGCTTTCATCTGTATATAATAAAATTTGTTTCCTATACTTTGTTGATTTTTTATTCCAAAACGTAATCTACTTTCTGGATAGCCCTCGTATGATGAGAACCCTTTGTAAAGGAATCAAACATATTACGTTTCACTTTACACATATGGTCATCAATAATAATGAGGTTCATTTTCAGGTAAAAAGTATTTTCTTCAAGATAATTTTGCAATAAATTGTGTTGTCATCGGAATTTCTCTGTATGTATTTTGTTACTCTTTATACTTAAATATTACGAAACGATGTATTAACCATGCGTCATAAATTAGATAGAAATCAAATTGGAAAAGTAGTTTTTCCACACTGGTCCTACAACAATACATGAAAAGGAATGATTCCACGTCGTGTGCATGTTAAGGAGTAGGATAATTGTCTCTTCATTTGTATATTTATAAAATGCCATATTATATTTCCCTTCTTTTTTCTTTTCTTTGAATGAGTGTATCTATATTGTAGAGTATTATATGAATTTGAAATCTACGTAGTTTTACGTAATTCTCCTCAAGAGTTTTGTTTCGGGCATGGTAACGATAGTATGATTTCTGTTTCGCCTTTTTGTCCTCATTAGCAATTTCATCTTCGGCGGGACGTATTGCTTCTTCTTCTTCTGCCTCATCTTCATTATCTAATATAAAATTTTCCTTACATCAAAATTTCAGTGTTTTGAAGAGTTATAATTTAATGAAAAGCCTTGTATTTTGCACAATTGATACTCCTTATTCGTACTAGGATGAAAACAAGCAATGCATAGTTCTTGGGTACAGCCAATACATATTCTGAGACATATGAGTCTACGATATTCGACTAATACATTTTCTAAATCACCTAAAAATTCACCAGTTGAAATTGTGCTTTCAGTAGCCTTTTAACTCTAAATTACTGAATCAGTATTAAAATCCAATAATCTTTCTTCTAGGTTTTCCAAATACTTATAAAATTCCAATATAGCACTTGTTGTTGTGTATGTGGCTATGAAAATATGTACGTTTGGAAATGATACAAGGACTTTTGTTTATTGCCAATATAAACATAACATGTCATCGTTTACTGGAAATGTTTGATGTATGTCTATATCATGTGATGCTAATTTATCATAGAATTGCTTGGAGTCATTACTATTGCAGTCCTCACCTTGACCAAATTTTCCCCAAAGTGAATTTAACATCTGTTTAGCTAAACTCCCAAGTATTGGATTATGTTTAATTTTCATTACGTATAGACGCATTTCTTCTTTCTCAGAAAATTGCACTCCTCCTTTAGGTCACCTCTTTAACACCATAGCGGTTATGCACTATCTTCCGTTTTTGCTTTTAAAAAGGTGTTTATATATTTTCAAATAGTCCGCCAATTTTCGTTTTTTCGTCATATTGAACAACATCATGAGCCCAAATTTCATGAATGTCCAATATTTTGTACCGTTTTTAAATGCTTTTCTTACTTAATCTGCTATCCAGGCACCATGCAGAATTCAGTCTTCATTACTGTGATTAGAAGCTGACTGGTTTATTTCATTGCAGCATGTACGACAAAGTGCAGACACTATTCTATCATTTCATTTATAAGGCAATAGTGGTTGGAAGAGAGCTTTGGAGGAACAACGCCTGCTACCTTTAACTAATCCTGCTACCTCTTCAATGCCCGGAAAATCTTTAATCTCCAGGCAAATGGATAGTTGGGTGACGAATTGAAAATTTCTTAGTTTTACAATGGAATGGGTACCGGCTATTAACATCTTTGTAACACAATTTTTCTACTTCAGAGCATTGTGCTTTATGATACAAACATATGGCATTAACAAGCCCATTCATAAAAACTGTCACGAGGATTGAATAGGGTTCTATTTATGTATCGGTGATTAGTAACATACTTCTTCATCCTTTAATTTTCTAAACACTTTTTTAAATTTCACAAAACCCATTTATAGGGAACTTCACCGCAAAATTCTTTTAATTTTTGAATCTTCGTCTTCGTTGGTTCATATTGAAATTCCGTAGTGTCTAGCATTGTAGTGTATGGGTTCATTTCGGTCATTAGGGTAGCAACATTACAGCCGTGAGAAAAAATCCTTCATATTCCCACACATGCATTTTTCTTGTATCTGGGTCGGTCCATTCTCCATCTACTTTCTTCATGCAATTCGTTTTTCCTTAGTACGCTGCATTTGCAATTTGAATGTTTCTTGTTGGTTTTTCCAAAGCTAACTGTTGTAAGGCTTCAAATGATTTGTAATCCTCCATCGATATCTGTTCTTTGTATGATACCAATAGCATTTTCCTTTAAGAAATTTATTCGATACACAATGATACATGCACTAGCGATTTTTAGACATTAAAGTAAAAGGTTAACAATCGTTTCCGATTCAAATGTAGCCATAAAGGATATTCATGCTTGGCGTAAAACTGCGACATCCTGTATACAATACTTTATAAGTTCTTCTTTCATTTAAAGTTGCCACATCTATGTTCTTTATAACAATCCAGGAACTTGATTCTTTCGATTACATTCATCGTATCTGCTTCATAGTACCTAACGTCTTGAAATGTAAATTCACACAATTAGGTCTCACGTCGATTGACAAAATATAGAAAATAGCCATTACAGGATTGAACACGAAATGCACCACTTAATTTACTTAAGGGCATGGATAGAAAAGTTAGTGAATCCATGAGGGTACATTAAATACTTCAATAGAATGTTCGTCCCATTCGTGATCACTTCTGGACCGCAGTTCATGTCAAATATGGTCTTTATGATGAAATGTGCATCCTAACTTTTAGAAGGATGGGAAGTGATTGATTTAATGCTTAGACGTCGTTTTTCACTTCTATTAAATCTTCTCCATGAAATATTTTTCACGTTTTCCACAAACGATACATTCATATTCCATGCTGTTTCTTCATAACGACGGTAACATGCATGCTGGCTAACCAAGACTTTAGGTATATGTTTATGTATGTTTGCGTCATCATCTTCTATTTTAGCATTTTGCGTTCATTCAATATTACAACATTATGCAATTCGTATCTTTTCAATGATAATCTTTTGATTAGATTTTGTGATCTTACTCTTTCATTAATTTTTAACTGCATTCGCTATTATGTGGTAGAAAAGTATAGCAAAGGTTACAATACCTTTCTCAACATACGTGAGATCATTTTTCCTTCACTACATAATTTTCAATCTCTGGGGACAACATTTCGCAATTGAACAAAAAGGTTTACGACTTCGATGATAAGCTGACTTGTGATGTTCGTAGCATAACGGAGCATTATATTTCCGATTACATTCATTTCATATAAAATGGCCTTCTCTAAAATCACATGGTTATTTCTCTTGACATTGATAATATACAGCTATACTATGTTTCAAATATTTATCCTTATTTCATATTTCTTCTGACAACTTCCACAATAAAGATTGCAGCTAAATCATGCTGTCAAGCTTTCAATTACTTTGTAATGATTTTCTAATGAAAAATAAATTTAAAGATTTTCCTGGTTACCGCTAGGTGACGCTTCAAACATAGCATCACTTCCTGAAATTAACCTATATTCTTGACTTTCTAATCCTTTAAATGTTCTTGAAATTTTCTAGTTTAAGGAATTCCACCACCACGACTCAGATCTACATTAGCTGCTTCATAGAGATCTTTGGTTTCTTTTTCCACTATACATTTACATTGAATTTTATATCTACTCTATTCAGTTTGTTTTTTCCTTTGTGTTTTTTAACCCTGTAGCAATAACGAATGCATTTAATAAGCACCTTGTACGTTTTTACTTAATTGTCATAATATCCCGGTTTTCCTTTACATATTTAGTGTTCAATGGTCTCAAAGGACCTTGTCCTCTTGGCATACGTACATGATGGAAGTTCACAATACAATCTTCATTTATTAAAAAACACATTAATTTCTAGTACTTTTTCACAACTCGCCCAAAACACTTTTGCTGAGAGATTTCTAGAGTCTCTGAATGATTACCAAAAACGTTCGGTGATCTTTTTTTTCATTTGTGATTGTTATTTTTACGTGATCAGGTTGATACACATTAAGTAGCAAATAATGTATTAGAGCCGTAGAATTTTTTCGATTGCAAGAAAAAGATTTTCCTCGTCACGCTAAACGGACTGGGGCTTTCCTGGAGCTAAACGGACTCTTGGCATTCTACCCTCCATATTTTATATTCTGTACTGTCTTCCGCGTTCTTCCGTTATATGAAATATATTGTTATGATGATTACGACAATAATTCCCAAATCGCATTTTTACACATATGTTTAGCTCTGCTTCAACCTCAGATAGTAATTTAATCATTCTCTTCTCTACATCGTCTAAATCAATTTCTATTTCTTCGTGCTCAGTATTAAACTCTGATAGTATATCCACAAGAAATGGACATATATCTTTTTCTTCTTCTTTTCCAGGATTTGGAAGTAAATCGTTAATCGAATATTGTAGTTCATTTCGTATAATTTTCTTTCTCTGTATTCTTCCTTATCTTAATAATTTTTTATATCTGTGAGGACGTAAGATTTTTCAGCTTTTCCTCATTTGCTTCTATTCAACGTTTTCTTTTTCTTGGACCCACGTCTTTATTTTTTCTATACATTCGACTTTTCCTTTCCTCTTTTCCTTCTTTCATCAGCTTTCATTAGAATTCCTATTTCGTTTTCTATTATTTCCACTAATATTTCAGGTTTCTCAACTTCCTCTTTACCTTCTTCTCCAAAATGGGAAAATAATTCGTCAAACCGAGTCGCTAATTCTTTTAGGTAAAATTCTTATTCTACAATGTTTTCTTCCTCTTTATAAGCCTCTTTTATGATTTGTGAGAATGCTAAAGTTCTTAACACTTCATCGTATGTCATTGCTTCTGCTTACTTTTCTTGTGACCACTTTTTAATTTTTTATGCCAGCTGACGTTCTTCTTGTTCTTGTGTTAGCATTATACTATCTTCGTTTTTTAATATTTCTTTCTATTTCTCATCTTCCCTTACGGTTACGTTTATCACATTTTCTTCGTCTTCCTCTTCTGCAATTTCAATTTCATTAAGTGCATCTCTTTCCTCTTCTACTTTGGTAATGTTTATTACTACTTCTTTTTCTTCTTCTGCTATTTCAAATTCATTAACTGCGTCTCTTTCTTATTACTCTGCTTCTTGGGCATTTATATCTGTTGGTATTCTTACTTCATTATTAGCTTCTTCACTTCTTCGTTACGTTCCTTTCTTGTTCCTTTCATCGTCTTCTCCTTTTTCTTCCTCCTTGTGAACTCCTTTCTTCCTCTCACGATCATCATCTTCTGCCACGATTACATCATCTATTTCTATTAGAATAGCTTTCGTCTCTTAATTCCACACATACTCTACTTCTTCTACGTTGTTTATAAAGTCTGTAATATCTTTTAATAGTTATTGAGTGCTTTTTTTTGTTTCTCCATTGCATTCCTCCCTATATGTATATAAGTATTAAAAATTGATATTTCCCTATATGTATATAAGTATTTAAAACAGGATATATAAACATTTAAAACAGAAGTATAAGTATTTAGAAAGGATGTAGGCATTTGAAAAAGTTATACCCATATCCATAAGGATAAGAAAAGGAGTATTTTATTTGTACTCGGCCTATAATCAAAACGAAATTCATCTCATCATTGAACACTGTACATATAGGTTTCAAAATAGCTATAAAACATAACAAAGCATAATATATGCATAACGAAAGGTAAGTCTGAACTGTATGTCAAGTAAAAGATAACCAGAGCTTTTCAGTACGATTTTGTTACTTGTGCGATAATGAATGTTTTCGTATTCATAACATAAAGACGTGAGAGAAACAAATATATGTTTACAGTTTGCAATCTTGCTTGACGTGTGTTTTCTGATGGACAAACACTCTTTGCGTGTTTTTTCTACTTATTCTTCCGTTTCGCAATTTTCGCTTCCAACCGATTCTCTGTGGTGATGGCAAATGACAGCTAGAGTGATTAATGTTTCTATATTAATTATTTCAGGGAAGCAGTAGTTCATGATAGAATGTTAATCTATCGTGCGTGAGATTCCTGGTTCTTTCCAGAATGCATCAAACGGATTTCAGCAAACAGTATATATGCATGGGATTCTACATTTACTATCTATCTAAGTCGTCAATATTATTAACGTCTTCCTTAGTTTTGAAGCAGTATCGTAAACAATTTTAAACAGTAGTAGCCTCATAATAAACATCAAGAATTTATTTGGAGTCAGTGGTTGTAGGAGTATATCCCATCTCAGTAATTACGAAAGCAATGGATTTGAAACTAATATCGATCATTTTCAATTATTTTACATGTCTTGATATCACCCCCTTGGTGACCTCCAATTCTTCCCCCATTGATGATGAGATTTGTAATCGTAGCCTCATCATAATCGCAACGACCCGGAAACAATGAATTGTAGACTAATATCGACTGTTTTGAGTTACTTTATATATTTCAATATCATCCCTTGTGACTCAGACTCTCAGCGTCATAGATGATGAGATGATGTTATCAGAGTTTCATCACTGTCTCCAGCAAAACCAAAAGCTATGGATTTGACAATAATATCGATCATTTTCAAAGGTTTTTACGTCTTGTCATCATCCCTTGGTGACCCCCACTCACACTCCATAGATGATGCGATGATGTGATCGGAGTTACATCACCAATCACAGCAAACCTGAGAAATATGGATTTGACACTAATATTGACCGTTTTGAACATATTTTACATGTGTTGATATCAACCCTTTGGTGAACCCTACTCCTTGCCACATAGATAATGAGATGATATGATCGGAGTTTTATCACTAATCACAACAACCACGAAAATTATGGATTTGACATTAATATTAAGGAATTTTGAATTAGTTTTACATGTCTCGATATCGTCCCCTTTTTGAGGCCCACTCCCACCCCCACAAATGATTAGATGATATGATTGGAGTTTCATCACTGTTCACGGTGACACCAAAAACCATGATTTTAACAATAATGTCAATCATTTTTATTATTATTAGTTTTAATAATAATACCGATATCTCACCCTCTATTAACGGTGTTCTTTAGCTCATGGTGGATAAATTTGAAAGCAACGTGAATTACAGTTTACCCAAAAACACTTTTTCTTGGCATGGGACAATGACCAAATTTTGAAAATTTTCGGTTCACTTCTCTGGTACCCAGACCGCACATTGACAGACAGACAGACAGACAGACTCTTTATTTTTATTTATATTACAAAAGTAGAGGGTTACGGTGGTTCAATGTTAGAGCATGTATGTTTGGTACGTGAGATGCCAGAAACAATTACAGCGTGTTTGCTGGGTTTTGCCTAAACTTATCATTTGATACTATAAAAGCTAAAATACACATATCTTAATTCATATTCTTATTTTAACAATACAACAGTTGATACGTCTTTTCGTTCAGTGTTCAGCATCATTCTCTCAGATAATTCTTTAGACACGTCAGCTGATAAAAGAAATGAAATACGAAGCATCAACACACACACACACACACACACACACAACTAGATAATCTGTAATCTTATCTTTTATTCTTGAGACTATACAACGTATGCATGTAAATGTATACGAAGACTATGTCTTTTTATCACTGAATTCATTGTACAAGAGAAAGAGCTTCTTTTCCATAATTCAATCAAGTGCTAACCTTGTATTCGCCTATATTTATGTGTTCCTTTCTTTAACGATACTATTCATTGTCATTACCAAGTACAAAAAGACTAAGCAATACAGTTTATTCCTTACTGTCTCTCGAGCTCCCCTGTAGCTGAACGAAGATATAACACAGTTTTAATGCTTCAGGCATAATCACGGGACATAAGACTTTAAGTAATATTATTATTTATTTAATATTTCTAGATTCTTTTTACTACCTATTTTACAAATAACAGCAAGGAATAACATCCATTCACAGGTATTGAATCCAGCGGAAGACGAACGTCCGATCACGAACACACTGTTACAACTATCATTCAGAATTAATCCTTTCCTGTTCTATACAGGCTTTCAGCACACACACACACACACACACACACACACAGAGAGAGAGAGAGAGAGATAATCACTTGAATACCTTCGACAGAAACTGGTCTTAACAAGAGCCTGGGTTTTATTCTATGGAATCTATGAAGTAAATACTTTTCCAAGTACTTCAGGCAAAAAAGTGACTTTGAAACGTTAGTTAATGTAAATACACATCTTCAACTATTAAAGGTATCGCCTCATCTTCATACATTATCCATAACGAATGTTACGTGTAACCTAAACGCCATACTAACTTCCATTTACATTTTCAAATATTAGATTTGAGTACACAAATTCTCGTCCTCGGTCTTCAATAAACGTTTCATAATGTGATGCTATGTTACCTATAAAAGTGAATTTAAGTGAATTCCCTTAATAACTAAGATCAAAATCGATGAATATGATCATCATTGTCATTATTTCTTCAATAATATCCTTCACATGGAACCCACTTTCTATGGGAAGCTTCCATCATTGAATACCTCAACCTCTCCTCATAGCTAACCAATCACGGAGTTCAAAATAACGAACTAGTCACTCTAGACGTGGGAAAGGACCAATGAATATAGCAACGACCAATAAGTCATATTTCATCTTGTTTTTACAGGCGTCTAAAGGGAAAAGGCCTAAGGCTATATTTCGATGCTGCTGCTGCCGAAGTTCTTCCAATAACAACCCAAGGCCACTTCAATGTCTATGGGGTCTGAATACATAAATTCCCATCCTTCGTTTTCAAAAAATCACGAAATGCAATATTCACCTTTGTAACTAAGACCAGTTTGGTCATACGACAAATTTCGTATAATCTGGTAACAAAGTCTGTTTCCATGGACACTTACAGTCTTCCACTGGGGGCAGAGTCCAAAAAACTACCCAATACACCACAATTCACGAAAAGAAGAGGAAAAAATCGTGTTTCATCTTGTTTATACATCCAGTAGACGTCTTAGAGCATGAATATGTGTTAGTTCTTTATTCCGCACATAGAAACTAATCATCCAGCGTTCAGGCCGGGCCTAAGTTTCAAAGGTCAAAACCTGCTATTCGCCGTGACCTCTGCTGTATCAGTCTTGGTTACATTATTTTGATTCTATGAGAAATGTAAATGGTGTGAATTTGAAAACAAACTAGTTACGATATTTCTAGAAGGACATAGAATAATCATTGATTTCACTTTAGAAGAAGCAAGTCATTCATATGAGTTCGAGAAATACTTGTTCTTTTAATGTATTACATACTACAAAATAATTAAAAACTACTAATATTCGCAGGAAACATCTCTTAATATAATGTTATTCTATTCCTAACCTAGATAGCAACTTTCAAAAACAAAAATTAAAACTTATTTACCTAAAATATATATTTCTAAACACATTCTCACGTTATTTCTTGCAAGAACAAGGCAATATCTCGTATCATACACAACCCTAAATAAGAGAAAAGAAAAATAAATTCTAATCTCTAGACTTCGACTAAGCTTGTGACGAGAACTACAAACAGAAAAGAAATATGATGAAAAGAGAGGACAGGGATATGATTCTGCCATGCCGGTTGGTAGGTTGCCACATTTTAGAAATGTCTATTATCACATATATGCACCGCATCATTTGAATATTTTGTTTTTAATCCATTTATCCGATTACATACTGGGAATACTGTATTGTTACGATACTATACGTCGGAGGTCCCTGGTTCGATTCCAACGACAGACTTTTGGATATACGTCACCTACTCCGCTGGATTATTTTTATTTTTTTTTCTTTCCTCGGAAAGTTCAATTATGTAGTCTCAAGCTTCCTAGAAGCATATTTGTATACCTTTGTGTTTTATTAAAAGATAAGTGCAATAGCAGATTCCTTTAACCTCATATAAAGTCACTACCCTTGTTTGTTTTCCTACCTTTGTGCAACTTATCAACTTTCTACTTGTGTCTGGCTACGTTTCCATTTCTTGGCAGTGTCACTAGTCTGCGTTTGAGGACATTGCTCACATTCAACTTATTTGTAAATATTTCGAGCGCCCAGTTAGCTTTTCTCTAGCTGACTCATTCGATTGCCTCAACTAAAAGTTATGGTCTGGTAACTACGTCAACGATTATTAAGTGTGTATTTTGTGTTTTCTACTTTTCGCTGAGGTTTAGCTTTGCACCTGAAATTCCTCAGAAAATACAATTCAGGATCAGGAGGTGAAGTCCCCAGCGTGTGAGGTCTTCGACTCTCAAACGTTTTGACTCATGTGACGTCACGAACACGGTGTTAGGAGAAGGTGAGTTATGGAGTGACCATATTTGGTATTGAGGAAATCAGGAGGTGTGGTTTGAGACCTCGGTCCGGGAAACAAAACTGGATGGTGAGTGTTTCTCGGGGCACTTCGTTTGGAGTTGGAAGAACAGCAACGAGCCAGCGAGAGGGAGAGAAGAATGGAGTTACTAACTTTGAAGAAGGTACTGTTTATTTCGTCGAAACAATAAGTGACTACGCCAGACTAATTACTCTTATACTTAATTTTCCTTTCCTTATCTGCTGCACTTTTAAAAGCAAATTTGAGCATGAGTTATGATTTCTAAATACCATGAGCTACATTTCCCACATGCTTTAGTTGTAGAATTATCTTTCAGATGAGATTTATTTTTATATTCCAGCGCTAGTTGCTGGTGGTGGAGAAGATACCCCAAAATCTAGTCATCTATCGGTCTCATAATGACCAAAGCGATAGATGATACCAAGCTAAACTTACAGAGCTATTTAGTCATGTTTCATGATGGAGATGCTTTAGGTTTGATCTCTGTAGTACCTGTGCAGCTGGGTTAAAAAAAAAAAAAAAAAAAAAAAAAAATTGGCGTTTTCACTTTTTTGTTCTGACTACATTTATTTGGAGATTATTTTTATATGTTGCGTTACTTTGCTGAGGACAATGTGTTTTTATCTGATTTTTGTGATGATTTAGATGCTACTGAATTTTTTGAGCCGATTATTACATCATCTCCGGGTCGCATACATTTTACGCGACAATGTTTTGATAAGATTAAAAAGCAATTACAATTTACGCATTCGCTTTCGAGTATTGACACTGTTTCTTCATTAGATTCTGACAGGTTTGAGTTTACTGTAGACATGGCTGTTGGGGGAAATCAGGATAATATTGGCATTTTGAGTCATATCCTTCGGCCAGAACCATTTTTTGGACGTATGGGTGATGATATTGTTCGCTATATCGATCAATTTGAAGTATTGGCTCAGGTAAATAATTGGACAGACGTAAAGAAAAAATGGATTCTGGGTTCGCTTTTAAAGGGGTCAGCAGCCTATTGGTTTGACACTACGTCAAAACAAGCAGATTTTCCGGAGTTGTCATATGAGCAGTTTAAACAGAAGTTAATAGCTGCTTTCAAGGACGCGCTTTTGCCTCAACTTACAGAACAGGAAATGCGAATGCGAGAACAAAATGAAGGAGAGAGTATTCTATCATACGTTTACGCCAAGCGTAATTTAATTTTACGTAACGATAAGGACGCGCCAGTAGCTAAGCAAGTGCAGTTAATAATCGATGGATTATCTCCGGAGTATATGAGATTGGCAATAAAAAAACAATATGTTACTGTTGAAGCTTTAGTGCAAGATTTGTTGGACGAGGAGAAGGCGCGCGTGTTGTTGGAAAGAAAAGCAATTGAAAAGCTGATTAAGAAAAATCCGTTATTAGCAAATTCTCAGTTAATGCAATGTAATCCACCTGAGAATACTCAAGTTCAATCGGCTTCTGTTCCGCAAAGTCAGCTTTCCCAGGCTGTAGTACGGACTTTGCCCTCTCAAGCTACGAATACACAGGAAACTGATCAGGTTAAAGATCAGCTGGCTGCTATACAAAAGCAATTAACGCAATTGTCTTTGCAAGCAGAAAATAAGAGGACAGATGATCAACGTTCGTTTTCGAGACGTAATAATAGTAATAACAATAGTAATAACAATTATGGACGTAATTATAATAGACGGGGCAATGGCCAACGGTTTCAGCAAAATCGTTCCCGGGGTGGTCAGAATAACAATGCAGGGAATAGGACGCAGCAGAGGGGTCCTATTATTTGTCATAAATGTGGAAAAGAAAACCATATTGCCACCCACTGTAGAAGTAATTTAAACTGATCAATAGAGTTGATGACGCAGGGCCATCAGCTCTTCAACGTCTTAAAGTCCCTATTCAGATTGATCGTGCGCTTCCTCATGTTAATGTTACTATTAATGGGAAAGAGAGTCCTTTATTATTGGATTCTGGATCACAGGTGTCTTGTATTGGTCAGGCCATGGTCCCGCGTTTTGCTAAAGTTCAAGCAACACATAGTTTTTTGAAAGGCGTGACAGGGAATACTTTGTCTGTTAACAAGATAGCTTTGGTTCGATTCAAGCTTGGATCTCAAGTTTTTTGCCATCCTTTCCGGGTTATCCCAGCGTATTCCCACCCACCCCTATTGGGGCAGGATTTTTTATTAGCACATAAGGCAAATTTAAATTTACATGATTTATGCTTGGAAGTTACGCGGTTTGGTAGGATTCCTAAATTTACTCTGCCCACCGATAGTACAGTTAATTCTGTGTCTAACGAATTTGCAACGCTCGTATCTCCTGTGTATAAGGTTTTTTCGTCTGTTTGGTTGCCCCCACGTTCGCGAACATGTGTTAAAGTGAAGAAATGTTTTGATTTATTGGGAAATAGAGATTATTTGGTACCTAATAAGTTCGTAGTGGGTGCTGTACATGTTTTATTAAGAGATACTGCGGTTGACAGCGTTAATTCACATATTTGGGTTTCGAATCCTACTGACAAGCAATTTTTGCTATGGAAGAATAAAGTTTTAGGGCATGCTGTTCTGAATAGGGAAGAACATTTTTGTAGTAATGTTACAGAAGATACTGGTCTTCAAAAGACTCAATCTGATAAATTTGATTGTACCAGGGTGGATGTAAACCCTGAACTCTCTGAACATGACAGACAACGATTTTATGATTTAGTTACAGAGTACAGAGATGTGTTTAGTTGGTCCCCGGACGATTTTTCAAAGGCACGGGACTATGTTCACGAATTTCAATTAAAGGATGAAGACCCAGTATACATCCGCCAGTTTCCCATCCCGTTCCATCTTCGGGATGCTGTTCACGAGCAAGTTGAACAGTTACTTAAACAGAACGTCATTCGTCCTTGTCATAGTAGTTACAATAATCCCATCATATTAGTTAAGAAAAAAAATGGATCTTGGAGGTTCGTGGCAGATATGAGATTTACGAATGCGAAAATAAGGCCTATTAATTTTCCTGTACCACCAATTCAGGACATATTAGTGCGTTCTAGTGGTAAAAACCTGATTTGTTCGACAGATCTTTCGCAAGGTTTCTTTCAAGTGCCTTTGTCTGAAAAAAGCCAATTAGTAACTGCTTTTTCAGTTCCTGGACTTAAGCAGTACTGTTTCACTTCCATTCCTATGGGAGGAGTTACTTCTCCAGCGGCGTTAAATGATTTAATGAAACTAACACTAGAAGGATTAGATGAAAATAAAGTATTTTATTATCTCGATGATATTTTGTGGTCAGACGATACGATAGATGGCATTATTAATACAACACGTGAACTATTTGAACGATTAAGACGCAGAGGTTTGAAAATATCTCCTGAAAAAACCAAATTAGGCCATTTTTCATTGGAAATATTGGGTCACCGCGTCTCTAAGCGTGGTATTTCTATTTCTGAACGTATTACTGAATCGATTCAAAATTATAGACGTCCAAGAACACAAAAACAATTGAAAAGTTTTTTAGGGTTGTGTTCATTTGTTAGAAACCACGTTGCCAACTTTTCGTCTATAGCGGAGCCGTTACAGCGTCTCTTGAAAAAAAATGTTCCATATAAATGGACGAGTGAACAACAACAAGCTTTTGAAAAGCTCAAAGAAGGGATCTTGTCTGCGCCTACTCTTATGAAATTTCATCCAGAAAGAGACGTGTACGTCGTCACGGACGCCTCACAACGCGGTTTAGCCGGGGCAGTCCTGCAACCTGAAAGTGATGAAAAAGATGCTCCTTTAGTTCCAATAGCTTACTGTTCTCGTGCTGTAGGGCCACACGAGAGATCATATCACCCATTTAATTTAGAATTAGCAGCTTTGATCTTTACGCTAAGACGCTTTAGATATTTTTTATTAGGACGTCACTTTTATTTGCGAACTGATTGTAGATCGCTGGTTTATTTACGTCAAACAAAGAATGTGGCTAAATTTTCTCGAATTCTTGCGGAGTTGGAGACCTATAATTACACTATTTCTCATATTCCGGGTGCTTCCAATAGTCTTGTAGACAGTATTAGTCGCCATGTAGATTGCACAAGAGACGAAGAGGATGAACAGAAGAATCTAGAAGATCCCCGGGTCTTTACTATAGAAGAAGACGATAAGTTAAAAGAAGAACAGCGGAAGGATTCCTGTTACAAAGATATCATTCTCTTTTTAGAAGGGAAAATACCGCAAAATTACGATATTGAACGTCAGGCACTGCGATATGAGATGAAGGATGGTTTGTTGTACCGAAAACATAGACGTCCAACTGGTACACAGCTGTTGGTAGCTATTCCTGCTTCCTTACGAGAGAAAGTGTTTCAGTCAGCTCATAGTTCTTCATTGGGTAGTTCACATTCAGGATTTACAAAAACATATAATTTGTTGTTAAATTCAGTATATTTTCCTTACATGAAAAAGTTCGTCATTGAGCGATGCAAAAGCTGCCAGGTGTGCCAACGTTTCAAAAAGGTACCGGGTTCGCCTCCAGGTGTTTTACAAACTATGCCTAGCGTGCCTCCTTTCTTTCGTATTGGTATTGATGTAGCTGGGAGGTATTCTGATGCCAATATTCTGCGGCACAAATATTTAGCAATCGCAATAGACTACAATACTCGTTATGTAGTAACGGCTACGTTGGGTGAACAGACAGCCGCTGCTTTGGCAGATTTTTTGTACAATCATGTAATTTTACGCTTTGGTCTGTTCAAAGAAGTGATTTTAGATAGATCTACGGCGTTTACTAGTTCTTTGTTTCAAGAACTATGTAATATTTTAGATATTAGAATGAACTTTGTTAATCCTTACTTTCACCAGACCAATGGTCTTGTTGAGACTTCTGTCCGCCATATTGAAGCACTATTGAAAAGGAAAGTGGATCCTAACAATCATGGTAGTTGGGTGGATCACGTGCCAGCCGTCACTTTTGCCCATAATATCACTGTGAACCATTCTACGTCATTTAGCCCATTTAAACTGTTACACGGAGTGGATCCTTATTTAGAGCACCAGGCTATCATTAATGGACCGTGTGTACACAGTGTGAATCAGGAGCGTCTAGCTACTCTTGTTGACATTAGAGAACAGGCTCAGGATAAACTTTTTAATCGATTTCGTACTTCAGAGAGATCTTACAATAAACATCATAGATCCGTACAGTTCACGGAAGGACAGCGTGTATGGATTTTTGACCCTTCAAGACGGAGAGGTAATGCCAAAGCATTTTCAGGATTATTTTTTGGACCTGCTGTTATAGTACGAAAAGATTATGAAAATGCTTATTTTGTGAAGTACAAAACTTCAAAGGGAAGAGAAAAAATTGAGTCGATTGCCATCACTAGACTTAAACCGTATTACCCGGATGTAACCCCAGAACCGATGACAGGCGAGGAAGAAGAAGAAGAAATACGTGACATGCAAGTGATTAATGTTGCCAAAGATTGTTCTCAACATAATATAGAGTTTAACCAGCTAACATTCACCACTGCACTCAGTGATCCCGTGGAAATTCAGCGAGTTGTGGATGTGTTGGAGCTTCCAACTTTAATGGATTCGTCTCAGAAATTCGCATACAAGAAGCCATTATATAGTTATAATGAGGACATTAACAGAAAAGTGAGTGTATATTATGGTAATATTGCGGATCTGAAGTGTGACATCGTGGTTAATGCAGCGAATGAGACCCTTACTCCCTTGTCTGGAGTCGACGGAGCAATTCACAGAGGGGCAGGGAAGGAACTATCTGAAGTTTGTAAAAAGCTAGGTTCGTTAAAACCTGGTGAAGCTAAGATCTCTTCGGCTTTTAATTTACCAGCGGAATATGTGTTATTTACTTGCGCGCCTAGAGATAATAATAAAAGAATTTTTACGACAATGTTACACAAATTGTCTACAACGCGCTTTGGAGAATAATTGTCGGACGATAGCGTTCCCTAATTTGGGGACTGGGAAATTCAATTTTGACAAGTTTCAGGCAATGAAGATTGCTTTATCCACGATTCGAAATGTTCTGGAAGCTAATTTGCAAGATTTCGATCGTATTGTGCTATGTATTTTTGATAAAGAGAACCGGAAATTATATGAAAATAATATGTTTGCATATTTCCCAGTGCGGATTTAAAAAAAAAAAAGACAGTGGTTAGTAGCGCATATATGAAGGTTAGTAGCGTTCTTACAGCTATTCTTACCTACATGTATTACTAATGACTTAAAAGTTAAAAAAAAAAAAAATTCACTAATGTTTCACATATTAGTGTATCACGCACACACTCTCACTGATCACTAGTCTTCGGTTATATAGATCCTGGACGAAGGATTTTCCTTTTACTTACCTGCAAAGAAAAAAAAAAGAAATTCAATTTGGATATTTATTATACTTTGATTTGACGTTAGTTTATTTTCTATTCAGATCATAAGCTTAAAAAAAAAATTACCAATTATGACATTTTTATACTAGCTGGTCTAGTACTTATTTTATTTATTTATTTATTTATTTTGCAATTTTCATTATGACTATTTTACTCGAGTATAATTGCGTAGATCATGATCTATATATATTACATGTTTACCTAATTGTGTATTTTACCCTGGTCTGTGACGTTTGAATTTCACTGAATTAAGACTTTAAACTGCAGTTTTCCTAATTTGGACATTAGTTATCTCTATTTTGATGTTAATTTCCTGATTATGACGTATTTTTTTTATATATATATCCTAATTTAGTCAATATGCGCATTTTATGATATAAGTTTTGCTTAGTTGTGTTATTAATTACAATATATACCTGTTTGAGTATCAATTTTAGTGTTATTTTTATTACAATTATGTCTTTATGACTGCTACGTTATGGTTTTTAAGTAATTTCAACATTTTATGAGAAGTATAGCAGTTTGATTTAATGCTGCTAAGCTGAGTTATTTTGTTTGAATGCATCTATTTGCTTTATTATTTAATGAATCAAGTTACACTATGGTAGTTAAGATATATATATATATATGCATTCTATACGTTAACGCACTTGAATTTTATTTGAGTTTTGTTTTGAGTTTAATTTTATTTATTTATTTTGGGTGTTATATGTGTGTTCGTCTGTATTTTTTACAGATGATCCTGGTTTTATCGATTGCCTTTGGTACTTCTGCCAATTTTGATGTGTCGATTTCAAGTGGATTTTTTTTTAATGAGTTACATGGCCACATATTATACCAATATGCTATTCCCATCATGTTTAACGTAAGTTTTACTTTTCCGCAATCCCTGCCTGCGTCTTCTTTATTTAAATCATTACACTGTGCCGATAATTCTTCGTATTCTATTCAGACATGCTCTTTAGCTCATAGTCTTGACGCATTACATTCACATATAGCGAGTAATTTTTTGAAAATTAATGAACCTTATAGATACCGAGAACATTCGCGTTCTAAGAGAGGTATTGCTATTCTAGGGAACCTTTTTTCATTTTGCTGTAACGTGGCTACCCAAGGACAGTTATCGTCTTTTCAGAAGAAACAAGATAAATTAGAATCTACAGTTATTGAACTAAGACAGCAGTTACTGAGGAACTCTGTGTATATTCAGAATGCGTCTGTGGAATTAACTAATTTCCAGGCGAAATTGGGTAAAAATTTTCAAAAGATGGAAGTTTTTTCTAAGACTTTGTTGGATCAATCTAAATTTTTGGCCAGGACCTTAGAAAATTTATCAAATAAGGACCAATTGGAAGTTTTTGCGATTTTGGGTGAATTATATCAGTTATCGATGCACATTTTGAAAGTATTAGAATTTCAGCGTTATCAAACGTCCATTCAAAGCTGCCGAGCAGGGAAGTTAGATCCCGTATTGGTGCCTTATGAAGTATTGCAAGCTCAGCTTCACATTTTACAGGAATCTATAACTAAACAACGTATGATTTTGGCTATTCCTGCTGAAGATATTGATATATATTATACTTTGAAATTACTTTCGTGCACTATTACTGATAATTACATTTTTGTGCATTTTAAAGTGCCACTTAGAGAACAAGATATACAATTTAAATTATTTTCAGTTAAGGCCATTCCATTTGGTTATCATAACCAAACATGTTCAATTAGTATTTCACCGAGTTATGTTATCTTTCAGGGTCATATTTTAGCCCTACCAATTACTGGATCAGACCTTTTGTCATGTAATTTGCAAGTTTCACCCTTATGTAAAATCCCATCACATGTTTCTGTGTCTTCTCATTTAGCGCAATGTTTATATAAAGGATATTTTGGTATAACTGTCCATGATATAATTTCATCTTGCTCTTATATTTGTCATGACAATTCTCAAAGCCAATTGCTGGAATTACAACCACATACTTATGTGTTGACTCATCCGCCTGCTACGGTTCAATTAGTGACTGGAACTAACACTAAACTCATAGACATTACAGATAATGCTAAGTATGGTTCGATTATGATTAAACTGCCTTGTGGTACGACATTAAGAGTTAATAGCCATTTATTTGCGAAAGCCGTCTTTCCTTGTTTTCAAACGGAATTAGTTACGCCTACTGTAGTGCATTTATTTCCGGCTTTCTTGTCTGCCAATAGTTTTGTTCACCTTAATCAGAAATTTAAAACTTATGAAGTTTTCAATTCCTCAAATTTATTAAATCTCAATTGGCACTATTCTGTACCTCATCTAAATCTTTCTAGTTATTCTGTCGCTACTGTGGTTCCCTATACTCCAATTTATTATAGAGACAATTTTATTCCTATTTTTCTCGTGGTTTGGAATATTATTTTGACATTAGCTATAGGTTACTTATTATATAAACAAGGTTTTTTCTTGTGTACTCTTTGTATGAAAGGCGCTAGAGCAGAATCTATGTCTTTGGATCAAGATGTGTTGTGGATCATTGTTCATATTGTGGAAATTTTATTACTGTTGTTAGCAGTTTTTCTGTTATTTAAAATTTATAAGCGACGCCCCATGTTACGTCGAAATCCTAAAGTTTTTAGAAGTGCTAGCCTGCCTCCACCCCCTCCACCAACTACTACTGAAAGCAATAGAACTAATGTTCATCCTTCGCCTTCAGTTTCTTATTTACATGACTATATAACATATTATTGATATTTATTGGAACTTACTGCAACTTGGGATTAGGTACTATTATTAGAGAGATATTTATAGGCGTTGATATAATAACTTTGTATTAACATTGTACAGTTGTATTGCGACATATATATTTTAAGAATTCGTAGTGGCAGATGATGCATTAGTATTTTGATATTGAGATTATAGTTACCTTGTGGAAATCCTTGGATGCATTGAAGCCTACGCCCCATTATTGGATTCAAGTAGGAATTCTGGAAAAAGAAGAAAAAGGTAGAAGTGGAGTAGTATCATCTTTATTGTATATGCATATGTTGTATAAACTTTGAATTTAATGTGATTAGAAGAAACAAAGATATTTATTAATAATAATACTACATAATTTGTACGCTACGACAGATCGTATTTTATTTACATTATAGACTGTGATTTTATTAGTGTTTAAACTTCTACCGCTGACTACGAACATACGTTTCACTTTCAATGCTTCGTCTGGACTTATTTTGCCTCTCTGATATGGATTACAATTGAGAAATCTACGCCTCAGCCTTGCTATTGGACATGGAAGTTTCTCGCCTAGTGGATTTTACTTATTGTGATCTTCGATCCTGCCGACTGGTTGTTGTTACGTCGCCCCGAGCAGTATTGCTTACGTCGCCCCGAGCAGTGGTTTCACCTTGGATATTTCACCTGGACATCTTCACTTATAGGCCGCGTTAGGTTAGGAGTAGTTTGGTGGTGGTCTGTCGTGTCCTATTTTTCTTGTCGGCAAGTGCGAATATGGACCGCGATAAGTCCATTTCTACGGACACCGTGAAGATTAAATCCTTCATGGTTCAATTTTCTTAAGACTAATAGGACCACTCTTTGCCCCCCGGTTTTGTTCCGCCAACATTCTGTGCTATTCTATGGGTAGTTACCTAGTTATGCGTAAATTATTAAGCTTTGTCTTCCATTAGAGTGAGATCTACATTAGAGACTTTACATTGTGGATTATTTATTTCATTCTATATTATAAAAAAAAAAAAAACTTTAGTGCAAGGCTGATTGTATTTCAATTAATTAATTTTTTTTTTTATTATTACTGCCCTTCGTTTGCTGTATACTGCTTATTAACTTTTGTTTCAGTAAAGAAGATTAAACATAACAGAAATATTATCATTATTTTTCTTATAAGTTTGCTTGTGCTTTACACATTTCATTACCGGGTTTGTTTCCGTTTATTTTGGCTTAGTTATTCGTTTATCCATATCAGTTTTTTCCCCCTACTTCAAGACTATACATATATTTATATTATAACTTTGTTTTTTTTGTTGTTGTTGTTGTATATTTGTAGGACTTACCTTTAAAATATCTTTATTTTGATTTTTCTCAGCATTTTTTTTAAAATCTTCTTTTGTTTTAGTTTATCGTACTAGATGTATGGCGTCGCCACTTTCGTTTATTGGAGAACTTGTCGTCTGCCTGGATTCGTCGTCCGATACAGCCTATGCCATCTAGTGTTTTTTAATCTTAACTTCGAGGTCGTAACTAAGTATGATTTAGGTTTTTTTTTTGGTTGTTAATTTTGAATATTGAGAAAAAATTGAATGTATACTTACATGTGTTTTTTAAGTTTCTTTTAGATGCCGATGATTGTTCTAGATCTTCCATGTATTCAGCTCTTAGACTCAATCATCTTGTTTGCGGGGAGGGCATGTTACGATACTATACGTCGGAGGTCCCTGGTTCGATTCCAACGACAGACTTTTGGATATACGTCACCTACTCCGCTGGATTATTTTTATTTTTTTTTCTTTCCTCGGAAAGTTCAATTATGTAGTCTCAAGCTTCCTAGAAGCATATTTGTATACCTTTGTGTTTTATTAAAAGATAAGTGCAATAGCAGATTCCTTTAACCTCATATAAAGTCACTACCCTTGTTTGTTTTCCTACCTTTGTGCAACTTATCAACTTTCTACTTGTGTCTGGCTACGTTTCCATTTCTTGGCAGTGTCACTAGTCTGCGTTTGAGGACATTGCTCACATTCAACTTATTTGTAAATATTTCGAGCGCCCAGTTAGCTTTTCTCTAGCTGACTCATTCGATTGCCTCAACTAAAAGTTATGGTCTGGTAACTACGTCAACGATTATTAAGTGTGTATTTTGTGTTTTCTACTTTTCGCTGAGGTTTAGCTTTGCACCTGAAATTCCTCAGAAAATACAATTCAGGATCAGGAGGTGAAGTCCCCAGCGTGTGAGGTCTTCGACTCTCAAACGTTTTGACTCATGTGACGTCACGAACACGGTGTTAGGAGAAGGTGAGTTATGGAGTGACCATATTTGGTATTGAGGAAATCAGGAGGTGTGGTTTGAGACCTCGGTCCGGGAAACAAAACTGGATGGTGAGTGTTTCTCGGGGCACTTCGTTTGGAGTTGGAAGAACAGCAACGAGCCAGCGAGAGGGAGAGAAGAATGGAGTTACTAACTTTGAAGAAGGTACTGTTTATTTCGTCGAAACAATAAGTGACTACGCCAGACTAATTACTCTTATACTTAATTTTCCTTTCCTTATCTGCTGCACTTTTAAAAGCAAATTTGAGCATGAGTTATGATTTCTAAATACCATGAGCTACATTTCCCACATGCTTTAGTTGTAGAATTATCTTTCAGATGAGATTTATTTTTATATTCCAGCGCTAGTTGCTGGTGGTGGAGAAGATACCCCAAAATCTAGTCATCTATCGGTCTCATAATGACCAAAGCGATAGATGATACCAAGCTAAACTTACAGAGCTATTTAGTCATGTTTCAGTATCTTCCTAAATAATGGACTTACTTGCTTCTGTCCATTTTACAACTGTCTGCAATATGTGACATGAACCTGCACGTTAACATTAAATCTGAAGCATATGAGTTCCCAATATGGAATCTAAAAGGGTCTCAAGCACCAAAAGGCGTACACTAAGTAGATAGCCATGAAGAAACCCTCTCATTTTCATAAAATTTTCTATTGCTACCATTTTATCCACGTTTCATACCATTTCCGATACTTACTGATCATGTTACCTGCGTTTCGTCATTTCTCCAGCTTTCTCCTTCCTATACCTAAACGTGAAATTGTTCCCAATATTTTGTATTCTTTTCGTTTTTACAGATGAACCTATATTCTCATTTTCACAGACTATGAAAAAGATTTTACAATTTTCAAAAGAAAATGTTAGGGGCCGCCTAATGGTATATTAGAATCCTTTGTACCAAACGCTAGAAAATATATCAAAGTTTATACCTATCCCACAAGGATTCAATGTAGACACTCTTCCTGACACGGCGGATATCTCGTCTATAATCTATTTCGTACCTTACTCGCATTAGCATCTTACTTGTAACGCAGTAAAGGCTTCTCTGATCTACTCCCGCAGCTGTCAGAACTCGAACCAATTGTTTGACTAAGTCGTAGTTTTGCACAAAGCCCCATATAAGAAAAACTCGCATGGTGTCATAACGGTAAACCACGGTGGTCATTACAACAACGTTTCATCATCAGGACTAATACAGTCTATTCAGCGCTGTGGAAAATAAATGTTCAGATACCATCTAATGGCATTATGAAAGTGAGTTGGAACACTATCATATTAATGCTCATTTTACCAGTCAAAATGTTTCAAGTTGTTTACGGAGTAGGGTGCAAAGACACACGAGTCATTGTTTTCAATAAAAATTAATTATTATAATAGCTAAATTTTGAAATGAGACATTGTTGCATAGTTAATGTTTCTACATATAAAATAATGTAATATATTCGTACATTTTTGCTCACAAATACAACATAGCTTAAATTTTGTGTAAACTTGAAAGTCTTTAGATAACAAGTGCCTTATTCTGTTCTCAGAGAACCACATTCTATTAGTCATTACTACACCTTCCACGAAATTTCATCTTGTACATTTTCGAAGCACTACGAACCCTCAATATTCATCCGAAAATACTAAAAGTCAATATCACAAACATTTGAAAGAAGTAACATTCGTGTAGTACTTAAGTCTCATTTACCTTCTAAATAGAGCAGGAGAGAGAAGAAGAAAGAACAAGCTTTATACCGTTACCTGTCATTAAACTTCCATATTTGTGCATGATAATTGTACAATAGGATCAAATAAGTATCAAAAGCAAGCTAATATATCCTACCACGTAGTGCTAATTGAAAGAAAAAATGCATATTTAAAACAGTAACATGGTTTACCAGGTGAGGTGTATTTGCATCCCGCTCTAATAATTTGTAAATATTTAGAAGACAATTCGTTTAGTACAATGTTCTTAACCCTACAAATATTTCATACAAAAATAACTAAAGTCTTTGAATCTCATTCTTGTAAAAATAGTTGTACAACAGTAACAAAAATATGATTTGCACTGGAGTGTGTTTGCATCCCACTTTGGATAAAGAATGATAAAATGTGAAGCTTTGCTAATTCTCTTGAAGTTCTGGTATCAACCACATACGGAGCGTATCAAGATAAGAGTTTTCCTTTACAGTTTTCTCCAAAGAAAAATAGACAATGAAGTTTAGTTCTGCACATGGCAGCAACTTTCGAGAATCTTTTACATGCTGAATGATTCGCCTATGGTGTTCTGAATATCCGACCTAATCTTTAAACTCGTTGACTTTTCCGCTGTTGCAGAAAGTTCCATCACTAATGAAGACCAACTAGTTCTTAAATTCACAGTTTTCCATGAATCCTAGCATATCTAGCATGAGTAGAGTGAGGATTCATTGAAATCTCCAGTCTGTAAATCTAGAATTTCAAACGCTTTCGAAGACCATCTGTGGTTGTTGAGCATGGCAATGTCACTCACTTCCAAACTTACTTCGTCGTTCTGCGTTAGAACAATTGCCTAATTCTGTCCACTGGTTCTTCTAAATGCGAAGCTATGCAGGCGCTTTTTCCTTTGCATAGAATACTTTCTTAATGACTTGTCTATGCTAACGGTTATAGAAGTTCTTGCCAGCTGTATCGATTCAAATTTATAGACTAAAGCTGGGGTTACGGACGTTAGTTTTGCGTGTTGTAAAGCACAAATTATATTCTACTTTGCCCAGACACCTTGGAAATCTGTAGTTTGGGAGTGGCGGATATTCGAATCAAAAGCAGGAGTATATGATAGCAATCGTGGTCAGTGAGACCTCTCAGAACGTACTGGGCAGAGTAAAATATTTTGCTACATTAAAAACTTATATTATTGCAAAGCGAATATACTTAAGTTTTGCTTTCTTCTGAAATATTGAGCTCACTATGTATATATTTCATTTTAGTTTTGCAAATAGGTATGGTATTATTTTCAGGGTAGTAAACGTCTGTCTGCAACAGCTTTCAACCACATTTTTCCTTCTTATTTCCCTTCAATCTACTGTTCTTGTTGATCAATCAAAAAGTTCTACGGCAAAATTTAATTCACTTAATCAAAGCTCTTTAGAAAATATAAACATATAATAAAATATTTCTTTTTCCTCCTTTTTCGATATGAAGTTATTCCTTACACATTTTCATTCATGTGAGTGCATCCTTAGTATCATTAAGAAGCGAACAAAGGGATAATAAGTACAATATGTAATGAAACTGTTACCGTTTTATCATGTTTTCAAATTACTGGCTTCTAGAAACTCTCTTTTTTTATTTTTGGGTTGGCAAGTAATTCTTAATTTTCATTAGTCATACACTGCCTTCCCATTTCTCATATATCGAAACGCTTTTCCAAATTTCTCACTCTCATATAATTATTTCATGGTTCCCTTTCATGTTTCTAGCCAGTGATATCACAGCAATTTATTTTCGGAGTGGTTCGAATTCAATATTAAATTTTGCAAAATGACCCCTTATATCCGATAAAACTTACAGAGTATGCGTGATTTCAAGGAATTCAGTTTTCATAAAATCAACATCTACCATGCATATTTCAATAATAAATTATTTACCATACTAAAAGGATTTACATTATTAAAATTACACACACACACACACACACACACATATATATATATATATATATATATATATATATATATATATATATATACGTGTGCAATTTATATAGTTTTGTCTAAATCTGAAGCCTAAAAACTTTTTTACTATTAAGATCTGCAGAACATTTTCTCATTCACTCTACGTTTTGCATTCCAGCCTAGTATAGCAGCAGGAAGGAGCAAGGAAACCGATCGATTTAAGTTACAAAAGTTATTTACTAACAAAAACACTAAACGAAGTATCGAAACAGAAAGTAGTACGTTTGAAAGACTTCATGTTCGAATAACAGGGTAAGCAAGGAATAAATCTTATTCTTGGGACGTAGAATCCAAATGAAAAAGCATTTACTCGCTATGCTTTACCATCTTACCCTATGGAGAATAGTATTGAAACGGGAAGTAATAATAAATTTGTACTTCTCCTACCTTTAGTAGATCAACATGGATTCATTTTTTTCGTCTCCTGAGACGCTAAACCGATTAATTTTTCATCACTTTCTATAAAAGATTTTCTATTATAGCAGTAATTGTTGAAGCCGAAAACTTCCTATTTGAATAGACGATTAACCTATTCTTTTGACGCTGAACTAATTTCTAAAAAGAGCGTTCCTCTATGTTACATACTTACTTCCCTAATAAATGTCGAAAAACGGACTTTCGGTAGATTGCCATCGCCATGCCAAATGACTTACAATATTCTTGCAAGCATAAGTTGAATGTTAAAGTCTTTATTTCGGTATATTGTAATAGATCAAATGTAAAACATAAGAGTGTTTGATGATGGACTACTTACATCTTTCCTAGTTCTAGGGAATCAGTGGCAGATTCTGATGCGCCAACTTTGAAAGCGGCATTTATCTTATATACTTTTCCACATGAGAACGCGTAAATGGTACTTGGATTTTTCATTACTCGATCACTTTGCAAATAGAATTGTTAGTCCCAGAAGATACCATAGCAAAGAGAAAGAAGAAACACAACAATATACTTTGTCCCACTGGCCACTTCCGTTTTGAGTAACATTTAGTATTTTTAATTGGTGCGTGGAAGTTTTAATTACACAACTTAGAAAATGACAGATAGACTATTCTGTGTGCGTTATAAATAATCTATGCACTCAGATTCTAGACGTAAAATTAAGAAATGCTCATCTTTCCATTTCTGGGGAAAACAGTATGAAAACGCTTACCTTGCAACATGCACAAAGTTTTGCACGTCGATTTCAATGAAGTTTTGCAGGCCGACACTAGACAAAAAATAACGTATCTCGCATTTTCTCGTTTTTATGCAAAAAGGACTTGAAGGGACCCTTACCCCTTTCGAAGTATTTTCAAAAATGCTCGAGATCTGTAAAATTTCACTAACAATTTGCAGAAAAAGGAGTATACACGTAGTAGATAGATAACTAAGGAATACATTTTATTCTTTTTTGTGAAAAAATGGTTACAGAGGGAACAACGGCCGACATTCAAATATCTCAAAAAGTATGACAAACTCCAAAATCGACAAAAGGGCACACGCGATTCCAAGGAAATTATGCATGCAGATACTAGACATAAAAAAATATAAAACGTATCCTTTCGTTTCTGCATAAAAACGGTTTTTGTGTTGTTTTATACTCCTACAGCCAGGTAATTGATGATTCAAATGATTGAAAATGAAATCTATTGCTTGCCTCCAGTGGCCATCGTTCTAGATCAACATCGTGCATTGGAAAGTGTGCCTCATGAGTGTCTTGGAATTGCCAAATAACAATGGCGATATCTTATTATTCCGTGTTCCTCCACCAATGACTGGTTTTCCAGAGCGTTCTAGCTGCTGTGTTGAGGTTACCTTTCTGAATTTTGCTTGTATGGATCAATAGATTAAAGTTGTCTTCAGACCATTTCAGCAATAGGTAACAATCTTTTATTTGTAGTACGTTAAGGTGATGTCTGCTTGACCACATACCGTTGTACCGCCATTCCACGCTTCTATGTCGTCAAACACAGGAGAATATTAGGAAGTATCATCTGTCTTGTCCCTATCATCCTTCGCAAATGCTAATGTTAATGTTCCTTTGGTATCGAAAGTAACCACACTGTCAATTCAGTCTTCCAGAAAGCTACTTTATCCATTCCTTATTGCATTATGTGTGATGTATCCTTTCCCTTTGTTGTTATGGGCAAGTCTGTTGGAAGTATCATTTCAAAAGCAACAAACAGTAAATGCAGAATGTTAACGAGATTGAGAAGTCAAGGTGACTTTCACATCTTTAACACGCTGACGGAACAACATATTTATATCATACACATATGACTGTGTGATGCAATGTACTTAACTTCATGATTATATATTGTGTACTTGGTTGATATTGATAACTCAGTTTGCACATGCGACTCATTTTTTGAAGTGTTTTTGTTGACATTTATGTATCATTATCACAACTAAACAAGTTGTTGCTCATTCCAAGGGCTGTTACGTATAATTGCACATTTCTTTGTTAATTATCGGCGATATGTTTTGCGCACGTAGATAAAGTTACTAATGCTCGAACTTGTCACATGCAGCGATGAGCAAGACGAACTGGGATGCTTGCTGTTAGAAGTTAACATTATACAAATTTCATAATACACTTAGATTTTTCTGCTGCCGAATTATGCACTCGACCTTTCAAACGGTTCTTCAGACTACACGTATCTCTCATTGTTTGTTCAATAAATGACACTTTAACACATTCCAGTTTGTCAGATTGAACATATTCGTATTTTGGTTCAGAGGTTTCTTTTACGTGTAGTTTTGCCATGAGTGGGTATATACAGGTATTAAGGCCATCAGTCTTAATACAGTGGATTATTTTGGAAACAAACATGACTAAAGCAAATCTGACCAGCGAGGACAGACTTCAGAAAAGGAGCTACCAACATATCTATGTGTGGTGAATGGCGGCCATCTTGATTTCCGCCGTCTTGGATCCAAATCATTTCTTTCAAATGGTAAGGTATTCATGTGAACATCAATTAACAGTTTCTTGGAGGACAATGCAGTCCCACAAACTGAAACGCATTATGTCCCATTCAGAAGCTATGACACCTCAAAGTTCCATCTACACGATTTGTTTCAAATGTTGCCCGTCCATTGCAACAAACAACCAGAGCCTCCTAATCCATACCTCCACAACCGGTGACAAAAAAGCGGGGGTGATGCTGTTACAGGCGTTCCTAATATGTCCCTGTAGGTTTGCAACATCCGGTATCCTCTCCTGGCCCACCAGGTGGTTTAAGCGTACCCATAAAAATCGAAGTAAGTGTGGCAATGAACTCGAAATATGGATATCTTTGCCCTTACTTGGGTGAAGTTGAAACTTTTAGATTATTAGACATCTGTATACTATTCGGTTGCTTAGAGCTAGCAACAAAAGAAAGGAAATACGTAAAACGATGAAGGTAACTGATATTGCTATCACTGTGCAATTTTTGTAGGAAGTTCACTCAGTGAAGGTTATTGATGGTAATCTAACAGGATACAATTTCAATCATAACATAATGAGAGGAACATTAGTCAGTATTTACGGATGTTTGGAAAATTCTATGATACATGACATTGAATGATCCGTACATGTGTGTATGTATCATGCATCGTATCCTGGGTGCGGCACTTGCTAAGAACCAATGCGAAGGCAAAAGGGCAATAGGTTTCCATATTTAGGGAACTGACGCAATGTATGATCTGATTATCACAAGATTTGGGTGTGTCCCTTGAGAATACTTAAAAAGAGCCTCAGGGCCTCCTGTTGTTGATTCTGTTAGCGGATTGATTCGGACATTACTACGAAGTTCATTCAAGAGCAACTTGTTACACAGCTATACAAGACCCCACTCAAGGTATGTAACAGAGATTATCATAAAACCAATTTCACTTATAGGGATGTCATATCACATTTCACAATGATTTGTCTACCCACAGTAAAGCTCTGGCGATTAAGAACAGCAGTCGTATAATTGCATTTCGTCTTCTATCCTAAAAGAAATAGAAATACTAAATGTGAGGTTACTTATTCATTATAAAGCCGAATGTAAGTTGAATGTTGCTTTAATCATAATGTAATAAATTTCAATTAATATTACCAGAGCCTTTGTTCTTCCCCTAGATTAAGTTCCCATTTTCCCAAGAATTTCTTAGTGTAAATTTTAGTATAATCTTTTTTGACAACCGCTAAGAATTAGCGTTAGCAGTTCTCCAGATATGTGGGAAATAAACGAGCAGGATGAGAATAGAGACATGCACCATAGTCACAAATGGGGGCTCGTCCAATTCTTTTCTCCCCTTTTCAATTTGTCTGGTCGAAAAATTTTGTGGTGCTGCTATGACATCCCTATTTTTATGTTAATCTAATGTTCATTGTGCATATCAGTTTAAGTTAATTATTTAAGGTGTTGTGGATTATTATGGCAATTAGTCACCCGATTATATTGGTTATTGTGATATAACCCTCGCCCATATTTTTTTAAATAGTGGAAACAAATTTTTTAACAAAGGAATTCGAGATGTCTTTCCATTTCTTCCCCTTTTTGAAATGTAAGAAATCTCCGCCAAAGTTTCATTATTGGTATATTGCAAAATCGAGTGAAGCAAGTTGCAAATATTGTAGGAAAACTTACTCAGAAAGCCGCGCTGACGAAAACGTTGCGTTCCAAATTATGTCCAATGGCAAATTAACAACAGATTCGCCAGTGGTGCAAGCCAGTTTTCCAAGTACATGTCTTGAAATAGGTGAACCGCGGATAGACCATCCTCAGCAGTGTAGTTTACCAGATCCTGTGAATAGGCAACCGATAACGCAAACGCAGCATTATAGAGAAAATTAAGCAAAGTTCGAAGAAATTTGTAGTAAAGTGCCACACTTGACTCCTTTAGATATTACGCAGTATAAACCGGTGGTTGCGGAACGTACGATTTTCTTTAAGCCAGTAAAACTGACTGCCCTTTCAAATGAAGGTGCAGCTTGTTCTTGCGAAGAGTCTCCTGATGTAATGACAAGCGATTTTGAGTTTGACCCTAAGTTAGCTTCAACACCTTTAAAGAATTAAGAAAAGAAGCATATTATTGATTCAGAAGTGGTGGAGGATGAGGAACTTTATTTTCCATTCAGTATAACTCCTCAAGTCTATAAACGGCCAGAAATCTCGCCATGAGAATCAAGTAAATATGATTCAGATGGTGAAATTAAGCAATTGGCAAAGAAGGATTCATATCAGGAAAAGACTGCACGAGACGCGCTAATTCCTAGTGCTCTTTCATATGACTCAGGCGAAGAGCTCCGAGAGTTTATAAATGAAAAACCTTGTGTGGAAAATCTAAGTTTCCCTAAGTATGTGCAACTTGCTTCTCACCCTCCTCAGGTGCTATGCTCCCCCATTCCTGATAATGCACTTGCAGTATTGCTATATAAGGATATTAGACAAGAGATTTTAGATACTCACCATTTTGAAGACTCCGTCAGTGAATTCATTAACTTTAGATGAAAATCAGACAATTAATCATAAACCACTCCCTCCTAAAGACCCTCAGGTACATGATAAACCTAATATTGACGAATCAAGTGCAAAGAAGGAAAATAGAGGTCGAGTAACTAATGTACTAATAATGAAATTGCCAAAATTTAAAGGATGTCCTAAGGATTATGTTACCAGGTTTCTTGATAAATATCAAGCCATAGCTCGTGCTTGCAATTGGCTCGAACAGGAACAATGTAGTTATTTGGAAGCTTGCCTCGAAAATGCGGCTCTTGATTGGTACTTATGTCGAAAGGAAGCCATTCAACAGTTGCAATTTCAAGAATTAAAACAAATGTTTTCTCAAGCATTTAATGATGATTTATATAAAGGTAAGCTAGAACAAAAACTAAAAAGAAAACGACCACCCCCTCGTTTCCCACCCGATAACTTCGCTTATACTTTAATAACAGATTGGAAATTCGTAAGACCTGAAATTGGAGAGAGAGAGTTGTTGCGCTTACTCTATAAGGCGTTGCCATCAAATTACGTTCAGGTTTTAGTATTAAAAGAGGTATCAACAATAGATCAAGCCATTCATGTGCTACGATTATTGCATTTAGCTGACATTTATTCTGAATCTCGCAACGAAATTAAGATGAAAAGACCCCATCATTCAAAACGTTACATGGATGTTGAAAACATTTCTTTTGTTAAAAAAATGTGGACGTGTAAACGAGAAATCGGAAGAGATGGTTGGCTAATTGAAGTTAAAAGAGTTCGAACGAATTTGTGTGATGACAGATTACCCACGATACCCATTAGGATTTTTAATAAAAAGGTTAATGCATTACTGGACACTGGTTCGCAGATCTCGGTGTTGGTTGGAGGACTGATTCCGCAAACTTTTCCAATAGCTAAGAGAATGTGTGCTTCAATTCGTTTACGAAAATTAGGGGATAAGTTAACTCAACCAGTCCCTGTGGTTCGGTTTTGAGGTAGGAATCTATGGCGAACGATCTCGTCGAATATGGTTAAATGTAGCATTAGTTAAACAGTTTCAATTGGGTGAAAGAATGGTTATAGGGATATATTTATTCAGCGTTACACGTACGATACAGGGCTACAATCTATCATTATCAAAGGCAATCAAAGGCAGTCAAACATGAAGTTTAATGTTCAGTATTTGCCAAACCGAAAAGAACAAAGAGTACTGAATCTGTTACATGTTGAGTTCTATAATAAGAATGGTAACTCTAGGATAAGAGGAAATGTTTGTCCAACATCTGTCCCCAGTTCGGAATCTTAACACTAACCGAAGTTATTTAGTGTCCAAAAATGCAGGCTCCTTTTCAGAAAGTGCTCCCCTTATTCAGCACCTGGAAAATGAATGCCCTATTCTGCTAATCAATTGCATTGAAAGTCAACCATCTAAGATTTTAGTCAAAACTGCAGAGAGTATGCAAGTACCGGCTGGAAAGGTTGGTTTAGCAAAAGTAACCGCTAGCCACCCCATAGTTGGAGATTATGTGGAAAAAACGATTTTCTACATAGGTCCCATAAATGCTTCATTCCACCCAAAATTTACGAGGAAGATACTGGGTTTGCTAATATCCCTGTATTTAACCTTAGTAAGAGGGTTGTAATTATACCTGAATTCCAAATTGGAGGACATTTAGAGGAATGTAGTCTTCGAGTACTTCGAGTAATCTTCGAGTACTGTAGAAAAGCGAGAGTAAACACGGTCAAAGCCAGTCCACTCTCTTCTAAGAAAGTTAAGAAATCTAAACTTAAAATATAACATGACATGGACAATGAAATTGATAATTCCGGCGACCTTACCCCTGAGGATCGAAAAAGGGTTGTAGATCTATTAAATGAATTTCAAGATATAATAGCATGGTCTATTGAAGATATGACAGTAATTCATGAATACTAACATAGCATAGAATTGATTTCGAATATTCCTATATCTTCACCTCCATTTAGAGAGACTATAGAAACCAAAAATTCATAAAGGAAGAAATAGAGAAGTTGCTCAGACAGAATATCATTTTTCCTGTAGATTCCCCTATGCGGCTCCAGTTATTTTAGTCAATAAACGATACAATTCTAAGAGATTAGTCGTGGATTATCGTGAGCTGAATCTTGTAATTACCCCTGATTGTAATGCACTCTCGCTAATCAACGATTTGATAGATTTGTTTACAGATATCAAATTTATCAGCTCACGTGATCTAGGATCAGGTTTTCTACAAGTCCCCATATGAGAAGAGGATAAATTGAAAACCTCATTCATCTGTAGTGCTGGTTTGTTCGCCTTTAATGTAGTACCTCAAGGACAGTATTTCAAAAAATGATCGATAAAGTGTTGGTCGGGTTAAAATTTAATATAATGGCATGTTATATGGATGATCTTATTATTTTTGGAAAATTTATAGATGAAAAGTTAGATAGGCTTAAGAAAGTATTCACTCGCCTTCGGGAAGCTAATCTAAAATTAAATCCTTAAAAATCTCGTTTCATGTTTTCTGCATTACTGATACTAGGATTTATAGTAGGACGTGACGGAGTGAAAATTGATCATAACGAATTGAGGCTATCACAATCTTTCCCGAACCAAAATCAATTCGTGATGTACGCAGATTCGTTGAAATGGCTAGTTACAATCGAAGGTTTATCAGAAATTTTTCAGTCGTGTATTATCGGAAGCTTAATCTTGTAATTACTCCTGATTGTTATGCACTCTCGCTAATCAACGACTTAATAGACTTGTTTACAGATATCAAATTTATCAGCTCGCGTGACCTCGGATCAGCTTTTCTGCAAGTGCCCTTAAGAGAAGAGAATAAATTGAAAACCTCATTCATCTGTTGTTCTGGTTTGTTCGCCTTTAATGTAGTACATCAAGGACTTTCCACTTCCGCACCAGTATTTCAAAGAATGATGGATAAAGTGTTTGCCGGGTTAAAATTTATTATAATGCGTGTTATATGGATGATCTGATTATTTTTGGAAAATCTATAGATGAAAAGTTAGATAGGCTTAGGAAAGAATTAACTCGCCTTCGAGAAGCTAATCTAAAATTAAATCCATAAAAATTTCATTATATGTTTTCTGAATTACCGATACTAGGATATATAGTAGGACGTGACGGAGTGAAAATTGATCCCAAACGAATTGAGGCTATCACAAACTTTCCCGCAGCTTCGTTGAAATGACTAGTTACAATCGGAGGTTTATCAGAAATTTTTCAGCCATTGCGAAACCTTTAATAGATTTAACCATGTCAAATGTGACCTTTCATTTTGCAGATGAGGAACGTCAAGCGTTCAGTACTCTAAAAGAAAAGTTAGTCACTGCTTCAATATTAGCTATATTCAATCCGGAAGCAGATGCTACCGAGTTGTATATAGATGCATGCGCATACGGGATTGGCGCAGTATTAATGCAAGTTAACAAAGGAGAAAACAGACCTATTGCTTACTATAGTAGAAAAATCTCCGATCATGAAGCTGAATTCCTAACTATCCCAGAAGCTGTGCTGCATTTTCATGAATATTTAATAGGAGTACCTCATTTCACAGCATTCACTGACAGCTGTTGTCTAAGTTATTTGAAAAGCATGAAGAATTTCTGCGCTGGATGATTAGGTTTCAATCTTATCAATGCACAATTTAACCTATAAAAAGTAACCCTTCGAATCGGCATAGTGATTGTATGTCAAAATATCCCACACAGGTTTTGAGAGAAGAAACAAACGCAAATCGAGAAGAAAGGCTGTGTATAAACACCAGGAAAATTGATACTAATGATGTATAAAGGCTCAAGAAAACGATAAATATTTTGGTAGGATATGTGAGTTAGTAAAAATAAATTTTACTAATAATGAAGCTCGTCTTTACGTATTGGTGAATGAACTTTTATACCAAATTTGGTAAGTAATTAAAGCGATGTGTTCCCCGAAGCATGGTCCCAAAGGTTCTATACGCCTCACATACTTCATGTTTAGAAGCGTACATCTTGGAGAGCGCAAAGTGCTTTCGCGTGTCAGTGAATTGGCCCCGGTTGGTAGCCGATATCATAAGTTATATCAAGTCTTGCCAGGAATGTCAGGAACGAAAGGACCCAACCAATAAACCATTGGGATTGCATGAACCCATCAAGCTCATTGCACCTTTTCATACCCTAAATTTAGATGTGTTCAGCCCTCTGCACTCCTCTTATGGCTATAAATATAGCATTACTGCTGTCGATATGTTTTCAAATCATGTAGTGGCACGACATTTAAAAAACTATAACAGCTATGAATGTTGCAAAGTTTCTATTAGATGATATAATATGTTATTTTGGCCCACGGCGGAATATCCTAAGCTACCTTGGTTCAAATTTCGTAGCAGAAATTAAGCGCGAAGTTACTTATATATTAGGAATAAATCAGAAATTTAGTACAGCTTATCGCCCCAGGACAAATTCACGAGTGGAGACATATAACCATACTTTGGCAAACTATTTGAGTAAATATGTGTCTACTTCTCAAAAGAATTGGTCTCTATTTGTTAGAACCGTTTGTTTCGCTTACAATACTGCGAGACACGAACAACATCCTTATTCTCCTTTTGAATTGGTGCTTGGTAGAAGGGCTCTGTTAAGTATCGAACTCGAGACACCATGTCAAACGCCGTATGGGAAACTAGTGAAAAAGAATGTTAGTCGTATAAGAAAACTAGCTCAAAGGGCCTTAATTAGTCAACAGCAAAAGCAAAAGGCCAAAATCGGTAAACATAAAAAGGCCCCAAAACTTTAAGGAAAACAATTTAGTCCTCATTAGAAATTTCGCAATTAAACCTGGATTATCTACTAAAATAGAAAGAACTCGTTCTGTAGGCCCCTATACAATTATATGCGAAAATCCAAAAAAATGTGTGCGTAGCATAGAACGTACAAAGAACAGATCAGCCAAAGAAAGTTAATGTTGAAGGAATGATGTTATATTATCCAAGTTCTATGTTTCCAAACCGGATCAATTTTGTTCGACCATCTTACAGTGCAAGGTCTACTTAAAAGAAATTAGTATAATAAATTATCTTGATAGACGTATGAACTTCAATTAGAAAGCAGGCTTTCTGAAAGAAATGAGATATTTATACATACATTAATAAATAAATAAATAAATAAATATACGTATAGAAGGAATAAATAGTGAAAGCGTTGTTATGATAAGTACAAGATATGGTCGGTGATTTAAAATCCATATATGGTCGGAAGCTCTGCTACAAACTACAAAAAGAAAAGAGAGTATATATATATATAAGTATTTAAACAAATTGATTTTCTTAAGTAGGTATTATATTCCTGGTGTTGACAGACAGACCGATGGCCAGAAAGACAGACAGATAAAACAAAAAACACCAAGTGAAGAGAAAGAGAGAAGTGGATAGAGAAATGTAAAACCAAATTCTTTTTTATTTATTAAAACTTGTGACACTGCTAAATTATTTTCTAAAACACTCACTAGAACTTCTCATTTTATTTCTATAGTACCAACCATTCGTTGCCCTACAAAAAACTTAACTTTGATATAATTTGCATTTCGGACTTCCATTCCAATCATAACCAGTCAACCAGGTCCGGATATCATGCGTGGAAGTAGATTCACAGGATTTAACACTGATAACAATAATAAAACAGATTTCAAATCTCAGTTCCAAAATTTTAATGTTCCAAAACTTTAATGCTTATTTCAATTACCAGGATAATTACCATTACCATTACCAGATTTACCATATTACAGCTGTCTGCTTTTAAACGATCCGGATTGTAAGAAACACCAGTTATCTCACCACTTTACTTCCTACAGCCAGTATATATATTATTTCAAGACAACGACGTATTTCCAAAAGACTGCGAAGCTTTATAAACAATTTCTAAGAATACATATAAAACATCCGTAACATCCATCTCGTGTTAGTACATAGGCTGTAATATTAGCTTTCTAAATTCCGGAAAATCTATATTATTTAATAAAATAATTATTGCATACAAAATCAAACACTAATTTTACGTTGGGAGTCATCTGGGATAAGGAAGTAGGCGGGGTTAGGCTCTTAGCAATTCATATTATATTGCTTGATATTTCTTGAACACATCTTACATACATGTTCATTTGCCGCACAAAAGAATGTGATTATCACTACTTTATGGTATTTAACTTAGACAAGACCACAAATTGTTTTAAAAACGTCAAATTAATTCGTTTCTTACATTCATTAATTTTCTCTCTTTTACGTAGACATTCAGTGTATATCTTTCAACCGATCAATAATTAGAAAAAGATAAAAATTCATGTATACAGAATTTAAAGCACTTTCCGCCCAGTGATTCATTTAGTATCCCAGAAAACTATAATTTATCAACTCATTTTAAAAAAAATGTGTTTTGTAAATTAATAGTAACGTATTAAAATTAATAACAATAAGCTTAAAATTAAATGAACAAGTATTTAGAATAAAATAAAACAATCAATAATCACAATGTGAACCAAAACAAATAAGATTTGAAACGATCGGTTTTCAGATCGTTAAAATTCCCCGGCTTCACTGAAAAAATTGTATGATCTTTATATACCAACATAACATTTTCACGTTCTTTTATTCATAGTTACCTTACATTTATTTTTTTCTCAAGACAGAATAAACTAATAGAAATTACAACTAAAAAATTTTAAAAACAATAACATTAATAACATAGAATTCGCTCTTTACAAGCTGTTATTTAAAACTTTATTTGAAAAGTTTATATTTACTTTTTTTATATTCTTACATTTAACAATTCCAAAGATTCTTCACAATCACGTGGACAACGACCTAGAACATCTGCAATTTTTTTGGTTGCCCAGCAATATGTTGAAAGTGTAAATCAAACGGTTGAAGTTTTAATATTAATTTCGTAGTCCCAGCGTCGAGATGTTTTAATGTGAGCATGAGTGGCTGCTTTATTGTCACAGTGAGCAATTGCATTTCTCCCAAGGATAAAATTAGCAAAACGTTCGCACACCAATAAAATTGCACCTAATTCTAGTTGAAGCACAGAATACGATAATTCGTGAAGTCTTAATCGTCTACTGGCGTAACCGATAACTGATGGATCTTCGTCAGTCCCATGAAACTGTGCTAAATACCCCGCTAGATTTTCCGCGAATGCATCACTGAAGATATGGAATCTTAATGTAAACTCTGGCTCTCCAAGTGCAGGAGGTGTACTAGCTAATATAGGTAATTTCTCGAAAGCAGTTATAGCTGTTTCATTCCATACAAATGGTTTATTCTTTTTCAAGAGCTCATACAATGGGCTTGAAAGATTAGCATAATTATTTATGTATCCTTGACGCCATCCCACTGGCCCTAAGAAAGATCTAAGCATTTTTCGGGTTTTTGGTATCGGAAAACAACGTATGGGCTCATTTAATTTAGGGTCGACCTTTTTTTCTTTCCCTTTGAATATATGCCATAAAAATCTCAGGTACGATGAATCTGCATTTTTTGAAATTTAAGGCAAAGTTGCCTGCTTGGAATATTTTGAAAGCGGCTTCCAGATGGACAAAATGTTCTTCTAGCGAAGGAGAAAAAACATAAAATGTCGTCGAGATACACAATAATAAATGATTTGGTATGCATCCCAAATAATTCATTCATTGTCTCCTGGAATACGGCAAGTGCTGATCTCAAACCCATAGGAAGTACACACATACAATATTGCCTCTGTAAATACACAAAAGTTGTATATAACCCCGACGAGGGATGAAAACGTACTCCGTAATAACCGGACATACAATCAAAAGAAGAAAATGCTCGTGAACCAGTAATCCAGAGAACAGATCTGCCATAAGCTCTACTTGGACTTTAGGCGATATGACCTTGGCATTTAACCCTCTTAGGTCTACTACTGGTCATACTCTTCCTGAAGGCTTGCAGACACAATGGATGGGATTACGGTAAGGTGAAGACTTTTCTTCTGCAATACCATACTCAACCTGTTTCATTAACTCTTTTTCAAACTCATTCCGCAAAGATTGAGGGATGGCATATAACTTTCCCACAACTGGCTCACGATCTGTAAGTTCTATCTTATATGACTTAGTGCGGATGGGTCTAGGATAAACTGTAAATAGTGGCCTATATTTCAGAAGGATATCACATAATTTACTCTTGATATCTTTTGGCAAATCAGCACGCTGTTGCACAAATTCTTTGATTTCTTCCTCAGATATACTAGGTTCCGGTACAATGATGTCTTCCTTAACTTCGTGTAGGGACTTATCAGCTGGGCTGTAATTTGTGTCACTAATAAAAGAAAGATGTACAGATGTAGATTCTATAAGACAGACATTAATCATATCTCCATTCTCATCAGTTAAGTTTAAAACCTGTTTTCCAACATCAATTATCCCATTGAATTTACGCATGAAAGGGCTACCAAGTAACAGATCTGGATGCATATTCTTCACTACAAATACTGGTACTTCAAAGACATGATCTTGAATTAAAGAAGTTAGCAGCTACATTCCTTTCACACTAAAATTTTCATTACCGGCAAATGCTCCCAAATTTATAGTTTCTACATTTCGTAGTTTAGCATTTGGAAACTTCCGTTGAAACTTATACCAAGTTCGTTCCCTTCATAGATTTAATTCCGCGCCAGAATCTATAATAGCAGTTAAATCGAATTCACTTAAAGTACATGGTATTTTTGGGGAAAGATAATAACATTCCTCCTTGCCTATAATTTTATCATCATCAAAACCCTCGTCAATGACAAACGAAATGCTATATTTAATTTGAGTATATTCATCTGCAACTACTTTGATTTCCCGTTCTCACTTGCAGAGGATATAAATACTGTTACGCTTTATTTTTTCTCCGAGAGATTATATCTATTTATGAGTTGATGTTTTCTCTCTATTGAACAATTTAATTTCTTTAAATTTTTAAAATTCTGCGTTCACAATTGCTCTCCCTGCAAAGTTTTAATGACAGCACAATTGCGTAGTATTCCGTGCACCAACTACGGGCCTACATAACTGTCAAAGTATTTATGAACTTTATTTTTAACCGAGGAAGAGAGGGAATGTGTTCTAAGCATTACCAAATCTCCTTCTTGTAAAGTAGGTGAATTATTATCACAAACTTTAGTACTCGTTTCTAAAGTCTTCCTTATTGTAATATGTTTATTCTCTGGTTGTAAATCAATTATTTCTGGCGGCCATTTATAAGAGCTTCTAAAGACATCAGTGGCAGCGAAAGATACAAAGATTTCAGTTGGACAATGAATGGTAGCTTCACAAATCGAATGGTTCAAGAAATCTTGCGCTTCCTTCAAAGATTGACTTCATTTAGAGTGATTTTCGGAGCACTTTATTAGCATTATTCTATTTAATTCCCTGTGTCTTCTTTCCACAAGTCCATTTGCCTGAGGAGAATAGGTTGATGTCAAGTGATGTTCGATGTTATGGTGTACAAAAAATTCTTTCCATTTCTTCGAGGTAAGTTTTGATCCATTATCGCTTACAATATGTGTTGGGTAAGGAAATACATAGAAATAATATTTCTGTAGAACTCTAATAATCTCTTGAGCGTGTCCGGTCCTCAGAGGATAAAAACATGTAAATCGAGAGTACACATCTAATACAGATAAAACATAATAGAATCCACTACTATTAGGTAACTTTCCCACGATATCTACACAAAGCTTCTCGTGGGGAGACTTAGATTCAATATGGCACTTAACAGTGGGAATCGATCGATTTCTTGCTTTTGTACGAGCACATGTTAAACAGTTATTTATATAGTTAGCTATATCTCACTTTTGGTTCTTCCAATTAAATAGTGCGCGGGTAAAACCAAAACACTTTTTAAGTCCAAAATCACCCTTTTCATGTATTTTCTTTACTAACACATCCACCAAGTTCCTAGGAATCACAAGCAACCATTTATTTTCGATTTTACCTTTAACAAACACTATGCCGTCCTCATTTGAAATTTCCGTTCTGTTTAGAGTCTAATATTGAAAATAATTTCTGACAGTAATTATCAGTCTTTTGTTCTTCTCGGATTACGTCAGTAGATATCAGATCTGGGTCTTCGAATAATAGAAAATCGGTTCTTATTTTTCCAGTCTCGGAAGGGTTTATGCTTTTGCCCTCGAAACCGTTTACCATTCCTATGAACGATTGCGCCACACGTTTTCCGAAGTAAGTGGATTGTCACCCGAGCCTTCAGATCGGCTAGCCACTAATCTTATATCTTCAATTGGTGAATGACTTTCGTTAGTTTGAGAACTTTGGTCTTGTGAAAACTGAACTCTTGTACGTTGGTTATTATTCGACGGTGTTCGTGCATAATTTCCCCAGATTCTTCTCTTGTACTGGAAACGGTAATTATTACTACGAGTACTATTGTCTGCAGTATGTTGTGTTACTTGAGCAAGATTAACATCGATTGGTTTTGACGAACGACCATTATCCGCATTATTACGGGAGCGATAACTGACTATATTACGCATGGTACATTTTCCAGCTTTGATGTTCGCGAGCCTAATGAATACATCCTGGACATATTTTGCGGGAACCACTCTTAACAATCGAGAATCTTCTTCCGTAAGGCAGGTTAGAATAGTATCAATGAGCTCTCTTTCCCTATAATCTTCCGCAATACTATGATATTTCTCAACCAAATGCCATGCGAACTCTAGCGTAGATGGAAACTTAAGAGTTGTTGTTTCTGAGCCCATTCCTAATCTGGTGATAGATATCGCTCTCGAAAAATTCGTATAAAATCTTCATAGCTTTTAATTTCAGATGCGACCGTTCTAAACCAACCTTTATCCACACGTGTTAGAAACTGTGGGAGCAGGAATAGTTTTTCTTTGTCAGTTAAGTGAAACATTTTACCACATCTTTCAAAATCTTTAAGGAACTCTCGCAGCACCAGCTCTTCGTTGTCCTCCGAAACGGGGGAATTCGCGAAGGTCTTTAGGTTTTAGCGCTAACTCGTACCACACATCACTCTCATTCAATCCGAAAGGATTTCTTACTAAAACTTTTTCAGGCGTTTGACACGTTATAGGATAATGAAATCCAGTTTCTAAAGAATTTAGCCTACTCGATCTCATATTCGCGATCTCATATACGCCCGAATGAACCGTATGGCAATGGTTTACTATAGGAGAAACAGAACTTTAGCTATAATTTACGATGAAAGAAACCAGACTATTTACCGTAGTAACGGTAGTGATGACAGCAGTAGACATAGACGTCACACTCGGAATCTCAGTGGTTCTGGATATATTACCTGAAAAGAGAGTAGGAATACATACATTGGCAACACTGATAAAATCACAATTACCTGACATTCCCTGTTTGCCTGAAAAGGATTCCAATTTTTCTTTGAGCCACTGCTACTTACAATGTTGTTCTTGCAACTTCTTACCGTATTGTATTTCCAGATTACTAAGTTTTCCCTGAGTTATCTCCATGTCATCCGTCACCTTCTTCAACTTATATTTTTTTCCACTCACTTCACCAGTCAATTGATTCAATCGGATATCAACAGTTTGTATCTCAGTTCTCAAATTCTCCTTCAACTCTTGTTTGCAGTTGGTAAGTTCTTGATGCCACTTCTGTTCAGTCTCTATCATTCTTTTATTCATCCGCTCTTCCAGCTTCTGACAATGAAGCTCAAAATTCTTATTCTGATCCTCGAATTTCTTTTCGAAATTTTTATTCATACGTGTCATCTGATCCTCAAAATTTTTATTCATACGCGTCATCTCCTTCCACAGTTTTGTCAAAATTGTTTCCAATCCTATATTACTACTTTCAGCAATTTTTTCTTCCTCTTCAGAAGCCTCATCATCCTCTGCTATTGGCTGATTATCTTTACTGGTACATCGACTACAACACCAAGTGTTTAATAATTCTTCTAACTTGGTTGATTCTACTTTTTCACAGAACAGATGAAAACAATTGCGGCAAGTGTTACACACTATACTGTTATCAGTATCCTGTCCAGTTACTTCCACACCTTCACAACACAGATACATTAAATTGTCTCTGCTTATAGCAGTTTTATCAACTTTATTTTTCCTTACCATATTATGTATCTAATATTCCGCCTACTTCCGAAGACCCAAAATCTTCTCAAGAACTTTTGTTTTTTCTGGTATCCACTATCCTCAACTCTGATATCTTTTCAGATCATTGTCGTTATATTCTGACTCTGGATCTGCGACCAGTAACGACATGTGTCCTTCAAAGTCCAGTAACACGGTCGCCATTTTCTGTGACACTGCTAAATTATTTTCTAAAACACTCACTAGTACTTCTCATTTTATTTCTATAGTACCAACCATTCGTTGCCCTACGAAAAACTTAACTTTCATATAATTTGCATTTCGGACTTCCATTCCAATTATAACCAGTCAACCAGATCCCGATATGATGCGTGGAAGTAGATTCACAGCATTTAACACTCATAACAATAATAATACAGATTCCAAATCTCAGTCCCAAAATTTTCATGTTCCAAAACTTTAATGCTTATTTCAATTACCAGGATAGAAGAGCCATGTTATAGCTGTCTTCTTTTAAACGATCCGGATTGTAGGATACACCAGTTATCTCACCACTTTACTTCCTACAGCCAGTGCATATATTATTTCAAGACAACGACGTATTTCCACATGACTGCGAAGCTTTATAAACAATTTCTAAGAATACATATAAAACATCCGTAACATCCATCTCGTGTCAGTACATAGGCTGTAATATTAGCTTTCTAAATTCCGGAAAATCCATATTATTTAATAAAATAATTATTGCATACAGCATCAAACTTAATAATTTTACGTTGGGAATCATCTGGGATAAGGAAGTAGGCGGGGTTAGGCTCTTAGTAATTCATATTATATTGCTTGAACACATCTTACATATATGCTAATTTGCCGCACAAAAGAATATGATTATTACTACTTTATGGTCGATCAGTAACTAGAAAAAGATCAAAGTGCATGTATACAGAATTTAAAGCACTTTCCGCCCAATGATTCATTTAGTATCCCAGAAAACTATAATTTATCGACTCATTTTAATAAAATCTGTTTTGTAAATTAATAGTAACGTATTAAAATTAATAACAATAAGCTTAAAATTAAATGGACAAGTATTTAGAATAAAATAAAACAATCAATAATCGCAATGTGAACCAAAACAAATACGATTTGAAACGATCGGTTTTCAGATCGTTACAAAGTAAAGCTTGTGTTAGAAGGATTTTAAATTATCAATCGCATTAATGAAAATATAATTAAAAACAGGATAAGGTTTCATATTTTGTAGGTCCAGATAGAATCAATAATAAATCTGGATGTCAAAAGAAGTCAACGTTCAATGAAAGTTTCTCTGAATATATTTATGCAGTATTAAGACTATGTAATAAAGTAGGTCCTAACATGAGTGAAACTGAGCGGAAGCGACACATATTAGAGGGATTGGATCCTAGTGCTTTAGAATTTCTTATCACACGTGAGCCAGATAATGTAGATTAAGTCGATAGACTACTAAAACTTTACGAATCTGCTAAGATTCAAGCGAGATTACGCGTTCTTGCCAATTCTCCCTTGGAACTCATCAAGGTAGAAAATAGTCAAACCAGGTTAGAATCAAATCGACAGAGTGTAACAGTAGATCGCGGAAGACAGTGATTCCATAATCGTAGAGGACGTGGATCAAGAGGTCTCCGCTCTAACCTAATACAAAAGGATCAAATTATGAACATCAATGACATACAATGTATTTCCTGTGGTAGAACTTAAACTGTAGAAATTCCTAATAATGCCCAAATCTTAATTGCGTATTGGTACCCCTTCCTCTTACTTTCAATAATTCGACAAATTTGAATTTTGAAAATAAAATTCACGCAGGACAGATCTTTAGAAAGAATTCGATCCAATAGACCTTAATTATTTACACTGTATATGCAGATAACTTCCATAATCTGAAAAAAGGCCGCAAGAAAACAAAACAACATAAATGATACATTATTATAATTTGGAATATATTTATAAGCAAGATTAAGTTCATAAGTTAGGTTGCGTTGCCTTCAATTACGAGATATTACTCTCAGCCCCCAATCTACAGCATAATCTAGAAGGTATGATTCGAGAGTACTGTTCAAACTACATCCGTGCACAACTGCGAATGTTTAATTCAATTATGATTAATTCATTTGGCAACAGTGTAGTCTTCATTATGTATATATATTAGACTTGCTACAAATAAATGTATATATATATATATATATATATATATATATATATATATATATATATATATGTCAATATACATGTACTATACGTAAATCATTGTAATCATTTAACCCTGTGCACCTACTCTGCAGACTCAACTCGACGATGTGTTATTTGTAGACACCTGTTGTTAGAGTATAGAACTATATATTGGAATTAAAATGTTAATGTTATCTGTCACAACGGTAAATATTAATTGCTTGTAAATTAGTAAACCACTTCTTTATTATACCATATGTCTCTATTTCAAATCTGCGAGATTAGCTAAGTTGTTCTCTCTCTTTTATGTTTTGTGCGACAGGAAATAAGATGTTTTTATGAGCACTTTTTCGCTTTACGTGTTCTTATTTTCTTCAACTGGATCCTTTGTGAAAACGAAGAATTTGTTTCGGGAGAAATTTCCAGGACGTTCTGTGCCAGCAAAAAGCACCATTCAGGAATTGATTGAAAAATGGCTTCGTACAGGATCGGTTCAAAATGCTCCGAGGAGCAGACAACCATCTGTCTGCACACCTGAATTAAAGATGCAGGTGGAGGAGATAATGACAAGAAGTCCTCGAAAGTCAACCAGGAGATTGAGTCAACAGGTTCATGCGAGTGAGAGAAATTGCAGACGTGTTTCAAGGGACAGGATCATGCAGACGTTAATTACATTTCATTTTATGTGTTCACTTTACGGGCCGGTTTTACGTGCCGCACCCTGTAGTTACATACATTATAGTATTACAAATACTGCAGATAGATGACAATTCACAATTTATCGTTTGCGTGAGCATTATAGGTAGCCCCGAAAAACCTGTGTACCCCCTTTATTTTTGGACTGGCATGAATGTAGGCATAGTACTCTGTTAAGAAGCAAGGACTCCTTCTTTCCTCTTCATTTTTATTTCCGGTCTATTTCCGGCCTGATCCTGGAACGCTCTGTACCTTTTTCAAAGGTCTCTCTCCAAACAAGTATATGTTTTGTTATATATTTCATATTAGTTAAATAAAATATTGTTATACTACATATTTCTTAAATGAAACATTGTTTCTTTTCTCAATGAGCTTACTTCATAACAGTATTACCTACTATCTTGTAATAGTATTCTCTTGCATTGTTTCTGCATTCCGGAAGTAAGTTAGCTTTTTCCTTACTCAACTAACTGTTGTCAGCACACACTCTCAGCAAGAACACAAAAATCATTATCTATAATTTGCATACAATGAAGTAACTTTACAATGAAGTAACAATGAATACTTTATAGGGAAAAGGTTCTAAAATATAAAATCACCATCATTACTATTTGATATTAATGTTCTACTATTGGATTTAGTTCAAGTTGAATGGCAACAGCCTTACTCAAAACTTTTCATGCAATACTACTACTACTACTACTAGTAGTAGTAGTAGTAGTAGTAGTAGTAGTAGTAGTAGTAGTAGTAATAACAATAATAATAATAATAATAATAATAATAACAATGATAAAAATACATATAATTTGTACTGTCATCTAAGATAAATAACAATACTAATGAGCATATATAAGCTATTCACTTTTCGATTCCCCATGTAAATTACCATTGACCCCACTTAAATTCGGTACGTTCAATTGGAGAATGAACATGTTACATAACAGTTGCTTTCATTACTCTTCCTATAACAATGGTTATGAGTCATTATTATTTGAATACCTTCTTCTGATACTACTACTTCCGTTGCGACCACTTGCATAGCTTCCTGTGCGTATTTCTTGTGCGCGCAATATTGGTTACGTTCCCTCCTTTCAATAGTGAGGCTTTCTAATCGTTGTAACTAGCATTTACTATTGCAAAGAATTTTATTTTTCTTTTACTCTAAATTATTTTACTTTTAATTTTATTTCCTTACTATAAGTTCATTTTTTTCTTTACTACTTAATATGTCTATATAATTTTTATCAACATTGCGTTGGGAAGTTCTGCTTATACATTCTGCTTATTCTGTATCATATCAGTATTTTAGTTAAATGGAGAATTACATTATTATTTATTTTATTAGTTATTTAGATCTTTTAATTGAAAATGATATATTACAAACTAATCGTGTTTTATTGTATTTTCATGGATTTAATTGACTTCTAAGTGCCAGTCCTGTTCCTTGAAAAATGGAAGAATGCCTAATAGTGGAGTAGGGTAGTGTCACGAGATAAGGGAATCTTGCAAATCATGATACAAACATGCCACTTAGTAATGTAGTAGATATATACCTAAGAATGAAATTTAGATGTAGACCCCAAAAATCAAAGCCTTTATTTGCCCCTGTGACGTCATCATACAAGATGGCCGACATGGGCATTACAGAAACACAGTAAAGGCACATAAATCATTGATTACAATAGATACATTCTATATTTTGATGTGATGAACTGAATTATGTCTTGATTAAGGTCTTCTACATTGTCATAATGAAAAAAAAAGTATCACTATATAACGAGAATTAAGCAAGGCGGCTCGCGATGGAAGTCACAGGTAAATTTGGGATTTTTCTATTAAAACACAAAGATGGAAACTTTCCTAATTTACTGATTGTTATATACAACAATTATTATATTAATTAACTTTTTACTTAATTTGAAGAGAAAAAACATTAATTTTTACCTGTGCAACTTCCCTCACAAGCCGCCTCTGGTATCTAGATTATCAAGAGTGTGCAGATTACACGATATTTCTTTGCTCTAACATTAACATACCTCCGTCACTCACAGATCACTAATTTCCATTGAAAGTATTTGTTTGACACTGACCATCGCACACACACAGTGGTGTGCAGGGAAGAGATAATTTAGCACATTTACATGCACGCGAATTCAGTGATTTACACCCACAGTGAACAAGCTCTTGGCAGTGTTCAGACATTTGTTTCAGTAAAGACCATAAAGGTGAGTATGAAGCACCAGCTTTCTTCCAGCTTCATTGCTGAGGATCGGGAATATTAGGTTTTAACTTATGCCACTGAGACCAAATATGTCCACCTTGAAAGACTGCTCATTTCACATGCTGAAGAAGTGCTCCCTCAGTTGGAGGCACACTTTCCAGTGAACGACCTTCCTTGGTGGCGAGCATTTTCCGACATTCGTTAACACTCTCTGCGTTTCTGCTGCGAGCATACAATTACACAGTAAAGCGCTGCACTTCTCTAAAGAACTGTCTGCAATTTCCGAAGGACACTGTGAAAGATCCACAAATGCATCAGTGACATATGAGTTTGCTTGCCAAGCTTCCCAGGCTGTTTTCTTCCCACGTCCTGCAAAGGCTGATACCGTATACCAGAATGGAATTGCTTTGCAAATCGTGGTTTCAAGCTCTTTTGCATACTCATGGGCAGGAAGATATCTTCGATTCCTTCCAACTCCGTAATCAATCCATAGATGAGACAGGGTTAGGTTGGGAAAGGCATGTAAAACTAGCACTACCACATCAGAATCAACTGTTCTGATGATAATCGATTTCTGACCAGAATCACTGGCCTGTTTGGCATGCAGAAGTAGTCGCGTATCGGCTTCTTCATGTATACAGGGTGCGAGTTTGGAAACATCAACATTGAGCGCGCTCCATATGCCAGTGTCTTTAGTGTAGACGACAGTTTGCCTTCTCGTGTGTCAATATTTGACAAGAAGTCTCCAATGAGTTGGAATAACCCTTGTTTGTTGTCTTCATTATGCAGAAGCATGGTCCACTTTTTAGGAATCCGAGTAGAGTCCCCAACTGGTACTCATGGCGAAATCCCTCTTTTCGACGCTCTTCACTTTTCAGGCTGCCTGGTAGATAGCGGTCAAAAACAAAGTCCACTCTAGTTTTGTCCTTGAGGATTGATAATATATAAGGTTTCACTTTCGTATCAAAGTAATCTCGAAAGATTTCTGTAGGAGATGGTTTCAACATATGTATGACAGCAGAACCATCAAGCGTCACACATGTGGCCTGAGGAGCACTATGCTGGGAATCTCCGAACCTCTCCAGACACGTATCAACATCTGACTTATTTCCCTTGCGAATGAAAACATCGTCAGAAAGTGATGGAGGATACTTCAAATTTTCATGAGCGAAGAAGTCAGAAAGATCGCCTTGTCGGCTCTGACAAGCAATAAATATTCGGCTGAAAAGAGAACAATCACTTTTAATGATATTAACCTCGCGGTGTGCGGCAGTTGTCTTTGTGATTTGTTTGCGGTGGAGGGCTAGATTGTTTCGATGAATTGGTTCAAAAATTGATTTACTGCACTGCATTAAGCGTTCTTTTCTAAAGCTGTCGTACTGGTCTCTGCCGAGATTTTCAGCATTGTACACTGATGCAACTGCATCTTCGCTCATAATGACGTCAGACACTATGCTTACAAGGTCTGTGCCGTCTTGCGTGAAAGGAGTTCTGTCGTCTTCTGAAAATGTACACACTAGTCTTGAGACGTGTTTTACAAATCTTTATTGGGAGTCACAGTGTCTTCGTGATGTGTCTGATAATAACCTTCATCAAGTAACAACCTGTATTCTTCTTCAAAATTGGAAATGAGATTGGCAATAACTGGACCAGACACCATCCACTTCAAGAGCGCTGAAGGATTGTCAATTATTCCAACTGCTCCACCTTCAGACTTGACGACTTTGTTGCATTGTTCATGCATTTGATCATGATCCATACAAGAATGAGGACGACTTGTCTTAGTACCAACGAAACCTCCTCGCACACATTCTTCATAAATGTTAGGATGTCTGCAACTGAACTCCTGTAACTTAACAAATATTGGCATCCAACGTGCGTAGTGCGTGTGGTCCAACGCGAACATCCAGGGACACAACTCTGATGGGGAACTGATGTAGAGTTCAAAATCTGCAGAACGCAAGCTGTGCAAGAGTCTGAAGAGAAGCATTTCAAGTTCCAATACTGTGTACCAGTATTTAAACTGAACGGATTCATTCTGTCTAATTTTAACCCATTCTTCAATTCTTTGGGGACATTCAGACGATGCACTCTCTGAGTATGCGTTCTTCAGCATTATGTATAGGGCTGCAGATGTCACTTCGTGAGCATATCTCGCTCGCTTCACGTGGAATCCATGTAAGCATATATCTGCTTTTCCAGCAGTGGTTACGCCTGCTTCCACTACAGATTAGTCCAACCACTCTCAGTCAACCAGTTACCCAACATTTCTAAGGTTGCCATTTCAATATGAAGTGGACCCATCATACCTACCATCTTGTTATCCCCATACTGAAGAGGCTGGGACCACTGAACTTGCTTCGCTACAGAAAAAACGGGTTGATCGCAGGTAACCACGGGGACTTGGGAAGGATTAAGTGATGACACAGTCTGAATGATTATGTCAATGCAATGACGAATCATGGCAGGCGAGTTTATGGAGTATGGCAACAAGGGTAGTAGAACACATCGACTTGTAGGTTGAATCTTACTACGAAGTTGCTGCAAATGGAAAGCTGCCCAGGTAATATGTTCTTCGGAAATACTGCCGTTCTCTGTCAATAATGTCGATTGCTTTCAACCATATATTTGATAAAATATCTTCCTGTAGCGGTAATTCAACACTATTAACGGTAGAAAGAGGCACATATGATTTCAGCATTGACATCTGAGAAACATTTGTGAACCATGCAGGCAAGTCACCTTTGCATTTGCGGGACCACTTGTTAATTAAAACCCCTGTATCGCTGCAAGGATAAGATGGCTGAATTATAAATATCCCTATGCCGTGAAATGCTTGCGTAGAGGTTGCTGACGACGAATTGTGATCGATATTATCTATGGCAGCACAAGTAAAAACGCCTGCTTGAAGGTTATCTTGATGTACTCTCTTCTTACTTTCAAAATGTTCACACAGTGCATTGGTCATGGTGGCAGATACCTCCCGAACTCGATCATATGATACACTCACAGCTACTTTATTCAGTCTATCTATGATCCCTCTGTTCCGCGTTTTTGAATGGATCATTAATCTTATGTACAGGGGCGTCTCGCTAGATAGTGGATGGCGTACATTTCTCTGTCCTTGCTTTCTTTCTCGTCGGAGTAACTGAGACACTGACAGCGCAGCACGGCTTACAACAACAGTTTCTTCATTTGGAATATTAGGACCTTCAAGAATCATCCGTAGAAGTGTTACTAGTGATTGTGGAACTGATTCCTCCTGGCAAGGTGTGGTTAAATGCCCATTGAATTGTGGGAAAGCTTTAAACATGTGCTTCCGCACGATGGATGCAGCCCTAGCCAAACATATTCCATCATCTTCTGTATTCTGTAAGCAAGCACCTCACTCACTCAGATATATACCTGGACTTTTGACTATTATACTTCCATTACTTGAGGTCCAGGTACTTTGACCATTTCAAACATTTTTTCTCTCTTTAACTTTCTTTATTTCTGCAATAATAACGGAGTTGGCCGATTTCAACGGACTTTTCTTTCACCCTGTATAATACTAATTACAGCATTCAGTGACAAAATACGTACCTTTTATTACCAATTATGAGTAATAGGAATTGAAAATTTGATGTGAATCGTTTGTAATCACAGTTTTATAAGATTTTACTGTAAGAAATGTTCGGGTGGCCATGTTGTATGATGACTTCACAGGGGCAAATAAACGGTTTGATGTTTGGGGTCTACATCTAAATTTTTTCCTTAGGTACTGATCTACCACGTCACCAAATGGCATGTTTGTATCACGATTTGCAAGAATCTTCGGTTACCCTACCCCACTATAAGAAAAGTAAAATTTGGAAACCCCTCTCTTCTTTGCATGGCAATCTTTACTATACATTGGACATCAGACTACAACTTCAGGAAGAAATTATCCTTAATGGTGTATACTGGTGTATTTCAGTGACGTATTTCATTCTAAAAGTGGTATTATATTCAAGTGTTAGAGTATTATACTATGTGTTATTATACTATGTCAGAATATAGTTTCTACTTACCACTGGACACTTTTCTCGTGGTAATCCTTAGGCAGGATGCTGATGCAAATCACACCAACGCGATTATAATATTTTCAAAATGATTTAAATCCCTAATTACAAGCAGTATTAAGCTCACGGTTATATTTTAGTTAGAATTGTTGTAATTGCATTTAATGTGCATTTCTTACTTAAACAACACTCACACAAACACCTACATTACGATCACTTCTCGACTCTCAAGATAAGAGTAACTACGATGTGCGTGTCAATCCGCGAATTACTACCGTTTGACTAAGTGATCACAAGCTTTCCATAATACAAATTATCCGGCATCCGCCCATCCGCTGTATTAAGAGACCGAAAAGAATCGAGACACCTATTACTTTCCTATATTACTTTCCTTACTTTCCTTAAGAATGGTGTCATTCTTACAACATTAACTCAAACAAGGAGTATCCAACCCGACACTTTTTTTGTGAATTATGAAGCCTCAATAACACTCACAATTAAGCCCTTGATTCTTGTGGATTCCAACAGTAAAAACGAAAAATATTATGGAATTACTTCTTCTTCACTTGGAAATTCTGTAAACGTTTTCCTAGACGAAGTGGCACACGCTTCCTGCCTATGCAAATTACAGCCAGTAAACAGGAAATACCTGCGGTTTTAACTAAATCTAAGATTGTGAATAATCGCCTGTGGCAATATTCTTTAATGCCAGCGAGAAATTACTAAAATATGAATGATTAAAATGATCTAATTGGCAACAATCGGTTTACCCCCGATTAATGCACAATAAAAGGAAATCTCTGTCCTTCTTCACTCCTAGCAGAGTTTAGTTAATATATATATATACATCTCGCTATCCATGTGGCGTCTTTTCATATTGCAGGCATTTGGCATTCCCTTGAAATACTGGAGTATATTATATTTTGATTACAGTATATATATAGTTTATAGGTATGGAGAATCATGTCCCGTTCTCAGATTTTCGATAACATAATAAATTCGGCTGTTTACATAATACATTCCACGTGGCGTCTTTTCATTTTGAAGTCATCTTGCGTCCGAGAATATTCCATTTATAAGTTTATTACCATTTGGCATCTTTTTGTGTATATTTATGTAGAATTTAAAGTCACATGGAATCCAGCGCTGTTGCCAGATTTTCATTTCTAGCGGATTCCGCATGTTCTTATATTGTAAAACGATATACTGTACATGTTTCCTTTATGAAGTCAGAAGCGTAGCTGAGGGTAGAATTGACTGAGGATTTGAAGTGATGTTGTTTATAAAATATCCCAATAGCCCTTATGAATAACATAGCTTAACTTTTCTCCCGTTCAGCACCTGTAAGAGGGGTTAGAGAGTTTATACTGGAATCCCAAATTAGCTTTTGATGAGTACTTAATGGAAAGCGTTAACTAGACTTTGTACTAGACTTCTCGTTGAAAATCAACACATTAGCTGTACAGTTAGGCGGAAATAGTTTTATTGTATTATTCAACGGGTTTGATATAATACGTACGCCATCCACCGGCCTTGTATTTTAATACGCATTGACACGGACAGGAAGTAGTTCTTAGAGAACGCAGTGCACAAATACGGTCAAGGTTCACGCTTACCCTATTGGTTAGTAAATTCGCTTGCTTTTTGTGAGTGTGGTCTCGGGTTCACGTTTAAGGAATTCTGAATGTTCGTTAATTTTAAACTGTAGATTCACTTCTGAGCAGTTTCAAATTAGCCTAAAGATAGAATATCAAATGAAACACTAATGCGGTTGCTGAGTAACAGAAAGAATGTGTTTACTGCAAAATAATATATCACAAAGCTATCCAGAAATAGATATTGTATGTAACAAGCAACATTTTATTTTAAAGAAATGAGTTGTATAACATGATATTACATATCTATCTATTTTAAAGTATAGTTATCACTGGGGACTCCAAGTGTTGAATCAAGGGCGAAAGGTCAAAATCTTACAATGTACGAATCTTCCCAAAACGGTGCTAATTTTTCAGAATATAGAAGTTTATACTATCCTATTTCATGTTCACTTTCACCTCTAAAAGGACGAAAACAAAAGCACGTGAACTATAACATTTCCATTGCTTCTTAGCCTACCTACTCCTATAGGCTTCTGTAAAGTAATTCCTTGCTACAAATATTAATTTCAGTAATTAGCGAATAATACTCTAAAGGAAAAATCTCCAATGATGATAGCTACATATCTTCAATACTAATATGGTGGCTAATAATAGTTTAATTGGATAATTGTTGTGTTATGTTTACGCATGCACAGCTCGGATGTAACGTGTCTGAGTGTTGCGTAAGTTTCAAATCAAGAAAGTATGTGTTTTTGTCCAGACTGCCTGAACGTGATTATATTGGAACAAATCAGGTTTATTTGTAGGGGAAGGCTGCAAATGTTTTTGCTTACGTCCGTTTATAAGTGAAAGTGAACTGAGAATATTTCCTCCACCTTTGTCGATAACTACCGAACCCTTGGAGCCCATATAGAAGGGAGAATGGATATATCTTTCAGTCTCAGCTACCAATTTTGTCATTATGTGTTGTTCTTTGGATTTGTTGTTAATATTATATGTATATGAATATTATGGTCTTAGTTCCCATCAATAAAAAAATTGCCTAGTCGTAGGTGGCTGTTTATGTTACCAAAGCTTAGAGCTGGACTGGCCTTTACACTAAATAGTAACGAGTGTTAGTTTGTTCATGTAACATGTAATTAAATTACATTCAGATGTTCTTTCCAAATATACGCAGAAATCGTAAAAATTTTCGAAATTTGAGGAACTAAGTCAAATACATATCTAAGGAGAGCAATAATTTTTTATCTTGATCAAGCAGAGAAATACAATTTTAACTGTAGATCTAAGAAGAATCCTCAAGTTTTTGTTTGTAGGGTTGTTCTATCTCTTAAAATTTACAAGTTATATTATTTTTATATACATTGTAGTATTTCGCAAAGACCCCAAGTTGTACAACATCGATTACGGCAACAAAGGAGATGATTATGATTCGGGGCGGGGTGCACACTCATGAATTATGTTCCCTGGCCGAAATTACTTGAGCCGCCAGTAGTATTATCCATGTATTAGTCCAGTAAAGTTAGATCACATGTGGTTAAATGTGGAAATTCGGAATAACAAACTGATGTTTGCAGTATCAATTCCACTATACTTATGAATAATTATAATAAAAGCCACAAGGAATCCCACTAAGCGAAACAGGTATGCCGTCATCAATATGGCTGCCAGCGGAAGTCGTCCCTTAAATTGGAAATTGTTATAAGTATTATATCTTTTAAGAAGGCGACTATATTATTGTATGGCTTTTAAGAGAAGATATTGGAAATTACTTTCTAGGATAAACTGGTTCCAAATGTTGCCATCATTTTTAAATATTGTGCAAGGAAGTGAGAAAACGGGTAATTACCAAGTATGTTTTTCATGCTTAAGATCAAATATCTTCGTAAGCGCTATGAATACCAACAATTCCAAACAATCATTGTTGGATACTTCAAAAACTTTCTAATGAAGAATGTATTAGACATGTATCTTTAAAACTTATTTAGATAATAGATGTTATTTAATGGTATATATGATGCATATTTTTGATGTCGATAATGATAGACTAATCGCTTTAGTAATTTAGAAATTACAAGGAATTTTATAGCAATGTACTGGATAGTCTGTTCTACTATACATGAGATATCTGTAGTTCTGTTGCAGTAACAATACATTAATGAAAACGTCCATCTTCCGGTAGGCGTTTCCCTTAAACATTTTCACATCATTAAGAAATTATATTGACCGTTCTATTTACTCTTAAAACAATCAATGAATACTCATTTCAATAATAGAAAAGGATACTTGAAAATTAAAGAAACTATCGAATCTTTAATTCCTTAAAAAGTACTTAATTTCTTAATTGAAACTAGAATTTGAAAGTAAAAGTTCAGCGCTTTACTTCATTTTGTGACGGTGACATAATGGTTCAGCATTTTCATTTTCACCTGCTTCTTCTCCGCCATCAGAAGCAGGAACACTAACACTTTCTGTTGTACTGCACAAGAACTACTGCATCTATAGCCAATGGAATTATCACAAAAGCTGCTGAATGTTATTTTCTTGTCACTGGTATATTGATGTTAAAATCAAACCCTCTTTAAACTATAGACAATCAAGTTCAAAAGATCTCATGCGGGCTCTAAATTTTGCTGAACGGTCCCAAAGAAAAATGTAGTTAAGTAGAGAATAAGAATAAATAAGGGTTGATAGAAAATACAAGGAAGATTTGAAATTAATAATGGCAGTGAGAGTTACATACATATCTGCCATTAGATCTGTCAGCGAAGCTAATATAGCGGAACTGCTCATGAAAATCTTCGTTTAACTCTGAAATTGTTTTGTGGGACAATATTATCATAACAAAGTGTGTACGCTGTTTGAGACGCGAGATACGACTTTAATAATGAATAATAGCTGCATCTATAATAAGCAATATATTATGATTAAGTCTATTGGGAGAAAATATCCTGCATTTCAGATCTCAGAAGTAATGCAATTATACGCACATGCACTTGGTGTATTTACGATTTTATTTCGGGTTAGCTTTGCAAACTTTCGAAAGGGCTTTGCCTGGAAATGTGAAAATTCTGCAAGATATTTCATTTACTTTACAATAATAAGTAAGATTTTGGGGTGGCTCATGTCCGGAAGCCCCCTTTAAGTACGTCACTGCGTACATGAAACCATGGGAGCCTTAAATGACTATGAAACTGAAATATATCATACTTCAATTAATAAGACAGGTAAGTACATGTGAACTATAACGCCAATTCAAAAGAGAGGTTAACAGGGAAAATATAGTGTTTAGAGAAAAATTGTGTTTTGCTATGTGGGCTTTGATATCCTAGACAATCGGGAACAACTAATGTAAAACCGAGCATATTAGTTATTGTCATTATACTTTACTCAATCCTCTTCTATATAGAGCGAATATATGATTTTTGGATTGAGTGAAAATATAAGTACTTAGCACTTCTAACTAGAGATTGAACACACATTTTTGTCCTCAAGAAGGCCATACTCACCTTCACTCACTGTAATTTCGGTGGAGAGAGTAAGTACAAGTGAGAGTGAGTGCGAGGAAGTTGATTGGTGGTGAGAGAGGGTGAGGGCATCAACAATAATTTGAGTGTGAGGACGGGTGCGTGTGGGCGTGAGAGAGTTAATTGTGTGCGAGAGCGAATGAGTGTGAAGGGGTCTATTGAGGATGATGGCGAGTTAGCGTGAGTTTGAGGGAGTCGAATGAGGGTTAAATTACATACCTATCATCAAAATGAATTTCCAAAAATGTCTGTTTGAGAAGTTTGGATATTTTTGGAAAAGGATTGAAATACAAGCTCTGACAATAAAGTTCGGTGAATGATCCCGTAAATAGAAAGTAGTTACAATATGAATGAAACTTACCTTAATGTTCTTCGAAGTAGTCTATTTTCGTAGCTATGCAACGCTGAGCACGGATATACATGTCCTGAAAGCTTTTTGAGAAGTCTTCTTTCGAGATGGTGCTCAGGAGCCTCGTCACGTTTCGTTGGATATCTGGAATATTGTCAAATATCTATCCTTTCAACTCAAATTTGAGACATGGGAACAGGAAGAATTCGGAAGGATTCAGATTTGGCAAGAATCTGGCATAAGGGATGGTCAATTTGCACCACCCCTTATGGTCCATGAATTGTCTGACGAGATTAGCTCTGTGAAAGTGAGCATTGTCTTGAACCAGAAACCATGAACCTTGTTCTTAGAACTCCTTTGTACACGTTACATGAAACGTCTCAAAGTTTCAACGTACGTATCAGAATTCAATATTGTTCTCTCAGGTAGAAATTCGTTGTGGATTATGCCATTGCTGTCAAAAAGGTGACTAGCGTCATTTTGATCCATTCCGTGCTTTGGCGTTTTGTTTCCGGATCGTACCTCACACACCAGGATTCGTCTCAGCATCAATACAGTTGAAGAAATTTGGATTTTTATCCTAAATAGCGATAAAATCTTGTGAGGCAAGAACACGTGCGTGCTTCTGGTCATCAGTCAAGTAATGTGACGATAGTCCAGAACACGTTTTCCTTTCCCGTAAGTCGCTGGTGAGAAGTCTCGCAGATTCACGGCTAATGTTCGATTCCTCAGCAATTTTTCGCGATCGTTCGTGATTAATGTCCTAACCTTTTCAATATTTTCACGTGTGCAAAGCTTGGCGGCCTTCCGCTACGGGGTTATGAGAAACACTATCTCGTCGTTTTCGAAAACAGCCGAACCACTCGTAAACACACTTCAAGGACACTGCTTGATCTTCATAAACCTGTACCAGCATATCATGTTTTTTTTCAGTGTTTTCCCAACTTTAAAACAAAAATTCAAATTGATTCTTTGTTCGTTCATTTTACCATTATCAGTTTGGAACCGAACACACTAACGCCCACTTGGGTTAGCGCGTCTCACACAGACCACAGTTGACTCACAATTAAACAACGGTGGGTCCACAGTGGCGGTAAGTGTCGTTACTCGTGCGCAGTGTTTCGTTGCGACAGTATTGCCAAATCGAGCGCTAAACTTTATTGTTAGAGATTGTAATACAGAGCCTGGTTGACACAGAGAGCGTCATTTTATCGTAAACCATCAGCTGCTTCAGTGTACGAAATGATGGACAAGGTAAAAGTGATATACCCTGTGACAAAAATTTGTTCCTCTTGGAGAACATTCTCTATCCTGACAGGAAAAATTCCACCCCTCTAGAATCCCTTTTCAAATGGTCATGTAGATATACAGAGAACAACTTATTTTATGCACCCAAACTAAAATAGCACGTTCATCTCACTTAGAAAAGTTGAGTTGAGTTGATTTTAGTTTAGCGTCCCTTTCAGCAGCGAGGCTATATGAGACGTGGACCTACTGATTAACGTGGAATCCGAACCACATGAGCTCCCGCCGGGAATCGAACCCGGGTTCCCCACGCCAAAGGCGCGTACGCTAACCGCTTAGCCACGGAGGAGCTCTCACTTAGAAAAGGATATTGTACATCTGCCTTCTCAATCTTTTTGCAGTCGCTAGCAGGGGCGGATCCAGAGATGAAACTCTCTTATTTTATATATAAATAAAACCCATTCCAGAGTTTAGAACCCTTAAAAGTAGCTCTAAGTAGCAGTATTACAACGGAAAGCCCCCCAGAAATCCGTCCTGGATCCGCCCCTGGTCGCTAGAGATACACACACTCTGCTTCTTGAAATATTTATTCATGCAGAAAATGCATTCATTTTGTCAGGAGCAAGCTAAAAATCCTCGAAGGAGATAAAAACAGACAAAGAATTCATATATTTTGTCTGTGTCTAAAGGTCACCAAATATTTAAGTTTTCACTTGTTTTGAAAAGCATCCATGTATGACGTGTCAATGTCACAAGACCTCATAACATTCGTTCAACGGATGATCTACTTAAAGACGTATTTGCCTCTGTATTCCTGTTAAGCATTATCAATATTTCATTTTCACCAGTGAACTAAAATTACTTTAAGGGGATCCTATACCTCTTCGCTTAGGTTTCTAACTCTCCATTTGATAACACATAAATTTCAATATGGTGATATCTAACAAAGTATTGCAGGTGATGGCTTGAAATTTTTAATAGAAATACAAAAGACCCATAAAAATCCAACCACGGTCTCCAATTTACGTTACATGCGTTAGATTAATTGCAATATATTCTTCATTAAGTTTGGCAACAGAGAATTAAAAGTATGCTGTATACAGTATATGGATAGATCTTTTTCCAGGAATTGAGAGCCCTCTGAACCTCTAGTCCCTACTAGTCTTTGCGACATGCGGTAGTGATTTATGAGCTCTCCTGGCTAAAAGCCAATGTTGACTCTGTTACTTTCCTTCTAATTTTCTTTATTTATTTATTTTTCAAAAACTTGTTTTAGTCAGGTTTGGCCTTTTTGTCAGCTGTCTCTATAGAAATAGCAGTCTTACTCCTGAAATTGTTGATTCTCGGTTGGAACGATCACTTCCTCTCCGTGAACCTCAGTGTTAGAATCGAGAAACAAAAATAAACTCGAAGACAGTAAATGTAAAAAGACAACAGCAGCAGTAGTTTGTTTTAAAAAATTGGAACGAACAAAAATTGTATCTAAATAACATATTTGTGTTAAATGTACTTTATCATGATAAGAAGTTCTATATTCTTCTCGTATAGGATGCTATAAATGCTCTACTTTGTAATAAAACTAAAAGTAATGTCTTTGAAAGATGGTATTAGACTTGCAAAAATTTGTTTTGTGGAGTCAATTTAATATTTCATACATACTATATTTTTATTCAATTTTCAGAAATTAGTGTATTGGTAATATACAAAGTGTACAGTAAATGTAATCAGTGTACAATATTAAGCTATTTTATTGGTAATTGCTTTTTGGATGAGTTAACTTCAGGATATAATCATTCTTTTGTATAATACTATAATTAATATAAATGTGTACACAGACTATAAATGTTGTTTGACAATAGAAGGTATTTCGTTGAATAAAATGATTTTTGTAGGATCATTTTAATTTGAGATATATATTCATTCTATTCATTCTCATAAAGTAATTAATATAAATGTATCAACAGTCATTAGTGATTACACAAATGTCATTAGTGTTAGAAATATTGTAAAATATTTCGTTGATTGTTTTTTGTAGAATCATTTGAATTTTAAGCTTATAGACATTCAAAGGGGTTCCATAGTCTAGTTCTTAGAGCGTTCGACTCCTGATCGTCTGGTTCTAGGTTCGATTCTCTGCTAGAATACTCAAATTATTGGCGTTTGCCCATCGTCGTGAAGCACGTTGGGTAGCCATATGATTAAAAGACATGACAGTCTATATAATTAATATAAATATATACACAGTACAAATGTTGTTTGATAGTTAGTGAGGTATTTCGTTGATAATTTATTTTTGTAAGATGTATACTATTTATATAATGGTAGAATGTGTGTATACTATTTATAGGATGTAAACCTATACATTTCTTTGTATAGACTTTTATAATGTATAATGTATTTTTATAATTAAGAGCGAAAGTTTAAAACCTTAGAATGGGCGAATCTTGCCACAAAAGCGAGATGTACCTGCAGAAAGATTAATAATAATAATAATAATAATAATAATAATAATAATAATAATAATAATAATAATAATAATAATAATGGAAAGGAATGAAGATGTACTAAAAGAAGCAAGTGAAGGACGACAGATCGTGAAGTTAATTGGAAAAACAAGAAACAGCATGCTAAGCTATCTTATTCGACTCTCCGATTGGATCACCGTGTTGATAGAGGGAAAGGCAGAAGAAACACCAGGAAGTGGAAGACAAAGGATAGAAAAATCTACGTCCCACGGTAATGCCTGATAGGTTAAAGGAGCTGGTGATGTTGAGAAATGAAAGAAATGGTGGAATGCAGAAATTGGAAGGAAACGGGAGAACCCCGAGAAAACCCACACACACGGTGTTTGTCCTCCACAAAGTTCATTTGGTGCGAGCTGAGATAGAACCAAGAACACCATGCATTAGAGGTGAACGCTCTACCACTCAGCCACCGCGGCCCGACCAAGGATAGAATATCAAGATGCAGTTACGAAGAAGAGACCTTATCAAATTATAAAATAACTCTTTCAATGGAGAGAAAAGTTTTAAAATTTCCTTCTTGCCCACCAACCTATTATTGAAGAAGGAAGACTATTATTATTATTATTATTATTATTATTATTATTATTATTATTATTATTATTATTATTATTATTATTATTATTATTATTATTATTATTATTACCGAGAATGTCATTCTGGGTTTCCTCCTATAAAAATATACACACTATTTCCAACTATGGTTATCTTACTTTTTACAAATTGGTCTAATACAATATTGGTGTAAATAGTAGTAGTTTTCAAGCTACGGCTCACTCGTCACTGTTTAACATTAAATTTAAGATGCCTCAATATATTTGCATAAGTCTATCATTTCTAAAATAAACATTACGTAAAAGGTCTATTCAAATGAATATCAAGTTTTTCTGACATGTGTATATTACGCATATCTTTCTTAGTTTGCATTACTCACATTACCCCAGAGACAAGTGCGCCGATTTCTCTGTAAATTTGGGGGTGCATTCAGATGAAGAAAGCATATATGAGGATTTTAAAACAAATTCCATTCAAATTATGCCAAATACTGTAATTTTACAAATACAGTGAGGGGGCCACATGAGCATCGGTGGCCTTGGCCCCCCGGGATCAGCGCCCTTGCCCAGAGAACGAACGTATTTTAGAGTTCTGGTTTGAACATCTCTTACAATAATAAGCTAATATACGAGGAACAAATTTACCATTATTGACGATGCGGAAGGGAGGAGATTTTCTGGACTAGGAAGGAATGTGTGCGGGTGCAAAGTAGGGGACTACACGAGCCGGAATTTTTAGCCTGGGCCCGGCCCGGCCCGGACCGTCAATTTAGAATATGAGACCCGACCCGAGTCCGAAATATGTCTTAGAATTTAGGCCCGAGCCCGGACTGAGCTCTGTGTTAACCAAATTAACCCGAATTACAGAAACTTAATAATAAATGCAAAATTGTATTTTTATTTACAGCAATTCGAGGTTTAATTTTGCAGTTGTGTTTTAAAAGTACTCCAGAAAGAATGGTGCAATTTGTATCTTTTTACAGTATATTTTCGAAGTTACGCCCGAAAAAACCGACAAATATAGTTGTATATTTAAAAATTCACAGCCCGAGCCCTGTCTGGGCCCGAAATGATATATGCTTTGTAGACCTGAGCCCTGCCCGCGGGCTGGGCCCGAGCCCGTATAGACCTCTAGTGCAGAGGCGTCTCAAGTGGTGGACCACTGCGCCGGGCATTGCATCTTTAGGAATCTCCCAAAGACCGAGCCTGAAACGATTTGGCACTCATTTTTGTCGATACAACAATAGAAACATATATGAATTCGGACTTATTTACAGAAAAAGATACATATGGCTTCAAACTAACTTACATTAGATCGCTAGCATAGACGACAGGCGGCGAGTTTATTTTAATATTGCAATAATGAATGTGTAAAAGTCGTTGAGATGAATTGTTTTCGATAAATTTTATTATAATTGGCAATTTTTACAAAAAGAGGCAGGAAGGACTAAAGGAAGGACTAGTTACTAAACCTTACTCGCCTTGCTGTGCAGATGATATGGTCAAAATCAATACTGGATAGTGAAAGTGTAAGTGTACAGGCTAATATGGAACAGAGAAACAAAAGAGAACTTATTCAGAAGGGAATTGGGAGGGGAAGGGAGTACGAGTACAATGCTGTGACACTTGAAATACGTTTTGATCTGTATACGTTCTTCAACAAACTTTTCTTATTAGATTACGCAACTTCTAGTTCCCTACTCCGATTATTCAAAGTACTCAAATGTTATCGGAGGGAGTGACCGCCCCTCCCTTTAATCCGTCCATGGTGTCATTCTGATTTTAGTTTTTGCTTTTCGCTACTAATTCAAAATGTTTACCGAAACAAGTTTTCTTCTTCTTGTTACTGTAGGGGGTGGAAGAAACAAACAGAAGGGTGTGTGTGTGTGTTATTTGCGAATTTTTCAATTTTGAGCAATCTATTCGTTAGAGCATCAAAAACTATCAGAGAAAGTGATGGAATTTTTGGCGTCACTCTTACCGTTCCCAAGATATTGGACAAAATATCCAATTTTGGGAAATTTAAGGAGCCAGATCTCGGGAACTGTAAGTCATAGATTATATTTTGCCTATTTTTAAATTTTGAGCCCTGTATTTTGATCACATGTCTGTGTAAAACGTATCGTAGAACTTCTTAACAGGTACCATCCTTGGTATAAACTGATCACTTTCTTATCACTCCCGATCAGGGATTAATTCAGGAGGTAGCCCGGGGGAAATCTCTCCCCCGAAGAAAATTCATTGCCCCCCGGAGACACTCCCAAAATTTCAACCTCAAAATGTAGAAATTACTTCATCCAAACTCCTCTCCTCCCAGGAGTTCCCCCCCCCCCTTCCGGGGTGAATATGTTTGAATTCAACACTGCTCCCGATTACATGCTTCCTGTGGCTTGTTGATGTGCGTCCTTGCGAACTCTAATTCAGCATGTATATATGCATCTCTAAGTTTGACCTGCAAAGCAGAACAAATAATAACAGTACAGTTACAGGTCTCTGCACTGCATTCCAGATCTAAAGTTGTTTTCAGGTTTGTTGCAGCAGCGAACGGGCTTGAAGCGTTAGCTTTAATAATTATCGAAACATTTTCGTATTCCGCTGTCGCTTGCGGTCTACTCAGCTTTTGTTTAGTATGTAATCCCTATTCCCATTCTACTTCGAATCGTTCAATTGAATATCTTACTGTTTTAATATGTAGGTTCATGGCTCGAGCAACATGCTTTCTAGGTGTTCCAGCTTTCCATGTGCAATTACTCTCCCTGTACTTATAAGAGACAAATAGCCTACCATTTTTTAATAAAAGCAATTAGCCATGGACAGCAATTTTTTTTAAAGTTCATTCTGGCAATGCTCTTAGAGCATTCTCAACTGCTTTTTTAGTCTTCTATGTATTTGGTCTAGGAATTAATTCGTGCGGTTGGTACGCACACATTGAAGCTCTAGTACAAACACAAAATACATAAATACCTTAAGAGAAATATTGTCCATCGCTAGCCACCACTTTCGCCCATCTGTCAGGCAATGTACGCATTCCGTGGCGAAAGAAGTCCTCATCCTTGGAAGCGATCCAGTCAGAGACCCATGTTTCGATATCTTCTGAAGAAGTAAACCGCTGTCCAATCAAATCGTTGTTCATGCAATCGAACAAGTAGTAGTCCGAAGGAGCAACGTCTGGTGAATACGGCGGGTGGGATAAAACTTCCCATCCGACATTTTCTAAATAGGTTTTGACCGGTTTTGCGACATGTGGGCGAGCGTTATCATGTTGAACAATAAGTTTATCATGTCTGTTCTCCCATTCTGGTCGTGTTCTGGCCAGAGATTGCTTCAAACGCACTAATTGCCGTCGATAACGTTCTCCATTCATAGTTTCACCCGGTTGCAGCAGCTCATAGTACACCACACCTTTCATATCCCACCATATGCACAGCATAACCTTTGTACAGTGAATATCTCATTTTGGTTGTGATGGATCTGGTTCACCTGGTTTCACCCAGGCCTTTTTTCGTTTAGGGTTCTTGTAATGTATCCACTTCTCATCACCCGTAATAATTCGATGCAGAAACCCCTTTCTGCTCTGTCGTTGAAGCAGCAATTCGCAAATGGTTTTTCGTCTTTCAACGTCTCTGTCATTCAATTCATGTGGAACCCAATGTGACATCTTTTGAATCATTCCCATGGCTTTCAAGCGTTTGGAGACTGTTGTTTGATCAACGCCTAATGCTGCTGCAAGTTGTTCCTGCGTTTGACACGAATCCTGCTCGAGCAATGCTGTCAATTCTTCGTCTTGAAATTTTTTTGGCTGTCCAGCTCGCTCTTGGTCTGCCAAGCCGAAATCACCACTTCTAAACCGTGCAAACCACTTCTGACACGTTCGCTCAGCTAGAGCATGGTCACCATCCACTTCCACCAAAATACGATGACTTTCAGTCGCACTTTTCTGCATGTTAAAGTAATGCAGCAGGACACCCCGCAAAAACACTTTATCAGGCACAAATTGCGCCATGTTCACTTAACTACAAACTGGTGTTGTTGACGCTTTAATCCACTGCCCTATACTACGAACGATACGCGATGACAGGGGTTTGCAACACATGTGTGGATGCACGGAACTGTGGAACGCTCCGTTCGTTGCGCTATCCCTTGTCCACCCGCACGAATTAATTCCTAGACCAAATACTACGAGATACAAGTGTAAACTTTCAAGAATTTCCTTTCCCTCTCGATATCTCTTTCTACTCTGGTCCCACGAAAGCACCTACCACCTCGTCTCTAGTGGTATTTCCCGGTCTCCCCCTCTTACGCAACTATGCCATGAATTTATTTTAAAAGCATTACATTCTAAACGTAAAGAATTTTTAATTTTGAAAATAGGTTCTAACCAACAGCCACAAATACCATTGCCACGCCCCAGTGAAAGGATTGAGCATGTAAGCTTAATGGTATAAGCTAATTACAACAATGATTGCTGATAACTAATAATACTAGGTAATAATTAGGGACAGCTGTATAGCGGGTTCCTAAAAATCCTTTGTGAAGGAAAATCTCCCGTAGGAGCTAAATTAATCACAGTGTGGACTTGTAAGGTATTTTGAGTTTTACGCCTCGTTCAGTAGCGAAGTTATATGAGACGTTGACCTTCTGATTAACGTGGAATCCGAACCATATGAGATCGCGCCGGGAGTTGAATGCGGGTCTCCCAAGCCAAATGCGCGTACGCTAACCGCTTAGCCACGAAGGAGCTCTGCTGTGGACTTGTGTAGGCAACCTTATAAAACTTGAACAAGTGAAAAACATTCTACCGCAAGAGAATGTCAGTAAATACATTTTTTTTCAAATGGTAGAGAGTACACAGTTCACAATGCACTACTTGCATTCAACATAGCCTTTTAAAATGTTTAGGCTGAACAAGGAATTTATCGGCAGCAATTGTGGCTAGAGTGCGGCTTTCGGTCTTCCAATTCCCCAAGTGTTCTACATGCAAGCACGCTTCTGAACTTGAATTATCTACCCAGAGTGTTAGAAGAATCCTTCATAGAGCTGTAAAAATGCATCCTTATAAGATGTAGCTGGTGCAAGAGTTAAGTAAAAGAGAGAGACTGAATATGAAGAAATTTATGTAGTGATATTCTGCAGAATATCCCTTCTACTTCTATTTTAATCTGAAGTGATGGTGCTCATTTTCACTTGTCCGATACTGTAAATAAACAAAATTTCCTCTACTGAACTGCGGATAGCCTTCAGAATTTTCATCTGCAGTTTTCGTGTGGCGATGTGGTTCGCTATTTCCCATTATGGTGTCCGAGGTCCTTACTTCTTTGATAAACATGAAGTCATTACAAAGACTTTTGTTCAATATTATGGCGGGCCTGAACTTTTCTTGTACCGAAGTTGGATGACTTGTTTTAAGATCATGACCTACAAAATATCTGCTTTCAACAAGATGATACTACGACCTAAATCTCTTGTCCTTGAATGGAAATTCTAAGACAAATGTTTTCTGATCATTTTGTCTGTGGGGTAATACGAGTGAGGCTCGTAGATGGCCTGATTTCACACCGTGCGATTTTTGTATGTGGGGCTACCTCAACGGAAAGGTGTACATACATCGTGTTCAAACTATCGATGAAATGAAGTCTGAGATTGCTGAAGAAATAAACTTTTCCCATGGAATATGACTCGCGATCATGACTAGCTTGTGAAACAGGCTCTCAATATATTGAAAACGGAGCTGAGTATTTCAAAGGTGTTATTTTTAAAACTCATTGAAACAAAATTGCATTCTACGTACTGTCAAAAATAAAATAATTTTAACTTTATCTAGCTTTATTATTTTTCCAGGCATTTTTTAAAATATCAATACGCCTTATTCTGTAATTTCGTATTGTGTCCAATGGGCTTCTTTAAAACTCAAATTTTAAGAAAATGTATACTATTCATTAACAAAATGTTTGTCGTACAAGAATTTACTTCAGCGACAAGTATCAAACAATGATAGAAATAAAATGTTACATCTAGCCTTGAATTTCCCAAATCTAAATAAATGACAATAGACTATTTCCTGTGGTGTTTGGTAGAGCGTGAGATCGTGCGACCACATTTATAGATGAATCATCGAGCTACTAGTCGCAGAAGGAGTATCAGTGCGAGATGACACTACAAGATAAGAAATACCACGCTTAGCTCCTAAAATGTGTTGGAATACGAAATCAACTGTACCTAACACAGTCCGCGAATCAAGTTGTGGTTGCTGGTTACAACTTCAAAAGAGAGGAGTGGATTTTAAATACTTTTGTTGTCTTGGTATTTTTAAAACCAGTTTATATGGCTGCTATCACCAACATGCAGGACGGGAAAGTTAAAATTGGTTATCTATTTCAGTAATACAAGCTTTGTAAAGGTGAAACTGAAATGTTTTCCATAAATCTATTTAGCTCGTGTAAAAAACGGACATTTCATGTGGCAAAATGCTTATTTTCCATAATATGTCACTCAAGGGAGCATGTAAACCCCCATACATCCCTGGCGTACTCCTTTGGATAGACAAACAGTTTCTATATTATAATCCGCACCTTTTTCGTCTTTGTGAAGATAAACCCAAGCAAAACTTGTAAGGATAACCTAGTGCGGCAGTCGATCGGCACTACTTTAAATTGTGAAACGAGAATGCTGACTGATCATCTATGTTAAAGGGCCATAAGTATTTTAATTTCCTGTATGAAATGACTATCACATTTGTTTAAAATTTTTAATCAGCGTACAATAATTGTTGGTGGAAAGCAAATTGAAGTTACTAAATTAGGTTGTAGTAAACGTAACACTCATTCTTAGTTAGTATAGCTCCACTAATTCATATTGTAGAATTAATGCTTCTGAAAATAATAATAATAATAATTGTTATTATTTAAAATATCCTACGTAAGTATAGTTTGGGGAAAACCTTCTAAAGCGTGATAATATATGTTTAGCTTATCATAGATAACTTTCTTAGCCTTTACATTGATATGACTTGCCCTTCACTAGGAAAAAATATCGTTGTTCTCTAAGTTACTTACAAAGAACACTATTATCTAACAGTGTTTTACCTTACATATAGTTAGTTTCTTCTTATCACTAAATAGAGGTATCAACTAGTGTAAAAAGTTGAACCTTTTTGAACACGAGATGACCGTAGTGTCCCAAAAATGCCAGAGTATATGGGTCGCAGCGGGTTAAGCTTAACGTCATTTTACAGGTGACATTTGATGCTAATAGAGTGCAAAAGAAGATGTTTTGCAATCAGATTTATGGTATTGCGCCATGAAAGTCATGAACTTCCAACAAAACTGAGCCTCAATTTACAATTTTGTTTCAATAAAGGCGCGAATGATGCGCAGGCTTGTAAAGAAATTGTGTATGTTCATGGGTAAGATAAGTTATCTAAACCAACCGAAAGGTTGTTCATGACAGGTCAAGAAACTAAAGACGGTTCAGGTGGTGTCATTCTAGAAATATTGATGTCCAAAATTCCACTCACAGAAGGCGAAATTAAAGAAAACATGTATGCTAGTCTGCTTTTGGTGAAAGTCAAGCAAGACTGGTGTGTTAAAAGTCATGACATTATCACTCACATAATCATTCATCACCAAACGTGATAAACCATTTGGAGAAAGCTGGCTACAAGAAAGAAGCTCAACATATGAGTGCCACTTGGCCTAACTAAAAGCATTTACTCAATCGAATTTCTATCTATGCATTTTTACTGAAATATAACGAACTGAAGCTATTTTGGAAACAATATTATCCCCCCTTTCTGGTTTCTTTACAAAGCTCTTTAAAGTTGATTAGCTATATCCTTAACTCACTGCTATTTTCAAAATTTGGATTGCTTTATAGAATTTGACGGACTTTAGAAGGAAACTGAATATATCTAGATTGAGAAGAAGCAACGCTTCTGCAGATGCTTTCGAAAATTGCGGGTAAGAGATGAGAAAGTAGTTTATGTGATATTTATAAAAGGTTGTGCTTTTCGCGTCTAGAGCCAGTTGATTTTCTATAAATTTAAGTGACAAGACAACAAATCTCCTGAAGTTGACATTAGACTTGAATGGAACTATACGTGTGAGAAGCACAGTGTTGTTGGACAAGAGAAATCGAAAGAAAACTTTATGATTATATAAAAGAAGATTGCCTACCAATTTAATCTACCAGAAAAAGAAAAAGAATATGCTGCGGGGAGAAATCTGTGGCGTGGAGCAGTGTAGATCGAGTTCAAGGATTTCCGAAATGAAAAGAAAATTGTTCATATAAATATCAATAAAAAAATTTTATGTGTACCGTTCCAACCCCCACCACAGACCATTACATAATCACTGTCCTGGCCGTTTACGATTGCCATCTAGAGTCCTTTTCGTTTACAATTGCAGATCTATTTTTCATAAATGTGACAAACAAATGCAAGAAACTTTCCTGGTTATTCCATATACTCAGAGAATCGCATACCTTTTATTGGCAACACTCATTAGCCGATATCAACTCACATAGCATGAGTCAAACTTTTCCTGCTTTCTGATTGCGTAGAGCCGTGAACGATAACCATGACAAGTATCAAATTTGTCTGCAATTTCAGGAACACGTTTTCAAGGGACGCTTTCACACTGTTCCTAAGGAGTTCATCAGAACTGCTGTTGGTCAGCGTATGCGGGGTTCATTTTTCAATGTTGTCACTGGCACGAAATTTTACAAACTGATAACATATATTGTGTTTAGTCAGCACTCTTGGATCAAATGCACTGTTTGTATTTCGCAGCAAGATGTGAAGAATGTTCCAACTTGAACTCTTAAAAAGAAAACACCAGTCGCATTTATGAGCTTTTCAAGGCGTGCTTTCATGCATTCCTGTTCAACGACAAAAGTCCTGTTTTTTTTTTTTTTTCAATTATTCAATTAAAATCAATCGAAAGCGAGAGATTGAAGTTATTCTTCCTACAAGTTTAAAAACATGTTAAAATCAATTTGATTTTGACACAATATGAGGCTTTCCCAAATTCGCAATGCTGGAAGTCAGTCAAAAGTGAGGTCTAAGTTTATCACCTTACTCGTACGATTAAAAAATACACATTTCACCAGTGGTGTAGGCAAGGGAGAGTGCCAGGTTTCAACCTTCAATACTTAAGATGATACGGAGAAATAATTATTTGTTATATTAAGATATGGACGCAAAATTCATGCGTGCTTGCAACGATTAAATTGAATGCCACCTGTTGAAATATTCCATAATCATTCTATTTTGGTGGAATATTTTTTTTTTCTGAGGAATTCCAACCATTTCTTCTGCTTAAAGTTGAAATAGGTCAGTAATGTGATAAAGCAAGCCATTTTAAATAAAACACGTCTCTGAAATTTTGTTTGAAAGCAAAAAGCTTCGAGTTTTATGAAACATTATTTGTTTTGTTCCAGCTTTTAAAGATTTACTCCTATAGTTTCGCGTTTTAATTAGTGAGATGAAAGAAAAGTATCGCTTGCTACTTCAAGCATAGCATTACTGGTTGTAATAATAATAATAATAATAATAATAATAATAATAATAATAATAATAATAATAATAATAATAATAATAATAATAATAATAATAACTATTATTATTATTATTATTATTATTATTATTATTATTATTATTATTATTATTATTATTATTATTATTATTATTATCCTAAGAAAACACTTCTAGAGCAGCAATAACATTTTCCGTATTATGCAAACTTGTCAAAAATATGCCTTCTGTTTTCATCGGATGTTGGCTATCTTTCTAAAACAATTTATTTTTGCTAGTTCTGCTAGAATTCCAGTGGTTAGAATGATGGCTGACCTTGTAACCTGCCAATCAAATCCACAACCGGTTTCAACCCATCTTATGAATGGACTGCAGAGTTCCCTGCAAATAATTTTACTTCTGATGCTGATTTCTCGCGGTATCACACTGAAGAATTCTTCCATCTCAAAAACTTACTTCAGTTTAGCTTTACTGAGACAATCCTTTCTTATTGACGAAGTTCTTCAGCTTGAACTCTCGCGCTCCCTTCAATAAATCCTGCCTACTTTATGCACCCTCTTTCCGCTCGTTGTTCATAGGGTTTATGTTTGACTCATTTTACGATTTCAGATGGAACATGATTTCTTGAATCTTAAATAATAATAATAATAATAATAATAATAATAATAATAATAATAATAATAATAATAATAATAACCTCATTTTGGACAATTTATTTTTATTTCCATAAAGACTTCTCCATACCGCTATAGTGCAGTATTATTAGTATTATTATTAGTAATATTATTATTATTATGATACACCAGCTTTGTTGAAACTACAGTTTTTACTCAGTAGTTACTTTGTGTTTGGTATTCAAAACCTCTTTGTCACAACATTCGTAATATTTGCCAGTTGAATAATCATAGGAAACAGCTTAATTTTAATTTACATTCTTGGCTCTTTGTAAATCAGTTATAAATTGTTTAAATTTTGCTTATGTATTTTTTCATTATATATTTTTAAATACAGTATTTTAACAGATCATTTCTGTCAATAGCTTGCTTGCATCCACTTGATCGATTTTCACACTCCTGTCGTCCAGTTTAGAAATCACTCATCCAGAATGTTTGTAACTATTTGGTTTTTTACATGAACAATTTACCTAATTATGCGAATCATGAGGAAGGCTACCTTGTGGCTAAATAGCTAGTAAAACTATGATACACATTAAGCTGTAGATCATATTACACATTAACGAGTTAGATTTCCGTAATTTTGATATCACATTAAGCTGTAGATCATATTTGATATATCGTCAGTATTTTAAAGATAAATAAAAATTGCTAGCAAGCACACGAATAAGCAAATGAAAAGCCCTAGCCGCTTGTTTAGTGGATAGTGCGTGTGCGTTTGGCGTATGTGGTTCCGGATTCGATTCCTGGTGTTAAGTCAGCTGAAGCCTTATCGGCACTATCATCAGAAGGAAATAAAAGTCCTATCAATAAGTTTGAGTTTAAAATTTCACTGTTAACCTGTTTGAAAATCTCTTCTCTTTTAATAATTAAAACAATTCTATTAATTAAAAGGAATAGGACATGTGCCTTGGTTCTAGTGTACTTATTCAACCTTCAGTATGGAAAAAGCAAACTAAAAAACTTACCAGCATGAGTTTACCAGCATAATGGAGATTCTTATGTTCATAACATTATTCAAGCGTAACACCAAGAGCATCAGAATTTGGAGAAAAAGAAATACATTTATAAAAGGTAATCGAAAAAGAAAAGAAAGACATAGAAATGGTATGCATCATAACGAAAATATGTCTGCTTACACAAAAATGCTCTGGAAAATCGAATACGTTTCATAGCGTTAAACCAAAGAACAAAACAACTTGGGTTCGAGAGAGAGAGAGAGATCGTACCTTAATATTCTGAAACAGGCAAGACACAGGTAGTGTTCCAAATAACGTTATTGAGAGACAGGTAGATTTTAACATAACGTTATTACCTTGGTGACTAACTACAGACACATCTCATATTGTCTCGCTGCTGAAAGGGACGTTCAACTCAAAATCAACTCAGCTACAGTACCAAAGTAAAGGATATTCCGGCGAATAACGTTATTCAGAGATACCATTTTAGGAGTTACGCTGACTAATAACGTTATTTACCATGCGCAGAAATAGATTAGGAAACGGAAAAGGAAATTAAATTGGATATATTGCGCATAGAATTAAGTTATCCACCCCTTCATTACATTTCATTTCTGAGACGATCCCCTTATCAGGGAAAAGTGGTAAAAGGTTTACCCACATCAAATAATCCCTGCTTCAATCGCATATGAACTTGGTGAACTTTTATTTCTGGTCTTTTTTCTACTTGTTCTCATTCTCGTCTTACTTAACAAATAGTTGTATTGGTCTTTGTCACATCCCGAGTCGAAAATCGCCGTTTCGATCTCCGTCTCGTCCCGATAGTCTCAAAACAATTTTTGTGTGAAATAAAGAAAAATGTATAGAATAAGCAGTATAATTTTTATAATCTGTCGTTTTCTCTTATGTTTTTACATTATTCTTTATTGCAGAATTATTGTAGTATATATATCCCTTCATCACCAAATGAGTGCTGTTTTTGCTTTCTGTGCGTGTGATTACAGGTTCGATCCCATGTGTAGCGACGTACACAGGAATTCGTCAAGAAAAGTTCAATCTCCCAGGTTTTAATTCCAGGTGTTTGTGAACATATCTTAACATGGTAAATTTTTAGTTGTGCATATTATCAAAGGTGAGTTAAAAGCTTCAAGCACCCATATGTACACCGATATCTATGAAAATACGAAACCTTCAATAAAAATCTAAATTTAGGATCTGATCTCCTTCTAAGCAGTAGATCTACACTGTTGAGACCAAAATGAATCAATGCTCTTCAATTTCACTAAAACAACTTATAGATGGAACCAAAATGCATTGAATTGCAGCACCATGCAAACTTTACGCTTGAAATTTTAATTTATCATTCAGTCTTCTCCTTTTTCTTCTTTGATTGATGTATTCACCATAGAACATTACATTGACAAATATCGGTAAATTACTCCTACAGTAAGTATTATTTCATAGGTTACTCGTAGCTGTATAGTAACGTACGTAAGCGCCTTTCCTACTGAAGATCGGCTTCAGTTCCTGGTAGGAATCCATGTGTTCGAATTTCGTGACAAGCTATCGATCTTTGTAGATGTCTAACTTATCACTTGTGCTGAATTGGGCCTTAAACTTTAAACTACTTCAAAATTTTATTTGAACTGTTTGAAACGCCTTATTAGCGTTTCATTCTTTTAAATTTAAGCTGGAAGATTTTTTCTTTTTTCTTTTTTCTTTTTTTTTTTTTTAGTCGTAGGAAGAAAAATAATAAGAAAGTAACTTTGTTTAGACACCGCATGCTTTCTGGAATTAAGTGAATTATAATGCTAATATTTGTAGTGAGTACTTTCGACTCCTGAACGTTTTTAAGAATATAGCGCCTACCTACTTACAAAGATAAATAAAGAAAAATGAGAGCAATCTTCGTTTATTTAGTATTTTATAATTCTTCCTTTCTTAATGGTTACGTATTTTCGTACTTTTATCATTCTGGTGCAAAAAGTAATTAGTTCGATCACAGGCAATGTAAAATTGTGGTAGATAACATCGTTTCCATGGTTTTATGAGTGTTCTTCCTTTCCCTTTCAGGTTATTATTCTACAGATGTTTCCATAATACGATTCACACTTCCGTTAATCATCCATCTCCTTTGGAATACAGAGCATAATTGTGAAACGCAAAATTCAATAATATTTAAACAAATATATTAATGACAATACAAGCATTAAACTGATCAACCAAACAATTTCTAGGTTCGTAATTAATGTAGATCCAATCACAAATAGAAATACATACGTAAATGAGTAAGTAAGTACTGCCGATTTATTTTAACTTTGCATAATATTAAATTGACTTCTCATGATTGTTCCCTTATGGTTAAACGTGACTATACACAGTAAAATGGTTGTGTTAATTCAACTGAATTTTAACACAGGGCAGTGGTTTCAGCGTGTCTATCACTATGCGATGTTACTTCAACACAGAGCCCGCGATTTTGGCTTTTAGCACAGGAGGTGTGTTACGTTTTTAACACACAACCGGTGTTGAGCGGTGTTAAACTCTGATGTGTTAGTATTTTCGGTATTGATTCGACATCGTATCAGGGTCGGTAGTGTGGGGAAACGTTTTGAGTGTTACTTGTGACGGTGTTGCACCAACATGCAGAAAATAACACAGTGTGTAGTGTGTTAATTATTTTGGTTTAATATTACACCATGTCATGTATCAATATAACACGGTCTCTGTGTTATTTCAACATCAATTTTTTTTATTTCAATACACAATCTGTGTTATAATTCAAGGTCAAAGTAATATAAGTTACACCGTCCTGGTGTTAATTCAACATTCCCTGTGTTAAAATTCGAAGTCAGACCACCAGATTAACACCGCTTTTAGTGTTAGTTCGGCTCTACTTCTGTGTTACTCTGACACCTATTTTGGCGTTGAAATAACTCCGTGTGCGGTGTTGATGTAACCATGTGTTGGGCCAAAAAGCCTTGTGGTATGCATGCTTACGCTTACCGAGGATTTTAATATTAAAATAAGAATAGTAAACTACAGAACGTTTCATTTAGAAAAGCATCAAAAATTTCTTGTTGTCCTCCCCAATATTTATTGTGAAGTATTTTTTGATGAAGGGGGCGCGGTGGCTCAGTTTTAGAGCGTTCACCTCTGGTGTTTGGGGTCCCGGGTTCGATCCCAGCCCCTGCCAAGTGAACTTTGTGGTGGACAAACACCGTGCTCGTGGCTTTTCTCGGGGTTCTCCCGTTTCCTCCCACTTTCTTCATTCCACCATTTCACTCATCTCTCATCATTACCGTCTCCTTTAGCCTAACCGGAATAACCGTGGGACTTATAACTCATAGATTTCATTTCATTTTTTTAAATTTCTTGATGGGGCGAAACACAACCTTCAACAACATCTTGTTAAAGAATGATAGGAAACTCTTATCTATATCCTTATAATGTGTTTGCCTCTTAATTGTTTTTCTACTTGTTTTCCTCCATTTTTGAAACACAGTCTACGTTGTTGCTCGATCTCGTTGTGAGCTCTAGTGCAGTGAAGAAGTGACACAGTAATATGGTGTTTCTCGCTGTTGACATATTTCTTCAGAAACATTATGTAAGACAATTGAAAACACATCGCGCGGTTTGCATGTTGAAATTTTGCGAATACCTGGATTTGTTTAAGTATTTCGTTCTCCTGTGTTTGTCTCTATCTTCTACGTAAGCCTTTATAATTAGATGCTCAACATATTGGAAAATCACGCAGAAAACAATACCGATTTTCTACATTTGTGTTAATTTAACACACAAGCTTTGTGACATTTCAACTATCGGCATTTGATACACAACTCCGAATGGAGAGTGAATTGTTCTAACCACCTGTTTCTGTTATATTTTAACACAATCATGTTAACACATAGGCACATCCTTAAAATAACAAAACGATTTTTTACAGTAAAGGGACTATACGGGTGTCGGACATAAGCTCACCGGGCATAAGCTCACCGGCAAAAAGCTCATTGGCAGTCTTATATTACAGGAGCGGACAAAAGCTCACCGATAGCAAACATAAGCTCCCTTGAGGGACTTGTAATAAAATTCACCAAATATTGAAATTTAGGCTTTGGCTATTTCCTAAGCAGAAAATGGAGCTACTATCTTACATTACTTATCATATATAAAAAATAATAAAGACGTTGCTGAGTTGCGTTGTATTAAACGTAGGCAGACCTTGAGGAACTTGTAATAAAATGACCTGGATATTAAAATCTAACCATTGACTAAAATTACAAGTGGGCCTAATAATAGTAGAAAGTAGAGCTACTAATGTCGTATAGCAGTTATGAGATATCAGAATAAAATAGAGATGTTGCATGTTTAATGTGCTAAGCATAGGTGGCAGTAGGTCTAATTTTGGCCTGGAAATTTTGGAACCAAATTTTTCTTAGGCCGGACAATAATTTCATGATTAGGCATAAATACTTACATAATAGAATTTTCTTGCTAACTCGACTGGTAATTCTGCTTTTCTTTTTCTTTCTTTTTTCTTTTTCTTTCTTTCTTTTCTTTTTTTTTTTTACAAACTCATCATACTTAGATGTATTTAGGCCTTGCTTCTTAGTGCTGTCGTTGTGTTTGCAAACCAACACTCAAACAAATATCTTTCTTATTTACTAACATCAAGCTTTTTTTGTTTCATAAGTTGTTGTTTTGTTCTCAGTAAATAACAAAGAGATTCATTTGATGAGTGTTGGTCTGAAAGTATGATGACAGCCTTAAGACTTGAACTCTGCATCATTCTTAATATTTTATTCTGATAACTCCTATATGACATTAGTCATATAGCCTATTTTCTATTGGGGAACTAGGCTTACTAGTAGACAAAGCCCAGATTTAAATATCCGGAGCATTTTATTACAAGTTACTCAAAGCCTGCCCTCGTTTAACACATTAAATCCTGCTACATCCTTATTGTTGTTTTCTGATGTCTACCAACTGATATATAGCATTAGTAGCTCTATTTTCTACTAACTTAGGCCTACTACTAGTCAAAATCAAAATATTAATACCTCTTCATACCCATCACGTTTTTCTAAAACAAAATCAAATGTATATCTCAGATACTTTCAGCCATGGTGAGAAAAAAATAACAAGGAGATACCCTTCCCTCCAAATTTCGTTTACCCACATTTCTTTGCTGCAAAATATCCTGCACCGAAAGTTTCAGCACAGGGGATGGGGTTGGATTGCCCTCTTCATTAAAAGAAAGTAGTATTCTTTTGTTTGACCAAATCTGTTTTCAATTTATATTTTAACTTTCAAAATCTACTTCATTTTAATATTCAAAATCTAGTTTTCATTTTTGACACATTTCCCGCTTGCCATTTTCCCGTTGCATATTAATTTTATTCAGGTTTATTTTCCTTCGCAATTAAATTAGTTAACCTATAAATGTAATTAGTTAACATAGGTGATCTTATGTCCGGTGAGCTTTTTGCCGGTGAGCTTATGTCCGCGAAACGGACTATACATGAATAAGGAAAGGATGATAATACATAGCTAACATGCTTTGAGCGGGATTCAATACCATGACAGAGAGGACTTCCAATTGTGGCATAAGGAATTAGACCACAGAACCACAATTTTTAGGACTTTTCTTATAGGCACCAATAAGGATAGCCAGTCATGACATAATTGTCGGGTTTTCCAACATTATAAGGCATTCCTGGAAACAAATATTAGTGCATTTTGTAAGTACAGGTTGGCAAAAAAAAAACTCCGATCTTTGGAGTGCCAGATTTGCATACCGGATTTTCAATGGTTATAGGCCAATAGACCTACGCCAAGGGCGCACCCACATGGTGTCCACCGGGTCCAGATCCCAAAACTCACATTTCATTTCATTTTCTCACCTAAACTTCGTAACTCGACTATCATTTGTACACATTTGTCACAGAGAAATGACTTGATTATACTCCTTATCTGTACTCTTCCTTTCCTCGTAAAAATAAATCTAGTCTTATCAAATTTTCTGTGAATATAGATGGCAATAATTAACGATTACTTATCGTTTTTCCGGGTGCCGAAAACCACAGGTATAATACTACATAAACGTATTGGAACCCCCCCCCAAAAAAAAACTGGACCTCTCCGAACAAAAAAAATCCGTGGGCGCACCTGCTATATGCTATAAATAGTTAATAGAATATGGTACTACCAGTATAGGTCTTTAAGGAAAAAAGATAAATAAACATTACATGAAAAGCAAATATAATTTAAGGTTTATCAACTAAATGAAACAAGCCCATAAAATTGTAAATCAACTGAATAAAATAAATAAAATAGTTCCTCGGAGCTACACAGCCATTAAAATATTAACATCATCTGCAGGAGGCAATAGAACGTCAATCCGGTAAATTTGAAAATGCACTCCGAAATCCCTATCGCATTGATAAAATATATATGGTTTCTTCAAACTCAGAAGGATGCAAATGCCCCTTTCCTCCCCAAATGACGCCCCTGTCCAGAAGTATTTAAACCTATATTCTTTTCGGCTCTGGAGTCTAAACGCGATTAGTTCTTTTAAACCATTTTTATAATGCATTTTTAAACATTACATATAACTTTGCTCCTATAGCACTTATTTTCATTAGTTACGTTGTACAATCAAAAACAATATTAGGCATAGATTGGAGCTATCATTTCTTATACCTCCAACCTATACTTAATATTGTTTCTGATTGTGTATACATATCTCACACACCGAAAGTGTTAAACATCAATGAACACATCTGGTTTAAATGTTGATTTTCATAGAGAAAAATAGTAAGAGATACCGGGTAATGGCCTTTCCATATAGATTCAGAGTTCGAGGAACAGATTCTACCTTTGATCTTATTCCTGTATTACAATCAGTAGCACATTGCAATGCGTAGGATAGCAGTCAACTTAATATTGGTATTTTGGGGCGAGCGGTCCCGAGTTCAATTCATAGTAGAGATCTCGGTCCAAAAGGTTTTTCAGGCTAGCCATCCTAACTGTAAGTGAGGTTTTCCTTGGGCTTTCCTCATTTCTGCTAAGCAAATAGCGGGATAGTACCTAATATACAGGCCCCAGGACATTTCCTTGCTTTCCCCGATAATTTGCTCGCTGATGGACGTCGTCCCTACTAAGTGACGAGTTTAAAGCCATAGATATCGGTAATACCCAGAAATATGTATAAATAAAGTTAAATAAAGAACCAGTAGTTATAGTATAGATGTGCTACTTCAAGTTTATATTAAATTGCACAAATTTTCAAGTTTGGAAATCTACCATTATTTGAAATGAAACATATTATTATTATTATTATTATTACATTTGAAAAATACATGAAATTTTCTAAGATAGAATGAATAGAATACTAAAACCAATACTAAGAAATACTAACTCGACCTGCATTGCGGTTAACTGATAAGAATTCTTGTCTTTCGTGGGAGTTAATAAGTTTATGATTTCACATCTATATTTAGAATCAAATCTCATATAGTTTCGTGTGAAATGTTAGGCTAAGATTGGCATTTTTTTTTTGAGTTGAGCGTTCCTTTCAGCACCGGAGCTATATAAGATGTAGATCTACAGCTTAACATGTGATCCGAACTACATGAGCACTCACCGAAAATCGAACCCAGGTCTCCATGCTAACCATATAGTCATGAGAGAGCTTTGTAATGAACTCATCTATTAACAACAGTTGGTGGTAGGAATGACTGGGTATTGGGGATATGGTGGCTCAGAGATATGGTGTTCATACGAGAGTCCCTCCTAGTTGGATCTCAGTTTATGTGAATTTATGGAGGACAAAATCTTGTCTGTGGATTTTATCTCGGTTCTTGCGTTTTGACCAATATTACCATTCCACTAATTTTTACGCAATCATTCGTTCCATTAACCATCCGTCTCCTTTAACCTACAGGACTTAAACTGAAATTGGGACGTAAAACTGAAAGAGTATTTTGACATAGTTTTGCGATCTTCTCTTATAACACAGATGCAGGTTGATGATATGTTAATACATCTAATTTAAGCAATGTTACTCGACATAAGTTTAAAAAATGCACTATAAGAACATAAGAACTATAAGAACACGGTTTGTAACATACAGGTCTGAACACTCTATGAACTTGTCTGTGAAATGCAATACTGTATTACAAGAATATTTAAAATAAACTAGGAAAATTCTCTTGCGCATGATTAATCATCTTGAAGCAATGATGATGGTAGGTAAACCTCAGACTATGTTACATCAAAATTAAAACTTTTTACCAAAGCGATTAGAAGTCATCTGTTCCCACATTATATGCGGAAACTCCAAAGTTAGGGTTGAATTCACCCCATTTCTTTGGCTCAGTGATGATTTCAGAGGTACTGCTATTTTGGGAAGAAAATGTCTCTAGTTTTCAAAGAATTCATGTGTTTGATCGGAAACAGCATTGCATTTATAGTGTTAGCTTGAATGTTCTGCTATTTTTTATTTCCTTTCATGAGGGTTCCAGACGCTTTTGTCTTTCAAATGCAGCCAAATTCTTTACATTCACTGTTAGAATTACAAATTCATGTCGTAATCAATTTACAATTTTCAGAAGCTGTTACAAATTGAAAAAATCTGAGGTAATTGTTCCAAGCAATAATAAAAATTGCTGTTTTTATTTATTTTCAATAAGCATCTAAAGATGGTCAAGAGCAAATGCGTTTTCCTCGTTTCTGAGAATAGTTTTGATAATAAGTTAACGACTACATTCTGACTTTTCAAAGTCACCCTCTCTGTGCAACTTTATTGAGGTGCTAGAAAAATCCCCCTTCAGGAAATGTATCTCCCTGAAGAAGAAAATTTTCATCTCTGGCAGTTATAGATTTCCCTCCTCTACATTTTTTCGAATGGTTACGAAGATAGATGAAATGACTTATTTTGGCTAGCCAAACTAAGAAAACACTTTTAATTGAATTTAAACATTTTATTAAACATTTCACTTCTCAGTCTTTTTGTAGCGGTTAGAATCACACACTTTTGTTTCTTGAAATATTTATCTATTCATGCGGGAAGTACAATGTTTTGGCAAGGAGCAATTTGAAGAAGGTTGAAGGGGTGGAAAAGTCAACAAATGTTTAGGTCTAAATTCCTGGAAAAGCACCCGTGTCAATGCCACATCATTCACTCAAACAGGTCATATTGTAAACTTGCCTGCGGTGCTAGCTATTACCAGCGAGAACTTAGTGTTTCTTCTAGAAAGCGGAACGAGAATTGTTCTTGTTTATACAATTACCATTGAACATCGTTCTACAAATACTTTGCAACTCTGGTCAACAGAGCAGCATAAATAGGATGAAGTGAGCCGATGTGTTGAACACACTCCTCAACAAAAAGCTGTGGCCAGCGATGGTCCTTTCGTTGTCTAAAGCCAGGGAGTTACTTTAGTTGGTCCTTTCAATGTGTAAAGCCACTCCATCTCCATTGTTTTGAAAATATAACCTCAAAAAGACATGCTTTGTTTTTCTTTCAATGCTCCTTGAATGACACGTAAAGTTTGATTTCTGCGATATTATAGTAACCTCACAAATATTGTATTTGGTAACCTGTGTGTTAATCTGATGATAAGGTGTCCACACAAGTTGCTACTGTTCTAACTATTCAACATTCTATCTGTGACTCTTGTCATTCTTTCAATCAAACGTACATCCGATGTTATCAGAAATGATTTTATTTTTATAACAATAAAATATCATGTAATTCTAATCAGTGGTAGATGTCCAAGTATAAAACATACACTATTTAAAAAGTGCTAGTATAATCTGAAACTGTGCGAAACGTGGGAGCCTGTATCAACAGGTCGAATCAGAATTCTCCCTATCTATCCCATGTATTTTTTGCACCCCGCAAAAAAAAAATGTTCAGTGAACGCATACATATTTTTAACACTTATTTCAACAAAGAGATTGTTTTATTTATATTTTGAAAGGTACAAAATCAGAACGTAGCAAGTATTGCACTCTTCAAAGCGTTATGAAGCCTTTGGAAATGAAAAAATGAAATTTGTAAGTTTTACTTCCCAGGTTAAGACGGATAGACTAAAGGAGACGGTGATGGTGAGAAATGAATGAAATGGTGGAATGAAGAAAGTGGGAGGAAACGGGAAAACCACGAGAAAATCCACGGTTTGTGTCCACCACAAAGTTCATTTGGCGCGAGCTGTAATCGAACCAGGGACAAGAAGCACCAGAGGTGAGCTGATGAGCCACCGCGGTCCCTATGAATGAAGCCTTTGGACCCGAAAGTTTGTCTTCCTTAGTTGAAATTTTTAAGAGTAAGTTTTTGTGTATAAAAAGAGAAAACTGAAAATTCTGCTATCTAGTACTTGAGGCTGTGTTCAACACTCGGAATGCGATGGGATTTCCCTATAATAACATAGTATATTTCTTTCCAAAATATTATGAAAACTATTTATTTTAAACATTTCAAAATTCGTCCAAATGTTTGTTAGTATTAATAAGCATGTTCACTTTTACTTTTTTTTATTGCTAGGGTAATATTAAAGCGAGCTACTTAAAAATTAATTTTCTTCCATTTAAAAGCTGTTTAATTTATGGTATTTATGTTGCAAGAACGCAGAACAGCAGATAGGAGGCTAAGCAGGTAGTTTCTTTCATTCTCTACCCCCGGCTAGGTCACGTGCGTGAACTTTGGGTTGTCCCCGCAGACGAAGATACCAATAGAATGAAGATTGACAGCAGATAAGAGCAAAGTCAGTTTTCTCTCTCTTCATAGATCACAAAGATTTCATTGATTCTGCGTAAACATCTCGGCGAATCGTTACCTGTAGAGCAGACATGTTCACCCTCGCGAGGGTGGCCCTCTCGAGGGCATCCTCACCCTCAAATTCCCTCGCCCACAGTGACGCGAGGGTGAGGGAGCGCGAGGGCGAGGACAAGTTTTGGCCGTGAGGGCGAGGGTGCGCGAGGACGAGGACAAGTTTCGATGGCGAGGGTGAGGGTGCGCGAGGGCGAGGACAAGTTTTAGCCGCGAGGGCGAGGGTGCGCGAGGACGAGGACAAGCTTCGATGGCGAGGGTGAGGGTGCGCGAGGGCGAGGAAAAGCTTCGACGAAGAGGGTGAGGGTGCGCGAGGGCGAGGACAAGTTTCGGCAGCGAGGGCGAGGGTGCGCGAGGGTGAGGACAAGCTTTGATGGCGAGGGTGAGGGTGCGCGAGGGCGAGAAGAAGCTTCGATAGCGAGGGTGAGCGTGCGCGAGGGCGAGGAGAAGCTTCGACGAAAAGGGCGAGGGTGCGCGAGGGCGAGGACAAGTTTCGGCAGCGAGGGTGAGGATGCGCGAGGGCGAGGACAAGCTTCGATGGCGGGGTGAGGGTGCGCGAGGGCGAGGAAATGCGAAGGCGCGAGGGCGAAGAATTCAATAATGAACTTATTTAATAAATTAAATGTAGACGCCGTAAATTGACAACACTTAGTGTAATCCACTTCATCAAAGTCAGTTATTAGTTGATCAATAATTTTAATTGATCTTAAATTAGGATTATCTTATAAATCACTACTGTTATGGTTTAATTGAATTGTCAATTTTGTAAATAAAATCTCATTCTAAGATACTTACGTCAAGTGTAGATCGCAACTATCTAGGCCAGCCCACAAACTGTTTTTAATTGAAATCCTATCCGTTTTCCAAGTACCCCGTTACAAAACTATAAGGTCAATATTGAAAACTAAAAACGAAAATATTTATTGCAATTAAACGATTAACACGATTGGTATTATTGGACGTGAGCACGTTGGCTTAGTGCTACAGCCAATCTCTGGTTTCAGGGGTCACTCGTTCGATCCCAGGCCAAGTGACTTCGTGGAGGACGATAGCGTATACTCGGGTTTTCTCGGGATTTTCCCGTTTTCTCCCGTTTTCTCATTCCACCTATTCTTTCATCATCATTCACTTGTAATTCCGTCAGTCTCCTTTAGCCATCGATGGCATAACCGTTGGATGTGACACTAATGATTTATTTTATTTTATTTTATTTATTTTTTAAAGATTGGTATCTTTGAAAGCATTTTTAATATAGTGTAAGAATATGCAGCACACAGTCTTGAAATGGGAGACTATTTTGGGCGTCCAGTAGGCTTCTTTCTGTGATCTGTTACCCTTCATTATCGAGGTTTTTTTTTTTTTCACTTTAAGAGGATATTAAAATAGAATGATTTGGTTCTATATCGCAAGTTTTAAAGCTCCCTGTCAACTGATATTTAGTCAGCAAAGCATAGGAAAACTTAGAAATAAAGAAGCAAAACTACCTGAAGTATTCGGCTATGGTTCATCTAATCATGGGCGTCATAATGAGGGGCTTGGATGGTCGCGTTCCTCCCTGATTTTCGTCACACGTATGTAAGCAAACTAAGAAAATAAAAGCATATATTCAGGAGTGTAGTCGAGAGTATACGAAGATGTATTGCTCAATCTTAGTCATTTGCGCATACTTTCTGCTTCAAGGCGTGTAGTACTATATTCAAAACTAGCATATATAACCTGTGAAATTTGTAAGACTAGCGTATACTCTGTGAAATTTTAAGACTATGGTGTACGCCGTGTGAAATTTTAGGACTTGAGCAAGACGTTTTTGATATTCTATTATTGCAACACAGGCCCTGCCCGCTGCAGCCCCTAGTTATTCGCCTCTACGTTCTAAACATTTTCTATATATTTTACATCCCTGGAGTTGGTGGCCCCGCATCGTGGAGGTTGTGGGGACATTATCTAAGCCTTTGGTCAAGTGACCTTACATTTACATAGATTACTATTGAGATAAGTGGGTAAAACTGCGTTCAGGTTTACACCTATATTTTCACGATTCATTCTCCTGAAGGGGAACTTTCGAAGATGTCCTCAATTCTAACTATAGAGAAACGTTCTCACACAACAGAATAAACATAATTTCACACCGTTCATGATCTATATTTAGAAAAATATAGCACTCTACTAACGTAATTTGCTATTTTGGAAAATATAAGTTTTACTTATGAATATCTGGGAATCAGTCGATCTGTCTGTATTCTGACGTATTAGAGTTAATGTCCCTTTATAATTCATCACCGAAGCCGATGCTAAATGGTACGTGAATCTATAGTTTATGATAAAATTCGAACCACCATAATGCGTTCAAACTTCACTCAAGGGAATCGAACCTGAGACTGGTTGCAAAGCAGACATGCTAGACACTATACTAACTTCCTTTGTATATTTCAATATCATTAACTTTCAGTAATCACCGGTAATCGACCTATAACCAGAGTCTAAGTCTAAGAGGGAGTTATTGAAAATGTTTAATTATTCTAATTTTTATGTAAATATTTCACTTTAGAATATTAGCGTTTAAATACTCCACTCCCCCATACAACCATTACACACGCTAATACTATGTAACAAGCAGTAACGACTACATATTATCAGGTGCAACATTTAATCAATCAACATATAACATATAAAGCTTATAAAATTTTTATTAGTCAACTGGATTACATCTTATGAAAAAAGTTGAATAATTTCCACCTTATATGTTAGTTGTTTGACGTAACGTAAGCATGAAGGTAAGCTTAGATCTTTGTTCGAAATTCACATTGAAATGATATTCGCAAAGACTCTTCAGTGGGCTGAATCTCTTTCGTTCCAGGTTGGCTACAAGACTGCGATAATCGTGGGACGTAAAAATGAAGATTTTATTCCCCAGTCAGAATTTTTAAACTATCCTATCTCTTCAAATCAATAATTGTCCGTTTTGCATTATTACTTTTCAACCACAGAGCAAAATAATTCAGTCACTCTACTCCTGTTTTAATGATGTATGGCAGCGTGTAACAAATTGTTGCGAGGTCCTGGGCAAGAAAAGTTTGTGATCGCCCTTTCAGTTTTTAATTGCTAATTATAATAAAATTTCTGGAAATCAATTAATCTACACATTTAATTATTTGTGCTAAAGAAAATAAAGGTTTGTTCTCTTACTTTCCCGTTCCACCATTTCTTTCATCATCATTCACTTGCAATTTCAACCATCTCCTTTAGCAATTACATAACTCTGAGGCGCTAAACTAAAGATTTCATCTTTTCTTTCATTACTACAATCTTAAAGTTTGCACGTATTAAAGTTTGCACGACATCATTAATTGTTGAATTGGTGGATTTATAAAAGTCAGTGCTAAATCATTTTAGGCTCAATAATCTTTCCAAGGCCCCTGTAGGCGCTAAGCTCTGAGCGTGCCATTTAGGGAGGAACGGTGGCTTAGAGATAGAGAAATTACCTTTGTTCGAAGGGTCGCATGTTCGATTCCCGTCCAAGTAAGTTCATGGTGGAAGACATCGCGTTCGTGGGTTTTCTGGGGATTTTCCAGTTTCCTATCACGTTCTCACTCAACTATTTCTTTCATCATTCACTTCTGTCTCTTTTAGCATTTAGCTTGCATAATCGTGGGATCTTAAACTAAAGATTTCATTTTTCATTTGCCTTTACGTATTTGTAGTGTAAGGAATCCTTCAGAAAACGTTTGAAAGATATCATTTCATAATTGTGGGAATTACTGAAAACAAACTTTCCAACAATGATAGCTGCCAAAAATGAACCAAGATCAAAGTGATAAAGTGCACAAATTGGCCCCTAGGGTAGTTTCTTAAGAAAAGTTTCATATTTATGACAATTATTGAAAAAAATTAAAAATTTTAACATTGTTAAGGTAGGACAAATGTATCTCTATTAGTGGTGAATATTAACAATATTTGAGCATCGAAATTAACCTTACAAGCACATTGACACATTTTAGTTTATATTTTAAAATACCAATTAACTTAGATTCACATTCAAATCAATGAAATAATTCATGTTATAGGTTAGAGTGGGTATTTTCCGAGTGATAATTCAACAATAGTGTTCTGGAGTGTTTTATTTGTTTGCTGATGGAGTTTCAAAATTAAGCTCTTTAGATCTTTCCCTTTGAATTTGTTCAAATTCCTCAGTTACGCTACATACATCAGGGATGGCCAACGTGTTGACTGTCAAATTCTGACAGATAGTCCGCGGCAGTCACTCTATCGCCACTCATCAAACCTTGATTTCACCCTCACCCTCATGAGAGCCGCCCTTGTGTGGCTGAATACTTATGCTTGCATCGTAGTTCAAAGAACATTTTGAAGTAAAGTCATTGGATACTGTTGATAAATGATGTAAACGTCACTATCGACCGAGATCTCCATTGTAACAGTTGTTCCATTTTAGGTGTTCCACAGTAAGTTATACGATGATATGTTTAGTTTTCTTTCTTTAGGACGTATGTTAAGCAAGGGCGGATCCAGGACGGACTTCTGGTGGGGGTGGTGGGTTGTAATACTGCTACTTAGAGCTATTTTTAAGAGCTCCAAACTCTGGCATTCGCTTTATTTGTATATATAAAATAAAGAAGTTTCCTCTTCTGAGGGGGAGCGATCGCCCCCCTGGATCCGCCACTGACGATAAGGAAATAATTTAACAAATAGGTTGAATAATTGATGCTCTGATCCTCACGAAGGAGGCCCTCTCGAGTCCTCCTTATCCTCAATTACCCTTACCCTCAATGATATGAGGGCGAGAGTGCGCGAGGGCGAGGAAAAGTCTTGAGCACGAAGGCGAGGGCGAGCGAGGATAATGGACAACTCCTATCGCGAAGACGAGTGTGCGCGAGGGCGAGGACAAGCTTCGATGGCGAGGGTGAGAATGTGCGAGGGCGAGGAGAAGCTTCGACAGTGAGGGTGTGGGTGCGCGAGGACGAGGACAAGCTTCGATGGCGAGGGCGAGGGTGCGCGAGGGCGAGGACAAGCTTCGATGGCGAGGGTAAGGGTGTGCGAGGGCGAGGAGAAGCTTCGACAGTGAGGGTGTGGGTGCGCGAGGACGAGGACAAGCTTCGATGGCGAGGGAGAGGGTGCGCGAGGGCGAGGACAAGTTTCGGCAGCGAGAGCGAGGGTGCGCGAGGACGAGGACAAGTTCGATGGCGAGGGTGAGGGTGAGGGTGCGCGAGGGCGAGGACAAGCTTCGACTGCGAGGGCGAGAACAAATTTCGACAACGAGGATGAGGGCACGCGAGGGCGATGGACAATTCCATTCTCGAGTGCGAGGGTGAACGAGGGCGAGGGCCAACTGCTACTGCGAGGGCGAGGGTGAGTGAGATCGAAGTAAAATGAACATCTATGCTGTAGAGGCATATTGGAACTAACGACGTACGAAAGTTTCAGAAAAGCTCTCTGTGTTATTTTCAAGTGAGGAAACTGTTCATCTTATAAAAATAGTTTTGAACTGTATAGTGAACTGAATAGCAAACTCGCCGTGAATTCAACTCGAATCTACCACAACAAGACGCATACACTATCCACATAGCCCCGAGGGGTCTATGGAGCTTGAAACCGGAAGAGTGAAATTGTTTTGCCATTTCCTGTTTCAGGAGAGAGATACAGGGGAAGACGGTATTTTTCTTCAATTGCTCAATCGATTTTCGACAACTGTCGTTATCTACTACCAATTTAGTTTTATGACGATCAATGTTGACCGAAAACGGTTGATTTCTTCTGGTTTGAATGCAAGGTTAACGGAAGAAAAATAACCTATTCTTGAGACGCTGTATGAATTCCCGAAAATTACTCGATATCTCTGACAGCTCACCTCTGGTGTGTGGAGTGGCCGGTTCGATCCCAGATAGCAAGTGGGCTTTGTGGTGGACAAACACATGTGTATGGATTTTCTCGGGGATTTTCTGTTTGCTCAAACTTTCTTCATTCTACCATTTCATTCATTCTGATCATTACCGTGTCTTTTAGCCTAGCCGACATATCTGTGGGACGTAAAACTCAAAGATTTCATTTCATTTCAAAATAATAACCGAATGCATTCTACAGTGCTATATTCCCCAATAATGGCGTAAAGATTGATTATATGCTTGCAGATTGATATGCCATAACATTGATTATTCATGCAAAGAAATGTACGAACATCTGCCAGGTAGTCGCTACAAAAAAGAGTGATATATATTTCGTTCAACATATTTCAAACTCCACTTTCATTGTACGTGTTTACCTTTCCATCTTAATATAGTTAAAGGGAAAAGGCTTGAATTTGTCTTCTTTTCAACTATAATAAAAAGAAACATTGCGATTTTTACGAAGACAATAGTGCTGTACATTTCTTCGTACAGAACTTCTACTGTACAGTGCTGTACAGAACTTCAATAGTACTGTACAGAACTTCTACAAAATTCTTGAAAGAAAATCACTCTATTCAGCCCGGTCATTCCATCTTCAGAAAATAAGTAAACTGTTCAGAACTGGAACTGCATAAAATAATGTTTCGAAGTCGTACTCTTTAGTGGATTATTATTAATGTTATTATTATTATCATTATTATTATTATTATTATTATTATTATTATTATTATTATTATTATTATTATTAGTAGTAGTAGTAGTAGTAGTAGTATTAATGGAGGAACAAATTAATGTTTCATATAAATGGCCCAGATTTTCGTTTGTTGAAGATGATTTTTCACTTATGGCAAGATAGCCCCCACTTCAGAAAATTGAAACAATGACTAGGTCATTCGTTTGTACTACGTTTGTACCGTTTGTACCAAAAATATTTTCGTTTGTACCATTTTCCTTATAGGGGTACTTGAGAGGTCAAATGGGGGGGCTATCTTGGCGCTAAGATAGCCCCCCCGTATTACAGCACAAAAAATTGAAATACACCATTCGAAAGCAAATCGTTTGTACCGTTTGTACAATAAAAAGTTTTGTTTGTACCTTGATAGTTTTCGAGAAACAGGGCATGACATTTGGGGGGGCTATCTTGGCGCCAAGATAGCCCCCCGTATCACAGCACAAAAAATTGAAATTCACCATTCGAAAGCAAATCGTTTGTACCGTTTGTATCGAAAAACGTTTTGTTTGTACCCTGATAGTTTAGGAGAAACAGGGCATGACATTTGGGGGGCTATCTTGGCGCCAAGATAGCCCTCCCTATCACAGCACAAAAAATTCAAATACGCCATTCGAAAGCAAATCGTTTGTACCGTTTGTACCGAAAAAAGTTTTGTTTGTACCTTCGTAGTTTTTGAGAACGATGGGCTGATATTTGGGGCAGGGGGCTATCTTGGCGCCAAGATAGCCCCCCGTATCATATAACAAATATTGAAATACACCATTCAAAAGCAAATTGTTTGTACCGTTTGTACAGAAAAAAGTTTTGTTTGTACCTTGATAGTTTTTGAGAAAGATGGGCTGTTATTTGGGGCAGGGGGCTATCTTGGCGCCAAGATTGCCCCCTGTATCATTGAACAAAAATTGAAATACACCATTCGAAAGCTAGTAGTTTCTGCCTTTTGAATCGAAAAAAGTTTTGTTCGTACCCCGATAATTTTCGAGAAAGAGTGGATGACATTTAAGGGGTTATCTTGTACGCAAGATAGGACTTCGTAATGTTTACTTTTTCCATGCCGATTAAGAAGTATTATGTATTTTTTCATGTGATCTTGTGTATTTAGAACTCTGGTTGTACATATCCAAATAAAAAAACAAAGTTGTTGGGAATAATTCAACGTTAAAATTCATACGGCGAGTGGGAAAACATTGTGAGTCCAAAACAAGCCATATTGAGTTAAAGGTAAAATCATTTTGAGGCAAATAACACTAAAGATGCAGAACTACAGGCTGTACTGAAGAGCAGTACAATTTTCAAGACCTCGCACGTTATAGCAGAATGCTGTAATGTCGACTGTACATTTGTGGCATTAACAAATGAAAGTTCTTTCTTCAAATATCTCAAAATGCGTTTTATGGACTAGTAGTGTTTTTCCACTCATCGATTCAATTAAATTTTATCTATTTGTGCCCTTTTCCGTAAATAAATACCGTAAAAATAATAACAGAGTGTGTACAAATTCAGAATGAAACTAGATTCACATAAATAATCTTAAACAAAGAAAAATAAAAAAAATGAAACGTTTGGTCACCTAAACTGCGTCCTTCCACGTTTCAGCTTTACACCAACTGAAGAAATTAACTGTTTATATCTGTCACATTAACGGCTCGAGAAACTTGCCGCTTTCATAGACAATAGACGAAAGGAAGTAGGTCATTGCTGAATAATACGTATTTACTTACAGGAAAGGGCAGATATATTGAAAATTTAATTAAATCGGTGATTGGAAAAAAACCTACTAGTCCACAAAACGAATTTTGAGATATTTGAAAAATGAACTTTCGTTTGTTAATGCCACAAATGTACAGTTACCATTATAGCATTCTGTTATAACGTGCGAGGTCTTGCACATTGCATTGCTCTTCATTACAACTTGTACTTCTACATCCGTAGTGTTATTTTTGCCTTTACTTCAAAATAGCTTATTTTGGACTCACACTGTTTTCCCACTTGCCGATTCAATTCTAACGTTGAGTTATTTCCGATTTTTTTTCTATTTGGATATGCACAACCAGAAATCTAAATACACATCAATTCATATGAATAAACGCATAATACTTACTAATGGGCATGGAAAAAGTACACATTAGGGGCCCTATCTTGCGTACAAGATAGCCCCCAAATGTCACCCCTGTTTCTCGATAACTATCAAGGTACAAACAAAATTTTTTCGGTACAAACGGTACAAACAATTTGCTTTCGAATGGTGTATTTCAATTTTTTGTGCTGTGATAGGGCGGGCTATCTTGGCGCCAAGATAGCCCCCCAATGTCATCCCCTGTTTCCCTAAAACTATCAAGGTACAAACAAAATTTTTTTTCGGTACAAACGGTACAAACGATTTGCTTTTGAATGATGTATTTTAATTTTTTGTGCTGTTATACGGGGGGCTATCTTGGCGCCAAGATAGCCCCCCCCCAAATGTCATGCATAGTTTCTCGAAAACTATCAAGGTACAAACAATTTTTTTTCGGTACAAACGGTACAAACGATTTACTTTCGAATGGTGTATTTCAATTTTTTGTGCTGTGATACGGGGGGCTATCTTGGCGCCAAGATAGCCTCCCCCAAATGTCATCCCCTGTTTCCCGAAAACTATCAGGGTACAAACAAAACTTTTTCGGTACAAACGGTACAAACGATTTGCTTTCGAATGGTGTATTTCAATTTTTTGTGCTGTGATATGGGGGGCTATCTTGGCGCCAAGATAGCCCCCCCCATTTGACCTCTCAAGTATTCCTATAAGGAAAATGGTACAAACGAAAATATTTTGGTTACAAACGGTACAAACGTAGTACAAACGATTGACCTAGTCATTGTTTCAATTTTCTGAAGTGGGAGGGCTATCTTGCCTTACGTAGATTTTTCGTCGATGCTTTCACAATATAAATAGCATATTTTATTTTTAAAAAATACAATTTTAAATGTACCAATATTTTCTCATGTTTCTTTGTTTATGTATTTCAAGACATTTCGATCTTACAGTGAACACTTTATTGAACCTTAACATACACAACAATTTATTACTCTACTCAGTACAAAGTGTATTTTACGTAAGAAAAGTATAACGAAATCCGCTGTTCGAACAAAAGAAAAACAAAAAATATTTAGCGCATAGTGTATTTGTTTTCTTTAGAAACAGGTATTAGTTGTTGTTTGCTTTTAAGCTCACGACACATTACCATGCTTTCAGCACCCAAAATGTTTTTATCCTTATCACTCTGCTAGGGTTGAGCACCTGTGTCCTTCCTCTCTCTCTTTAATGGCTAAGGAACAAATGTTTCAGATGAAATATTCTGATATGCTTGATTACACAATAGTCATAACATTTCTCCAATATCTCAGGCAATTTTAAAGAAACAAGTTCCTTTCTTCCACCCCCATTGATCATCCTCAGCTCTGACTAACACGTTTAATTTCCATATTCATGTGTGAATTATTTATAATTTATCACGAGTTGAGAGCATCAAAGACGGATTGTATAACACATTAAATTATTTGTTCTTAATCTCTGGCTTCATGTAATGCTTACACTTTTTTCATATTAATTACCACGTATGAGATTTGTATCTATGAGCAAATTTATAGAAATTGAAATGTTTGAGTTTGCCCCAAGGTTTTGCCTATTAGGCTAAGGGAGACGATGATTAAACAATTGAATGATGATGGAAGAATTGGTAGAATGAGAAATTGGGAAGAAACGGGAGTACCCCGAGAAAACGCAAGAGCACGATCTTGTCCACCACAAATTTACTTAGCCAGAAGTCGAACCAGGGACCCTATGCACCAGAGATGAGCGTTCTACCGTGTTTTAGTCTAAAGGTTTAGAAATCTAGTTGTAGAATGAGCCACTAATATATTCAATAAGTAATTTATTAAAGTAAGTTTTGTGTGAAACTAATTTCTTGAATCCAGAAAGTAATGATTTCCTCAATGAAGCTCAGCAGTGATCTGTGGCTATGCACTTCTTCATTTTATACTTAAATTATTGTGATTAATGTCACATTAATGTCACAGTGATGATGTAAAATAGTTGTTGTGCGCCATTTGAGGAAAATGGCAAATATCGAACCCGAGAAAATAGTAACGGAACATGGATCAATGGTATTCATTCATACAGCAAATGATGGTCTGACTCGACATCTAAAACTACAATATTCCGATTGGTATAGAAAGTAGTTTGACTTTGTTGCTTGCTGGCATGTGAGGGCTTCACACCTGTCTATCTTCTGTTTAGATCACCAAGACAAAAGGCAACAAATATTTACGGGACGAGACGAGGAAACCTCGTTTCTCGTCTCGTCTCCTGGGCAACACTATTTCCTTTCAAATCTCAAGGTTTTACTTGGCTATAGACCTGTGCACGTAGGACAAACTATCGCGAAAATGATAAAGAAAAACAGTTAATTAAAGTTTTGAAAGTGTAAGCAGAAACCAAGCCCAGTAAAGCATTTAATGTTGATAATTTTCTGTTCTGATCCCTGTCTTTCAGTTCCTCTAAAGATAAAGACTTTTTTAATTGGCCGTTAGCACAACAGGAATTTGAATTCGAAGTATATGAAAGCAATAACTTACTATATCTTCGGAAAGCCATTGAATAAGTAGCCTAACTTCGTAAAATTTTAATGAAAATACTTTTTAGTAGGTGGAGAAAATAGGATTTTAATTTTTTTTAAGATTTCGAATAGTCACTTCTTATCAGTATTAGAAAAATTGCGATGTCTTTCCATTAGATGAATAAAAATATTGAAGCTGCTTACCCAACGAGCTCTCGAATTATCGGAAGAAAGCTGTTGTTGCACAAATAGTAGAGGAAAACGTCCCGTAATATATAAACAAAGAAACTTGAGAGCACAATGGTTTCTTTTGAGATTGTAGTTTTGTCATAATCTCAGTTTTCTCCCGCCAGTTTAACAGTATATTTTATGTCCAATATATTTATTCTTTTACTATTTGAATGCTTTTGCTTAAGTTAGTTTGTTTGTCATCACCCTTTCTAACAATTGGTTTTACTCAGTTCCATCAAACCGATTTTGTTTAAAATTTGCACACAAGTTCAATGTCGATGAGTTAAGTTGATTTGAGTTTAACGTCCTTTCAACAGCTAGGCTATATGAGACGTGAATCTAAGGATTAACGTGTAATCTGGACCACATGAGCTTTCGTTGGGGATCGAACCCGAGTCTCCCACGCCAAAGACGTCATTGTCCGTGACAGTACAATAATAAAATATATTCGGGTTCACACTTCACGAGGGACAAACTTCACGGAGTATAACCTCTTTTCCTTGAAATCGATTCCACCCTTCCATCAAACAGATTTTTTTCAAAGTGTACATACAAATACATTGTCAGTGTCACTACACTGGAAATCAGGTGATGAAGACTACAAGAAAACTAAGTAACAGAAAATTAGACGATGAAAAATTGGTGAAATGGTAATTACATTCACATTTCATCACTCTTGAGAAGTAACACAGTAATTTCTATTGGCAAAGCATTAGAATTTATAAAATAACTAGTTACTTTTATCATAAGTAAGGCTTTGCTTTCACGTTTTACTCATAAATACTACTATACAACTTTGATTTTTATCAACGTGAACTTCGGGAAAATAATGAGATGAAAAAAGACAGCCAAGCGCTAAAGGGATATTCTGAACACAAAGCAGAGGGTAACCGCAATGCGTGGATTAACCGCATAGCTTCTCAGAATACAAGATGTGAAAAGAATTGATCTAGTTTAACCCCTCTGGGGAATTCTTGTAGATGTTGTAAGCGATTTTACTCTGAAGTTTCGAGGTAGGAGTTGTACATTAAACTGTGTTTGCCTGTGAAATTTGTCCATCAGTGACCTTGTAATTTAAAAATGATGGAAGAAACCCTTCTTTGGCTTGGATAACTCAAGAATTATTTCCACGGAAAAGAAATAAATGAGAAACTATTCAAAGCAAAGGTCTTTCAGATATGATATAGCAATAGAAATGGAAACTATTAAGAAAGTTGGGGCATGCGTTAAGGGCAAAATTTCTATATATATATATATATATATATATATATATATATATATATATATATATATATATATATATGTGTGTGTGTGTGTAAACTTACAAGTTTACTTTGGTCTATTTTGAAGAATCATAATGAAGACTATGTTGCAGACATCGAACCCTGAACATTCCGAACGTAATTCCAGCATTTGCTCAATCCGAATTCTACTCATAACTATGGTGTAATGACTGTTACAAATATTTACTTATAAACAGTACAGAGTGTATAACTAATGCGTGCGTTCTCTTCAGTTATTATTATTATTATTATTATTTTTATTATTATTATTATTATTATTATTATTAAGTATTCTGCCTTTCAGCAGGTTTCCTATTTAGGCCTGAAATGTTTCTTCCACGTTTCTCGATCTTCAGCTTCCTATTTTAACTCCCAATATTTTTTCCTATTTTTCAAATCATCAATCAGCTGTGTTCTTCTCATTATTATTCGCTTTCCTTCTATCTTACCTTTTATGGCAATTGCAAAGAAGACAATTTCTTCTCAAGATGTGTCCAATTCAGTTGGCCTTCCTACGAATGATGCTTAATAGAAGTGTCCTCTTCTCTCCTATACGTTTCAAAACATCTTCGTTTGTTACTCTGTTTGTCCATTTAATCTTCACCATTTTCCTCCAACAACACATTTCGAAGCTCTCCAAATATTTCTTCTCTCACTTCCTTTATGTCCAAGTCTCTGAGCCATACAGTCCAATGCTACACATATATATAGCACTTGACCAACTTATTTTTGAGTCCAATATTGAGCCTATTAGTTAAGAGTGATATTTTTTGTTGAATGCTTCTTTAGCTATGGCAGTTCTTGACCTGATCTCTTTGGTGAAGTACGCGCCTCTTGTCAAAATACTTCCCAGATACTTGAAATTACCGACCTCTTGAAGTTCTCTTTCTTCTACTCTGATCCGTAAGGGAGTGTTTCCACGGGATATTCTTATGACTTTCGACTTCCCAATATTGATTTCCATTCCAAATACTTTTGCACTGTCAACCATCTCCTGTAGTTCGCCTTCGGTTTTAGCTATTATAGCCATATTTTCTTAATATCTGATCTTGTTAATGATCTGCCATCGAATCTTGAAATCTCCAATTCCCATTAATGCTTCCCTCATTAATCATTCACTGTAAATGTTGAATAATTGGGGTGATATACTACCTCCTTGTCCGACTCGTCTTGCAATGTACACACTATTGGTTTCTACCTTATTCAGGCGCAACTTCACTCGTTGCCCTATGTAAGGTTTTGAATGAGTCGTCTATTTCTCAAGTTGACTCCGATTTGTTTAAGTATTTTCAAAAGTTTCGTCCAATTGACCAGGTCGAAATCTTTTCACCAGTCGATGAAGCACAATCACAGCTCTTCCTTTACATCAAGAACTCTTTCTGATATAATTCTCATCGATCCAGTAGCATCTCTTGTGCCTTTTCCTTTCCGAAATCCAAATTGATCTTCTAATCTCTCATCTATCTTACTTTCCAGCTGCCTCTTCAGTATGCGTGCAATAATTTTTCCAGTGTGGGAAATCAAAGTAATGGTTCTATGATCACTGCACTTTTTTGCTCCCTTCTTCTTGGGCAATGCGATCACTGTAACATGAAGAAAATCCTTTGCCCATTCTCCACTCAGGTAAATTTTGTTAATAAGAAAAGTCGACATTTTCATTGTGTTGTCTCCTAATCCCTTCTGCAAATCTACTGGTATGTCATCGTCTCCAGTGGCCTTTCTTCTGCTTATATCTGATTGCTCGTACTGCTTCATATATTTTAAAAAATAGCCCTAACATTTGTTTTAGAAAAAAATAAAACAACAGTACCAATTTGATAAAATCTTCAATAAAGAAACGTACGAACGTATATATACTTCGTGAATTATTTTAACACTGGTCTAATATCTATTATAGAAGTAGTGTCTCCTATTTTCTTTAATGGGGCGAACACTAATATTACTAATGTTCTTACCTGTGTAATTATACATTTTACAATAATAATATTCAACTATTAATGTCAGAGTTACAGGGTATAAAACATTGAATATTTGTCCAATTATATTGCCGTAATTTTCGTTCTGGAGTACCTAATTAATGATGATTATACTTATAATTAGGAATGCACACGAATTAAGTCGAGACGAGATTTAAGCCTTTCTCGACTTGTCTCGAGAAAATGTTATCTCGACTCGAAAATATGATTCGGTCTCGACTCGACTCGAATTCGAGACGCCTCGAAATTCGAGTCCAGACAGAATGTAAGAGTCAAAATATACCCATACATCAGCCAGAATATTATGACTACCTATTTAATTGTCAGTATGTCCACCTTTGGTACGGATAACAACTGCACGCTTCTTGGCATGGACGCAATGATCCTTGGTAGGTAGCTGGAGAGAGCTGACACCACATGTGCACACACAGGTCACCGAATTCTCGTAAATTCCGGGGAGGGCGCGATGCGCTCTGACGTCACGTTGAATCCCATCCTAAATATCTTCGATTGGGTTCAGATGTTGCGATTTGGGACGAGTACATCACTTAGAAGTCATCCCTGTGTTCCGCGAACCACTCCATCACACTTCTGGCCTTCTGCCATGGTGCATTATCTTCTCGAAAAATACCACTACCGTTGGGAAACACGGTCGTCATGAACAGGTATACGTAGTCTTCAAGCAGTGTGTGATACGCCTCGGCCGTCAGGCTGCCTTGCTCGAGCGCGACTATACTAGATATGCGCACAAGTGGAGATGTCTCGAATTTCGACTCGCCTCGACTCGAATTCGAGTCTAAATTCGAGTCGAGACACACTTTTAAAGTTCGAGACCAGTGGAGACAAACGTATTTCTTGACTTGAATTTTGAAGTCGAGATACGAGTCGAGTTGAGACTGCTCGTAAAAATCTGGATTCGACTCGAATGTCTCGAAAATCTTTCTATATTTCAGAATTAATGCTGGGCAAAGTACAAATGTGTCTGAACACACAGTGCACCAAACATTCCTAAAGATGGGCTTACGCAGACGACGACCCATCCATGTGCGAATGGCAATATCACGACATCCGCAACTACGACTGAAATGAACACGTGACCATCGCCACTGGACCTTGACGCAGTGTGGGAGTGTTGCATTGTTTGATGAATCCCGATACTATGTTCATCATGAAGATGGGAGGGTGCGAATCCATCGTGTTACAAGGGAACAGCACTTTAACTCCTGTACTGTGAAGGACCGAGACAAGCTGTTGGCGGCTTAATTATGCACTGGGGAACCTTCACATGAGAATGACGGCAATGTTTCCCAACAGTAGTGGCAATCTCCGACAAGATAATGCACCATGTCACAAGGCCAGGAGTGTGATGGAGTGGTTCGAGGAATACAGGGGCGAGTTCCAAGTGATGTGCGGGCCCCCCAACTCGCTGGATTTGAACTCAATCTAACACATCTGGGATGTGATTGAACATGACGTCAGAGCGCATCGACCCCCACCCCGGAATTTACGGAATTTAGGTGATCTGTGTGTGCACATCTGGTGAAAAATCTCTCCAGTGACCTACCAAAGATCACTGCATTCCTGTCAAGACGCGTCTCCTTTCTTATCCGTGCCAAAGGTGGACATACTGACAATTAGGTAGGTAGACATAAAATTCTTTCTGATGTGTACGTATATTTTAACTCGTATACCTTGTGTCGACTCGAATTTTGACACGTCTTGTCTCGAATTCGAGTCGGGTCGAAACCAAAACTATCGAGTCAAGAGAGATACATATTTTCGAGCCGAGACATTTTCTCGAGACAAGTCGAGACAGGCTTAAATCTCGACTCGACTCGACTCGCACGCATCCCTACACTGGACACATGGATGCTTATAAGAATGTTCCCCAGAGCTTAAATAAACGCTGCCAGCTAGACTCCGTCCCTCTGTGCAGGTTTCAAGGAGCTGTTCCCTTGAATCACGACGGATTCGCACCCTTCCATTATCATGATGAAGAAGGTATCGGGAATCATCAGACAATGCATCGCTCTGCCACTGCGCCAAGGTCCTTTGGTGATTGCAACGTGTTCATTTCATTCGTAGTTGCCAATGTGTGGTGTTTACTTTTGCACATGATGTGTCGTCGGCTGCGGAGGAGTGTTCGGTGCATTGTGTGTTCAGACACACTTGTACTTTGCCCAGCATTAAAGTCTGATGTTAGTTCCGTCACAGTTTGCTGCCTGTCCTGTTTTACCAGTCTACTCAACTTACGACGTCCGACATCTGTATTGAAGTGGGGCGCCCAACTCCTCGACGTTTGGACGTTGTTTCCCTTGGTATCGCCACTTGTTGACGGCACTCACCACAGCATTCCTTGAACACCCGACATATCCTGCAGTTCCAAAATAATCGTGCCGAGTCTTCGGGTCATTACAACCTACTCTCATTCAAACTAAGATAGATTGCACGCCTTTCCCATTCTACATACGGCCAGCACTCTCACTGATACTGCATGCACTGTATGTGTGTCTGACTAGCAGGCATTCCTCGGCAGGTGACGCTGCTATCGCCAGAATGGGTTTATATCGATAGTAGGTAGATGATCATAATGTTCCAGCTGGAGTATAAGAAATAAATTTAAAATGTAGGAAATTTTCAACATTCTGACTAACTTGCAGGAAATTTCACAAGTTATGGGAAGAAGCAACTGACTTGGACGAGACAAGAATAGTTGATGAGGCAATCATTTTTCAGGTTTTTGAGATGTGCGGCTTTGACGTCAACAAATATTTCATGCCTTGTTTGGTGCTAATCAGTCACGCTTCCATTTTCTTTTCTAACTTTTTCCAATTCATGATAATTAACAATACATGGCACAGTTCGAATACATGTCCACTTTTTCATTCAATCCAACTCAAGCCGTTTCAGATACTACATAGTTGTATTTACTTACGAATAATTAATTCCATACATATACTTTCTTCAAAATAATATTAAAAATAATATTAAAGATTTTCGGGACATTCGAGTCGAGTCGAGATTTTTACGATCAGTATCTACTCGAAATTCGAGTCAAGAAAAAAACTTGTCTCGACACGTCTCGAATTTTACAAAATGTGCCTAGACTCGAATCTCGACTCGAATTCGAGGCGAGTTGAGTTGAGATTCGAGACATGTCTCGACTCGTGCGCATCAATACTTATAAAACTTAAAATGAAATGGTGCACATGTTCTAAAAATTTGATTTCAATTGGATCCTAATCACTAATCAATTATGACAGAAAATACTGTTTACCATTTTTAATCAAAATGACGAACAACACTGACATTGCTCTAGGTTATTTCATCTATCTGTATACATTCTGCAATTTGATTTTCATATAACAATTATTATCCGAGTTACGGGATATACAATAGTGAATATTTATGATATTATGATGTCCACCATTTTGGTTTAAGAACCCATAGAGAATGATAATTGTCTCAATGGCATAACTAGGCCCAGCAGGGAACCGAGCAGAAGTTGAACTGAGTCTCTAAACACATTAAACTGTAGATTATATAATTATGATTTGCACTTATTCGGGATTCAACTAGAGAGCTCAGGGACACTACCCCGGTTGCCCCAGCCTAGTCATATCTCTGTTATGTACCTGTGCATATTACGTTATTTTCCAAAGTTCTGGACATATTCTAAAAATTTCATTCAATTCGCACAGTAGACCTGAAAACTTATAGAAAATGCTTTTCACGGTTTTGAATCAAAATAGTGAACAACACGACTGGCATTTAAATGTCAAATAAACTTTTAGTATTTATGACAAGTATAGATTTACATATAATCTGAGATTTGTTTTCGTACGATATGTCCGGTAGGATAATTAGTTTCTGCAGGACAATTATTAACATTTGATTTTCTAACAATTATCGTTCTGTTTCAAAGTCATGTTAATGGGACGACATTCATACAAAAGGATTTTAATTTATGTAGCTATCGTGCAAGTTTCGATAAAATTGATTGAGATGCAAAGAAGTTACTCGAAGAGAAAGGAACCTATGCGTTAGTAAATTTGGAAGCTCTTAAGATCGTCACTTTGTTTTCAGAAACTGAAAGTTTAAAAAAATACAAAACGACAAGCCTATATCGATCCATCTATATGATCTGACATATCAAAATCGCTTCAAAAGTATAAAAGAAAATCGTGGGGGACCAAATAACAAACACGAGTTATGGGCAGTGAAATCATAAACTTGTTTCCTATTTTCTATCAGAAATTATCAAAGCATTATCTATTTACGAAAAACAAATTTTAAGGTTTTTTTATTGCAATTCAAAGAAAAATTATAAAACGCAACTCAAGACAGTTGTCGAAACGGCTACCCAACTTTTAAACCGTCATTTCCACTACCAAGCGCTGGAGCGTTACAAAGGAAAGCACGTAAACGCAGGAGATACAAGCGTTCAGGCACTTTGCGCTGTTGCCACTCTTTGGACGCCATATATTCTGCAATTCCAAAGGAAGTATACAAACAAAATATACAAACTTTGTGACTCGAGCGCCAAGGTGGTAAATGGCCGAACTAAAAGCAGAATATAGGTTTACAATATGCTATTCATTCGACGTCCGACGAACTTTAAATATCGAAGTTATTACTCGCCGGAGAACATTTTCGGTAAATAAAATATATTATTTTTTCCAACCAACAATCAGGAAAAGCATCATTTTCTATGAAACACACACAGGAAGAAAAATATTGAGGATTGTCATCTGGCGTCCGGTATACGGACGTCATATGTACTTGGACGCCACATGTAATGCAATCTTCGTAATGTACGGACGCACTATAGTAGCAAAACTAAATATATATATATATATATATATATATATATATATATATATATATATATATATATATATATATATATATATATATATATATGTGTGTGTGTGTGTGTGTTTATATATATATATATACATATATATGTATATATATAATACGAGAAAGAAAACATACCAAAAGAGAAAAGAAAAGAGAGAATCAGTCGTATTTCGGTTATGAAATTAAACGAATTATAACGAAAAAGGGTTCCAATGTTGACTTGTAATTTCACCGACATGATGATTCAGGGCCAAAACTGCTGAATGTTTTTTTCCTTTTTGTTGTTTTGGGCACGTTTGGATACATTTCATTTATTTTAAATTAAGTTCCGATAAATTCATAACGGATTAAGAATCACAAGAAGAAATTATAGTAGTCATCCTTTGAATCACCATGCCGGTCAGATATTATACTTATTTTTTAAAGCCCTTTCTCTTAACAGAGTTTGGTGTCAGTCGCTAACTAATTCAATTACAAATATGTTAGTTTCCTTACCCTACTGATATTAACAGCGATGTATTTTTCCCTGTAATTTGAAGTCACGGAGCTACCACTCGTATATTTACATTAATGTTATTCATTGTTTATTACGCATAAAAGCTGAATCTGTCTATATCATTTAAATTAAATCAGAATTGATCAGTAATATTATGAATATAAATTTGATTTCAATTATAGGACTCTCGAGAAATTGACTATGATCATAGATTCTATAACAACCAGAGAGATATTAATCATGATATATTACCAATGTTCATAGGTAACATTACCCATGATTTATGAAGATGCTAAGCATGTATAATATTGAATTATTTTACAAATATAATTCAATATATTCAATTATACTGTTAAGCCCTTATAGATATATTGTTTTAGTTTTGTATACTGTACGATTAAAAATAGACGTTAAAATAGTTAATAGTATCTAAATTAATTTAATAGATAGAGGTGTTACCATATTCTGGCATTTTTCAAAATGTTCTTACGACAGTATTTTTTTAGGTATGGAACCCTATTTCGTTAGTCTTAATTTTATTCTTTTTGTTATTTTACTCCTTATCATTACTCATATTTTATAACTGTAACTGAATCCATGACAATGGATCGCTTTTGTTAATTTTTCAATTGTTTTTGTCAGTTAATCTGAATTTTGTTCCACAACTCCATTGGGTATTCGACTTTCTCAATGTTCAAAGGGTACAAATAGCCGAGACTAATAAGTCGTTTAGTAAGTCTTAGAAACGAGTAAGTCGATCTTGTAAACTGAGTCAAATCATATGTATAATAGACTATAATAACATTCCCTAAGTTATATGAGTGCTTAAGGTAGGAAAGGTTTAATCTAGTGTTTCATAACTATTTGGACATTATTGTGACATCACGTAATCCTCTATGCTCAATTCAACTTTGATTAACCAGTTCTGGAGCAAATAATTATTGTCTTATTCTTAATCAGACGAATTACACTTTTGCATGTGAGGCTATCAGATATATGTATGATATTGTTGCATTTGTATATGACGATATGTAAATTGTTGGAAGTTATTTTTGTTTTGTTTGTATTAATTTTTGTTTGTATTATTAGCTACTATTGATATTGATATTGTTATGACTAATCCCTTTGATGATAAAAAAGATAACCCTGAGGTAATTTATATATTCTAACAAAACAAGAGAACTAGAGGCGAACTAGGAGTACAATGGTCCACCCGGAAAATTGTGCTTAAGGGACTGAGTTGGTCAAGAATCTAGACTGCCCTTTTAGGGATGGATGCTCAGCTGGAGACTTGGATGGCTAAACACCCGCCCCCACGAAATATAAAGTTGTGTATGAGTATATATAGCCAAGTATTATTTCGCTTTCTTTATTTCCTACAGTCTGAAAATCTTTGCATTGAACCGTACATTTGCCTTCAAAGCAGCAACTATTTATATTGAAAGAGAGGTGAATATGATAGGATTCCATCTTAAAAATTATGAGAATTTTAATTTTCATGAATGGTACATGTTAATGAGTGAATAAATTATAATGAAGTTAATTTCATTGAGTAAAATTATAGTCTATCTGTATATTTCGTTACATTATCTATAATGATGAATTATCAGTAATAACCCAGTTATGAAGGTGAGAGAAAAGTTACATATTGAAAACACAGAAAGTTTAGAGAAAGAGTTTTAAAATATTTCTTAGAAAGCACGCCGAGTTTGATATAAATTTCTTGTCTACTAAAAACTCTCATATTTATTTACCACACAGAGGTGACAACGCAATTGTCAGTCATGTTTTGATGCATTTAGTAATGAAGTTTCTTTACGAAACCAACTTTTACAGCAGCATTTTTCTAAAGATAGAAGAAGATTCCGCACGTTAATCGATAATTTCATCATTAGATATTCTTTGCAGAACTTCCCCTTCAATGGCCATAAGCATAAATTATTCTACGATATGATTTGACAAAGACGAACGCGTACGAGTTTTCATTAATTTAAGATAACTGAATGCTCGCTCACACGATACTTGAATAACTGAAAGTGTTATCAAATATTTGTATACAGTAAACATTGTTTGAAAAATGAAAACAGCATTTTCTAGGGATTTAGAAAGGGTGCAATTATGCTTTATTCCTAATCGTTGTGGAAACACCGCAAAACTGATCTTTATTCGGGTTCCAAGTTACGACAATGGTTAACTTTATGTAATATCTTTCCGTGACCTGTTGCTTTGGGAGTCTCTTCATATTAAAGACCAATGTGGCCTGTGTAATCCATACATTTCCTCAAAATGAATTATTCCACATAACACACCTATACATATATTCAAATTATATTGTTTTTAATGTTACTATTATTAGCATAACTAAGATCGCGTGTCCCCAACCCCCGGCAATATTCGTAAATTGACTCCAATCAACATTCATGCACTATTGTTAGGTATATCGAATTAAAAATCATATCTTGGTATACCCTTTACTCTTTATCGACTCGAACATTTTAAAAAGAATGATTGCATCGGCAATAGAGACCTCTTTCTACCCGAAACAAGTAAAAAATAAAACTAAATGTACAAGTTAAAAATAGATTTACAAGAAAGGAGTGGTGCATTTCCATTGGGGTTCACTATATCCCGTGTACTTGACATACGATCAAACTAAATTGTCTCAATCTAATGGCCTGTTAATTACCCACAGTTTTGTAATGTCCTTGTTACATTTGCATAAGAACATGGAGAATATTCCATGATAATTTTCCTGTAGTAAGGAAACCGTGTTAGACATAGAATTGGAAATGTGAGTAGTGGGGTTGGAAAGAACCGTTTCACCTGAGCACAGCGGTGATGTTAGAAATCGGTTCCGTGACCGGAAATTCAAGAATTGGGGTAACACATTATTGTGCTTAGGTCCTTTCTATTAGATATCAAGTATATTGCACTTTCCCTTACTGAATACAGCATCATACTATTGTATTGTAATGTTCTATTGAAGAACATTTAGGCAGGATAATAAGCAAAATTACTTTTATGAGTAAAATGCATGGAGAATATGACATGAACATCCCTTGGGGCACGATTTCTTGGGATTTGGTTCCAGAGAAAGCTTTACGACGTCAACGGTATGCTCAGGGTCAACAAACCTTTTCCAATACAACGACCCACGTCCAAACGCTATGCGTTCCATTAGTGAATAGAAGACATATGAACCTATTTCCCCGATATCTGGGGAAATCAAACCTCAGGCTAGAGTTGTAACATCACCGCTCTGCTCAGAGGACCACGATGTTTCTATTGCCACCTCCTATTGGTGAATAGAAAAGACCCAAGCTCGAAATTTAAATTTTCTGGGGTTTCGGTCCCGTTTCCTGACATCACCGCTCTGCTCAGGGGACCATTATTTATCGCCACCACCCGCGTCCAACAACTCCATGTCTAACACTGTTTTTTTACCGTTAGGAAAATCATCTCCATACTCTTTGTATGGCAATTGCACATTACATTATTGAATAAAATAAATATAGGATGAGATTACATTTTCGAGTTAAAAAATTACATGTATTTTTTAGACAATTTATTGTCTAATTGATATTTAAAGAAAGAAGGCAACAGGTAGGGCAAGGGGACGATTTCCCTAGTGCTCCCATCGCTAATACCACGTTCCCGTTGGTTACGTCACTGGTTACTATGAACGAGAACATAGGAATTAGTTATATTAAGTGATTTTTCCGACGGCTGGGCCCACCCGGAAATTTCCGTGTTTCCCGGTGACCCAGTCCGCCTCTGAAGACAACGAAATTGCCCTCTTCTTTTTTTTAAATTGAAATTCACGGAAACACTGTGGCATATGGATACTTAAATTAAATATGAAGTTTATATGAAAGTTACATACGTGACTATTTTATATTACAATTAGAACACCAACCATTTTGTCTTTCCGCCTTTTATTCTTCCTTCTACGAAAAACATAAAAGAAACTCTGAAATGCGTTTTTATTTTAAATTAACAAAACTAAATACAATTTCAATGCCTTCTACCTTAAAGGTTTACAGATATGGGCAACTTATCGTAAGAAATTTAACTCAGTATTTTCTTTTTTCTTGGTAGAGAAATATCAAAAAACAAACACGTACTTGATCATTTTAAGCGCAAATCCTCAATTCCGAATTTTATAAGTAACTTTTCAAGGTTCGATATTACATTAGCATTTTGTTGTGAGAATTGTAGTACCACTCTTTTAATTCCGCTTTCTTTATTAATTGATTTGGAGATTTGGAGATACGGAAATTATACTAGAATGCAAGCAACTCTTAATTTTGTCCACTTTTCTTCTCGAATTTAAGAAAATTATTTCTTGTGGTACTGTACGTCATAAATTTTACGGTCTCTAAAAATGTTAAACCTATAGCTTAAGCAGCTTGGCGTGGGCGTAGATCAGTCAATGTCATACACAGGACTATTCGTATACACTATAGAGATTACAGTATGACATGTCTTCTCTAAAGTTCTACCCTATACATGTAATCATCTCAAATCGTCCAAAAAGGTTCCCTCCATTGTTTACTCTTACACTGATTCTTCATACTCATTCCTTGCATCTCTCTGTCTGCAAACACATTCTTTTAGTAATATTCGCTACATTAACTAAAGACTTAATTTGATAATTTAACTTAATAACATTAATTTTAACCCCTATAGAAGCTCTGAGACATACGACAGTGTACAAAGGTAACCAAGAAACTTCAGTCTCTTTTTGTGGACGTTTGTGTTCAATTGGCCCTCTCCTCGTGAGGTTAATGCCAAAGAAGATAAGGCGAAGATAAGTTGTTGGTGCGGGTATATCTGAAATACTACCTAGTTCTGGCAGTTCCGTTACACCGTGATTTTGCCTAGCAACACAGTGAACTTGGGATCTCCACAGGGCGTGCATACTGTACGAGTTCAAACTGAGGTCAAGCACCGCTGCAGTGGAGTAGAAGGAATTACAGGCTCTTCTTAAGGGTGTCTGATAATGGTAACACTGTAGCGTTGATTTATAAAGTTAAAGCATGGTGACGAAACACTCAAAGACGAACCACCAACCGGAAGAATAGCACATGTACAAAATGAAGGTTTTCAGGCAGAAATTCAGAAGAACAGTGAGCAGACATGTCAGAAACTGAGCCTACAATTGAGTGTGAGTGAAGAAACTATTCTGCAACACTCCTATCAACTTGGAAAGCACTACAAGTTGGGTCGATAGGTCACACATGATTTAACTCTGTGCCAGAAGGTACCACAAGCAGACATTTGTGTTTCTTTACTGTCTAGTTTGAAGAAAGAGTCATTTCTCGACAGGGTGTAGAAATATGATGGGTCGTGTACGAAGTTTTATGACAAGGTCATCATTGGTTAGCATCCCATTAACCATTTATAAGGTAACCGAAACCAGCATTGTACCAGAAGAAAATTCTCGTATCTGTTTGGTGCACTGCTACCAGCATAGTGCATAGAGAACTCATATCGGCTGGTCAGACCTTAAATATTACTGCGTACTCTCAGCAGTTCAACCGTGTTCATGGAAAACTGAAAACCCTGGGCCAGCACTTCTGAATCGCAAAGGAGTCTTTCTGCTACAGGACAACGCCAAGCCCCACATTGACAGAATGACCCGGGACATTATTCTGTGTCTTGGAAGGGAAACGCTATTGCATCCGCCATACACCCCAGATCTTGCACCGTCCGAGTATCACCTGTTACATTCCTTCAACAATCACTTTACAGGACGCCAGTTAAAATCAATAGTTGAGGTGCAAAATGCACTTGATTCCGTCTTCGCTACACGGCCCACCAAGTTCAACCCAAACGAATCCATTGCCTTCCAGAACGTCGACAGGAGGACCTCAAAGCTGATGGTGACCTTTTTTGATCTTCCAGGTACGTCTCAGGTGACATTCGAATGTGGTGGGTAAAAAAGCGATAGAACTTTCTTGGTTACCTTTATATATCCGAGTCCAGGAAGTATGTTCTGAAGCATTTTCATATACGATTCATTCGCACGCATAAGTCCATATGTCCCTAATAACTGGAAGAATTTCAAAGATCATTTTATACTTTATTAAATGGGTAATACTGCTATACAACTGTAACTAAATTGAAAAGCATTTTTTTTATGTCTAATTGCACAATATTCTGTTGGTGTGAAGAGAGCTGGCAAATGATAAATCAATATGGAGTCTGGATCCATAAGGAATACCTGCGTGGCTGGATACGCGTATAACAAAACTGTACTGAGTTACAAAATTTTAATCAGAGTATCATTTTCACTAGAATGGCTCAGATATTATAGTTTTACCTCCTAAGCAAGAGGTTTGTGCACATATATGATGCAAACATCGCAAAAGAATATAATCATTTCAATTGAAAGGTTGGATACAAGAACCATATAAGTACAGTTTTAGAAATCTTTCCGTATCTGCCTGCTTCTTACTCAAATTTCCTGATGAACAGTTATGTAAGTACCTCCTTTTCATTATAACACTCAATATAACGATCGGATCCACATGAATCTTGCAAACAATGTAGAATGATTTTTTCCTATTGGAACACGTGAAAAATTCAAATTCGCTAAAAAGTGGACATATCTGGTCCTTGCATCCAACCCTTCAATTTTTATTCAATCGGAATTATGTTAAAGAATGCTTCTCCTGGAGTTATGTATTTGACAATGTATGAATATAATATGCAATGAAATATATACATTTGTACTCATTAACGAATTTACTTGTCTTATGTAGTAATATTTCATCCAAACGCTCTTGGTTTATCCTTATCAATGTGACATTAGATTGGTTAGTTTGATTCAAATTGAGGATCTATTTCAGAAACGTGATTATACGAGACGTAGGAGTACACTTTAACGCGCAATCTTAATCCTATGAATCGAAATTGTCTCTCCATATAGTCATTAGACAAGACTCTGATATGGAAATCAGAAATAAAAGTGGAAACAACTTGCCTTATACTTCTATTTTCAGATTGATGTTTAGAGAAGAGAACTTTTGCGGTGATTCTGTTTCGTGAGATATTTTCTTTTTCCTAAACGTCTTCTGCTAGAATCACTAGGAAGCATTTTAAAATCAGTATTTGATGTATACGAAAACTAGAAAATATGTCCTATTTTCAATAATTTATATTCTCCGTTGAAAGAAGTAGTGTTTCAGTTTCTTACGTCAAAATTAGAGTACGCAACTAAGACCTAGCTTAAAGGAATCTGGCTAAATGATAATATTTTTAGACATTTGACTTAAAACATTTTTAAACTGGCAGTTGCTTGTAGAAATGAAGACTTAAATTTTATATCTCATTTTGGGATATAGAAGTATAAACTGGCTTTTAATACTGTCTGGTCTATGGACATTTTCACTGACCTTTTATTGTTTAAAAAAAAAAACAAACATGATAGGTAGTAGATTACGGAGAACACTTCCTTTTGCTCATGCGACGATTCTATCTAGTCGAAATTTGCAATTCAATTCCGGTCTGCTACTCGTGCGCTTCAAACAATGGTCACCATCTTTGTACGCCACAGGGGAGCAGGGGGGCCAGAGCCCTGAGGCCCAGGCGGCCGATGATAAAGAATTACTAAATGTTGTATATTCTTACTCAAGTTTTGTTATAGTTCGTTAGTTATTTAATTAATGATAAATTGGAATATCAATATGGGTCTCTACCTAGTGTCAATCTTAAACGGAAAACGTTTTAATTTGTAATTGAATCTTATAATATTTTGAGTGACTTAAAATAATATCGTTTCCATTCTGATCCTTGAATCCCGATGTATTCTTACGAATGGATATATTTATTTATGAAGCTCACTATGTGTTACTTGTTCCTCGCTGTTTCGAATAGAAAATGATCATATAAATACACGACATTTGGCACAGAGGTACTTTAGTACTTGTGATGGTGCACCTCAATCCCGGATTTTCAATTTTTCTTTTGAGTTATTAATAAAACTTTAATTACATCAATGTCGCTTATCCTGCTGTATGTGTTGAAAATTCAAGACAATGAATTTAACGAACAACAATGGATTTAACGACAATGGAGCCATTTCCATTATTGACGGTGCATAGCAACCACAGTGAAACAGGAAGCTCACTCAGTCAGGGTGGTTCTTTCGGTAGTAGAGTAGTTCACGTAGTTTCAGGCTCGTTCGCTGAAGTCTTATTTCAGTTCCCTGTTAGTCCTAGTTGAGTGTAAGTTATTCAAAACGTTTCAGTGATCACGAGTTAAAGTTTTAGCTGTAAATTTTAGTTGTGCACTTGTGCCTTCGGTTTGTGACAAGTTATCATTTTGAAAATTAGTGGCAATGAGCACGAGCTACAAGCACAAATCCAGTGCGCAAAATAGGAAAGAAAAGGAAGACAGAGAGTTAAAGACTGAGAGTCGAAAAGCCCAGTTGTCACTTGGACACTTTTAAATCATCTTAAAAATCAAATGGGACTTCAATATTTAAGTTCTTTATTAGAAGATTTGAAGACGATTTACAATGAAGGATGCCATCCTGTATCTAGTGAAGCTTTCGTAGTATCCGAATATATTGGTCGGTCCAAACTTCTTCAAGAAGAACAGACCAAAGAGGCTAGCTGATTAAGAAGACGGTGATATATCAGACAATGACTTATTCCAAAAACGGTTGTAAAGCTTCAAGTGTTTAATGTTATCCTTGACAGTGTCATAGGAGATATGTTACTTCGCTTTCAATCAGTGCGCTCTTTGTGTACCAATTTTTGTGTTCTGTGGTCTTCCAAAGAAATGACAGCTGAAAGATCCAAGAACAAGCCACTGCACTAGTCCAGCATTGCACAAAGGATTTAGGAGATCTTTCTGATAAACTGCATAGCCTGAAATTGATATATTAGGCCTATTTTTGTGAGAAAACAATTTCACCATGGTATCTCCTAAATAACATCAAAACTTTGAATCTTGAAACTTTGTTTCCAAATCTGACAGTGGCCCTTCGTATATTCACCACAGTCTTTCCCACATAGCACACTACGTCCCTGGGATGTCCCATTTTGATCGCAATCATCCCATTCAGTTCCCGGGATTATCGGGACAATGAGAAGACATCCCATTGACGTCCTGCATGTAGAATGTTCACGGGACGTCCCGGATTGGACAGGAGGTCCGAGGGAAATCCCACGCCGGACATAAGACTCTTACTACGACAAAATTTCCACAGCATTACGTGGCAATAGCGTTACGAAACTGGTCCCCGATACGTGCAACTTTAAGAATTGTTATTTTCATTAAGAATTAGGATTTGCGAAGCTCATTTTATTATTTACTTATCGGTAGTATTAGTTGTAGTAGGCTACTTCCTCAGCCAATGAGTGATCAAATTCAAAAGCAAACTCACACAACACCGTACATGTATTATTAGGTAAATAGTTCTAATTTACAGATATGAAGAATTATCACATGTAACATCTACATATACATTTAAAATCGGTGTTAGCCGATTCCTCCATTATCCTTAACGCATTCACTAGGTGGCGCGCATGGCAACTAGTTCGTGCATACGTCGCCGTTCAGGTGGCATTTTTTTCCGGATACAACATGATGTGTTGTGGTTACTAGATTTTTGTGTGTCCCTATAGAATATGACAAGTCCCTATAGAATATATTAAGAAACATCCCTTCGTGTGATTAGAAGGCCCAAAAAAGTTGGTGGAACATAATTTACACTGTGTGAGCTGAGCGTTCTTGCTATCTTGTGGTTGACGAACTATGAAGAAGCTTGTGTTATTTTGCAATTTGTATAAAGAATTTGCCTCATAATCAGTATGCACTTTATGTGAAAATGTTTGAAGGAAGCACTGGAGTACGTTAGCACCATGTATCATGAATGCAGTAAGTAAATCTGTTATGTATGTCCTTTTTGTACTAGACGTGTATAAGTATTTTAAAAATAGGCATTACTAGAGCAGATGGTTCCTACATATTCAGGTCAGGTTAGAGCTTTGTATTTGTTTTAGCAAAGGAAGTACTAAGTGAAGAGCTCCATTACTACTTGCAGATTGACTTCAGGAGTGGTAAGTATAAATATAGTGTAGACGTATGGCATAGAATATACTGTATAAAACACGAACTAACTTGTACTAGATAGCTACTGAAAAGCAAGAATGCTATCTAACCGAGTCAGGGCAGGAGCGCAGTAGGGAGGCCCGAATGGTCAGTGAGGGAATGCATCCGTACGGAGCAAGCGCGTTAAACGAGCAGTTCGACATAGAAATAAATTTTTTACAATTTATTTCCATTTGTACAGTTGAAAATTATAAAAGGAATGGTGTTTGTTTGATCGCGATACGTTCAGTTGTTAGCGAGTAAGAGGGAAAGAAAGATTTCGTGATTACGTCATAGGTGGGCAAGAAGCGAGAACAGGCTTACATACTACACAGTGCCAAGCATTTCGTTTGTGAGAGGTGGGGTGGCACGTTCTAAGTGCGGTTTCCTTTTCCAGAAATGATTGCAAAGACTTACAAATATTATCTACATGTAGAAAATGATATACGATGGTGGGCTGTACAAACGCTTTTATAATATTATAAAACGTATCCTATAAAGCATGAGTTCAGCGTTTCAAAAAAAAATCGAAACCAATATGTAAATAGATGGCGGACGAGATTGCTGCAACACCTAAGTACCTATTCTTTAATCATTCTTCCGATCCCCAAACATAAGTACGTTCATTTTCACGTTTTGTTGCAATTTTTAACGCTGACCATATAATTTTGTGCTTCAAGGTATGCACCGGAGCGTAACATATGAGGCAAAAATGAAATAATATCTATAAAGTTTGCCAGAATACCAAAAACACTTCACCGGTTAAATTTCTTTTATTCTTATAGCTGTTCGCGGAACAACTCTTATCACCCGTTTCATCATCATTGTCACATGATACAGAGAAACTAAACGATGGATCAATGTCTTGAGGAACAGTCATCGCCACTGATTCCTTCTACAAGCCGGTATATTTCCCTCCCTAATTCACATTGTATAGCAGTATCTTCAGAATCATGAGTGACATCGTCTCTATTACCCTCTAATGCATCGTCTTGACTACAACCATCAATTGCGTCTTGTACGATATTTGTACGTTGGTAACTGGACATAGATCGGTGCTCGTTCAATGGCTCGGGTTTTAAACCTTTCAATAATATACTTGGAACAGCATTCTTTCTCAGTTTGCGTGTAAGTAATTCTCCTGGTGTTAGCCAGAAGTGGATCTAGACAGTAAAAACTCAGGGGGGAGTCAGAACCCAGACTATGATATGTATATCATATTTACTAAAAACTTTCAAAAATATCTAAATAATAGCTTAAATCAATTTTGTCACTCAAAAGCTTGGGGGCCTAGACCCCCAGCCAAAGCCTAGATCCGTCACTGGTATTGACTTTTCTTTCAGTAAACTTGACTTCTCGAAGGCAGGCTCTTCAAGATATTTGGAACACGAGTGATTTTATTTGGTACATTTTTTTCCCATTGATTTTCTTGGGCCATAATTTATATCAATCTGGTGATTTCTCACGACTTAGAAACGTAAGAAAAGATATGTTACGTCCTCATCTTCAATTGCACAAGAATTATAACCGAAAACACAGCAGCTGTTAGGCATTTCTACTTCACTTCAAAGACACAGGACGCGCTGTATTAAGACGTGTTATCTACTTCACACTAGTGTTTCTTTTAGAAAAAAATCCGGGGGGGGAGGGACACTTAGTATTCGGAGAGGCACATTATTTTTACACAGTACTATTAAATTTATTACATTATAAACGTATTATTCTGGTCTCCTCCGGGGGAATCTCTCAGAGCGCCGGGAGACAGTGCCACCCTAAAAACATGTCTGGAAGAAACGCTGTTTCGCACAACAAACGTAATTACTGCTCTCTCTCTCTCTACTCCTTTTTATACTAATGGTACAGGAAAAACAACTAACAAAAAATTCCCTCATGAATTCAACACAGAACAAGACTGCTAACAAATTTAAAACACAATCTATTAAATCCAATGCATTATTAAAGGCTTATCACCTGCGTACAAGAGAATGGTTGCTGACTCACATTGAGTTCCTCGCGTATCCCACCCATGACGTCACCATTTACGATTCATCAAAAACAAATGCCTGTAGAAGCTGAACGAGACGGCCTATTAAGATATAAAAAAATAAGGGTCTCTTTTTTTTGTTTCTCTTTCTACTTCACCAAACTTGTTTTTAACTCGAACTGCTCCTTTAATGACGGAGGGTGGCAACCTAAAGGAGCAAAGTGGAAGAGCACACTTACAAATATAATACTTTCACTGTCACTCAAAACTCATTTCATTATGCTATGCACTGCCAGTGATTACTGTTATTTATACTCTAATTCTTTACGAAAAGTATTTCACACCGTATTATACCTGGGTTAACTGCCGCAGGTGGCGGCCCCGAATTACAAGATGTACGGAGCAATGAACAGAGTCAGACTAATGTGATAATAAGAGTAACAGACATCAGAAAGGTCATCACTGTAGGGTGATTAATAAGGGAGAAATCATAAGTTGAATTCTGAACAGTATGTGTTCGCGCATTGATGCGCTATGAGGTGAGGTGGCAGTAGAGCATAATCTGACAGTGTTTCAAACACACTGCGTTAACGAACTTAGGATATGTATGCCGCTGTTTTATCATATGGGAATCAAGGTGGAGCAAAAGCTACCCTCTGTGGGGCAGCTGACCCATTTTGCTCGCTCAGCTATTTCGTAACGTAAGTAAATCACTTTTTTTGCTCAATACAATCGCTTGTGAAAAGTGCACTAAATACCACGTGACATTATGTCATTCTCGGGTGGGGCAGCTGCAATGTAAATTTAATTTCATCCTTTTGGAAGATATATTTAATTGGCCGCATTGTTTTAGTCGTTGGCAAGAGTTTACTTAGGCCATTTCATTCAATTGAATCGTTCAAGGAACCAGTTCTTTACAAGTCGAATCGGTTAGAAATTATGGTGGTTCCGACTCTTGCCGTAGAATCATTACTGTCGGAAGTACTATAATTTCTAACCGATTCGATTCATAAGGAACTGGTTCCTTGTACGATTCAATTGAATGAAATGGCCTAAGTAAACTCTTGCCTAGTTATTAATAAGTAGTGTGTAGTTTGCAACATTCAACAGTTCCGCGGTTTTAATTTTGCACAGTAAGAAAGTAGGATGTAGGAAAGAGCAAAAGAAGCATGAAAACAAATATTTGTGATTAAGAGTGAATAACGGAGGACAGAAATGAAACAAGGGTAAATGTAAGTAAAATATATGAAAGTAAGAACAGATTAGCTGTAATACAACTTTGAAAACAGATTCATGTGGGTTTTATCCGGGACAGTTTAGCCTTACCTATAAGTTTCTATTTGGTATAACCTTCTGCTCGAGTGAACCCCTTAAAATATTCATAAGACGTGGAAGGGTGCCTTAATTATAAAATTATTCACCAGTGATGATTTGTACATCACAAACTTGAAGTTGAATACCTGTATATTAGATTTAAGAACTTTGTACTATACAACAGTCTTTCTGTTTTCATCGTGCAGTAATCACTATTACCATTAACCGCGATCACTGGTGAATAAACTTCTTTCGTGTTTTACTATATGATAGTCCAAGTTTGATTTTCAGTTTTTTTTCGTAAGGTAAAATAAAGGTTGAGCATTATTTAGGTTCTTTCTCGAATCACTTTTCTGTGGTTCTGGCTCAGTTTGTAGTGAGTATTTTTCTTATTTGTAACTGTAATGTAATCATTGATGAATTTTATAGTATTGGATAATGTGTGTAATGTGGGTAATAACCGTCCTCTGGTGTTTGAGTTTTGAAGTCGTTTGATATATGTTTCTGGTATTGTAGTTTGAACGGTGTGGACATATGCATAAAACACAAATCAATCTGTGCTAGGTGTCCTTTAAAGAACACGAATGTTATCTAACCGAGTCAGGGCTGGAGTACTGCATGGGAGCCGAAACGCCAACGAGGGGCGCTGACACCAACACGTCAGCGTTGCTGGGCATATACTTAATCGATACCAGATGCTGCTAGTGTAGTTTTGGAGGAACCACATTTTGGGAGATTTACACGTAAAAGTCCGTAATTGGCATGAAAAGACATGTTTGAACCACCCGACCGATCTCAATTACATTTTCAACGTGAATGAGGTTTGAACCTGGGATGGCTTTTATCTTTTTTTTTGACGATAGAACTTAGGGGAGGGGAAGCAGGAGGAGATATAGAAATCAGTCTATTGAAGAATGAAAGTGATTCTGTGACAAGAACGTCATTTCAGATTTTGTTTGGGGGGCAAGACCCCTTCATATAAGTAAAATTTCGCATTTTGCACTGATTTACTACTATTCTATTAACAAAATCTATATACATCTCAAACTCGGGGGGGCAAATGCCCCTCCCTGACACCCCTAAATGACGCCCCTGCTCTGTGACTTCATGACCTCATCACTCATGGATCACTCGATCAAATTTTGAACATACATGATGTTTGGGCGTGGGATGTTTTTTATCATACCATTTTGACCGTGCAGCTTAGATCATCGAAAGTGTCCGATATTAGTGTCGATTCCATAGTTTTGGGTCGCTTAGACGAATACTAATGCTTCCAATGCCGTTAAAATCCATGTCGCTACAGAAAAAAGTATATTTCACGGGCATCAAACACGTGATAAGTTGTGATTTTAAAATTTTTATTTTAACGCAGTGAAGCGGGTAATCGCTGCTAGTTTTTAATAAAGATGAATCGGTCTTAGCCATAGTTCTTTTGAGTGTCGATTAGTGTTATACTCGTTCACTTTCGTAGAGCTCTTTCGTGACCAAGCGGTTAGCGTACGTGCCTTTGGCGTGGGAGATTTGGGTTCGATTCCCGGCGGGAGCTCATGTGGTTCGGATTCCACGTTAATCAGTAAGTCCACGTCTCATATACCCTAGCTGCTGAAAGGAACGTTAAACTCAAAATCTACTTAACTAGTTCAGTTTCGTTTCTCACTCTTCACTCACTCAACGCATTACACAAATTGTTCTTTTTGAGCTTTATGGAAGCATCAGTGTTGCAAATATGAATGGTAAAAAATGAAAATGAAATGGAATCTTAAGTTTTACGTCCCACGATTACGCCGGTTAGGCTAAAGGAGACGGTGATGATAAGAAATGAAGAAAGTGGGAGAACCACGAGAAAAACCACGAGCACGGTGCCTGTCCACCACAAAGTTCACACGGCACAAACTGGGATCGAACCAGGGGGCTCAAACACCGGAAGTGAATGCTCTACCACTGAATCACTGCACCCCCTGAATGGTAAAAAAAATTCACAGAAGAAGAAAACGAAAAAATGGAAAGGAAAGAGGAATTGAATGGCTTCGTGTAAAACAGCCCTTGTCAACCCGTCAGGAAATCGTGTACTTTGTATTTTGTGAATAGTTTTTGCTTTCTTGCTGTCCGAAATGTAAAATTTTGAACAGATAAATATAATTATTATATGTTCTAGAACACCCACAAAGTGGCAGCTTTCCAAAAAGTATCGTAGTGTGTATTGGGGAACGTTTTCTTTATTGTCTCGACAAACGTATGTCCTTGACAAGGGCTGTTTCTTTTTTTCTGAAAAAAAAAACTTCAGTAATTTAAATGCCTACCTTTGGCTTTACCGTATCCACTTTGTTTCCGAGATATATTTATATAGCTCTTATAATTTCTACAATGAATATCACATTCTATATACAATGCTCACGCGGCATTGATAGGATTGGTTAAAGGGTGGATACACACTGTACTCCAGCTGGCTATTCGGACACGTTTTCCCTATATTTCCTCAGTCCCTTTAGGTGAATGCCAGGATGTTATCTTCTGCCTTCCCACTCCAATAACAACGGGAAACTTTTATTTTACTGACTTCATTTCATGTTCTATAAGTAGGCTTAAGAGTGTTCATTTCGAGATTATATAGTATAGAATTTTTAAGCTCACCTGATTGTTCTGTGTATGTGTGTGAAAGAGACAGAGATAAGTTTCATTGTTTTCTATTTGTCTCACACTATATATGTTGTTTCCTGAATTCCATAACATTCAGTGAAACATGGAATAACCCACACATTCCCGAATTATTTTTCGTCACGGATTTCGGTGATATTTACAAATATCAATTAGTTAGTGTCAATAATAGCTAAAATGGTGAAAATAGTTGCATATTATTTCTAATGAGGACATCTGTGTTTCGGTGGGTCGAAATCGACCCCCTGAGAATATCGTGGCTAATACTCTGAGTCGTTTTGGACCCTATGGGAAGATATGTATAGGTGAGTCGAAAACGGCTAAATGGGAATAAATAGGTTTAAGATTGGAACACCCGAGTTCCGGCTGAATATAATATAATTCACTTTGAAACAATCGTTCATCACTGACACATATCTCAAGGTGGCTTTTAAGTTGTAACATTGTGCGCGATTTTCGCTCTTTCACATATTTCACGTTTGTCGTTTTTACCTTCATATGTTCATATACTGTACAAGAAGTAGTTATAGATTTATAAAGCACATGAAAGAAGCGAAAGCAGATAATTGTAGTGACTTTTTTTGTAGATACAGCAAGCTTACATCCATCGTGTGAATTAGCAACACATGATGAAATTCCTCGTGGTATTAAGGACGTCATGCCGAAGATGGGTGGAAACAATAAATATTTATAGACTCACCATTGTAAATCAAGTTCATTTGAAGATTCATTTCGTCTATTTAGAAATATTAGTATCGTACGTAACTACTTCTTCTGAGAATACGTTCTTTAAAAAAAGTAAAGAAGATTTGTGTAAGAAGAGTGTAGTTATGTTCTTAGAGAAAGAAGAAAGATAATGAGCTTGGTATAAAAAGCAGATTACACATTCATAATTTTACTGTTAATGTATTTTGTAACAATTGTCTAATGCTTTTTTTTACGTGACCGCTTTTTGTTGAGCTTTGTACATTACTTGATATTCCTAGAGATAACAAAGTAAGTTTTTTCTAACAAGTGTTTAGTTGTGATCTTTTTACGGTCTCTGATTTGTTTCTGTCAAGCTTTCAGCACGTAATATCTACGACACTACGTGGGGGTGAAAAGCTGAGAAAACATTTTTTCATTCAATGGCAGGAATCACCCCTTAATATTTTTCATTGTCATCCGAACACGCTGTATTAACTATAAGTCTTTCATCACTTAATAGTGATAGTATAAAGTGATGTTTCACAGTTTATGTTTTTCTATCATGTATGTTTCAGAACTTCAGTATCTTTGTCATCATTTATTTTACTTGTTATGAATATTTAAGAAAATGCAGTTTTTAAAACAAATCAAACTATTTCTCATTGCGCATTGTAATTGTGTTAGTTACTAGTTGATATTTTGATAAAAGTTGAGCTCAGACTATATTATTATTATTATTATTATTATTATTATTATTATTATTATTATTATTATTATTATTATTATTATTATTATTATTATTATTATTATTCCTATGAAAGTGACGTGTAATATGTAATTCACAACAAGTTTCTGGGTATTTCGAATTATTTTTTGTAGCGTAGCTGATTTTCACCAGGATGTCTTACATATAATAGAAATTAGGAATACCTGGCAATTTTGTCAATAATTCAATTGCTACATGTTACTTTCGTATCATTTTAAGGATCTGCTAAACTTTCCTTCCACATTTCTATTTTTGAAAAAAGCTGGAAAATTAAAGAAATAATAGATTTTCGGAAACTGGCTCATATAGTAGCCATGGAACTCTTTAATGTGAACGAGAAGTTTTTAACTTATTTGTAGTTGAGATATTGTTGCAGCCTATGACGTCATCATTTGCGATCTATTAAACATCTCAATACAACTGAGTTATTTAAAACATTTCTTAGTTTAGATCGTAGAGTTCTATGACCATTATGCGTCCCCTTCCCAAACGTCTTCTATTTTCTATCATTTTCCCAACAATTTTCGAAAATAAAAATAAGTGGTAGGGAACGTTTAGAAGAGCCTCAAAATGTTATCCAATGAACATCCCGTTAACAGTCCCATAGTCATCCCGATTGTAATCGATACGCTGGATACTGGTCTACCAGGTCCCTATGTCATCCTATGCTAGTCGATTTACATCCCATTGTTATTTCAAAGTTTATTAATGGACATCCCTTTGTGGTCCCGTTTAATATTCCGTTTACCCGCGGAGGACTTGCGGATGTCCCGGGAGCACATTCGGATAATCCCGGGAAATCTCGTTATCCATTGCAGGACCAGTTTCCGACGACCAGTGGACGTCCTTCTGCTATATGGAATAATCGATTGACATCCCATTGTTATCCCACGATTTACCAAAAGACATCCTTTTGTGGTCCCGTTGAATTTCCCGTATCCCGGAATATTAGCGGACATCTGGATCTCCCGCGGAAAACCTGTGGAAGTTTTGGGAGTATATTCGGATAATCCCGGGATGTCCCGTCGTCCGTTGCGGGCTCAGTCTCGGACATCCCGTGGACGTACTTGTGCTATGTGGGTTGCTACCGCTGTTAGTGCAGAGCGCTCTTTCTCTGCGTTAAATAGAGCAACAAGTGTTTTACGCTCTGCAATGTGTCGAAACAGATTATCATGCTCAGGCGTGTTGGCAGTGGAGACAGAACTTGTGGAGTGTACCAACCTGGATGCTATTATTGATGAATTTCCCCTGTAAAAGGCCAGGAAGGGAATTTTTTGTAACTATACGTACAAAAGGATACATTGTAACTGTAACAGTTGTCTAGTAGTAATACATATATTTCTCCTACCCGAAATTTTTATTAGTTCACATTATTAATCACACTACAATTAATGTGAGCAATATTTCATTGAAAAAGCTAAATTAGGCTTCTAGTCTAGTCTCATGTCTCTAGTTAAGGTATACTAATTGTATAGCTTACATCTATATAATTATTTATAGCAACAATTTATGCAAAGATATATTCATAGTACAGGGTGTTCCTTCTGTATTTCCTTCAAAAATTATTTCGTTCTGAGTATTGGGGGAGAACTTTTGCTATTACAAATAGATAAGTTACTTTTTCTGTACTTTGATACAATGTATTAAATATATTATCTTTTTATTCATTGTAGTTTTGAAGCCTTCAAAAATCTTAGAAGCAACAAGTATAGGGTCTAAATAAAATCATGAATAGTTAATTAATGAGTTTTCTTTTTCTTAGGCGTACAGTGAAAATAGGCTAGGTTCAGAGATCTTATTATTCACTTATTTGGATATATAGCAATACTGTTTAACATGTAAATTAAACGCATTAATGGTTTAATAAAGAGTTCAAAATAAGCCGTTCTGAGTGTTCATTTTAATTTAAATCCGTTCTGAGTGGTAAGTACTTAAAACGTCATAGGGGACAAGAAAGGGGTCCGGGATTGTTCAACCCTGGAGCCCGCGAAAGCTCTCACTTTCCCTAGTCACAGGTCGGTATAGGGGTAAAGTTTGCGCCTCTCACTAGGAAAACGGCTTCGCAAAAGATACGATACATCTTTCTCAAATGTGTACAACGTTGCTAAGTAACACAAAAATAAGAAATGAACGGAATTGACGCTTTATTTAAAACAAAGCTGTTTATTTATTACCAATTATTTGAATATAGTTGAATATATTAGAACAAATTTGAAGTGTACTACTTGCTATATTATTGACGTTGTTTGCAGTCTGAGGTAAGAAACTAATATTCTCATGTTTCTGTCACCAACCAACCTTACGAAATGAATTTTATTCATCCTTAAGAAAAAATCAACAATATAAATGCATAGTTATTTGATAGTAGAGTGTTAATTTTTTATACACAAGTTCATATTAGTACGTACCAAGAAATTAATACGTAAGAAAAAAAAACACTTCTCCAACTAAAAATAACAAATCCTTTATTGAGTTCAACACAAGGACGCACAAACTGACGATGATAATTATCTTCATGAGCATTTTGATAAGTTACCATTACTATTATCGAATTACTTTACACAATAGCAATATTATTTCATCATAGTATCTTACTGTCGTTTTCTTGAGCCCATGGAACATACTCGTAAATTAGTTACGTTAGTCCATGTGAACATTTACAAATTTGCTGAAGTGTTTAGGACATATGTGTTATCGTTTAAACCAACAAATAATCAGATATGGTCCCACAGTAATGATAACTAGTTGTAATTTCTAATTACTGAATAAAATAAAATGAAATTTGGACTTATGCTCCACTAATTATACAATGCGCTATAGGCAAAGAAAGATGGATGGTTAGTGAAGTGAATGAATATAAAACAAACCGATGAATAATCATATGGGAGGACACAATTGAAATGGTCATGTCCGAGGAGAAAACCCACGAACAGAATGTTGACCACTACGAATTAATATGGCTTGAATTCGAACTAGCGACTCCTCACACTAGAAGTGAGCACTCCAATATTGATCCACTGTGTTCTTGGTAACGAATGATTGTGGTATGTCATGACAAGTAACGAACACAATACTCTGTTCCAGTAAGTGAAACAATGTAAGAGAAATCAGTCTACTTGACGAAACTTACCAAAGGCTGAATCTCTTCAAACGTTAACTTTTTTAAAAAAAATAGTGGATATCGGAACACAAAACGAAATACTTTCATAATATAATATTTTGCAAATCTATCACCATATATCAAACATTTACCACTTCGGAGCTGAGGGCAGGCTTGTAGCCACCCCATTAATGTAGGAGCGGTGGAAGAAGTAATCCAACCATATTATATTTCATCACCATATTATAGTTTACACGCAAGTCTGCTATAAAAATTTTAGGGGATCAGTAAAAATTTAGGGAGTGACCCTCGTGCATATCCAAAAGAAACAATATAAATAAACTTATGTTTGTATACTTAGAACATTATGTCATGTGAGGGTATTGAAAAGAAAAAGCTGTGGTTTCAAATTAAGGCAAGTAACACATAATGAATTTCTGTCAATTATCCTCTTGTTCAGGCTCGAAAAATCCTGGACGCCAGGTAATCGAGGTTATTGGAAGTAGGAGTCTTGCTGCTAAATAAGTTTAATAAAAAGATATGTAGGCAAATGTATGAAGTTATTTTATTATGGTGCCTATGTTTGAGAACCGGCACCTAGGTCACAAGAAAAACTATCGATCACTTCTCTTGTTTATGATTGTTATTCGGCAGTCTAACCATATGTCTGTCTCTATTTTCTACAGCTTTCTTCTGAGTCAAACCACTGTGGTGACCACAAAAGGGTGTCCTTTGTAGAAATATAGTAAAAAGCAAAGCGCTACTTAATACGATTCTTGTAGCATTAAGATAATAATAGTTGTAGCTATGGTGTGGGTGGCTGAAAGAGTGAAAAAATTAAAGGATGTAATAGGATACGAATGTTTTTAAACGAATTAATACCTTTTATGTGCAGAAAGTGCTTATTTGTAGCCGTAGTATAATAGCATGGAGATTCACGACAAATCTTCACAATAAAGAAAAACTACCATATGGTGGTCTACATATTAAGCTGCGCATGACTTAATTTGAGCTGATGCTTAGACTCCTAATGTTTTGGGATAATTCAATAGTTTATTTATTTATTTATTTATTTATTTATTTGCCATCAACACAACAGGCATAAGCCCAATTATAGTGTTGGTGTATTACATAATACATTTACAATAGTTTTCTTAAACCTAGAGTTCATATTGCAGATGTCAATTTCTTTGTGTTTGATACATATTTTGTTGTAAGTAGAACACATTCTCCAAATTGGTGATTTCAATAATACGTTGGTCCTTGCTTTTTTGCAATAAAACAGACCAGAGTTATTAGCACGAGTTTTAAGTGTTGGGACATGAAAATTTAATGTTGATATGAGATCCGTACAATTAAATTCGTTATGTACTATTTTATGGAGAAAAATCAAATCTGTCACATTTCGCCTTTGCTCAACTGTAGGGATACAGAAGTTGTCTATTAATGTTAGATAATTTTCATAATATGGATAGATTCCAGTTGTCTTGTACATCAAGTATTTGATAAATTTAGATTGAACCTTTTCCACTTGGTGTCTGTATTGCTGTTGTGATGGGTTCCAAATCACAGCAGCATATTCCAGTTTTGATCGGACATAGGCATAATACATTTTTGTTAGTGTAGTACTATTGTTAAATTCCTTTCCAGTTCTAATTATGAACCCTAACATCTTGAGAGATTCGTTAACTATGTTCTCTGCATGGTTATTATGTCAGTTTCGTATCAAATATAACTCCAAGATCTTTGACTGAATTTAATCTATTTAGCAAGATCTGATTCATTGAGTAATCAAACTCTATTTGACTTTTGTTTCTGGTAAACGATAAAAAGTTACATTTGTTTATGTTTACATTAAGTTTGTTAAGATAACACCAATTAGCAATATTTTCCATGTCACGTTGTAAATCGAGACAGTCATGGATGGTCTTTATCTTACCGTATATTTTGAGGTCATCAGCAAAAAGCAATTTGTTACTTAATAATATATGATCAGGGAGATCGTTAATGAATAAAAGGAACAATAACGGACCTAGATTAGAGCCCTGGGGAATTCCAGAATATGCAATATAATCAGATGATTTATATTCCTTGTAGATAACAGTTTGTTTACGATTATTTAAATATGATGAAAAGGACTTGATCAAGGGAGAAGAGAAATTATATTCGCCTAGCTTATGTAATAATACCTTGTGATTGACTCTGTCAAATGCTTTTTCAAAATCTATATATATTACATCAACCTGACATCCTACATCTAACGAATTTGCTATAAAGTCTGTGATAAGTGCAAGGTTTGTTGTTGTTGATTTGTGTGGGATAAAGCCATGTTGATAAGGTGAGATTACGGGTTGGATGTGGTCAATTATCCGTCGGTATAAGATTTGTTCAAATATCTTTGCAAAAGTAGGTAAAATTGATATAGGCCAGTAGTTATTTATTTCGTATTTATCATTGGTTTTTGGTATTGGGCAAACTATAGATGATTTCCATTTATCCGGAATAACGCATGTTTTTAAAGCGAGATTGAATGCAATCCTTAGTGGATATGTAAACGCATCTATACAACCCTTTATGATATATGGAGGTATACCATCAGGGCCAACAGCAGTTCTGGGCTTTAATTTTTTGATTGCCATTAGTACTTCAGATTGAGTGATTTCCTCAATGGTAAGTGACTCTAGTTTTTTACTTACATAAGTTAATAAATTGTTCGTAGGAATGTCAGTGAAACCTGTATCTGACGCATATACTGACGAGAAATACTGTGCAAAAGCATTGGCTATTTCATCATTATGATAAAGGTCGCGTCCCTCATAATTTAATTTCCCCCCAAGATGCTTAGTCTTATTTTTTATAAAATTCCACAATTCATTAGCATTGTTATTAATGTTATTTTCAGAATCTTGTATGAACGCTCTGTATGCCAGCTTAATTTTTTTATTTCCCTACGCAATTCATTGAATTTATTGAGATAATTTACTTCTTTATTACATTTGTATTTTTTATGATACCTTGCTTTAGTTTTGATTTTTTTGATAATTTCATGTGTAAACCAGCACGGATAAGCTGTTCTTGAGTTGTTTTTAAGTGGCACGCACTTGTCAAATACACTATAAATAATATAATAGAGATTATCAACTAGGTCATTGGCGTTTTCATATTTCTTTAGGCAGTTCCAGTCAATAGATGAGAATTCAAGATACAACTCTAAGAAATTAGCTTTCCTAAAATTATATCCTGATATATTAGTTTTTTTTTAATCTTCGCGGTCCTCTGCTGCATCACGTTTATTACTAAGGATGGATGGTGTACATCTTCTGGAATTAGTGGACAATATTCCCTACTGATTTCTATATTCGTTATATTAGAGAGAACCAGATCTAATGTACGATTATTTTCGTTCGTCACATTATTTAATGATTGCAAATTATAATAGGACATAAATTCATATAAATTCTTACATTTAGAATAGCTTGTTTCAAAATTAAATTCCGTACCGTTTATTTCCGATAAATTGAAATCACCAATCAGGAGAACAGGACAACCTTGAGGACAATTAATTTCAAGTAAAGTAAATAAATCATTATACAATTCAATATTAGATCCCGGTGAGAAATACACAACACAAATATATATTGTTTTCCCCTCACTGTTTATTTTGGCAATCAAGCAGTCATAAGTATCATAACACCTGTCCAATAAGAACAAGCAATGTTTACTTAGGGCTGCAATAAGAACACCCCCGCCCCTTGTTTTACAGGTTTTGACAGAGTTTCTGTCTTGCCTCAACACAGTATATCTGTTATCAAATAACTCAGCATCATAATAAGATTCGATAATCCATGTCTCAGTGATTGCAATTAGATCGTAATTGTTAGTTAATACACCACAAAAGAAATCACATGTTCGACCACGTAAGCTACGAGCATTTTGATAGGAAATTTTAGAGAGTCTTTATCTATACTTACACTTTCTTGGTCTTCTACCGGAGCCTTGTCACAGTTATTTCATTGTTCCCGTACGAGATATTCCGTACGGGAAGGGGGAGGAGTTTTGAGAGGGGGATAGTCCTTCTGTTCATAGAGTTCTTGTGTACTCGATTGACGGGTGGATGACCTTAGAGCTGGAGGGGGTGGAAATGCGTTTTCGCTTTCTGCCGTTGCATTCGAGATGGAGGTTGAACATTTCTTTTCCTCTTTTTGTCCATTATTTAGGTCTGCCTTCGCCGCTCTTTTTGGACAAAGTTCTAGAAATTAGTAATTGTCTCCATTTAAAAGCAAATGCTAGGCCGGTGGGAGTGTTCACTTTTGGGGGAATCTTTTATAGTGCACATTTGTCAGCTATTTTGTTTTCAAAATTATCATACACTACGCATGAGTTCTTTTGGAAACCATTCTTTTGATAACTTACTAGGTAAGCTTAAGGATAGTTGTTCTTTTACGTTAACTTAAAAGCAGAAGCTGTAATATAATGCAATAATATATACGTGTCATCCTAATTAATAAGAAGAAACACGATGTGAATTTAAAATGAAATATTGTCTACAATTTAAATGTGTATATTTAATCCTGTATATAGATTGTGTGCCGTGTCGACTTCGTGCGGAATGAGGCCGACGAGTATGGACACGTCACAAGAATAATCAATCGAATAAAGGATAAAAACTCTGTAAAATAGATTGAGTTAATCATTACTTTTTGTAAGAGTCAATATAGGATATGGAAGATTCATTGGTTTTGCTTTATTATAGTCTTCTTTTCTTAAAAAAAGAAAAGAAAAAGTAAAAAAGTAAGTAAGGAAGGAAGAAAAAATTATGAATCTTGTTAAAAAATTAAGTAAAGACAGTTGGAAAGACTGTTAGTGGAAAGAGTGCAGTCGCGAATAGTGGGCGTGGTCATCGAAACAGTACCTACAAGTTAAAGTGGGTTACGTGCCTACTTTACTTGTGTTCATATTGTATAGCCGGAAGATTGCCCAGATCGAGAATTGTATAGCCGGACGATTACCCAGACCGAGTATTGCTTAGGCGGAAGATTGCTCTGTTCATATCGTCTAACGGGAGGATTGTTAAGTCTATGGAGTGTAGTTTCGTTTCGGCAGGGTTTCTCTTAATTGAGAATTGTTCACCGTTGTTATTCCTGTTGGTGTGATATGTGTGTATTATCGAAGTCTATCGATAAAATCATATTGGTGTTGTGTCAGTTGTATATAACAAAGTGATCAGTGGAAAAAGGAATGTTTTATACTTTCACTATTCAATTCTCGCGAGCAAACTTAGTGTCAATTCAAACGGGCTCTTTTTCTTTCCTCGTTTTGTGGCTGCGAAGTTATGAAAGTGAATCGGAGAGTGAAAGCTTTCTTTGAGAGTGTAGTTTATGCTTGCGAATTGATAGCACAGATAGTTATTTGCTTTATTAGCTAATTTTTCTTTTTCTGTTAATTCTGTGCAGAGGAATAGTAAATTTAAAGGGCAGTGTTCTGTGGGGCCTATTGTGCCGCTTAGATCACGTCCATAGTAATTCCTGTTGGGCACTAGCTGGTGTAGTTAGCTTAAATACCAGTAATATCTCTTTCTTGCTTTACATTTTCGTGTGGAAATTAAAGCACAGAAAGATTTTTGGGAAGAATTACTTTACATTCGAAAGCTGACGTTTTTCCACCAATCTGATTTTAATCGAATACCAGAAAAACTCAGACGGAAACCAGACTACCAAAAGAGAGCAAGGGTTACACATAGAAGGTAAATCCACATTCAAAACAAGTCGAGGTGAGTGTAATTTCTTACTTATTACAAGTAGTGGCTGTGGCTTGTTCAAATTTATGTTTTGTGAGGTTGTCTGAGTTGAGATCCACTCTAGGTTGTATTGCTATTGCAATTCCAACGTTTTTTCACCCTTGCGGAAATTTCCAGATTTTTCTGCAATTTTTGATCTTTCGCGGAGTTAAGTAGTAAGGGGGCACAAAACTGACCTTTTTTGGAAAATCGTAATAATTCCAATATTCCCAGTTTAATTTGGTTTCTTTTACAGTATATAGTTAATATACGTTCCATATTGAGAATTCAGATTAATTTGCCGTTAAAAACCAGACTGCAAATATTTTCCCTCTAACATTCTCATTCCACGTTTATTGAAAAGAGCAATAAAAGATATTAATATAGTATTGATTGTGAATTGAATGAAATGTTGAAAAATATATGTTTAATCAAGTCTTGAAGTTTCAACATTTTCATTCCACTATTATAAAATTTGAGACTGAGAATTCGTAAAGAAAGAGAAATTTTGAAGCGCGATAGAAAAATTATTAGAAATTTTGCTTGACTTTATTAATTCTGAAATCAAAGTAACATTGTTAGAGTTATTATTGAGAATCTTTGATATTAGGAGGAATTTAACGTAACTTATTCCTATCATATTTGCTTAAAAAAATAGAATCTTCTTTGGAGAATAATTTTTGAAAGTATATTACTATTTAGAATTCAAGTATATTAAAGAAACTTTTCTGCATATAGAATCACTCCGATATTTCATTAGTATATTTTTTTAATTTAATATTTTCTTGTATTATTTCGTTAGTGTATCTACATTATACTAACGCAATAGTGTAAATACACTCCCAAGTTGTTAATAAAATTGTTATTTAAATTGAATTTCTGTTTTTTTTTGGAAATATTGGAATGATAACTAAGTTTCACACTGACGAGTTGTACGATGGAGAACTAAATCTTCCGGTCCATGTCGCATCGACTAGGTGTTAATCGGATTGCATTCGGTCTGACGATTGTTATTATTATTATTATTATTATTATTATTATTATTATTATTATTATTATTATTTCTTTGAATGATAATATTTGTCGGACTGCAAGCTTTCTGTGTATGGTAGGTGAAAGGGCGTTACAACTGGGAAGGACAAAAAATACTAGTATTAAGTTTGCAACCCAGATTGATATCCATGATATATTTGTCAATATAGTATAAAAAGCGATTCGCGATGTTATGGATTGTTCACGAATGCTGGCTCGGGCTCTCCCTAGGGTGTATCTGCAATTACACAACGATTGTTTGAACAATTGTGGTTACTCTCACAGCGAATGAAAACTTTGTTTCCTACCTCCTTATGGAGGGTGGAATTGGATAAAGTAGAGTGAATTTTCTGATTTCTGAGATGAAGTGCGTACTGAATGGAAAGGTGCAATTGATTATTAATGTTTCTCGCGGAAATACGTCTATGTCATATTGTTTAAAATGTGTTAGGACTCTGCAGTAGACTTTCAAAATGTTATATTTGCTTTCAAATCTTATGCAGGAAGATTACATTCTAACACGTTCAGCTTCGTATACACCCCAAGGAAGAAACAGATAGTTCGCTGAACGAATAGCGTTGGTCCTACGGGACCGACATGTCTACTTTATTTCATTTCTTTCTTAGGAAGCCGTAAGCCCGATCTTGTTGAGATTTTACCATCAGAGTGGACCGATGCTGCACCTTCGAAGGGTTTTCTGCTAGCATTCCAGTAACATTGCTTTTTATTGTTTTTCATCTACAAAATTATGTGACGGCCCATTAAAAAAAAACACCGCAGCGCTCATAGAGTTTTAATACAGTTAACAATTTTGAAATGATTTAAAACCCAAAGTATGTTTACGTAGTTTTTTGCAAGTACCCAGGAAACGAAACACTATTTTTCAAATATATTTCAAGTTGAGTTACTTCTGAAATGTTACTGAATAACATACAATCGAAGCTAGAAGTAAGTACAACGGTTCTAATACAAATAGTTACTTATTGGAATTGATAGTAATTATTAACTTCTAGTAAGTAGAGAACAACAAATCTTCGAAACCTAAACGTCACAGTTCACAAATGCCTACATAAACGTGAATTTACTTTGCTATTCAAATGTGAAAGTCTAAACATGCCAAGATTTCAGTTAATTGAGAAATCAAAAATGTAAGCTTTAAAATAATCAAAGGCATTTAGTATATTCGATTCCCATTGGACTCTGAACTCTTGTATATTTCAGATCCTTCTAATGAATATAGATAACAAATGAATCTTATACGTGGTATGCAAAGGCTGTATTTCCAGCAGGAACATATGTGATATTAAAATCCACCCTACGTTGTAGAATTATATATTGGTACTCAAAAATTTAATTTTACATTTATTTTATAGACTCGCCATCAAATGCATATTCGAATGTCGATGCATAGTCGAAATACTGTAGTGTACTCATTTTACAATTGAGTAAATATAAAAATACGAGAAATGAAGTAGATAACTTTCCGCTAATGTTTTTGAGATGATCGATGGGAATATTGGAGGTGAGAAATATGTCCATCACTGATGGCAACATGTATATTTTTCTACTTAAAAAATGTTTTTGAATTTTTATACTGAGTAAAGTATGTAAAATTAAAGTTGAATATTTATAAGTCTACTTTTTAAATAGATATATAATAAGCAAAGCAAATTCATTACTGCTTTCAAGTAATATTTGTACCATGCATCGGAATGTATATCGACTTAAGCGATGGCTTCAAAGTGAAAGATCACTGATACCTTTATAAAGACAGTTTCATCACTATTGCTACTATTTTACCCATTAAGTCTTTTACAGTTAATATAAACTGTTTTCTTATGATTCAATTTGGCTGCAATATCTTGTTTTAAGCGATTGAGCATCTTTCTGTCGAAATTTTCGTATTAAGACATCTAAGATTTCTAGCCTAACACTAACATCAGCATGCATGATGCATCTTTGTCATTATGGTTTATCTACGTAATTGAAAACTGTGTTCAACTTTCTTCTCTATGTATGACAGGAGAAAATATACACATAAAGACATAAAAATGTCGTAAATCATATACCAAAAATTAATAGTGATGTTGTTGATTTGTTTACATATCTATCGCAGTATCAAAACATGAGTGAATTTCATTGCACATAATTGTTTCGTCAAAGTAAAATGGGTAGAAGTATGAGCTTAAAACATATGTGCTCATAGTTGTTTAAAAATCCACATGATGAGTCACAAATGAAAGATATGAGTTATCTAAACCATACACGTAAGTAAATGAAGAGAAACTTCTGTCCACTTATACAGCTTTCATATACAGAAATCATAAGATACTTTAAGGAAATTATTATACCTGAAACATTCAAGCCACAAAAGAATTGAAAGCAGTATAATTAAACAGAACTAATTAGAACTTAACTTTAAATTTCTTACATCTAAACTTAAACGAATGCATGCCTATATATTTAAAGTAATTATTCCGTTTAATGCTTTAATTTTCTTTTCTTTTTCTGTTTTACATATGTTCTATTTCTTTTAATTTTCTTAATATTCTTAATTATTTTTTAAATTACAATTTTTACTTTCTTTCCACATCTATCTGAGCTTGAGAAAATCCAATTCTTATGTTCTAATCTACAAACAGCTGTTTACCCTAATCATTCATTATTTTTAATTTGTTGTACATCCGAACACAGAATAAATCAGGACTAGTGAAGTACATTTTTGGATGTAATTTATACTATGATTTTTTTTGCGCTGTATCTCTAAAACTTTCTATAATCTGTGCTAATTGACCTATTTCTCACTTACTATAAAATTGACTATAGTCTTTAATGCTTTCATGTTCAATGTCTTACAGAATAATATATGATGGTTATGATCTTCATCACTTATATCTTCTGTTAATATGTTCTTAAATTTCTCTCTAGATAATGGAAAAGATTCTTCTAATATTTTATGTGAAACAGGATAATTATATGGATACATATTTTTCTTTATAAAAGATCAGTTACATTACTGGGAAAGATTGATTTCTCATTCTTTTAAGTTAACTTTCCATTCAGCAGCGAAGCTATATGTGACATGGACATAGAGTTTAATGTGATATCCAAAACCACATGATCACCCTCCTGGAGTCGTTTTATTTCGAAAGAATATCCGAATTTCTCTAGATTGTTCTGGTTTTAAATTTCTGACTAATGATGCGAAACTATTCTGATAAGAATCTAAACGAGTCAATAAATATTAATTGAATTGCCCTTCTTTTTTCACTTCTTTCTTTCTTTTTCTCTTTTTGCTTTTATCGTTATGTCTTACAATATATGTGAATTAAAATACTCTTCTTCTGTATTCGGTATATATATTTATACACACTATGTGATCATAAATATCCCGACACCTGGCTGAAAACGCCTTACAATCTCGTGGCGCCCTCCATCGGTACTGCTTGAGTTCAATATGGTGTTGGCACACCTTAAGCCTTGATGACAACTTCCACTCTCGCAGACATACTTTCAATCAGGTGCTGGAAGGTTTTGGAGAATGGCAGTCCATTCTTCACGGAGTGCTGAACTGTGGAGGGGTATCGATGTAGGTCGGTGAGGCCTGGCAGGAAGTCGGCGTTCCGTAACATCCCAAAGGTGTTCTACAGGATTCAAGTCAGGAGTCTGTGCAGGACAGTGCATTACAGGGATGTTATGGTCGTGTAACCACTACGCCACAGACCGTGCAGCATACACAGGTGTTCGATCGTGTGGAAAGGTGCAATCGCCATCCCCGAATTTCTCTTCAACAGTGGGAAGCAAGAAGATGCTTAAAACAACAATGTAGGCGCGCGCTGTGAGAGTGCCACGCAAAACAACAAGGGGTGCAAAATCCCTCTAAGAAAAACATGACCGCATCATAAAACCATCAACTCCTAATATGACTGGTTGCACTAAACACGCTGATAGATGACGTTCACTGGTCATTCGCCCACACCCTGCCATCGGATCGGCACATTGTGTACCGTTATTCGCCACTCCACACAATTTTACAGTTCTTGATTGTCCAATGTTTACGCTCCTTACACCAAGCCAGGAGTCATTTCGCATTTATCTGCGTGAAGTATTGCTTATGAGCAGCCGCTCGACCATGAAATCCAAGTTTCCTCACCTTAAGCCTAACTGTCCTAGTACTTGGAGTGGATCCTGATGCAGTTCGGAATTTCTGTGTCATGGTCTGTATAAATGTCTGCATATTACTCTTTACGACCCTCTTCAACAGCCGGCGGTCTCTGTCAGTCACCAGACGAGGTTGACCTGTACGCTTTTCTGCTGCACGTGTCCCACTTCACTATCAACATTAGGCACAGTCAAGCTAGGGATGTTTAGAAGTGTGGATATCTTGCCTACAGTCCTCTGACACCCAATCACCTGATCATGTTCGGACTCCGTGAGTTCCGCGGAGCGCCCACTTCTGCTGTCTCATGATGTTTAATGACTACAGAGGTCGCTGATAATGAGTACCTGGCAGTAGGTAGCAGCACACTGCATCTAATATGAAAAATTCGCTCTCTCTCTCTTATCCCCCCCACACACGCATATATATATATATATATATATATATATATATATATATATATATATATATATATATATATATATATATATATATATATATATTTTAATACTCCACCTGCTAAATACTCTATAAATATGAGCACTCTAGTCCAGATAAAGCAGCAATAAATATAAGAGAAATCTCTCGTTTTGTATTTTAAATTACAATAAGAATGAGCTGCACCTCTAAATTGGCCTATTAAGTGCTAGTGATTAGTAAGACTTATTTTACATAATTGTGTAATTCGTAGAGGTATTTTCCAATCCTTTCTTACATTTATGAAGAAAATCTTGTAGTTTTGATCGTCTACATCTTCTTTCTATAAAGAATTATTATTTTAAATTTTGTAATACATCCTTAATTTTATCTTTTAATCAATTTATTAATAATCCTTCATAATGGTCTTAATTAATACATTTAAACATTGTATCTCCTTTTCTTATAGGCTAGTCTTTTCATGCAACGTTCTTCCACACATGTGACAATTTTGTGCCGATTGATACTATTTTTCTTATTCTGAAAGGGAATTCATATGCATATACAGTATATCTCATACATTTTTGAAATTATGTCTCTTCTTCTTGCTAATTCTCCTCAAAATATCTGCTAAATAATGACCTATATATTGAACATGATTGCCTTTATATGAGTCTATAGTACTTTTCAAGTAATAATTAGCATTATGTGCCTGGTAAGCATTTGGATAAGACTTTCTGGATCAGGTTGGTATGCGTTGATATATGCCAGTAGGGATGAAAAATTTACGATTCTTGTGAAAGTTACTTATAAGAAACTTTGGTATGAAAAATAAATTTAAGTAATTTATTTCATTATTTTGGAAGTTGTATTTATTCCATTATCTAAGCTCCAGCAAACAATCCTCGATATTGTCCATGTTTATTTAATAATGATTATGGTTCAAAATGCTTAACCAACATTCTTCACAAAAGACTCTCTTATGCCCAACATTAGTCATTTGACTACCTATACATTTCCATAATCTTTCGACACAATTCTCATCATTTTAAATACATAAGAAGTGTATAAGTTTTTTTCTGTCCCTTTTTTGCAATTCCTAATGTAAAAAAAAAATCTACTCAAAAGTAAATATAGTAATGCAGGTATTTGTTCTATTTTCAAACTTGGCTGTGTCAATAAGTTGTACAGGAAAATGCCTTTAAAATATTGTTAAACTTACCTTTATGCGTTTTCGATTTAGAAAATTCTTGGCAATTTTTATGAACATGATCTAATGCGGATATTAGTGATCATAAGTGGAATTCTTATCATTATTTTTTACGCTAATGCACACGATTCTTTTATGAATTATGTTTTGAAATTGAGTGTAAGCGGAATCATTCATAGAAGCATACCTATTAATTAGTAATTTCAAAAAAAAATATAGTATTTCACATACCTGTAGATATCAAAACTTAAATTCTACCACATCTATTTTGAATTTTTAGGTCTGGTGTAAAATTAATTTAAGTATGTAAATTACGGTATTATTTCGTTATTTTTTTAAATTATGTTCTTGTATTTCTAAATATAGATGTTTGTGCTAATATTAATTTGATTTGCTTATCTTCATATTGTTTAACACAGTCAATCAGTTGGTTTCACTTGCTCGGGAATACAAAACATATCATTTTAACAACACTATTAACAGATATCTTTCATTAATTTTAGACAAAATCTTCTCTTCTATAAATACAACTAATGTTTTTATTCCCTGCAAACATTCCTACATTTATGTAACAAAATTTGTTAGAAAATCTTCTTTTGTGACAAAAGTCCATCTAAGTAAAGATACATTATTAGAAACCAATTAGTCTTTAATTATATATCTAATAATGTACCTAATTATAAACATCAATATTATTTACTGACACATTTTCTTTGTCATTATGCCAATTTAATTCTGGTGTATATTTTTTAAATCATTTGTTGATCCTTTAGTAATAATTATTGTTCTTCCATTATTTCTTTTAAATTTAACGATATTTTCCCCACTAATAACGCTAGAAGTTACATGAATAAATTGTTGTCGATTTTACGAATTAAATCACAAGTTCACCTATACTTATTGTATATAAAATTTTAAAAGTTATGTTTTAAATGCAATAAAAATTAGTTATACTTATACACAGAAATCTAGTAATATACACCATGTGCTGATATACAGTAGTTTCTTATTAGATTTTATACGCTAGTAACGAAGATATGATTATTAATTAAGATTCTGTAAGTTATACAGACGCAGATGAACTTCAAAACATCATAGAAGGTTCATACTTAAATATAAAGTTAATTGAAAAGTTTAATGTTAATAGAGAAATCATAACCAAATAAACACTTATCAACATATCTTATAGGGAAATTTATAGATAAGTTTGATTGCAAAAGTGTTAGTAAAAGTTCACGCTTTCAGAGGACGTCATAAGATATTGCAGATACAATTGATGCGTAAGGGGTGTTTCATTGTGATATTACAGACATTTTTTAGTGAGTTGATCGATAAAGTTGATTGACATACATTTCATATGGCTATTTTACTTTTAGAATAGAAGACTTAACCACGCTATAAACCTCTTCTGGTTTTTCCTTTGTTAACATTAATATTTCAATTTATTGTTGACTTCATTTACTGTCGATTCTAACACTTGTGTAGAGATAATTATATTTGTTCCGGGAATATGAGAATTTAGTTTTCTTATTATAAGTCCACACTGATACAAGACTATAAGTATTATAAGTCCACACTGATACAAATTAGTAGCTTGAACGTTTCTAGTATTTTTATTTACAATCATATTAAAATCACCAAACATACCATACTAATAATTTTCTTTAATAAACTTATAACAACGTCATTTAAACGTAAGTACGATCTACAATACTTAACCATTTAAGATATACAGAGTATCACTCTGTTTTTTTAATCTACAATATACTAATATCTGTATTAATTTAATAATTCTGGTTTAAAAAGCCTTTAGTTAATTCGTTGTTTAAATCTTTAGTTGTATACGCGGGAGTGTTAGGTTATTATCTTCTGTAATAAACAGTTCTAATGACCAATTTCGTTTATATAATTTCTGAAACAAATTTGCAGATTTATTTATACGAAAATAATCACATACTTAAGCATATTATCATATACACATTCCTAATATTATTTTGTCATTCTTTTATTAACTTTCACTACATTCATAAATTACTCTATGAAGTATATATTCATAATTATTAACCAGTTGTTGTAACGCTTCTAACCATTGGCAATTTCTTTAAGTAATACATTTTAAGCATTTTAAAACAGTTCTCTTAAAACGCTTTAATATAAAAGCTTTGTTAGTATTTTAAATTGAATAAAGATTGATTTTTTAACAAAAAACATAAATTATCGTAAGTATTTATAACTTTTGCACAATTTAAAAAGAACAATTAATTATAGAAGAAATGCGTAAGCCAAGAGAAAAATTTACAAAAAATACCAAACAAAGTTAATGATTTTTGGTAAGCTGATCTTATGAAAATAGATAGTGGGGAATAAATATCCAATATCCACTTCCATAAGATCAGCTTGCCATAAATCACCAACTTGGTTTCTTAAAGCTATAATTTTTAATGGATTTTTGTGACGACTTCCGCATTTCTTATAAAATCTTTTCCTATTAAATTTACTTAAGTCAATCTTGTTTCACGAACTGAGGTTTATTCATATTGCACTTAACCTTGCTTATACTTTATTCCTTTTAGATATATTAAATATTATTGTTCCTTCTTTATACCAGTGGTTTACCTACATTAAATACAGTACGTTACCTTGTTTTTATTTAATGTGAAATTATTAATTTTCTCTTTCTGTATGCATATACACAAAAAATATTTGTCCTTCTACCAAGGGAAACATGTTTCTGCTCGAAACGTAATTGCTTCATCCTTCTGGATGTGAGAATGAAAAATGTCCAGGTGTTTATCAAGACTTAATTTCACATATATTGTTTTCTCATTATAGAGAATTTGTACGCATTAGGTAGATCAATATTCTGAAGAATGCATTATTCACATTTTAATTTTTCAATCGACATAATAAATGCATACTTTCTGTCTTTATAATTAATCTAAAAATATCTATCTTCATTACCTGAAAGTCTCATTTTGTAGCAAGTAACTCAGCATCAATATCACTTTAACTTATAATCTCGTCTTTAGATGGTTTTAACAAATCTCATATTATTGATTCATTTTATAATTGTTATTAACATTACTATCTATTGATTAATGTTCTCCTTGTGTTAGATCATCTTCTCGATAAATATCTTGGGATGTGTTAATTCTTTCGTTTTTAAATTTACCCAATGATGTTCTATTTGATGTAAAATCTTCGCTTATTTTGTTGTGCTTTACCTGAGTATATAGTAGGGTGGAGCGGAAGCAATCACATTTTCGTGTAACCGACCTTAATAGGGTTCAAAAGTTGCGTGTTTGCATGCCAATAATTGAAAAAAATAGCGAAGATAATCGCACTTCGGGTCATCACTTCGCTCAAACACTGTGTATGTTTTTTTTAAAATAAAAAACGACAAAAACACTGGAAAAATCAGATCTTTATCTATCGAATTTTGATAGCGCTCACAAATTACGGATTTGTGTGTTAATCAATGAAAAATAACAAAATAATGACACTTTAATCTTTAATTCCGGAAAAGGTCTAAAATTTGTTAAAAAAACAGAAAATACAAAAATTTACATTTACGAGAGGAAATGATATTTTCGAATATCAAATTCCAATATGGCACGAAAGTTGCGTATTTGTGCGCTAAGGGTAATCATATTTTGGAACTTCAGTTCGCGCATACGCCCTAAAGTTTGAAGCAAGAATACACAAAATACCAAAATTTTCCTTTACGCAAGAAATATATATATATTACTTGTATTCATTTGTATAGCCTCTAAGTACGATAATTTAGCTGTCTGAAGTCGTTTTTGTTAATAATTCGTTGATTAATTTTATACCTTTTATGTTCATACTGACTTTGCTGCTTCTCATCCATTTCTCAACGATCTCCATCCTTTGAAATAGCCCAGAACTTACCACGAGGAGTTGCCTTTAATTTGAGATCCACCTACACCTTACCGAACTCTCCTATCAATTATAGTGTGTTAAATTATGTTACTTTAGCGAAGAATGTTGTCTTAAATTCAGTTATTCTAAAATCAAATATTGTCTTTATGAGTCTTCAGAGCAAAGTTGTTCCACAGTAGCCATCTTTTTTGTTCGCACACATTTCTTGCAAACTGTGTAAAAAGCTTTACACAAATGTCAGCTTCCTCTATATGGCATGAAATATTAAAGAAGTCAAACTAAGGGGAAGACTTGTCGTTCATAAGTTATAAGATTTTGAGCACTGGATGGGGCGAGAGCTTAAATTTCCTCCAAAATACCATCTCACTTTAGTCCGCGGTATCAAAATTTATTGAAGGTGCGACAAAAGTGCTAACAGAGCAATTCACACAGGGCATATGCTCCAGATGCAGCTATAAGAGATCCAGAACCTCTCAGTTACTTCCGATGTATGACATGTGTATATCGGGTTTTTCCGTTGTACGTTTCTGAAAGATATTCTATAAACGAAATCAAAGTGCTTGCAATCTACATTATAAAGACCTATGCTCCTGTCTGGTTTGACATAAAGAGATATCAGTCAATGAAATATAGCCATGAACATATTTTGTAGATATTTCAAACAATTAGACAGTTGCCACACAACATTAAAAGAACCATCGATCCTACGATTGAGATAAATGCGGTCTTGTGTCACCCAGAAAACATATTGTTGGCTATGATAATGGATGAGAGACAACATGTACGAGAGTTGGATTAGAGAAGAGTGCTACTGGCAAGAAAAAAGATCTGGAAAGTAAAATCTGTTAGAACTTTCGTGGTAGCTTCAATAAATTTTGATGCCACGGACTAGAGTGAGATAATACATTTGAGAAAATGTAAGCTTTTGCCTCCTTCAAACCTCAAAGCTTATCAGTTATGCACAATAAATCTGCTCTCGATTTGAACTTCTTAAATTTTTCATGACAAACTCAGAAAGCTGAGAGATGTGTCAAACTTGTTACAGAGTCTGAAGGAAAAGTGTGCGGACAAGAAAACAGAGGTCCTTACATTAATGCAATTTTGTTCTTAAATTGATAATGACAAAATTTCATTTGAGAAAATCTAAATCAAAGACAGCATCCTTGACTAAGTTAACATAATTTAGCACATCTTAATTGTAAAGAGAGTCCCGTATTGAGTTTGTGGAACTCAAATTCCCGCCACCTCCTCGTACTGCGCCATTTCAAGGGCGATAATCTTGAGAAATGTGCTAATATAAGAGCTGGAAAAATCATTACGAAAACAAATTGTGTAAAATCACTCACATTAACGAATTAATAAGAAACATGACCTCAGACAACTAAAATAACGTAATTAGATGTCATAGAAATCAAAAAAGTAATCTATATATGTTTTGGATAAATAATTCCATAATTCATTCCTGTATCACTTCTCATATGCATAAAGTTTTATGGCTTCACAGCGTCAAATACTACTACTAGACTCCATGTTGGATGGTGTGTCTTGGGAAGCGGATTTGTCATATAAGTCTTACTTCCTCTGACGTGTGCGTATGCACATCCCCCTGCTGTTCTAAGCGTTCCGTGCTTTTCTTGTTGGGATTCCAAGGTTTGGGAATAGAAAATATAAAAAAGAGTAAATAACAAAAGCATGCAATCCCACATCTCTTTCCTTTTGGGCTTGCAAGACCTATGTTTTACAGGATGTTGCTTTCAGTGCTAATTCTTCTTTATCAAGGTCACACGTTAGTCTGTACGGTAATGCTTTCCCTGCACCACTGTTCCATTTGACCTTGTCGCCGCACGCAGATTCTACCGTGAGTGAATGCGTATGGATACACAGTTGAGTAGTGTAAGTTCTCCTCCCAAGGTCCCAAGTTTCAAATTGTTGCGTTCAAACACATTTTTTATAAATATTTTTAAATACCAATGTTTACATGAGCTAAAAATATAAACTCGAGACAGGCCTCACCATCTCCCAGAAAGCTCAGACCAATCGAGAATGAAACAACGCCTCAAGTGTGTAAAGTGTGTAAAGGACAGGTATCGTTATGTCCGTATTTCTGTATATTATAATTAAATATAAATGTGTAGATAGTACTAATGCTGAAACAAACCTTCCAAGAAGTATTAAGCTCTTGTCCGCTTCCCATATTAATAAAGGTATTACTTATAGCGCCAAACTGGTTGCAAATATCAAGAAATTATGTAAAAATACTTTAAATATGCAAATGGTAAACGGTAAGCAAACAGCGATGTCACTTAACTTAACAACCATAGGAGCACGTGTTGATAGAATCCCATCGTGTGCGGAACGTTTCTTGCGGTAAAATATCATGTAGAGAACTCCTAAATGCCAGCGTGGAGGTCTTTAAATCAGAGATCCAAATAGAAATATTGAAGAGTTATTTCGCATAGAAAGTAGGGAGTCAGATTAAACGGTTACTAAGTCACTAATTGCTACTTTCAGTTTGTTTACACTTCGTGAATACGCGAAGGTTGGTTATTATGGACATGAAAGAAGATGTCGTTGTCATATGCAATATCAATTGTATTCATACTCTAATTGAAGGGTACGGGGAAAAAACAGGGAATGTCCATCTATGTGCTTTTTCGGATGCTTTCTCCTATCTGCTGGCTACTCTTGATACTATTTGACTGTATATGTCATGTATGCGTAAATGTGGAAATATCCATGTAAAAAGGGGAAATGACTTAACTAACCCTATTCTTTTTACGCGGTTTTCAATATTAAAAGGCCGTTTTCTCGAAAATCTAATTTTGTGACATTCCTTCTTTTTTTCCCTTACCCTTCAATTATTCATCATATCTTGTATATTCCAATTTCTTTCCATTTATAAAAAATATTACAATTTAGATTCGAAACCACATACTAGTCGAAAAATTGCTTTCTATACACTTTTTCCGGATCTTTTCATAGTCTTCCAAAAATGCCTTTTGTCAGCTGCAACTTTGGTTTGGTGATAAATGATCATCCCTGAAGGCCTGGTGAAATATTACAAGACTTCAGTTGCAGACTTGTTGAGTTTCACACGTAACTCTATCAGTGGCGGTCGGTGGATTGTGGTTTCGGGTGTTGCAGTACGAACGATAAGAGACAGAAGATATAGAGTTGACTCACTGACTAATCAGCATAACTTTAGATGCAAATGCTATGAGATATGTTAAATAAAATAAAATTCTGTTTGTAAAAAACAAAAAATGCAGAACATTTTATCCAATTAATCACCTTAATTAATTAGTAAGTTCATCATCCTCTCTTTGATTGGAGCAAATCTGTCTAATACATGCTGGTTGAACTCTGGTATTCTTATTATCAGGTCTTTTTCGATGGAAAGCATAACCAATGCTGATAACCTTTCTTGGGACATTCAATTCCTTGAAAGTGTCAATTCTTTCTCATGTGGAAAAAAAAAACTTTTCGTCTTTTGCTGACGCCATAGGTACATTTAATATTAATTTCAGAAGCTTTGTAGATTCACTAAATATTTTTTCTAGATTATTGCGAACGATTCATTCTAGCAAACTCAGTCCCTGACAGTGATCCGAATTCCTCTTCAGCATTGACTGAAGAGAGTTCGTAGCAGAGATTAGTTTTATTAAAAAAATGTTCATTGAACACTCTTTATTCACAGTTTATCCAGGAAACTTTAAAATAAATTGAGGAAATATATCTGGTGCAAACAACACTACTGCCATAAGATACCTTGTAAATTTAAACTGGATTTTTTTTCGAACACTCTCCTAGATTGCCCTTTGCTTGTTTTGTCTAAGCCTTAATTGCAAATTTTTCCTCATTTGAAAGGTGGTCAATGTTTTTTTTGTAATTTACAGAAGTCATGGTATACAATTCATTCAGAATTTATAGGTTATTTACAGAATTAAAGCACACACACACAAAAAAATAAACCTAATAATTATAAACCAAAACAGCTGATACAAAAGAGGTACTGGTATATGAATTCCGAATGTTACATATTCATACATCAACACACACACATGTGCGTAAAAGAAAAAAAAAAACTACATTCCAAATCATCTGTCTTGGTTGTTACGCAATGCACGATGAACAGAATATACTTCCACATGAGGCGTAACAACGGTTACCAGTGTGATATGTTCTGGAAAGAAAACCTCGAAACCCGCCAGATGAAGGATCAGCATGTAACAGAAGCCAAAAATCGAAGAGCATCAAAACAAACAGCACTGCTAGTTCTACACCTAGAAGTGTTAACTGGAAGGGGTCCAAAGTATTTGAGGGAGGTTCAATACGTCTACGTAATATGGAACCTGTCTTATTCTGCACCCGAAAAGACGATAAGTAGTTCTTACTTACTGTCACCTATATTTTTAGAAAAAATGGTAGAACGATTATTTCTATAAGAGAAGAAAGAGTACACGATGAGGCGTAAAATAAAATATTTAGCCTACATCAATGGTTTCTCTGTTAAACAAGTATAGTTCGTTAAGAAAGTCTACAAATGTTAGTCAAGTTTCGAAATTTTCGGGAGGTCCGTACCCGGTGGACCCCCTCGTGGATACGCCCCTGAGCATTGCTAACTAGTCCCAAATTCAATGTGGCGTTCCCCATCATACAGTTTTATGTGGAAATTATCAAGAGTATAAAATATACTTATTTTATAAAAGAAATATGTTTATACTAAAATACTATCCACAGGCGGGGAGAGCGATTCTACATGCCGACTTATTAATATTTGATTCACAAATTACTGTAGAAGAAGCCTTCATTATCAATATAAGCTAAGAATTAACTTGTAAATGCGAGTCTACTTTCATTTGTTTTCTTCTCTACTATATATTTTCTTTGTTATTTTGTAATTCTGCAATCACTTTTTTTAATTGTCATTATATTGATTTGCTTCTGTATAGTCCTGTAATTTAAAAATATGAATGCATAAAAACAAATTCCATTTGTTAATTGCTAGTGAAAGAAAATTCAGAAATCTTATTTAGCGCGAAAAACTTTCTCGTTCACTGGGAACCGTGCTGTGTTGCAGAAGCGCTGCAACGACCAGTCCCTTTAACTTCTAAGATAGGGAAAAGGAGACTTAACATTCGCTCCAATTCCCGCGATGAAGGAATCTGGTCGCTGTATGCTCGCTGCAACACAATATAAATTAGAGACTCTATGACGGATTATTTTTCGTTTTTTAAAATGGATTAACGGAACGGACAGTTACAGAAGTAAAAAATATGTTATTTAAAGTGTATATATGCGAGTATTAAAAAGTATTTTTTCTGTTCTTTACTGCTATTGATAATAATATTTTTTCTTGAAATACTTTGGTTGTTGCGCAACGCTGCAACGCTAACGTTAGCCGCCACTGAACTCTATCGAATAAGAAGTAAGCACTCCAATGGGACTTGTGTAAAAGATGAAACAGACTTTTATGAAATCGACGATCTTTCACCTCGGAGAGCTCTTAGACATCATTACATGCACTAACTCGATAGTTGATTTAAACCACTATCCATCCCGATGGACAGAAAGCATTGAAACGTACAATTCCTTTACAGTGTATGACATTACTTTCCGGACAGACTTCATGTAAATACTTGGCTCGAAAATTTTCTTTAACATTCTATTCCGACCTACTTAACCTACAGAGATTTTAATATTATAGTCTCAACATTCCATTAAACAGAAGTGACATTGGGAAATGTATATGCTGGACTACTTTTGTGAAGCAGAAAAATATCAATGGATTTTTCTTAACACTGGAATATCTAAAAAAAAATGTTCACATGTTTCCTCTCACATTTTACATAATTAATTAGTTACAGTCTAAAAGCAGGTTAGAGTTTTATAAACACATATCTGCTACAATTCTTTCTACGCCTTTGGAAAACTTAATCGTTTAACAAAGGAACTTTCAACTTCTTTTTCTTTCTGGGATAAACAAAATTAAAAACTAGAATTTGCAACACCATAAAAAAGTATCCTAATTTTTGCATATCAAAACATTATTACCAAAAAACCACGTCTTCGAGCATAATGCTTGCACATACATTTGGCAAGTTTTGATCCTTAGAATTGAAAAGAGTACTAAACTAATATTTACATAGCGTAAGCATAGCTTCTTTAGAAGGAGTAAAATTATATCGACAGTATATAATTTAACTAAATTAATTATTGCCATTTTGTAGAAATTTGAAACTTTGCCTAGTGATGCCCATATACTATGGAGGATAATAATCTCCTGCATAAACTCACCGTACCGTATTTCAATAAAACCGCTTATTAGAGATTACTGTAGTGCAAAGAAATAACAATATGATATAATACACTGTTTCCAAATGCTTTATCCGTAAAAAAGAACTAAGAGATCATGAAACTTTGCATATACATGCAATTAAATCCTAGAGGAGATATATCAAATTTCATTTTATAATAACCCTTAAATTAGATAGATTGGTAACATTTCTCGTTCTTGAAGTTTAGGAGCAAAATGTGATTGAACCAAAGGAAAATAAAAATATGCAGGACGAGCGCAGGAACTTGTGATAAACGCAAAGAAGACAATGTAAATCTGATATGCATGGAACTATTGTTTGTTAGCTTCTGTTCCATAGAAAGACTATCCAGACTTTCATATGATTATTTAGTTTTAAAAATTTAAGAAATGTTGATATTAACCTTACGTTTAATTCAGGAGCTGAGCTAACTCCACGAATAACTAGCCTATTTCACGTCATTCTATGTGACCTTCTAATGAAACAATCACAAGAGTATTTCCAATCTTGAGCTTAGCATGAATGTTCTTCTTACCTATCAATGATGCTGAAAGTAGGATATTCTTATCCCCAATTAATGGCCTTGTTAATGTGTCCACGCTCGTAGTCCAAAGGTGAGGTGAATCTCCATTATAAATTGCTTTCAGATAAATGAACAAGTGTCCCGTATCGTTTCTCATACTCTGTACGTTGACGTCCAATTTATGTGAACTGACAGTTATAGATGTAATGACATAATATACAAGTGAAATAGATATTTTTGAACTGTAGCACCACAACAGATTCATTATTTTAATTGTGAGTAGAACTCGTATCTGTAATTAGAGAATAAAATTATTATAAGTGTATAATTTATACTGCCTCTTCATGTAAAAAATATTTATTCTTTGTAAATATCAAAACAAATAAAAAATATACTACTTTACACAATACACGGTATTATCCAAATACATTTCGAACTCTGTTGTAAAGTAGTTTTATTACGTAATACAAATGCCACAAAATATACAAAAATGAAAGCAGTTTTAGACAGTAAGTATATTTTTCATGCGGCTTTAGGTATATTTCATCTTCTGCATCGGCTGTTTTTATAGACCTGGTTAACAAACAAATTTAAACAATTTAAGTGTAATGTATACAACCTAGGTGAGCATAGATTTATGCTTTTATCCAGTTATTATTATACCGATTTTTAGAACTACTTTCAATTGTAAGTACATATTTCCTTTTTTAGAAACATCAAATCCTAGTTTCATTATCGTGATGACATATCTTCCAGCTCTTCGAATATTATGTTGATTCTACTGAATTGCTGCCCAAATTAAACCCTTATTTGCCAGAGTGAATAAACGAAATTTTCTACCAGCCCTATTTTACATTTCTTGTCATAGAGGACCAGAGTGTCTGTCAAATCCAAAAAACACCTTAGATAATTACAAATTCTCTTAATATCACTCACCTTCTCTTTATTTTTATAACAGACAAGATGTGAAGTTGAACAATAATATTACTGAATGCCATAATTTGGCTGCCAATACGATGTACGATGGAAATAATATTATACAAAAGGTACTGTAAGTTTAACTCACTAATTTAAAGAAGAGAAAACAAGCAACTTAAGGAGGGAATATATCAATAAAAGTAATATCATAGCGAATGGACTACGAACAAACACTGTTTGTTTTAAGTATTTGATTATTGTTTCACTGCCAATTTGAGAGCCTGTACTAAATGTTCTTGTTTAGTTAGTTTTGCAGCCGCAAAAAAATCCTCGAAATTTGCATAGTACGCATTTGGTCACAAAAAGTGATACGGAGAGAGAGAATAAATCATAAAAGTTGAAGAGTCCTCTTACGGCCATCATATCTCCTTATTCATTTTTACTTCATTGTGTTACAGAGGAATATTCAAATCGTGTAACACAATTAGACCACCTCTACATTTCCTCAAAAGTAAACTTTACGTGGCGTGTATAAAACCATCATAAGATATGGCATAACGAAGAAAGATAAAATTAGAAATTAGCGTACTGTATGGTAAGAGATAAGAGAAAGTTTTAAATATACCGTCAACAGATGGGTAACAGAAGCAAACGAAGAAGGTTAATAATCGGTCTCTTTTAGGATAGAGAATAAAGTAATGGGTTTGCTTGCATCCCTTGAGTATCATCATTGCTTCTGATCTTGTGTAGGCAAACCCTTTTTGTAAAGAAAGTGTCTGCTTTATTACTGGCAGTTAGAAATTTATTTGCAAACATGACATTTATGCAAGAAATTAGAATGCAAGACGTTTACACAAGGAAATGAAAGGTATATATTATAGCTGTATAATACTGTACATTACAATATACATACTAAACTAAATCACATTTTTTCTCCTCTTAACTATAGCATGTACTACAAGGTAGGAAACTCATATTTGATTTGTGTTGGGAGCTCAAGTGGTTCGGGATTCCAATCTAAATCATATTTTCAGGTCTCATATAAGCTTGGTGTTGAAAGGACGCTAATCCCCAATAAACCAAGTGTAACATTTAATCTTGAACTAAAGGAAATATGGTAAGATTTTCTTCCTAGAAAGTAATTCGTTAGTAGTTGGTGCTAGCATGGGTCGATTCTGGTGGGCAGATGGGAATTTCCCTTAATTTCAAAAGGTATAAACATTGTGATCAATGGTATAATAATATACATGATGAACTCGAAACTATGTATATCAGACAATCTTGTCTCCCCCTAATCAGATCCTGAAATGCACACCCTGGGCAAGGAGAATCAGAGTGTATAAAGATACATAGATGTGAAAATGTATGAACAATAACACAAGTCCCCTTTTGAAAAACAGAAAATAGTAAAATATTAAAACTTTGCATATGAATATTATAGAAATTCTCATTTTCCTTTAACAATTCTGATTTTTTAATAACTAATCATTTGTTATGCTGTGAACAAATTGTGAACCTCAGAGCGTGTCTCCAAATGAAGCAAATCAGAGCATTTAACAATTTGAAAACAAAGAAAATCAGGTTTGAATACTTTATAGGTTTGCTAATATTCTTCCTTATAGAGGGTCGCCCGTAACATGTTTCCTTATTTTTATTAATTGCCTATGTGTCAAATTCAACATACTTTATTCTTTTCTGAATGAATTTTTCTTAATATTAGAGAAATGATACTTTTTTCTTGCTGGAAAAAGTTTCGGAAGTTATGAAATATGTATTTTCTCTCGTTTTCCGCTTTTAGTGATGTTGGATAGCGTCACACTTGCCTAATTGAACAACATGCAATTATTTTTGCTATGAGACATTGTAAGTATGTTCTATTCTAACTGGCAACACACTAAAAATGAATTTTTCGGTATCTTATTTTTCATTTTATTTACAATATTTACATTAATTCACTCTGAAAGTGAGTTAATTAACGCACACAAAAAGGAGTTCTTAGTCTAATTTAATTTCAAAGAAACGGGATGATACAAATGGCTTATCGGTTATGCATAAGGCGGTTGATTGGCGAGGAGCAAGACAAATCAGGACCATAGTTAAGAGCTTGCGGCAATCTTCTTATACAAGAAATCGGGATTTTCTTGTAATGCCACTTTTATTAAAATATGTACCGTAAAATGAAGGAAATAATTTAAAACGCATGTCTAAATAAAGTCTTGCGAGTTCTCATACTAGAAATTCAAAATTTTAAAGATAAATAAATGAGAGGACGCGTCGTGCGTTATAGAAATGTCAGTTTGATGGATATGGAAAGAAATAAGCAAATTCTTTAAACAGTTTTCAGTGTATGAAAATGATATTGACGTTTCATCTTTTCACTATCACGGGAAAGCGTTTGAACCTTTTAGATAAATATTGGAAAGGAATTAGTTGAAGTTGGGAAGAGTGAAAGTTTCATGGTTTCACACAAATTTATTTACGTATTCCAACGGGGAAAAATAAGTTCTATTATACTTCGCATTTAAGTTCCTAAATCTATTTGTCTGGTGCTAAGAACAGCGATATCAGTTAATGTCTCTAAATGGTTTGCAGTCAAGAATATATATTATAAGTATATATGTTGGCCACAATTTTGTAGCAGTAATACATTTTAACATTTATAATAATTATCCGGTTGCATTAGGAGGAAAGCTCTAAATAAAACATTCTTTATAGTACCAATATGCTAGTAAAATATATTTATACCAATATAGTTTCTTTGTTTTCGTTATAGCAATATTATATTTCCTCTCTGTACGTAAGTAATTATTTCCTTTACACTTTTATTATTACCAGTCCTCGAATTCTTCTTATTTTCTTTATAATATATATTATTCTTTTTCCGTGGAATGCATTTCGATACATCTGTAACCAAAATGAACTGATAGTTATTCTCCTTACTCATTCTTGTGTTGCCTTGCAAATAATCCACACAGTAAGTGAATGGTTCTGAAACACAGTTTATTCAATAGTAATGTAAATGTAAATGTATTCCACTAGGATTGAATCTAAATATAATACTTTGAAAATCAAATACTAACAACTTGTACATACTCCAAAATACGCTTTTGGTGTTTAGAAGTACAGGGTGGAATTGTAAGTGCAATTGAAAATTAGTATCTTATGTATCCCGCATAAGCCACTATAGGGCTGTTAGTCCCTTCGCTTTTGAGTTAAAAAATCTGACGAAATATTACTCTTAAAGCGAAGTTTGTTTCCAGGCAATAAGAACTAAATCCCTTAGCTCGGTAGATCTTGTAATGTACCATTACAATTTGTGTAATAACATTTTGTTGGGAGGGGTCCACTATATTTTGCACGTAGTGTACATGCAATTTTCCCAAAATATATTTTCGGTTTATATAATATATTAATTCTATTATTATGCAACTCAAAATTAATGTTTAAGATTCCAATAATTTAATAGAGATTATAATTTGGAGAATAATATCTTTATTTGTACATTATTACATGATAATATCTTGTATATGGGTATTTCAAATGGAAAAATATTGAAATCATCATCTTAATGCTATACAAAAACATAGACCCACTACTGGGCAGAAATTCTCGCGATTAACAACCAATCTGATTTTTGGTAGAATAATTTAGACCTTCTTCGTCCATCTTGAGATGCCCATATCCTTTCAAAATCCGGTTATATACAGATTTACTATTTCCTATTCGTTTTATATTCTCCGCCGCCAAAACTCTTCGTTTGGATTGCCACTATTTCTGGCGCTCTGATATCAAGGAGCGAGAATGATCATTTTCGACCTGGGGAGTCCTAACAACAGCTTAGACCAAGTGGTACTGCATTATTTATAATTAGATATTTAGATGAATCGATCCAAGAATGAACATTACTGAAAACCACAATGTGTTTTTTTTAAAATTACTAACATGGCGGTACGTTTAGATTTCACTGTAGCTAGGGCAATGTTTATGGTGTCAAAGTAAACGTAAAAAGGGGCTCTCATTTACTCCTGACTCCAGTACAGCCTCCAGCACAAATAGGTTGAATAAAAAGGCCCTAAGGTTTCTCTCTCCTCAAGAAAGGGAGCTCTTCAATTAGTAGTTTCAATCTGTCCCTCGCGGGAAAATAGATTTACTTTTGAAAAATTTCAAGAAACATGATTTAAGCTGTAGAAGGCCACTAGGCTCTTTTCCAGTTCCCATCTTCCGTACTTCAGAGATCCGATGTAGAATGGTAAAACTTGATATTGTTTAAAATATAATATAAGCGAGTTGAATAAGAATATTGATTAGAATGTGTAGTTACATATACTAATGTTTGTTTTCGTAGTTTATGTGAGATGTAGAATGTATGTGTATGCAAAGTAGTATTTTGATTAGTAGAGGTAGCTCATGTGTGGAAAGCGTCGTATATTTAAGTAAGGACAGTGTATTGCTTATTTTTTTCTTCATATCCGGTACATCATAATAAATGTTTTAAAAACCACAATGTTCTAATTAGCCCAGTAACGAAAATATTAACAAAATTAAACTTTGGGTCTTTCCTTAAGTAAAAGTTTGTCTATATAATGCTATTTCTCGCTGCCTTGATTGTCACATCATTTTCTTTTCTTTTCGTTGCTGAGGAGAATAAACCTCATTGCTGTTATCAGAATATAGACAAACTTAAATAAAATTATCGTTGATAATATTGTTTTTACTGCACACATATGCAATTCTTAAACTGCGAAATGAAATATAGTATGTCTTTTGTGGCAAGAGAGTCTTCGTTCGTGAGGATTCTTATCTACTGGTTAGTACGCGATATTTTTATAGTGGTCTATAGTTTTATAATGAGATTTATAATGAGACTTCTGTATAGTCTTGGGGATAAGTAAAAGATAGGGTGCCAAAAATAAGTCGACATCACAGAAAATAAATAAATGTATAACTCAGAAGTGATAATAGTAATGATCTATATATATTGTAGTTAGGATAAAGAGATAATAGGACACCAACGCGTAGATTCGCCCAGTGTATTTCTTAGCCACGCGTTAATGTTTTCAATGTTTATGTATAATAATAAATGGTTCCAGTATTAACCCTTAAATGACAATGTCATATGAAGAAGTGTGTTTTGGGTACTCGACAGACTATATTTACATTTCGTAGCCTACCATTTTTTCATTGTAATATTGCGTACTTGTTGACTATGTATTCTGAGAGCGTGAATGGCATTTAGGTGGCAAACGATTTTTTGATATTTTCCTAGTAATTACAGAAGATACTGTTTATATACACAGTCTAAATACATGCATTTGGCTTGCATTAACGATAATATCCGGTAACTTTTTTCGTCATCCATTTCTGGCTAAGTTACCATTGTTCGTACAGGATACGAGTGGATAGTGTCAAATAGTTTCATAAATGTATTACAGTAAACTTTCGTAGTACCGTTCAAGGGCGTCATAAAATCCCCAATGTTTTTTTTTTTTTTTTTTTTTTTTTGAATTTTCATTCCTTCTACTTCTAGTAGACTTACTGTTTCGAAATTAGTTGACGCCTCAAAGTTCGCACCCTTGCGGACTCTAGTGGTGATGTTTTGGCTCTATTAACTCAGCTGTACCAAATTTTAATTCATTTTATTTTTACTTATTTTGGCAAATCCTCGATTAGATTTCACCTTTTCATCGAATCTAGTCTAGTTTTCCATACTTCCCTCGAAGCTCTTCTCAGTGTCTGAGGTGTCGGATATTTTTTTTTTTTTTTTGAAATCCTAAATTAGGAAACCTCGTTCATTCCCGGTAGAGCCGGAATCTCCATGATCTCAGTCGGATTACAGCGAGGAGGGGGCTTTCCCTAAAGCTTCTGCTCTTGCTAAATCCCCTTGAGGGCACAGATTTACTGTTGCATTGGAGATACTTTATTTTAGGCTATGTATTTTGTAAGCCAACCAAAGTTCGGCGTATGAAAGAATATTTGGCTATGGAATATTGTTTGTGGAAAATTCGACCACTTATCTTTTTAGTTGTAGTGTTCTATCTTGTCACTTTGGCGCCGCTTTTCCTCTCTCTTCTTTACCTATTCCTCTACTCTTTTTTCCGAGACTTGTCTTTAAATTTTAACATCCACAAATTTTGAACTTTACTAATATTGACCATTCAGTATGTAGATTTTTAACCTAATTTACCAATTGAGACATCGTGAGACATGATTCGCGGAGGTATCCATCGACGCGGAGTATTAAGGTACAGGTTTTCCATCGGAGTAGATCCACTGCATGAGTGAGTGATGGTTCAGTACACTACGACGTTTTATTCTCGTTCTGTTATTATTGTTATCCGCGTAGATTCTATTTTGAACTATCGGCTTTTTCTATTTTCTTTTCCGTTGAGTCTCATAAATGTAGTAGTAGTTTAGACCCAAACGTAACATGAACATTTTAGATTCGTACATATATATATATATAGGGTCTCAGTACCTATCCCCGAAAGATTGTTAGTTGCTATAGTTCGAAACATCCGATGAGTGTAAAGAGTAGATTTTGGAATACCGCCGCATACTAGATAATTCTTCTTTATGTTTTGTAGTCTTACTAAATAATATATGTAACTTTTAACTTCGTTGTTATAATACATTGCACGTAAATGGAACAAAAGCTGATAGTAACCGTAACCCTAACTCATTTCTCCTTTCAAGTGATAAACCTAAGAATATTTTGTGAAACTGTACCTCAAATCTTCAATTTATATACAGATCCTTGAATTTGACCAGTGTTTCTCCGCCTAAATAATCCTGATGTCGATACCAACAAACTTTCTGTTGAACCTGAATAATGCTCATATATGTATAAATGTTATAAATACATTACTAGATGGCGTGTTTAGTTAACAAACGAGTGACCTCGAGCTGGTTAAGAAACTGAATAGTAATTGGAATAACCAAAGTAGACAGATATCCTCTGCGATAATATAGAGAAAACTTCGTTTCTGAAATCCAAAAGTAGGAAGACACTTAACTTATGAGTGCGTCTACAGACGAAATTTGCTTTAAAAAATTAGTGACTTAATCCTGGCTCATATTAATATGAAAATAAAATAGAGCGAAATAAATGAACACTATAACGAATACCTAATAGGTGTGTGATATTAACGCTGATCTCGACTTACGAGATAGGACTCGTAAACTTTACAAAATTTTCACATATGAAATAAAGACTCATTATAATCCATATTTCATTTGTCTTTCATTCTTCGTTGTCTTCTTTCTGTTTGATTATTTACCATATTGTACAATATAAATGATTTTTCTAACTTGCATCTCACGTTCCAAAATTAACCGAAAATATCTAATATGTTTATGTTTTTTTTTTGTTTGCTTTCTTGTCTTCTTCGTTAATAAGTATGTATATACACATATGTGTATGTAATTGCAAAGCTATTATTTAACTTAATATATGGATTGATATTTCCTATGTGTGTTGATAGCATATTTTTAAACAAATTTATGTTATTTTTTCTTTACCAATAGATGTAATAAATGTTTACCAAATTGTAGAAAGATTGTTTCTCTTATACTATTTTCATCCATGTAGATACGCCGTCCCGCACGCGTGTGTATGCATGAGAGAATGACGAATTTATTGTTAAGGGGTTACATTAATATCAATTTACTGTGATAGTGTTCATAATATATGTGTAAAGATATAATACATGTTCTGTTAATGTATGACGTAGGTCATGAAAGATAGTCAAAACTAATCTTAATCGACTCTGGGAGAAGAGCCAAGATAACAAAATGAGTCTGAATTAACGACAATCTTCCAGAAATCTCAAAAATTCTTATTAGTGAAGAATATATGGAACACTTTGAATACTTTTTTTCTGGCCAATTCAGATGTGTGTTCGATCTCCGATTTTGGAGTTCAGATACTGGATACTGGTTAACCGTCGTCCCACAACTAACAGACAAACAATTAAACTAAACTTTGTCGTCACCCGGGCTGGGTTGGAGCAGTTCTGACTTGCGTAGTTACCTGGATCCGTTCAGGGTCGTATGGAGGAACATGTATCTCTTCCGAAACTTTAAAATCGATCCTCAGTCGATAGCATTTGAAAATGATTCCATTTTAAATAACGATTCAAGTTCCTTCATCCTATTTCTATATTTATCGAGTAATTCTTTCTCCTCTAACTGTCTCTAACTTTCTTCTTTCCCTCCTTTTCATTCCTTCTTTTGTCCTACAATCTCCCTCTTCTTTCTCACTTTTCTTTTCCTATTTCTAATGAAATTGAAAGAGGAATCGCGACTGGTAGTTGTCGCTATTGACACGGTCACTAAACTGTTTAATGGAACTTTTGAATGAGAATTTACGTACGACCGCTCTCTTGAATGCCTTCATCTTGAACTTTAATTTTCTATTTCCAACCATAGGTTGGGGATGGTACACATTAACTTAGGCTAGAATTTGTTCAGAATTTCTTATCTGAAGTCAGATTTCAAGTATCTGGAAATGAGATAACACGTCGTGATTGGGGAAGTTGTAGTCGGTAGTTTTTTTAAAACTAAAATTGAAATCTTTTGTAACTGTGTGTGTGGCAGAATGTGTATACTGAGGATAAACGTATTTCAATATTCTAGATTCAGATGCTTGTTTCAGAGTTAACTAAATCACACCAGACTTCCGAGGAAACTTCAAAACATTTTAATGACCGTGTTAATAGCGAGAAGTCACAGTCACGACGCCTCTTCTTTCTTATTAAGATAAAAAAGAAAGAATAAGAAAGAAGAATAAGAAGACAGGACAGAAGAAGCAAGAAAAGAAGAGTGGTAGAGGAAGTTAGAGGACAAGGAAATTACTGGATAGGTATAGGAATATGGCGAACGAGCATTAACAGTTATTAAGGGGTAATTCATATCAAAATGCTATTACCTGAGGATCAATGCTGATGTGATCCGAAAAAGACACATGTCCCCTCATACGACCCTGATTTGTATCCAGGAACTACTCCAGTGAGAGTTGCCTGGACCCAGCCAGGATGGCAAGAAAGTTTCAACTTGTTTGTTTATTTGCGGTTTCGAAACGTTGCATAATCTTTACTCAGTATCTCAATTTCCATAGCGAAGATCAATCACACATTTGAATCGGCCAAAAAAGTAATATATATATTTCACAAGTAGAAGTTTCAGATTGCTGAAAGGACCGTCGATATTTTGGCTCATCATTTGTTTTGGCTTTCAACATAGAGCCGATTTTGACTTCTTTTGAATTACCTACCTTTTATAACCTCTGTCATGCATCAGTATATTATTACATTTATATTATAGGCACTATCATCGTAAATCAATATTAATGCTATCACTTAAAAATTAAGTTCATCATTAATTCACGCACACTCACATACATGCTGGACAGCACACTCATATTACGCTGAACTGCCTTAAACCCATGCTACATGCGGTTTGTGTAGTATTATTAATGTTAGTTTTTACATATGTTAGTAGAGAATAAGATACAAATTGAAAGGAATATACAACATGGGACGGTATATTCAAGTTACACTTCACATTTATCGGACATTTCACGACAGTGGCCACCAAAAATTGTTCAGAGTAAAGTACCATCACCTTTTACACATATATTCATTTACTCAGTCCAATACTATACATTTTACTACAATAATACATTAACATTCAATATTCATATTCATATCTCGACAAAGAATACAAATAATATACAATAAATACAAAGAATATAGATATAAATGTAACTAAAGATATTACAAAACTTTTGGTAGTAAATAACTACAACAGTCATAATTACTAATGGAAACAAAAGTGGGATTAGATAATAACCTGACGAAGGATTCTAATTGGATAATGATAGAAAGAAAACAAAAATGATATTGAATTATAGTTTGGTCCATAGCCGGCAACTGCAATCCGTCAATATGACGGAAATCCATTACTTTGTACTTCACACCAATGAATACTTCTAGCATTTCGTGTGTTACTACTTCTTAGCTGGTAATCTAGATTGAAAAGTTATAGAGTACATGGTCAATTTTTACATAGTTCAAAACTCGGGGGCAGGTTAAAATAAAACAAATCTTGAAGAAGAATAGACGAATAGATAAGGAAGAGAGAGAGAGAGAGAGGAAAAGCGGAGCCAATGGAATAAGTTAAGACAGTAAAACTACAAAGAAAAGTGATCGAATTTCAACATGCAAAAATCCACAGCAAAATATACTTTTAAATGCCGAAAAAGTGGCATACCTTATACGTAGCCTAAAATAAGTATCCCCAAAGCCAGAGTAAGTCCGTGCCCACAAGGGTATTTTCATAAAGACACAAGCTTTAGGGAATTTTTCTTCCTTGCTGTAATCCAACTGAGACCTTGGAGACTCCGGCACTACCGGAAGGATGGTGTAGTCTCTAATTTGGAATTTCTAAAATATTAAAAAATATCCGACAGCTCGGAACATGAAAAGAGTTCCGAAGTTTCCGAGAAATTCTATGGAAACTAGACTAAAGACAATAACTAGAAAAATTCTAGCAGGAATTTGCCAAAAAAAAATAAAGTAACTTTTGTATTAGTCAGTAAGCTGTTTGTCAAATCTTACTAGTAGCTCCCAGATATACAAGAGGGCCAACCTTGAAGTGTTGTTTAATTTTAAGAGCTAGCGACTTTAAAATTAGGTAAAAAATGAAAATATTTAAAGGGGAGGGAGGATCAACAATTGGGCACGGTATTACGAGAGCTATTCTGTTAGGTAATTTACTGAAAAGTATCCGGGACCATTTGTCATATGGCCATTATTTGTATCGCCGGGACGGTTGATTAATTAACAGATGTATTTACTCTAGTAGATTCGAGCCCGCTAAGAGAAAAGTACCGTCCATCATTTTTCGTAACACACTATTCTCATATAAGATCTGACGTGAGAAATTCATGCACTAAGGAATTTGCTCTTATATATATATATATATATATATATATATATATATATATATATATATATATATATATATATATATATAATCAATACTTCATAGTAATTTAATGACTGGGCACATATACACATGGGCGTCTCACTATTTACTCATATGCGTTGTTATGCAAATTTATGTACTAATAATATTATCATTAATTACTTTCTTATTTATTCATTCACTTTTCTTTTCGTCGTCGATTTTTTTAAACCCGCTTTCGTAGATTCATCGACTTCTTTTCAAGTTAACGCGTGAACCGGATGGGTTTTTACCGGGAATCAAATGCGGATATTCTACGCAAAATTCGTGAATTACGGAACGTATTTCGCCAGCGGGGCCTTATCACCGGACCGAACACGACTTTCCAACGTCAAATTGGTGAGTCTGATGCAATGCCACATGAGGCTCGAATTTGGAACTTTTTTACTCCAGAAGAGGCGTGCACTATTTGCTTAGTTATTAAGTATTACAATTATTAAGTATTACTGTAGTAGAACAACCATTCTGTGATTAAATTATAACTTCTTTTGGAAGCTCGTTTTTTCATTAGAATTCAGTATATTTCTTTAAATTCTCATTACTTTATTTCTGAAAGAACTTCATTATTAAGATTGAGTGCGAACGGATAAATTGTTTCGAAAATTCTAAAACGTGAACATACTTAAGTTGCAATGGGTTTCCTGAGGCTTTTGGTAGTAAGCTTTACCTGCTCGTATGAAGTATTCGAATCCGTACCCGTTTTGCACCCGCGAATCCTTTGAGAGGAAAGAAATAAAACTTTTGTTGGGATGAGTCGAAGAAAATTTTACCTTTATGTGATGTTAAACCAGCATTATTGGAGGCGGAAAAAAGCTAAATATTTTTGATCGCCATTTTTGCACCTCTGGTATGGTGCGCAACCCATGATTGTAAATTCATGTAATATAGAATAATTTTACATAGTACATGGCACACAAAGTAGTTTCCCTACATAAACACGGAAAACTATACAACATACGTCCGAGCTGATCAACACATAACAGTGAACTAATTTTTAATCCAAAAGTTTGACACAAGGTGCCGCTAGTATCGGCGGTATCGGTATACATAATAATTTTAGTAACCCTCGGAAGCCGGATGGGGTACATTTTGTACCCCACACCATGAATTTTTCATTTATTTTCTGTATTTTTCCGCGATTTTAGGCATTCTTTTTCTAGCTCAAAATTTTTGGCATTTCTGTATTTGCCACATGAAATCTCCTGTGGAAGTACTGTATTTCAGTTTTGCAATAGTTGGAGTAGTTGCAATAGTTACTGCTGAGATCCAAAAGTGTGTTTATTTTTGTTTACAATAGATGACTCTGATTTTTTGTGATATTACTAAGTAAGATGTTATTCACCAGTAGTGCAATTATTTGAGTACTTTAAAAAATTTTAATATATGTGGTTATTTTCTTCAGACTTTTCCTTCCTGGAGTTTACTTTTCAAGGTCCATGCAGTTAGTCAATACAACCTCTTGCTACCGTTCATGTCCCTTCTCTAGTTATTTCGCGTTCAATTTGAAATCAAAGAAAACAGGACACTTTCTCATCAGCTAGACGTACCAAACGTCATAAGCTGTCTTTTGTATAAAACCTAGCCTAGCTGGGAAGTGTTAACGTGCCTTCGAGGACATTGTGTTACACACGTACAATATAGACCAGCAATCATACGCTCTCACTAGGATTGACAGCGCTTTTCAGTGCTGGAGGGTGAACCTATCATTACCATCATTACACCTTGTATCGTCACATCATTCACTACAAATCTACAAGCGTAACATATCCTTTCATTTGGGCATCAGCCCAGGGGCGGATTTTCGATGGCGGACCCACGGCTAGGATCAGGCAAAACGATGAAAGGCAAGCATACAGGATTACCGCAAGTTTTAACTGGACCAACCGAGAACAACACGGAGGCCAGGACCTGCAGGGATGCAAGCCACGTCACCCCCACTTCTAGTAAATCTCAGCAGCGGCAAGGTTCTCAAGCCTCAGTTGCCTCTGCCAATTCAGTTCTTTCTTCTGACTCTGTTCGTAGCAGATCTCCACATCCATCAGAACAGACACACAGTTATGCCGAACGGCTTCAACAATCTCCGCCTACGAATAAACAACATCTCTCTTCAAATCCAGATGTAAGCCAATTTCCAATGGACATAGATACATCTTCGCATCATTCTGACAGGTCTACTTCACCTTCCGTTCACTCAATGTTACTAACTAATTTCGTTGTAAAATTCAGCAATGCGAAGTAGAGATGCAAGGGCTTGGAAAAAGCGGCTTTTTTGAAAAAAAACTCGGTTTTTGTGCTTCGCTTTTTTGCTTGGGAAATTTTGGGCTTTTAAAAAAATTTTGCTTTAAATTGATAAACCAGATTTTGTTTCCCTTCTCTATAAGACAAAAAGTCATTTAATTAGTGGTTGATGTCGATAATAATATAAAGCCTCGAAAATAAACCATTAATTTCGAATAGATATATCAGTTTTATTTCTCAACATATTTACATTATGAATTCCAAAGGATTAAGCAATGTATATAATAAGATTTTTTTTAACCTTCTACATACAAAAGTAAGCAGGGTTGGCAAGAATCGTGATTGTTTTTGAAAATGCCAAAACCCAGTTTTTTGGGGGGAGCTTAAACTAGATTTTTTGTTGTTTAAACCAGCCTTTTTTGGTTTAGATATTTTGCTTTATGTATTTATATTACATATCGACAGAAATAAGATTGTTTCGCCTTGGTGTTATTATGCAACAATGGGGTTATGGTGGAAGAGGTCACATAAACTTAAAGAAGTCCCGTAAGTAAATTTCTTAAATTGAGAAACTCCTGCCCTAGCCATCGGGAAAATCCCGTCATTACTCTAAATGTAAAACAACAACGAAAAAATCCTGTTATTGTTTTAAATTTAAAGGTCAACATATCATAATCAGTACTCTAAAACTTAGGTATTAAATTAAAAATTTAGTACGTACATATCATTGAAAGTCCAATCTAAACTAATGATGGAGGCTACGTAGACAATCGATAAATTTTGCAAATTTCTATCAATATATTTATGTAACCTTGGCTTCTTTATAAAACAACAGGCATTCAGGCATGCAGAAATATACGAATTGATTTCGTTTCGTATGTTCAGGCTTAACATCCTTACGTAATACCGAGGTTATCAAGAAGAAGACTTTCGCTTAAAGTGACATCCGAACCGCTACTTTGTTTACGCATGAAAAAAGGGTTGTGGTTCGGCCAAGAATTTAACATGGGACACCTTGATTAAAAGGTGAAAAGGAAATAAAACTAATGCAGATGGTTTAATGTGGGGAAACGTCACCATGAAGTTCACACGGTTCGCATTTTTCGTTTTTTTGGGTTTAAACCAGTTGTTTATTTTTTAAAAAAAGAAAAAAAAAACAGCTGGTGTAAACCAACCAACCCTAAAAGTAAATACTTACTAAAGAAAATACACAAATAACTAGCAAAATTCTATGTAGTAATTTTCAGAATATTCCATACCCTCTTTTTGAAAAAAAAAATTAAAATAAAACATAAAATATACTTAGATTTATAAGATACACTTAAAGGGTGCACATCTAGAGCTTTTAGTTTTGTATATTCTTGAAATTCTACAGTTTTATATAACCACCATCACGGTTTACTCAGTCGTCAAGTTTTCTGAATTTTTAACAAGAGGGATTCAACATATGAAGGGTATGAGGCAAGAACATGGTAACCCACAGTTATACTATTTTAAGAAATTATAAATTTTCTGCTCCACAATCCATTTTGAAAGTCGGAAAGCTAATTTTTCACATAAGACTATACATGAAGGATTAAACGAAGCGGTATACGTTGCTGTCTATCTGGTGCCGCATAACTCAACAATCAAAAATTTGTTAGTTATCATCTTCTTGGCTCACACACTTCATATCATTATGGAACTCTCCTCACCCCACCACCACCCAAAAGAAAAGGACTACGGAATATATTTAACTTAAGATAAAGACAACTGCAAAACAAACATGACTGAGTGGAGCTTTTGCGCTTCTATCGGGAAGTCCGGTATTCAACTCAGCATTCGACCATTCTGACAAAGGTTTTCTTTATTCCATCTGTGAAGTAGAAATAGTGCGTGTACTGTGAGTTGGCCGACATCCTTTCTTATTGTTTTTAAATCATTATTATTACTATACCAGCAGTGACGGTTTTTCGAAGGTTAGGGGGCGGTCTTTCGGACTGAAGCCAGTTTCCCAAAATTACCTAATGTCTAAAACAAACGAAATATCTATTAGTCATGCCTTTACTCATAAACTTTAAACTCCAGTCAAGTAAAAATTACGAATGTTTAGAAAAACTAAACATTAGTAAGAAAAACTCCCAAAATACTTTTCTAAATCCGCCACTGATTCTCAGTATAAAATGATCTCCAATGAGGTTGTATCCGGAAGATTATCGCTAAATATATAAACGAAACGAAATATTAGTTATGCCTGTACTCATAAACTTCAAGCTCCACCCAAATAAAATTAGGATATTTTAGAAAACGAAACAATCAGAGAAATCCCTCCCGAAGTACTTTTCTAAATCCGCTACTGATTATTTGTATAAATTAGTATTCAAGGTTGTATCCGGAAAATTATTGCTAAATCGTTGCACAGCTACAGTATAACAGAAATGTGGAAGTACGGTTTGACGGATATATTGAAAAACGTACGGTTTGACGGATATATTGAAAAACGTACGCGTTGACGGATATATAGAAAAACGTAAGTTTAACTTTTGCGCTAGAAGCTAGGGTACTAAGCTCTTAAAAATGAAACACGGATGACAAACTGAAATGATCACGAGAGGTAAAAAATATCGATAACTCAAAAGTTAAAATAAAATTAAATAGCCTCTAAAATTGCCTCAAATACTACATTCTTCATGTTAGCTTTAATTCGTAAAAGATGAGCTCCATGCATCTTGCTGGTGAATTTTAGAGCGAAATATGGCATTTTGGTCACTGAATTCTTATCTAACTATAGAATGTAGTATAAGAAAGCTATTTAGATAGAAAAATCATGAAAATGAAAAAGCCAAAATTTCCAAAATTCTCGTTTTTTTTTTTTTTTAAAGCCATCTTTATATGTGAAAAAACCAACGATTCAAAAAAGCCGGCTTTTTTGCATCTCTAGTGCGAAGTTTGTCGCCATACAACTCCGCAAGTACCTCCCTCGGGCAGCTATATCAGAAATCGTCCATACGAGGAATGGTAACATCTTAAAAATTCCGGATCCAACTCTGCTCGCTAAAATAAAAAAGAAAGTGCCTATTGACACCTTTTGTCCCAATGCGAAGATTAAATAACTGAACTCTTCCACACGTAAGCAGCCTACACCACCGAAACGATCACCTTTGTTATCTCTTGTGATTCCGGGGGTTGACCCCTCTTATACAGGTGAAGAGGTCCAAGAGGAGCTCAAGCTCGAAGGCCATACTATTACAAAAGTACTACGAATTCGAAACGACCAAGGCCCTACCTATGTGGTTCGTGTTCTTACAGACCACCAAGAAACCATCGATGAGCTGTTGGCATCAGGGGCCTACATTTATAATCATAAACACCGAGTAGAGCCATCACGAACACCAGTTCCTATGCCTATCCGCTGTGAGAGATGCCAGGTTTACAATGCTCATCAGACATCAGACTGTAAAAACACAAGTAAATGTGGCTACTGTGCTGGTCGGCATAACACCCGGACTTGTATCAACTTGCAATTGCCACCAAAATGCGCCACTTGTAATGAACAGCATCCGGCCTATAGTTATAATTGTAAGGCAAAGCATCTATTCAGGACCATCCTGAACTCGTCGTTCCTTAGCGACCACCGACGACAATTCAAACCACTCCACATCCGATTGACGCTCCTGTTTTATTGGAACAGCTACTAACATTTCTAACACTAGCTTTGCAAAATATCCATCGTTTCATTAGTCCTCATATTCTACAACAAATCATTATAACAGCAAAGACAACTTTCCATATCAATTTTACTGCAACATATTCCGGCAATATTGTCCATTTCCATAAATCACATGCTACTACTATCGATTAATATCATGGCTTTAACTTTTCTCTTTCTCAACATCCGGTCACTACCAAAGAACAAAATTTTATTTGAACAGCTTCTTCAAGAGGAGCATGTAACAGTATTCCTGCTTAATGAAACATTTCTTACAAGCTCTCGCTCTTGTCGTTTACCACGATATACGATGCTTCATTCTGCAAATACTCTACCGGTACCTACGCTTCGAGCTAATGGGGGAGTTGCCATAGGGATTTCTCCTCACATCCCTTTTCGCCAGCATCACTACACTGCAACTGCTGTTCCCAAATACCTGATTGCCACTGTTTATTTCAAAAATATCATAATCACACTGGCAACTATATATATAAGACCAAACCATCTAATACCTAAGCAGTTCGTACAATATATCTCCAACACTTTCAATAGATATATTACCTTGGCTGGCTTCAATATGCATAGCCGCAGCGATGGTGGCCGGACCAATTTTGTAAGCTTTATAACGACGCACACTACTGAAATCATTCTTGATCTTCCGCAAGCTACACGCCGCATGTCAAACACCAAGCCTGACATAGTCATCGAATCAGCAAATCTTGTCTCCCACTGCAAAGTCGAAATCCTTGATCTTTTGGGCAGCGGTCATGCACCTATTAAGCTAGTCTATAAACCATATTTAGCTACAACTAGTTCTTCGTTACCATTGCTAGTGAGCTTGCGTTAGGATAGAGCTAAATGGGATCAATATCGTACCCATATTTCAGACCTCACCAGAAGCGACGATTTATATTAGACTGTAGCCACCATTACCTCTGCAACCCAAGAAGCCAGCAACTTACACATTCCAACCACCCAATCCGTTCCCTATCAACGTAAGCTTCCGCCTCAATACATCATTATGATCAAAGGTTCACGCCAGTTCTATCGAGACTTTCTTCGCACTCGCACAAACAACTACATCGTACAGTTCACAACTACTTCAAAGCATATAAACTTCGCTCCTGGGTGAAGACATGCAACAATCTTTCCGAAACATCGCATCGTACAAAATTCTGAATTCGCTTTAATGCATTGTGTGAGAAGTTTAATAGTACACCCTACCCTATTTTATTAGGCGACACAGATACTACTGATTTTACTCCTGATCGAGATAAAGCGAATGCATTTGCAGACCACTTACTAGAAATTTTCACACCGTCCTCTGACAACGGACCACACTCCGCAGACAGAATTAACACCTCATCGCCACAACTCCATCCAAATATTACTCATATCTTAGCTACTAATGCTGCTGTCTCTGCTCCCATCACTGTTCAGGAAATCTTACAAGTTCTTCATAATAAACGAAATACTGAACCAGGTTTCGATAACGTCACACATCGCCATATCAAAGAATGTCCTATCTCGCTCCTGTTTCTTCTTGCGAATGTTTACACATTCATACTGCGCACTGGCTACTTTCCTTTAGCTTGGAAAACATCTAAGACGCTCATGTTTCCTAAACCACACAAACTGCCGCAGGATATTGCATAATATAGACCTATCCAACTTACTTCCACCTTCAGTAAGATCTTAGAGCGTATTCTGGTTAAATGATTACATCTTTCCATCGCCGATCATAACTTACTTTCAGTCACACAAGCAGGTTTTAGTCCAGCCTTTTCTATTAACGATCAGCTACTCCGACTCACAACGCTCATTACACAACATTATAATTCAGCTCAACCTTCCTGCTTAGTGTTATTTGACTTGGAGAAAGCATTCGATAAGGTCTGGCATCTTTGGCTCATATACAAACTTCTCAAATTCCAGCTCAATATCTCATATATTCGCCTCATATACAACTCCATTAACAATCGCATCACCTATATCTCAGTCCGAGGCAGTTTATAACATCTTATCTTTCTCTTCTCTGGAGTACCTCAAGGGTCGGCTTTATCCCCTTTATTATATCTTCTATACGTAGCTGATATGCCCCGATTACCAGATAAAGTCCATCTCTTCCAGTACGCGGACGACACGGCCCTGCTAGCACTTGGAACAACTATTCAGCAGATTAGCACTTTCTTACAGACTGCTATTGATCACTTCTACACCTGGTGTACTTCATGGAGGTTTACTATAAATGCAGCTAAAACTGAAGCGATAGTTTTCTTACCAACCAGACGAACTTCCAAATTCCGTAGAAATCCACGTAAACTCTCTCTACACATTGATGGGTGCCTATTCAACTCAGTAATACTGTTACATATCTTGGAATTACATATGACCGTCATCTTACCTGGTTGCAACATCTAGAAACCTTTACTACTAAAGCCTATAATAGACTTAATCTATTGAAACGCTTGACTTGTACTACTTGGGGCCTTAAGCCACACACAATACTAAATACGTACAAAGTATTCTTACGACCAGTCCTCACATACGGATTTACTGCTTCGTTAGCTGCCCCGACAAAATTCTACAATAAGCTTTTCATCCTAGAACGCCATGCTTTCCGTACAGCATTCCGTATTAAGCTACCTAGTCCAACACAAGATCTGTATAATCTAATTATCTTTCCGACCTTAGAGTACTACATTGAAAAACTGCGGCTCACATATATCACCAAGCGGTTCGAAACTCGTCATCCTTTACTTCAGGATACAATGCGTTACTTAGCACTTCATCCAACACATCGTTACTATCATCCTCCACTTTCGCTTCTCTTCACATTATATCATTATACACTACCACCACTAAATCCCGCTTTACTTATCATTGCCGATTACGTCATTCATGAACATCTTCCTCTCATTCACCCATCATTTCCAGCACAGTGATTACCATTACTTACTACAATGGGCCTCATTCGTTTTCATCATTGCCTAGAGCAGCCCCTAGGCTGAAGATAAGCTCATTTGTATAACTAACATCACCCACGTGTTGTCCTGTGTATGCACCTTGCCACATCATTCACGCCCATTACTATATCATTAGTATTGTGCATGCTATACTTAATCCTTTGTTTATGATCATTAATGTTCTTTGCTTCTATTATACTGTCTGATTATTTCCTCATTTATTTTCCTTTAATAACAATCATATATAAGTAAAGTAATGTTTCATGCATCTATAAATATTTATATAATCTATCAGAGCTTACTTTTAACACATCTATGGTTCTCATGTTTTGCTTTGTTTTCTCACTTATATATATATATATATATATATATATATATATATATATATATATATATATATATATATATATATATATTAATATCATATTTCTATTTATGTTGTGTTAAATTATACTCGTTATTCTGTACCGCACTTACGTTATTAAAAATACACCTACCATTCAAGTATGATTATGAGCAATAAGACCATAATGCCCTAGTTCTAGTAATAAAAATAAATAAATAAACAAATTACTCTTAGCCCATCCATGGCTTACTTCTTACCATAATACCTTCACTTCTCCCACCTAAGAGAGAGTGTAGCAGTCTAAAAGGGAGCTAGCCTCTGGCTAGCACTTCAAAAAAATCAAAGAATTTAGGTGCCTGTTTTATTTATAACTGTGATGAAAAAAATGGCAAGCAGATACCTTGAAGAGGACGAGATTTACGAGGTATTAGAGGAAGCAGACGATCATGTTATTATTGAGAGTTCGGAAGAAGACGATAATATACAGAGTGAGGATGAAGCTCCGGACGAGTTTTGTATAAGTGACAGTGGTCATGATCATACAGATGACACATTTGAATCTAGATGTTATATACTATGGCATCGTAATCCTGCACATCCGTCTAGACGTCCTAAGTGAAATATTTTAGTCAGGAAACCTGGTTTGACACAAATCTCTCAATCCATAACCACTGTGGAGAATAGCTTGAACCTTATGATGTACGATGGCATTATACATCTAGTCATCCTTCATACTAACAAAGAAGGTACAAAGGTTTTTGAGAAGTTGAATAATTATCATCAGGATATACAGAAGACCTACCACCCTACAGACGCAGTTGAAATAAAGGCATTCTTTGGACTGCTGCTTTCATGTTGGGTTTTCCATGAAAATTCAGAAAACCTACATGATCTTTGAACAAAAAAGAGGCTTGCAGACGCAATATTTACCCTGCAATAATGTCTAGGGACAGATTTAGTCTTCTACTCTCGATCATCCGTTGCGATGACAAAGAAACAAGAGACGAACGAAGAAAACATACCAAATTTGAAGCAATTGACTATCTTTGCCAATAGTTTGTCTCAATTGCCATAAGTATTTTGAGCCAGGAACTTACGTCACAGTGAACGAACGGCTGGTTTCCTTTCGAGGTAATTGTCCCTTCAGAGTGCATATGAGAAGTAAACTAGGAAAATACGTCATCAAAGTTTGGGTAGCAGCAGATGTGACTAACCATTACACATACAACTTTATCAAGGCAAAGTAGGTCACCAACCTAAGAGAGGCAAATGTCGTCTTCTACTGAACCAACTCTGGAGCCATTAAATGGTACTGGTAGGTGTGTCACCACAGATAACTTTCTCACAAGTGTTGAATTTGCAATCTCTTGATCATTTGTCAACATGCACGGCAGTGAATGGCAGCCAACTTCAGCGAAGAAAATGAAAACTGGCGTGCACTGCCGTAAGCATATTATACACGAACAAGAGTTTGGGGTAGAAACCCCGGTTTCGAGGCTTTGTGAAAACGATTCTCTTAAAAGTAGATACATGAAATTTAGAATTTAGGGAGACATCTGAGAGATGTACTAATAGACGAAATCTCACATTCCTACCTTCAACCATGTTTGAGTACTGGGCCCCTAAAATATGCAGTTTTCAGGCAAACTGACTCTCTGACTCACTCATCAAATTGATTCGGTACTTCCCAATGAGATAGAAACATGAAACGTTGCATAAAGGTACAACATCACGAATTGAGTATGAGAAAATTACGAAATCTGAGGAATATGCTATGGGATTTTTTATGGACGAAAACTGTCAGATCCAGGTAAAAAATATTTTCTCTCACTCAGTCATCAAATTGATTAGGTACTTCCCAAGGAGACAGTGACGTGATACTCTGTCCATAGGAATACTCAAAATGATTGTCACATATCTATAACTGTCTTCTTGTAAGAATATAATTTGATAACGATTTTGCAGGCTACTATTAATACTGATACTATGTGTATGATCAGAAAATGTACATTTATGGTAAATTTCATAGGAAAAGAATTTATAAATACGAAAATTAGAATGAGAAAAGCAAAATGTTGATAAATCCACAAGAAATTTTTACTTTTGTGTTATTTTTTTTATTTATCTCCCTTTGGTAACGAAATTTGCCACATGCATGTCTTTGACGATTATACACATACTAACATTGTAAGAAATACCGGGCGAATTCCTTATCAAATTATATTCCTACAAAAACATATTTATAGAAATGCGACAATAAGTTTGGACACAAGTTTACCTTATAATAACTTTAGTGTGGAAAAAGTCCGAAGTATGTCTTATGGAAAACTTTTATGGGCAAAAACTGTCCTAAGGCAGGAAAAAATCGTTTCAAACACTCATAAAAATGATTAGGTACTTTCCAATGCGAGAGAGACGTGAAATTTTGCACAAAGGTACTTTATAATAACTTAAGTATGGAGAAGGTCCGAAATCTTAGGAATGTGCTATGGGAAATTATAATGTGCAAAAAGACTGTCCTTAGTAGGAAAATCGTTTCACTCACTCACTCATCAAATTGATTGGGTACTTTCAGTAGATTGGTTACCTAACTTCTAGCGCACTTTGCCCCTCTACCCCCTAACTGCCCCAAAAATTTATGAAGCCGCCACTGACCATTGAACTTTAACACAGAAGGATACCCCCAAGTGAGACTGAATATGCTTTTATGACATTTAAAATCATAAAAACTTACATCTAAAACTTACAACTTATAGCGCTGTCTTTAATTGAAAAAATAGTTTTTGTTTGATCGAAATCGGTTCAGAAATAGCTGAATTATAAGAAGATAAAGGTTAGTATGTCGCATAGGCTTTTATGACATTTTAAATAAATTTCCAAAGTAAAAAGCAGCAAAACCTGTGCACAGGTGGACCTGAGAGGACTTACGCCTTTCTCTTATTTCTTTGTTTGGTTTGCTTTTGGCTGCCTCTCAGGCTCCTTTTTCTGTTTGTTTCTCTTTCTGCTGCTGCTTCTCTTGTGCCTCCGTTTTCTTTTTGTTGCTGCTTCTCTTGTGCCTCCGTTTTCTTTTCCCGACTAGCGCTAGTCTCCATTCACGTCAACTCAATCTCATTTGCTGCTTATAGATTAGAGAGTGAAAATCCTTCTTCTGGCTTGGAGGCGACTCGAACCTGCGACGTCCACGCCGATAACTACTTACAGCTGGCCAGACTGCAAGCGAGCGAGCTCGGCTAACACTACGCTCAAGAAATCAAGTGAAAATCGGGCCTTATATATGAACAAATACTTCTACAAGCAACGCCATCTATTAGCGAATTGATAAACTAAGTGATATGTAACGCCATCTATTGAGTAGGTGAGTAACTGCTTGAATATGTTCACCTGCCCGGCAAATTTAAAACGAAAAATAAGAAAATTGTGGATATCTTGGTTCCTATAAGAGATAGAGGGTTGATATTTAATTTTTGGCAATTAGTGTTTGGCAGACCCATAAGTGTTGCCAACCTAGAAAATTAAAAAATCACTAAGTCTAGTAACAAATTTGGTTCTAAGTTTGCAACACTGCAAAAATATAATTCATAAATTTGAAAAATAAGAAATACTAGCATAATCTACATAAAATTCTAAGACTTTTTTAAAGAATAACATTTTCCCGAAAACTCAAAAATAAACCCGTAAAAAATTCCCGAAATTTTGAATTGGCTGTAACATTGTCAAATATTAACCGATTTTCAAAATTCAAACGTCAATAATAGATAAATAAATTGAAATTTTTTTGAATGTGTTGTAGGTTGCATAACTCTAAGGATATAATTACAAAAAACTCAAATAAATATCTTATTTATACATGTATCTTTAAAATTCGAATGACATTCAAAAGTACTGCTTCTCCTTACGCATTGTGTATATCCGAAGATCTCAGTTTTATGGCTTTATTACCATAAAACACTTAGAACATACTTAAAATTACAAGTTCGGATACTGATAATGGAATCTTCTGTTAACCTCGTTCTCAATAGGAAACAATGACTTCTTAAACTCTGTCCATTGATCGTAATTCAAGCTGAATAGACAGCCGTTAATATCAAAAACTACTTGAACTTCGGTTTGCACATTTTTCACAATTACATTGAAGTTATTAGTAAGAATAAACTTCTTTTGGGGATCCATTTCTAAACACTCCATTTTTTACTTCTGACAACATATTTTTGTTCATTTTCGTTCATTTCTGCATTTACATACAGAACTCAACAGTTGGGTAGTTACCTTTTAGACCAGTGTATTTGATTTTTATTCCATCTTTAACGATCTCATCAATCATTTTATCTGTTAAGTGTTTTGTAAATCTAGGTGGGAGAAAAACCTTGAACTTCTCACATTCGGCTAATATGGTCTTCCCAAACTTAGTTTTAATCTTTTCCATTTTCACAATCTTATATTCTGTATTTAATTCTAATTCTCTTAATCCAATAACCTCTTTTTGTTCAAGACTTCCAAGCTTGTTTAAAAAATCAACGTGTTTTGCCATCGTGTTTATTATATAGAAAATCAATGAACACTTTTCAATTTTTATCTTCACCAAAAATATTTAATCATTTTCGACAATTTCGTTTGATGGAAAAACTTCCATAAAACAATCGTTAATGAAAACAGTTTGAGGATGCAAGGGTATCTTTTCGATACCCTTATGTCCGTTGATATTTTGTTAACTATCTAAAATTCTTCTACCACTTTCTCTTTCTTGGGATCATATGTAAAGTACTTTCGTCCAATAAAAATCGCATAACATATAGTATCAGCAGCTACAGCTTCTGCAAAGTCTACAACAATCTTTATGTTTGTTCTCTCATTTACCGATACATTCTTCCTCTTACTACAATTAATCACATACATTGGTCTGTTATCTATAAACTCTTTAGGGTCATAGTACATTTCGGTGTTGCCACATGTTATTCTCTTAAACGCAGTATAATCTTCATACATCTTGAAATAATCCTTGTTAGCAATATCTAAGTTTCTTGATTCTTTTGGAAATACCTCATTCCTCCCATTCTTAAGATAGATATTCTTTACCTTACAATGATCAAACTTACTTGCATTTGCTGTTTGTTTGCCACTTCTATCAGTTTGGAACATTACAACTACGAAATCAGGCATACCAAATTGTCTAGAATTAAATTAAGTAGTAACATCAAACTCCAAGAAAGAACCTACAACAGCCTTTTCAACACATTGATAAGTATGGAATGAAAACATGATTTTTGGTTCTTTAAGAATATTCAACTTTAACTTGTTTTCGTAATTAGACTCATATTCAACAATAGGCATTCTTATCTCCATACTTTTTATTGTTATTTTTCCATCATGAGGAGCTGCTCCTGATCCTGTCCATTTGTACAAAACATCGTTATTGTTGTTAGCTTTTGTAAATGTTATTCTCAATCCACCTTTCCACATAACCTCTTTATAATCACTTAAGAAGCCTGGAATTAATCTTAATGGATACAAAACGCTAAAGTTCTTTCTTAGACCAAGTTTATCATCTGTTTGAAATCCTGCTTGTTTTAATTATTCAACTTCTGGCTTGGAAATCTTTAATGTTCCGACAGCTGTAGATGTTATTCCTGGTAGCTCAATCTTATCTATAACAACTCCATGCTTTCTAACCTCAATTTGAGAAAAGAAGAATGGGAAGAAGTTGTCTACAAGTTTTATAGTATAGTTTGCACCAAATGTTCCTCCAGCTGATGCACCAACAACTTCAAATGTCATATGACAATCTGCTTTGTGTGGATGTACGAACCCATCACCCACGTCGAAATCGAACTCAATATCTTTGTTAGCTTCATTCAAATTATTAAATGTTCTTCTGTTAGCTTTAAAACTCTGTAACTCGTAACTTTCAATACTATCCATTTATTATAAAGAAAATCTTCAAACAACGCTTTGATGGGATATACCCATAAAAGAATCATTGGTCCTTCACATGTGAAGGGCATATTAACAATTAAAAACTTATAATCCCCATCCCAACTTAACCTTAGCATTCATAGCAGTACCAACCCCAAAAGCAGCTAATCGTTCACCAATTGGCGCATCACTACTAAATCCTCTTTTCCATGCTTTAGTTTCTAGTTCCTTATCTGCAATATGTCTCGACTCTGTATCTTTATTGTCTCTGTAGTATATATCGTGTTCTTTACAAGCCTCATCTAATGGGTTAATACCTTCATCACCTCTTTCTAATCTTTCTTGAAGCTTAGACCCAGGCCCGCAAAATCTGAAACCTGGAATATGTAATTCAAATGGGAGCTTATTAATCAAATCATTTACTAATCCTTTTCCAAGCTTCTCATCATTCCAGAATCGTGGTGGTAACGTATTTAAGATCTTAATCAAATACCCTATACCTTTTGGATCATTAGGAATAAATTGCGAAAGCTTATTATTAATCATACTCACTATACCTACTTTCTCATTGTAAAAGTTATGATTTCCAGCCCTTTCTTCTCCATCTATAACTATTAACCGATCAATTAACTTTCTCACATCATCCATCCATATATATTCTTTAGGTATCTCTGTATATTGTTTAATTCCTTCACCAGTCCTTTTAGGTGTCGTGTTCATTTTAGGAGTTGGGGGTAAAGTTGGTTTAATATAATTATCCCAAATAGGCTTGATAATATTAATGTACTTTGAACCTCTACTAGATGCTACCTTTTTATCTCGATTATATTTTTGGAAGGCAGCATCTGAGTCTATTATTATTTCCTTGTACTGTTCAAAATCATCATCACCATAATCTTCAATGGTTTTACTAGTATTCGTCGTTAACAATTCCCACAGACCTTCTGTTCCTTTATAAGTTTTACCATTAATTATCAAATCATCACCATTCACTTTAACTTCCAAATTTCCTATCTTGTTTATTATTTTTCCATCTTCTTCTACAGTTCTTATTCCAAACACAGTATCATTTCTTTTACTATAATATTTCGTTGCAATCTTACCAAATGACTGTGCTGTTGTTAAAGGTTCTACTCCTTCCACTTTGTCTTTAATTTGTTTTCTCATTTGTTTTATTTCTCACGTTATAGGCGTATCACTACTACTTGGAGAACTATCATAAGTTATCTTTTTAGGTGTTTCTAGTAGACTGGGATCTATTGAAGCCGTCTAATGTGCAACTGGAACAAGTTCAGTTATTAGATTTTTATTTTGTTCTGCTACTTCTTTGATCTCGCTTCCCAAGTTTTGAATAGCATCAATTACAGGTTGCTCTTGTGTCTTAAATTTATCGTATATACCTGCTCTTTCTTTCTTCCAAGATTTGAATCCCTTTATCAAGAACTCCTTCAGCTTAATATTCTTATCAATTTCTTTCTCATCCATTTATTGTATAGCAAACGAACGAACGTCAATAATCGTCAAAGAACGTCAATAAACGTCAAAGAACGTCAAACGTTAAAACGTCAAACGTCAATAAACATCAAACGTTCAAGAAGTGTTTTATCTTGTTCCTATACTTACCATTGTTTACCTTCCTTGTCATATCTATTACTATGAAACCATAATCTTCTTGCCAACATTTTGAACACATCTCTTTAAATTTATCATAAGACATATCTCCTCCAACAAACTCATTATACACATGCTTAAGATTAGTATCATCTTGTCTGAATATGCATAGGAAGTTGACGTTATCTCTTATAAGCTGTTTAGGTACTTTTGAATATGTTTGTGCAAGATAGAAACAGTCTAAATGTCTATGCCTACCTCTTGTAAAGTAATTTCTAACAGTATCTTGATTCTCCAAAATGTAATCATCAAACACAACAACAGAGTATTTTTCACATTCATCAATAGGCACAATAGAATCATTACCGCTTAAGAACGTTGCTATTTCTTTCTTAAACTTTAGTTCTGCTTTCTCAAATCGATCTTTTAACTGCTCATACTTTGGCTGATTCATGCTTCTAGAATATATGTAGAAGTAATTGTTGTTTAAGCAACCTGGCTGTAATAAGAAGTTAAATAACAAAAAAGTTTTACCACACGCCGACGGACCCACGATAAGACAACGAATATCATCAGGTATAAGCTCTCCATTTCTTTTCTTAGCTGTTGTTTCTTTTATCATCTCTTTTACATCCCAATTGATAGTTTTCTTACTCATTTATTATAGAGAAAATCACCACCTTTGATCTCATATGATGCTTGTTTGAAACGGTCGGAAAGCCGACCGTTAATTTTCTGCTCATAGTACTAGTACAGACCCGGTTCGTTGATGAAGATTGTATGAGGCTGTGAATTGACAGGTAGCGTTTCCTGTACAACCCCCTTTATATGTGACAGTTGTGTTTTATCTTCTTCGTCTATGTGTTTAGTTAGTGCTTGTACATTTACAAGACTTTTAGGCCCTACACATGTGAAGGGCCAAAGATTAGAGACTTGTATTTACATAACCTATCTTATATCTTTAAGTTGTTCTCTGATCTTAAGCAACGTATCTTTTATATATTCGCTATCCATTTCGCCATTCAATGTTATTATCATCTCTAACTGTTCTTTAAATGAGTTAATAAGAGTGACAATGGTTTTATATTCGTCTTTTCTTTTGCTTATGTTTAACTTAGAAGACAAACCTGTTATTATAGCACTTCCAGTTGCAAGAGACGTTGTCAATATCGAGTAAATTGTTACAGGTATAAAAATATTAATAAACCCAGTTGTTGCAGAAAGAATAACCGACAACGTGATCAAAGTGTAGTATGCATATTTAACAATTCGTAGTTTTCTCTTTTTCTTCTTTAAACTGCATTCTAACTTTCGAATGACATCTTCTATTAGCTTGATTACTTTCTCTCTTGGAATATCTCTAGGTAAATCAAACTCGTTCATTTATTATATAATAAATGGCTAAGGTATTTAAACTAACGAGTGATACTTCTGTTTTAAAGAAGAAGCTCCATTACGAATTAGACAACAGCAGCAACTATTTAAGTATAGGACTAGTTGGGTTTTACAGTACATATCTGACACCAAACGTTACACATAATGCGTGGTTTACGTATGGAGGCGAATCTGTTCGTATACCAAATGGACAATACAGCTTAAACAGTCTTAATGAGTATTTAAAATCTCGCTCCATAAACATAACGTTAAAAGAGGATCATATAACAAATAGAGTAAAAATAGAAACAGGTGATATTGATATTAAGATGGGAAACTTAGGTACTGTTCTTGGATTTGAATTTTATGAAGTTTTAGAAAAGAATAAAACACATATTGGAAGTAAGTTGCCAAAGTTTCATCCGTTTGATACTATAAATGTTCACTGCAATATAGCAGATGGCATGCAAGATACAGAATACACACCCTAGAGAAACAGGAATTATAGCATCATTCAAAACAGATGCCGAGTTCAAACATAGTATTATTTACGAGCCTACTTATCCATTATTTTTCCCTGTATCCAAAGACAAGGTTGATAATTTTGAGAAAGGATAACAGATGAGAATGATTCCTTAATTGATTTTGGTGGAGCAACAACAACTGTACTTTTGCAAACCAAGATTTCCTCTTAGATAAATAGGAAGATTTGTTCTATTAAAGGTTGTATGTTTAGTGTTCCTTATAACGAACTGAAGGATTTAAATATTGATCATGTATTAACAAAGAAACAACTTAACGATAAAGCCAAGAAAATTAAAGAAGGTAAAGGAATGGATTTAACTTGAACTACTGCACAAATGAAAAAGATTAAGAAAGAGCATATTGGCGGTTTTATCTTTACAATTGCAGCCATTCTAGCAGCTTTAGGAGCAGTTGGCTCATTAGCAGGTGGTGCAGCAGCGATTACTAAAACTGTCCTTGATGCTAAGAAGAATAAACAAGAACTTGAAGAACAAAAGAGACACAATATGGCTATGGAAGAAAAGCAGGGAGCAGGTAAACCAAAGAAGTCAAAAAACTAAAACCATTGACCAACTTCGATATAGAGAGATTGGCTAAAGAACTAAAGATAAAACGATTTAGAGGTGTATTTATGAGTGATGAACTTCCACAAAAACCCTATGTACATGAGTGTGGCGTAGTTAACCTTGATAAATCAGAAAACATTGGTACTCATTGGATATGCTATTGGAAAGATAACAACATAAAGTACGTGTTCGATTCTTATGGTGGTGTGCCTCCTAAACAACTGGTACAATATCTTGGTACTGAAAACTTACTTTACAATGACGAACGAATACAAGACTTTAACTCAGTTATATGTGGTCATCTTTGTGTTAAGGTTTTAAATCTTCTAAATCAAGGGTATTCTTTTAGTAACGTTATGTATATGATTAAAAATGATTAAGTGCTTTTATGGTTTGTATCCATAAAAGTTTTGCTTAAGATAAATATGGAAGCTATACACAATAGATTTTTAGATTATTTTGAGAAGCATGAGGATGAACTAGATGAGCTAGATAGATATAATTTTTATCAGTATTTTCAGTATATTAGCGAGATAGACTTAAAAGATAAAAACAACGTATACAATGTTATTGATCTATGGAACAGGTTAATACCAAAAGTTTTGTACACGGAAGAAGAGTTGGAAAAGTTACGTCCAATAATTACCTTAAAGGACTTGTCGAATTATAGTTCTAGACCATTACAATGCAGTTATTGTGGTAGTAATTCATTAACAAAAGGTATGAGCAGTTACATTTGTAGCGATTGTTCTGTAGAGAGTGGTTGGGTTTACAGTACTTGTGAAGAAACGAAAGCTGCTTGCGTAAGAAAACCATGGTATGATACTACAAAAAGGTTTAAGTTACAGTTATCTCGTTTGCAAGCTTTACAGGATAGAATTATTCCCGAAGAGGTGCTCAAGGTGTTAAATGATGAACTTAGAGATATACCAAGAGATTTAATATCAACAAAAGATGTTCTAGAAGTACTAAAGAAAAACAAATACACAAAATATTATGATGATGTCTATTTAATACACTATCACCTTACCGATCAAAAACCATTAAAATTACAACATATGGAGGAAACACTCATAAACGCCTTCGAAAACTTACACGAGGTCTTTAGGGAGCTGTATCCGGAAAGAGCATTGTTTATTAACTTGAAATGTGTATTGCACCATCTGTTGAAAAAGCACGATGTTCATGTTGATATTGATTTTAAACGCTCACCTAGACAAATAGAGATGCTAAAGAAATGTTTTGAAAAACTAGGATGGGCATTTTCTGTATAATAAATGAGTATGGATATATTTGGTAATGTTAAAGATAGAAAAGGTGATGTTGATATTAGCGAGGAAAAATTAAAATTGTTGGAGAATTTAAATGATATTGCTAGCGTAAGTCAACTTAGATCAATAGAAGCCCAATTAGAGAACGATAGAAAACGATTTGAAGATGCATTAGAAACGTTACAAGACACATACATAAAGAAATAAGATTTTCAAAAGATTAGGATGGATACTACTAAACTGGTTATGCAGAAAGAAACCATGCCTCTACTATATCGGTTAAGAGCTAAAAACGTTAAGGAGTCAATCTTTAGAATATTTAATCTCTCTAACGGTTACAAATTTCTCTATAATGGAAAAATAATGCACATGGACTTAAGTTTGGATAAATACTTTCTAGATATATATTTGGGCGATACTTTGGTTAAAGAGATACCTTTTGACTTTAAGAAGAACGATATAATTACGATTAAACCAAATAAAAATTCTGCTATGGAAGAAGGACAATTATTGTTTGTTGTAATGTACATAGAGAGAGAGCTTTCCTAAAGACGTTTGCTATATAATAAATATGGATATCTTTGGTAATGTTAAAATGACATCAGAGTTAGATAATGCAGTTGTGAGAAAAGACATTGCTATGTTGAAAGAAGAGCTTAACTTCATCAAACGGAGTTATGTTATAGAGCTTCATAGTCGGTTGATATCAGAAAATGTTGAAACTCCGTTCTTTTTAATACATAATCTCTCTATCACATACAAATTTCTTTATAAAGGTAGGTTAATGCATATAGAGTCATCTTACAATACGTATTATATAGATCTATATTTAAATGATTCTCTAGTTGAAACTTTTCCATTGCACTTTAATACAAATGATAATTTGGCAATTAGACCATCTAAAGATTCTGGTCTGAAACATGGTAAATTACTATTGCTTCCTATGCATGTAGAAAGAGAAGACGAAGATAGTGATGATGATGGTGAGAATGTTGATAGCATAATATTAAACAGCGATAGTTATTGATTTTCTATATAATAAACAGGATGTATTGTGTTAAGTGTAAGAAAGTGACAGATACGAAGAAAGATACCATTAGAATTGAACAAACAAAGAATGAAAGATATCTAAAGAAAGGTATTTGTTCTGTATGTGGTGTTACTAAAACCCAATTCGTTAAAAAGCCTGATTGACTAGAAGAAGGTAAAGGTGTTAGAGAAGACATTGTAGAAGAAATTCACAAACCATCTAGAAAAAACTTTGACAGATTAAGCGTAGTTATAAAAGGTATCGATGATCTTTGGCAGGCTGATCTTGTAGAAATGGATAGCGGAGTATTAAAAAGCGTTTCCAAAATCAATAAAGGTTATAAATATTTGCTAACGATTATAGATGTGTTCTCGAAATATGCGTTTGCTGTTCCTGTTAAAGATAAGAGTGGGAAGAATGTTACAGAAGCATTCGAATCCATATTAAGAACGAGAAAGCCTAGTAACTTACAAACAGATCAAGGTAAAGAGTTTTACAATAAAGAGTTTAAGAAGTTAATGGAGGAAAATAAGATTAATCACTACTCAACCTATAGTGGTAAGAAAGCTTCTGTTGTTGAAAGATTCAATAGAACGCTTAAGCAGAACATGTGGAAAAGGTTCACAACACAAGGGAACAAAAATGGATAGAGATATTACCAACGCTAGTTAAAGAGTATAATCATCAAATTCATAGAACAATTGGTTTAAAACCTATAGAAGTTAGCAAAAAGAATGAGCGAGCAATATTGGAGAAAGTATATCAAAAAGAATATAAGCGTGTTAAGCCCAAATACAAGTTAGGTGATCATGTTCGTATAAGTAAGTCGAAAGGGTTATTTGAGAAAGGATATACACCTAATTGGTCAACAGAAGTATTTGTTATTAGTGAAGTTATTCCATCTAATCCGCCTACCTATAGAATTAAAGATTTAGAAGAAGAGGATGTGCAAGGTAGATTTTACGAACCAGAACTATTAAAGACGAAACACAAAGATGAATACTTGGTAGAAAAGGTGTTGAGAAAGAAAGGTGACAAAGTATATGTCAAATGGCTAGGGTTTGATGATCCGCATAATAGTTGGATAGATAAAAGTAATGTTGTAGTGTAAATATAAATGTTTGTCTTTTATGGATATTATGCCATAAAAGGATAGTTTGATCGAGATAAGGGGATAACGAAACGATACCCCTCATAGCATATTTCCAGGGTCGGTATTGCTCACCCTTAAGAACATTTTGGACCTTCAAATACAGAGGGGGCTAAAAATGTTCTGAAATTTAGTACCATCTGCTTGCTTCGTTTGGTTTCGCTGTGTGGGATTTTGCACATGGGGAAATAAGTTCCTCCGAAGCTAGGAACTTCAGAAACTCATCTTACACAGTAAAACTAGGGGGTAATGAAAATGAAGTTAAAAATAAAGATTTTCTATCTAATAAATATGAGTACTATGGATAGTTCTCTTAGTTTAAACGATATTTGTTACGAGCAGATTAAAGATGATTACTGGTATGGTCTGTTTGGTGATTTCAAGTTGATTATAGATAAGAGTACAGGATACTTTAATGCTACCAAGTTGTGTCAAGATGGAGGAAAGAAATTTTATAAATGGTTAGAAAATAAACAATCTAAAGAGTTAATTTCTTATATAAAATCATTGCAACGAATTCGTGGGGATGAAATTATTAGAAAAGTAACAGGTGGTAAAGGTGAAACATGGAACGAAATAAAAGGAACATATGTATGTAAAGAGTTGATTTTAGATATATCTCGATGGGTTTCTCCTGAGTTTTACCTTAAATGCAATCAAATCGTTATCGACTATTACACGAAAGACTTTAAACAATACAAGGATAAACAGGAGCAACTAGGAGCAAGAGTGCAAGAGATAGAACAACAAATGAATCAGTTATGTATAAAAAATGAGAAATTAGAAACTGAAAATCAACACCTTAAATCAATCGCAGCTGAACATACAGAAGATCCAGGGAAAGTACACAAGCTAGTTATTATTAAAAAGAACCTCACAGCTGGTCAGCTTCAAGACATAGTAGACAAGTAGGACACAGACAAACACGATCAGGTTAGGCGTTACGAGTCATACAAATATTGGGTTGGAAGGATTCAGCAGCGAAACATCAAAGCAAGACTTCAGTGTCTTAAAGAAAAGTACCCAAGAATGTCAGTGTTATCAGAAACCAAAGATCCAAACTCAGTCAACCTCCTAAACAAAGTGAAAGAAAAATACAGCTGTGTTGTTTCGTATGGTTGTCACGTGGATATTGAAGGAGAATACGACGATGAGTTTGTTGTTGATTTGTTTTTGAGTATAAGAGATTTGTAAAGGTAAAAGTAATGAGTTTTGAACATCCCTACCAGAAGAAGATTTAATTACAACTGAGGGGGCCACCAGCACTGGCTCCCTTTCAAACATACAACTTTTATGGTATAATAGTCATAAAAGATAATTAGTTATGCATTAACCCTCTGCTGCAACAGCGAATGCTACATTCAACATATCACCTAAATTGGGATTATTATGATATTTTCGTATTATAGCTCTCCAATCTACGTAATGTCTAAATGAATATATAAAGTCTATAGATAGGTCTTGATAAGTTGAAATGTTACGCCAATGAACTCTACCTTCGAACTCTGCAATAAATTCTTCTGTTAAATTTTGAGACGTTGAAATCATTTCCCAATCTACTTTGTCAGCGTAATCTCTTATAAGGTTTTCTGATAATTGTTTAGTTCCAGATATGTACCACCAATTAACTCTATCTGCATGTTCTCGTATAAAAACTTCAGAGAGTTCGTTTTTGTAAGATATAGCATCAAAATTAACTTTATCTATAAACTCATTAATAAATTCTTCAGATAGCTTTTGGTGATACGATACTTCTTTCCAATCAACTCTCTCTGCAAATTCTCTTATAAAGTCTTCTGATAAGTCTTGGCTTCCTGAAATAATCTCCCAATCAACTTTATCAGCTAATTCTCTTATAAACTCTTCCGATAAATTTTTCCATAAACATATTTCAATCAAATTAACTTTCTGTAGATATTTACGTATGAAGTCTTCTGTAATGTGATCATAGTTATATTCCTCCTCATAATCATCATGGCCTATAGATAGCCATTGTTCATCAGTCAGTGAATCTAATATTTCATCTGACAAGTTCATAACGTTCGCATAGAGAATGTTTTGTGTAAGAAATGAGTTGTTTTCTTTAGTGGCCTTCTTGAACAAATGATCTAACATACCTATGGACACGCTAGAATTTATTTTGTCTTTATCATTATAACCACCAATATCTAAATATTTACATACACAATCAAATACAGGTTTGTAAGACAATATTTCCTTAGCACTAGTCATGTTTGTTTTTATTCTTAGATTTTTAAATTTATTTCATTTTTGTTGGTTTTCTATATAACAAATATGGAGAAAGATTTTGATTTATTACATGATAGACTTGAACTAATTCATCAAGATCTTAAACTCTTAGCAACACTACTAGAAAAGCAAATACTGTTAAAGGAAAAAGAGTTATTAGTAATGCAACAAAAAACATCTGATTTGAGTAGTGATGATGAATACAAATATGGTAGTGATGATTATGATGATACTGATGATGAGTAAGCTTACAAAAATGAATCAGTTTTAAATGTGTATATGTGGCTTTGATGGGTTAATCCCATAAAAGCCGTGTTCTAATACAGCGCTTAATATGTAGACAATGGCAGGAGTGTACAATGTTAAGTGTTGTACTAGGACAAATGAAAATGAACTGAAATAACCCGGTGAAGAGTACTAACGAAGATTTTCTATATAATAAATAAGATGAGTAATTATAATAGATTTACTGTAGTAGAGTTAAGGCGCCAATGTAAAGAGAGGCTAATCAGAAGATATTCCCGATTAAGAAAAGCAGAACTGATAGACCTTCTTAAACAATATGACGATGAACAAAGCAGAAGGCAGATTAGAGATATATTCCCATTTAAACAAGAAGTAATTGAAGAACCAAGAATCAAAGTTGAATCAGTACCAATCGATGTAAAACTTAAAAGCACAGCATTCAAATCAAGATTAGAAACATGGAGATTTACAACAACTTATAAAGAACATGATCCACTAGAACAATATATCACCTCAACATCAAAAGCTTTAATAAATAGATTGAACATCAGCTTACAAAAACATGGATCGTTAAAGGCTAATCTCCTAATAAGCTGTCAATATAAGAAAGGTAAAGAGATTCAAGACATTTACTTCAACATTAATAACAAAGAGGTATTCCAATCAACAAATCTAAAAGAATTCTTAAGTGATGCTAAACAAATATTACGAGCAAGAATGGATGAGTTCCAAGCTAGAGGTTCTGGATGGGCTCTTACAAATATAAACTACTTGGAGTTAGCTCTTAATAAATATGCACCATATAGAGGATAATCATATATAGAACTACCAAATGAAATCAAAAGGAAAAAAGTTGTTATCAATGTAAAGAACAAAGATGAAAAATGTTTCTTGAATTCAATTGCCTCTGCATTGCATCCTGTTGAAAAAGACCCACAACGACCACCAAAGTACAATCATATCGTTATAGACTTAGAAGAAAAATTAAAAGATATTCATTTTCCTGTAAAACTAAGTGACATCCCAAAAATTGAAAGACGACTCAATATATCATTTAACGTTTATACATATAGTGATGATGGAAAATATACAATATACGTTTTATATCATACTAAAAACAAGAAAGACATCCATGTGAATTTATTATATGTAAAAGAACAAAATGAAGACCAAGTTAAAACACACTATTGTTGGATTAAAGATCTAAGTAGATTAGTAAGCAGCCAAATAACTAAATGGAGAGCTCGAAAATACTTATGTGATAGATGCTTGTTATATTTTTACTCACAAAGTGCATTAGATAAACACGAAAAAGATTGTTCCACTCACGAAGCTGTTAAGATAGAAATGCCACCGAAAGATACATACGTTGAATTTAAAAACTATCAATTTACGACGAAGTTGCCATTTACGATTTACGCTGATTTTGAATGTCTGCTACATAAGGTTATGGGATGTAAACAATGTTATCCAGAAGATGAGTCATATACCAAAAAATATCAGCAGCACAAACCATCTGGGTTCTGTTACTATATTGTAAAAAGTGATGGAAGTAAAACAAATCCTGTTGTGTATAGAGGTAAAGATGCAGCTAAGAAGTTCATAAGAATGTTAAAGAAAGAAGCCAAACAAATTTCGAACATATATAAAGAAAACAACGAATTACCATTAACAAAAAGTCAGAGAAAAGAGTTCAACAAATCCGAATCCTGCTCTTACTGTAAAGTAAAATATACACCAGAAAACAATAAAGTTAAACATCACGATCATATAACAGGAGAGTTTGTAGCTGCATTATGTAACAACTGTAACTTAAAAGTTAAAATGCCTAAGTTCGTACCAGTGATTATACATAACTTATCTGGATATGACTCTCACTTGTTTATAAAAGAGCTAGGATGTAATAAAGAACAAATAGAATTAATACCTAATAACGAGCAACGCTACATATCATTCAGTAAAAAAGTTGGAACTATCAAATTAAAATTCGTAGATTCATTTAGATTTATGGCATGTAGTTTACACAAATTATCATCAAACCTAACGAGAGAACAAATGGTGCACACACAACACTTCTATCGTGATGAAGAACAATTTAACCTTGTAACAAGAAAAGGTGTTTATCCGTACGATTATGTTAACAATTGGGATAGGTTTAGAGAAAGAAAATTACCACCAAAGGAAGCATTCTACAACAAGCTTAACAACACACATATAAGCGATGAGGATTATAAGCATGCAAAGAAAGTGTGGAAAACATTTAAAATTAAGAATCTCGGACAATACCATGACTTATATCTAAAAACCGATGTGTTGTTATTAGCAGATGTGTTTGAGAACTTTAGAGAAACATGTCTTAAAGCTTATGGTCTCGATCCAGCTTGGTATATGACAGCACCAGGTTTAGCTTGGGATGCAATGTTAAAGATGACAACTATAAAACTAGAGTTATTAACTGATTACGATATGGTATTGATGATAGAGAAAGGTATAAGAGGTGGGATTAGTCAATGCTCAAAAAGATATGTGAAAGCAAACAATAAGTATATGGAAGATTACAATAAGAATAAAGAAGATTCTTACTTAATGTATCTAGATGCCAATAACTTGTATGGGTGGGCAATGAGTCAATATATGCCGTATAAGGGATTCAGATGGTTAAGTGAAGATGAGATAAGAGAAATAGATTTCACAAGTATACCTGATGATTCTGATACTGGTTACATATTAGAAGTTGATCTTGAATATCCTAAAGAATTGCATGACTATCACAAAGACTACCCATTAGCACCTCAAAACATGTGTCCACCTGGTTCAAAACAATCAAAACTCTTAACAACAATATATGACAAAGAAAAATATGTAATTCACTATCGAAACCTAAAACAATGTCTTTCACTTGGATTAAAACTTAACAAGATACACCGAGTAATAGAGTTCGAACAATCAGATTGGTTAAAGAAATATATTGATTTAAACACGCAGATGAGAACTAGAGCAACAAATGACTTTGAAAAAGACTTTTATAAGCTCATGAACAATTCAGTTTTTTGAAAGACTATGGAAAATATTAGAAAGAGAGGTAAACCTATAAAAATAGAATGTGATCCAACAAGAGTAGAAAAACTAATTGCTAAACCAAATTTTAAAGATAGAATTATTTACACTGAGAATCTGTGTGCGATCATAATGAATAAAACAAAATTAACTTTCAATAAACCAATATATGTTGGAATGAGTATCTTAGATCTATCGAAATATTTAATGTACGACTTCCATTACAATGTGATGAAACCAAAATACCAAGACAAAATAGAAGTATGTTATACAGATACTGATAGCTATATATACCATATTCAAACAGAAGATGTGTACGAGGACATGAAAAGCTACATTGATTACTTCGATACCAGTGACTACCCTAAAGATAACAAATATAAGATACCACAAATCAATAAGAAAATACTTGGTAAAATGAAGGATGAGATTAAAGGCACAATCATAGAAGAGTTTGTGGGTTTAAGAAGTAAGACGTACAGTATAAAAGCACCCCAAATAGATTTAACAGATAAAGACTTTAAAGGTAAGTTCGATAAAGAAAAGTGTTGTAAGAAAGCTAAAGGTGTTAAGAAGAGTGTTGTGTATAAAGAACTGTCATTTAACGAATATAAGGACTGTTTGATTAGCCAAAAAGAATATTATAAGAAGATGAACTTGATTAGAAGTTATAAGCACGATTTGTACAGTATAGAAGTAAATAAGTTAGCTTTAAGTTGCGTGGATGATAAGAGATGTGTTTTAAAGGATGGGGTCAATACCCTACCATGGGGACATTATAAGATAGAAGAAAAATAGTTTTAGATTATAAGTTTTTAGATGTAAGTTTTAGATGTAAGTTTTTATGATTTTAAATGTCATAAAAGCATATGCGCAGTGTACAATATCTAATCTACTTTGCTCTCACCTTCTTTATTTAAGTTCAATGGTCAGTGGCGGCTTCATAGTTTTTGTTAGTCAGGAGTGGAGGGGGAAAGTGCGCTAGAAGTTAGGTAACCAATCTACTACTTTCCAATAAGACAGAGACTTGAAACTTTGCAAAAGGTACCTTATAATGACTTGAGAATGAAAAAGTCCTAAATTTGAGGAATGTGCTATGGGAATTTTTTATGGGAAAAAACTGTCCTTAGCCAGGAAAAAAATCGTTTGACTCACGCATTCACCAAATTGATTAGATACTTCCCAATGAGATAGAAACGTGAAACTTTGCATAAGGGTACCCTATAATGACTTGCCTGTGAAGAAAATCAGAAATGTGAAGAATGTGCTTTGAAAATTTTTATGGGCAAAAAACTGTCCTTAGTTAAACAAAAATCGGGTCGTTCACTCACTCATCAAATTGATTAAGTACTTTCCAATGACATATAGACGTAAATCTTTGAATAGAAGTACCCTATAATGACTCGTGTACATAAAAGATCCGATTGTAATTAAAGTACTATGGGAACTTTTTATGGTCGAGAAACTTTTCTTGGTCAAACGCTAATAGATTCGTCCTCTTACTCATAAAATTGATTAATTTGTTCCCAATGAGATAGAAACGTGAAACTTTTCATAAAAGACCTTATAATTGCTTAAGTGTGAAAAAATCCCAAAATGTGAGGAATGTGCAATGGAAATTTTTTCATGGGCGAAAACCTGTCCTTAGCAAAGCAGAAAACGATTGTTTCACTCACTCATCATATTGATTAACTAGTTCCCTATGAGATAATGACGTGAAGCTGTGCATAAAGTACCTTATAATGACTTGAGTTTGATAAAGGACCGTGATGTGAGGAATGTGCTATGGATAATTTTTCATTGATTTAAATTGTCCTTAGCAAAGTGGAAATCGGTTCATTCGTTCACACATCACATTGAATTGCTAGTTTTCAATGGGATAGAGACGTGAAACTCTGCGTAAGTATTTTTTGCAGGGAACGGAAAACTCTCCATAACGGCTTGAGAATGAAATTTGATGAATTTGCTATGGAAAATGTCTCATTCGCAAGGAAAGTATGCTTACAGTCCGAAATCGGGAGCGATTCCATGATTGAACGCATCATGTGCATAGTGATAATGTTGCCAATTGTCCGAGTGGTCGAGTTGGTGCCCTCCTCGCTGCTGTATTGGCTACCAGCTGCGCTTTAAGTGTATGGGGCCCTGGGTTCGATTCCCGGTGGAGGAGCCTTTGGAGTCTTAACTCTCCTCGATGTTTCTGTGTCGTTCTAGATTAATAGAAAAACAAGCTAAGGCCACTCAGGAAATTCCGTTATCCTTTCGGCTGTATAGTGTACAAATATACCGGATCCTTTGTTTACTACAGAAATTAATACTTAACATACGTTTTCCATATACTACAAACGTACTGCTCTCTTTCCCGCTTAAATGTTACCCAATGTCGTTGCAGGATGTCTGACATTTAACGGTTTTCGGTACATTATGTACGTCACCTATAAGTTACATAGGGCCATTTGTATGTTAGATCCTGAGTGCCTACATACAGTTCTTTCGTTCGTGCGGAAACTACGTTTATTCGGAACACTTATGCGGAAAATATGTTTAAAATATACTTTTTCAGTTATACGTTTAGTGTACGTTAAATCTAAAAACTAGAGTACTTACACATGTAACCAACGCTTTTATTTACGCCAAATACATTTTCTCAAGGTGCGAGTAAAATATGTGAAAGTTAGTAGTAAGTAGTTAAGCAAGTTAATGAGGCACGTTCTGTGAATCAGTTAACTTTCGAAAACTTGAGCTTAGACACACACACACTGCCGTAATTTTCGTGGTTGGAAACAAGGAAAGCTAGACAAGACTTTTCCTTTATTGTAGTCACTGGTATTAAATAGATATTGAAATTATTTTCATAAGGTAATGTAGAGGTGAGAATATTTAAAATTAATGATTTTTCGAAGAAATGTTAAATCCAATTGCTGGAATTTATGTGAGACTAGCAAAAAAAATTAACCTATTTCGTAAATATATGGTACCACGAGTTATATTATGGTTACCATAGTCGTTATGTAAAAATGTTCTTGATGCTTCGTTTCTCTATCTGTGAACAGCATGCGAATATCTTACGTATCAGCGTTTTCATCAACAGTGAATTTCATGCCTTTCCAAAATTTGCCCTCCTGTGGGTTCTCCCTTACAACTTTGCTTTGGTTCGGTCTACTTCCTCACACCTCTTATGCTCACAATACCCGAATTTCAAGTTTCGTTTCCTATTTCAACTATCTAAAAGATAAGATTTTGTATTCCACGAAAATTTCTATTTAAATAGCATAGGGATTTTTTCATCTCCATTTAGACACCTTAAAAATTAAAAATATTCACTTTTAGCAATTTTCTTGTAGGTTCGTTCTTTGAGGCTACAATCATACCAAATTTCATCATTCTATTTCTGCCGGAAGTGGCTAAACATTTTGGGGAGTAGAAGTTGTCCAATATGAATAACGTGGAAAAGGTTTTTCTGTTCCCCATAAAACCACTCTAAAGTTGGATTTTTTAAACTTTTACTGACTGACCGTAGGCAATACTGACGAAGACTCTCAAACATACCGTATTTCAAGTACCTAAAATATGAGATTATTACTCCAAAAGAGGCCCATTTAGATAACATGTTGAATTTTTTCATCTCCCTTTTAGACTCCCTAAAAGTTAAAAAATCTTCATTTTTGGCAATTTTTCTATCGATTAGTTCCGAAAAGCTAAAATCACTTCCAATTTAATGATTGTAGCCCTACAGGAAGTTCCGTATAATTTTGGTGTGTAAAAGGTGTCCCATATAAATACCATTTGATCGATTTTTCAGTTCCCAATAAAACCACTCTATAGTTGGAGTTGTTTATTTTTACTCATTTACTTAGGTATTACTAACTAAAACGTGCAAGCATACCAAATTTTAATTTTTTATTCCAATTCCAAGTTCCTAAAACATGAGATTATATGTCCAAAAAAGACCATTTTAAATAACATGGGGACATTCTTCATCCCCCTTCATTACCCATTATGACGTGAATCTGAAGCACCCCTTTAATTTATGTAAGTTTATGTAGTTTTATATACAGTTAGGATATGTTGGTGGCAAATATAATTAAGATTACAAGGTGTTTGAAATGTGTATATCATTGGAAGGGAAACCAGAGGCAGTATGAAACTGCGCAACATTCGCGTTATGTAATGAACTCCGTTTATTCGCAATATTTAGGAGTAGAAAACGACTAAGTATGTTAAACACCATCCGTGTCTAGTGATGTAGCATCGAGGATTCTAGTGATGTAGCATCAAGGTTTTTTGAGCCCTGTTGATACTCTTCATATTTAGGTAATGAAAAATGAGATGTTAGCGATCGTGAGTTTGAAGTTTGGGTAAATGTCTCGTTTGGACATAACTCTCTGGCAGATATTTAATAGAATAAATCCTTACCGCTGGTCTAGTGGCTAGCATATGTTCCTTTCTTGTACAGGGTCCTGGTTTCGATTCCCGGTTAGAGAGTGCTTGGGAACTAATGTTGCATGTGACTCCTTTAAAAATGTAGAATTCTAAATTAATCCCAACAATATGCCACAATTGAGAATCCCAATATACGATATTGACAATGTCAGCTATAAGAAAAAGTGAAATATGAACAAAAACACCAGAGGTGCAAAAAGTGCAGCCAAGTTTGTCAGCCTCAAAAGTGTTGAGATGTTGATGGGTGAGCTAAGTTCCTTGGCCACTGTATATGAAACGAACATTGAAACTTGTCGCGATGTGTCAAGAAAAAATATGTTAAGGAACCTTAGGGATAGTGGTGGTGTTCAAGGTGGGTTTGGAACCACCACCAACCTTAGGAATATTAACTTTGCTAAGGCGCTAAGGCACATACAGTATACTACAGTACGGTTGCTAGTTCAAAACACAGACAAGGAAAACATATTCCTCCACGAAGTGTCAAGGTAAATGATGTTAAAGAGCTTTAGGGATGGTGTTTGTGAGCGTGGTGGATTTGGAGGTCACCATTAGCCTTAAGGCTGAAATGTCCCGGCCGTGAAACTAGGACCAGACATCTTAATGTATTCTAATATGTTAGACACTTTGCGCCAAGTTCCAGTGTTCGTTTCAGATGCAGTGGAACTTGGCTCATCCATCCTCATCTCAACACTTTTGGAGACAGACGAATTATACTGCAATTTTTGCTCATCTTTTGTTCTTCTCATATCAAATAATCTTACTTTGACTGGAACTGTAAGGAAAAGCAAGAAAATTATCTCCCCAGAATCAATGAATCCAAAGAAAAAAGACAAGTCGCCAGCATTTGCGTTTACAAAAGATATGGCCCTTGCATCTTTCCTGTGAAAGCCTGTGTTGTTTTACTTTCTAGACAGCATCACGATTACACTATTCTTGTAGACCATAAGAACAAAATAACTGAAATTATAGACCACTATAGTAAAACAAAAACTGTTCTAGATGTCATCGATCAAATGATCGCAAAATATAAGTGCAGCAGGTCGACTAAGAGGTGGCCAATACGCTTATTTTTCAACGTTCTGGATACAGCTGTCCTCAATTCCCACATCTTGTGGTCACATGTCAAACCAAAATTTCGAAACAGGAGAAGAGAATTTTTGCTCAGTTGTCTAGGAGATTAGTACAGCCGTACATAGAAAGAAGATATGCTGAGAATACGCAACTTCCTCTCCTAGTGCAGAAGGCTATGAAGGTTATCCTCATTTCCGAGGGAAATGACACACGTCCAACAGAGGAACATAGATGCAGGAAGCGCGGACGTTGCTACTTGTGCGAAAGAAAAATGGACAAGAAAACTGATTTCATATGCGGTCTTTACATATGAAAGCAGCATTCAACAAAGCATGCCCAGATAAATGTGTGCGATGCTAATCGAATTTTGTATCATGCAGTGCACACGTTATTGCATTTCAAAATATGGTATCATATTGTTTAACCCTTAGAATCCCAGAAAAGAATACTGACGAACTGTCAAACATAATACTTTGGTCCATTGGACCCCACATGGAAGTCCTAGGGTTAAATTTATTACTATTTTCAACAAAAGCTGAGCAAGTAAAGAAAGTAAAAATTTTACCATTTTCCCCCATTAATAAGGTAAGAAATTAGTCGGGGTACAAAATGTACCCCGCTCGGATTTCCCGACACAAAAGGAGGTCCGGTTTCTAAGGGCTAAGTAGTTATTATCGGATTACGTTCATTGTTAAAGAATTGAGAACAATAATTTGGTAGGAAACTTATAAACAAATGCTTTAGTATTTTGACTATGTAGAGATTAAACAAATTAGTGTGGGGGTATTCGAATCAAAAAAACTAAAGATGGAGTGTATAATCAAATTTCCTATAAGCAATCATAATTAATGGTTTCAAAAGTCATATTTATTTAAAATGGTTACTGGAAACCATCTTATTTTGTTCACAATCAAGAGTATATATTTTTTTTACTTTCTTACACTTTTAATAAATAAATAAAATGAAATCTTTCAGTTTTACGTCCGACTATTATGCCCGATACACTAACTTAAAACAGATCACTTTATAAAGTTCAATTTTAAGATGAATGAATGAAATGGAAAATGAAGAAAGTGGTAGACGGGAAAACCACGGACATGATATCTGCTCACCACAAAGGTAGCTGGGATCTAGCTAAAGACATAGGCTCACGAAGTGAATGCTCTACCACTTCACCACTTTCTAATAATTAGTTTTGTATGAAATCAAATCATAAAAGGCAGGAGTTACCGCCGGAAATTGAACTTGGGTTTCTTATAGTATCAAAATTTTGTTTGTAGGGTCTCATCAAGAATCCAAACCATATGAGGCAAGTACTGAAAATCAAACATAGGTTTTCCACAACATCGAAACGTTTTGTGAACGGTTGAATTGGGAAGCAAACCTAGGTACGGCTCACCATCGAAACTTCGTTCGTGGAAGTCTTACCGGCACAGGACTGCATTCGGTGCCATCAGGAACCCAATATAGTTCTTGTATACTAGACACCGTATGCTAATCATAAAGAAACCACGAAAAAAAACTCTATAGTGTTCAGAGTTTGAATTTTTCAAAACGATAGGCAAAAAAGTGAAGATTAGAACCACATATTGCTTCAATGACAATCAAGGTATCATTTTCTCAATGCGAATTTCTTATTTGATTTATCACTATTACAATAAATTTAAACAAAGCAATATAAGACGTACTTTATAAGGGAACCTGGCCACATATAGTGTTGTAAAATGTCCGAAAATTTTGAACCGGCTTTTAAAAAGCCGTTTTTTCCGGTTTCTTTCCGGAAAAAATGGAAAAATTTGGGAAAATAAAAATATCTTTATATTAGGTTACTTTTACTAGTAATCGGATATTTTTTTTTGAACGCGTGAAAAATGTAAATTGAGGTATTTCAGTATTGTGAATATTTACTAAAGAAGCATTCGAAAATAAAATTGTTGTAAATGTTCTGGAAAATAAACAGTCTGCACTCATTTCCTTTATGTGCCTTTTGGTCGATTAGGCCTACTACTGGTTGTGCATTAATTACATTAATTTTATAATTGCATACACATCTACCATCATGAAGGGTTTCTGTTGTAACAAATACGGCTCTTGAATGAAACTGAGTTCTTAAATGTGCTCATTGATCTAGTGAAGTTTTGTTAACTTTAACCAGATTACTTCTTAATAGAAAGAGCAGTAGGCAGATTTCACTAATACTCATGCACTAAGACATATAATTACTATTACTTAATATTCAAATACAAACTTTAATATAAACTTTATGTACAAAATTTTGTATGTAAACAAATACATGTTTTCAAATGCGACAAATTATCTTAAGTATATATAAAACTACATGAGCTGACATAAATTATTGAGCTTTTCCTGTAGGGCTACAATGATTAAATTTGGCATGATTGTAGCTTTCCGAAACTAATCCACATTAAAACTGCCAAAATTGAATATTTTTAACTTTTAGGAGGTCTAAAGAGAAGATGAAGAATTTCTCCATGTTATTTAAACGGGCCTTTTTTTTGGCAAATTTAGGAAATGTGAAGAGCAAATTCAAGCAATTCACTGTTGATTCAAACGCTGATAGACAAGAAATGCGAGGCTGTAGGCCGAGCGAACTCGGGGGTCTGGAGGAGAAGCGCCTAGCTAGCCAAAGGCTAGTCTACATATATAAAATGAAAGTGACTATATTTTTAACTTAACAACTCTTGAACCACCAGAATTATCTCCATAAAAAAATTCACCTAGATGAGGTTCAGGCCTGAGATGGATTTTCCCATTTCACTTTGAAAGTGCAACTTGGAGGAAGGAAGTGTGGATATATATATTGAAATTTACTGATCTTACTGTGGAACACAGAGTTTTCGGAGTTGCTGAGATAAACAGTTACATTTCCGATGAAGCTTAAACTCAAATTCAGCACTGCAACTTGAAGAAAGGGGAAGGAGATACATGAAATGATCAAAAATAATCGATATTTGTGTCAAATCCATAGTTTTCGTGGTTGCTGAGATGAACAGTAACATATCCGGCGCTGTTTAAAAAAAATCAGGACGAAACTTAGGGGAGAAGAAGGGGAGATATATATATAAAAATGGCTGAAAATAGCCTATATCAGTGTCGAATCCATAGTTTTCGGGGACGCTGAAGTGAACAGTGACACTTTCAATGCCGTTTAAATCCAATATATCCCCGCAAACTGGGAGAGGAGGGAGATATATATATAAAAATGATGCTAAATGATCAATATTAGTGTGAATCCATAGTTTCCAGGGCCGCTGAGATGTACAGTGACACTACTAATGCGTTTTAAATCCAAATTCAGCGCCGTGACCTGGGGGTGGGGGACATATAAAATGATCAAAAATGATCGATATTTGTGTGAAATTTATAGTTTACTTGGTTGCTGTGATGAACAGTAACACTTCCGATGCTGTTTAAATCCAAATTCAGGCCTGCAACTTGGGTAGGAAGAGATGTATAAAAATGACTGAAAATGGCCGATATCAGTGTCAAATCCATAGTTTCCGGGTCGCTGGGATGAGGAGTGACATTTCTGATGCTGTTTAAATCCAAATTCATCCACACAACTTGGGGGCGGGGAGATAAATATGATCGAAAATGACCAATATTAGTGTCGCATCCATAGTTTTTGAGGTCATTAATACTTCCGACCCCGTTTAAATCAAAATTCATCCTCGTAACTTGGGGTTGAGGGAGAGTTGAAATAAATATATATTTATATAAATGATCAAGAATGACTGATATTGGTGTCAAATGCATGGTTTTTGGAGTCCTGAGATGAAGATTAACTCATCCGATGCTGTTTAATTCCAAATTCAGCGCCGCAATTTGGGGGAGGAAGAAGGGTTGGACATATAACAATGACAAAAATGACTGATATTTGTGTCGAATTCATAGTTTTCGGGGTGGCTGAGATGAACAGTGACACTTCCGATGCCGTTTAGATCCAAATCCTTCCCCCATTAGTCATTTCTAAAGGGGGAAAGTGACATGTAAGAGTAATTGAAAATGACGTGATACGAGTGTCGAATTCATAGTTTTTGGAGTCCCTAAGTTCATAGGTGACAGTTTTGGTGTCCCTTATATCCAAAATGAAACGTATTCTCCCCATGCGAAGAACAGTTATTCTGATAGTCTTTAGGGGGTCTAATAATGAACAACGGAAATTTCACATGTTAAATTATTTAATATACTTGTCGCTGCTCAAATTTACGCACTTGTGTGGTGTAAGTGGGTATATGCAAATAAGATGATCTCCCTTTTTGAGTTTTTCGAAAAATATAATTACAAATAAAAAAAGAGGTATTTTTATCATAAATCAGAAAAGTAAAAGGTAAAATTAAAAGGTGTTGCCTTAAGTATTTTCCTGTTAGCGAAATACGTTGTATATATATATATATATATATATATATATATATATATATATATATATATATATATATATATATATATATATATATATATATGCTGCAGACACGTTACAGCAAATAAGATTAGTATCAGGAGAGGAAATTGTTTTTAATTATATTTTCCGGGTTTTGTCAATATTTCCGAACTAAATATATTTTTAATGCATTCAAAATTTCCGGAAATTTTACACAGCACAAGAAAGATACGTACCTCCCTAAAATATATATTTGATTATAACATACTGGTATTAACTAAAATTATTCTGGCTCTGTTATTTCAACACTTCCCTGCCTTAAAACGGTAACTTTATACGATTACTTAACCCTCCAGTAGTCGCGCCGCGGTCAAAAGGACCGCAGGGAAATTATTTTTGATCGTGTGTCCATTCTGTTTGTCCGACAGACTTCTCCGTCTAGCTAATCTTCCGCCTCACCTTCCCGAACATTCCTGCTCAATCACTCCGTTATCGGTTGTTTAGTTTAACTACTAGTGATTGTTTAGTGATTCTGCGGTGCTTTCCACCGCGCGACTAACCGTGTAATGTTTTTTTCCAGTGTTTCGCTCTGCACGTGACCTTTGCTTTGGAGATGTTTTAAGCTTTATAAATATAAATATTATTTTAATTAACGGAAGAGAGGTCGACAGAGTTAACAAAGTGATACCAAGTGTGAAAAAAGAGAAAATTAGAAATGAACAGCTTAAAAGAACGGAGGGAATTGTTAGGAATGGACTATTTGGATAAATCAGCCGAGATGACCTCATAACAAATAACAAGGATCATAACACACACACACACACACACACACACACATATATATATATATATATATATATATATATATATATATATATATATATATATATATATATATATATATATATATATATATATGAACACGAAAGGTGAAGTGAGGAGTCTGCGAGCGAGTCTGAAGATCTTAAACCCAGAAATAACCAGCAATTCCCCGAATGTAGTCAGAGCAGGAGAGGACGAAATAAGCGACGACGAAGTGTAGAACAGTGTAAATTTGAAGATAACCTAAAATAATTCAATGTAGTGCTGTATAGGTGGAGTTTCAAAATAACAGGACCGTAAAATAATTCAATGTAAATTTGATTTGATTTCAATTTAGCGCCCTTTTCAGCATCAAGGCTATGTAAGACGTGGATCTACTGCTTAACGTTTGATCCGAACCACATGAGCTCTCACCGGGAATCGAACCCGGAAGTCCAACGCAAAAGGCGTGTATGCTAACCGATTAGCTACGAGTGAGCTGTAATTGAATGTAAAATGCGCTGTGAAGCTTTGTTTTAGTGTTATGTTTATATAGTACATTTTTTACTAATTTACTATTGCATTTCTAATTTTAGACGAACTAGAGTTGACAAGAACAAAAGAGCTTCATCAGATTTAGAATTTTCAATAAAACCAGTACGTAGTTTTCTATCTAAACAAATACGTAGCGAAAAGAAATCATTTTATTCCAAATAAGAAATAAAAAAAAACAGTACATGACTAATTGTAGGTTCCTCTAATAGGTATTACTGTAAAACTTATAATAATAAAAATGTTATTCCCTCTTAATCAGAAAATATATTAAATTACGTTTATAATACAAGAAAAACGTTTAAAACGATATTTGCAACACATTATGTTCGTGCGGTCCTTTTGACCGCGCGCGACTACTCGCGTTACTTTTTCAGCGCGACTTCTGGAGGGTTAAGATAATTTAAATCAGGTCTATATTATATTTTAAGATCATATTTTATATTTCCTTATAGGATTATATTTTAGAATCTTTTGTAGCCATACCTCCAATCTGTTACGATGCTAACTTTAAAGAAGTGGTACAAATATATTTGTTGCCACAAAATTTCCCTATTCTAATATAAGAAACGTAACTACTCAATGATCTTAACTGCAAACTAGTAAATTTAAAATTGTTTTCATTTTAAAAGCATATTGTAGTAAAATATTCGAAATTTTCAATTTTTCTAAATTTTCCGTTTTTTACAAGCTCGGGAAAAGAAACCGTAAAACAAATGAAAACTTTCAGTTTTATGTCCCAAAGTTAGGCTAAAGGAGACCATGATGAGAAATGAATGAAGAAAGTGTAAGGAAACCCACGCATTCGGTGTTTGTCCAGCACAAAATCCAAAAATTTAAAAGGAATTCGAGGGCCTGGGATGGAGCCCAGGACCCCACGCAAGGAGATGTAGTATATTAAACGAATAGAAATGAAGTTTTTGTAATGTTAACATTTAAAGGAATTAGCTTGAAATACGTATATAAAGGGTCTTGTAAATGAGTGTATCAGTGTGAAAAGGAAGAAAACAAACTATTACTTGTATGTTAAGTAACATTCCAACATTCAGCTGAAGAAAAGGTAACTTGTTTTTTGAACCTGGGACTGCGTGGACAAAAGGCGAAAACAATGATATTTTATTTGTTTATTTATCTAATTAACAATCACCAGATACAGGTCAGAAACCATTTTATACTAGATATCTAACAGCAAGAACAACAACAAGGGAAATGATTTGGGAAGGTATTGGCAGGACCTGTTTTAGCAGGTGGCATCCCGGCATTTGCTTGCTAGAACTGAGAAAATCTCCATTTAAGATACCACGTGTTCGGAGGAAGGAGTTGAACCCGAATCCTCACAAATTTGAGACTAAGCTTATACCACTTAGCTACTATTCATGATCAGTTTAACGTCCCATGATTATAGTTCTTATGCAAACGGATTGGTGGAATGTGGATACGGGAGAAACCGTAACTTTCCTCAATTCAAAACAACACATGCACAAAAGGAGAACACTCTACCACTGAGCCAATGCACCCTCGAAAAAGTTTGAATTCAATATTATAGTTCGTAAGGTCCTTGATTTATCAAAAAGAAAGAAAGAAAAGAAGAACAGGAAAAACAGAAAAAAAATCTACGTTAGCTTCATGGGTTTTCGGAACATAACCCTATATTTGATAACTTACACTTTATTTTAATATTTCTGAACAACAATATAGTATCTCACACTGCATTCAACTATTTCCAAACATGTTAGTCTTGAGATTCCATAGGAATTGAATTAACAGAGTTTAAACAGCTTACATTAATGCCAGTATGTTGCTGAAGAAGTTTTGAATTATGTTGTTTTTTTTTTTCAATTACAATTTTGAAAACTACTATTTAACATCGAATATGTTACATATTACGAAAGAATACAAAATAGGAACTGATAAATGTATAAACTAAGAACGATGTTTTAATAAATTCCTTAAACTAATAATGATTAATGTGTAACGTCTTACAGTGACCTTACTAAAATTTTATAAAAATTGAAACTTTATTTTATTTCCAAAAGCATTGAATTTAGAGGATTAGCCAAAATTTAGGGAATAAATACAGAATCTTTTTCTGTTTTGAAAATACTAAAGGTATAAAAATAATTGATAGTTGTATTTATAGCATATTCCGTTTATAAGTTCTGTAGCTTTTCATTAAAATCCTAACTTATTTCTCTTAAACTTAATTATTCCTGTTCTGAAAGAACTTTGTTATTAAACTTGAGTCTGAATCGATAAATTGTTCCGAAAATATAAAAAGATAACAAATCCTTTGTAGATAAGATCACGAAAACTAAAAGCTGTTCGGATCAATTCCAAATATTTTGTGGAGCATTAGATCGCTGGCCGTTCTCTGGGGCGTCGATGCTACCAAGGGGTCCCAATTAGAATATGGGAGGTCATCTCTTGGGCTCCACGGAGGTACGCACGTGCCTTCATTACTCATCGAGCTAGGAGTTAACTCTATGCTTTCTCTGTGGGAATGTCCTATTTCTTCCTCGGAGAGGGTTCTTCTTCAGCTTGCAGCCCTTTCAATTAGTATTCTAACCAAGATTCCCGTAGAACATCGTCGTCTCCGGATTCGGCAGTACTAACGTTGCCATCCGACAATTTAACCCGCTTAACGTCATCGAGCAGATTATCTATACTATCTAGATGCGCCAGTTTTTCTTCCAAAGGCATAATTGAGTCAAACATGGCGGGGTTGGTGTGCGTAGCAATGCTACATAACACTTTGAAGTCGGGATTCGTCTCAATTCTGATCATTTTTGGAAACCTAAAGTCCGTCTGAACACTAGCGTCCGTTCTTCCCACGGGAGAATCAGTTTGAATCTCAATATCAAACTTCCCTATTATATGATCTGTGGGTAATAAGTCCTCGTTGGAAATAATCGGGTCTGTCTGAAAAAGGAATCCAATCTTTCTACACCCGGGTCCGAGCAACTAACCACGGTGGGAAGTACTTTTTTTTATATTTCTTTCCTTTAATCAGGGTCGGGATTAAGGCTCCTATCGCTTGCGATAGGTCAGTTTGTAATCACGTTTTGAGCTGTTCTACAACTAATCATCCTGACTTTTATTCGAGCAGTACGAATGATTTTCTTTGAGTTCTTTGTGTACTTCCTGATCAGAGGCTGTGGGTTCGGTACCTGTTTCAGCCAAGAGAGACTGAACAGTTACACCCGACTCTTTAACCGCATTTATAATAACAGTCTCAGGATTCTCGAAGGCAAACTGTTCTAACACAGGTTGAATTGGAAGCTCAGAAGGCCCATATTTCACAGGAAAATAAATCGCTTCCGGACTGACAGGTGTATGCGAAGAGAATAAGTTGTCGTTCTTGCTACCATCTTCGATTTTATGAGTTTCAGTGTTTGTAATTTCAGTTTCGGTTTCTTTGATATTAACGAGGTTCGAGTCTATATTTGAGGGAACGCCTGGCGTCGATTCTAACTCAACAGTGGCCCTAGGGTCAACCTGACCAGCTACAATTTGCTCTGGTAGTTCTAATTCCTCTTGTAAATTTCTTTCATTTTTTAAATTCCTAGCATTCATTCTAGGCGGTGTTTCGTCTATTTCGGAGTCAAGCATTAACGTTCTAGGCAAGGGAACAGAGTAGATGTCCCGGCGTACAGAAGGTCGAGTCAGCGAAAATTGATCTTGTTTTCGTAGAAATCGATATCATTTCCTGGAATTGGGAGGCAAGTTTCGACAAGACTTTAGTTGCTATGTTCATAGCCTTTTACGGCTACCACAGAAGCGCGTGGGAAAATTTTGGTTTATTTGAACCCCCGTCACCCCCTACTCATCTTTAGTTGCTATGTTCATAGCCTTTTACGGCTACCACAGAAGCCCGTGGGAAAATGTTGGTTTGCTGTTGCTATGCTCATAGTCTTGGACGCCTACCAGATGTAAGAAACAAGATAAAACATGCCTTTTTCGTGTTCTTGTCGTTTATTGGCTAATAATTTGAATCCCCAAACCCCCCACCCCTCCTGCGAAGAGCGTAAGCGGAACGTATGGGTTTGTGTAGATCATTCTGTTAGCAGCTGTTGCAAAGGAAGAAACGTCAAAATTTAAAGATGTCATCGTCAATGAGTTTATTAGATAAGCTTAAGAAGCCATCAATGGTACCCTTTTCAAAAATGCGAGATTTGGAGATTGGAGTACCATTTCGTATTGTAAACTGTGAGATAATTACAACGGTATATGGCAGGAAAGCATGTGTGACATTTGAAGGAGGCGAAAAAGTGATTTTACCTGGACGTTGTACTGAAAAATTGGAAGCAGATAATGGTGCATTATTAACGTATTTATAAAGTGGGAATGTCTGTTTAATATATAAAGGGATGAAGATTAATGTATCCGGACGTAACATGCACAATCTTGAATTTACTGAACTGGTTGACTCATCGTAAGTGTATGGTAGCATGTACAAACAAGATGAAACATGACTTTTCCTCTTCGCCCCCTACCTCTTCACGCATGCGCAGTCATCTGTATGCATAGTGTCGTTATTCTGTACTGACCAGTGACTGGAGCAGTGTTGCCACAGTCCTATCTCTGGAGTGGGCTGAAAAATAGTACCAAATTGAAACAAAAAGGGCTGAATTAATTATTTTATACCAGTGACCCAGGCGGGGGTTGTCATAATGCTACTTTTAAGGGCTCCAAACTTTGGGATGGGTTTTATTTATATATATAAAATAAGAAAATTTCCTCTTCTGGGGGGCAATAGCCCCAATCCCCCCTGGATCTGCCCCTGGCCCTATAACACGAAACTAAAAAAGGCGAAGTTCTAGAACACTCCCACCCCCTATTCCAAAAGAGCAAATGAAGAAAGTGTTCTTTTTAAAAATTACTTATTAAAAACATCTAAATAGGAGGAACCCGAACAACCTTGGAAGTAGATGAAACTTTTCTCGTACATAGGAAGTATAACAGAGGCCGCATATTAAAAGGGAAAACAGTTATCATCTTCGGCACATATTGTAACGAAACCAAACGCTCCTTTATTTCAAAGTGACCAATAAACCAAAAAAGTATTATAGCCATATATGAAAAAATATAAAACTAGGAACAAATCAATCATCTCCGAGTTCGTGTATAAACAGTACGTTATAATAAAATATTAAAATATAAATTACACTGGTAGGCAAAATGAATTTTTTTTCGCTCCCACGAACAAAAATAGGTGATTCCTATAGGTTTCGAGCTCCTGAGTTCGAATCCATAAACCGTTTTTCTCCAGGACGTACAGTTTTCAGGGAGGACGTACAGGTTTCAATATCCGCCCAAAGATGCTATTCTCTACCCTTAATAATTTGCACGTTATAATTTAAATATCAATATAAATTATGAAGATAAAACTGCATAAAAAGTTTAACACTTACGTATCACTTGGTTTTCCTACTCCTCTTGTAATTACTACAGGGTGTCTCGCGTGTCACATTCCAACAGAAGTCTGCCAACATATTCACACTCCATTTACCACTGTAGCGCTTCTCCATGGTAGCTATTTGCTGGTGAAACCTTTTTCCGTGTTCTGTAAAAGACCTCCCCCAAGCTGTACATTTCAGGGAAGAAGTCCAGGTGGCAATGCAGGAAGTGTAACTTTAGGGACATATTACATCCCATGTTACGAAATGAAGTAATTAACCTGTCCACAATGTCTTTGTAATCAGGTGACTTATGATTCCCTAGAAAGTTACTGCACACTTCTCGAAAGGTCTCCCAAGCCTCACTTTCCACTTCATTAGGCTTAGAAGAAAATGTACTATTCTTAAAAACGTCTCTGATTTGAGGTCCCGTAAAAACACCTTCTTTCACCTTGGCCTCTCTGAGTCTTGGGAATAGTTTTCTGAGATGATTAAATGCTTCACCATCCCGGTTGAGGACCTTGACGAAGACCTTCATGACCCCTAATTTGATATGAAGGGGTGGTAAGAATATTTTCTCCGGATCCACAAGACGTTCATTAGCCACGTTCATCTCCCCTGGAACCAGTTGCTTCCTTGGCGGCCATTTTGTGATGGTGTACTGATCTTTGGCTCGACTATCCCAATGACACAAGAAGCAGCAGTGCTTTGTGTAACCTCCTTGTAAGCCGGTGAGGACGGCAATAACCTTAAGGTCAGCGCATACAGACCACTGGAACTGTTCGTACTTTATTTTCTGCAATAGGTTTTGCATGTTCTTGTATGTTTCTTTCATATGTACAGCATGAGCAATAGGAATGGCTGGCTTTTCATTGCCATTGTGTAGTAACACTGCCTTGAGACTTATCCTAGAGGAATCTACTAATAGCCTCCAATCTTCAGTGTTGTAGTTCAACTTCAGTTGTCCCATAAGCGATGGAATGTCACTGCAATACACCAAATCACCATCTTTTGTAAAATTAGGAACTAGGCTCACTTCTCTTTTCCTATACATCGATATATTCACATCTTGGTTAAGTATATTCCATTGTTGAAGTCGTGATGCAAGCAACAGGGCCTTAGACTTGGGAAGGTTTAAGTCTCTGATCAGATCATTCCGCTCTTCCTGACTTATCACATGTGGTTCATTAGTGTCAGGCACTGGAGCGTAATTGGGATCTGACTGTGTACTCGAAGATTGTGCAACATCCTCACAAGCAGCAGGTTCTTCATCGGATGAAACATTGCACAGGGTGTATGAGTCTGGTGGTACGGGTACAGGCAGACAAACATCATATTTCACAGGTCTCCTCGCGGAATCCAAGTTAGGATACTGTATTTTATGCTTCATGTTTTTTGAGAAACCTTTTATATTAGTCAGGCAGAAGTAACATTCTGAAACATGATCACGAAGCTCGCGCCAAACCATAGGTACGGCGAACGGCATCGATTTATGTGTACCTTTCAACCATCCTGTAAGTGTACCCGCACACGAGTTACAACTTTGTTTCGGAGCGCAAGCGCGATCCTGGTCGCCGATTTTACACCCGAAGTACAGATGGTAGGCTTCAGGAACGGTGACAATGGCCTTCTTTGTCCCTTGAAAATCACTTCCCCACATATGTAGCAGAATGAATCTGTCGAATTGTCAAGTTCTCGGCATGTTCGTTTAACACAAACGTCAATATTTCACGCAGTAATATTTTTCAACTACGGTATACACAGACACAGCGTAACACCACCTTCTAATACGAAGATCAACAAGAAACTGGTTTCACGCGGCAACGTGGTGTATGTCTTGGCGCCTTTTTTCAACAATCTGTCTGTCGTCTAGACAAAAGGGAGCCGACGAATGATCGCAAGTTGATTACGAAAACTTTCTCCGTCAATAACGCCTAGGTTTTAGTGTATGCAGTGTGGAACGACAATAAATCTTTGCAACCCAAGGGGAGGAGGTACGTTTCCGGGAGGTCGTGAGCTAGAGAAAAGAATGTTCCTGGGATATAGCCTAGTAACAGTTCTTGGATTAAGATAAAAATTCAGAATTATGTACTCCAAACACGGAAAACACATATTAAATACGAAAAATACGATTTTTCTGTCAATTATGGAAACAGCACCCCGCCAAAAAATAAATAAATAAATAAATAAATAAAACACGTGCTGAAACTTTCTCGATGAGATATTCATAATCAGCGTCTCGAAATCTATCCGGTACACCCTTTCACCCTCGTGGGAGGATTTTCATGCCGACCATTGTTATTGCACCTTATTCTCGCTTATTTCAAGACCAAAGAAGGATAATAGACTGAAAGAATACAAGGTAAGTTAACTGACATTTGTAAAAAATGTAAAACCGGTCCAGGGTCCTAGAACCTTCCATGAAAGACATCAAAAGAAATAGATGTAGGGAAAGTCTTACTGACATTTTTGAAAATGTGACATGTATTTGTTAAATTGTGCTGAATTGGGTAGAATTGTACCAACTTCTTCACAAAAGGGGCTGAAAATGCCAGCGTGGTACCAACGGGCCGCCGAATGACAAAAAGGGCTGAATTTGGTACAATTGTACCAGGTGTGGCAACAGTGGACTGGAGTAAAATGTCTTTGAGTGCTTGTGCATCAACTATGAACACCAAGAAAGAGTACTTGTTAAATGTTGAATATGGACTTAATTCAATGAAAACCAAACTAATTTGTATTGGACTGGATAGTGATACATTTGATTCGTGTTGGCAAAGGACTTGTGTTTGGAGTGGAGTTAAATTTGGCAGAATGGGAGAAACTTGTACATTTGACCACATTTGTTACGGACTACTTAAATTCTCAAGTGGAAATTACATTTATAAAATCTCTTGGTCGAAAAAACGAACTGGTGGTGCGAAAACTAATGGGTCAAAAATTAGTAATGTTAGAGAAGAAAGGGACACTTCATGCTCTTCGAAAAACTGTGTACTTAACTTCAAGTGATTGGCTTTATTTCTTGGAAATATTACCATGTATTGAGCATGCTGTGAAAAACAGTAAAGTTTGTAGTGTTGTGCTACGTGAATATTTTGACATGTGTTCAGATACTATTCGTAATCATGTACAATTGCAGTGTCTTACATGCAGAGGACTTGCCGGAATACATACCTGTGTAGATGAACAGAGTATTATTAATCGTATGAACATCAGTTTTCCAAGTGTCTCTCTTGATAAGAACAGTGGTGTGAACATTGATGGTGAACGATTAAAAATTGGAAATGAAAGTATTTTGCAAACAAAAACTCATAGATTCAATTATGGCTGATTTATTTGATAGTGTATCGACACAGCCATGGTGGGGGGAAACCGAAACTCAACCTTCGGAGGGTATCAATGAAGTGAACGTCTCTTCATAAAGAAGAACAAAATTGATTTGTTTTTTTCATGTATACTAAACAACGTAATATCAAATGTAATAAAAATATATATAGTGAAAAGTGAAATGTTTTATTTGTGTGTGTGTTTTCTGTTCGTTTCATACACCTGAATATGATAGGATTTTTAATTTTTTATACGAAAAAAATCCTAACATATTTTTTTTCATCGTATATTATAAGTGATACGTATAATAATAATAATAATAATCATAATAAATTCAAATTCTTGAAATGAATGTTAAAATAAAAATTAATATTTGAAATTATTATTATTAGTACTATACAACTTTGTCTTAAGTATGATAGGACTTTTTTAATTTTTAAAAAAAGGAACTAAAATAATTAATATTAAAATTTTAAAAACAAAAGTCCTATAATAATAATAATATTGAATTAACATACTTCATTTAATTTACGAAAGAATAACCGATTAAGTATTTGAATTCATTATGTAGTTATGTGATTACATCATTGAATTAAATATCAGTTTTAGAACCTAATTTTTAAAAAAAAACACTATGAAATTCTTTAATTCAATGACTTAAAAATATGTTTTATGATATCTGTATTTAATTACATAACTGCTCATATAACATATTTATTTATTAATAAACGGAGAAAATAAGAAATAAAACATTTGTTTTCAAAGACGAAAAAGAATACAAAGTGTTTATTGCTGATGAAACTATTTACACAATTAAAACGACGGTAAGTATAGTACATTTTAAAAGAACGTTAGATTTTTTTTCATTGTTCATGTGATGATAACTTCACAACTGCCATATACTGTTCACTGATGATGACTATACACAGTTCAATTAATGATACTACTACTGTTGATGATGGTGATGAAACGTAGATAGAATTCAATATGTACAATGATGATGATGTCCATACACACGATGACGATCTTTTACTCTCTGAAATGAAAAAAAAATGAAAAACAAACTTAAAATTTATTTTATCTATAATCATGAAATAGAATAAAACAAATAATAATACATACAAACACACTATAATAAAGAAGAAGAAGAAGAAGAAATGACTACCTGCAATAATATGAAAAGAAAGTAATCAAAACAAACGAAGAAGAAGAATGAAAAACATGATTACCTGTAAAAGTAAATACAGCAAGCGACGATCATTTTTTTCTGGAGTTGATGAGAAAGTGTAATGAAATTCATTTAAGGACTTTCCTTTAGCTTTGAAGCATAGGAAAAGATATGAATAATGCCCACATAGGGACGATTTCACACTTTGAATTTGTTTATTAATAAATGTATAAGAAGTGGAATTTCTACGTAGAAACGGAACATGTTGCATTACATATGGAGGAAATCCAAATGTATCGAAGTAGTGGGCACGTCCGTCAGTATGAATATATACTGAAATCCAGTGTGTGCCAAGTTTGTTCGAGGGATCTGTATTTATGATGATAGCTGCAGGTAGTGGAACATGTTCTGGTAATTCATTGGCTGCATATACGCCAACGAAAGGATTGTGAAATAAAGAATTTGTTTTCAAAGCATTCAATAAATCTAGTGTAGAGGACATCATGTATAAAAATGCAGACATGTACATATATGATATGATATTTAAATAACGTAAATTTAAAAATCGATGATGATGTTCCTCTGATGATCCACTTCTAAGAGAGATTGGAATTCTCCATACACAATGCGGGAGATAGGTGCTGGTAGAGGCTCCGTAAAATGAACTTCGAGACTAACACAGCCGTGACATATAAGGTTCCAATACTGCACAGCGCTGGCTTCTCCATCTTGAGTAATGTCGAAAACAAAGATAGTGTATCCTTGAGGATAGTCAAGGCGAGGAATATTGTTGCCATGATTGGAAAAGTGAATACATGATCCACAGAATAAGGTATGATATGAGGAAACATAGAGGTTGTTTTCGAAAATTGGTTGTAATGGTTTTGAAGGTACAGGTTTTCCATCAATGTATAGAGAAAAGAAATTGATGTCAAAGTGCTTGAAATGAAATGGATTTGAAGTTGTTGTTCCTGTATAGGCATCATTTTGTGTAAACGCCACAATCACTCGAGTTGGTAATGCTCCCATAAATAATCAATTGTTTTTGATTGAAGATCCTTTGGAATGACGAATGACTTCATTTGCACTCTTGTGAGCGGATATTTGGCTGTTGTTGATTGTAGAAGCTTGTTATGTGCTAGTTTTATTGTAGGACTAACATTAATCTTTTTAATATGTAAAGCAGCGTCTAAAATATTCACTTTAGCCTCAACAGACGCATCACTAGCGATGAGACAAAAGTTTGGCTTTACAGGAATTAACTTCAGACGTAATTCTACTCCTTGGATTAAAAATTTATCTTGATTAAAAATATCACAATGAAGATGTCCAAGCATGTCGAATTTTGCACTTTTTTTGTTAATTCATAACGTTGTTGAAATCCTCTATTACCACTAGATGTTGTATCCATATGTCCAACAGTATCTTGAAACCAGAATGCACATTGAAGATGAGTATTTTTAGCAGAATCATCATAATTTAACAGTTTTTCAATGTATGATCGATATGGATGATTATGAGATGGAAATGTCATCAGTTTGTTATTCAAATACACTTCCACTTCACTGAACATAGGATTTAAAAAGTCATTAATAGGAGCCACGGCTTTATCACTTTCACTAAGTGCTGATCCATCAGGCTTAACGATTTGAGCTTCGATGTAAAGAAGAGTATGTTGTAGATCTATGTATTCATCACTTGTTCCTGGGATGACAAACTCTATAGGAGCATTATCAGCTAGTGAACTGATGGGTTTGTATGTAACAACATGATTATAAAATATACTGGTTTGAGTTGGTTTTGTAGAAAAAATATCTAGTTCACTTTTTACACACTCGCATGATTGATGATGTAAGAAAGCCATAATGGTGATGATTTAATCAAAGATATCGTGTGATAACTTCCTCTTCTTATAAGACTGATTTTTCTTTGTTTTCTGTGTACGTTTCCTCTTGCCCTTCTTCTTCTTACGCTTGATGATTTGTAATGATGAAGGGTTAAAGATGGAATGATGTGTAATTCATCTTTTCCTTCATCGATATCCAGATTCTAGCATAGATTTCAGTTTATTTTTTGCTTTGTTTTGCAATACGGATCTCGCTTCACCCATTCGTTGATGAAAGGATTCGTTAATACGTTGATTATCGATGATGACATCAGTAATAACGTTTGTTCCAGATTTTAATAATTCCTTTCCTACTGATTTAGCTCCTTGTTTTACTAGTGGCATGACAGAACGAAATAATCCTCCAAGGAAACTTCCCATACCATGTCCAACTTGATAAGGGGAACCAACATAAACGTTTCCAGTTCCACAAAGAGCTTGTTTTTGATAATATTGTAAATATGGATTATTCATATTTGTCGATGTTGACGAACTGGTCGAAAATGTAGTTTAACGCATACAGTTCCGAAAGTGAATGCCATTGGAGAGCCTGTACTATCTCTTATATCTATTTTGATGTGTTGAAATGCACTTTCTCTATAGGCACATAATGTGGAGGATTAAAAATTTCTATAACACTACTTCCAAATGTATGATTCACAGGATTCATATTTATGATACGTAATAATGGTGCTACTGTATCTCCAACAAATACAGATTGAATTATATCACAATACACATAATTGTAGATGGAAGTCCTAAACGTAAATTTGGAATGCTTTGGCCTTGTTGCATATCCTTTAAATCAACGCTTGGATCAAACCCCAACATCGCACTAATATTTGGTGATAATGCAACGTCTACATATATTTCTTTATGAAGACGTCTTATAAAACAGGTATTACTCTCACGAGTATAAGAAATATGTAAATTTGTGAATCTGTTTTACGTATTTATTATCTTTATTAATTCTGATATGTCAGTGTAATAACGTACAGGAATAGTTATAAATTTCCATTCATCACTTTTTGCAGGTTTGTAAAAAATTTATTATTTTCTTCATTAATATTTAATTTTGAATGAGGATAATGAATTTCAACAATAGCCACTTCCTACTTTTCATGGAATTCCATTCTTTGATGAAGTTTCGTAGTGTATGATGTTAAGGTGTTATCAGGAAAATATTCCACAGACTATTACTGGGAAGCGTAACGTAAAAATTTCCATCAGGATCCATTGTACTTCTCGATCTTCTTTACGGATGATGCAGGTATCCAGGAATCGAAAGAAGAAGGATATCTTTTCCAATTAACAAGATATTCTTTATTGCTGCCTTTTCGTCTTGTACGTATGACTTTATCTATGTAAAATGTCTTTGATAACGTCACAGGTTGTAATTCCTCTCTGTAAAATAATCCATCCAGTGGTTCCTTGTTTAAATCTTCAATTTCATAAACAGGTGGATCTCTTGGTATTATCTTCTTCACTTTAAATATTTCCCAAGTCCAATTTTCGATATATCCTTTATCAAATGTACGTTTAGTTTAGTAACTCGTACTGTATCACCAATCTTAAGATGTTTTGAGAAATTTGGATTCTTCTTCTTCTTCTTTATTTTATTATCATATTGATTATGCCATACTTGTAATAGGTTATTTTGAGAAACATTTGCAGGTGACATCTTTATGCTTGAATGATAACCTTCATTATATGATTTCACAAGAAGAGGTAATACATTTAAATAATTATACCTTTGATACTTTGTAAAATACTTCCACATTTTTTCTTTTAAAGTTCTGTTAAAACGTTCTACAATACTAGCTTTTATATCAGGATTTTTAGTTGTAATATATTTTATTTTGTTGTCCTCTAAGTACGTCTGTATTGTTTTATTAGTAAACTCACTTCCTTTATCTGTTCGGAATGTAATTGGTTTTCTGTCTTTGAACACAATTTGCAAAGCATTTAAGACATCATTTGAACTTTTAGATTTTAATGGCACAGCCGATACATATCGACTGAACACATCTATCACTGTAAGAATATAACGATATCCATCATTAAATTTAAAAGAGATTGAAGATCATTAATATCACTTTCCCACTAATCATCAATGTTATTCACTACATAGAAAACTCTTTTAAAACGACGACGTACAGGTTTGTGTAACGTATATGTTGTTTGTTGCAATAACCATCTTCTTATACAATGTATATGAATTTTCTTCTTTGTAGCTATCCACAATTTTTTAACAGTTGAAAACGAGGCAGGATGTGAAGGGTTGTAGTAAATCTTGCTTAACTGTTTGTTTACGGTTTCCACCTTGACCATACTGGACGTTTACAGGCACGTTTCCTTTTCCTTATAGGAGATACTACTTTTTCCTTTTCTTCTTCTTCTTCTTCTGCTTCTTCGTCGTCTTATGGAAACGATTTCAGAGGTATTTTTCCCTTGCCGATGATGCTGTTGGTGATGCTTTAGTTCGTCGTAAAATATATGACAAACGTTTTGGATTTCCAATAAATTCTTGAGGTGTGTTATTAGAAGAAAAATAATTACAAAATTTCTTCCATCCCGGTGGATTTGTGTGTCTCCGGGGTCGCGACACATCAGTAATTAAATCTAAAATGTGAGATCCTTCTAGTTTATCACCTCTGATGTAAACAGTTCCTTTATTATCCCACGTGATATCATCATCATGTTTCATTCTATGTAGTAGTAACTCAGCTCTTTTACGAAACACTTTGGGTATAGGTAATAATATTTCTTCTTCTACTTCAGGCTTCTCTGATTTAGTTGACGTAATTGAAACTGTCACAGGTTCTTCTTGTTTTCGTATTAAATGTAAATATTTTTGAAGAATATTGTTATACTGATTCCACTTTTCTTCATCACTAAGCGATGATAACTGTAAAATCTCTTGCATTTCTTGATCACGTTTCTCCAGGGCTAATGATGATGATGATGATGGTGTTTGTATACGATTCAGAACTTCAGGTGGAACTAAAATCATCTTCTTTTCGTGTTCCATTGTACTAAAGGAATAGTAAACTTGATAATGCACCAGTTAAAATAGGAGCTAATAATGCCGGTAGGAATCCACCCTGCTGCTGCACTAATAAATGCTTCTTCTTCTTTGGGATGAAGTTTCCTTTCTTCACAAGATATCGAAGCGTCCTCTTGTATCGCTTTAATCTTGCTTTCTGTGTCTTTGTAAGAGGTACATTTCCTTTTAATACATTATAACAACATTCGCAAATACTTCGAATCACTGAAGAGTCTGTATTGGCCACTATAGCTTTACGTAATTTAGGATTTGCTTTGCTCAGCGTACGAAAAAGATCTCCGTGTTTTACTCTTGGAGACATATTGTCAGAATGAAGAAACACAGTTTAAAACAAACATTATAAACACATCTTCTATTTCGTTGGAACATAAACGTAATGATAAATATCATCAGGAAAGATATTTGTTTGAAAACGAAGTTCATCTGGCGTATCCTGTTTTAAATCAATAAACAAATATTCATATGGTAACTTTGTTGCGTCGTTGAAACTTTCTTGAAGAAATTTTGGATTCTCAGGAGTTAGTTGATAACTCAAATGTTCAATTTGTGATTTATCTCTTGGATTTTTAAATAATACAATTCAAGTTCATATCTCTGCTTCCTTTTCCCTTATGAAATATGTTTTGTGTAATATATAGTACACTAAGATTTCTATGATGAGAACCCTTTGTAAAGAAATCAACTATATTGCGGTTCACTTCACACATTCGATCATCAATAAGATGTGGTCTAGTTTCAGGTAAAAAGTCTTTTGTTCGAGGTAATCCTTCAATAAATTGTACTTTTGTCGATATTTCTATGTATGCATTTTCCCATTCTGCGTAGTACCAACAAATATGACGAAACGATGTATTAACCATACGTGATAAATTGAACTGGAATCGTATTACAAAAGAAGTTTTTCCACATCCACCTGGTCCGGCAACAGTACATGAAAAGGGATGTTTCCACGTCGTGTCCATGTTAAAGAGTATGATCATTCTTTCTTCAAACGTATATTTATAAAGGGCCTTATTACATTTCTCTTCTTCTTTTGTCGGAAGTAGTGTAGCCATATGGAAGAGTATCATATGAATTTGGTATTCTACGTCGTTTAATATGATTTATCTTATAAATTTTTGTTTCGGGCATGCTGACGATAGTATGGTCTTTCCTGCGGCAGATTTTTTTCATTGGTAATTTTGACTTCAGTGGGACGAGATTCTTCTTCTTCTTCTTCCGTATCCTCTTCACTATCTACTATCATTTTCTTCATTACATCAAAATTTAGGTGTTTTGAAGATTCATCGTTTATTGAAAAGTCCTGTATTTTGCATACTTTAAACTCCTTCTTCGTACTGGGATCAAAAATACGTAACCCATAGTTCTTGGGTCCAGCTGAGACGCGTATTCTGAAATATAGGCCTCTTTACCATACTCGAGTACTTCATTTGTTAAATCGCCTAAAAAGTCGCCAGTTGGAATTGTAGTTTCACCAGGTTTTTGCATATAAATGACTGAATCTGTATCAAAATACAATACTCTTTCTTGCAGTTGATCTAAATACTTATACAATTCTAATCTTGCTTGAGCTGTTGTGTACGCGGCTATGACGACATTTACTGTTGGTAGTGATACAGGAACTTCATCTGTGTATTGCCAATATACATATATCATATCATCGTTTACTGGAAATATTTGATGAACGTCTATATCAGGAGATGTTAATTTCTCATATAATTCCTTTGGATCATTAATAATGCTTACATTACCCATGTTCTCACGTTGTCCAAATTTTCCCCAAAATGAATTTAACATTAATTTAGCTAAACTTCTATGTGCTGGATTATGATGAATTTTATTTTCATCGAGACGTATTCCTTATTTTTCATAATATTGCTGAATGTACTTCTGCTTTAGCTCATCTCTTTCACACCATGCTAGCCATCCACTGGCTTCCGTTTTTGCTTTCAGGAAGGTGTTTATGTACTCTGCAAATAAGCCGCCACTTTTTGTTTCTTCATCATATTGAACAACATCATATGCCCAAATTTAATGAATATCTATTATTTTGTATCCTTTTTCTAATGCTTTTCTTACTTCATCTGCTACCCATGTACCATGTAGAACTCGGTCTTCATCGCTGTGATTGCAAGATGGCTGGTTTAATTCATCACAACATGTACGACAAAGTGGAAACATCAATCTATCATTTGACTTGTAAGGAAGAACTGGGTGTAAGAGATTTTTTGGAGGTAGAATACTTAGTTTAACTAATCCTTCAACTTCTTCAATGGTGGGAATATTTGAATTTCCAGGCAGATAGATAGTAGGATGACGAATTGGAAACTTCTTAGACTTACAAATATGGGGGTACAAGGAAATAACATCTTTGTATTGAACGATTTTTCCTTCAGATTCTTGTGCTTTATGATACAAACGTATGGCATTCACACGTCCTCCATAAAAAGCGTCACGAGATTTTAATGGTGTTTTCTTTGTATACGGATGATTACTAACATACTTCTTCATCTCTTCATTTTCTGCCAATTGTTTTTTAAATTCATATTTCATGCACTTCACAGCCAAGATCTTTTAATTTTTTTGATTTTCTTCTTTGTTGCTTCATATCGAAATTCCATGGTATCTGTAGATTTGTTATAGATGGGTTTATCTCTGTCGTTAGCGTAGCAGTAGATACAGCCATGTGTAAAATCGCCCTCATATTCCCACACGTATATTTCTCTTGTGTTGGGGTCTGTCCATACACCATCTACTTTCATTGATGCAATTCGTTTTTCCTTACTACGAGCAGCATTGGTAATTTGTATGTATCTTGTTTTTTCTTCCCAAGCTATCCATTGTACTGCTTCAACTGATTGGAAATCTCTCCATCGATACCCGTTCTTTGGTATGATATCAATCGTATTTTCCTTTAAGAAATTTCTACGATATACCAAATTACATGCACTGGCGGTTGTAATGCATTCAAGTAAGGGATTTACATTTGTTTCAGATTCAAATGTATTCATAAAGGAAATACATGCTTGCCGTAATACTTCAACATCCTGTACAAAATATTTGATGAGTTCTTCTTTCATTTTAAAGGTATCGTTTTGATGTTCAGTATACCATTGGAGAAACTTGCGTCTTTCGTCTACTTTTATGGTATCTGCTCCATAATATCTAATGTCTGGAAGTGTACCTTCATATGTTTGGTTCTCACGTCGATTGAAAAAGTGTGGAAAATATCCTTTGCACGATTGAAGACCAAATGCACCACCTAATTGACTTAAGGGCATAGGAAGAAAGCTTAGTGAATCAATGAATGTTACGTTCCCTATTTTAAGAGATAGAATTTTCGCCCCATTCATGATTACTTCTGGAGTCCAATTCATCTTCTCAACCATGGTCTTAATGATGAAATGTACATCATAGCCCTTAGAATTATGGGCTACACATGTTACTGATTTTTATGTTTGGACGACGTTGTTGAAGATATTTTAGAAAGTCTTCTATTGCATTTTCTCCGTCAAATATATTTTCTCGTTTTCCACAAACGATACAATTATTTTTGATGTCATTGTCTTCATAACATCTGTAACATGTATGCTGACTAACCAAGACATTAGGTATATGCTCATATATGTTTGCATTCTCCTCTTCTACTTTCGTATCTTGTTTGCATTCAATATCATAAAACACAATCATATTTTTCTTTCATTCACTTTCATGTAACACTCATGATTGAGTGGTACTATATCATAGCAAATGTTGCAATATGTTTCTTCACATACGTAAGAACGTTTCTCTTTCATTACATAAATTTTCAAACACTGGGCACAACATTTCACAATGAAACATAAAGGCTTTCCATTTTGATACGGCTCTGACTTGTGATAGTCATAGCATGACTGGCCATAAAATTCTCGATTACAATCATTGCATGCTTTTTTTCATATTTCTTATGACAGCTTTCGAAATAAAAATTACAGCTAAAACATGCTGTCAAGCTTTCAATGACGTTTTAATGGTTATCTACAAAGAGTAAGTTTAAAGGTGTTCTTTCATTATCACTTGGTGGTGCTTCAAACATAACATCACTTCCTGAAAAGCCCCTATACACTGTGATTTTATAATCCTTTAAATATTCCAGAAATTCACGAATTTCAGGAATTCCACCACCACGACTGAGATCTACATAGGCAGCATCACACAGATCTTCTGCTTCTTTTTCTATGATATATTTACTTTGAGTTTTTACATATCTATTGTATTCAGTTTGATTTCTTCCCTTGTATTTTTTCAGTCCTATGGCAACGACGATTGCATGTGCTAAACATCTTGTGTCCTTATTCTTAATTGTGATAATACCACGTTTTGCCTTTACATATTCTTCAGTATTCATAACATGTTGTTTTAATCCAGCTTGTCCTCTTGGCATACGTACATGATGAAATTTCACGATGCAATCTTCATATATAAGAAAAGCCGCATTACTTTGCAGTACTTTCTCATAACTTGTCCATAGAACTTCTGCTGAGAGATTTCTTGCTTCTCTGAACGATAACCAAAACAGGCGGTGTCCTTCTCTCTCATTTGTGATTGTTATTCTAACGTAGTCATGCTGGTCCACATCACGTAGCAAATAATCTATTAAAGCACGTAGTCTTGTTTCAATTGCAGTAAAAGGATTTTCACCTGCACGCACGGGGGCTAGACGGAATCTTAGCATTGTACTAGCCATATTGTATCTTCTGTATTGTCTTCTATTATATGAAATCTATTGTTTTCGTCATTACGGCTGTTATTTCCAAATCCTACTTGTACATTTGAGTTTCGTTCTGCTTGAAATACTGATAGCAACTCGTCCATTCTTTTTTCTATTTCGTCTAATTCAATTTCTACTTCTGTATGTTCTGTATTAGCCTCAGCCAATATTTCCATAATTGATGGATATATTACTTCTTGCTGATGTTCTTCTTCTTTTTCAGTATTGGGAAATAAATTGGTAATCCATTTTTCTAGCTCAGTTTCGTAGAACTCATCTTCTGTCTTCTCTTCCTCATTGTAAGTCTCTCCTATTATTTGGGAGAACGTTAAATTTAGCAATTATTCTTCTTCTTCTATTGTTCTTTCTTTGACGTCTTCTTCTTCTTCTTCTTCTTTTGCTCCTTCTTGTAACCATTTTTTAATTTGGGCAATACGTTTTGATGCTTCCTCTTCTTCTTCTTCCGTTATCATTCTATTACCTGCACTTTCCAATATTTCTAATAGTTGTTCCTCTTCTTTTTTCTTCTGCAAATTGAATTTCACTAGCTGCATCTCTTTCTTCTTCTTTTTCTTTGGTATTGATGATCATCTCTTCTTTTTCTTCTTCTTCTTCTTCTATGAGTTATTCCTCCTTTTGTGTACCTTTCTTCATTTCATCTTCTTCTTCCTTCCTCCCTGATGATCTACTTCTTCTTCTTCTATTCTAATTACGGCATCTATTTCTCTTAGAAGAACTTGCGTCTCTAAATTTACTTCGATTATCTCTTCTTCTTCTTCTTCTGTCATTAATAAATGCGGTAATCTCTTTTAATAACTCTTGCGTACACTTCTTTTCCATTTTTACTCCCCGGATGTATATACGTAATGCAAAACAAAAATTTTCCGATATGTATATGTAAATAGTGGTTATATAAGTATTATTTCAAATAGAATATAAATAAATATATATAAGTTATTAACAATGGGATAATAATGTCGGTAAGGATAAGGAAAGTCTGATACACTTATATTTATTTATATTCAACCTAAAATAAAAAAAGAAATGAACTGGTTACATATAAGCATATTCCAAATAAATATAAACAGTATATATACACATAAATTTCAATTCGTTATACGAAAAAAACAGAAGTTTCAAGGGAAAAAATAGCATACCTTTTAAGTAGTTAAGATGAATTGTAACTTTTTTCTTATTCTCTGGGAGTGAAACAAATGTATGTTCACAGTTTGCTTCAAGTGTATTATCTAATGTATAAACGATGTGTAATTGAATTTTATACTTATTCACCTGGTGATCCCCCAATTTTAACCCCCTTAGATGTTGTGTTATTCAGTTCAGAGTATCATCATTGAACACAGCGACCCCGATAACTATGCATTTGACACTAGTGTGGTTCATTTTAAATTATTTTTATGTGTCTCGATATCAACCCTGGAGACGGCCCCAACTTTAACCCCTTTAGATGATGTCTTTCAGAGTTCAGAGTATCATCATTGAACACAGCGACCCCAAAAACTATGTATTTGACACTACTGTTGTTCATTTTAAATTATTTTTACGTGTTTCGATATCAAACCTGAGGACCCCCCAACTTCAACGCCCTTAGATGATGTGTTATTCAGTTCAGAGTATCATCATTGAACACAGCGACCCCGAAAACTATGTATTTGACACTAGTATGGTTCATTTTAAATTATTTTTACGTGTTTCGAAATCAACCCTGGAGACGCCCCCAACTTTAACCCCCTTAGATGATGTATTTTTAGTTCAGAGTATCATCATTGAACACAGCGACCCCGAAAACTATGTATTTGACACTACTATTGTTCATTTTAAATTATTTGATGCTTTTTGAGTTCACAGTATCATCATTCAACACAGCGACCCCGAAAACTATGTATTTGACACTACTATTGTTCATTTTAAATTATTTTTACGTGTCTCGATATCAACCCTGAAGACCCCCCAAACATCAACCCCTTAGATGATGTGTTATTGAGTTCAGAGTATTATTATTCAACACAGCGACCCAGAAAACTATGTATTTGACACTACTGTTGTTCATTTTAAATTACTTTACGTGTCTCGATATCAACCCTGGAGACCCCCCCCAAACATCAACCCCTTAGATGATGTCTTATTGAGTTCAGATTATCATCATTGAACACAGCTACCCCAAAAACTATGTATTTGACACTACTTTCGTTCATTTTAAATTATTTTTACGAGCCTCGATATCAACCCTGAAGACCCCCCAAACATCAACCCCCTTAGATGATGTGTTATTGAGTTCATAGTATCATCATTGAACACAGCGACCCCGAAAACTATGTATTTGACACTAGTATGGTTCATTTTAAATTATCTTTACGTGTCTCGATATCAACCCTGAAGACCCCCCAAACATCAACCCACCTTAGATGATGTGTTATTGAGTTTAGAGTATTATTATTCAACACAGCGACCGAGAAAACTATGCATTTGACACTACTATTGTTCATTTTAAATTATTTTTACGTGTCTCGATATCAACCCTGAAGACCCCCAAACATCAACCCCCCCTTAGATGATGTGTTATTGAGTTCAGAGTATTATTATTCCTAATCGTCATAAGAGAGGGACGTAAAATTCAGATTTCATTTTAGTGTTTCTCTCGTTAGATCTTAGCTCGGGGGGTTTGGGGGTGACGGTGGTTCACCTCTGGTGTATGGGTTTACAGGTTCAATATCCTGTTCTCATCAAGTGAAATTTGTGGTGGACAAACACCGTATACATGAAAGATCGTAGGTTCAAAATCCTGTTCCAATCAGAATGAACTTTGTGGTGGACAAAAACCGTATACATGAAAGGTCGTAGGTTCAAAATCCTGTTCCAATCAGAATGAACTTTGTGGTGGACAAACACCGTGTATGTGAATTTATTCCATCATTTCATTCATTTCTCATCACCACCGTCCAGGCGGGAGCTCATGTGGTTCGGATCCCACGTTAATCAGTAGGTCCACGTCTCATAAAGCCTCGCTGCTGAAAGGGACGCTAAACTAAAGTCCTTTCATTTACAGACAGAAAGACAGACAGGTATGCATCATATTATCAAAATTAAAACACCAAGTCTACATACACTTCTTCCGTCAGCTGATATATAATTGCAATGCGAACCAGAAAACACTCAAGAATTCTATCTTATCATTTTCTTAGAAATCAACGTACAGCGAACAGAAGCATCATACAAGCTCACTTATATGTATGTGTTTTTAACTAGGTCAGTCTGTTATCTAGTTGCAATACGAATCATCAAAACATTTGACAATGGCATCTTATCTGTTGCTTTTGAAACTAAACCATTTTAAGATGGAGTTCAATGTGCTAGCAAACAGAGAAAGAAAGAGACCAGCAAACCAGACATTCACATATATGTATGTATGTGTCTGTGTTTTTTTTCAATGTTAGAACCTGAACGGAAATATGAATAAATACACTTGTTCTTTCAACTGCCTTTATAACTGAATGAAGAAAGAACATATATATATTTTACTTACCTATTTTAATAAGAACGACCGCTATCACAAAACACACTACAGTTTTAGGATGAAAACACAATCAATTGGTAGGTTTTAATCGTAATAACTGAAAGCACAAAACACACACTGCAGTTTTAAGCTGAAAACACAATCAATTGGCAGGCTTCAATCGTGATAACTGAAAGGACTCTGATGAAGATCCGGTAGCCGTTATGAGACTCATATATTGTGTCTTGTACCACGTCTTAAAAAATTGTGAAATACAATATTTACCTTAGCAACTATGTCAATTTTGTGAGAAGCTTTGATCATTTAAATATCACGTCTTCGGTTCATAATCTACAGACACTTTGTGGGAATAGGGCCAAGGGGCTAAGCAACACGATTTTGCATGGGTATGTGTTTCGTTCTGAGACTCATATACTGTGTCTAATCCCACGCTTTAAAAAATCATGACATATAATATTCACCTTAGCAACTAAGACCAATTTCATACAATCTGCTGAGAAGCTTCGATCATTTGAATATCATGATTTCAGTTCATAATCTACAGTCTCCTCGTGAGAATAGGACCAAGGGGCTAAATCGTTTATGCTCTTTGGCTTTCCAGGAGGAGTAGGGGGTGACGGGGGTTCAAATAAACCAAAATTTTCCCACGCGCTTCTGTGGTAGCCGTAAAAGGCTATGAACATAGCAACTAAAGGCTTGTCGAAACTTGCCTCCCAATTCCAGGAAATGATATCGATTTCTACGAAAACAAGATCAAATTTCGCTGACTCGACCTTCTATACGCCGGGACATCTACTAACAGGCATTTCGGTTCTTTGAGCAGGATTAAGCTTAGGTCCTGCAGGGGTAGAAGCCGCAAAAGGGGTTGCCTTGCAACCAGTTGCAGGTGGTTCCTGCACATCCGAAGTCGGAGTGGGAGGATCCAAGTACAGAGTTCGATCTCACCTATCATAATATTTCGGAGCATTTGTAGGCAACTTGCGGCCGAATTTGGGAGTAGCGGACCTTTTGCTTTAACATTATTACAGAATAAGCAGTACAATTGTCGTATTTATCCCACATATAATGATGTTTCCCATTCCCGGAGGGGGAACAGGGACAATACGATTAGCCTAGATCCCGCCAGCGTTGCTTTAACTTATCAGCAAAACGTCCTTGCTATCTGTAAAAGGCTCTCAGTATAACAGCGCTATGATGTAACCTACCTCCTGCAATAAGTGCATACTGACAGCTAAAAGAATTTACTTCAAGAAGAATCACTTTCACGGGGACTGACGTATAAGCAAATTAAATAAGCAAGTTTGAGATTCTTGCCCTACTTTTAGCAAATAGTTATATTTCTTACTTCCTGTGTCTCTGTGATCTATGCGTTTGTAAAGTGTGAAGTTTATTGCCGTATTCCTATCTGTTTGAGATAGGGAAAATAAAAGTGGCCTTACTTTGTTTAATCAGTTTGCTTTCTTGAATAGGATTTCGAAGAAAAATAGTTTTTTGGTTCGTACTTAGTTCTATGCTCTTAAGGTTGGTAGGAATGTAGGTATGTATTGCTGAGATTACCATGAACCAGAGCTGGTCCCCTTTATCTTTGTGACACGACTGAGATATGTCGCCGCTCAAGGAAAAGATAAAGGTTAGGGAATAAAGAACATACAGGAAATTGAACAGAAAAGAAAACTGATTACTATTGTAAGCGCTTGGTGTCTTTCGCTGCAGAGACACAATATCTTACTTTGATGCAACACAAGAGTAACAGAGGTTCGGTCGGGCCGAGGACAGTTCGCGGGTGTTACTTATGAAGCTCGGTAGAACGGCGGAGGACCACACCGATGCACAAGCCTGGGTAAGCGACAGAAGGAGCGTAAGAGTAAACCAATGGTACCCTACGGTGCCAACACCAACTGTTACGGTATATGCGGGTGTAGCGGCAGCTTTCCACCCTTCGTACCCGGTGAGACTCCACCAACTGTTACGATTCTTGGGGTTAGTGGTAGAGTTCCACTAACTGTTACGATTACGGGGGTGGTTAGTGGTTAGTGCGGGCCGCCGATTCGAAACCGTTGGCCAAATATTAACATCTCGGGGGTCCACCATAAAGAAGACGTGTGGTAGAAACCACAAGGTGTGTGTTCGTGATAAAGCGTTAGCACACACTATTCCGCTTAAGACAAGGTTCATCAGGAACCTTGCCTTATACGGAGTGAGGAATCATTTCTTTCTCTCTATCTTCGCCCAGCCAGACGGGGCTGTAAATAAATACATCCCGTATTTAATCTTGGATAATCCTATCCTCATAGATTCGCTGGTATGAATTAAGGCTGAAAGAGAAAACGCATCGAAGTTGTAGCTCAGTTAATTCCTTGTCGGTACCTGCATCTACCCAGGATCTATTCTACTCTAGGAGAAGTTCAATGAAGAGAGAAATTTCAGAATATTAGAGTTTATTACAATGATAGGATAGTATACAGAGTGAGTAGAAGCGAGAGGACACAATGAGATAAATACTAAATTCTCATTACATACTTAATTCCCAATAAATACTAAGGTCACAATTACTAAGTTGAGCCATATTCAAGTCTAGTATTTTCTCTTGGCTATTCCAAACGACTAAGTTCTTTTATACGTCTCTGTTTCCATTATTCTCGTAACTTCTATTCAAAGTCGCGGAAAAGAATAAAAATCATGTAAAGGAGAAGAGAATCAAGAAACAAGTAAAGGCACGCTAAAATGATTCAAGTTATTCCGAAGGGACATAGAAGTCTGCTTCACCTAGGCTATGTGCAGGGCGAGGCCGGTCGAAAATTCTAAGTTCGAAAACTACATTTTACAGGAAAACTCTGCGCAGTGTCTAAGCCCACACATACCCGACTGGTATCGGAGACTACCAGATCACGTCTGATCGTCTTGGAAGTCGAAGAAGAAATGAAGATCGGAATTGATCAAGGCCGTTTTTGACTCCTTATATAATACCTGTCCAAGGTCGACCTTGGACAGAAAACGGTAGGAGGAGGTGGAGTTGGAAGCCACAAAAGAGAATGGAAGGAAGGAGGTTGGGGTATACTTCCAGCAAGCTAGAGCTATGTTTCAACCTGATGGGCAAACGGCTAATCCAACCGGCTTTATTTGCTACAGAAATGCTTCGCCAAGGATATTGTTGATAATACGCATTTTTTATTTCTTATTTATTTTCTCATTTTTTCACTTCCTTCTTTGTAACCATTGTGTTACACAAGGTGCAGTACGATTTATATTAATTATTTATGCATAATTTCCTCAGCCCTGAAGACCCTTCTATCGGCTTCAGCCGGCTGGAGGCCTACGCAACCAGGTTAACAGAAGTAAATAACTCGTTTCCCGATACAGTCATCCCGAACCTCCTCCGTCCCATCACTGCCTCCACGTTCCCTACAAGGAGTGCGGAGTTCAGCGCCAAAAGGGCGTGACTGCCGAATTTTCATATTTTCAGTTAATGATATGAGGACATGTATAATGAATTGAATTTTCTTGTGCCAAGACGCCTTAAGGAAAATTTCTAACATTGGAACTTTATTCGAAAATGATAAAAAGGTATAACTGAGTTATTAGCATTTGGTTGTGTGCCAGAGAGGCACATATCACTTAAGCCTTTTGGGCTCACAGTATAAAATAATTATTCTTCAAAGTATTGTGTGCAAAAGGGAGTTAAATTAATTTCCAACACTCAACAATGCTGTGTAATGTTGTTTTCATTGTTAAGAAAATTTTGTTATACAGTAGTACCGATAGTTAGGGTGCAGTTGCACTTGTGCAGTGCGTTTTTGTTCGCCGAGGAGCAAACACGACAAAAAACAATGCCTCTATCAGACAAACCTAATTTAACAAGTTGATATAGCTGAGATTTTGGAAGAATCTGACGATTCTGTTAAGGATTCAAATTATGTATTAACTTGTATGTAAAGATTTAAAAATATTTTTTAACTTCTGTTTCACATGAAACAGTTACAAACAATGATATATTTTCGATATTTTATGTCCGATCTAAAATGACGGTGTTCATATTTGTTCTGCCTTAAGGCTAGTCTTTCACCCGAAGGTCTCTGGGCAGGACAAATCCATGGCGGTTTGCTATTGTCTTTCATGGGATAATAATGATGTTCTATGGGGGGAGCTAAAATTTACCATGAGATCCAAACCACCGGGAATTGAACCCAGGACCCCTTGATTACAAGGCGACGAGCTTAACTACTCATCCACGGGTAAGTGAGCACGTTCTTTTGGCATTTTCTGTGACAATTGTTTTCTGAAATCTACATAGGATAATCTACATGCATATACGCATATCTTGAAAATTGAAATAATTGTTGTAAATTTTCTCCCTATTGTTTTGTAAAGGAAAATTAAAGTATTTGTTATTTACATTGTTGGAGAAATTGTTATCTTATTCAATCGAGAATTTGTAATATATTCAAATGTTCTCATACTATATATATGATATCAGGGCCGTAGCAATAGGTCTCGTGGGGCTTACTGTTGAAATTCATATTGTCCTGAAAATGTAATAACAGAATGAAGAAAGACAAGGATTTGCACGGAATCGGCCTCAACGTTATTAAATGAAGCCTAGCCACGGCTATTAATTTCCTATTGAAATTGGTGAGAATTCAAGTCGGGGACGTTGGTATTGTCTCTGGGACAAATGATCACAACCTAGAAAAAATATTAGATATTGCTTTCATATAATAATAAAAATGTTATATCTAAACCTGGACCAAATAGCTTGATACAAATTGCAATCCATGAAGCTTCTTCACAAAGCTGTAAAATTAAGATTTCTTGCATGTTCTGAAATTCAATTGTACAACTCACATTTTCGCATCAAAAGTCAATAAGAAACTTAGTTACCTGAAATCAAAAATTTACGAGCAACAGATCTCTCTCCGAAAGCAAGAGTATTTTGAGGTCTAGAAGTTGCGCGTGGTAGTTGAAATTAGGTTTGTTTAAGTTTGTAGTGACACTTGATGTGAAAATGGGATTTGTTCCATTCTAATTCCGAATATGCAATAACTATTGCTTGGGAACATTAACAAAAAACTACGTCAGAGAATATTTTACTCGAGGTCGTCATAAGGTTTTAAGCTGTTTCTATCTCGGACAAACATATTTTAAAGTTCCAAAATATTTAATTAGAGATAACTTAAACTTTCTTTGTATCTTTAGATACGACAATGTAAATCTAAACCAAATATATGATGAATTTGTTGGATCTGATATGTCGTTTGAAAAATTACAATCTTTATGCAGTAAGTGTTGGGAAGCAGAGCATGGTTTCTTAACAATAGATATGACTAGGAAAACAAATAATGGCAGATACAGAAATAACATTAAAGACATTTTAAAAGTATAGACCGGACTAAACAACGCAAGCGAATGTACTTGAACGTACATGAATGTATATCTTACGTTACGTTGTTTTATACTTTTTATTTTTTATTTATATAATAAATGGAAGTTAATAAAGCTAAGAAATATATAATGTTAAAAGAAGAACTTGCTAAAACATTTAAGGAAATTAAACAAACTAACCGAAGTAAATATGAGAAATAAAAAGAACCAAATCAACCTGTTATCGGTGCAATTAGAGATTTAGGACAAGATATGTGAAAAGTAGCAGAAGAAGCTAAAAATATCCGTCATACTTTTTCATTCTAAAAGTTATATTATGATATTGTCATAAAAACACTTACAAACTAAACAAATCTAATAAACATATAATTGATTTATATCTTCTCAATTATTTTTTCTTTCTCAACATCATACTCTAAATTTTTCTTACCAATCATAACAACATAGCAAATTGTTTTATCTGGTACATCGCTTTCAAAATTAACAGTCAGTTTCAAATTAGTTCTATCACTTACAGTTACTGATTTATGCTTGCTTGTGTTAATTACGAACATCGGCCTATTTTCTAAAAATTCTTTAGGATAATAAAACATCTCAGTATTTCCAATTGTAGCTCGCTTATATACCGTATACATTTCATAAACTTTCAAATACTTATGTATTGCAAAATCTAAGTTTAAAGATTCTAATGGGAAAGATTCATTTCTAGAATTACGAAAATGGATATTCTGAACTTTACAATGATCAAAATAGCTTGAATCTCTTTCTTGATTATCATTTCTATCAGTTTGAAAAAAGGGAATCACAAAATTAGGCATATCAAATTCACTTGAGTTAAATTGTGTGGTTAAATCGAATTCTAAATATTTGCCACTAACTGATTTCTGTAAACATTGATATGTGTTGAATGAAATAGGAATCTTACCTTCTTTTAACATATTAGATCTTAACAAGCTGGCATAGTTAGGTTCATAATTAACAGTAGGCATTCTTAACTCCATATTTGTAATCTTAATTTTACCTGGATGCGGTTGATTGTCTTCATATGTTCCATCCTGCTTTTTTGTTTTCCAAATAGCAAATGCGTTATCATCACATAGGTACGAAAAATATTTCATCGTAGTAAATTTCAGCGAAAAACACTTAAACATCCCACAAAAATAATTAAGTTTGTAAAAGGTGATCAGATAATATTTCTAGCAGTAATTAAATAAACAAGTAATTAACTAATAGTATTAAAAGATTTGATCAGATAAGATCTCCAAAATAGTAAGTACAGCGAATAAAAATTGCTCAAATTTAATTTTTCTTATAATAAATGGAGGATAATTCTAATACTATTTACACATTAAGAGAGTTGTTAGGTAAAGATAAATCAACTGCAGAACGGTTAAATCATTGGCTACTTATTGAGAACATGCATAATAATAATTTACTTACAAACATAGGAGATATTATATATGCACAAGGACAACCAAGACTTAAATCATTTGAGCCAATTACACAACAATTTTGTGATAACATTATCGTTGTTAAAGTTTCTAGTTGGGAGATGTGTTGTGAAGGTAAAAAAATAAATAATAAGTTTTTGATTAAAAAGGAAGCATGTAGTTCTTTTAATACTTTTATTCGAAGCCAATTTTCTGAGTTTTGTTTAGGATTACATGGAGTTAAAGCAAAATTACCATTCTTATTAAATAGTAAGATTAGAACAGCACAAGGAGCACAACAAGTTGCTTTTAAACATTTAAAAACAATAAATAAGAAATATAAAGAACCAATTGGAATGCCTTATAAAGTTGAGTTAGCAGATGTTCCAATAGAATTATTATTAGAACGATTACCAGATATATTCAACCGATTAGAAATAGAACATTATTACTTGTTAGATTTAGATATAACACAAGACTTTGCTGGTATATTTATTAAAGAAGAATTAAATAACTATCTCTTACAAAACCTTACATTTTAGAATGCAGCATACAACCAATAAAGTAAATAAAAAACAAAAATCATTTGTGACAACGACCATACAGTTGGAATAGATTGTCTTAGATGGGTGTCTGATAATTCTTCTGTTAAAGTCTATAATAAGTTTGTTTGTCAGTTAAAAAGTCCTGGAATAACACAAACAATTGGTAACCACATTATTGATTTTATAAATTGTCCAGATAAAAGACTTAGAGAAACATTTAAATCTGAACAAGCACAAAAAAAGGTATAACACGATTAGAAGCAACAATATACAGTTATAATACTAATCCAAATCAAACTAATCCAAATACAAAATGGGACCCAATAGAAGGATGTTTAGAATTATTAAAAGAAAGTGGTGAGTATTTTAAAGATGCCCCTTTTTATCGTGTTCCATTGTCTGTTATGTGGCAAAAATTAAGTGATACATTGCTTAATAGTAAATCAATCACACAAACTTCTTACATATGCTTATTGGGGTAACCTACACACAAACAAACTTACGGGTTTCCAAATTAAACTAGAAGAAGATAAACAAGTCCAAGAAAAACAAATCCAATTAGTATTGTCTAGTTTTAGTTTAAACATACTACCTATAAATATTATTACAATTATAGACACACAACCAAATCAAAACAATTGTATAAGCAAAATTTCTATTATACAAGATTGTTATTTAGAGGAGGGTAAAACTTATTATACTAAATCTAAAACGCTGTTCTCTACCATATCAAAAGAGTATTGCTTAAGTGAATTAGGTTTAATAGATACAGAAAACATTATGCCAGAAGTGTTTAGAAAGAGAATTAATATTACACATCGTTTATTACCATATCCAATAAGAAAAATAGATCCACCAAGAAAAGTGTATTTAAATTCCATTAAGAAAAGAAACAAAGAATTAGAAGAAATTAGAATAGAACAAGAAGGTTTGCAATATAGGGAACAACATAAAGAACATAATAAACATTTTAAAGACAAGTATAAAATATGTTGCAACTAATTAAAGAAAAAGAACAACAAGTAAAAGATCTAAAACAATTATTTACTGGCTTTTGGGAAGATTTAGAAACCAACACAACTTATTACATGTCTGCTTTTACTGTTAAAAAGGTTAAAGATTTTAATATTGTAGGTGCATTAGTAAAGAACAAAGAGGAAAGAACAGTTAGAACAATTAAGGGAAAATATAAACAAAACCTTATTAATTTACATTCGAACAAAGACTTATTAAACGAATTAGATTTTACCCTTTTAAAATGGAAAAACTTAAAAATTGCTTATATCCCCAATTATAAAGATTTTGCAGAATTAAAAACAGGAAGTATAACATTCTTTAATGGGTTTCCTTTTACAAATATTACATCACTAGAACTAGTCAATACAAACTCTAAATCTAAAGATACTTTCTTATTAACACAAGATGATTTAAACGAATTCAATGACTTAGTAATGGGAACAATACAAATAAATGTTAAGATAAGTCAATGCAGAAGATTAGAAACATTAGAAGAAAACCAAGAATTAACTGTAGAAGCTTTAAAGAAAGTAACATTTAGAAGTAAAGATCGATACATCTTTAAATTTTCAAACTTGGATGATTTATATGTTTCTAATTCTTGGGTTGAAAAAGAAATAAACAATCGTAAACTAGACTTACATTTAAAATTTAAGATGAAAACAGGACCTATTGCACATGGACCAAGTAAACACAAAGAAAGAGTTATGCATTTAAGTGTTTAATTGTTTTGTTTAGATTTAGTTATTAATTTTATGTTGATACTAATGTTGAGTATTATATTAATCTTAAGTCAATGCCAATGTAATAATATCAACATCAATGTCAATGTCAACATCAATGTCAATGTAATAATATCAATGTTGAGTACTATCTGTTAATCTTATGTGTTTTGTTTAGATTTAGTTATTAAAACTCTTTATGATATTAATCATAAAAGCACAAATACAAAAACAATTAAAAAGGATTATCTTCTGAAAATTTATTTAGTATCGACCAATCATCACCCTCCACACCTTCTTTTAATCATATTTGGTTTTGAATGTACTGCCAACCAATATGTAACAAATAACAAGATCGTTGTTTAAATACTGGTTTGTCTAGTTTGTATGCATAAATATCAGATCTACATTTAAACATAAACTTATAATTTTTTCTTCTTTTCATCTCATCTGATAATTTACACGGTGCCCAAAGGTATTCTTCTAATTCTTTTTCTGTATATTTAATTATCTTTACATTAGCCTTTTGATAAACACTATAACCTAAATAATCATATAAAAATATTAACCCTCGTTCTTCTTCGTCTTCAAAAGTTAATTTACCTTTTATAATGTAATGTTTTAAGTCTTTATTTTTATAATACATCCCACAATAATACCACCGAATTTTTATAGTTTCTAACGTCATTTGTTCGTCTACGCGTTCTTTATTTAGCGATCAATTTTATTAAATATATAAACCAACATAAAGGAACGTAAACCAACATTAAGGAACGTAAACCAACATAAACGAACGTAAACCAACTTAAACATAAATGAACGTAAATCAACTTAAACATAAACGTTTATTAAATCATATACTATATCTTATAATATCATTGGTTTAATTTAATATATACATGTTCTATATATTAATTCCTTCCTATAATATAATACATACTTAGTTAATATGTAGATTAATTAATATTATAAATAATTATTAAGTAAATATTCAATATATATATTTAAATATATTTATTATTGATGTTGATATTGACATTTATATTATCATTGATGTAACATCAATGTAAATGTTAATGTTAATATCAATGTCAATGTAATAATATCAATATCAATATCAATATCAATATAAATATCAATATCAACATCAATTTAAATGTTAATGTTAATATCAATGTCAATGTAATAATATCAATATCAATATAAATATCAATATCAACATCAATGTCAATATCAACATCAATGTCAATATCAATGTCAATGTAATAATATCAATGTAATAATATCAATATCAATATCAATGTCAATATTAACATCAATGTAATAATATCAATATCAATATAAATGTCAGTATCAACATCAAATATCAACATCAATGTCAATGTCAATATCAATGTCAATGTAATAATATCAACGTAATAATATCAATATTATTATCAATGTAATAATATCGATATCAATGTAATAATATAAATACAAGTCAATGTAATAATATCAATGTAATAATATCAATGTTAATATAAATATCAATATCAACATCAATAATAAATATATTTAAACATATATATTTATTATTTACTTAATAATTATTTATAATATTAATTAATCTACATATTAACTAAGTATGTATTATATTATAGGAAGAAGTTAATATATAGAACATGTATATATTAAATTAAACAAATGATATTATAAGATATAGTATATGATTTAATAAACGTTTATGTTTAAGTTGTTTTACGTTCGTTTATGTTGGTTTACGTTCCTTTATGTTGGTTTACGTTCCTTTATGTTGGTTTATTTATTTAATAAAATTGATCGCTAAATAAAGAACGCGTAGACGAACAAATGACGTTAGAACCTATAAAAATTCGGTGGTATTATTGTGGGATGTATTATAAAAATAAAGACTTAAAACATTACATTATAAAAGGTAAATTAACTTTTGAAGACGAAGAAGAACGAGGGTTAATATTTTTATATGATTATTTAGGTTATAGTGTTTATCAAAAGGCTAATGTAAAGATAATTAAATATACAGAAAAAGAATTAGAAGAATACCTTTGGGCACCGTGTAAATTATCAGATGAGATGAAAAGAAGAAAAAATTATAAGTTTACGTTTAAATGTAGATCTGATATTTATGCATACAAACTAGACAAACCAGTATTTAAACAACGATCTTGTTATTTGTTACATATTGGTTGGCAGTACATTCAAAACCAAATATGATTAAAAGAAGATGTGGAGGGTGATGATTGGTCGATACTAAATAAATTTTCAGAAGATAATCCTTTTTAATTGTTTTTGTATTTGTGCTTTTATGATTAATATCATAAAGAGTTTTAATAACTAAATCTAAACAAAACACATAAGATTAACAGATAGTACTCAACATTGATATTATTACATTGACATTGATGTTGACATTGACATTGATGTTGATATTATTACATTGGCATTGACTTAAGATTAATATAATACTCAACATTAGTATCAACATAAAATTAATAACTAAATCTAAACAAAACAATTAAACACTTAAATGCATAACTCTTTCTTTGTGTTTACTTGGTCCATGTGCAATAGGTCCTGTTTTCATCTTAAATTTTAAATGTAAGTCTAGTTTACGATTGTTTATTTCTTTTTCAACCCAAGAATTAGAAACATATAAATCATCCAAGTTTGAAAATTTAAAGATGTATCGATCTTTACTTCTAAATGTTACTTTCTTTAAAGCTTCTACAGTTAATTCTTGGTTTTCCTCTAATGTTTCTAATCTTCTGCATTGACTTATCTTAACATTTATTTGTATTGTTCCCATTACTAAGTCATTGAATTCGTTTAAATCATCTTGTGTTAATAAGAAAGTATCTTTAGATTTAGAGTTTGTATTGACTAGTTCTAGTGATGTAATATTTGTAAAAGGAAACCCATTAAAAAATGTTATACCTCCTGTTTTTAATTCTGCAAAATCTTTATAATCGGGGATATAAGCAATTTTTAAGTTTTTCCATTTTAAAAGGGTAAAATCTAATTCGTTTAATAAGTCTTTGTTCGAATGTAAATTAATAAGGTTTTGTTTATATTTTCCCTTAATTGTTCTAACTGTTCTTTCCTCTTTGTTCTTTACTAATGCACCTACAATATTAAAATCTTTAACCTTTTTAACAGTAAAAGCAGACATGTAATAAGTTGTGTTGGTTTCTAAATCTTCCCAAAAGCCAGTAAATAATTGTTTTAGATCTTTTACTTGTTGTTCTTTTTCTTCAATTAGTTGCAACATATTTTTATACTTGTCTTTAAAATGTTTATTATGTTCTTTATGTTGTTCCCTATATTGCAAACCTTCTTGTTCTATTCTAATTTCTTCTAATTCTTTGTTTCTTTTCTTAATGGAATTTAAATACACTTTTCTTGGTGGATCTATTTTTCTTATTGGATATGGTAATAAACGATGTGTAATATTAATTCTCTTTCTAAACACTTCTGGCATAATGTTTTCTGTATCTATTAAACCTAATTCACTTAAGCAATACTCTTTTGATATGGTAGAGAACAGCGTTTTAGATTTAGTATAATAAGTTTTACCCTCCTCTAAATAACAATCTTGTATAATAGAAATTTTGCTTATACAATTGTTTTGATTTGGTTGTGTGTCTATAATTGTAATAATATTTATAGGTAGTATGTTTAAACTAAAACTAGACAATACTAATTGGATTTGTTTTTCTTGGACTTGTTTATCTTCTTCTAGTTTAATTTGGAAACCCGTAAGTTTGTTTGTGTGTAGGTTACCCCAATAAGCATATGTAAGAAGTTTGTGTGATTGATTTACTATTAAGCAATGTATCACTTAATTTTTGCCACATAACAGACAATGGAACACGATAAAAAGGGGCATCTTTAAAATACTCACCACTTTCTTTTAATAATTCTAAACATCCTTCTATTGGGTCCCATTTTGTATTTGGATTAGTTTGATTTGGATTAGTATTATAATTGTATATTGTTGCTTCTAATCGTGTTATACCTTTTTTTGTGCTTGTTCAGATTTAAATGATTCTCTAAGTCTTTTATCTGGACAATTTATAAAATCAATAATGTGGTTACCAATTGTTTGTGTTATTCCAGGACTTGTTAACTGACAAACAAACTTATTATAGACTTTAACAGAAGAATTATCAGACACCCATCTAAGACAATCTATTCGAACTGTATGGTCGTTGTCACAAATGATTTTTGTTTTTTATTTACTTTATTGGTTGTATGCTGCATTCTAAAATGTAAGGTTTTGTAAGAGATAGTTATTTAATTCTTCTTTAATAAATATACCAGCAAAGTCTTGTGTTATATCTAAATCTAACAAGTAATAATGTTCTATTTCTAATCGGTTGAATATATCTGGTAATCGTTCTAATAATAATTCTATTGGAACATCTGCTAACTCAACTTTATAAGGCATTCCAATTGGTTCTTTATATTTCTTATTTATTGTTTTTAAATGTTTAAAAGCAACTTGTTGTGCTCCTTGTGCTGTTCTAATCTTACTATTTAATAAGAATGGTAATTTTGCTTTAACTCCATGTAATCCTAAACAAAACTCAGAAAATTGGCTTCGAATAAAAGTATTAAAAGAACTACATGCTTCCTTTTTAATCAAAAACTTATTATTTATTTTTTTACCTTCACAACACAACTCCCAACTAGAAACTTTAACAAGCATAATGTTATCACAAATTTGTTGTGTAATTGGCTCAAATGATTTAAGTCTTGGTTGTCCTTGTGCATATATAATATCTCCTATGTTTGTAAGTAAATTATTATTATGCATGTTCTCAATAAGTAGTCAATGATTTAACCGTTCTGCAGTTGATTTATCTTTACCTAACAACTCTCTTAATGTGTAAGTAGTATTAGATTTATCCTCCATTTATTATAAGAAAAATTAAATTTGAGCAATTTTTTTTCGCTGTAATTACTATTTTGGAGATCTTATCTGATCAAATCTTTTAATACTATTAGTTAATTACTTGTTTATTTAATTACTGCTAGAAATATTATCTGATCACCTTTTACAAACTTAATTATTTTTGTGGGATGTTTAAGTGTTTTTCGCTGAAATTTACTACGCTGAAATATTTTTCGTACCTATGTGATGATAACGCATTTGCTATTTGGAAAACAAAAAAGCAGGATGGAACATATGAAGACAATCAACCGCATCCAGGTAAAATTAAGATTACAATTATGGAGTTAAGAATGCCTATTGTTAATTATGAACCTAACTATGCCAGCTTGTTAAGATCTAATATGTTAAAAGAAGGTAAGATTTCTATTTCATTCAACACATATCAATGTTTACAGAAATCAGTTAGTGTCAAATGTTTAGAATTCGATTTAACCACACAATTTAACTCAAGTGAATTTGATATGCCTAATTTTGTGATTCCCTTTTTTCAAACTGATAGAAATGATAATCAAGAAAGAGATTCAAGCTATTTTGATCATTGTAAAGTTCAGAATATCCATTTTCGTAATTCTAGAAATGAATCTTTCCCATTAGAATCTTTAAACTTAGATTTTGCAAAACATAAGTATTTGAAAGTTTATGAAATGTGTACGGTATATAAGCGAGCTACAATTGGAAATACTGAGATGTTTTATTATCCTAAAGAATTTTTAGAAAATAGGCCGATGTTCGTAATTAACACAAGCAAGCATAAATCAGTAACTGTAAGTGATAGAACTAATTTGAAACTGACTGTTAATTTTGAAAGCGATGTACCAGATAAAACAATTTGCTATGTTGTTATGATTGGTAAGAAAAATTTAGAGTATGATGTTGAGAAAGAAAAAATAATTGAGAAGATATAAATCAATTATATGTTTATTAGATTTGTTTAGTTTGTAAGTGTTTTTATGACAATATCATAAAAACTTATTTAATAAAATTACTATTCCAGAAAACATTCCACGTGAGAATTTAATTGCGTTAATTGAAGATACTATATTAAATCTTGAGAAGTTATTAATGAAAAACAAAAGGAAGTTTAAGAGAACAAAATGTGTTTATACTACCCTTATTACGTTATCAATTCTATTATCAGCTTCTACAGGGTTCATCAATATATTTATTCCTGTTACAGTGAATTCAATTATTACAACTGCATTTTCTTCGGCTTCTGCTGTTATCACTGGTCTATCAACACGGTTTAATATAGCTTCAAAGAAAGAATATTATAAAAATATGGTGAATCGAATTGGGTTGTTTAAAGATGAGTTTAATGTAATTAAGCTCATGAATGGTGAATTAACAGATGAAAATGTAAGAGATATTGTTAACAGAATCAATGACATACTTAACGAAATTCGAGACTATTAGAAAAAATTCTATATAATAAATATGGCGAAACACGTTGATTTTTTAAATAAACTTGGAAGTCTTGAACAAAAACAGGTTATTGGATTAAGAGAATTATAATTAAATACAGAATATAAGATTGTGAAAATGGAAAAGATTAAAACTAAGTTTGGAAAGAGTATTTTAGTTCAGTGTGAAGAGTTTAAGGTATTTCTTCCACCTAGATTTACAAAACACTTAACAGATAAAATGATTGATGAGATCGTTAAAGATGGAATAAAAATCAAATACACTGGTTTAAAAGATAATTATCCAACTGTTGAGTTCTGTATGTAAATCCAAAGAATAATAAAAATGAACAAAAATATGTCGTCAGAAGTAAAAAAAAATGGAGTGAATAGAATGGATCCTCAAAAGAAATTTATACTTACTAATAATTTCAATGTAATTGTAAAAAATGTGCAAACCGAAGTTCAAGTATTTTTTGATATTAATGGCTGTCTATTCAGCTTGAATTATGATCAGTGGACAGAGTTTAAGAAGTCATTGTTTCCTATAGAGAACGAGGTTAGCAGAAGATTCCATTATCAATATCCGAACTTGTAACTATCAATATACTAATTTGTAACTATTATGTAATTATGTAGAATTTAATTAACTTTTATGGTAAAATCATAAAAGTGTTTTTGTAATTTTATTTTTACTAAATTTAGTGATTTTTGTAACTAGATTTAGTGATTTTTTGTTTTTGTAACTAGATTTAGTCATTTTTTGTAACCAAATTTAATGATTTTTGAAGTCAAAACCGGTTATAACCTGATTTTGTAACTAGATTTAGTAATTTTTTTGTTTTTTAACTAGATTTAGTGATTTTTTTTAACCAGATTTAGTGATTTTTTGTAACTAAATTTAGTGATAGAATGCATTAGAAGTTATTATGAGTAAGATAGAAGTTATTTGAGATGTGATAGAAGTTATTTGGGATAGGAAGTGCGCAAGAAATTGGTAGGGGTAGATTAGAAGTTATTAGAGATGATAGGGTGACATATAGTTAAAATAGGCTAATAATAAATTTGTCTGCAGAATCCCCATTCCCTCTCTACTTCCACTGTTCGTCTGCGTAATTTAGTTATTGCATGTAATTATACTCATTGTCATGTCATTACAATTGCTTGATCTTTTACTCCTGGACCCCCTTACAAGGGTCATTCCTACTCGCCTTTTTGGTCGTTCAAAATACGTAGAAGCATAGTACCTACGCTTCCTGCATATTGCGAAGGCCAGTATTTGATCTTCTTTTGTTTACTTTTTTGGAGGTTTTGTCGTGTTCCCTGTTTCACTATACTTCACCCCGTTCAAATAGTTTTTTGTTTCATCGTTTATTCCCTTAATTGCTCTTTCTAATTTGTTTACGAAAACTGGTTTGTGCAACTATTAATTAGGGCTCTGCCACTTTATTGGACTGGGAAGAAAATCGTTTTAAACAGGACTTTACTGCTGGTGTGGAGATTCTACGGTGTTGAGATTACATTTCTGATCTTCTTTTTCTGGTTGTGGTGGTGATACTGTAGTATGTAATGGCGGAGCGGAAGGATTGTAGTAAAACATATGACTTTGTCTAGGTATTGCTAAATTGACATTAGCTTCATCCTGTAATGATTCAAGAGACTGAGGTAGTACATTTATGTATATGCAAGTACAGTGCAACAATAATATACCGAAATGAGTTTTTTTGCAGTAGAGAAATGAGAACTGTACCGAAAGCAATTATGACCGTGCTTTGCTGCTAAGAGGTTATCGTGTGCGCCTTTGGAGTGGGAGACCCGGGTTCGATTCTCGGCGGGAGTTCATGTGGTTCGGATTCCACGTTAATCAGTAGGTCCCGTCTCATAGCCGCGCTGCTGAAAAGGATGTTAAACTGAAAATCAACTCAACTGAAAGTATATTTCTATCAAGTGGCTAGGGCAAAGGTCAGTAGTCGAGCAGTAACACAGTTACACATTATTATTATTATTATTATTATTATTATTATTATTATTATTATTATTATTATTAGTAGTAGTAGTAGTAGTAGTAGTAGTAGTAGTATATAATAGAACGTAGCAATTAAGTTTTGTTCCCTGAAGTTGGGAGAGTCAATTACGAAATCTCATAGGTAGATATACAATAATTGTAAGAAGCATTGTGCAGCATTTGAGTCTTCAATACTTCGTATCACAGCGAGTCTTTGAAGCAGGCCGGTAAAACGGAAAACTGAGAGAACAATGGTGCACAGGTAGAAGTCACAGACGAAAGTTCGTTGGTAACTAATTTATTTGGATCCCACTGGTCTTGCTCTTCTCCCAATAAATTAAGAGTTGAACCCTTTCGGAGCAAGTATATGGATTTTACGGAAAGATCGAAGCACGAGACATTCTGTGAGAGTACTGTAAATATGTCAAGACAAACGGATAAAAAATATCAAAATAGTGAAGGCACAGATTATTGCAACCAATCCGTACTAAATTGACAACATTGCATATTAGCATTAGCTAAGCTTTGTTTTATAGTTACTGCGGCTAAAACAGTAAAACAAATAAATTGATTCGATTGGACAAATATATTATAATACTCCAGAGAAACAGAAATTTTAGGAGTGACACAAGATTACGAGTTTCAAAACTAAACTCGCTTCGAATGTATTCGGCATTCAGACATTTTGAAATAATATAAAATTTTTCTCATGCTCCACCGCAAAAGTGTCTGTTCAGCACTTAATTAAATTGTGTTATAGCTTGTTATAAAAATGGCTATAGATTATATAACCTACCAAAGGACCTTTATTCTGCAATATCATGTCATGGACACCACCAATGTTTTCTGGGTCAATATTTTTGAAGGCTAATAGCAGCGAAGTTTGCGTCAATGACCATCTTACTTTTTTAAACCTTCAACTCTATTTCTCACACTGGCGCATGCGGTGTGGTGTCTCAGTGACGGAGGCTTCATCTCTAGTACATGGTATGCATGGTTGGATCCAAGCTCGTGCCAAGTGAGCTTTATGTTGGATAAACATCACGCCCGTGGCTTTTCTCCGGGTTCTCCTGTTTCCTGCTACCTTCTTCATTCCACTATTTCATTCATATCTCATTATCATCGTCTTCCGTATGCCTAACCAACATAGGCGTAGACGTAAAATTTAATGATATCATTTTCAGTTTCTTATAATATCATTAGAAGTTGCACAGTTAATTAACGATTGACAAATTAATATGGATTTTTGGGGGCATATCCTTCTTGCAAAGGTGCTCAAAAACAGATCCTTTTGGTCATGACAACACGCATGGTCATTTTTTCGATCTACATGACTTAGGGTAAGAGTGAATGATAGTGTGAATGATGGTGTGTAAATGTAACAATAATGTATATTTCCTTTTATTTCATTTTCAACTATCAGTATCAATTACTGATATTTCTGATATTTCTCTCTTTGCTGAACAGTAAGTAATAATAATAATAATAATAATAATATTAATAATAATAATAATAATAATAATAATAATATCATGAATATCTAATATTGCAATATGGTATTAAGTATATATTAAACCACATCTTTTACCTTTTACATCTCACCATTTCAATTCGAATGAAACAAAATGTTCATACTTACTCAAGTTTTACTTTCAACCTTACTTTTATAGAAAAGCTGGAAACTTAATAAATCTGTGTAACTTGATATTTGCATTGTGATTTTCTTGGATGAAACGCTATAGTAGATAAATTTGAATATTTCGTATCGATTCAGCGTATCTTGAAAATGTTCCCTCATTCACCTTATTCCTTCTTTGCAACCGGAAGTTATGCATCTACCACTTTCGATTTTAATATTAGAATCCATAATGTTGAAATCTACCGTTACTTTACAATAAGCAAGACAATCAACTTGTTCTTTAGTTGGGGAAAAGGTGACCTGAACAAGCAATTTGACAATTAATAGTACTAATACAGCTTCAAAATATTTATTTTACACGTGTAACAAATTTCTAAATAGAAATGGAATACAATATAGTTATGGGTAGAATAGTTATTATACCCATAACAACTACTATTGCCTTTATAATCACTCTTTGCTAGTTATTTGAACAAATAGTGCCTAATTTTAAAAGAATAGAATTTCGTTTCGTAGTGTACTTCCTTTTGAGTAAATCGTACAAAAATTACATTTTTTTTGATTTGTCTCTATTTAATTTTGAACAGAAATCAACCAGTCCATGCAACCACTGTTACTATGTGCTTCCTACTCTTTACTAGAATTGATATACGTTTTGGAAACTGGTTCCCGGACTCCAGTAATGTTAACGATAAGTATAATGCGATAGCCTGCTGTTCTATCATATTAGAATAGAAATTTTCTAGTCAGTAGCTAGCGTTGTGTCATTTAGTGTGACATTGATTTAATCGGTCTCTCCAGATGTAAAGTAAAGTATGAAGTTAGCAGGGAATTCACTTATGGAATCTGTCTTATACCCAATTTTTTAATTGAATGAATATAGGACAAAAATATTCAGAGTAGAGCAACCTATAATTTGTTATCAAGAAAAGCTGAATCATCTAAGATGTTTTCATAGATCTCAGACGAAAACTGGATACAGATCAATAGTATGTTTAATAAGCCTCTTAGTTTGGTCACTAAGTGCCAAACTTCTAATAAACTTTGATATTAAAAAGTGTCGTTTGGTACATAGATATTTTGAATCTTCATTAACATTTTGAGAAGTGGAGATATGCGCTCTATACCTGCGGAGGGAGAAGAAGAAAGGGCAATAAGAGCATCCTTAAATTGATTCTTATTTACTTAATTTTTCATAACTTCATTATTACATATCCGTTATTCATTGATTAATTATGCTTCAATTCTCTCGTCATGCATAGTTAAAGTATGCTAATATAGCTCTTTACATCTGAAAGTGTAGGGGTTTAACCAGAACTTTCTCATGTAAGTAGTAAAGGTATGAACCAGGACATTATTATATTGTCGCCATTAGTCTTTGTGTGTTCTTATTAGATTGAATTTTCTATAGAAATTGGAATGGGGTTGACTACCATAACCGCGTTTGGCAGATGCGTTTGTGGAAGCGTAAAAAAATAACCCTTCAGTAGGAAATCTTACATATTCACGCAGAATTTTTCCATTGAAAATATGCAATACATTACTTTTTGCATGTAAAGTGTTACATTTTGTTTAAATTTTGATAGCAATACCTTATTTTTCATCGAATTGTGTTTTTATTTACATGCTTATGGTTTATTTAACTCTACCCCTGGGGAAACTATTTCCTTGTAGTCCAGAGCTTTCATGGTTGGAGCAATCTTTAAATCACGAGAGTATAATGAATTATCAGCGTTTCATAAGTCATTTACTTACCTTAATGAAACACCATTGTATCGATTTTGCCAATCTTGCAAAGAAACTAATTCTCCCGCCAAGATTCTTAACGCCATGATTATAGCACGACAAAATATAATATTCCTTAATCCATTCAGAGTCTAGTGCTTGTCGGTGATCACCTAATTTATGATATAAACAGATTCAATTTTCCCTTCCCTAATCACGTAGGGATCACAAGTTTGTAATTTTGTTGTGGGAATTTATGTGCGTGGTTGGACATTTGCTTGAAAGAAGCGGTTGGTCTGAAACGGTTGTCGAACCTGAAATCCCATCCTTGGTACGGCTGAAGCTGCAATGAAAGTATTGCACATGAAAAAGCAAGACACCTGCACAAAGGCACGGCTGAAACCTATGCCCTACAGATAAAGGTCTTCTAGTAGTATGTAGACTTGGCTGACATTAACGGACTACTACTACGGACGGAGTACTACAACGGACAAACTGAGACAACAAATGTGCCGAGAACCGTCATTCAGGGACCAAAAGAGATTTCGTTTCGTGACGTCTAAGAAATGAAGTACGATCTTGATTAATATATTACTTCTTTCTGCACAATCAGTCAGTGTATCAAAAATACCGACTGGCTACTGCACTAACACAGGATTGTCCCATAAGTTGCAGCCAAAATCTGATCCCCACATAGCACATCTGATAAAGCATAATGAGGAAAGAAAATGTGCAAAATTAAAGATGTTGTGCACCATAAAGGTATGAGATAGAGGGCTTGAAAATTTGAATATCCAAAAAATTATATCATGGCATTACGCACACCTTCTCTCAAAATGTTTAGAGCATTCCTTATTTCTGATTCGTAGCAAACATTTTCGAAGTCTAACTTCTTTGGAAAAAAAAGTAAACCAGGTTCGAACCTCCAAACCAACCTCTGCAATTGGGAAAAAGTTCCCAGATGTGTTTTTATTATTTTAAATATAATCCACCTTGTGCAGAATCGTTTCGACGTATGATTAGCGTCATACTAAAGGCCTGACTACTGCAAGAAACATATGTTAGTTGAACGCTTTAGTATGGCACTAATCACGCGTCAGAACGTTTCTACATAAGGCCCAATAAGAAGTGTTACCAATAGCATAAAAAAGTAACATTGAAATACATAATGATACAATATTTAGAAACTTTGTGTTAATGTCAGCTCTTGCTTGTTTGTCATTTTCCTCTCCATACGTAAAAGAACATTTAGATACGTAAAGGAATCTTTCCATATTTAAAAGAATGCTGAAAGTTAAGACATAATACATAAGTCTCGCCTGAGTACTAAAACAAAAGTCAAAGTAGAACAAAAAGAGCCTTTGCAGTAGATATGAATGTCATAATTATCTAAAGAGCAGTTACACATAGTTAGAATCATCTTCCGATGACTGATTTTGTGATCTCAGTGGTAAGCCGTTGGGTTTAAAATTCAAATGTCATGAGTTCAATTCCTCTCTGAGCCAACGCTTTTTAGAAAATTATATTTTCCGCAATGCATATAAATTATATAAAATAAGTACATTAAAATACATCAGTTATATATATATATATATATATATATATATATATATATATATATAATGATTGCTGAACATAGTGATTATTATGTTATTAATATAACATTTGATATAGATGTTCACAGTACTTTGGTATTCTATATGTAAATGTTAAATACAAATTAAGGAAATACTATCATAGCAATAAATAGGTTATATAGTGTATTTATTTGTACATATTTGTCATACGGGGTTACTTCTCAATTTTCTCATTACAACAAATGATTTACGATTTCTGAAAGGTAAAAAACTATGTGGTATAAACAAATTATTATACAAACTCGAATCTTGGTTACAGATACAAAACTCACGGACCCCAAGACCATGCAAACAGAAAATCTACGAACACGAAGTCATGTCTAAGAGACTCATTTATACTTTAGAAAGAAGGCAAAATAGGATTTCATCTGGAAAGGATTTCAGCTCAACAATCTGCAATGCTCTTGTATATTGGTGTGGTCTCTTTCTCTCTTTTATACATATGTGTATATATATATATATGTGTGTGTGTATATATATATATATAAAGTAAAAGCGATCGATATTAGTATCAAATCCATAGCTCTCGTTGTTGCAGATATTAATAATTACAACTTCGATAGCGTTAAAGTCCAAACTGAACTCGCATCGTAATGCTTCTTTGTGAATAAGCGTACAGCGTACACACTTTCGGCGTGGGAGACCTGGTTCGGCCTCCAGCGAGAACTCATATAGTTTGGATTCTACGTTAATTAATAGGTCTACGTCTCATATAACTGCTGAACGTGATGTTGAATTCAAAATCAACTCAATCGACTCAAAGCCCATAGTCATGGTGGGCGATAAAACATGAAAAATAATGTCTGAAGTGATTAAGATTAGTGTCAAATCTATAGTTTGGGTTCGTCAAGCTATTCAATTGCAATTGCATTTAATGCCACGTAGTGGCGTGACCGACTATGTCACCTAGATTTTAAATTTACAGGGGCGACATTGAAAGCGTTGCTCATACAGCTCTAAATATTTTAATGTATGTACAAGTGTATATTCCAGCGAAACTCCGGAATGATTGGAGCAACTTTTTCGTAACGTGGGACACATAATACTTTCAATCTAGGAAAAAATTGTGGAAGTCAGATACCCCAAGAGATGGAAATTGGGAGGAGTGACATGAGTATTATCCACTATTTTCTGGGTCATTGAGATGAATAGTGAGACACTCAATGGCGTTATATCCAAATTTATACCCTTCTTCACAGGGTGAGGGGATGGGAGATATAACCAATAAAATGTGAAACTTACTTAAATATTTCTCGAATTGATAGTTTTCTAGGGTTGCGAAAGAGTTTTTAATAACTGTGGAATGTACACTTCAATATAGTCTTTTTACTCGTACGTATTTCTCACTTTAAGAAGAAATTACCATCTCAATTATTATATGTATCAAGCCAGCCTTTGCAAGCGAGAAAAAAACTGTGGAGATGTATATTACCGTCTTTTAAATGATAAAGTACATGTCAAAATCAGAGATTGAGTTGGTCGCTTTGTCAAATGGGTCAAGATTTGTGAGTGCGTCAGCGGATCGTGGGTCAATAAGCCCACTGCGAAACACCAGTCACGTTGACTCACATTGACCTATTGACCAATTGATCCACCGGCCCATTGTGCTCAGTGCCTTGTAGATAGAATTTTCTTAACACTGCTAAATTAGTCTACATTTTACTTTCAAGACCATCATTTTTCTTCTTTTTGGGTTTGGTTCTAATGAAAAAAGAACTTTAGGCTCCTTTAGTTTTTGATATTTGAAATTATAACAATGGCAACAGGACTTACTACTTGGCTTTCGAGATGCAGGATAAGGGTTTTTTGGAGCAGATAACTACTGGGAAAATTGGTTTGTTACAAATATAACGTTTTAGTCAGTAGAAAGGATGGCATGTGTCATGGACAAAAGTTTACGACGATGTATTTTAGTGAGACGGAGTTTTACAATGGCTCAGAGTTATTTATAGTTGGTGGTGCGTCAGAGTGTGTTATGGTGGGTGAATTTATCACGTAGGGTGGTGAGTCACTGTTGATGGGTCGTCGGTCACGATGTGTGGTGGGCCAGTATGTTGTGGATCAAGGTTTCATTGACCCATACCATCTCTGGTTAACATTGTACTAAAGAGGAGAGGCTCGAAAGATGCGCGTCGGTTACCTTCTCAAATTTTGCACATCGATAGGACCCAACCAGAAAGCATTAAATCTAGAAACAGTTTACAGTAGATCTCAGAGAACTCGAGATAGAGGAATTTGCTAGATTGGCTAAATTAAGACCTCAACAATTTATCCTTCTACAAGCGAGATTTTTCTTTATCGTTTCCGTGGCGAAGTCAAAAGAATATGCGGCAAGTAAACGTAAGGTTTAAGGTTAACGCTCACCTCGGGGTACTTAGTTTTCTCTATTCTTTTTTGCATTCACATGAATATAAATAAATCAGGCATATAAGCGATTTAACATATTTCGGGGAGTACTTTTGCGGTTCGTTCACGTTTCGTCGAGTCTCTACAGCTGATGGTATAATTTTCAAAACGGAAGTGGGGCCAACACGGATGGTAGCTGAGGGATCATCAACTTTTGGCGAAAGATCGTCATTAACGCATCGCTCGTCCACTGACGCTTACGGCGTTGGGCTTGTATCTGAAAACTAAGAGAATAAAGATACATGTTATTCATGAAGCCCAATGACAGTTCTAAAAGTCTGAAACGATGAAATAAATTTCAAAACTGGAAAACACGAACTTTATAATTTTAAACGTGCCACATATCGAGGTAAAAGATTTGTCCCAAGTTACCCCGGAGGATCACAGGAGGGGTGCAACTCAAAATTTGAAAATCGCAAGGGGAACCATTTGTATATCACTTAAAAGTGTTGCTAAAATTAAAAAAAAAAGATTTTAAGAGTCTCGAGTCTGTGTTAAACTATGTGCAACATAGCAAGCGTTGAAAATGGTAATAAATCCTTCATTGAAAACTCCGTGACAACCTTGAGAAATGTGAGAGTGTGAAACTGGTATCAGAAGAGTTAAACATTTGTCTTACCATTCCAAAATTATAATGCATGAACATAAAACAAGAAGTTCCCCATTGTGGGTATTTTACATCACTAATATTAAATTCTACGTACCCTGGTTGTGTCTTTAGCCTAAAAGACAGAGTATTTGGAATTGTGAAATTAATGATAAGATACAGAAATGGAAGGAATGCTGGGACTAAGTCTAACATAGGTAAGTGCTTGAAAAAAGTAAAAGCAAAACAAACAAAAACAGACTGTGGACATTGTCAAAGTTTATGACGAACTGTCAACTCTACTAGTAAATAAAACTCATCTTGCCCAGCATTCTTTTCATTTCTATATTTTAGCATTAACTTCATAATTCATAATCACCTTATCATAATTGGTGATATAACAAAACTACAATAGGGCACTTTTTGTTATACGTTGGTGCATTATACTTTGCAATGATAAGACAAGTGTTTACATCTTCTGATATCGGTTTCAGAGTTTCACCTTTCTAGAAGTGGCCACGGAATTTTCAATCTAGGATTTATTACCATCTTGAAAACTCGCTATGTTGCACAAGTTTAGCATAGAGACTCGAGACCCTTAAAATCTTCCTTCTTCTAGCAATACTTTCAAATGATTTATTCCCCTTGCCATGTTCAAATTTTGAGTTGGACCATTCATGACACCTTCCGGGTAGCCCTCGGGCAAATGTTTTTATCTCGACACTGGGTACCTTTGAAAATATTAAATACGTGTATTCAGTTTTGACATCTATTTCACTTTTTAGGGTTTTTAAGGCTGCCAACGGACTTCACGGGTACCACGCCCTAAGCGTCTATGGACCATCGATAGGCAACGAACGATGTCTCGTAAAAAATTGACAGCCCCGCAGGGACGATCTGCGATTGCTCCACTTCCATTTTGGAAATTCTAACACCAGGGCCTGAGACACGACGGAACGCGCACCAGCCACAAATCTGCATCATCAAAATACGTTAAATCTCTTGTGCGTTATTTGTTATACTTAGTTGAGCCAAAGAAAACTAACAGAAATACCCAGGGGTAGGCGCGAACTGTCAACGGTATTGATCATGGCACGTGTTCTTCTGACTTCCTCACGGAAACTATGACAATAAGCTTGCTTCATGAATTATAAATCATTGTGGTCTTAATTTAGCTAAAGAGACAATCCCCTATATCTCGAGATCTAGGAGGTGGTACCTTGAACAGTTTCAGATTTGATGCTTTCTGGTGGGATACTATCTGTGTGGAAACTTTGAGGATAATAGCCGACGTGCACCTTCAGTGCCTTTTCTCTTCAGAACAATTTTAACCAGAGATGGTGTGGATCAATGAAATCTTGATCCACGAATCACCATGACTCACTATGACACACCAACCAAATGACCCATTGATTCACTCTGACCCACAATCCATCGTGACCCACTCAGCCCCACCACCAACTATGAACTGCTCTGAAACATTGTGATCAACTCCGTTCCATCAAACCCCATCGTCATCAGCTCTGACCCATGATCCACGTCCTCCTCTCCATTGACTAAAGAGGTTAAAATTATAATAAAACAAGACTGTGAAATTATCACTTATCGGAGTTTGAATTTCTCAAGCACCGCTCTGTTACAATACCGATGGATCTGACCTCTACGATATACAATGGTAAAGTGTTTCTGATCTTCCGATTTAAGATGAATTTCAATTCGTTTCTCATCTTCTGAATTAAGATGGATTTAAATATATCATATATAATATATATAATATATAATATATTTCTTTGTTGGCTTACATAATCATTCCAGTAGAAAACAGGATGAAATTTGAAACTGTCAAATCAAGATAAAGTAGACCAAAGTTAAAAAAGAAAAACTAGCTTTCCATATAATTAAAGGTACCGTACTAATTTAAAATAATCCATCTAATAAAGCTTGGAATACAAATTGTATAACCTTTTTCTCGAAATTTTATAGCTTGATTGCCTTATGCTCTGAACGGTCCATATATTAAACACCAGTTTCAGCAATTATTATAATATAAAGCAGTGAGTATAAAATGTGAAGAATTCTAGTTTTCATTTCTCACTTTGCTCCCCAACTAATATCAATCGTTTTCGATTATTTTTACAAATCAACCACTACCAGTTTCCAATATATAGAAAATACCCCATCCCCGTTCGTAAAAGAAAATTTTGAAAAATGCCAGGACATGTTCTGTTTAATTTTAATAAATAGTTATATGTTGGATTTCTGCTCTCTTCAATTGAACGGCTAGCGAGATACTCAATTTTTCGCAAAAAATTGGATCTCTACTCCATCCTAATAATATTTATTATAATGAAAGTGATACGCGTATGATAACTTTCAAGTTGGGATTGGGCCTTCATTATATACCAAACGTCATTTTATTTGACTTTGCAATTTGACTGTGATGATCACGCAGACATAATTACTTACAATTTTATATAATAATTCATATATTACAGGTGATTAAAAATATAATTTTGGGGGTGCTGTGGCTCAGTGGTAGGGCGTTCTCCTCCGGGGCTTGGTGTCCCGGTTCGATCCCAGGTCGCGTCATGTGGACTTTGTGGTTGACAAACACCGTGCTCGTGGGTTTTCTGGGGGTTCTCACGTTTCCTCCCACTTTATTCATTCCACCATTTCATGCATTTCCCATCATCACCGTCTCCTTTACCTTAACCGGCATAACCCTGGGGCGTAAAAGTCAAAGATTTCATTTCATTTCATTTTCAAAAATATTTTTCCAGGAGTTAGCTCCTCTGAAAGCTCGCAGGCTGCATCTGAAAATCGAATTCCAATTCCTATTGCCACTCTTACAATTGCAAATTTCAAAATCCAAAAGTGCCTGAACTTTTTTCATTAGAAACATATGAGAAAAGAAGAAAAATTGAGATCTTGAAAGTAAAACGTAGGCAAGCTCACCAGTGTTCAGAAGATACTGTCTACAATGCACTGAACAGAATAGGTCGATGGGTCAGTGTGAGTTACGGTTAGTGGTGTTTCGCAGTAGATTATGCCCTTTTGACCCATGATCTACTAACCCAATCAAAAATCTTGAACCATTTCACCCACTTAAAACTGAGCCATTGACGTACTCCATCTTTGATTTTAACATGTCTTATTTCATTTAAAAGACAAAACATACATCCACACATTTTTTCATCGATTGGGAAGGTTTGCTTAATATGATAGTTGATATGGTCATTTCTTCTAACGGTAAGAAATTTATATGATTAAAAAGACCATCTTAAATTGGGAACAAACTATCCTCCAAAGCTTTAGAAATGCTTTATCAACCACGATAACGTTGAATTCGACAAATATTTCAGCATTTTTTGAGATTATATTTTTAGATCTCCCAGGCCATAATGCTGTGAAGATGGAAATGAATTTGGATGTAAAATCCATTGGGAGCACCATAAAAATACTTAAAGCTGTGCGAGGAATGCCTTCTTCGATGCTGTCCGTGTAAATTCAAAATCCAGCTGACATGTTCGTTCAGAAGTGTTACTATTCATCTCGATGATTTTAAACTATAGATTGTGCACTAATATCGGTCGTTTTGAATCATTGTTTATGTTACTTCCTTCGACTCTCTTTATTAGTTGTGCTAGGGAATCTTACTCCTACTGGAAGTTGAACTTAAGCTTAAAGGTCATCAAAACTGCTCCAAATGAACTGGGGGTCCCCGAATTCGACACTAACATTGGTCATTTTCAATTTCTTCTACATGTCATAATTTCACACACTCCTTCAGGGTGCTAATGGGGGCTTAACGTATATGAAATCTGAAGTGCCACTCTTTGTCTAAGCGATCCCCCAAAATATGGACTCGACACTAATGTTGGTAGTTTTATAATTTTGATGTCAGCCCATTTCATTCCTCCCAGAAGAGTAAACGGATACTGTTACAGCTAGGACTAAATTTGGTCTTAAATGGCATTAAAATTTCTACCAATTAATTTAGCGACCAGTGCTGCATTTAGATGCTCGGCGTCCATACGCTTTTTTGCTTTCGGCGCCCCCAATAACTACATATTACTCCGCCCCTTGACCCCTAACTTCAAAATATAACAATTTGAATATGCTTCATTAATGAATTTATTACATTTAAATACAACTCACTAGATGCTGCAGCTACTACTACGTAACAAAAAATATTAAACGGGAAACATGTTCTGAATTATTTTTACATTTCGTACACTATCGCTAAAAATATTAGAATAGTAAAAGAGGACTCTTCATGAAATACTATATTTGCTCTTGATTTTTAACTTTTTAATACTAAAAAATTAAAATATTTAATTATAAATCTTTGCGTTTTTCAAATATTGCGCTCTAGGCACGGGCCTAGTTGGACTAATGAGAAATGAGGCACTGCTAGTGGCGCTTAAAACTTACGATTCGATTCTAATATAAGTTTATTTCAATATTTTTACATCACTACGTAAATTCACTCGGTACAAATAGGATCTTAATTGGACTGAATGGAAAGCAGAACTGTTTATCTAAGCGACCACGAACCTATGGATTCGATACTAATATTGATCCTTTCATAGCTTTTTTTATATGTATCCCGACAGTACTCTTTTCCAGATTGTAAGAAATATGGTTAAAATTGCTCTACACATATCAGAATTATGTCGAAACACACACATACATCCACTTTTACATATATATAAACACAAATATAAATACAGAGTGAGCGAGCGAGCGAGCGAGAGCGAGAGAGAGAGAGAGATAGAGGTCGAAGGCATCACCCCTTTCACATTGCAAAAGTATTATCAGGTATTGAATTGAAAATCTATATAAATACTTTCTGCAGTGGCTTACTTCAGAAGGACAATTCCAGTCTGCTCACGTGACCTTTTGGGTTCATTAATTTCTTGCGAGCGTTCCGACTTTGGATTATCTGTTTATACCTTCTTTTTATGCCTTTGATAATTTTTCAAGAACACAAAGGACATGGTGTAATATGAATGTTGAGAAGTAACCTCTATATGACAAATACTGCAAATAAATACACTACATAATTTATTTATTACTATTAACCGATTTTCTTAATTTGTGTTTAACCCCTTCAGTGCGTAATTTTCAGAGGCGAACCGCTGTAAAAAGTGTATTTTTTTAGAACTTTGGATGTTAATTCTAAATCTGTTTCAAAATCACTTACATCAGAATCATTAATTAATAACTTTTCCTCGATGTCAGCATCGTTGAAATATCGTTTTGAAGCCATTACTGTGCTGTCTGCTCTCAAACAAAACAAGGAACGGAAACTGTATTTGACGAAGCCCAAACTCTTATTTTAATTTCTTTCTTTTTCCTCTTCTTCTTTTAATTAAGCAACAATTGAAACCAGCTGAGCGCAAACTCGTTAAATATTGTCGGGATAACATTACTCATACTGTGGGCAATTATATTCGCAATACGCAATACAAAATAGACATAGCAAAATGAAAGCGTATATATACACCATCCGCACAGCAGGTGCGTTTTGAAGACACGAGTTAACTCGCCACCCACACTGAAGGAGTTAACATTCTCATATATAATAATGACGTACTGTTAACACCTATCTCAAATGTTATATTTCAACCATAATAATTACAATATTCTGCCATATATATGTAACATGTATGTATAACTCCTGACTCTTTTTTCATTTTAACCACTTCGCAGGACTACTAGCCTCGACAGGGACACGAACACACACATTTCGAGAACAGTTAATATTCCACCCTTGCTACTACAGGGGGACTCGTACCCCCAATGGCCTTCACTTCACGATCATCAACCTAAAGCCTCAGACCTCTCGGCTACACCCACTGGCTACCACTGAGCTAACACAGTCAATCTTCGACAGATGCTTGTAGCGATGTATAACTGCTCTCTATATAATTATTACATTCATATCCACTGCAAACTTTGTTTTTGTTCTACTTTGATTTTTATTTTAATATTCAGGCGAAAGTTAAGTTCTATGCCTTACTTTTGAGCATTCATTTACACGTGGAAAGATTCATTCAGGTATCTAAATGTTCTTTTACGTATGGAGACCAAAATAGCATACAAGCATGTGCTGACATTAATAAAAAGTTTCGAAATATTTTATCATTAAGTGTTTCAATCAATGTTGCTTTCCCATACAATTTGTAACAAGTCTTATTATATTTAAAAGAAGAAAAACACATCTTCAATCTTCTCCCGATTGCAGAAGTTGGCTTGGAGGTTCAAACCTAGCTTACTTTTTTTCGGAGATACCCGAAGTTGGACGTTTGCCTCGAAACAGAAATAAAGGATGCGATCAACCTTTTTGAGACAAGGTGTATGTTTAAAGTAAATATCTTGAAAACCGTTACAGCAATCCAAAAAAAGTTAAGCACTATAATGAGAAAAAAATCACTTATCAAAGCCCACAAACAATGTTATGTTTAGTGATAATAGGACATTAAATCTGTGCACATTTGTATATGGTGCTACTTCAAACCAAATGTTTTTTATTCTCACTTGGCAACACTGCTTCACCTATGGTTATATTGTTTATGGGATTCGATAGGGCACTTTGCTTTCATTATATTGTGTAACGTTTGTTTTAATTGCTGTAACGGTTTTCAAGAAATTTACTTTAAACGTGCATAATTCCATGATATAATTTTTTGGATATTCAAATTTGGATAGCCGTAGTTCCTATCCTTCTGGTCCATAGTACCTTAACTTTTGCACATTTTTATTTCTCATCGTGCTCTATCAGATGTGCTATTTGGCAATCAGATTTTAGTTCAATTTGTGGGACCCTCCTGTGCAATATTTTACTACTGTACGAAATTCAGAAAACAGAAAAAAGTAGTTCATAGTAAAAGTTGCTTTTATCTAAATTTTTAAAGTAACCTAATATTAGTTGCACTTAAAAAATGTTGGTGTAAAAAATATAATTATAAATTTGAAATTACATTACTAAATACTTCACGGTGTCTGTTAAAATTTGAGAAAAGTGCAGGAAATAGTGGCACAAAATTTTCGAAATACTGATTTCAAATGAAGTAGGTCAGAAGCAATAACTGTGAGATTGAAAGGTACAAAAGGAAGAGAGAGAGAGAGACACTAAAAACTCACTGGAAGTTCAACTGTGTGGTAAAACATTGAGTATTTAAGTATGAAGGATATTTACTGTGTAAAATAAATGTAACGGAACTCACCCACATTGTAAGTCCAGAGATTATATAATGTACATACGTTATCATTAATCAACCTTTATAATGTTATCGTTATATATCTCTCAATCAAACATCGTATACAAAGATAATTTCTGGAAACTGTGCGCAAAAAGACAAAACGCTTAAAACCCAAAATGCTGCAAACTCTTTTGCTCAAAAGTTTCTATGTGTGTGTGTGCATCCGCTTACCTGCTTTTCTCTTCGTGCAACCAAATCCAAACAAAAAATTCAACTAATCTTAACTGTCTTCTCGCTCCAACCCAAAGCTGAATTCCTAAGCTCAAACGCAGAAATTGACTATACGTCATAATGTGCATTTTTCACAATAATCATTGATTATTTACATTATTATGTGTTCAATGTGGTTAAAGTATTCCCAATAAGACAATAATCAATTAATCAAATTTTATCGTGGAAAACATTACTTAAAACCTAAGTGTTTTGTGGGAACTATCTCTTATTCCACTAGTGTATTCATACGCTTTCAGAGCGACTATGATAGGTAACGCGCAAAAAAACCGCGAGGACTGACATCCAAGAAAAAGACAATACAACGTGTGACTACTTTACTGTCTCATTGAATTTTTGATATTTCACACCATGATATATAAATTCATTAGATTTTTAAAACTTTAAAATACACTTGTAAAGTATAAAGTATTATATATGTCTCCACTTAAAATCCAAAGATTTTAACAACTACATACACAAAATAAAATTACGGAATTTTCAGCCAGCCGAAATAAATAGTCGATAAATTTTTCTCTCAGCAACATCAAAGGTTACAGGACAAGGAAAAAGCATCCAAGGACCCTCCTGAAGAAATTGATCCCCAAAATGCTTGTAGAAGAAGAATACGTGTCTTGTTTTCAAAACTTATTACATATTTCAATAAATTACTAAGATTGCAATATTCGTGCATTTTCACAGGTATTATTTTCATGCTCACTTAAACCGCAGTCTTGGCCTACTATTTCCTTTACAACAATATACTTCTGTTTGTGTTAAACGAATGTGCTTGTGATTTCCTAAACGTTAAAATATATGCATGAAAATATTTATTGTAAGTGTTAATCTCTACGTCAAGTAATAACATTCTAATAGTGTAATTGTGTGTATATCACAGTGATATTTTTTAACCAAAATTAATATTGTCGTATATTGGATACTTGTTTAGAATATTTTATTTTTGCCATAATATTAATGTGTTTAAAGTAACGCAGTGCAAAAGTACAATAGTTCCTTTCTGCAGGCATCTGGTGCTCGTTTCATCTCTTGTGCTCCTCATAAATTTCCTTCGTAAGGCTATAAAAAACGTTCAAAAATATATATATTATTTTCATAAAACCATTAACAAAAAATTCTAACCATACTTTTGCAATGCAATTGGCTCGTCAACAATGGTGTGTATACAAAAAAGCCTCGTTTTATTAATCCAAAGGCACCCAAACCTAAACACCGTGATAGAGTGTTGTTCCCTCACAGGAACATGAACTAGACACCGTCATACCTTTCCATGTTGTACACGTTTCAGTATTACTTCGTAATGTATATTCCGCTGAGTTTTACGATCAAACAGATAATTACTTCATTGATCTATTTATATTGACACATGTTAACTACGTGAAGAAATGGTTTGCATTATTATTATTTGCATTTCCTGAGTTATTATTAAAATCGGAAGCTTAAATAAATTTCTTTAAAGTGGTTTTGGTTGTAAACTGATTAATGTGAAGAAAGGATATATTCTTGGGACGCTTATTTGATTGCAAGGAAAAGCTTCTTGCTATCAATGACAATTTCAATCCTACAAAGACCACCTCGTAACGAAAAGCAAATTTAGTGTCACAGGAAAGCGATTTCTGCTATATATTACGGCTTCATTTCCTTAAACTTCAACGCTTAATCCGAAAGTTGTTTATATGCGAAACTTCTTATTTAAACACGAGTGATGGCAGCAGATGTTTCGTGCTCTTGAGACTCTAAATCGAATGTTTAGACAACGCTGCTAGCTATATTTTTCATTGTTTCTCCACATAGGTGAATACTGGAACTGATAGCTATAGTGGACTCCTACTACTGCAAGTTTTAGTAGAGAGTAAAGGATAGGTGTGAAATATATTCTTGGCATAATTAATTGATTGCACAAAGGCGCTTCTCAATTTCCACACTCTTTGTTTTCTTTGCTCATTATTTATCAACGAAAAATCACGTAATTTTATACTTCTGTTATTGAGGGCTTGATTATTCCCATCAGATTTAATGTGATTTCTAAATTTCTTCTCTTCTTATAATGAACAATACAGTGGTGATGCATCAAGTAATCCTTGAGTTATTTTCTTTCTTTGGACGAAGAGATACTCGGACGGGAAAACGCAATATAGGAGTTTGATTAACCCATTCTCGTTATTAATATTTTCTAGTAATTCTAGTGCCGTCGTTTACAAAATATAAGTATTTCTCTGCTTCTAATCTCATGAAGATTGAAACAAATGTAGATAGTGGAAGCTATTCGTGCATTAATGTGAATTTCCTTCTTCCTTGATGTATGGGAAACAATCGGCTATATACCGCAAGCATTTGCTGACTTTGTAACGTTCGACTTCTAATGAACAAAAAAGAAGATAATGATTCATAAAATCTGGAACTGTAAATATGCTTGATCAAACACGTCGTATAAAAGAGGAATTAAAGTACTCATTGGAATGTGAATCACGTACAAAAGTGTTGAATGATTTTCAATTAGTGACCATAAACAAAGAAACAATGGAAAACGTGCCACATTCTTGCTTTTATCACTGCAAATTTTTAAAGTTACATCTAAAGCAGGAAATATCGAAATGACTCAAATAAATGTAGTAATGCTTGTTACATTTATTTTAACGCCTGAACCATGTAAATTGCAATTTGATGAGTAGAAACTAACATTTGGCCCTGTTACACATTACATTCTCCCTTACCCGGACTATAGCATGAAAAAAATCAATCAAGGCTGATACGCGATATGGGAAGTGAGTACCCCGTTAGAGCACGTTCTCTTTTACGATCTATTTTAATATACTCATAAAAGAAGATGGCGCATTTCTCATCTCATACTTAATATAGTAGAAATACAAATTATCAAACTTGTTCTCTTTAATTGTACCTGTTTTCAGTCCATATTAAACATTATAAAAGGTAATGGTCATTTAACCCCTATGTAATATATTAGAGTTTACATAACAAAAGCAACAAGCATTGTTTTAATCCCTATTTAACTTAGCGGAGATTAAAACACCTATGTAGGAAAGGCTCAATAGCTCTTTAACATAGAAGAGACTACTATGAACACATATTCTAATCCCTATCTAACAAAACAGATATGCTCCGTTGAACTAGTTCTCTTTTATGGTCACTTTTCCGAATTCGTACTTAAGGCTATTGCTAGCAGATATTACACAAAGTCAAGACTACGTAGACATTTTCTAATCTCTATGTAAGACTATACCTACATTTGCAACCTCACATTTATAAGTGAAAGTGTACAGGCATACTTCCAAACTGTAATAGCAAGAAGTTAAAGTCTTACCTAACGAAATTACCAAAGTCCACAAACACTAGAAACAGTTTTTTTTAACGCACTCTATGGTACAGTGCTTTTCCTAACTCCTAGTTAACATAGAGAAATTACGATCGCCTAAGACTACCACACTTTTTCCAAACCCTGTTTACCTTACCATGTTCTTTTTTTACGACTCCTTTTTTTAAACCTTTTAACTTATTTGCTTTTATGGCAACGTTTTTCAACAACTATGACGGGTATGATACCTTTTTCTACAACCCCTATTTTACTCATGCCTTGCTTGAAACACGCTGAACATGAATAGTATACAAGTTTATGTGCGAAAAACTCTTATAGAAAAATCTAACCGATTTGCATGAAACTGGCATATGGGGATTTTCTAACATGAAAATCACGTACATTTTATATATACGTGGTATATATATATATATATATATATATATATATATATATATATATATATATATATGCTTTTATGTGTATTTATGCACTTAAGAGAAAAATAAATGGCCAGTATGAAACTCCCTATATAAGTATTTTCGAATGTCTTAAACAATGAATATCATATACTTTTTTTTACCTAAGTCTCGTAGTTTACGCGCCATAATTTCTTTTGATAAAATCGACCATTTTGCATGCAACTTGGTATATAAAGGTTTTGGCACATGCTAATCACCAATATAATACAAGTGTATGTTTTAACTGGTATTTTTGATGGTAAATGGTATAAAAATATTTATTGGTATAAAACAGGGCACATAATTTTCTTACATATCGGTTACGAACATTATATTTGTTTATATGTAGGTCTTATAGTTTGTGTAGGATACGCCCTTTTATTAACATTTTAACTGATTTGCTTGAATCTCAGTATAATGGTCTCTGCAGATCCTGATTACGAATATCATATTTTCATTTACCTAGGTCATAGTTTATATGAGAGATGCCTTTCTAAAAAAATGTAATATTAAACCATACATCACTCGTAAAGGGTACAACATATTAAAATCCTGTTTTTCATAGTTAGTAATCGGACATACCAATAATGTTGCAACCTTTAGGTAAAAGATCAAATATTTAACAACATATAACGCGTAAGCCTTACAATGCAAAGATATTCTGTTTTATATTTGGTATGAGGTCATTAAAAAGTATGATATTCTCTTTTTGATGTACCTCTCATAGTACGTTGTTTTGTTATAAAAGGCTCCGAACCATTTTTCAATAATAAAAAAAACACTCGCCACAAACCGAATTGCACTTATGTCCCCTATCGTAAACTAATTGTAAGTTGCTTTAATATTTTCCATTTTCTTATAGCATAATATTTTCAAATATGAATTTTAACTAGCTTAAACTTTGTTCCATTTTGTACATGTTAGAATCAACCAGAAACAAATATGTCATTGAATATGAAACAAATGTCTGTTTTAAAATTTCAAGATCAGTTTTGTGGTGAGAATTTTTCATCAATACTTCAGTAGGTTGGACTATTTTCTTTGTCTAAGCTTCCAAGTAATTGTACTATTTAACAAACCATGGGATGCATTTGAGTACCAACGAGAATACATTTTACCATTCAATAAAGAAAGTAGTGCTATTTCAATACATTGTGCTATTTAGTATATTTTTTACTATCTACAAATTTTCATTTTTTAACCTTTTGTCACTCGCGCCAATCTTAGTAAAATAAGCGCTTCCGCGTTTGCTTTTTTTTTCCAACATTGATATTTTGAGATACAAACAATATATTTGGTAACATTTATTTGAAGTAATGCATGCAATTGTTGACTAAATTACTTAGAACATTTCGTATTGCTGCTATAGTGCTGGCCAAATGTCTTGATCCGTGGCAACAATGCGAATCAAAGCTCACACCAGCTGTTGCTAAGGGTTCAGCTGTTGCAAACCGTGAGAGCCTTGGCGAAAGGGAGTAAAATTCCTTCAGCTGATAGCCGCGCTTGAAACAGAAGACAAGGTGTCAAGTCAATGTGGTATATATATATATAGCTTGTCAATCTCTCTTCTCTGAGGTCGCGGTTCCAAATCATCGAAACTAATGGCCCTGAGTAGCTGTGAAAAGCTCGTATAACTCATTGTTGGTCTTACAATTGGATTTCCTGTTCCGCCACATGACTATAGTGATCTTACATCATGTGCTCCCTTCTTTGTGGCAATCAAATAAAGACGTCCAAATAAAGCCATTAATTCCGCTCTTGATGCTGCTGTGCAGAAGCGTTCACTGCCGAAACTTGTTCGTAATTTTTCCAAATTCTTGTTGGTACATTTTACAATTTCATCAATCAGAGCTATATCGATAAATTTGAGAAAAGCATCAATTTCTTCAGCACTAAGTTTCAGCCCTGGCATCTTCCGCACAATGTTTTTACACTATATCTTTGCGGATGCTACCAGGTATTTGTTCCAATTTGTTTTTCTGTCTTTCCCAGTGAAACAATCTTCACTATTTTAACTGTAAGTTTAACTCGTATTCAAAACGTTTGCATCTGAGTCTGCATCTACACTGTTCTCATCTGCTTCACCAACACTATCATGATCAATATCACCTTCATTCACTTTTTTATTACTTAAATCCGTATCACTTTCAGCTGCCACTAATTTTCGATAGTTAACATCAGATTCATCATCAATATTGTCTAGTCACTTCTGCATCTCGTTTGTATTCAAGAAGGAGACATTGCTAAGAAAATAAAAACTTCACTCATAAACCGTAATTATCACATTTACGATCGCGCGTTGGAAATTTTCAAACTCCATATAAATATATGGTTGCTATTTTTATCACGGAGCTACTCGCCCGTTTGAGAAAAGCAAACAAAGAAGAAACTAATTCCTCAACCTATGCTGGAAGGTGCTACAATTGTAACACGTCAGCGAGCCTTGAAGTAGAAGAGGGTGAGGAACCACTTGAGGAATAGCAGTGCGGGATGACTCCACTAATGCGTCCGTTCGTAAAAAGCATTAGTTTTTTAACCTGTTTGCTTTTTTCCAACAGCGCGAGTGAAGAAAGTTAATTGATCAAATTTCAATTTAGTAGACTAATTGTTTGGTGAGAATTTTGAATCTAAAATTTAACTAGCTCAAAATTTTGTATTTTTAAAAAATTGTTTCTACCATTTTAATAATAATAATAAGAACCATATTGACATTTATGGGCTCATTTAGTTTAGTTATGATGTCTTCAAATCCAGTGTACTGTTTAAGAAACAGAGGAGAACCTTTTGTAAACATAGCCACTTTGATTACCTGTTATGCCATATTTTAAATTTGAATTTTAAATAGCTCAATAACATTTAAATAAACGAGGAAAAATATTTTCAAATTTGGCTGGTCAATTTTAATCTTGTTCTATTTTGAATATTTTTTAGCAAGTGTAAGTAACTATACTGTTAAGGCCTATTTGAAAAACATTTGGATGGTGTGCCTTTACCTGGGGCCACTCAAAAGGGGTCCAATCTTGATGAGACGGAGTTCTAGAGGGAATTCCAAGATTCCACATTATCAAAGTTTTCTTCATTCAAGTACGTTACTCAACACATAGCACATATTGATAGCTTGTTTCGTGGTGAAGATAATGAATTATAAACATGTCTTTCCAATAAACAGTGATCATACAATTGCTATTTCACTGCGCGTCTTTATACTAACAGGGTCGATGTACCCAGGGACTTATTCCGTTGTCCATGGAATCTAATTTTTTCTCGTGAAAAGATATCTTTATGTTTATCGAATGGACAAGGTTTGATTAGGACGTACCGTTGACAGGTTCACATCCTTTCCTTCTCAGTAATAAGAAAGGAAAGGAAAGGAAAAATTCCTCACATTATATTAATACCAATATACCAAATTATATTATTAGCCCTTATCCGCGCAAGGCATTTTTGTAACGTTAACGGGCAACCGGGGCCTATGAGGCCCAGTATATATTTTAAGTGCAGAATACACAAAATCAATGCCTATTGTCAATTACTGTTCAGACTAGTCTAGAATGTACCGGTATATATTTTTGTCAAGTAGCGGAACTTTGTGTCACGCTTTTGTAAGCCGACCAAGCAGAATAGCAAATCCGGTCCAGACATTTTTGTAACGTAAACGAGCAACCGGGGCCTGTGAGGCCCAGTATATATTTCAAGTGCAGAACACTCAAAATCCAATGTCTGTTGCAGCATACTGTTCCGACTAAAGGTTACAATAGTCACGTGTTCAATATATAATTATGTGACAATTTGATCTAATATTTGACAGGAATTTCACTAAAGTTATACGGGGCCTCCTAGGCCCCGGTTGCCCGATTACGTCAGGAAAAGATTTTCAAATTTAAAAAAAAAAAGCTTTACCAACTCGATATGTTCATGATTTTAACTTCGACGAAAGATAGAAGAAATCAGTATTTTATATCTTCGAAATATGTATGGTTATTGAGAAATTTTAGAAAAATGAAGCTACTGGGCCTGGGAGGCTCCGGTTGCCCGAATAAGGGCTAAATCATATAACAACTCATAATTAAAATAGAAAAATATAAGATTCAGATCTCGATTTGAAAGAATAACATTCTAAGTGACGTGCCGGAAGCCATTATCTCTTTCCCCCGAAATAGTGTTAAACAACAGAAACTTCGGAGAATCTACCAAAATATAAAAAGCTATGACTGGGTTTTTGCATTCATCATGAAGCACTGATTAAAAGTGTAAACTGTAAGATTGGACATTAAGAGATGTATGGTTACGGTATATGTAATTAGTAATTTACACTGTCATTTCTTTTTATTTTCTATTTACCATCTATAATCATTCTCAAATTATAATGAACTTTCTCATCCTGAATTTCTATTCCCATTCAATTTCGAAACTTGAACAGATGTATTAAGTAAAACGGGTATTGGGCTGAATCTAAGTACCGATGTATATACTAAGCTACGACTTCCATTCAATTTATCTTTAAGCATCATTTCAAACCAGAAGACTATTCAAGCCAATATTGTCCTAGGTTAGATACGGGTGTTAAAAAGCCACAGCCTCGTCTGGCTGGGAGAATAGAGAGAGAAAGAGTGTAGTTATTTCAAATCCATATAAAGCAAAGTTCTCCAGTGAAACTTGTCTTACGTGGAAGAGTGTGTGTTGTTCCTTCTTTACTAAGAAGTGATAGTTTCTGCTTCTTGTCACGTCTCCTAATCTATTGTAGAGGCTCCAAAGTAATCAAGTTCTCCATTATCAAAACCACCTCCAACAACAGAGGAGTATGGTGGACTCTTCCTATATATACCTAACAATATTACCCACTTAGTTTTCTTGCTTTTTTTAATTCCTTCTACCTCTCTTCAACAGAGGCTGAGTGAAAGTTGAGAATGTTAACGCAATTGACCTAGAGTTATTATTCTTGCAGCCGTTTCTTCCAAAAGACTGCAGCTGACAATTACTGACTGGATGTCAGATTATCAATTTATATTATTAATTGTTGTCTCAATTTTCTATTCACATGTCGTTTCCATTTCATTAGTAAATTACCAAGTATTTTAAAAATTCTTATTGGACAATTATGTATGAAAATGCGAAAATGTCACGGAATTGCTTCGAACTTTACCCTTACACTAAGTGATATAAATCTATATTCGTCATAGTGAAGATAGAAAGCTAGCTTCAGTGCAGTGAGTGCACTTTGTCTAAAATATAATTGTTTCAATTTGTCACTATTTTATAGATAATTTAATATGAAATAGTTTTGGAGTAGAAAGGTATTTCATTACGTATAAAATTGATTTTGCGTGTAACTTTCTAATTACATGCTTACTTCAATTTATTGCAGAATAGGTTAACACCATCCAAGTATGGCTGATAATTCTAGAAATGTCTTACTAAGTAGTCTTAACGGTATTTCTTTCAGAACTAAAAGTAAAAAGAAATTACTGCAGTATTCTCAAAATACGCAAATTTTAACACAAAAGAATTCAAATTGAAATTCCATTGTGTCACAGATATTAAACTTTTAAGTATTTGTTACAGCTTAATGTTTTAAATGTAAATTGATAAGTCTTAAAACGAGTTGGGAGACCTCGATCTTCAAGCTTCAGAAAACCATTACGAAACTGGATGCCTAGCCACGATCGGCAACCGTCGGTTTAAGTCCTTCCAGCAGCTGTTGTATAAATAAAGAAGGAAGGGTAAATGTAGTAATTAGTTCTTCAAAGATCTGTGGAAATACTAATGGACACAATGGTCACGTTTCTGGAACTCCTTTCAGAGATTGTAGGCTTTTCTATTCAGAAGTGTACCCCGCTAAAGATGTCTCCTGTATAGATAATGTATGACTACGACAACGATAGCAATATAGTAATACTAATAGTGATTTTTCCCTTTTCTCTCTCTCCGACCTTCGTTTCTTTAACACAACTACAATTTCTGATACTTCGCCGTTAACGGAGGAATAGCCTGGATGTTAAAGGCGCTGCTGTAGGAATCGTAACTTACAATTCACTCTGGATCAATATAATTTTAAATTTTATAGTCTTACATAGCAAATGATAAATTCTTTTTGTTCCTAGTTCTCCATCTAGAGATGAGAGGCAAGAATCACTCACATGTTAACCGAGAGAAAGAGAGAGTGTAGGTAGATCTTATTGAAATATTCAAAACAAGAACATTGGCATATATTGATATTTGTTTATGTTTTAGTTTATTTTTGTTTATTCTTCTTTAAGAAATTGCAGTTCTTGCTTACTTTGATAATAGCAAGGGATGTGAAAGATAAAAAGTTTTACAATTTGTATTATTTGGAACCTATAAAATGTTTTCTATTTTTGCAATAATTTAGATTTAATTTCACGAAGTGCACATCTTATTTATATTTCTTAGATTAAAGTGTTTTCTCGATTTCGCTTTCCAAAACCACTGGGGCTAACATACGGACGGATTTAATTTGCTTATAATTTTCATAAAAATGCTCATAATGAAATCAAATAAACTGCACACGGTAGCGGAAGGATTAAATTTTTAGTTGGCAACACTGTTAGATAAGCGGCAACTCTGAACACGTTGAGAGAGGGAGAAGGAGGGCAAGGGTCAGTTTCTTACCAAATTCTGGTGTATCGAAAGTTCACCAAAGAGTTCAAAAAGCCACCACCGACTGAGAGTGCAATCCGAAAGTGGCATGCTAAGTTCTTGGTGACAGGAAGCGTCCTGGACCATCCTCGAAGTGGGAGGCCGCCAACATCGCCTGCAACAGTGAGCAGGGTAAGGGTAAGCATCATCAACAGCCCACAGAAGTCGATTCCTGGACGGTCCATGGAACTCGAAATTCCAAAGACAACCGTGTTTAAGATAGCCAAGAAGACGATCAAGGCCAAAGGTTACAAAAGCAAGATAGTCCAGGATCTGCATGATGAAGATTTGGACATCCGGTTCAACTTCTGTGACGACATGCTCAAGCAGTTGGAACACGGCGACGTTCTCCTCTCAGCCATCATGTTCTCAGATGAGGCAACCTTCCATGTCTCCGGGAAGGTTAACCGACATAACTGTCACGTTTGGGGCACGGAAAAGAAGCCAAGTGGTTTGGAGATCTTAAAGGACAAAATCAGGACGTCTCTGGCTGGCATTCCCGATCAAACACGGCGCAACGCTGTGAGTGGATTCCAGTGCCGCCTATGCGAATGTGTGGACGTAAATGGCGCCCAGTTGGAGGTGTGGCGGTGAATGAACTGAGCTGGTGCAGATTACAGGTAAAAATTTAATCCTTCTGCTACCGTTTGCACTCTATTTGATTTCAATATGAGTATTTTTATGTAAATTATAAGCGAATTAAATTCGTCAACACTTTATGAAAATCCTGTATATTACCGAGACATATATTTGTTAGCCTTTATGTGTAAATTTCACGTAATAATCATACATTTTATAAACAATGGAAGTTAAGGTGCTTTTATAAGATCAAAATATCCCGCACGACATGATATTTTCTTTATAAAGTTTCAATAGACAAATTAAAACAAAAAATTAACAAAAGAGAAAGTAACGTTGAAACGAACAATGTAGGATATTTAGAGGTTTTACAAAATACCGTAACACGTAAAATAAAATGGATGTTTTACCAACATTGACTTTTCCATTCCATGTATCGTGCGAAGTAAAATTTTCCTGTAATTTTTTTCATGATATCAGATCCTCTGTAAATACTAAATAGTGTTTTCTACTGTTAGGAGTAGAAAATATAAGCGTTTATAGGAATAGGTTGTAAGCGTTGAGAAAATAATAAAGCACTAGCCAAAGAAGAAGAAAAGGAAGAAAACAGATGTTTATGTTGCTAGAGACAGTTTTAGGTTGTTGATTTGTAAAATTTAGTAAACTTAGGGTTGATTCAAGAACGGATCTATTGACTTTTGAGGTTGATAGAATTGAGAAATGTTGTTACATGCAAAGTATGATGGTAAGAGAGAATTGTAAGTGTACCAGTTGAGAAACAATAAAAGAGTAACAGAAGTTTACGAGTATATTGGATCAGTGTTGTTATTAACCTAGGGGTTAGATTTTCTAAAATCAATGTAAAGGAGTTTTGAAAGTGAACTGAATTTAACCTAACAGATTAGGGGAATAGAACTTAACCTAAGAGACTTGACAGACGCTAACATTGGCGCAGTAGCAGATGACCTTATTTAATAGCGTACCAAAACAGACAACACATTATCTTTTTGTAGTACAACCTCAATGGAATAGTAATAATAAAGAAGTACAAGGAAAATCTGGATATACTACTAACAAAAATAGTTGGTCTAGAAGAGTGAGGCGTTCACCAGGATATATTTCATCTTCATCAGACTCTATGTCGAAGTTCTGTCGAAGTTGTTTGCGTAGACATGATAAAGAAATTTGTTCTTCTTTCGGAAAAAGGTGTTTTAAATGTACAGGTTTACACCACTTTGCTAATGCCTGTGTTGTGCAGTCTACAAAAGGGAAAATTAAAGAACTCTAATTTCATGTTACTGATGCTGAAGTTGTTCACGACAATGTAGGGTTAAGAATGGGTGATGTGAAATCGGCCGCAATATTAGAACCAGATAATATACAGGATTGATTTCAATTATTATATTTGGATACGTTACATCATCAAGATCCTGTGGATAAACCTAATATTATGCTATCTCCAGGCGTCGTTCAGGATTATACAGAGCCATCTAAGGTTAAACTGGGAACATTTACTGGATTATTTGGTAACCAAGATACAGTTGGAGATACTAAAATGGACCAGAGCACTAAAAGAAAAAAGAAATTTTCAGAACACAAATCTAATGAGAAAGACCGTGAACGAAAGTTACAGATAAACAAAAGTTACTATAATCTTATAGGTGATCAAGGAAAAGAGCCTTTGATTGACGCCAAGGAAGACAGTGATAGTATTTTTCTCAAGTTCGTAGAAGAAATTGATAGCAGAAGAAGAAGAAATGTATACAGGGAACACGGTACTAAAAATAAGCAAGTAAAGATTCAGAAGTTTAATTTAATGGAAGACCAGACATTAGATTTGAAGGAGGATGTTTTCCAATTTCTGTTCGAAGAATTCGTATCTTGGATGAATAAGATTAAAATATTGTGGATGAGAATGACCATAATGGAGCAGCAGTTAAAGGCACAGAGAAGAGATAATTCAGGAGAGAGAGAAGGGACAAAATGAGGTTTTTCTTTATAAGGTCCAGGAGGTTGTTAAAAGTAGAAAATATAGGCGTCTATAGGAATAGGTTGCAAGAGTTGAGAAATAATAAAGCACTAGCCAAAAAAGAAGAAAAGGAAGAAAGGATATGTTTATGTTGCTAGGGACAGTTTTAGGTTGTTGATTGGCAAATGTAGTAAAGTTAAGGTTGATTCAAGAACAGATCTATTGACTTTTGAGGTTGATACAATTGAGAAATGTTGTTACATGTAAAGTATGATGGTAAGAGAGAATTTAAGTGTACCAGTTGAGGTACTATAGAAGAGTAACAGAAGTTTACGATTATATTGGATCAATGTTGTTAGTAACTTAGAGTTCGAATTTTGGAAGATCAACCTAAAGAAGTTTTGAAAGTGAACTGAATTTAACCTATCAGATTAAAGGAATAGAACTTTACCTAAGAGACTTCGATGAACTAAACATAGGAAGTGTTATACTAACATCTACCAGAACGTTTATTCGTTCCAGGGACATGGATAGAGTGAACACAATAAAAACGAGACAAACAAATATATTCGATGTGAATTGCTTTGTCTCTTTTGATAAATCATGTTTCTCGGTGGTGTATGAGATATCAAAGTGGACTTACATTCAAAGTTTTCTCAGATCGATTTCCGATAACGCCCTGCTTTCTCTTATTTACCACATTATTATTTTTACAAAATATGTATTGAAACGGAAAATAAAAATTGTGGAGAAAGACATTATACTTTGTTCGTCACATTAGTGATAAAAAGTATCATCATTTTAGCAGACCAAACTGTGGATAATGAGTAAGGTAATTGCGTTTCTTGGTGTAATTTGATAAAAAAATGCCAAGTGAGTTATCATCAACAAAGTTCTACACCAGTAAACACCAAACGGTGGCACATACTCAAAGCAAGAATGAGCCTTTTGTGTTCATCAATTGTTTTCCAAAATCATTATATTCCTATTCCGTACCTGTCAAAATTGACCCGTATTATGTAATTTTGTGTTACGTTTATTTCACTTGCGAAGAAAGCCATCTCAATTCTGAAACCCAGCGAAATTAAATACCTTTCATGTTAATAAGAATTATCAATATTGCAAGTGATATAAATATCCTTATATACCTCAGCGAGAACTGAACCCAGGACGACACAATTGTCAAACCAACGCTTTAGTCACTACGCAAAGATATCACAATTGACGAAGAGGTAAAATATTTGATGTGATCCAATCAGAAACTTCATAAAAAAAATATAGCCAAGCCTCGGATTTGCAATACTACTACTACTAATAATAATAATAATAACAATAATAATAATTACAATAATAATAATAATAATAATAATAAACTACATAATTACAATGTCCATTACGTAAACAATATCTAAAAAAAGAAAAATAATTGTCGTGATAGAAATTGAACCATACTTTCTCAAGAGTTTGGTGTTTTACCACGTTGCCACAAATTCCTCATCCGAAAATAAGAAAGTAATACAGTAGTACGGAAGATGAATAGAGGCATTTCTATTTATACATGTGTTGATAAAATTGAAACAGTGCGAAAATAATACCTTTCTTGTTTTCTTCTTTGGAAATTGAAAATTAAAGTGAGGAAGAATTTAATGTAAATCGGGACCATCGTTAAAAATGATGAATTGAGTCTCAACGTGAATAACGTGTCGTATTTTACTCATTGAGGAAAGTCTATATCACTTGATTTTGAGTTAAAGGAAATCTCGAGTAATTCTATGTGATAATCGCACAATAAATATCTCGTGTGACTATCTTTGGCATCTTGTGTGTAGTCTTCCACGAAACGACTTTACCTAACCAATAATTTGGATGGAAGATGGAGTGACGCGGTAGGTAAATGCGTAGCATATTTAATTTCCATATGCAGAACTTCTCCCAAGAAAGAAGAAGGTGTTGGAATGAGAAATGGAGGTCTCTCGATGGCGGCAATGATTTACCAACTTACTTCCGGCAGTTGTTCAAGGTTTTACATTTTCAGCTGCAAATATAGTATTCGTAATCCACATCTTAAAAAAATCATATATACGGAGTTTCATGCGAAGCAGTTAAGACTTTTATAAATTTGCACATTCCTCATATACTATAATGCCTACATAAAACATGTTTAGTGTACGTAAGGATTATATTCAAAACCCATATATACCGAGTTATAGGGAAATCGGTTAATATGTTTATATAATGTCGTATCCTACATAAACTATTAGGGATACGTAAAATTAATACGATACTCATTATGAAATGTTACATGCAAATCGATTATTGTTTTATAAAATGGCATACTTTTAAGTGTTCGTAATCCACCTATGTTAAAAAGAGTTAGAAGAAATACCGTGCCCTAGACTCTGTGTTTATAAGCACTGTTTATAGTCTTTGGTAATTTGGTTAGGTAGGTCGCTAACTGCTTGCTAATTAGGGTTTGGAAATACCTCACTCTTTTACTTGTAAATGTGGGGTTGAAAATGTGCTTATAGCCGTACATAAGGGTAGGAATATTTCTTCGTTTTCTATACTCAGTCGTATTTCTGCTAGTCGTAGCCTTACATAGCGGTTGGGACAAGGGATCGTTAAAGTAAAGTAGTTGTACGGAGTCAAATCTCTGCTATGTCAAAGAAAGTTTGGGATATGTTTTCATATTCTTATGTATTCTGTGCTATCTTGAACAGGAGTTGCGGAATGTGGGCATAGCCTTTCGTACATAAAGGATGCCATATCTGCTATTTTAAAAATGATTAAATATCAATAGTTGTACGAAAGACAACGTCTTAAGCATTTGATATTCAAAGTCGGCAACTGGGTTATCTTCAAGAACTTGAAAGTTTTGTGTACCAACTTACGGGATGGTTGGGTGGAAGTATGAGGGAATGGGTGATATCAATAAAACGGAGAAGTTACTCATTACGCGCAATTTTGAAGTAGTTACTCGCATTGGTATCAATAAAAAGAGAACTGAGCACTAGTCGTCTCGGCTGACCTCGGAGAAGCCCCGTCCTTTTGAAGTAACCACACCTCTATTCTCGAGCCGAGGAACTACTACGCGTTTGATATCAATAAAAATCAAAGACTCCTCTGTGATGCTAGTAACTTCTCCAAATTTGTGGAGCAAGGTGACTCCGTGCGAAATATGGCAAAGTATATGATTGTTTTACTACGTAGAAAAACATATAAACTGCATAGAAATGTTGGAAAAGGAGATTACAAAAAACATTATAAGTTTATGAAAGAAAATGTAGTGATTAGCACAACATTTTTTAAGGAGAATCAACCGAAATTCGGGGTGGTGGACTAGGTAATGATGAAAAGATGCGGGTTTTCTTCAAGGGCACCGATCCTGTGGGGGCCCGGACCCCCCAAAGCTCATGTGGACCCCCTATTTTATTTATGAATATACAATATTTGGCATAATTAGAGTGCAATTTGTCTTAAAATCCTGATATACATACCTTCTGCATCTGAATGCCCCCCGCCCCCCCAAATTTACAGAGAAATCGGGGCCCTTGGTTTTCTTGCGTTACGTGAGTGATCCGGGATTCCAGGTCGGAATGTCAGGGGATTCTGGTGTGGCTCAAAGTACTGTCTATGACTACCTGAAAATGGATTGTTTCCGGAAGTGTGCGTAATATACAAACAGCAAAGGCAGAGTGACAAGAACAATATACATTTCCGGGTGCTATCGGAGCACTTGACTATACACAAGTGGCAATAAGGAAACCTAGTATTTTGCAGAATAATACGTTAATAGGAAGAGCTATTTCGTGGCTAAGCGGTTAGCGTACATGCATTTGGCATAGGAGACCAGCGTTCGATTCCCTGCAGGAGCTCATGTAGTTTGGATTCCACGTTAATCAATGGGTTCTGTCTCATATAGGCACGCTACTGAAAAGGACGTTAAACTAATAATCAACTCAACTCAACGTTGATAGAAAGGGTGTATACATGAGAATGTATTTTGTTTATGTCAAGGCGAAAGGGGACACGTATGGTGTGGAAAACGCAATCAGATGGACGCGATTTATGACGTGGGTGGCTGGACTTTTTTAAAAAGAAAACAAAGGAGCCAAGTGTCTGATTTCGTTCTTAAAGCCAAACAATCTACAAAGACCTTGGACAACACGTGATATGCGCTTGTCGTGTTAATCTTGATATTGCTGGATTCCAATAAACATCCATCAGCTGAAATAGGTTCATTCCCATGGTTTCAGTATTACTTTCTTCTTTCCCGTTTTTTTCTTCTTTTTTATTTTTGTTTTGTTCTCGCTCGAATATTAAAGATTCTCTTTTGAATTTGTGTCTCAGTCGTAGATGTATTTGATATTTCGTTGCATTTCACAGTAATTACCTTCAAAGTTTCGGCTTTCCGACGTTTACTTTCTGGTAGCTGTGACTTTGAAAGTACCACTGGAAACTCTTTTAGAATATCCACAAATGCACTTTGATTGAAGCTATCGTTGCTACTTGCCCGTTTCATGGCTTTTACGATACTACGCCATAGGTTAAAAACAACGAAATGACTGCGCGATGAATGGGAGAAATGAGTAATCACTTCTTTTATTGATACGACTCAGTGCTACGTGCAGAGGAAGCGCGAGTAAACGTTCATAAATATGGAGCAGACTAGACCTGAGTAGTGGCTTGTTCTATTGATACGAAATTGAGGGAGGAGATTACTCCAGGTGTAGTTACTCCGATTCTAGAGCAGGACTTCTCAGAAGTAGTTACTTATTTTTATTGATATCACCCAATGATATAAGAATTGTCAATAAATTTAGAAGTTTTACTCCTCAGCATGTTTAAATGCTTGTATAATTTGTGTGTCATGCCAGTTGAGGAGAGTAAAGAAACGTGCTGTGGAACTTACCATGCCGTTTTAGTTTAATTTATTTGTGAAGTTGCCTTAATTGATCTTAATTCACATTAAGATACTAACTTTAACTCTTGTAACTATATTCATATGATTTAAAAAAGTTGGTTGTCTACAAAGACGTGAAAAGCATAGGAAACATTACTAATTCAATCTATACTTTTAGTGTTATGATTGCAGCATCGATTCTTCAGTCTGTCAATGGCAGATAAAATTCAAACTCTCTCTCTATATATATATAAGTTTATGAAATATTGGCGTAAATTAAAAATAATGCTTTGAAAATCTCTAAACATGCACAGCAAATATATTGAAAAAAAATCCAACAGAAGCACAATACGGATGATTATCCCATTGACGAGAAAACATTGGTATGGTCTTAGATATTTTGATTAGGACAACCCATTTCCTATTGGAGATCAATAATTTCATTTTTCGAAGTACTGAGGAACAGTGTTTGTCACACAATCATTAACATGTTTTTATATGTGAGTATATGGTGATATTATACAACGAAGGTTCTATTTTTTTCTAATTTGTTTCTTTGAATGTGGTAGGCAGTTTCGAGATTGAATGATATATTGGTGGATTCCGTGGAAGAAGGTGGTGACCATCAGTGTAATACTACTCCAAATTCAGTTCCCGTTGATATTACATTTTATCAACGATCAATCTTTATTAAATAGGATTCCACTCTTACACACCTATAGTCTTCCGTGTAGTCGGTATATTTTGTCTATCACTGAAACATGCTAACAAAAAGAAATTGGAACGAAATATCCGTGTTAACTGTTTTAAGCAACTTAACAATCACGTCCCACAATAAAATTATTTTCAAAATCATGTTTGAACAATGATAAACATTCAAGTTCCACTAAAATGACAGAACAGATACTCCAATAAACCTACTCCAATAAAAGATAACGACAGAAAACATCCCGTTGATAGTCAATTTTCTACTCTTTAAGTACCAATTCAAGAAGTTAGCAGATATAACGCGGGTGATTGAAACATTGTTGCTGTTGTAATAAAAGTGAATTAAATGAACTATTTGTGGGTAGCTACTAAAAAGGGAGTACTGTATCAGTTACATAAGAGGTTTTAATTTTCTGTGTAAAAGAAAACAGTGTTCTACTGTAATGGTAACGCAACCATAGAGTCAAAAATATATCTTAGGGTGTAAAAGACTCTGACATTGGATCAGGTCAAATATATAGAAGGTAAGATGCTAACATAGCTTATTTTTATGAAAAACTACCTTTTATATTTGTTTTTTACCTTCCCTGTGTAAGTCCAGTTTCAAATGTAACAATAATATATAAATCTTACTTTCTCTGAATGTGGAGTAGTTGTTTATTTAATTCATACTTTCACGTTCCATTTATTACTTATCTCTAATTATAATTACTTTGGTAATTAATGAATATATCATAAAACTAGAAAATAAAGTAAAAGCGAGACATGCTATGTTTCCTAATGAAAATATACAATAGAGCAACGTTTGAAATAGAAATATATTTTCTATTATCATTGTTTAAAATGTATTTTCTAAATAATGATATACTGTATTAGGAAATTAAGAATTTTCTTAATACTAAAGAACCATTAGAAGTATATATATGACATTAAACTAGCAACAAAATTGTAATACTTTGTGTGAGGAAATGAAAGTAGCTAATGTGTAAGTTAATTGTATCTTCGTCCTACCTTGTGTTTATGTACATAAGCAAGGAAAGTATGTAAGATAGTAAACCAATTTTTTATGTTTGTACTTTTACGGTAACATTAATATATCACGTAACTTGAAATGCATAAATTTATCAGCCTTGAATCATTATGATGCACAGTTACTTTCAATCATCTCAACAATTTTCTCTGCATGGAGTAAATAGCATCATACGGAAAGTGGGCATTATTTCTTCATGTTTAAAATTGAGTGATCCCTTATAACATTTATGAAATTCTTTCCATCATGATCTAGTACTTGGGCTTAAAGTCAGACAAGCAAATTTCTCAAGTCCAGATAACAACTCCGGTTAATGTGTCTTCCATATTCATTCCATTCTAAAAATAAGGTCTACTATATGTAGAAAGATATGCTTTGATTGAAACATATATATAAATATTTCTCAAAGATCTTAATTTTCTACAATATTTGAACCTATAATTTCTATTAACAAGGCCTTTCAAAAATTCTCAATTATAAATACATTTTTTCAACGGAAATGTATTAATACATCGATTATTGGGCTTATTCTTGGATACCATATAGACGATCTTATCGTTAGAGTTCAAAATCACTGGAACGAAGTACAAACATACGTTTTGAAAATGTGCGTGATCACTACATTTTACCACTTTAAAGTTGCGTTTTTAAAATCAACAATCCATAATTTTAAAGCTCAAGAATGTTGTTAATCTTCTGTAACTATATTTACAATACAGGATGATAAGAAATTATTTACGTAATTTAAAAGGATACAAGTCCAAATGCATATAAAAATATATGTCAATAATATCATCCATTTCATCATATGTTAATATAACAAATTTCATATTTGAATATTAATATGTAATACAAAGAAACAGTTAGATTTTAAAGTATGGATTCCTATTAACCCATGGAGTCATAATCGAAAAAAATCGTATTTATCTACAACTGTTGTTAAGATCATTTAGAATTGAGTATACTAAAGAAGTATATACCACTTATTTACTAGACTATGCACCTAAAACGTATTTTCAGAATCATATTCCTACCTTCTCCAACGCAGAAAGAAGGAATGAGATTCGAAGGCTAAATATTGTTTCATATATTTCCAAACAAATATGTAAGAAATTAATGTCAACATATCGCGTGCAAAATAGATGTTATTATAAGCATAGTTATATGTTAGTTTCGACATATTGTCTTCAGAAAATAGCTTTCAATATGTAAATTGAATTCATAAAATTGTTTTGTAGAAACAATTAATGTATATTTAATACACTTAAGCAACAAAAGAAAACAATTATGCACTGTTATAAAAAGTAAGTTCAATTAATTTAATATGTATGGATAGTAATGCAGATAATAATTTGCACTCCAGTGATTTTTATGTAACTTTATTCGTAGAATAGAATGGAGAAAAAGTAATTAAAGAAACAGGATATCTTATACAGAGATATGTACATAAGCAATTGCGTACACAATATTCATAGTGAACTGGATGCCGGTTTCACTGAAACATCTTTAAATTAGAATTACACTTTATACGAGATAACAACGAATACATGTGACTAGAAATTAGAAGACATTCATTCTTTGAAAGACAACATATATTTTATTTCAGGAAATCGATGTATCACTTCAAACAACTTCCTTGAGAAAACGGATTTTGCATCTTGCTTACATTCTGCTTTCATTTAAAATGATCGGTGGTTGTTGTGAGTGTGTTATACGCATTTTATTTGCAACTGGGTTATTATTATATTGAATTTCATATTTACCAAACAAATTGTAGTCCAAAGCAAACAGAAATTTAGCATACACAAGATTACTGTATTCAATAATATTTAACTATTTGTTGTTAAAATTTTGTTGAGTCGAAATACTAATATTAGTAGAACGTAGTGCAGAGAATCAAGTTCAAGACTGACATTTTGAATAATTATATCCGAAAGCCAAGAAATAAAATATTAGCAGCAAATTATAATGTGTAATGCCACACAAAAAGGACAAATTATAGTACTCTTTCAGGTTTGGACTTGTTTGTATAATGTTCGTGGGAAAAGACTCTATACAAACACATTTTCTGAAACCTACATATCAAACTTGGTGAGCTTTTAGCAATGACACCAAATCTCTCTGTATAAGGAACATATGAATTAGTATGTGAATTATGTTGATCAAAAAATATCACCATGTCCTACTTGCCATATTATTGAATGAGTTACATTTATTGTCTACAATAAATACTGTGAATGTGGTGATTATTATGTGAAGAAATCGAAAACAAAAGTGGTAATAACCAATTCCTTGAAAATATATTCCTAAGTCTAGGATACTTACTGAAAGTTTATGAATTAGAAAGAAACATCAGTAACATTATATTATGAATGTGTTATTTTCTATAGAGCTTTACAAATATATTCCTACGTGTTTGTGCATGGCGTTGTGGACAATCCGAAATGCCGAAGTTAAATCAGGATTGCAAAACACTCAAATTGCAGCAATAAAATATTAAAACTACAACTTTATATCTTATAAGAGTCATAAAAACATTATTTCAATGAAGGACAATTAACCCTAAGAATTCCGTAAACGAAATAGAACTAGAACTTTGAAACTTTGTAAATCCAAACGAATAAGAAACTTGTATAATTAAGTATGAAAGAGGTTGCTTTAAACTGTCTGGGCTCATAAGAGTATATATAACCTCGAACATAAAAGTATAACACTTATTTTTGTTCTACATGAAAATGTAGTGAGGTTTGTTGACGTCAAGCTGACAAGAAACTGTCTAAAATGGATACATGTGAAAAACAGAAAGAGATGGAGATAACTACTTTTTATATTCTGCCACATCAAGAATTGTTAATAAAATTATATGTCTGATGATGTTCAAACGAATTGTTCCCTGTTGTATTAATGAGGCTTCAAATATCTACTACATTATTTTCTAAGTAAACGCTAGGAACGCCAAGGTATTTTTGTGTTACATAGAACAAAAACGAGGGATATCTGAGGCCCACAGCATAAACGTTATTATTTCTCACGGTAAAAAACTTATCTTAACTGAAATGAACTTGGGATGTCTAGGACATCAAATATTTTTATTCTTTATTATTACAGGCCCTCTAACTACAGTTTTGTCAACTATATGCGCGTAATTGTTTAAGTTAACATTTTTTATTTGTCAGTAATTATGATCCATTTATTTTATTTGTTTGTGTAGAGAAACTATCAAACAGACAAGTAGCAACTTAGTATAGTTTAGTATGTGTAAAAGGTGGCTTCTAAAAGCACTTTGGTGGTGCTGCGGTAAAGTGGGGTAGAATGCTGAAGAATGGAATATACTTCAGAATTACAGTGAATTCAGAATTAATCATTTATAATTCGATCCCAGGTACCCTAGGAATGGCAAAGATCTTTCAAATTATAATTCGGCGAAAAGATAGACAGTGTGAGGGTCGTTCATTGTAAACCATAGGGGATGTCACTACAGAGGCAATGTTTAAACAGAAGATACATTTTTTAGTAGCATAACGTCAGGTATTTGCACCTGCGGAATGAACATGTAAAACGTAAATAAACAAGCTACGACTTTTCCGTTAGTTTTGTAAGCACCAGAACTTCATGAATATTACAACGGATTCATTGCAAGAAATGTACTACTGCTTTCATTTGTTCCATTTGTACACTGTTTCTTGCACCAAAACTTGACAGGTTTATTTCCACCTTGCTATATTCGAGCTAACTACCATCTGTGTCAGATTCATTTAAAACCTCGTTAAATTCTTTCCCAATTGAACTCTGGCGAAGAGTAAGATTAGTCATTTTTCCAATGCTGCTGCAGATTTTAACGTAGTCACAATAACAGAATAAAAAACTCACAATTTCCTATTAAATATACGTCATCAGTCAATCTTGCAGGCTTCTGCTTCCAGATTCTATGATTGAGAATACTTGATAACAGCAGAGATGCAGCAGGATACTTTTTTCAATCGCTACTGAAACTTGATTCTCTTTCTTTCCTTATCTACCTACCTACCTACCTATCTATCTATCTATCTATTTATCTATCTATCTATCTATCTATCTATCTATATATATATATATATATATATACATATATATATATATATATATATATATATATAATGTACAGTTGGCAACACGTTACCAAAATAATAGCTCAGAGTGCCCCTGCATTTTCTAATACGAAAGTTGTTTCAAAGGAAATGAAATAAATAGGCTAAACATTGCAATATAACACTGTATGTGGTGAATAGTCCCTTAGAACTATCAATGGCTTTTTAAGGCCCATTTCTTTTTTTACAAATAAAAAAACACTAAAAACTAAGCAATTTCCGTTTATGATGAATAGGGTCAAGGTTGACTATATCAATTTTTTTAGGTTTATTATTATAGAATTAGAAATGTAACAAAAATAATTTTTGGGCGTCGGAGCCCCCCTTTGGTGTTCCTAGAGTTACTTATTACCAACTTTTATATCACCGTGGCAGATTGATAAGTAATCTAAGATCTGACCTGTTTAAAAATTGTCGGTTACCCGTTCTTTTGCACACCCTTCATATAACAAAAAAGTTTAAGATATAGGATAATTATATATGATTATGGTTACTGCAATACACGTTTTCATGAATATTAGTTCATAATTCGGCGTATATCCGGAAGTGTAACCTGGATACTTTCTAGTGTACATTTTCTGTTTATATTTTTAGTTGAAAAATATATTTTAATTGCAGTGCATCAAATATTTTGCATTTACTTGTAATACCAATTCCTTATTAGAATTAAACTTTATGATTTAAATTTTAATGGCAGCTGTTGACTACCAATTGTGAATCACGAACTACACTATATATATTAAATTTCATGACAAACAAACGTATAATTAAATACTAAAATGAATATTTTGTTAGATAAATTAACATATTGTAACGCCCCCATCCGTAGTCTATCGGACAAGGTTGGGGAAACACCAAATCCAAAAATGGCCACGGAAGGAGCTTTACACGAACAAGCGACAAGAATGTGTAACTATTAATTTTAAGTCGGAAATTCAGAAGTAAATACAGAAACACACAAACTATTATTAACATTGACAACACAAACACTTTCAAGGAAAACTTCTTTACTCCAAAAGATTAAAATAGTTAATATTTCTCCTCTCCACCAAATCAGGATTTGATCTCGATCAAACTATTTATTTTGTAAGTACGAATAAAATATCTCCAAAAATGTGTTTCAAATATCAAACAATTGTCAAGTAATTAGTCAAATTCCATTACTTTTAACATGCAATTATATATTCAATTACTTAAGGCCACTTCAAGACCTCTCATCCATGACTCCATTAACCGTAAGCGCTTTTTTTTTTAAGAAAATCGCAAATTAATTTTATTTCAGAGAATGTTTCCTTCATATTCCGAATAAAGACACCTTTCTATAAAAATATCGGCTTAAAAATTTCCACCAAAACTTAGTTATTAACTCTAATACAAAAATCTATAACTCAAAATTAATTGTTAAGTTATAGAATACAAATTCGAGCCATATTGCTGTCATAGGTTACTCGAAAGCTTTAAATTTTGAAATTTATGTCTTCTACTGGTTTTCAAAAAATCAACAGCTCAAACACTTCAATCAACGTTTACTTTTTAAAAAGAACTTTTAAATCTTTAATCAATATTCGCTTCTGAATCTACAATTATTTGGAAGGGTAAAAACTCACCGAATACGTAATATCAGGAACATTAAAGCTACAAAAAATTCTAGTAATTTAACATTTCTGAAGCTTTGTGTATAAGACCGCCACCTTCTCTCCCCTGGATCTTCCGAGTTGACTCGCGCACTTTCTTAATAGAATATTTTTAAATCTAGCCAAATGAATGTCGACAAACGACCCAGGATAGAATTCAACAAACACAGACGAGAAGAACTACTAGCAAAATTGAAATTCAACGCACCTTTAAATGCGTCTTTCTTCTAGTTTCAATTGCTTGGACTCCTTCACAAATAAGAATAATCCATTGTATGGTGAGGATATATGTATATCTTTCAGTTTAAACGGTCCCAACCAACAACGTAACCAACAACTTAAAGAGGAAATGTGACGTAGACCCACAATTTCTTCCACAAAAACGGAATAATAAAAAATACTGCACTTGCGTGATAATAATCAATACAAAGAAACCTTTAATTTTGTTAAATTGTTAACGGTAATAGAGAGAAATGAACCGAGTCTTCCTTCTAATCTCTCACCAAACTTACATTCAACTTTAAAACTGCACAGTCTCCAAAAATTAGAAACACATGAAAGGTAGCATAAATTTAAAGATAATTTTTTTTTTCAAAATTATCACTAAACATGTTATTCTTATTTCACTTCAGATAATAAAAATACCGAGTCTACTGCCAACGACTTCAATACGAAAGAAACACGAAGCGTAGCGCAAAGTTCATTTTATTTTTTGCCATTCATACAATTACACCCCTCGATATACCATGTACGGTCACTCCTCCTCAAGTCAGCTTGACAAGGCGAGCTGCTTGTTTCGCTAAGATCAGACCATGCGGAAACAAACTGCAGGGGCATAAGCAAAAAAGACCGTGAGTTTCTTGACCTTAAATTTAAAGAATATCTTCTCACAATCAGTCCTGCTAAAGCCATTTTTTAAAATCTGCTGAAACAAAGGCAAGCTATAGACTTCCAATTTTGTATTTTTTTTTTCTGAATATATAATTCCACACATAATTAAATGCAATATTTAATGAAATTTTTATTTCTTACTCATTTTTGTTTTTCTTTCTCCTAATCCAGGAAGCATGTAACGATCAGTTTCCAAACTGGCCGCTCTTGAAAAGAAAGAAAAATATCTCAAGGATTTTTCGAGAGCATTATCTTCTTTTTATAGCTAGGGTTATAAAAATATCATAAGATATACATATTTACAAGATACATACACAACTACCCTAATTTAAAATAACTTTCAAATTCAATAACAAATTAAATATATACATAAGTACAAATAGCAAAAAGCGTTAAACTTCTAAGAATATCTAAATATAATTTATATTAATATTCAATTTTTAATATTTCAACAAATTTTAAATATATTTATATTTCTTTTACTATGGCCATAGTAATATATTTACGTTAACATTTTATGAATTAAAATTTAATATTAACATAGCACAATTCAATTTGAAAAACAATTAATTTAAAAAAACAACTTTGAACTTTATTAGAGAAACCAACTATTCCTAATCAACAAGGAAGTAAATAAATTTTTAAGGATTCAGCATATTTTAAGAAATTTTTATTATCATCGTTCACTCTATTTAGGACTCTCTAGTTCTAATAAATCTTTACTTCGGAAACATGGGATTGATGACAAGATTCTAGTTAGTTTGTTTTCATCTGAGACAACAATCGTATTTGGAGTTAGAAACCTCCTTACTGCAAACAGACCATACCGTTTATCAGCAAAGTACTTTGCAATTTAATCTAGCAATGAAGATTTTACATGTGTCTTTAATAATACTTTATCGAAAATATTTGAATTTACTGGGTACCTTCTTTTCACCATAAACTTGCGCTTATCACTCCAGCTCTTCTCCAAATTTTCCATAGGATTCTTCCACAATTCGGCAGAAGACTTATCTCCGTAGTCGGAATTGACGATGTTCCATCGGTAATCTAATGCTGTAAAGTAAGGACGTCCGTAATACAACTCGATTGGACACATCTTCAGTACGTTGCGTTCTTTAATGTAAATTGTGATTGTGAAAAAGATTAGACCACAGATGTTGTTTCTTTGATACATATGATCAAATGCCGCTTTTATGGTCTTAATAAATATCTTTTCTGCATTTCCTTTCGGATGATAAGTACTGAGTGTAATGTGACGAATACCCAATTCAAACAGGAAGGTTTTAAATTTTTCGAATACAAAGATGGATGCATTATCTGTCGATATGGCCTCCGGAAAACCTAACCGACAGAAAATATCCATCATTTTATTTACTACCACTGTTGAATTGATGTTTCTCAAGCTTTCCAATCCAAAGAAGCGACTACCGTTATCTACCCCAATTAAAAAGAACTTATAGCCATTAAAATTTGGGAGAGCAACTACTATATCGAACATCCAATGGGAGTTTATCCTTTGCTGAAATCGGAAACCAGATACTCCATCTTCTATTATTTCATTTCTTTTCTTTTCCGACCAACATCACATGTTGTCACAAACTCTTGAACGTCATCTTATATTTTGTCCCATGTAAACTTCCTCATTACCTTTTTAACGTTCTATATGTACCAGAATGACCTCCCATTAATCTGGCATTATGATTTTATTCAATTAAAACTTTCCGCAATTTTCTTGGAATAACTATTTTAAACGGATTCATGACCGAGTTTGTTTTCTTCATAAGTATTTTATTATTTAGAAGGTATACTGAAACATTCTCTCCACGGTTTAGTTTATGTATTATCTCACTTAGCTCGATGTCTCCCCGCTGCAACTTGTCTAAGAATTTTTTTACAAAGTGGAGCTTCCACATACTTACTGCTTTCATATTCTTTCTAAAGGCAGCTATTCATACGGTCACTTATAAAATATCAAACTAAAACGGGTTGTATATCCTGATCAAAATCTCCGCAACAGTTTTATCCGCCGATCTGATATGTTTCATCTTAAAATTAAACTGACATAAGGTTTCAACCAATGGACCACACTTAAGAAGTCTTTAACTATTATTTAATATCCAAGTTAACGCCTTATTATCTGGAGCACGTCAAAGTCATTTACTAAATAATTCTTTTAACGAGATGTACTTTCAACAAGGCTAATGCACTCAATTTGATAGATACTTCGATGTTTTTCAGCCTCCGATAGCTTTTTACTAAAGTAAGCAACAGATTGAAGGTTGCCTTTTCCATTTTTCTGTGAATCGCACCGAGCTACGCTTTTCGCAGAGTCGTCAACATTAGCAACGAACCTCTTGTTTTTATCATGCTTTTTAGTACCAAATTTTCAATCAAAATTTTCTTTAACCTTTCAAGCTACTTTTGATGATCCTTCGTCCACACAAACTTAAACTTAGATGACTTCAAAGCACTCAACGGTCCCATTAACTCTTTTACTTCAAAAGCTAACTTTCAATTATAGTTAAAGAAACCCAGAAGTTTCATTAGACCACGTCTATTTCTCGGAGGAGGGATATTTTTAATTGCAGAAATCCGATTAGGATCTATTTCCAGTTGATCCCCTCCTATTACAACTCCTAAATAGTTAATTCGAAGATAAAAGAACATGCATTTGTCTGGGGACACAGTAATATTTTATTATATATATATTTTTTTCCTAAAACCCTTTGTACCCTTTCATATGTTCCTGAATTCAATGGGAAAATTTAAGACAGCATCAAAGAATAACTTACAACCATCTTCTATCATATCTGCTAATACTTTTCCATCGCAGGAGACAGAATATTACTTCCAGTTTTAATTTCAACTAAGAGACAAGTATGCTGAAAGTGCCATTTTGGCATTACAATGGCTGTAATTTCTCGGGAATCTTTGTCAAACTGGATTTCAAAATACGCGTAGAAAGATTTTAGTATACACGCGCATATTTCCTAACCCTGTAAGACATTCTTCCAAATTGGGGACACATAATTAACAGTAAGATTAATAGCTTTAATGTAATTCCCAACAATACAATGAGTATTATTTTTATTCCTTACTAGGAAACAGCTACTTGCAAAGGCTGGAATTATAAACTTCCTCCAAAATACTCTGATCTAATAACTCCTGATTTTGACCATAAAAATTTTTTCCTTGTTTTATGGAATTGAAAATGGGGTGTCCTTAAACGATTTATTTTGCTTCAAATATAGTTTACCAACAAACTTTTTCATGCATCCTACTCTGTCTGATATCTATATTTCATCTTTATAGAATCAATGAAAGCAAGTATATCCGGTTCACTGAATCTCCAAGAATCCCGATAATCTTTTTGGTTTTTCAGGTGTGTGCACTTCGAGTTTTTCACCTGCATATTAGTCTGATCATGAAAATTATCTACTACATGAACTTCGTCCTAAATATTTTTAAGGTGAATTGCAAGGGTTTGCTTCCTGTTTCCTGTTAGCAGAGACTAATCGTACTCCTTTTGATTTTGCCCAAACGGAATCAGAGCTTGTCTCAGGGTTTATATTGAATATACAGCGCGAGGATTTGCTCTTATCTTTATGGCCGAGTATGCTAGTATTTTGTTCATAAGAGCTTTAATGAATGTTTTGTTTTTAGGTGACGATATTTTTTTCTATTTTAGTTTTCAATAGGGCAGTATTTATTTCTTTTCCATTTATTTGGGTGCGGGGCACTTTACCTCGGTTTCGGTATGATAAGCTGATATACCTTGCTTGAAAGTGTTTTTCCCCTTATCTCCTAATTACCTTTTATTTTTAGGAGATATGAAGCTTCTTTTTGTTTCTCTCTTAATTGAAGTGTATTAAATTCAGGGTAAGTTCTTAGAGCGTATGTTTTCAAAACATATGCTTATCATCAGCCAAAGAACTAGGATTTATTTAACACAGAATCTCATAGAGTGGAGAGGTATGGCACAAAGGGAAAATAAGCGAAATAGATAACTGTTAGAATTTGGCCCGTTAGGATGTAAGGATCTTCGACTGGGCGGGCACCAATTGATATTAGGAGGATTACTGTGCCGACTATAATTCAAAACATAATTTGATTAATAGGGTAGAATTGTAGACCTCGTATTTTTCTAGTGTGAAAGAATGGCATAATTATTAAAATGAAGATTGATATTACTAAGGCAATAACTCTTCCTAATTTGTTGGGAATGGAACGGAGAATAGTGTAAGCAAATATGAAGTACCATTCTGGTTGAACGTATACGGAGGTAACTAGGGGCTTGGCTGGAGTGAAATTATCAGGTTCCCCTAATATATAAGGATTCCATAGAGAAATTAGCTTTAAAGCTCATATTATTGTTAAGAATCCAATAGCGTCTTTTGTTGAGAAATAAGGGTGGAAAGGGATTTTATCCTGTTTTCTGTTAACCCGGCACCGGGTGCGTGGTTACTAGGAACGCAAGTGGGCGCGTGGTGAGATTTTCTGTCACGTATGAAAGTAATGGAAAAATCCCTCTAATTAACACAGTTTAAGATTTAATTGTGAATTTTATTGTAAATTTACAACTTTAGAATATTTTAGTCATATATGCAGGGTATTTTACATTGTTTATTGATATCTACACAATAAAAAATCAATAATTTTCCAACACTGAATAATAAAGTAAAGCTACAGAATCACAAGAAACAAACAAATGAACAAAATGGTAAACAGTTTATTCAAACCGAGCAAAATCCTTTCGGAATGTGGCAGTTATCACTCACTGTCTTCATGTTGTTCACGCCCTCGGCAATTGCAACAGAGAACAGCTGGTGCGTGTTCCTTGCACACTGGGACAAGACAGTCTGCACAACATGTTTTGGTGTATCGATTTTTCTTCCTGGAACAGAAGCTACATTTCCTTTTATCACTATTCTCTGCTGGTGCCTCGGACTGCACAGGTGCTGGAGCGTCACCCAGGATCCTTCTTATCTGTGATCGCAAAAGTGTAGGCAAGCATGGTATTGTTGCTCTTCTAGTGAGGTGTGGCTTGCAGAGTTCCATTGCTAACTTTTTCTTATAGAGTATCCTTGCGTCAGCATTTTCACAGTTAAATCTATATATGATGTAGCTGTTTAGAGCACCAATATCAAGGAGTGTGTAGAAGATCCGTAACGGCCACCTGTTGGTTTTCCTTGAAACTGTGTAGAGACTCTTCTGCCCATCCACACAGTCTACACCACTCTTCGTCATATTATAAAATGTAATGATTTCCGGTTTAGTCTGCTCCTTTTTTGCTTCATCAATGTGTTCTCCTTCATGCATTGTGGAGAGTAATAGCACATTTTTCTTCGGTTTGACACATATGAACAAAGTAACATATCTTCTCCATGAGCGAACATGCTTGAAAATGGCGGTCTTCCCTTTGTACTCAGGAACCCAACCGGAACCTGAGGTTTGTTACTTCTTAGAGTTCAACCAGTGTTAGTCGTAATTCTTTAAAAGATCTAGCGCTAAAGGAACTGATGTGAAGAAATTGTCTGTTGTCACATTTCTGTCAGATTTAGTAATGGGTTCGATGAGACGTTTGACAACTGCGTGTGCACTGTTGCCCTGAACATATGGTCCTCGCGGCTGTTGTATTCCCGGATAAATCTCCATTTTCTTTGTGTTGTAGACATGTACGTCCAATATATATTTTAGTGACATATTTTGAAGGTGTATTTGGCATGTAACATCGAAAAGAGCATCTTCCCCTGAAAGATTCAAGCATTTCATCAATAGTTACATGTTCATGTGGTGTCAGGTAGGCCGCACATTTTGATACGAATTCTTCAAATAATGCCTGTATTGTCTATGCCCGTATTAAATTGTCTTCTTCTTTTCTCTGCTGTCTGGTGATGATGTCATCAAAACGCATAGCGCGTAGAAGCATACGAAACCGTTTCTGAGACATGACCAAACGAAACAATTCTGGAGCTGTTCCGTCAGGTGTCCATAATTCCTCCAGATTTAAACGAGAACTCTTCATCATACCCGATAAATACAGCAAACCTAATAGAGCTAACATTTCTTCATAATTAGTGTTACGAATATCTCTTTCACGTGTTATTCCTATAAGAATTTCTGCTAATTTTAGATTCGTATATTCCACAATTTGTTTTATAGTGTCTTCAGGGAAAACTAAATGCCATGTTTCCATTGGCGATTTTACATTTCGTGTTTGTCCTCTGACACCTGGTAAATGTCTCGAGATTTCTATGCCTAGTTTTATGTGTCGTGTTTCTGCAGTGAACATTCCACGTTGTAATTCCATCTTCCGTTGTATATAAGGTCTATCTCTCACAACTTGGTCAGAATTTAAAACATCGGGTTCCGTTTCTATTCCCGAAAACTCACTTTCACTTCTTTGTTCACTATTTTCACTCAACGTTATACCCTTCATTGTCACTGCTACTGTCCATTATTTCACTTGCACTTTCATGTGCGTCCTCCCTTATATTCATCTCCCTTTCCACCTCATCCATCCATTGTAACACCTTTTGTGCAGTTTTGTCATCCATAATTTAATATATTTACCTACAGTCAATGTATTTGTAGTATTCAACCCAGAAACGAAACAGCGCGCAAGGTGTGATAAAATCTCACTGAATTGCAAAGCTTCTAACAATGCACTGCTAACAAAAACAACGATTCTTCATCAACAAGCTGTAGTTGCAGATTGAAGCTAAAAATAGTGAACTTGGAATACATAGAAGGATATACACGTGCGCATGACCATTGCGCAGTAGTACATGGCGAAAGCAAGGAGTGAGGGATTGCCTCAATACGCGCTCTGTGCCGGGTTAAGGCCTAAGGGGTTGTTAGAGCCTTTCTGATGGAGGAATAGTAGATGTACTATTGACATGGCAGCAACAATGAAAGGTAAGAGGAAGTAGAAGGCAAAGAATCGATTTAAGGTGGCATTATCTACGGCGAACCCCCCTCAAATTCATTGTACTAATATTGATCCTAAGTAGGGAATAGCTGAGAGTAGATTTGTAATAACTGTTCCCCTCAGAAATACATTTGACCTCAAGGTAAGACGTATCCTACAAAAGCTGTTGCTATGACTAAAAGTAGAATGGCAACTCCTACTCTTCACGTGTGAAGGTAGATGTAAGAGCCGTAATATATACCTCGACCAACGTGTAAGTAAAGGCAAATGAAGAAGGAAGTTGCGCCGTTGGCATGTAAGGTACGTAGGAGCCAACCATAATTCACATCTCGACAGATGTGAGTTACTCTATTAAAGGCTAATTCAATTCTTGATACATGGTGTATTGCTAAAAGTAGACCGGTGGCAATTTGAATAATTAAGCATTTGCCAAGTAGGGACCCAAAGTTTCATCAATTTGAGATATTACTTGGCACGGGCAGATCAACTAGGGCATTATTAGCAATTTTGAAAAGAGGATGATGTAGGCGAATTGGTGCTGACATATGTTTTGGAGGGCCGAAAGGGTCCCTCATATAGAGAAGTAATATTTACTACTGCGATTAACGTAATAAATAAGTATGTAGCTAGTATAATAGTGTTTATTAAGATTGATGTTATGCAAAATTTTATAGCAGGAATTTCTTGATAATTACTTACCAAACGTGAGGGTCTGGCATTGAAATTATGTTTGGTAGAAGGAAGGGGTCGATAACTATAATCAGGACTAAGAAGAAGGAAATAAGAAAAGTTAAAAAGATGAGGTTTGGGGTTAAGGTGAATATTTAATTTGATGCTAGTTTTGTAACGTAAATAAATAGGACTAGCATACCCCCTAGAAAAACTAGAAAAAGAATATAAGAGAATGAAGTACATTTCTTCTCGTTGAAAGAGTTAGAGAAGTAGTGATAATGTTGACAATAAGTATTAGTCCTATTGATAGTGGGTGGGATATTTGAGTAAAAATTAATCTTATAAGTGCTAAGATAATAAGTAATATTCAGGTATTTTAATTTCAAGGTGTAGTTTATTAAAATATTAGTTTTCGGGACTAAAGATAAGTTTGTACTTTCTCTTGATGCCTTTAGAATATGATTCATTAATGGTTTACAAAACCAACGTTTTGATTAAACTATAAAAGCTTATGAAAATATTATTTGTTTTGCTTTCCTATTTTTTAGTTATTTTAGGTATAACATGTTTTGTTTTCCAACGTAAACAGTTGCTGATGGATTTGTTAAGACTTGAATTTATTGTGTTGAAAAATTTTTTACTATTATCTTATTCTTTAGGTAGTTTATATGTTGAGAGCTATTTTTGTTTATTATTTTTAACTTTTACAATTTGTGAGGGTAGTTTATGCCTATCAATTTTAGTATCTATTGTTCGAACTCATGGAGGAGATTATTTGAATTCTTTAGTTGTATTACGATGTTAAAATATTTAATGTTTATGTTGTTTTTAATCCGTTTTAATTTTAAATTATAGTTAGTTGTTCAGTTTTCTCTTATTCGAGTTGGTTTTTTTATTTATAATGGGAAATAGTATAGGACTAATCCCTCAGAGGTAGGTAATTATTTATGGAGAGAATGTTTGAGATATTCGTTTTTTTTTTTTTTTTTTGCTGAGTGTTTGAATTGACATACTTATAATTACGGCTAGAGAAGTTGTCTTGAATAGTTCATTTTATAATACGAGCTTTATTAATTTAGTTTTAATGTTGATTGTATTACTTTATTTAAGATTTTCTTCTTCTAGATTTTTTGTTTTATTTATTTTTTTTTGAGGGTTCGCGTTATTATTGATTTTGAGCTGGAGGTATCAACCCGAGCGAGTGCCGGCGGGAATATATTTATTGTTCTATACCTTATTTGCTTCATTGCCGTTTTTAGTTGACATTTTTTATTTAGAATATATGAGGTTAAGTTTATTGATGGTTAATATGAGAAGTAGATCTTGGTATTACATATTACGTATGGTATTTTGCTTTAGTTGTTTCTTTTTAAATTAAAATGCCCATGTGTTTAGTTCATCTATGATTCCCTAGGGCACCGGTGACTGGTTCGATAATTTTGGCGGGAGTCTTGTTGAAGTTAGTGCGCCATGGTTTATTATGTATTATGTATTTTATGGAAAATGTAGCTGTAAATATAAATTTAATTTGATTTAGTATTAGTGTTGTAGGTATTTGGTTAGTTAGATTAGTATGTTTACGGCAGCTTGATTGCTTATTCCTCTCTCGCTCATATGGGCTTAGTACTTATAGGGCTAATAACGATAGGGTTATGAGGATTTAGAGGTGCTCTTACGTTAATGATTGCACACGGCCTGTGTTCTTCAGGGTTATTCTGTTTTGCAAATATTTCTTATGAACGTCTGGGGAGCCGAAGATTATTAATTAACCGGGGCATATTATTTTTTATACCAAACATGGCGGTGTTTTGATTTTTACTAAGAATTTGCTAATTGCTAATATTAGGATTAGACTTACTTTCTTTTTTCAGAGCTGCATATAGATTGTATTTATATTCATATACGCAACTTGGTATGCCTTATTCTAATTTGTATTCTTGTTAGGGTGGTAGTGTACGAGAATATGTATTATTAATATTACATTGATTTCCTTTAAATTTATTTATCTTTTTTGCAGGGCCGAGATTTTTATGATTGTAGTTGCTTGAGTAGTTTAGAAGGAAAATCTTAGTTTGTTGTGATAAAGAAGGTTTAATTACCTTAAGGTTGTGGTTTGACCTTTTTCAATTTGTGTGACTAGATATGTTTTCTTAAATATAATGAGTATTTTCTTATTTGTGATGGGCTTGAATGTTTTAATTAATAGATATAGTGTATTTATTGAGTGAAAAGTTATTTCTTTTAATAGAAATAAAGTTATTATGATTCTTTTATTTGACTGATTATCATTTATATTTATAAGATTCGTGTTTTATATTTCTAGAATAGTGATTTATTATAGTGAACAATATATAGGTTGTGAGCGATACCTTCAGCTATTTATTATACTTGTACTAATGTTTGTTCTTTCAATGGTATTACTAATTATTTCTCCGAAATTAATCAGAATTCTCCTTGGGTGGGATGGGCTAGGATTAGTATCATATTGTTTAGTTATTTATTATGAATATGTTCAATCTTATAACGCCTGCATATTAACGGCCTATTGTAATCGAATTGGGGACGTAGCAATTTTGTTAGCTATTGCTTGAATATAGAATTACTGTAGCTGAAGTTACGTCTTTTATTTACATAGAATTTTAAATAACAATGAAATAGTAATTATTTCTATTTTAGTTATTTTGGCAGCAATAACAAAAAGCGCACAAATTCCTTTTTGCGCATGATTGCCGGCAGCGATGGCTGCACCAACACCACCAGTATCTGCATTGGTTCATTCTTCTACTCTTGTGACAGCCGTTGTTTATTTGGTGATTCGCTTTAGAGGCATTTTATTAAATGTATATGCAGGAGATGTGTTACTTTTATTGTCGGGCCTAACAATATTTATAGCAGAAATTGGTGCTAATTATGAATATGATTTAAACAAGATTATTGCATTGTCTACGCTAAGTCAGCTTGGTCTTATAATAATGATTCTATCCGTGGGATTCCCTGTATTAGCTTTTTTCCACCTTCTAACGCATTCCTTGTTTAAGGCCTTATTTTTTTGTGTGCAGGACCGATTATTCATGGCGTAGGAGATACACAAGGTTCTCGTGGAATAGGAGCACTTGTAGCTGAAATACCTCTTACTTTATCTTGCTTGAATGTAGCTAACCTAGCATTATGTGGGATGCCATTTTTAGCGGGGTTTTATTCTAAGGACTTAATTTTGGAGGTTTCTTTTTTGTCTTTAATTAATGTAGTTAGTTTTTTATTATTATTTTTCTAGGGGCCTAACTGTATGTTATTCTGTACGTTTAAGATTTTATTTGACAGGCAGGGGCTATCGGGGGGCAATATTCATTATATTAGTGATAATGAAGGTTGGACTATATGTAAGGGGATATTAGGGCTAGTGGTAATAGCAATTATGGGAAGAGCGGCCTTCAGTTGAGTTGAGATAATTTTTCCGAGTGTTAATTTTATCGTGTTACCCTTACTCTTAAAGATAGGCGATTTACTCATTAGAGCAGTCGGCCTATGGGTCGGCATTTTATGATCCAGTTATTCCTTGGGTAGCCTTTAACGTGTGTGAAGTTTTATTTTAGTTCTACAATAATAGGAAGTATATGATTTTTACCTTATCTCTCAACAAATTATATTATTAAGTTGCCTTTACATATAGGAGGTACATATTATAATAATATTGATCAAGGATGAAGTGAAGATGTTGGTGCCCAATGTATGTATGACAGCTTTAAGGATGGTTCGATATTAATTCAATAATCACAATCACAGGACAATTTATTTAAAATGTATTTAGTAATCTTTTTAATCTTTACCATTTTTCTTTGTTTCTTTATGTTTGTATATTTAGGTAGCTTATCTTAAGAGCATAGTATTGAAGATACTTAGAAGAATATAACTCCCTAAATATTACTCCCTGAGAAGAACACTCTCCTTTTAACCTCGAAGAGGTAATGTAATACAGTTATACTAAGGGGGCTATGGTGATTTAATGGTATGAGATTTTAACGGTCTAATTGCGCTAAAGACAGAAGTTAGCAGCTTCTTCTTGAATATTCACATCTCCTTAGTTAGGGAAGGTATAATCCCAGTAATATCATTAACAGTGCATTGCCTCTTTTTGGTTTCAACTAAGCAAATATGGGTCAAAGGGACCAAATGTTCAGGTCAAAATTGAGTGCAATTTTTGCTTCCTATTTCAGGTAAGTTGCCAACAACACCTTTTGGATGCAACCTAAATATTATACTTAACTATTATCCCTATTGTTTATTCAGCTCACGTTAATGATCCTTGGTTTCATTCGTGATAAAGTCCTATGAGAAGAGTTACTAAAAATGTTAGTATGACGAGGGATCAGTATAATGTATTAGTGTTATTGATGGTGATTCTTATTAGTAAGAGAAGGGCAATTTCTACATCAAAGATGAGAAAATATACTGCAATAAGAAATAACCGCAAGGAAAAGGGAATTCGAGCAGATGATTTGGGATCAAATCCGCATTCAAAGGGGGAACTCTTTTCTCACTCATTAATCGCTTTCTTGGAGAGGAGAGTTGAAATGGCTATAACAATTAAACAAATGATAATAGTTAGTAGAGCAGTAGTTATAATCGTACCAATTGCCCATTTCATTGGCATGATCATTTTAATTGGAAATCAAATATACTTTATGTTTTAAATAGGCTATCCCACTCATCAATAAATGGAAATATAAAGGAATAATAATACTACATCGACAAAGTGTCAATATCAGGCAGCGGCCTCAAATCCAAAATGGTGAGTGGGAGAAAAGTGTGATAGAAGATGGAGTAATAAGCAGGTGGCTACAAATGTAAAGCCAATAATAACGTGTAGGCCGTGGAAGAACGTTGCCATGAAAAATGTTCATCCATATACAGCATCTGTGATGGTGAATGGAGCTTCATAATATTCATATGCTTGTAGGGAGTAAAGTATAGCCCTAAAAGGATTGTGAGTAGTAGACCTTGTGTGGCTTGAGTGTGATTGGCTTCTATTAGTCTGTGAAGGACCCATGTTACAGTGACCCCTGAAGATAGTAGAATTGCGGTGTTGAGTAGAGGGATGTGTATTGGGTTGAATGGCACAATTTCGGCCGGAGGTCAGAATGACCGAATTTCTACGGTTGGGGCTAGTCTACTATGGAAAAAAGCTCAAAAGAACGAAACAAAGAAGAATACTTCTTAAATAAATAAAATTATACCTCATCGAAGGCATAATATAACTTGAATTGTGTGTAATCCTTGATATGTTCCTTCACAGGTTACGTCTCGTCATCATTGAATTATAGTAAGTAATGTGATTAGTTTACCGAGGAAGAACAAGGAGGGATCATATTGGTGAAATCATTTAGTAAGACCTGTAGTTGTAATTAAGGCTTCTAGGGCTCCAGTAAGTGGTCAGGGGCTCTGATCAACAAGGTGGTAGGGGTGATTTTGTGGTGCTGACATAAGTAACTTCTCTTGAGTGTAGGGTAACTAAGACTGCGAATACATAAGATTGAATTACAGCAACAGCCGTTTCTACTATTAATAAAGTAATTTGTCCAATTATTAATAATGAAAGCATAGAGAAGGATAAAGAAGGTCCTTTATTACCTAGTAGTGTTAGTAGAAGGTGGCCCGCAATTATATTTTCTATTAGCCGTACAGCCAGGTTTCCTGGTCGGATGATATTAGAGGGGCGGGAGTTCCGGAAGGAACGAGGTGAGCAAATATGTGTTGGGTGTGATTAACTCAGCCACAAATCATAAAATTTAATCATAGAGGAAGAGCTAGGGTTAATGTAATGGTTAAATGACTAGAGCTGGTAAATACATAGGGAACTAGGGCTATTAAGTTGTTAAATAAGATGAAGGAGAATAAGGAGATAAAGAGAAAGTTCTTCCTTGATGACTAGTAGGACCAAGAATGGTCTTGAATTCCTTGTGAAGGGTTAAGGTGATTTTATTCATAGAATGTTTGATCGTCCAGGAAAAAATCAGAACTGAATTATAATGATTAGAATCCCGATTACTGTTCTAAGTCAGTTGAATGATATATTTATAATTGAGGTAGAGGGGTCAAATGTAGAGAAAAGGTTTTTTTTAATCATTTTCAGGTTATAGCTGTTTTTTAATATTAGTGCTGTCTAAGGTAGGACAGGGCGTGTCTGAATTAAAGTATATAATGGATGCAAATAGAAGATAGCATAAAGAGAATATAATAAATAATATGGACCATTTTGAGGGAGATATTTATGGAATAGAAAAATACTATTAATAGTAATTTAAGCTTGACATGCTTATGTTATATTTTAACTATTTTTTCTCATTGGAAGTAATTGTTATTTTACTATCTTTTCGTTTGAGAAACAATTGCTTACTTTCAGCCATCCAATGAAAGGTCTTTTATTTTTTTTTTTTTTTTTTGTTATTCCGTTAATAAATACTGAATGAGGACAAGCTTCAACATTTGGCACAAAGCTGTGATTTGTCCCACAAATTTCTGAGCATTGGCCTAAGAATAAGCCCGTGCGTGTAATATTAGCTGCTACTTGATTTAGGCGCCCTGGTGTAGTATCTGCTTTGATTCCAAATGTGGGTATGGCTCATGAGTGGAGAACGTCTGCAGCAGTAATTAGAATACGAATATCAACATTAATAGGTAATACAATACGGTTAACTACATCTAGTAGACGAAATGAATTCGGGCTTATATCATTAATAGGAATTATGTAGGAGTCAAACTGTTAAGGAGAAGTCGGAATATTCGTAGCTTCACTATAATTGATGCCCGATTGTTTTAAGGGTAATTGGTGGTTGCTGAATTTCATCAATTAAATATAATAGTCGGAGGGAGGGTAGGGCAATAAAGATTAGTGTGATGGCAGGCAGGATTATTCAAATGTTTTCTAGGGTTTGTCCTTCGAGTAAGTTGCGATTAGTATATGTGTTTTTTAACAGGGAGGCTAGTAAAAAGCCTACAAGAACTGTAATTGTAGTTACAATAAGTATTATGTGGTCGTGAAAATATACTATTTGTTCTATTACGGGGGAAGCGGCGTCCTGGAGACCTAGTTGATTTCAAATGGCCATCTCTGAGACAGATGATTATTATCTTATATTTGGGGCTTAGACCCAATGCACTTATGTGCCATCTTAGAAATTTGTTAATAGGGGAAGTTCTGCGTAACTATGTTCTGCAGGGGGCAAGTTTTGAAAGCATTCTAGAGATGTTGTTTGTTGGTTTGAAAAGACTACTGGTCGAGCTCTTGCGAAGGCCTCTCATAATAATTACGAGTACTAAGACAGCAACAAAGGAAACGAATGAGCCTACGCTTGATACTATATTTCATATAGTTTAAGTGTCAAGATAATCTGAGTGCTGACGAGGTATTCCTCTTAGATCTAAAAATGTTGAGAGAAGAATGTAATATTTACTTCTATAAATATTACTAGGAATTGAATTTTCAATCAAGTTGGGTTTATTGTTGTTACTGTAAATAGAGGAATCAATGAATAAGACCTGCTATAATAGCAAATACGGCTTCTATAGATAATGCGTAGTGAAAATGTGCTACTACATAGTAAGTGTCGTGTAAAACAATGTCTAGGGATGAATTTGCTAGTACAACTCCAGTGAGGTCACCTACAGTGAATGGGAAATGACACCTAAAGTTCGTAGGATTGAGGGCGAGTAAGTTATTTGGGCCCCGTAAAGTGTGGCAATTCATCTAAATACCTTGATTCCTGTGGGCACAGCAATGATTATTTTGGCAACAGTAAAGTAGGCACGAGTATCAACATCTATGCCGACATTGAATATGTGGTGCGCTCACAGAATAAATCCTAAGAAAGGGGGTGCGATGGCTCAGTGGTAGAGCGTTCACCTCTAGTGCTTGGGTCCCGGGTTCGATCCCAGCCTCCGCCAAGTGAACTTTGTGGTGGACAAACACCGTGCTCGTGGGTTTTCTCTTGGTTCTCCCGTTTCCCCCCACTTTCTTCATTCCACCATTTCACTCATCTCTCATCATCACCGTCTCCTTTAGCCTAACCGGCATAATCGTGGGACGTAAAACTTAAAGATTTCATTTCATTTCAAATCCTAAGAATCCAATTGCTAGTATAGTATAAATTATTCCTACGACACCAAAAGTTTCCTTTTAACCACTTTCTTGAGTTACAATATGTGAAATTATACCAAATTCTGGGAGAATTAAAATATAAATTTCAGGGTGACCAAAGAATCAGAATAGTGTTGATATAAAATAGGGTCTCCCCCTCCGGAAGGATCGAAGAAGGAAGTGTTGAGGTTTCAGTCAGTTAAGAGTATTGTAATGGCTCCTGCTAATACAAGAAGGGATAGCAGAAGTAACACAGCAGTAATTACTACAGATCAGACAATTAGTGATATTCGTTCTAAAATCATTCCGGGGGTTCGCATATTGATTACAATTATAATGAAGTTTACTGCTCCAAGGATTGATGATACACATACTAAATGAAGGGAAAAAATGGAAAGGTCAACAGAGGCCCCAGCGTGAGCAATGGCACTGGAAAGTGGAGGATACACAGTTCACCAGTTCCTGCACCACTTTCTACAATTCTTCCAGTTAATGGTAGAGTTAATGAAGAGGGAAATAATCAAAATCTTATATTATTTAGGCGGGGGAATGCTATATCAGGTGGTCCTAGTATTAAGGGAACTAGTCAATTACCAAATCCCGCAATCATGATTGGCATAACCATGAAGAAAAATATAATGAAGGCATGAGCAGTGACAATTACGTCGTAAATTTGGTCGTCTCGAATTAGGGACGTCCGAGCTCTGCGCGAATAAGAAGGCTTGGTGATGTGCCTACTATTCCCGCCCAAGCCCCAAAGATTAAATATATTGTACCAATGTCTTTATGGTTCCTAGAAAATAATCATCGTTGCAAAGGAAATAGGATGGCCGAAATATTAGGCGATGGATTGTAAATCTATTTATGGTGTAGTAAACCTCCTGTTAGGTTTTATAATCAATATTTTTGATGTCGGACTGCAATTCCGGAGTAGTAGTTAATATACAAAGACCTAAAAGGTTTTTTAAAATTAAAGTCTGTTTAAAGTATGTTGACTGTTAGGGGCAAGATAATTATACCTCTTAATGAAGCAATAATGAATGTTGATCTAATTAAGGTTTCTTGGTTTTTTCGGTAAAGATGTTCATGTTTGGTTATGGTGGTTAATAATGAAAGCAGCGTAGGCAATTCGTATGTACTAAAAAGAGTAATTAGTGCTGTTATTATTATTAAGGTGAGAATAATAAATGATATTTGTTGAGCAGTTTTTATAATAATAATTCACTTAATAGTAAAGCTATGGGCATTCATCCAGTATAATTGATTGATGAGAATGCTATAATTTTACGCAGTAATGTTTGATTTAGGCTCCAATTGAGCTTACAATTAGAGATAGAATTATGGTTAGGCAAATTAAGTTGGTAGAAGTTAAACTATAGGAAAGCAGGCCAAGGGGCGCTAATTTTTGCCATGTTATTAAAATAATGCAGTCTATTCAGAGATTGGCCTCTATCACTTCTGGTATCCAAAAGTGAAGGGGGACAACCCCTATTTTAAATAGTAGAGAAATGGAGATTAGGTAATATGCAGTTTGCAGTCCTATCTAAAGTAAAATGTTTGTTATTGTAAAAGGATCTTGCAATAGCTTGGACTAAAAAGTATCTTAGAGCAGATTTGGTACTACGTTGATTGTTGGTCTTTGGAATTAGGGGGATAAATGATAAGAGATTAAATTCAAGACCAATTGAAGTACCAAATCATGATGAGGAGGTTAGGGAAATAAGAGTCCCTAGGATAAGTGTTGTGGAGAATAATAGAGATTTAGGGTTAGTGAGCATTAGAAAAAGAACAGTAAATCTTCATATGCGTGGTATGAGCCCGCTAGCTTACCTTAGCTTATCTTTCTACATCTTAGTGTATGACGCACGTTGATTTTTGATGTCAAGAGTGAAAATTTGATTCTTTTGGGTGTAATAAGAGTATATTGAAATACTTGATATATCCTATCACGATAATCCTTTAATCAGGCATCTTATTATTTAATTGTTATTTATAGCAGTATATGGAAGTTTAAATAGATCAATATTATATTATAATGACTAGATTTAGGAGTATTATATGTTAATAATAATTAAAACTTGAAAACCTATTAAATCCTTTTAATTAACTTGTGATACCGGCTAAAGTTATATTAATAGGCTTAACGTATCCATTAAATGCTAATTTTACGGCATATGTGTATAGAAAGTATAAATATACGTGTAAAGGATACAATTTTGTATGGAGGAAAACAAAATTGTATTCTTACAAGGGGGAAAATAGGGTTTATTTAATACTAATTCCTATCAATTAAAGTTAAAGATATAACTAAAACTACTTCCTTTAGCATTATGGGTAATTAATAAAGTATTATCCTGCCTTTTCTTCCCTTATTTATCTGTTTGTACATGTAACCTTTTGGGTAAGAAAGTAGTTTTTGGCCTTGAGGGTAAATAATGAAATTAATTGGTCGCAGTACTTGCTTTTGTTCATTAATAAGTGTTTGAAGCAGTTAAGGTTTAAGAAGATCCTGTGAGATTCGTGCCAGCTGCAGCGGTTAGACGAGGGGGCCGGAGAGAAGATAAATGGTTAAGGTGTAGTTATAAATACGAATTGAACGGCTTGAAGAAATTGAAGGAATCAACTTATTAAATTTTTCAGCTTGATCCAGATCAATATCTGATGCCTCAGAGCCACTGCTACAATCCAATGAAGACATTTTATTCACTTTGTTCACTGGATTATTATTTTTATTAAACTCCACCCCTTATTCGAGTGTCTTCTTCCTGGGCTTTTACAAAATTTTTATTTTTTGAGTTCTTCGACTTCCGGTGCCTACTCTCCATTTTCTTTCCACTGGTATTTGTATCGGGTTTCTCAACACTATCATTTCAATTTGCTGGCAACCTATCATTGTTCATCGAATGCTGATTTTGATTAAGCTCCATCTTGATATCTCCAGAGGTTAATTCGAAAACCAAAGCTTGATCCGATTTTTCTCTTAAATGATGTTCCTTTTCATTCCCTAAATTATCCCGTACCTGAGAGTTCACACTACACTGCCTCGAATCTTTCAAGTTATTTTCGGTTATTTCTTTTGCACCAAATGGACTTTCCCAAACACGATCTACCACCAAAGCGCAATCTACCTTTGAAGTCGAATTATTGCTCTCAAATCGCATCTGGTATTCATCTACGGGCATTTCAATCACACCACTAAAACTCTTGCCTATATTATCCTGGGTTTCAACTTGCAACATGGATTCAAGGAAATCTTCGATTTTCTTTCACCTCCTCGATATACTCGGTACGTTCATTCCTGCTCAAGTCATCTTGCCAAGGCAAGCTGCTTGCTGTCGTAACCCCCGACCATGCGCAAACGACCTAAGTCGCATAAGCAAAAACACCTTGAGGCTCTTGACCCTGAATTTAAAAGACATCTTCTCACAATCAAGTAAGCAACATTTTTAACGAAATCTTTTAAAAGAAAGGCAAGGTATTAACTTTAAATTTTGTATCTTTTTTGAATATATAATTATATACATAATTAAATGCAATAATGAATGATTTTTTTATTTCCTACACATTTTTCACTTTTCTTTTTCCTATTCCAGGAAGCGTGTAACGATCCCTTTACTATATACCAAACTCGTGAGATATATTTAAGAAAAAAGAGGTCATTTAAGTGAAAATATAACTTTTGCATTAACTCTTCTTAACTTCTGCAGTATAAAATCTGGTGTATTTAATAAACTTTTCTCCTGAACAGATAGTAAATACTGCCATTAATGTCCATTTAAATACTAAATGATGCATGAAATATCACCCTGGAATGCGGCCAGGACCAGTATAAGAGACTGGACTGCTGGTTCTATATGGCAAGCATATTATCCTGTAAATGTCATTAATATGAATAGTGAGTCAAGTCGGTGCAAAAGTCACTGAATACCAAAACATTGAGGACCAGTTCATTACAGAGGTAGCAGTTCATAGGTGCAGTTCATTACAGAGGTAGCATAACAAAAAATATTTGCAGCCAGAACATTGACGCTCATAACTTTACGGGCCAAAATCTATACACGCAAGCCCGGAGAACACTTTTGAACTAACCAACATTCACGAGTCAAAATATCTATGAGTCAAACGCACATGTACTACTCTGTAGTGTTCTTATCTACTATTAGGAGGAAGTTGATGATACATTTTTAGCCGTCAGTGCCAACGCATTTTATGGGATTATTCGTCCTTCGTTTGAAAACGGGATAGGTGCAATAACACCTAAAATTGGAATCAAGAATAAGTCGGAGGAGATTTGTTGTTACTACTTGCGATATTTCATAGTAGAAAGGAAAAGTTCAAGTTTAATAATTGTGAAGTTTCACCCAGAAATATTACTACGTTTTAATCACTGTAAGAAAGTTAGGTCATATTTTGGATTTATATATAGCTTCTTATGGTGAAATATGTTTGTTTAAAAGGATATCGTTGTGCTTCCATTATCTATAGCCTTTTCGATTGTAATTAACGAGTATAGCCAGCTATTTAATGGTGTTTAGTTTACGGTATGTTCATGGAAGTTCTCCTATTATTTAATTCATACTTTGTAAGTATTTTTGATATTTTCATAATTAATGTTAATACTTTTGTATATATTTTTAAAGTTTCTTATAAAGGGATCAGTTTTCCAAACCAAACCAGAATTATTATTATTATTATTATTATTATTATTATTATTATTATTATTATTATTATTATTATTATTATTATTATTATTATTATTACTATTATTATTATTATTATTATTACTATTATTATTATTATTATTACAAAGACGAGTCGGTTACATATTCATTATTTTATTAATTTTCTGATTGGATTTCACGTCTTTTCGTTGAATAAACTACACACTCGATTGATGGGGACTTGGCAGAGGGAAATATCACTATGTTGCTTTTCATTTGTTTACTTGCACGCTTCACCAATAGTGTTTGTGATTTTTACTCTCCATAATGTTTCTGTATTTTTGTCCCTCTTGTTAAAGAGTTAGTGGAAAAGCTGTAAAAGTGAGGAAAATGCGTCAAAGTACAAACATGGTACTAAGGAAGGTTCGTTAAATTAACTAACTTAAAAAATAATCCAGTGCCCTAAAACACCAGGTTCCAATCAATATCTACCCAATGTCGTGCTGTGAAAAATCAGGGCCCGAGGTGAGAGCATATGGAAGCGCCTCCGAACATATGAGTTGTCAATTTAAAGTTGACTTCTCTGGAATATTCTTTCTGCATAATACTTTACTATTTTATCATTAGTGAAATTAGAAAGTTTCAGCATTATTGCACTGGAATAGCTTATGTAATTACTGAATTAGCTACACCTCTATTTTTTCTTTCTCCCATAAAAGTGATGTATTAGAGTAGTGGCTTAAGCGTTAGTTTCGTAATGTTTGGGACGCGAGTTCTATTCGGGTTGTGGCAATTCAGTAAATATTTACAATCTATACTACTGATGCTTCTGATGTGTAGTAACATGAAAAATATTCAATTTCTCTGGGTCTAACATGAGATGACATCCTGGGTCTAACATGAGTTGAGATGACGTTCTTCAGAGGTGAAATGCCAATATAAATTATATCATCCGTATCAACTTCATTCGTACTTTCTGGAAACGTAACATGTTTGTACAAGAATTGATGAATACATAGGGCTAAACACGTCCTTAATACTTTAGCATGGGCCAAAAATGAGTTCTAAGAAATTGTTCGTAGCTGTGAACAAAATGCACATTGTGATCGAATTTACAACGGTAGTCACGACAATGATCTTATTTAAGATGTTATGTCACCTTTCTGCGTAGAAGAAGAGCGAAACAAAATGCATTACTGTTATCAGCTAACAAATCTTTATATTCCATTTCTTTTTGTCATAAAATTATAATTATATCTGTGAATCAATAAACATAATATAATAATAATAATAATAATAATAATAATAATAATAATAATAATAATAATAATAATAGTAAGGAAATGACATAATTACAACCACCAATTACATAAACATTATTACATTCAGAAAAATTAATAATTGTTACGAAGGCATTTAAACCCAGGTAGCTGCAACGGGAGTTTCCTGCTTTCATAATTTCTTTTAAACAAATTGCCTCAAACGGAGTATTGTTCGCCACTTGTACCTCATGACCCTTCGTCGTATTCCAAACACTATAGGAGCACGAACACAGAAATACTGAGGGCAGTTAAAATTCGGAACTTGCTCTTCAGAGGAATTCGAGCCCCTAGTGGATTGTTCCTCATGATCATGTGACCTCAATTTGCCACAAATTTCTCATGTGAACATAAGAAAATAAACTATCGGTCATGGAACATAAACATAGAACAGTCTGTATCTGCACGAGTTGATGCAATTTAGAGAACGTGAAAATAATTTCTGTCGTATTTTCTTCATTGGAAATTAGAAGTTATGTAAAAGGCGAAATATAATGTAAATCACTACAATCCCTGCAACCGATGACCAGCGCCATAACTTAGATTTTTTTTCTGAGGATCGAAAGCATTAATAGCCATATTTGGGGCCTCTAGAAAAAGTTGTTCTTCTGATTATTGGGTCCCCTCTTTCCAACTTTCCCTTAACCATTATAGGCCTCCCGGTGCCTGTGGAACCTCCCGTACAACAAGGTCTGCGGTTCCGTAGGTTACTCCCAGGGCCCATTCCATACATGACAAAATTATTAAAGGGGTAATATTGATAAATCTCAGAGCCATACGCATACATATTATTTCCAGAGCTCGTAATGGTAGACAGTTTTTAATGAAATTGGTCCAAGACTCATTTATGTTCTATTTACGTTTTGTGTGCTGTTTTGTGTATGTAATGTAGCGAACCTCTTTGATACTTCATTTCTAAAATCATTTTCCTATCGTATATGGACTAAGACTTTTTTCTCAAAATAGGCCCCCTGGAACGGCGGGGAGCTTCCCTGGGGGCTGGGGCAGTTGCCCTCTCCCCCACAAGTTATGGCTCTGCCAATGGCGTACCCTCAACTTTAAGAACTTTTCATGATGTTTTCTTCATTGACTTAAGCAAGGGAATCTTGAGTCAGTCATTAAGACCCACAAGTTGATTATAGTTTATTATTTATATTTTTTTTTATATTAATTTGTTTTTGTTTCATTTGAGTATCTTGTTTATATTTTTCCATGAAACGATTTTATTAGTTTGGGTGGAAGTTTAAATGGCGTGGTAGGTGAGTAGTTAACGCATCGAACTTCTATTTGGTGGAACTGGGTTCGAGTCCCTGCCATACTCAGTGTGATAACCGAAATCTTCTCTCCCCTAGAAAGAAAAAGATGTTGGAATGAGGAGAATTGGAGAAGGTCTCTCAATGTAGGCAATCATTTACAAAGTTATTTCCAGCAGTTTTTCAAAATTTTATATTATCAGCAACTTTGAAACATTTTCTGATTCATTTGCGACCGGTGATTTTATTTCTTTGATCATGTAGTATATAATGAAAAAATACATTACATACACAGCAATAGTAAGATTAATATTTGATGTTCATTGGGCAACACGCTCTAAACCAGAGAGATTGACCTTAGAATGGAGAAATGTTTCGTGCTTCCTCTACTCACAATTTTACCTGCATAAAAACTTGACTCAGTGCTACCAACTGCTGGCAGTGCCGAGAAAAGCTACGTGTAAGTTGGGTTGCATCCGTCTAAGTGTTCTCACAACCGCAAATGACCTGGACCACAAGTAATGGAATTAGAGTGATTAGGGGGTAATTACTTTTGTGGCTTTCTGTACACATAGTGTAATTGGGGGAAACCCCTGTTATTGGCAATTAATAATAATAATAATAAAATAATAATAATAATAATAATAATAATAATAATAATAATAATAATAATAATAATAATAATAATAGTAATAATAATAATAAATATAATAATAAAAATGTTAGGGTATCTTTGGAAAACAACTTTGTTGAAATTAATGAGAAACATTAAATATATATATTTAAAATAAATTTAAATAACACAAACACAACACGTTCTGGTATGACGGCAACCATGGTTGAAGAAAGGGATATTGAGGAACGAATCCTTGAAATAGTTTAGAAGCAAGAGCAGAGTTTTGTTTTTAGTTTCTAGGTTTTTCTTTCTTATATAACGTCCTGATTACGATGGAGGAATCCGATTTTTGTAAGATTATCAGATTGAACTGAAAGTAAACCCGGAATCAGAGATATTTATGTAAATGTGAAATCATATTTACAACGATGTTTTTTCTTGTCTTTACCACCACGATTTTTACTCCTGTTATCGGTGATCACATCAGATAGTATCCCGGAGGATTATTCCTCCAGAGTAGGGTTAATATATCCAATTTTGATCAACTTGGAGTACCACTATTTTCGCAACACTGATTTCATTCCTTATGAATGAAAGTTCGCCTAACCCCTTCGTAACCAAAATCTTCTGAAATTATCACATTTTATAGTTCCTCTAACTAACCTTAGCAACTAACCTGAGATTATTGTATCATGAATAAGGTGGAACTAATTATATGCAGCAGAGTAATAGCTCATCAATATCCGGGGGATCTAATGTTTCGACAGTATGCAATTTTATTCATTTTTTAGTCAAGAGCGATTTCATTTTTTGGTTAGGAGGCAAGATCCCCCATCAACATACGAATTTCATGTTTCTTAGAATTAGTATACAATTTACTAAAACATACATATATCTCAAATTCGACATGTAGGGGATTGCCATTCCTACCACATTAAATGAAGTCCTGGCTTTGGTATGATTTAATTAATTCACCTCACAAATACAATAATCGTTCTTAAATTTTTATTTACTTTAGTACTTTTTTAATGTATACAACTAATAATTCATGTTTGCGTGTGAAATATCTAGTGGGCGTTTGTTCTTTTTTGTTCTACTCTTCATAAAATTAACTAAAAGGAATATATGTATTACAGTTTGAATGCTTGCTTTGTTTCACAAAAGTCTTGTAAAATAGATTTTTAAACGTTTACAATGAAAATGTATACTTATGTACTTTTAAGTATCATATTTATTTACGGGCAAAAGGAGCTATTTAAAAGCCACAAACTATCAAGAAGAAGTTACATAAAGACATAATTTAAATATTTTGTATTATATTGAGATATTGCTTGTTATCGTTGCTATGACGATTTCTTTACCTGCCTTAATGTCGTTGCTATAGTAACTAAAAAGATATCGATAGTAACTAGAAAGAGGAACAATCTCAATGTACCATATTTTAAGATGTCGAACACTCAAGGATAGAAATATATATTTAAAATGCATTACTGTTTTAAATTATTCCATATAATCTCGTGCATTGCATGAACATTTAGAATCAGTGTATATGTATTACCTGACAAGGATGTTAGTGCGGTTATTGGCGGAGGCGCTGCTGTTGTGTTTACATCAGTTTCTTGTTTCACGGAACGCGTCAAGATCTTGATTCAATTTTCTGCAGCCCTAGTTTCATCATAAAACAAAATATACTTAATTTATAATGTGAACAGCTTTTCTCAATTATGAAAAGGAATGACTCCGAGCAGCACTCAGGCTAACATGTAATTCTCTTATCTCTGCTTTGGAAATCACTAATGCAAGCGACAAGTTTCCATACATACGAAACAAGTTGCAGAAAAAAGCGTCAGGTGCCATGAAGGAATAAATATTCCTCTAATTCCTGGGTTTCCGTATATTCCTTTTTTTTAAAAATATAAACGGTGTTATTCTAAAATTCACCTTTAGTTCGGACAAGCGGAAGCGAAGGGAAGCAAAGTGCAGCGTTGCCGCTGCTTAACGCGTGGGAATGATGTCATCTGCTTCAAACCAAGGAGTTCCAATGTCGCGCACTGAACAGGCAGGAAGAAAAGAAGGAAGAGAAGAAAATAGTTTCATTGTTTTATTTTCCGATACTAAATTTTAATATATATATATATATATATAAGATAAAATAATATTAATTATGTTCATACTGCAACATTAGTTACGTAGTAAGTTATCTAACGTGAACTATGAATTTCATAATTTAATTGCATACTGTGAGAAAGTAAAGCAAATTCATGGAAATGAAATGACAGAAATAAATTCGTCGAAAAACTTACCATGTAAGGTCAATCTTGGAGAATACTAACTTCGAGGTCCTCTTCGTCTTTCATTCATTCGTCCACTGCATTATCAATTGCTTCCTCCCAAATGTCACAATCATCTTCAGAACTAGTTAACGTGTTACTGTCAAGATTTATTAATATCTTCTCGTGTATTATTTCGATAAGACCGTCTGCTCCCTACATTTCCTTTTCAATATTTTAAGTGTTTTACGTAATTTTTGTAGTCTTCAGCTGTAACCCTTTCCATGTACTCCCTAAGTAATGTCTCTATAACACTTAAATTAGTATGATTTTGATTTTTCTCTGCTACGTATCTTTTAATTTTGCTCCAAACCATCTCTATGGCGGAAATTTCGCAATGATACGGGGGCAGCCATAGCACTTCGTGACCATAGTCCTCTGCTAAAATGTCAATTTTATACTGTACCTCTATGTTGTGCAATGTCTTATTCAGTTTTTCAATTACTTCAAATTGTCCCAGGTCGGATCACACGCGATTCCTCTACTTTCTAACCACTGGACGGTTACTTTTGTTGAACATAATTTTGTAGGAACTTTTTCAACTTTCACGGAATGCGTGTGTGCATTATTCATTACAATAACATAATTGGGGGTCAAATTATGCAATATGTTTTTTTAAGTACTTTTCGTACGCAGCAGCATTAAATTCGTGGAACAATTTCACGATTTTTTACCGTGGAACAATTTGGCAGCGCCAGAAATTAGGCCATTTTCGGACATTTCATGCATTATGATGACCCTTCCTCCCTTCCCCGACGGCGATTTGAGACCTGGCCCCTCCTTGTACGCTTGTTCTGCCGTTTTATTTTACGTGTCTTCCCAAGATTTTGATTTCGTTATTCCGGCATTCGCTTACGATTCGTCTGAATAAACAATAGTTCTGCGTCAGCTCTATAATTTCTTATTTGTCTCAGATATCTACGCCTTCATGCTATTATGTCTTCTCTATCAACCAACGATTTGCGGTCGTTTTATAAATTTAAACCTCATAGCAATTATGAATCTTCGAAGAGTTGAAATAGAAAACTTCGGTAGGTCACTACTTGATTTATAACGCGCTGAATTTTCACTAAAATAGGGAGTTCGTTTTTTCTATACATGTTATGAATTTTGCGCCGTATTGTTGCTTGTGTAAAGATATCATATTTCTGTAGCCGAGTCACTTTCCTATCATTCGGTCTCTTCTTCCTAGGAATGGACACTTTACCATTATTACTCAAAAATTCCCGCTTCACGTTCATAATAGTGGAGGGAGAAATGAGAGTCTTCAGACGTTTTACTCAAAGTATCTCTAACAGTTTCCATTCCCCCTTATCCCCCTGGTTACGAAAGAATGTATACACATTTAACAACATTCTTTTCTCTCCTGTAGTGAGAGGTTTACCTCTTTCTGCTGCTGTTTGTAGCATTGAGGAGAATTTGTAGCCGTTCCGATTTACTTGCAAATTGAAAATCAAGAATAACAACTAAACACAACCAAACTACAAAACAAAATGTTAAACACCACCGCAAACTAATGTAAAAACAATATAAATAAATGCACTTGGCACACCACAGCTCAATAACTACAAAGACACCAAAATGTCAAACTGAACTGACAACCCGTGGCAACCTCTAAGATCACTGTTGTCGGATTTCCGCAAAGACTGCGTGAATGCATTAAGGTTTTGTTCAAAAGCCAAATATCACACACAGCAACACTGCAAATCCGACAAAACTGACACTCATCCCTCCCAGGGCCTAACCCTCGGTCAATGAACGGTTGCCAGTGCATGACTCTTCTTAGAATTCGGCTAATAGGGTGTTCTGGGATTCATCAGAGGTTGCCCTACAAGGACAGTGGTGTTTAATTTAAAAATGAATTGGTCGAGTATAGTGGTTAGTATCATATTACTCAAGTTAACAGCTAAACGATAATTTGGTAGTATAAGTTAACAGCTAAACTATAATTTGGTAGTATATGGAAGAAAAGAAATTCAATGTATATGTTTATTACAAGAGATTTCTATATCATCTATTACAAAAGTGCAGACGTGATATTATCAAATATCAAATATTAAGTGAGCTCAAAGGTCTGCAAATATTACAATATTAATTCATTAACAAATGATGAATTTAGCTTTAAGAGCTGTTATACTTGAGGCCATAGCAGGAGACTGCCTGAAGAAATTACTTCTTCTAAGAGACTTGAATTATTCAAAAGGTATTTAACTTACACACAACGTTAGGAGATCTCTCTCTCAGCTCGATGTTGACCATCATCGTCGAAGCTTCAAAGACGGAGTAGCCGAAGACAAAGAATGATGAAGATTGAGCTAAATAGTTCCAAAATTTTAAGCTTTTATACTGGTCTGAGAGAGTGACAAACAAATTCTACGTAATCAGTCCTTGCAACTTATTTTCGTTGTGGGTTTTTCTTTGAAAGTTGTTTGTCTTATGACGTCTAACGTTATGTTCTTCCGTATAACACTGATAAAATGTTCTTAATTGTACACTTATATACAAAAGTTTCGTTTTTAATATTTCAATAATTAATAAACATGACAGTGGGGTATTTAGGAGGCTTTGCTAACTTTATTCCTTGAAATGTGAAAATTGTAATCCTCATATTAATGCACTAATAATTTTCGAGAACTTGTACTTAGGTTGTCTAGTACTGGGGGAGGAGTCTGTTTCTTTTTCGTTTTTGAAATATATACCAGAAAAAAACACATATGTATTTGTATGTTATGTAAGAGCTAAAACACTAAACATTTATTTTTTATTCCACATATTTCTTAAAATGAAATACAAACGTTGAAGACAGCCCTGCTCCTCTTATCCTCCACAACATTGCTTTTCAACTTTATAAATATCTCAACCACCGCTTTTCTAAAGTAGATTATGCGAAAACCGTTGCCCGTCCCACCAGTGTTGAAAACATATTTTCGTCCATATATGAAGTCCATTTACAGCGGAAACGTTCCCATATTATTTACTATACATTTCTCAGAAGTATTTGTGCCGCATGATCTTAATTGCCCAGCAACCAATGCTATAGAAACTCAATAATAATAATAATAATAATAATAATAATAATAATAATAATAATAATAATAATAATAATAATAATAATATCCATAAGGTTGAAACTCTTACGACTTTTTTTGTCAGTTGCAGTTGATACTGCAGGTTGATATATTTGAGAGGAAGAAAACTTTTTTTGATCTCCTATCTCAGGGATAAGGAATTCGGTTGTAATTCATACCGATCGCATTTAAATGAGATGAAATCTTTGAGTTTTACCTATCTTAGCAGAAGAGGCTATGTCATGTTTATTAATTATTGAAATATTAAAAACGAAACTTTTGTATATAAGTGTACAATTAAGAACATTTTATCAATGTTATACGGAAGAACATAACGTTAGACGCCATAAGACAAACAACTTTCAAAGAAAAACCCACAACGAAAATAAGTTGCAAGGACTGACTACGTAGAAGTTGTTTGTCACTCTCTCAGACCAGTATAAAAGCTTAAAATTTTGGAACTATTTAGCTCAATCTTCATCATTCTTTGTCTTCGGCTACTCCGTCTTTGAAGCTTCGACGATGATGGTCAACATCGAGCTGAGGGAGAGATCTCCTAACGTTGTGTGTAAGTTAAATACCTTTTGAATAATTCAAGTCTCTTAGAAGAAGTAATTTCTTCAGGCAGTCTCCTGCTATGGCCTCAAGTATAACAGCTCTTAAAGCTAAATTCATCATTTGTTAATGAATTAATATTGTAATATTTGCAGACCTTTGAGCTCACTTAATATTTGATATTTGATAATATCACGTCTGCACATTTGTAATAGATGATATAGAAATCTCTTGTAATAAACATATACATTGAATTTCTTTTCTTCCATATACTACCAAATTATCGTTTAGATGTTAACTTGAGTAATATGATACTAACCACTATACTCAACCAATTCATTTCTAAATTAAACACCACTGTCCTTGTAGGGCAACCTCTGATGAATCCCAGAACACCCTATTAGCCGAATTCTAAGAAGAGTCATGCACTGGCAACCGTTCATTGACCGAGGGTTAGGCCCTGGGAGGGGTGAGTGTCAGTGTTGTCGGATTTGCAGTGTTGCTGTGTGTGATATTTGGGCCAGTATATAACTCAGACATTGATGGCGATTCACCCTTTTTCATGTATAGTTTCTTTACCATCACCTGACTACCTAAAGGATAATCTCGGGGCTTAGTTTGCGCTTTCGATTTCAATTGTTGAAATACTCTATTCCTATGAAATTGGACCAAGGATCTAAGTTCATCTATTTGCAACAATCTATTATCTTGATCCATTTTCTGTGAAGGAATTTGTAAGATATTGTCTATTGGAAACCTAAATTGTTGCCCATAAAGTAACGTAAATGGAGCTGTACCTGATTGTGTCAGTGGCGTATTATTACAGACGCTTACTGTTTGTGTTACGTATTGGGACCAGGATGAATGATTTAATTTTGAAAGAAAGCGAATAGCCGATTGAATTTATGAAATTGTTGCTTCAACAGAGCCTATTGAGCGATGTGATGCTGGTAATGCATATTTGGCTGGAATATTGAGGGATTTGAAAAATTCTTGTACTTTGATAGCAGTGTGGTTTGGAGCCTTATCCATATGTATAACTTTTGGTGTGCCATAACGCAAAATGATATTGTCAAATAAATTGTAGGAATGTATCTGTGGTCATATTTTTGACAGGTTGTGCTACCGCAAAGGAGGTTACTGCCTCTGTTGCAACGTAAATATAATTGTAACCATTAGAAGTTGGTAGCTTGCCTATGGCGTCTACAAACCAAGTATCAAAAAGTGCCGACGGGGGATGGGTTTGTATATGGATTTCATTTGAGCGATAATTACGTTTAAACTTATTGCATTCAATGCATCCATTTATCTTTGTCCATAGCCAATTTTGAAGGTTAGGAATATAATATCTATCTTTAATGAGAAATTTTATTTTATGAAAGCCAGGATGGGTGTCTGAGTGAAACTCTTGAAAGACTGTGTCCTTCAATGAATCAGGAATGCATAAGCGTAATTTGTTTCCTGCTGGTGTATAAATTATCCTATATAACTTATGATTTTGTATGACATATTGTTTGTACCAAAATGCATACTTGGGATGATTAGTGTCTTATTTTGTAACACCCTGTATATCTTACAAAATTTGGGATCTAAACGTTGCAATTCCGCTATGTCGGTGTTGCTATCTAAAACCAAAAAAGCATACGGGTGTTCTTCCGGTTCTATCTCTTCATATTCTTCCGGAGATAATTCCAAAGGATGTCTGGAGAGATAGTCACAAAGAGAATTTTGTTTTGATTTGATGTGCCTAATAGTAAAATCAAAGATTTGAATATAACTTAGCCATCGGACCATTTGTGCAGTAAGATTAGTGGTTTTCTTAACAGCTACTAATGCTAAATTGTCTGTTAAGATGGTGAAATGTCCTCCTATTAAGTATCTGTAAAATTCACGGAGCGCAAAGAAAACAGCAAACAATTCTGCATAATATATAGGATATGCTTTTACTCTAGGTGGGAGAGTAGCACTAGCAAATTGAACAATAGACCAGTGTTTTTCATTCGGTAATTTTTGTAGGAGCGCAGCCGCACAGCCGACAGAACTAGCATCTGTGACTAACATGTGTTCAGCTGAGGGATTATAAATTTGTAATATTGGAGCAGATGTAACCATTTGTTTTAATTTCTCAAAAGTTTCAGTTAGTTCAGGAGTCCACTTTAAATTTTTGTCTTTCGATTCAGCAAATTTATGTAAAGGAGCAGCAACTATTGATAGTTTATTGTAAAACATTCTATTGTATTGTAAAGCTGCTAAGAATGCTTTTAATTGTTTCGGGGTGCGGGGTTGTTCGAGGGAAGTTAAGGCTTTAACTTTGTCAGGGTCCTGTGAGATATGGCTCTGATCCACTATATAGCCTAAAAATTTGAATTTCTGAACACCAAATTGTGTTTTATTGAGACTAAATAAAATACCAAATTTCTCGGCTGTTTGTAATCCTTTTTCTAGAACTCTAAGCATACCTTCAAATGTACTATTAAAAAATATTAAGTCATCTACATACGAAAGAAATTCCTTGGGGGAAAAGTCTCGAAACATATCTTTGACAATTCTATGTAGAATTAATGTGGATGTACGAAACCTTGTGGTAGCGTATTCATTTTAAAAAGACTATGTGGAAATCCTAATTGATGAACACTGAAGCTAGTTAATTCTTGATCTGCTTCATCTAATTTTATCTGATGAAAACTTTGCTCCATGTCAGTTTTTATACTATACTTAGCCTGTGCTAATTGGTCTAATATATCTTGTACACCTGGAGATAATTCACTTACAGGTTTGGAACGAGACGACAGTTCTCTAAGATCTAGAACTAATCGGACTTGGTTTGAGTCCCGTTTGGGAATAGCAATCAGATTGTTTCTATAAAAGCTATCCGATTTTGAGATGATACCATTATCAATCATCTCTTGTATTTTTTCTTTGACTCTAGCACGCAGTCTAAACGGTATTGTGTAGGTGGGAACCGTCCATGGTTCTCTATCAACCACATTGAGTGTGGCTGAATAACAATCTATTATCTGAAAATCTTTGTTGTGCCAAGAAAAACATGTAGGGTGTCGTTTCAATACTGCAAGTAATTTGTCTTTCTGTTCCTGTGTTAAATCTGGGTTGATATTAAATTTACTGTAATCAATATAAGGTTTAATTTTCTCTAGGCGTTTGGCAACCCTATCTCGTGTTTGCTTTTTCGTTGGCTCATAAATTTTACGGATAAGATACATATGAGCAGATTGTGTATCTTTTGGTAACAAAGCGCCCTGAGCAATGTGAGTACCTTTCTGCAAATAACGTTTAGAATTTCCGGGATTTACTATTGGTAAATACATATTATTTGAGTTTACTGCAGTTTGCATAAAAACACATCCTTGCATATTCTTTATTATAGGATTTTGAATGATAAATTCCGTGTTGGAAACTGGAGTGTCAAGAGTGAGGGGTACATATCTTATTGAATTAGGGGTTATTGCCGTGCCTTGTCGAACATAGAAGTTAAATCTACAATTTCTACTGACTTTAGCTGACAATGAGGTTTCTTTATCACTTTCCCCGGGGAAAACTGTGTGTGTCCCCATAATGGGTAAGAGTGATCGTGTTAGCTTGGTACGAAATGTTAGCCTCATGATTAGTTAGGAATTTATTGGAAAGTAGAATGGGAATGTTGGCGATAGGTGAAATACGGAATAAAACCTGAAAAGTTTTACCAGATATAACTATGGGTATAAATGCTGCTTTTGTCAAGAGTAAAGGTGTCGAACTTATGCCATAAACTTTAGTAGCTAATTGAAATATCTTGCAACTTCGCGGTACCAAAGAGTAATGGATTAGTGACGTCATAGCACCTGTTACTTTAGTATTTGTTTGAGTAGGCGGAACGGTATGGTGAGGAACGGCATGTGATTCATATTGAGTACCAATTGTACGCTTAACATTTTCATAGTTGGTACTACTAGTAATAGAATGAATCTGTAACGGAGAAATGTTATCATGAAACCCTTGACTGGAATTCGACTTGCACGGCAAGTCAAATGAATGCTTAACTTGAAGAGTGTTTGCACTCTGAGAAGTTGATTGCAAGTGTGTATTTGCAGATGGTATAAAGGATGGAGCTTCCGGATTTAATTTTGAATTTCCATGCAAGAAATTATTCGGCCTAAAATTCTGAGGTGAATATATTGGTATAGTTTGATTTAATTGCGGGGTTGGAAACCAAAAAGATGTAGGGTGCGCAGCCCCTATTGATCCCCGTTTTTTGGCATTGGTGCATATTCTAAAGCTGGAAAGGCGTTGTGGGGAAAGAAAGAGCCATAAGGCTGCCCAAATGGTGGCATGTTATACGGAAAAGGGGGAACAGCATAATACTGTTGATAAAATCGTCTAGAATTTTGCTTGCCATTTGAAAACTTATTTTTCTTCTTATTATTACCTTGAGAAGAAGCTTGTCTAGTTTCACCGTTTTGTTTATTATTATACCTGCGAGGAGAAGCACGTCTAGATTTCTTTTGATACTGATTTTGCTTATTTTCCTCAAGTTGTTGTTTTGAAACAGTTGCAATGACCTGTGTTGCTTTATCTCGCATGGCTAAACTTACTTGTAACGCCTCGAGCTGTTTTGAAATCTTGTTTAACTGTTCTTCGGACGAAAGAGAAGGGGAGGGAGTGGAGGTAGCAGAATCATGGAATTTTACATGTTTGTTTTCCTGCTCAGTTCTATATCTTAACAATGCATACGAATTTTCTATTATTTGCGCTTTTGCTATTAATTGCGAAAAGTTATCAAATTGATGTTGAGCAAATAGCGGTACAAAACGTGGTTGAAGGGATATGATCGTTTGCAGCAAAAACGATTTGAAAGGCATGGGGGGAGAAATGCGCTGAGACAGATCATACTTCTCATATAGAAACGGAAGGAGCTTCTCATCTTTGTTTTCTTGTCGTTTCTGAAATAAGAGTGTAGCCTCGAGGGAGGAGGGGGAGGGAGAAAACTGTTCCAAGAATTTGTCCTTCAATGCGGACCACGACAAACTTAAATACTGTTCATTTCTATTAAGCCAAAGCGCTGGAAACTGTGTCAACGAAAGTTTGAAGACCTGTTTCTGGGTGTCTTCATTCAATTTATGTAATAAGGAAAATCTTTCGAAATTCTGTATGAATGTTTCCGCGTCTTGACCGTCAGAATTTGAAAAGGTATCTATAAACGTAGGGAAAGTAACAGAAGGAGTACTGGACGATGTATTATTGTTGTGCTGTCTGCGAGCCATTTTGTAAATATTTCTTGCACTAAGTTTTTAAAGCCCAAAATAGAAATGTAAGCCAGAAACCATTAAGACATGCACAGATATGTATACATGTAGTATTTCAATGCTCATGAAGAAGTATTTTCATAATGTAGGCCTCTTATTATTGGCATAGCAAATGCTAATACGCCTTTTGAATGATTAGTCTCTATTGTTCGCTAGGGAAAGCCATGTTGAATTTAAAAATAAATAGTATAGTGGTTAATGCTAATTGGTATGTGTATGAAAGAAGAGAATTCAATGTATATGTTTATTACAAGGGATTTCTATATCATCTATTACAAATGTGCAGACGTGATATTATCAAATATCAAATATTAAGTGAGCTCAAAGGTCTGCAAATATTACAATATTAATTCATTAACAAATGATGAATTTAGCTTTAAGAGCTGTTATACTTGAGGCCATAGCAGGAGACTGCCTGAAGAAATTACTTCTTCAAAGAGACTTGAATTATTCAAAAGGTATTTAACTTAAACACAACGTTAGGAGATCTCTCTCTCAGCTCGATGTTGACCATCATCGTCGAAGCTTCAAAGACGGAGTAGCCGAAGACAAAGAATGATGAAGATTGAGCTAAATAGTTCCAAAATTTTAAGCTTTTATACTGGTCTGAGAGAGTGACAAACAAATTCTACGTAATCAGTCCTTGCAACTTATTTTCGTTGTGGGTTTTTCTTTGAAAGTTGTTTGTCTTATGACGTCTAACGTTATGTTCTTCCGTATAACACTGATAAAATGTTCTTAATTGTACACTTATATACAAAAGTTTCGTTTTTAATATTTCAATAATTAATAAACATGACAGTGGGGTATTTAGGAGGCTTTGCTAACTTTATTCCTTGAAATGTGAAAATTGTAATCCTCATATTAATGCACTAATAATTTTCGAGAACTTGTAATTAGGTTGTCTAGTACTGGGGGAGGAGTCTGTTTCTTTTTCGTTTTTGAAATATATATCAGAAAAAAACACATATGTATTTGTATGTTATGTAAGAGCTAAAACACTAAACATTTATTTTTTATTCCACATATTTCTTAAAATGAAATACAAACGTTGAAGACAGCCCTGCTCCTCTTATCCTCCACAACATTGCTTTTCAACTTTATAAATATCTCAACCACCGCTTTTCTAAAGTAGATTATGCGAAAACCGTTGCCCGTCCCACCAGTGTTGAAAACATATTTTCGTCCATATATGAAGTCCATTTACAGCGGAAACGTTCCCATATTATTTACTATACATTTCTCAGAAGTATTTGTGCCGCATGATCTTAATTGCCCAGCAACCAATGCTATAGAAACTCAATAATAATAATAATAATAATAATAATAATAATAATAATAATAATAATAATAATAATAATAATAATATCCATAAGGTTGAAACTCTTACGACTTTTTTTGTCAGTTGCAGTTGACACTGCAGGTTGATATATTTGAGAGGAAGAAAACTTTTTTTGATCTGCTATCTCAGGGATAAGGAATTCGGTTGTAATTCATACCGATCGCATTTAAATGAGATGAAATCTTTGAGTTTTACCTATCTTAGCAGAAGAGGCTATGTCATGTTTATTAATTATTGAAATATTAAAAACGAAACTTTTGTATATAAGTGTACAATTAAGAACATTTTATCAATGTTATACGGAAGAACATAACGTTAGACGTCATAAGACAAACAACTTTCAAAGAAAAACCCACAACGAAAATAAGTTGCAAGGACTGATTACGTAGAAGTTGTTTGTCACTCTCTCAGACCAGTATAAAAGCTTAAAATTTTGGAACTATTTAGCTCAATCTTCATCATTCTTTGTCTTCGGCTACTCCGTCTTTGAAGCTTCGACGATGATGGTCAACATCGAGCTGAGAGAGAGATCTCCTAACGTTGTGTGTAAGTTAAATACCTTTTGAATAATTCAAGTCTCTTAGAAGAAGTAATTTCTTCAGGCAGTCTCCTGCTATGGCCTCAAGTATAACAGCTCTTAAAGCTAAATTCATCATTTGTTAATGAATTAATATTGTAATATTTGCAGACCTTTGAGCTCACTTAATATTTGATATTTGATAATATCACGTCTGCACATTTGTAATAGATGATATAGAAATCTCTTGTAATAAACATATACATTGAATTTTTTTTCTTCCATATACTACCAAATTATCGTTTAGCTGTTAACTTATACTACCAAATTATCGTTTAGCTGTTAACTTGAGTAATATGATACTAACCACTATACTCGACCAATTCATTTTTAAATTAAACACCACTGTCCTTGTAGGGCAACCTCTGATGAATCCCAGAACACCCTATTAGCCGAATTCTAAGAAGAGTCATGCACTGGCAACCGTTCATTGACCGAGATTAGGCCCTGGGAGGGGTGAGTGTCAGTGTTGTCGGATTTGCAGTGTTGCTGTGTGTGATATTTGGGCCAGTATATAACTCAGACATTGATGGCGATTCACCCTTTTTCATGTATAGTTTCTTTACCATCACCTGACTACCTAAAGGATAATCTCGGGGCTTAGTTTGCGCTTTCGATTTCAATTGTTGAAATACTCTATTCCTATGAAATTGGACCAAGGATCTAAGTTCATCTATTTGCAACAATCTATTATCTTGATCCATTTTCTGTGAAGGAATTTGTAAGATATTGTCTATTGGAAACCTAAATTGTTGCCCATAAAGTAACGTAAATGGAGCTGTACCTGATTGTGTCAGTGGCGTATTATTACAGACGCTTACTGTTTGTGTTACGTATTGGGACCAGGATGAATGATTTAATTTTGAAAGAAAGCGAATAGCCGATTGAATTTTTGAAATTGTTGCTTCAACAGAGCCTATTGAGCGATGTGATGCTGGTAATGCATATTTGGCTGGAATATTGAGGGATTTGAAAAATTCTTGTACTTTGATAGCAGTGTGGTTTGGAGCCTTATCCATATGTATAACTTTTGGTGTGCCATAACGCAAAATGATATTGTCATAAATAAATTGTAGGAATGTATCTGTGGTCATATCTTTGACAGGTTGTGCTACCGCAAAGGAGGTTACTGCCTCTGTTGCAACGTAAATATAATTGTAACCATTAGAAGTTGGTAGCTTGCCTATGGCGTCTACAAACCAAGTATCAAAAAGTGCCGACGGGGGATGGGTTTGTATATGGATTTCATTTGAGCGATAATTACGTTTAAACTTATTGCATTCAATGCATCCATTTATCTTTGTCCATAGCCAATTTTGAAGGTTAGGAATATAATATCTATCTTTAATGAGAAATTTTATTTTATGAAAGCCAGGATGGGTGTCTGAGTGAAACTCTTGAAAGACTGTGTCCTTCAATGAATCAGGAATGCATAAGCGTAATTTGTTTCCTGCTGGTGTATAAATTATCCTATATAACTTATGATTTTGTATGACATATTGTTTGTACCAAAATGCATACTTGATATGATTAGTGTCTTGATTTTGTAACACCCTGTACATTTTACAAAATTTGGGATCTAAACGTTGCAATTCCGCTATGTCGGTGTTGCTATCTAAAACCAAAAAAGCTTACGGGTGTTCTTCCGGTTCTATCTCTTCATATTCTTCCGGAGATAATTCCAAAGGATGTCTGGAGAGATAGTCACATAGAGAATTTTGTTTTGATTTGATGTGCCTAATAGTAAAATCAAAGATTTGAATATAACTTAGCCATCGGACCATTTGTGCAGTAAGATTAGTGATTTTCTTAACAGCTACTAATGCTAAATTGTCTGTTAAGATGGTGAAATGTCCTCCTATTAAGTATCTGTAAAATTCACGGAGCGCAAAGAAAACAGCAAACAATTCTGCATAATATATAGGATATGCTTTTACTCTAGGTGGGAGAGTAGCACTAGCAAATTGAACAATAGACCAGTGTTTTTCATTCGGTAATTTTTGTAGGAGCGCAGCCGCACAGCCGACAGAACTAGCATCTGTGACTAACATGTGTTCAGCTGAGGGATTATAAATTTGTAATATTGGAGCAGATGTAACCATTTGTTTTAATTTCTCAAAAGTTTCAGTTAGTTCAGGAGTCCACTTTAAATTTTTGTCTTTCGATTCAGCAAATTTATGTAAAGGAGCAGCAACTATTGATAGTTTATTGTAAAACATTCTATTGTATTGTAAAGCTGCTAAGAATGCTTTTAATTGTTTCGGGGTGCGGGGTTGTTCGAGGGAAGTTAAGGCTTTAACTTTGTCAGGGTCCTGTGAGATATGGCTCTGATCCACTATATAGCCTAAAAATTTGAATTTCTGAACACCAAATTGTGTTTTATTGAGACTAAATAAAATACCAAATTTCTCGGCTGTTTGTAATCCTTTTTCTAGAACTCTAAGCATACCTTCAAATGTACTATTAAAAAATATTAAGTCATCTACATACGAAAGAAATTCCTTGGGGGAAAAGTCTCGAAACATATCTTTGACAATTCTATGTAGAATTAATGTGCATGTACGAAACCTTGTGGTAGCGTATTCATTTTAAAAAGACTATGTGGAAATCCTAATTGATGAACACTGAAGCTAGTTAATTCTTGATCTGCTTCATCTAATTTTATCTGATGAAAACTTTGCTCCATGTCAGTTTTTATACTATACTTAGCCTGTGCTAATTGGTCTAATATATCTTGTACACCTGGAGATAATTCACTTACAGGTTTGGAACGAGACGACAGTTCTCTAAGATCTAGAACTAATCGGACTTGGTTTGAGTCTCGTTTGGGAATAGCAATCAGATTGTTTCTATAAAAGCTATCCGATTTTGAGATGATACCTTTATCAATCATCTCTTGTATTTTTTCTTTGACTCTAGCACGCAGTCTAAACGGTATTGAGTAGGTGGGAACCGTCCATGGTTCTCTATCAACCACATTGAGTGTGGCTGAATAACAATCTATTATCTGAAAATCTTTGTTGTGCCAAGAAAAACATGTAGGGTGTCGTTTCAATACTGCAAGTAATTTGTCTTTCTGTTCCTGTGTTAAATCTGGGTTGATATTAAATTTACTGTAATCAATATAAGGTTTAATTTTCTCTAGGCGTTTGGCAACCCTATCTCGTGTTTGCTTTTTCGTTGGCTCATAAATTTTACGGATAAGATACATATGAGCAGATTGTGTATCTTTTGGTAACAAAGCGCCCTGAGCAATGTGAGTACCTTTCTGCAAATAACGTTTAGAATTTCCGGGATTTACTATTGGTAAATACATATTATTTGAGTTTACTGCAGTTTGCATAAAAACACATCCTTGCATATTCTTTATTATAGGATTTTGAATGATAAATTCCGTGTTGGAAACTGGAGTGTCAAGAGTGAGGGGTACATATCTTATTGAATTAGGGGTTATCGCCGTACCTTGTCGAACATAGAAGTTAAATCTACAATTTCTACTGACTTTAGCTGACAATGAGGTTTCTTTATCACTTTCCCGGGGAAATCTGTGTGTGTCCCCATAATGGGTAAGAGTGATCGTGTTAGCTTGGTACGAAATGTTAGCCTCATGATTAGTTAGGAATTTATTGGAAAGTAGAATGGGAATGTTGGCGATAGGTGAAATACGGAATAAAACCTGAAAAGTTTTACCAGATATAACTATGGGTATATATGCTGCTTTTGTCAAGAGTAAAGGTGTCGAACTTATGCCATAAACTTTAGTAGCTAATTGAAATATCTTGCAATTTCGCGGTACCAAAGAGTAATGAATTATTGACGTCATAGCACCTGTGTCTAGTAAGAAGTTATATTGCTGGTCTAAAATGGAACCAGTTACATAAGGAAGTTGATTCTTGAATATCAAAGGCACTGTTACTTTAGTATTTGTTTGAGTAGGCGGAACGGTATGGTGAGGAACGGCATGTGATTCATATTGAGTACCAATTGTACGCTTAACATTTTCATAGTTGGCACTACTAGTAATAGAATGAATCTGTAACGGAGAAATGTTATCATGAAACCCTTGACTGGAATTCGACTTGCACGGCAAGTCAAATGAATGCTTAACTTGAAGAGTGTTTGCACTCTGAGAAGTTGTTTGCAAGTGTGTATTTGCAGATGGTATAAAGGATGGAGCTTCCGGATTTAATTTTGAGTTTCCATGCAAGAAATTATTCGGCCTAAAATTCTGAGGTGAATATATTGGTATAGTTTGATTTAATTGCGGGGTTGGAAACCAAAAAGATGCAGGGTGCGCAGCCCCTATTGATCCCCGTTTTTTGGCATTGGTGCATATTCTAAAGCTGGAAAGGCGTTGTGGGGAAAGAAAGAGCCATAAGGCTGCCCAAATGGTGGCATGTTATACGGAAAAGGGGGAACAGCATAATACTGTTGATAAAATCGTCTAGAATTTTGCTTGCCATTTGAAAACTTATTTTTCTTCTTATTATTACCTTGAGAAGAAGCTTGTCTAGTTTCACCGTTTTGTTTATTATTATACCTGCGAGGAGAAGCACGTCTAGATTTCTTTTGATACTGATTTTGCTTATTTTCCTCAAGTTGTTGTTTTGAAACAGTTGCAATGACCTGTGTTGCTTCATCTCGCATGGCTAAACTTACTTGTAACGCCTCGAGCTGTTTTGAAATCTTGTTTAACTGTTCTTCGGACGAAAGAGAAGGGGAGGGAGTGGAGGTAGCAGAATCATGGAATTTTACATGTTTGTTTTCCTGCTCAGTTCTATATCTTAACAATGCATCAGAATTTTCTATTATTTGCGCTTTTGCTATTAATTGCGAAAAGTTATCAAATTGATGTTGAGCAAATAGCGGTACAAAACGTGGTTGAAGGGATATGATCGTTTGCAGCAAAAACGATTTGAAAGGCATGGGGGGAGAAATGCGCTGAGACAGATCATACTTCTCATATAGAAACGGAAGGAGCTTCTCATCTTTGTTTTCTTGTCGTTTCTGAAATAAGAGTGTAGCCTCGAGGGAGGAGGGGGAGGGAGAAAACTGTTCCAAGAATTTGTCCTTCAATGCGGACCACGACAAACTTAAATACTGTTCATTTCTATTAAGCCAAAGCGCTGGAAACTGTGTCAACGAAAGTTTGAAGACCTGTTTCTGGGTGTCTTCATTCAATTTATGTAATAAGGAAAATCTTTCGAAATTCTGTATGAATGTTTCCGCGTCTTGACCGTCAGAATTTGAAAAGGTATCTATAAACGTAGGGAAAGTAACAGAAGGAGTACTGGACGATGTATTATTGTTGCGCTGTCTGCGAGCCATTTTGTAAATATTTCTTGCACTAGGTTTTTAAAGCCCAAAATAGAAATGTAAGCCAGAAACCATTAAGACATGCAGAGATATGTATACATGTAGTATTTCAATGCTCATGAAGAAGTATTTTCATAATGTAGGCCTCTTATTATTGGCATAGCAAATGCTAATACGCCTTTTGAATGATTAGTCTCTATTGTTCGCTAGGGAAAGCCATGTTGAATTTAAAAATAAATAGTATAGTGGTTAATGCTAATTGGTATGTGTATGAAAGAAGAGAATTCAATGTATATGTTTATTACAAGGGATTTCTATATCATCTATTACAAATGTGCAGACGTGATATTATCAAATATCAAATATTAAGTGAGCTCAAAGGTCTGCAAATATTACAATATTAATTCATTAACAAATGATGAATTTAGCTTTAAGAGCTGTTATACTTGAGGCCATAGCAGGAGACTGCCTGAAGAAATTACTTCTTCTAAGAGACTTGAATTATTCAAAAGGTATTTAACTTAAACACAACGTTAGGAGATCTCTCTCTTAGCTCGATGTTGACCATCATCGTCGAAGCTTCAAAGACGGAGTAGCCGAAGACAAAGAATGATGAAAATTGAGCTAAATAGTTCCAAAATTTTAAGCTTTTATACTGGTCTGAGAGAGTGACAAACAACTTCTACGTAATCAGTCCTTGCAACTTATTTTCGTTGTGGGTTTTTCTTTGAAAGTTGTTTGTCTTATGACGTCTAACGTTATGTTCTTCCGTATAACACTGATAAAATGTTCTTAATTGTACACTTATATACAAAAGTTTCGTTTTTAATATTTCAATAATTAATAAACATGACAGTAGGGTATTTAGGAGGCTTTGCTAACTTTATTCCTTGAAATGTGAAAATTGTAATCCTCATATTAATGCACTAATAATTTTCGAGAACTTGTACTTAGGTTGTCTAGTACTGGGGGAGGAGTCTGTTTCTTTTTCGTTTTTGAAATATATACCAGAAAGAAACACATATGTATTTGTATGTTATGTAAGAGCTAAAACACTAAACATTTATTTTTTATTCCACATATTTCTTAAAATGAAATACAAACGTTGAAGACAGCCCTGCTCCTCTTATCCTCCACAACATTGCTTTTCAACTTTATAAATATCTCAACCACCGCTTTTCTAAAGTAGATTATGCGAAAACCGTTGCCCGTCCCACCAGTGTTGAAAACATATTTTCGTCCATATATGAAGTCCATTTACAGCGGAAACGTTCCCATATTATTTACTATACATTTCTCAGAAGTATTTGTGCCGCATGATCTTAATTGCCCAGAAACCAATGCTATAGAAACTCAATAATAATAATAATAATAATAATAATAATAATAATATCCATAAGGTTGAAACTCTTACGACTTCTTTTGTCAGTTGCAGTTGACACTGCAGGTTGATATATTTGAGAGGAAGAAAACTTTTTTTGATCTGCTATCTCAGGGATAAGGAATTCGGTTGTAATTCATACCGATCGCATTTAAATGAAATGAAATCTTTGAGTTTTACCTATCTTAGCAGAAGAGGCTATGTCATATTTATTAATTATTGAAATATTAAAAACGAAACTTTTGTATATAAGTGTACAATTAAGAACATTTTATCAATGTTATACGGAAGAACATAACGTTAGACGTCATAAGACAAACAACTTTCAAAGAAAAACCCACAACGAAAATAAGTTGCAAGGACTGATTACGTAGAAGTTGTTTGTCACTCTCTCAGACCAGTATAAAAGCTTAAAATTTTGGAACTATTTAGCTCAATCTTCATCATTCTTTGTCTTCGGCTACTCCGTCTTTGAAGCTTCGACGATGATGGTCAACATCGAGCTGAGAGAGAGATCTCCTAACGTTGTGTGTAAGTTAAATACCTTTTGAATAATTCAAGTCTCTTAGAAGAAGTAATTTCTTCAGGCAGTCTCCTGCTATGGCCTCAAGTATAACAGCTCTTAAAGCTAAATTCATCATTTGTTAATGAATTAATATTGTAATATTTGCAGACCTTTGAGCTCACTTAATATTTGATATTTGATAATATCACGTCTGCACATTTGTAATAGATGATATAGAAATCTCTTGTAATAAACATATACATTGAATTTCTTTTCTTCCATATACTACCAAATTATCGTTTAGCAGTTAACTTATACTACCAAATTATCGTTTAGCTGTTAACTTGAGTAATATGATACTAACCACTATACTCAACCAATTCATTTTTAAATTAAACACCACTGTCCTTGTAGGGCAACCTCTGATGAATCCCAGAACACCCTATTAGCCGAATTCTAAGAAGAGTCATGCACTGGCAACCGTTCATTGACCGAGGGTTAGGCCCTGGGAGGGGTGAGTGTCAGTGTTGTCGGATTTGCAGTGTTGCTGTGTGTGATATTTGGGCCAGTATATAACTCAGACATTGATGGCGATTCACCCTTTTTCATGTATAGTTTCTTTACCATCACCTGACTACCTAAAGGATAATCTCGGGGCTTAGTTTGCGCTTTCGATTTCAATTGTTGAAATACTCTATTCCTATGAAATTGGACCAAGGATCTAAGTTCATCTATTTGCAACAATCTATTATCTTGATCCATTTTCTGTGAAGGAATTTGTAAGATATTGTCTATTGGAAACCTAAATTGTTGCCCATAAAGTAACGTAAATGGAGCTGTACCTGATTGTGTCAGTGGCGTATTATTACAGACGCTTACTGTTTGTGTTACGTATTGGGTTCCAGGATGAATGATTTAATTTTGAAAGAAAGCGAATAGCCGATTGAATTTTTGAAATTGTTGCTTCAACAGAGCCTATTGAGCGATGTGATGCTGGTAATGCATATTTGGCTGGAATATTGAGGGATTTGAAAAATTCTTGTACTTTGATAGCAGTGTGGTTTGGAGCCTTATCCATATGTATAACTTTTGGTGTGCCATAACGCAAAATGATATTGTCATAAATAAATTGTAGGAATGTATCTGTAGTCATATCTTTGACAGGTTGTGCTACCGCAAAGGAGGTTACTGCCTCTGTTGCAACGTAAATATAATTGTAACCATTAGAAGTTGGTAGCTTGCCTATGGCGTCTACAAACCAAGTATCAAAAAGTGCCGACGGGGGATGGGTTTGTATATGGATTTCATTTGAGCGATAATTACGTTTAAACTTATTGCATTCAATGCATCCATTTATCTTTGTCCATAGCCAATTTTGAAGGTTAGGAATATAATATCTATCTTTAATGAGAAATTTTATTTTATGAAAGCCAGGATGGGTGTCTGAGTGAAACTCTTGAAAGACTGTGTCCTTCAATGAATCAGGAATGCATAAGCGTAATTTGTTTCCTGCTGGTGTATAAATTATCCTATATAACTTATGATTTTGTATGACATATTGTTTGTACCAAAATGCATACTTGGGATGATTAGTGTCTTGATTTTGTAACACCCTGTATATCTTACAAAATTTGGGATCTAAACGTTGCAATTCCGCTATGTCGGTGTTGCTATCTAAAACCAAAAAAGCATACGGGTGTTCTTCCGGTTCTATCTCTTCATATTCTTCCGGAGATAATTCCAAAGGATGTCTGGAGAGATAGTCACAAAGAGAATTTTGTTTTGATTTGATGTGCCTAATAGTAAAATCAAAGATTTGAATATAACTTAGCCATCGGACCATTTGTGCAGTAAGATTAGTGGTTTTCTTAACAGCTACTAATGCTAAATTGTCTGTTAAGGTGGTGAAATGTCCTCCTATTAAGTATCTGTAAAATTCACGGAGCGCAAAGAAAACAGCAAACAATTCTGCATAATATATAGGATATGCTTTTACTCTAGGTGGGAGAGTAGCACTAGCAAATTGAACAATAGACCAGTGTTTTTCATTCGGTAATTTTTGTACGAGCGCAGCCGCACAGCCGACAGAACTAGCATCTGTGACTAACATGTGTTCAGCTGAGGGATTATAAATTTGTAATATTGGAGCAGATGTAACCATTTGTTTTAATTTCTCAAAAGTTTCAGTTAGTTCAGGAGTCCACTTTAAATTTTTGTCTTTCGATTCAGCAAATTTATGTAAAGGAGCAGCAACTATTGATAGTTTATTGTAAAACATTCTATTGTATTGTAAAGCTGCTAAGAATGCTTTTAATTGTTTCGGGGTGCGGGGTTGTTCGAGGGAAGTTAAGGCTTTAACTTTGTGATCCACTGTATGGCTCTGATCCATTATATAGCCTAAAAATTTGAATTTCTGAACACCAAATTGTGTTTTATTGAGACTAAATAAAATACCAAATTTCTCGGCTGTTTGTAATCCTTTTTCTAGAACTCTAAGCATACCTTCAAATGTACTATTAAAAAATATTAAGTCATCTACATACGAAAGAAATTCCTTGGGGGAAAAGTCTCGAAACATATCTTTGACAATTCTATGTAGAATTAATGTGCATGTACGAAACCTTGTGGTAGCGTATTCATTTTAAAAAGACTATGTGGAAATCCTAATTGATGAACACTGAAGCTAGTTAATTCTTGATCTGCTTCATCTAATTTTATCTGATGAAAACTTTGCTCCATGTCAGTTTTTATACTATACTTAGCCTGTGCTAATTGGTCTAATATATCTTGTACACCTGGAGATAATTCACTTACAGGTTTGGAACGAGACGACAGTTCTCTAAGATCTAGAACTAATCGGACTTGGTTTGAGTCCCGTTTGGGAATAGCAATCAGATTGTTTCTATAAAAGCTATTCGATTTTGAGATGATACCATTATCAATCATCTCTTGTATTTTTTCTTTGACTCTAGCACGCAGTCTAAACGGTATTGTGTAGGTGGGAACCGTCCATGGTTCTCTATCAACCACATTGAGTGTGGCTGAATAACAATCTATTATCTGAAAATCTTTGTTGTGCCAAGAAAAACATGTAGGGTGTCGTTTCAATACTGCAAGTAATTTGTCTTTCTGTTCCTGTGTTAAATCTGGGTTGATATTAAATTTACTGTAATCAATATAAGGTTTAATTTTCTCTAGGCGTTTGGCAACCCTATCTCGTGTTTGCTTTTTCGTTGGCTCATAAATTTTACGGATAAGATACATATGAGCAGATTGTGTATCTTTTGGTAACAAAGCGCCCTGAGCAATGTGAGTACCTTTCTGCAAATAACGTTTAGAATTTCCGGGATTTACTATTGGTAAATACATATTATTTGAGTTTACTGCAGTTTGCATAAAAACACATCCTTGCATATTCTTTATTATAGGATTTTGAATGATAAATTCCGTGTTGGAAACTGGAGTGTCAAGAGTGAGGGGTACATATCTTATTGAATTAGGGGTTATTGCCGTGCCTTGTCGAACATAGAAGTTAAATCTACAATTTCTACTGACTTTAGCTGACAATGAGGTTTCTTTATCACTTTCCCCGGGGAAAACTGTGTGTGTCCCCATAATGGGTAAGAGTGATCGTGTTAGCTTGGTACGAAATGTTAGCTTCATGATTAGTTAGGAATTTATTGGAAAGTAGAATGGGAATGTTGGCGATAGGTGAAATACGGAATAAAACCTGAAAAGTTTTACCAGATATAACTATGGGTATAAATGCTGCTTTTGTCAAGAGTAAAGGTGTCGAACTTATGCCATAAACTTTAGTAGCTAATTGAAATATCTTGCAACTTCGCGGTACCAAAGAGTAATGGATTAGTGACGTCATAGCACCTGTTACTTTAGTATTTGTTTGAGTAGGCGGAACGGTATGGTGAGGAACGGCATGTGATTCATATTGAGTACCAATTGTACGCTTAACATTTTCATAGTTGGTACTACTAGTAATAGAATGAATCTGTAACGGAGAAATGTTATCATGAAACCCTTGACTGGAATTCGACTTGCACGGCAAGTCAAATGAATGCTTAACTTGAAGAGTGTTTGCACTCTGAGAAGCTGTTTGCAAGTGTGTATTTGCAGATGGTATAAAGGATGGAGCTTCCGGATTTAATTTTGAATTTCCATGCAAGAAATTATTCGGCCTAAAATTCTGAGGTGAATATATTGGTATAGTTTGATTTAATTGCGGGGTTGGAAACCAAAAAGATGCAGGGTGCGCAGCCCCTATTGATCCCCGTTTTTTGGCATTGGTGCAAATTCTAAAGCTGGAAAGGCGTTGTGGGGAAAGAAAGAGCCATAAGGCTGCCCAAATGGTGGCATATTATACGGAAAAGGGGGAACAGCATAATACTGTTGATAAAATCGTCTAGAATTTTGCGTGCCATTTGAAAACTTATTTTTCTTCTTATTATTACCTTGGGAAGAAGCTTGTCTAGTTTCACCGTTTTGTTTATTATTATACCTGCGAGGAGAAGCACGTCTAGATTTCTTTTGATACTGATTTTGCTTATTTTCCTCAAGTTGTTGTTTTGAAACAGTTGCAATGACCTGTGTTGCTTCATCTCGCATGGCTAAACTTACTTGTAACGCCTCGAGCTGTTTTGAAATCTTGTTTAACTGTTCTTCGGACGAAAGAGAAGGGGAGGGAGTGGAGGTAGCAGAATCATGGAATTTTACATGTTTGTTTTCCTGCTCAGTTCTATATCTTAACAATGCATACGAATTTTCTATTATTTGCGCTTTTGCTATTAATTGCGAAAAGTTATCAAATTGATGTTGAGCAAATAGCGGTACAAAACGTGGTTGAAGGGATATGATCGTTTGCAGCAAAAACGATTTGAAAGGCATGGGGGGAGAAATGCGCTGAGACAGATCATACTTCTCATATAGAAACGGAAGGAGCTTCTCATCTTTGTTTTCTTGTCGTTTCTGAAATAAGAGTGTAGCCTCGAGGGAGGAGGGGGAGGGAGAAAACTGTTCCAAGAATTTGTCCTTCAATGCGGACCACGACAAACTTAAATACTGTTCATTTCTATTAAGCCAAAGCGCTGGAAACTGTGTCAACGAAAGTTTGAAGACCTGTTTCTGGGTGTCTTCATTCAATTTATGTAATAAGGAAAATCTTTCGAAATTCTGTATGAATGTTTCTGCGTCTTGACCGTCAGAATTTGAAAAGGTATCTATAAACGTAGGGAAAGTAACAGAAGGAGTACTGGACGATGTATTATTGTTGTGCTGTCTGCGAGCCATTTTGTAAATATTTCTTGCACTAAGTTTTTAAAGCCCAAAATAGAAATGTAAGCCAGAAACCATTAAGACATGCAGAGATATGTATACATGTAGTATTTCAATGCTCATGAAGAAGTATTTTCATAATGTAGGCCTCTTATTATTGGCATAGCAAATGCTAATACGCCTTTTGAATCATTAGTCTCTATTGTTCGCTAGGGAAAGCCATGTTGAATTTAAAAATAAATAGTATAGTGGTTATTGCTAATTGGTATGTGTATGAAAGAAGAGAATTCAATGTATATGTTTATTACAAGGGATTTCTATATCATCTATTACAAATGTGCAGACGTGATATTATCAAATATCAAATATTAAGTGAGCTCAAAGGTCTGCAAATATTACAATATTAATTCATTAACAAATGATGAATTTAGCTTTAAGAGCTGTTATACTTGAGGCCATAGCAGGAGACTGCCTGAAGAAATTACTTCTTCTAAGAGACTTGAATTATTCAAAAGGTATTTAACTTAAACACAACGTTAGGAGATCTCTCTCTCAGCTCGATGTTGACCATCATCGTCGAAGCTTCAAAGACGGAGTAGCCGAAGACAAAGAATGATGAAGATTGAGCTAAATAGTTCCAAAATTTTAAGCTTTTATACTGGTCTGAGAGAGTGACAAACAACTTCTACGTAATCAGTCCTTGCAACTTATTTTCGTTGTGGGTTTTTCTTTGAAAGTTGCTTGTCTTATGACGTTTAACGTTATGTTCTTCCGTATAACACTGATAAAATGTTCTTAATTGTACACTTATATACAAAAGTTTCGTTTTTAATATTTCAATAATTAATAAACATGACAGTGGGGTATTTAGGAGGCTTTGCTAACTTTATTCCTTGAAATGTGAAAATTGTAATCCTCATATTAATGCACTAATAATTTTCGAGAACTTGTAATTAGGTTGTCTAGTACTGGGGGAGGAGTCTGTTTCTTTTTCGTTTTTGAAATATATACCAGAAAAAAACACATATGTATTTGTATGTTATGTAAGAGCTAAAACACTAAACATTTATTTTTTATTCCACATATTTCTTAAAATCAAATACAATCGTTGAAGACAGCCCTGCTCCTCTTATCCTCCACAACATTGCTTTTCAACTTTATAAATATCTCAACCACCGCTTTTCTAAAGTAGATTATGCGAAAACCGTTGCCCGTCCCACCAGTGTTGAAAACATATTTTCGTCCATATATGAATTCCATTTACAGCGGAAACGTTCCCATATTATTTACTATACATTTCTCAGAAGTATTTGTGCCGCATGATCTTAATTGCCCAGCAACCAATGCTATAGAAACTCAATAATAATAATAATAATAATAATAATAATAATAATAATAATAATATCCATAAGGTTGAAACTCTTACGACTTTTTTTGTCAGTTGCAGTTGACACTGCAGGTTGATATATTTGGGAGGAAGAAAACTTTTTTTGATCTGCTATCTCAGGGATAAGGAATTCGGTTGTAATTCATACCGATCGCATTTAAATGAAATGAAATCTTTGAGTTTTACCTATCTTAGCAGAAGAGGCTATGTCATGTTTATTAATTATTGAAATATTAAAAACGAAACTTTTGTATATAAGTGTACAATTAAGAACATTTTATCAATGTTATACGGAAGAACATAACGTTAGACGTCATAAGACAAACAACTTTCAAAGAAAAACCCACAACGAAAATAAGTTGCAAGGACTGATTACGTAGAAGTTGTTTGTCACTCTCTCAGACCAGTATAAAAGCTTAAAATTTTGGAACTATTTAGCTCAATCTTCATCATTCTTTGTCTTCGGCTACTCCGTCTTTGAAGCTTCGACGATGATGGTCAACATCGAGCTGAGAGAGAGATCTCCTAACGTTGTGTGTAAGTTAAATACCTTTTGAATAATTCAAGTCTCTTAGAAGAAGTAATTTCTTCAGGCAGTCTCCTGCTATGGTCTCAAGTATAACAGCTCTTAAAGCTAAATTCATCATTTGTTAATGAATTAATATTGTAATATTTGCAGACCTTTGAGCTCACTTAATATTTGATATTTGATAATATCACGTCTGCACATTTGTAATAGATGATATAGAAATCTCTTGTAATAAACATATACATTGAATTTCTTTTCTTCCATATACTACCAAATTATCGTTTAGCTGTTAACTTATACTACCAAATTATCGTTTAGCTGTTAACTTGAGTAATATGATACTAACCACTATACTCAACCAATTCATTTTTAAATTAAACACCACTGTCCTTGTAGGGCAACCTCTGATGAATCCCAGAACACCCTATTAGCCGAATTCTAAGAAGAGTCATGCACTGGCAACCGTTCATTGACCGAGGGTTAGGCCCTGGGAGGGGTGAGTGTCAGTGTTGTCGGATTTGCAGTGTTGCTGTGTGTGATATTTGGGCCAGTATATAACTCAGACATTGATGGCGATTCACCCTTTTTCATGTATAGTTTCTTTACCATCACCTGACTACCTAAAGGATAATCTCGGGGCTTAGTTTGCGCTTTCGATTTCAATTGTTGAAATACTCTATTCCTATGAAATTGGACCAAGGATCTAAGTTCATCTATTTGCAACAATCTATTATCTTGATCCATTTTCTGTGAAGGAATTTGTAAGATATTGTCTATTGGAAACCTAAATTGTTGCCCATAAAGTAACGTAAATGGAGCTGTACCTGATTGTGTCAGTGGCGTATTATTACAGACGCTTACTGTTTGTGTTACGTATTGGGACCAGGATGAATGATTTAATTTTGAAAGAAAGCGAATAGCCGATTGAATTTTTGAAATTGTTGCTTCAACAGAGCCTATTGAGCGATGTGATGCTGGTAATGCATATTTGGCTGGAATATTGAGGGATTTGAAAAATTCTTGTACTTTGATAGCAGTGTGGTTTGGAGCCTTATCCATATGTATAACTTTTGGTGTGCCATAACGCAAAATGATATTGTCATAAATAAATTGTAGGAATGTATCTGTGGTCATATCTTTGACAGGTTGTGCTACCGCAAAGGAGGTTACTGCCTCTGTTGCAACGTAAATATAATTGTAACCATTAGAAGTTGGTAGCTTGCCTATGGCGTCTACAAACCAAGTATCAAAAAGTGCCGACGGGGGATGGGTTTGTATATGGATTTCATTTGAGCGATAATTACGTTTAAACTTATTGCATTCAATGCATCCATTTATCTTTGTCCATAGCCAATTTTGAAGGTTAGGAATATAATATCTATCTTTAATGAGAAATTTTATTTTATGAAAGCCAGGATGGGTGTCTGAGTGAAACTCTTGAAAGACTGTGTCCTTCAATGAATCAGGAATGCATAAGCGTAATTTGTTTCCTGCTGGTGTATAAATTATCCTATATAACTTATGATTTTGTATGACATATTGTTTGTACCAAAATGCATACTTGATATGATTAGTGTCTTGATTTTGTAACACCCTGTACATTTTACAAAATTTGGGATCTAAACGTTGCAATTCCGCTATGTCGGTGTTGCTATCTAAAACCAAAAAAGCATACGGGTGTTCTTCCGGTTCTATCTCTTCATATTCTTCCGGAGATAATTCCAAAGGATGTCTGGAGAGATAGTCACATAGAGAATTTTGTTTTGATTTGATGTGCCTAATAGTAAAATCAAAGATTTGAATATAACTTAGCCATCGGACCATTTGTGCAGTAAGATTAGTGGTTTTCTTAACAGCTACTAATGCTAAATTGTCTGTTAAGATGGTGAAATGTCCTCCTATTAAGTATCTGTAAAATTCACGGAGCGCAAAGAAAACAGCAAACAATTCTGCATAATATATAGGATATGCTTTTACTCTAGGTGGGAGAGTAGCACTAGCAAATTGAACAATAGACCAGTGTTTTTCATTCGGTAATTTTTGTAGGAGCGCAGCCGCACAGCCGATAGAACTAGCATCTGTGACTAACATGTGTTCAGCTGAGGGATTATAAATTTGTAATATTGGAGCAGATGTAACCATTTGTTTTAATTTCTCAAAAGTTTCAGTTAGTTCAGGAGTCCACTTTAAATTTTTGTCTTTCGATTCAGCAAATTTATGTAAAGGAGCAGCAACTATTGATAGTTTATTGTAAAACATTCTATTGTATTGTAAAGCTGCTAAGAATGCTTTTAATTGTTTCGGGGTGCGGGGTTGTTCGAGGGAAGTTAAGGCTTTAACTTTGTCAGGGTCCTGTGAGATATGGCTCTGATCCACTATATAGCCTAAAAATTTGAATTTCTGAACACCAAATTGTGTTTTATTGAGACTAAATAAAATACCAAATTTCTCGGCTGTTTGTAATCCTTTTTCTAGAACTCTAAGCATACCTTCAAATGTACTATTAAAAAATATTAAGTCATCTACATACGAAAGAAATTCCTTGGGGGAAAAGTCTCGAAACATATCTTTGACAATTCTATGTAGAATTCATGTGGATGTACGAAACCTTGTGGTAGCGTATTCATTTTAAAAAGACTATGTGGAAATCCTAATTGATGAACACTGAAGCTAGTTAATTCTTGATCTGCTTCATCTAATTTTATCTGATGAAAACTTTGCTCCATGTCAGTTTTTATACTATACTTAGCCTGTGCTAATTGGTCTAATATATCTTGTACACCTGGAGATAATTCACTTACAGGTTTGGAACGAGACGACAGTTCTCTAAGATCTAGAACTAATCGGACTTGGTTTGAGTCCCGTTTGGGTATAGCAATCAGATTGTTTCTATAAAAGCTATCCGATTTTGAGATGATACCATTATCAATCATCTCTTGTATTTTTTCTTTGACTCTAGCACGCAGTCTAAACGGTATTGTGTAGGTGGGAACCGTCCATGGTTCTCTATCAACCACATTGAGTGTGGCTGAATAACAATCTATTATCTGAAAATCTTTGTTGTGCCAAGAAAAACATGTAGGGTGTCGTTTCAATACTGCAAGTAATTTGTCTTTCTGTTCCTGTGTTAAATCTGGGTTGATATTAAATTTACTGTAATCAATATAAGGTTTAATTTTCTCTAGGCGTTTGGCAACCCTATCTCGTGTTTGCTTTTTCGTTGGCTCATAAATTTTACGGATAAGATACATATGAGCAGATTGTGTATCTTTTGGTAACAAAGCGCCCTGAGCAATGTGAGTACCTTTCTGCAAATAACGTTTAGAATTTCCGGGATTTACTATTGGTAAATACATATTATTTGAGTTTACTGCAGTTTGCATAAAAACAAATCCTTGCATATTCTATATTATAGGATTTTGAATGATAAATTCCGTGTTGGAAACTGGAGTGTCAAGAGTGAGGGGTACATATCTTATTGAATTAGGGGGTATCGCCGTGCCTTGTCGAACATAGAAGTTAAATCTACAATTTCTACTGACTTTAGCTGACAATGAGGTTTCTTTATCACTTTCCCGGGGAAATCTGTGTGTGTCCCCATAATGGGTAAGAGTGATCGTGTTAGCTTGGTACGAAATGTTAGCCTCATGATTAGTTAGGAATTTATTGGAAAGTAGAATGGGAATGTTGGCGATAGGTGAAATACGGAATAAAACCTGAAAAGTTTTACCAGATATAACTATGGGTATATATGCTGCTTTTGTCAAGTGTAAAGGTGTCGAACTTATGCCATAAACTTTAGTAGCTAATTGAAATATCTTGCAATTTCGCGGTACCAAAGAGTAATGGATTAGTGACGTCATAGCACCTGTGTCTAGTAAGAAGTTATATTGCTGGTCTAAAATGGAACCAGTTACATAAGGAAGTTGATTCTTGAATATCAAAGGCACTGTTACTTTAGTATTTGTTTGAGTAGGCGGAACGGTATGGTGAGGAACGGCATGTGATTCATATTGAGTACCAATTGTACGCTTAACATTTTCATAGTTGGTACTACTAGTAGTAGAATGAATCTGTAACGGAGAAATGTTATCATGAAACCCTTGACTGGAATTCGACTTGCACGGCAAGTCAAATGAATGCTTAACTTGAAGAGTGTTTGCACTCTGAGAAGTTGTTTGCAAGTGTGTATTTGCAGATGGTATAAAGGATGGAGCTTCCGGATTTAATTTTGAATTTCCATGCAAGAAATTATTCGGCCTAAAATTCTGAGGTGAATATATTGGTATAGTTTGATTTAATTGCGGGGTTGGAAACCAAAAAGATGCAGGGTGCGCAGCCCCTATTGATCCCCTTTTTTTGGCTTTGGTGCATATTCTAAAGCTGGAAAGGCGTTGTGGGGAAAGAAAGAGCCATAAGGCTGCCCAAATGGTGGCATGTTATACGGAAAAGGGGGCACAGCATAATACTGTTGATAAAATCGTCTAGAATTTTGCTTGCCATTTGAAAACTTATTTTTCTTCTTATTATTACCTTGAGAAGAAGCTTGTCTAGTTTCACCGTTTTGTTTATTATTATACCTGCGAGGAGAAGCACGTCTAGATTTCTTTTGATACTGATTTTGCTTATTTTCCTCAAGTTGTTGTTTTGAAACAGTTGCAATGACCTGTGTTGCTTCATCTCGCATGGCTAAACTTACTTGTAACGCCTCGAGCTGTTTTGAAATCTTGTTTAACTGTTCTTCGGACGAAAGAGAAGGGGAGGGAGTGGAGGTAGCAGAATCATGGAATTTTACATGTTTGTTTTCCTGCTCAGTTCTATATCTTAACAATGCATCAGAATTTTCTATTATTTGCGCTTTTGCTATTAATTGCGAAAAGTTATCAAATTGATGTTGAGCAAATAGCGGTACAAAACGTGGTTGAAGGGATATCATCGTTTGCAGCAAAAACGATTTGAATGGCATGGGGGGGAGAAATGCGCTGAGACAGATCATACTTCTCATATAGAAACGGAAGGAGCTTCTCATCTTTGTTTTCTTGTCGTTTCTGAAATAAGAGTGTAGCCTCGAGGGAGGAGGGGGAGGGAGAAAACTGTTCCAAGAATTTGTCCTTTAATGCGGACCACGACAAACTTAAATACTGTTCATTTCTATTAAGCCAAAGCGCTGGAAACTGTGTCAACGAAAGTTTGAAGACCTGTTTCTGGGTGTCTTCATTCAATTTATGTAATAAGGAAAATCTTTCGAAATTCTGTATGAATGTTTCCGCGTCTTGACCGTCAGAATTTGAAAAGGTATCTATAAACGTAGGGAAAGTAACAGAAGGAGTACTGGACGATGTATTATTGTTGCGCTGTCTGCGAGCCATTTTGTAAATATTTCTTGCACTAAGTTTTTAAAGCCCAAAATAGAAATGTAAGCCAGAAACCATTAAGACATGCAGAGATATATATACATGTAGTATTTCAATGCTCATGAAGAAGTATTTTCATAATGTAGGCCTCTTATTATTGGCATAGCAAATGCTAATACGCCTTTTGAATGATTAGTCTCTATTGTTCGCTAGGGAAAGCCATGTTGAATTTAAAAATAAATAGTATAGTGGTTAATGCTAATTGGTATGTGTACGAAAGAAGAGAATTCAATGTATATGTTTATTACAAGGGATTTCTATATCATCTATTACAAATGTGCAGACGTGATATTATCAAATATCAAATATTAAGTGAGCTCAAAGGTCTGCAAATATTACAATATTAATTCATTAACAAATGATGAATTTAGCTTTAAGAGCTGTTATACTTGAGGCCATAGCAGGAGACTGCCTGAAGAAATTACTTCTTCTAAGAGACTTGAATTATTCAAAAGGTATTTAACTTAAAGACAACGTTAGGAGATCTCTCTCTCAGCTCGATGTTGACCATCATCGTCGAAGCTTCAAAGACGGAGTAGCCGAAGACAAAGAATGATGAAGATTGAGCTAAATAGTTCCAAAATTTTAAGCTTTTATACTGGTCTGAGAGAGTGACAAACAACTTCTACGTAATCAGTCCTTGCAACTTATTTTCGTTGTGGGTTTTTCTTTGAATGTTGTTTGTCTTATGACGTCTAACGTTATGTTCTTCCGTATAACACTGATAAAATGTTCTTAATTGTACACTTATATACAAAAGTTTCGTTTTTAATATTTCAATAATTAATAAACATGACAGTGGGGTATTTAGGAGGCTTTGCTAACTTTATTCCTTGAAATGTGAAAATTGTAATCCTCATATTAATGCACTAATAATTTTCGAGAACTTGTAATTAGGTTGTCTAGTACTGGGGGAGGAGTCTGTTTCTTTTTCGTTTTTGAAATATATACCAGAAAAAAACACATATGTATTTGTATGTTATGTAAGAGCTAAAACACTAAACATTTATTTTTTATTCCACATATTTCTTAAAATCAAATACAAACGTTGAAGACAGCCCTGCTCCTCTTATCCTCCACAACATTGCTTTTCAACTTTATAAATATCTCAACCACCCCTTTTCTAAAGTAGATTATGCGAAAACCGTTGCCCGTCCCACCAGTGTTGAAAACATATTTTCGTCCATATATGAAGTCCATTTACAGCGGAAACGTTCCCATATTATTTACTATACATTTCTCAGAAGTATTTGTGCCGCATGATCTTAATTGCCCAGCAACCAATGCTATAGAAACTCAATAATAATAATAATAATAATAATAATAATAATAATAATAATAATAATAATAATAATAATAATAATAATAATAATAATAATAATAATAATAATAATATCCATAAGGTTGAAACTCTTACGACTTTTTTTGTCAGTTGCAGTTGACACTGCAGGTTGATATATTTGAGAGGAAGAAAACTTTTTTTGATCTGCTATCTCAGGGATAAGGAATTCGGTTGTAATTCATACCGATCGCATTTAAATGAAATGAAATCTTTGAGTTTTACCTATCTTAGCAGAAGAGGCTATGTCATGTTTATTAATTATTGAAATATTAAAAACGAAACTTTTGTATATAAGTGTACAATTAAGAACATTTTATCAATGTTATACGGAAGAACATAACGTTAGACGTCATAAGACAAACAACTTTCAAAGAAAAACTCACAACGAAAATAAGTTGCAAGGACTGATTACGTACAAGTTGTTTGTCGCTCTCTCAGACCAGTATAAAAGCTTAAAATTTTGGAACTATTTAGCTCAATCTTCATCATTCTTTGTCTTCGGCTACTCCGTCTTTGAAGCTTCGACGATGATGGTCAACATCGAGCTGAGAGAGAGATCTCCTAACGTTGTGTGTAAGTTAAATACCTTTTGAATAATTCAAGTCTCTTAGAAGAAGTAATTTCTTCAGGCAGTCTCCTGCTATGGCCTCAAGTATAACAGCTCTTAAAGCTAAATTCATCATTTGTTAATGAATTAATATTGTAATATTTGCAGACCTTTGAGCTCACTTAATATTTGATATTTGATAATATCACGTCTGCACATTTGTAATAGATGATATAGAAATCTCTTGTAATAAACATATACATTGAATTTCTTTTCTTCCATATACTACCAAATTATCGTTTAGCTGTTAACTTATACTACCAAATTATCGTTTAGCTGTTAACTTGAGTAATATGATACTAACTACTATACTCAACCAATTCATTTTTAAATTAAACACCACTGTCCTTGTAGGGCAACCTCTGATGAATCCCAGAACACCCTATTAGCCGAATTCTAAGAAGAGTCATGCACTGGCAACCGTTCGTTGACCGAGGGTTAGGCCCTGGGAGGGGTGAGTGTCAGTGTTGTCGGATTTGCAGTGTTGCTGTGTGTGATATTTGGGCCAGTATATAACTCAGACATTGATGGCGATTCACCCTTTTTCATGTATAGTTTCTTTACCATCACCTGACTACCTAAAGGATAATCTCGGGGCTTAGTTTGCGCTTTCGATTTCAATTGTTGAAATACTCTATTCCTATGAAATTGGACCAAGGATCTAAGTTCATCTATTTGCAACAATCTATTATCTTGATCCATTTTCTGTGAAGGAATTTGTAAGATATTGTCTATTGGAAACCTAAATTGTTGCCCATAAAGTAACGTAAATGGAGCTGTACCTGATTGTGTCAGTGGCGTATTATTACAGACGCTTACTGTTTGTGTTACGTATTGGGACCAGGATGAATGATTTAATTTTGAAAGAAAGCGAATAGCCGATTGAATTTTTGAAATTGTTGCTTCAACAGAGCCTATTGAGCGATGTGATGCTGGTAATGCATATTTGGCTGGAATATTGAGGGATTTGAAAAATTCTTGTACTTTGATAGCAGTGTGGTTTGGAGCCTTATCCATATGTATAACTTTTGGTGTGCCATAACGCAAAATGATATTGTCATAAATAAATTGTAGGAATGTATCTGTGGTCATATCTTTGACAGGTTGTGCTACCGCAAAGGAGGTTACTGCCTCTGTTGCAACGTAAATATAATTGTAACCATTAGAAGTTGGTAGCTTGCCTATGGCGTCTACAAACCAAGTATCAAAAAGTGCCGACGGGGGATGGGTTTGTATATGGATTTCATTTGAGCGATAATTACGTTTAAACTTATTGCATTCAATGCATCCATTTATCTTTGTCCATAGCCAATTTTGAAGGTTAGGAATATAATATCTATCTTTAATGAGAAATTTTATTTTATGAAAGCCAGGATGGGTGTCTGAGTGAAACTCTTGAAAGACTGTGTCCTTCAATGAATCAGGAATGCATAAGCGTAATTTGTTTCCTGCTGGTGTATAAATTATCCTATATAACTTATGATTTTGTATGACATATTGTTTGTACCAAAATGCATACTTGGGATGATTAGTGTCTTGATTTTGTAACACCCTGTATATCTTACAAAATTTGGGATCTAAACGTTGCAATTCCGCTATGTCGGTGTTGCTTTCTAAAACCAAAAAAGCATACGGGTGTTCTTCCGGTTCTATCTCTTCATATTCTTCCGGAGATAATTCCAAAGGATGTCTGGAGAGATAGTCACAAACAGAATTTTGTTTTGATTTGATGTGCCTAATAGTAAAATCAAAGATTTGAATATAACTTAGCCATCGGACCATTTGTGCAGTAAGATTAGTGGTTTTCTTAACAGCTACTAATGCTAAATTGTCTGTTAAGATGGTGAAATGTCCTCCTATTAAGTATCTGTAAAATTCACGGAGCGCAAAGAAAACAGCAAACAATTCTGCATAATATATAGGATATGCTTTTACTCTAGGTGGGAGAGTAGCACTAGCAAATTGAACAATAGACCAGTGTTTTTCATTCGGTAATTTTTGTAGGAGCGCAGCCGCACAGCCGACAGAACTAGCATCTGTGACTAACATGTGTTCAGCTGAGGGATTATAAATTTGTAATATTGGAGCAGATGTAACCATTTGTTTTAATTTCTCAAAAGTTTCAGTTAGTTCAGGAGTCCACTTTAAATTTTTGTCTTTCGATTCAGCAAATTTATGTAAAGGAGCAGCAACTATTGATAGTTTATTGTAAAACATTCTATTGTATTGTAAAGCTGCTAAGAATGCTTTTAATTGTTTCGGGGTGCGGGGTTGTTCGAGGGAAGTTAAGGCTTTAACTTTGTCAGGGTCCTGTGAGATATGACTCTGATCCACTATATAGCCTAAAAATTTGAATTTCTGAACACCAAATTGTGTTTTATTGAGACTAAATAAAATACCAAATTTCTCGGCTGTTTGTAATCCTTTTTCTAGAACTCTAAGCATACCTTCAAATGTACTATTAAAAAATATTAAGTCATCTACATACGAAAGAAATTCCTTGGGGGAAAAGTCTCGAAACACATCTTTGACAATTCTATGTAGAATTAATGTGGATGTACGAAACCTTGTGGTAGCGTATTCATTTTAAAAAGACTATGTGGAAATCCTAATTGATGAACACTGAAGCTAGTTAATTCTTGATCTGCTTCATCTAATTTTATCTGATGAAAACTTTGCTCCATGTCAGTTTTTATACTATACTTAGCCTGTGCTAATTGGTCTAATATATCTTGTACACCTGGAGATAATTCACTTACAGGTTTGGAACGAGACGACAGTTCTCTAAGATCTAGAACTAATCGGACTTGGTTTGAGTCCCGTTTGGGAATAGCAATCAGATTGTTTCTATAAAAGCTATCCGATTTTGAGATGATACCATTATCAATCATCTCTTGTATTTTTTCTTTGACTCTAGCACGCAGTCTAAACGGTATTGTGTAGGTGGGAACCGTCCATGGTTCTCTATCAACCACATTGAGTGTGGCTGAATAACAATCTATTATCTGAAAATCTTTGTTGTGCCAAGAAAAACATGTAGGGTGTCGTTTCAATACTGCAAGTAATTTGTCTTTCTGTTCCTGTGTTAAATCTGGGTTGATATTAAATTTACTGTAACCAATATAAGGTTTAATTTTCTCTAGGAGTTTGGCAACCCTATCTCGTGTTTGCTTTTTCGTTGGCTCATAAATTTTACGGATAAGATACATATGAGCAGATTGTGTATCTTTTGGTAACAAAGCGCCCTGAGCAATGTGAGTACCTTTCTGCAAATAACGTTTAGAATTTCCGGGATTTACTATTGGTAAATACATATTATTTGAGTTTACTGCAGTTTGCATAAAAACACATCCTTGCATATTCTTTATTATAGGATTTTGAATGATAAATTCCGTGTTGGAAACTGGAGTGTCAAGAGTGAGGGGTACATATCTTATTGAATTAGGGGGTATCGCCGTGCCTTGTCGAACATAGAAGTTAAATCTACAATTTCTACTGACTTTAGCTGACAATGAGGTTTCTTTATCACTTTCCCGGGGAAATATTGTGTGCCCCCATAATGGGTAAGAGTGATCGTGTTAGCTTGGTACGAAATGTTAGCCTCATGATTAGTTAGGAATTTATTGGAAAGTAGAATGGGAATGTTGGCGATAGGTGAAATACGGAATAAAACCTGAAAAGTTTTACCAGATATAACTATGGGTATATATGCTGCTTTTGTCAAGTGTAAAGGTGTCGAACTTATGCCATAAACTTTAGTAGCTAATTGAAATATCTTGCAATTTCGCGGTACCAAAGAGTAATGGATTAGTGACGTCATAGCACCTGTGTCTAGTAAGAAGTTATATTGCTGGTCTAAAATGGAACCAGTTACATAAGGAAGTTGATTCTTGAATATCAAAGGCACTGTTACTTTAGTATTTGTTTGAGTAGGCGGAACGGTATGGTGAGGAACGGCATGTGATTCATATTGAGTACCAATTGTACGCTTAACATTTTCATAGTTGGTACTACTAGTAGTAGAATGAATCTGTAACGGAGAAATGTTATCATGAAACCCTTGACTGGAATTCGACTTGCACGGCAAGTCAAATGAATGCTTAACTTGAAGAGTGTTTGCACTCTGAGAAGTTGTTTGCAAGTGTGCATTTGCAGATGGTATAAAGGATGGAGCTTCCGGATTTAATTTTGAATTTCCATGCAAGAAATTATTCGGCCTAAAATTCTGAGATGAATATATTGGTATAGTTTGATTTAATTGCGGGGTTGGAAACCAAAAAGATGCAGGGTGCGCAGCCCCTATTGATCCCCGTTTTTTGGCTTTGGTGCATATTCTAAAGCTGGAAAGGCGTTGTGGGGAAAGAAAGAGCCATAAGGCTGCCCAAATGGTGGCATGTTATACGGAAAAGGGGGAACAGCATAATACTGTTGATAAAATCGTCTAGAATTTTGCTTGCCATTTGAAAACTTATTTTTCTTCTTATTATTACCTTGAGAAGAAGCTTGTCTAGTTTCACCGTTTTGTTTATTATTATACCTGCGAGGAGAAGCACGTCTAGATTTCTTTTGATACTGATTTTGCTTATTTTCCTCAAGTTGTTGTTTTGAAACAGTTGCAATGACCTGTGTTGCTTCATCTCGCATGGCTAAACTTACTTGTAACGCCTCGAGCTGTTTTGAAATCTTGTTTAACTGTTCTTCGGACGAAAGAGAAGGGGAGGGAGTGGAGGTAGCAGAATCATGGAATTTTACATGTTTGTTTTCCTGCTCAGTTCTATATCTTAACAATGCATACGAATTTTCTATTATTTGCGCTTTTGCTATTAATTGCGAAAAGTTATCAAATTGATGTTGAGCAAATAGCGGTACAAAACGTGGTTGAAGGGATATGATCGTTTGCAGCAAAAACGATTTGAAAGGCATGGGGGGAGAAATGCGCTGAGACAGATCATACTTCTCATATAGAAACGGAAGGAGCTTCTCATCTTTGTTTTCTTGTCGTTTCTGAAATAAGAGTGTAGCCTCGAGGGAGGAGGGGGAGGGAGAAAACTGTTCCAAGAATTTGTCCTTCAATGCGGACCACGACAAACTTAAATACTGTTCATTTCTATTAAGCCAAAGCGCTGGAAACTGTGTCAACGAAAGTTTGAAGACCTGTTTCTGGGTGTCTTCATTCAATTTATGTAATAAGGAAAATCTTTCGAAATTCTGTATGAATGTTTCCGCGTCTTGACCGTCAGAATTTGAAAAGGTATCTATAAACGTAGGGAAAGTAACAGAAGGAGTACTGGACGATGTATTATTGTTGCGCTGTCTGCGAGCCATTTTGTAAATATTTCTTGCACTAAGTTTTTAAAGCCCAAAATAGAAATGTAAGCCAGAAACCATTAAGACATGCAGAGATATGTATACATGTAGTATTTCAATGCTCATGAAGAAGTATTTTCATAATGTAGGCCTCTTATTATTGGCATAGCAAATGCTAATACGCCTTTTGAATGATTAGTCTCTATTGTTCGCTAGGGAAAGCCATGTTGAATTTAAAAATAAATAGTATAGTGGTTAATGCTAATTGGTATGTGTATGAAAGAAGAGAATTCAATGTATATGTTTATTACAAGGGATTTCTATATCATCTATTACAAATGTGCAGACGTGATATTATCAAATATCAAATATTAAGTGAGCTCAAAGGTCTGCAAATATTACAATATTAATTCATTAACAAATGATGAATTTAGCTTTAAGAGCTGTTATACTTGAGGCCATAGCAGGAGACTGCCTGAAGAAATTACTTCTTCTAAGAGACTTGAATTATTCAAAAGGTATTTAACTTAAACACAACGTTAGGAGATCTCTCTCTCAGCTCGATGTTGACCATCATCTTCGAAGCTTCAAAGACGGAGTAGCCGAAGACAAAGAATGATGAAGATTGAGCTAAATAGTTCCAAAATTTTAAGCTTTTATACTGGTCTGAGAGAGTGACAAACAACTTCTACGTAATCAGTCCTTGCAACTTATTTTCGTTGTGGGTTTTTCTTTGAAAGTTGTTTGTCTTATGACGTCTAACGTTATGTTCTTCCGTATAACACTGATAAAATGTTCTTAATTGTACACTTATATACAAAAGTTTCGTTTTTAATATTTCAATAATTAATAAACATGACAGTGGGGTATTTAGGAGGCTTTGCTAACTTTATTCCTTGAAATGTGAAAATTGTAATCCTCATATTAATGCACTAATAATTTTCGAGAACTTGTAATTAGGTTGTCTAGTACTGGGGGAGGAGTCTGTTTCTTTTTCGTTTTTGAAATATATACCAGAAAAAAACACATATGTATTTGTATGTTATGTAAGAGCTAAAACACTAAACATTTATTTTTTATTCCACATATTTCTTAAAATCAAATACAAACGTTGAAGACAGCCCTGCTCCTCTTATCCTCCACAACATTGCTTTTCAACTTTATAAATATCTCAACCACCGCTTTTCTAAAGTAGATTATGCGAAAACCGTTGCCCGTCCCACCAGTGTTGAAAACATATTTTCGTCCATATATGAAGTCCATTTACAGCGGAAACGTTCCCATATTATTTACTATACATTTCTCAGAAGTATTTGTGCCGCATGATCTTAATTGCCCAGCAACCAATGCTATAGAAACTCAATAATAATAATAATAATAATAATAATAATATCCATAAGGTTGAAACTCTTACGACTTTTTTTGTCAGTTGCAGTTGACACTGCAGGTTGATATATTTGGGAGGAAGAAAACTTTTTTTGATCTGCTATCTCAGGGATAAGGAATTCGGTTGTAATTCATACCGATCGCATTTAAATGAAATGAAATCTTTGAGTTTTACCTATCTTAGCAGAAGAGGCTATGTCATGTTTATAATTTTTATAATATTAAAAAAGAAACTTTTGTATATAAGTGTACAATTAAGAACATTTTATCAATGTTATACGGAAGAACATAACGTTAGACGTCATAAGACAAACAACTTTCAAAGAAAAACCCACAACGAAAATAAGTTGCAAGGACTGATTACGTAGAAGTTGTTTGTCACTCTCTCAGACCAGTATAAAAGCTTAAAATTTTGGAACTATTTAGCTCAATCTTCATCATTCTTTGTCTTCGGCTACTCCGTCTTTGAAGCTTCGACGATGATGGTCAACATCGAGCTGAGAGAGAGATCTCCTAACGTTGTGTGTAAGTTAAATACCTTTTGAATAATTCAAGTCTCTTAGAAGAAGTAATTTCTTCAGGCAGTCTCATGCTATGGCCTCAAGTATAACAGCTCTTAAAGCTAAATTCATCATTTGTTAATGAATTAATATTGTAATATTTGCAGACCTTTGAGCTCACTTAATATTTGATATTTGATAATATCACGTCTGCACATTTGTAATAGATGATATAGAAATCTCTTGTAATAAACATATACATTGAATTTCTTTTCTTCCATATACTACCAAATTATCGTTTAGCTGTTAACTTATACTACCAAATTATCGTTTAGCTGTTAACTTGAGTAATATGATACTAACCACTATACTCAACCAATTCATTTTTAAATTAAACACCACTGTCCTTGTAGGGCAACCTCTGATGAATCCCAGAACACCCTATTAGCCGAATTCTAAGAAGAGTCATGCACTGGCAACCGTTCATTGACCGAGGGTTAGGCCCTGGGAGGGGTGAGTGTCAGTGTTGTCGGATTTGCAGTGTTGCTGTGTGTGATATTTGGGCCAGTATATAACTCAGACATTGATGGCGATTCACCCTTTTTCATGTATAGTTTCTTTACCATCACCTGACTACCTAAAGGATAATCTCGGGGCTTAGTTTGCGCTTTCGATTTCAATTGTTGAAATACTCTATTCCTATGAAATTGGACCAAGGATCTAAGTTCATCTATTTGCAACAATCTATTATCTTGATCCATTTTCTGTGAAGGAATTTGTAAGATATTGTCTATTGGAAACCTAAATTGTTGCCCATAAAGTAACGTAAATGGAGCTGTACCTGATTGTGTCAGTGGCGTATTATTACAGACGCTTACTGTTTGTGTTACGTATTGGGACCAGGATGAATGATTTAATTTTGAAAGAAAGCGAATAGCCGATTGAATTTTTGAAATTGTTGCTTCAACAGAGCCTATTGAGCGATGTGATGCTGGTAATGCATATTTGGCTGGAATATTGAGGGATTTGAAAAATTCTTGTACTTTGATAGCAGTGTGGTTTGGAGCCTTATCCATATGTATAACTTTTGGTGTGCCATAAAGCAAAATGATATTGTCATAAATAAATTGTAGGAATGTATCTGTGGTCATATCTTTGACAGGTTGTGCTACCGCAAAGGAGGTTACTGCCTCTGTTGCAACGTAAATATAATTGTAACCATTAGAAGTTGGTAGCTTGCCTATGGCGTCTACAAACCAAGTATCAAAAAGTGCCGACGGGGGATGGGTTTGTATATGGATTTCATTTGAGCGATAATTACGTTTAAACTTATTGCATTCAATGCATCCATTTATCTTTGTCCATAGCCAATTTTGAAGGTTAGGAATATAATATCTATCTTTAATGAGAAATTTTATTTTATGAAAGCCAGGATGGGTGTCTGAGTGAAACTCTTGAAAGACTGTGTCCTTCAATGAATCAGGAATGCATAAGCGTAATTTGTTTCCTGCTGGTGTATAAATTATCCTATATAACTTATGATTTTGTATGACATATTGTTTGTACCAAAATGCATACTTGGGATGATTAGTGTCTTGATTTTGTAACACCCTGTATATCTTACAAAATTTGGGATCTAAACGTTGCAATTCCGCTATGTCGGTGTTGCTTTCTAAAACCAAAAAAGCATACGGGTGTTCTTCCGGTTCTATCTCTTCATATTCTTCCGGAGATAATTCCAAAGGATGTCTGGAGAGATAGTCACAAACAGAATTTTGTTTTGATTTGATGTGCCTAATAGTAAAATCAAAGATTTGAATATAACTTAGCCATCGGACCATTTGTGCAGTAAGATTAGTGGTTTTCTTAACAGCTACTAATGCTAAATTGTCTGTTAAGATGGTGAAATGTCCTCCTATTAAGTATCTGTAAAATTCACGGAGCGCAAAGAAAACAGCAAACAATTCTGCATAATATATAGGATATGCTTTTACTCTAGGTGGGAGAGTAGCACTAGCAAATTGAACAATAGACCAGTGTTTTTCATTCGGTAATTTTTGTACGAGCGCAGCCGCACAGCCGACAGAACTAGCATCTGTGACTAACATGTGTTCAGCTGAGGGATTATAAATTTGTAATATTGGAGCAGATGTAACCATTTGTTTTAATTTCTCAAAAGTTTCAGTTAGTTCAGGAGTCCACTTTAAATTTTTGTCTTTCGATTCAGCAAATTTATGTAAAGGAGCAGCAACTATTGATAGTTTATTGTAAAACATTCTATTGTATTGTAAAGCTGCTAAGAATGCTTTTAATTGTTTCGGGGTGCGGGGTTGTTCGAGGGAAGTTAAGGCTTTAACTTTGTCAGGGTCCTGTGAGATATGGCTCTGATCCACTATATAGCCTAAAAATTTGAATTTCTGAACACCAAATTGTGTTTTATTGAGACTAAATAAAATACCAAATTTCTCGGCTGTTTGTAATCCTTTTTCTAGAACTCTAAGCATACCTTCAAATGTACTATTAAAAAATATTAAGTCATCTACATACGAAAGAAATTCCTTGGGGGAAAAGTCTCGAAACATATCTTTGACAATTCTATGTAGAATTAATGTGGATGTACGAAACCTTGTGGTAGCGTATTCATTTTAAAAAGACTATGTGGAAATCCTAATTGATGAACACTGAAGCTAGTTAATTCTTGATCTGCTTCATCTAATTTTATCTGATGAAAACTTTGCTCCATGTCAGTTTTTATACTATACTTAGCCTGTGCTAATTGGTCTAATATATCTTGTACACCTGGAGATAATTCACTTACAGGTTTGGAACGAGACGACAGTTCTCTAAGATCTAGAACTAATCGGACTTGGTTTGAGTCCCGTTTGGGAATAGCAATCAGATTGTTTCTATAAAAGCTATCCGATTTTGAGATGATACCATTATCAATCATCTCTTGTATTTTTTCTTTGACTCTAGCACGCAGTCTAAACGGTATTGTGTAGGTGGGAACCGTCCATGGTTCTCTATCAACCACATTGAGTGTGGCTGAATAACAATCTATTATCTGAAAATCTTTGTTGTGCCAAGAAAAACATGTAGGGTGTCGTTTCAATACTGCAAGTAATTTGTCTTTCTGTTCCTGTGTTAAATCTGGGTTGATATTAAATTTACTGTAATCAATATAAGGTTTAATTTTCTCTAGGCGTTTGGCAACCCTATCTCGTGTTTGCTTTTTCGTTGGCTCATAAATTTTACGGATAAGATACATATGAGCAGATTGTGTATCTTTTGGTAACAAAGCGCCCTGAGCAATGTGAGTACCTTTCTGCAAATAACGTTTAGAATTTCCGGGATTTACTATTGGTAAATACATATTATTTGAGTTTACTGCAGTTTGCATAAAAACACATCCTTGCATATTCTTTATTATAGGATTTTGAATGATAAATTCCGTGTTGGAAACTGGAGTGTCAAGAGTGAGGGGTACATATCTTATTGAATTAGGGGGTATCGCCGTGCCTTGTCGAACATAGAAGTTAAATCTACAATTTCTACTGACTTTAGCTGACAATGAGGTTTCTTTATCACTTTCCCGGGGAAATCTGTGTGTGCCCCCATAATGGGTAAGAGTGATCGTGTTAGCTTGGTACGAAATGTTAGCCTCATGATTAGTTAGGAATTTATTGGAAAGTAGAATGGGAATGTTGGCGATAGGTGAAATACGGAATAAAACCTGAAAAGTTTTACCAGATATAACTATGGGTATATATGCTGCTTTTGTCAAGTGTAAAGGTGTCGAACTTATGCCATAAACTTTAGTAGCTAATTGAAATATCTTGCAATTTCGCGGTACCAAAGAGTAATGGATTAGTGACGTCATAGCACCTGTGTCTAGTAAGATGTTATATTGCTGGTCTAAAATGGAACCAGTTACATAAGGAAGTTGATTCTTGAATATCAAAGGCACTGTTACTTTAGTATTTGTTTGAGTAGGCGGAACGGTATGGTGATGAACGGCATGTGATTCATATTGAGTACCAATTGTACGCTTAACATTTTCATAGTTGGTACTACTAGTAATAGAATGAATCTGTAACGGAGAAATGTTATCATGAAACCCTTGACTGGAATTCGACTTGCACGGCAAGTCAAATGAATGCTTAACTTGAAGAGTGTTTGCACTCTGAGAAGTTGTTTGCAAGTGTGTATTTGCAGATGGTATAAAGGATGGAGCTTCCGGATTTAATTTTGAATTTCCATGCAAGAAATTATTCGGCCTAAAATTCTGAGGTGAATATATTGGTATAGTTTGATTTAATTGCGGGGTTGGAAACCAAAAAGATGCAGGGTGGGCAGCCCCTATTGATCCCCTTTTTTTGGCTTTGGTGCATATTCTAAAGCTGGAAAGGCGTTGTGGGGAAAGAAAGAGCCATAAGGCTGCCCAAATGGTGGCATGTTATACGGAAAAGGGGGAACAGCATAATACTGTTGATAAAATCGTCTAGAATTTTGCTTGCCATTTGAAAACTTATTTTTCTTCTTATTATTACCTTGAGAAGAAGCTTGTCTAGTTTCACCGTTTTGTTTATTATTATACCTGCGAGAAGAAGCACGTCTAGATTTCTTTTGATACTGATTTTGCTTATTTTCCTCAAGTTGTTGTTTTTGAAACAGTTGCAATGACCTGTGTTGCTTCATCTCGCATGGCTAAACTTACTTGTAACGCCTCGAGCTGTTTTGAAATCTTGTTTAACTGTTCTTCGGACGAAAGAGAAGGGGAGGGAGTGGAGGTAGCAGAATCATGGAATTTTACATGTTTGTTTTCCTGCTCAGTTCTATATCTTAACAATGCATCAGAATTTTCTATTATTTGCGCTTTTGCTATTAATTGCGAAAAGTTATCAAATTGATGTTGAGCAAATAGCGGTACAAAACGTGGTTGAAGGGATATGATCGTTTGCAGCAAAAACGATTTGAAAGGCATGGGGGGAGAAATGCGCTGAGACAGATCATACTTCTCATATAGAAACGGAAGGAGCTTCTCATCTTTGTTTTCTTGTCGTTTCTGAAATAAGTGTTTAGCCTCGAGGGAGGAGGGGGAGGGAGAAAACTGTTCCAAGAATTTGTCCTTCAATGCGGACCACGACAAACTTAAATACTGTTCATTTCTATTAAGCCAAAGCGCTGGAAACTGTGTCAACGAAAGTTTGAAGACCTGTTTCTGGGTGTCTTCATTCAATTTATGTAATAAGGAAAATCTTTCGAAATTCTGTATGAATGTTTCCGCGTCTTGACCGTCAGAATTTGAAAAGGTATCTATAAACGTAGGGAAAGTAACAGAAGGAGTACTGGACGATGTATTATTGTTGCGCTGTCTGCGAGCCATTTTGTAAATATTTCTTGCACTAAGTTTTTAAAGCCCAAAATAGAAATGTAAGCCAGAAACCATTAAGACATGCAGAGATATGTATACATGTAGTATTTCAATGCTCATGAAGAAGTATTTTCATAATGTAGGCCTCTTATTATTGGCATAGCAAATGCTAATACGCCTTTTGAATGATTAGTCTCTATTGTTCGCTAGGGAAAGCCATGTTGAATTTAAAAATAAATAGTATAGTGGTTAATGCTAATTGGTATGTGTATGAAAGAAGAGAATTCAATGTATATGTTTATTACAAGGGATTTCTATATCATCTATTACAAATGTGCAGACGTGATATTATCAAATATCAAATATTAAGTGAGCTCAAAGGTCTGCAAATATTACAATATTAATTCATTAACAAATGATGAATTTAGCTTTAAGAGCTGTTATACTTGAGGCCATAGCAGGAGACTGCCTGAAGAAATTACTTCTTCTAAGAGACTTGAATTATTCAAAAGGTATTTAACTTAAACACAACGTTAGGAGATCTCTCTCTCAGCTCGATGTTGACCATCATCGTCGAAGCTTCAAAGACGGAGTAGCCGAAGACAAAGAATGATGAAGATTGAGCTAAATAGTTCCAAAATTTTAAGCTTTTATACTGGTCTGAGAGAGTGACAAACAACTTCTACGTAATCAGTCCTTGCAACTTATTTTCGTTGTGGGTTTTTCTTTGAAAGTTGTTTGTCTTATGACGTCTAACGTTATGTTCTTCCGTATAACACTGATAAAATGTTCTTAATTGTACACTTATATACAAAAGTTTCGTTTTTAATATTTCAATAATTAATAAACATGACAGTGGGGTATTTAGGAGGCTTTGCCAACTTTATTCCTTGAAATGTGAAAATTGTAATCCTCATATTAATGCACTAATAATTTTCGAGAACTTGTACTTAGGTTGTCTAGTACTGGGGGAGGAGTCTGTTTCTTTTTCGTTTTTGAAATATATACCAGAAAAAAACACATATGTATTTGTATGTTATGTAAGAGCTAAAACACTAAACATTTATTTTTTATTCCACATATTTCTTAAAATGAAATACAAACGTTGAAGACAGCCCTGCTCCTCTTATCCTCCACAACATTGCTTTTCAACTTTATAAATATCTCAACCACCGCTTTTCTAAAGTAGATTATGCGAAAACCGTTGCCCGTCCCACCAGTGTTGAAAACATATTTTCGTCCATATATGAAGTCCATTTACAGCGGAAACGTTCCCATATTATTTACTTTACATTTCTCAGAAGTATTTGTGCCGCATGATCTTAATTGCCCAGCAACCAATGCTATAGAAACTCAATAATAATAATAATAATAATAATAATAATAATAATAATAATAATAATAACAATAATAATAATAATAATAATATCCATAAGGTTGAAACTCTTACGACTTTTTTTGTCAGTTGCAGTTGACACTGCAGGTTGATATATTTGAGAGGAAGAAAACTTTTTTTGATCTGCTATCTCAGGGGTAAAGAATTCGGTTGTAATTCATACCGATCGCATTTAAATGAAATGAAATCTTTGAGTTTTACGTCCGACGGTTATGTAAGGTAGGCTAACAGAGACGGTGATTATGAGAAATGAGTGAAATGGTGGAATGCAGAAAGTGGGAGGAAACGGGAGAGCTCCGAGAAAATCCACGAGCACGGTATTTGTCCATCACAAAGTCCACACGGCGCGAGTTGAGATCAAACCAGGGACCCAAAGCACCGAAGGTGAAACCTCTACCACTGAGCTCCCCCCGATTCCATTTAATCTGGGATAATGAAAGGTAGAGTGCAAATCACATCACGAGTCTTTCTGTGTAATAGTCATTTTTCAGTTACATTTTGAAGAATCCCTTTCAACGGAATAACTCGTATATTGTCTAAGAATTGAATGTCAAAGTGATGCAGCGATTACGTATCTCTGTTTCTATAGTAGATCTATGTGAATCAAGTTCCTCCGGAGTCGCACGGCATTTTGGCAAATGTCTTGACATGAAGTTGAAAAAACTGCAGATCCGCTTCTACGTAAACTAAATATAAGGAATAATCTTAAATAAGTTGTAGATATATCAACAAAGCCTAATCCCTGATGTGAAATGTTTATTTCTTGTAATCACTGATATCGTTCTAAGCTTACAGTGACAATGCTTTGTTAATACTTGGTAAAAGAGAACTACCGTTGCAGTTGTTTTGTTTATTCTTCTTTCAAATATTTACGCATAATTTGACATATCTAAGGATCATTGTGAAGAAATTGAAAAAGGAAAACTAAGTGGATGTTTTGTGGAGCTAATGTAAAATCATACTACTGTACAGAAAAAAAATATATATATGCATATGAAATCATTGCCATCCGCCACATTTCATTTCTGCATACGCCTAGCTTGTTCTTCCTGCTCTAAATATTTGAACATGCTCACACACACTAGAATAAACAACAATTTCTATCTGATGCACTGGGAACTCTGCTAACTGTCGTCACTTTGGTTCTGGTCCTAACCTGAATTATTGTATAGTTAGATTTTATATAGTTTGGTCCGTTCTAAATGCCTCATTAAGTTTTTTACTTACCGCTGTTATACACTGTTGAGAATTTGGTTCACTTGAAATACTAAGCTACATGCCTGCTGTAGATAAAACGGTATTTAAAAAAAAATATGACGCTGAGCAAAGAAAATGCTTTATTTTATTATTATTAGACTTCCTAGCTAATTTAAGCTATAACGTATGTCTGTTTACCTGCCTCTTTATTTGTCAACAGGTAGCACAGCAAAAACAGTAAGAGCTATCGACAAGCTGTTTCAGGTAATTGGTTGAGCATTCCAAGAATAGGTACCATGTCATGCAACGACATTCCACTTTGCCCATTATTTTTCACTGTTGCTCTCAAGCAACACTACATTGTCTTGCGTTATCCACAGTAATTGTAATTTCGGTGATCATTTAATTGAAATTTTTGAATTCATGCTATATTCATATACATTAATCGCGGGTCTCTTCTTAGATACTTCTAATCTTCGTCAGCAGGGGACAGGAAATTTAGTATTGTTGAAGTTTTATCTCCTACGTTCCGCGAAAGTTCTCTTTTTAATTATTTACTTGGTTTTCCTTGCTTTGTGGGAAAATATTCGAACGTAAGTGTTGCTAATCACTGAGAGTATTCTTATGATATTTGACCATAATAGAGCATTTCTGTTCAGTAGCTACACATAATACCTATTTTTTCGAAATGTTGCTTTGTAAGGAACTCCTGTTTTTGTAACCAAAATACAAAAATACTTTATAACTTATGAAATTATTATCAGGAAGACATGCTTCAACCATAAAACGAAACTACATATTTTAATAGTAATGCTATGTAGGGTTGCCAATTAATGGTTAAACCGAAAGCGGTAAAAATCATCCACTTCAGGTTCTAACCTTAATGGCCATAAGTCAAAAACTATAATATATAGCGACAAACGGTTTCCGGAAATATATTCATGATCTAAAGAAAATAAACCAACTCTACCCATGCATTTCTACAAAAAATGGAAGTAGTAGACATTCCCTACTGCTTTCGCTTTTAATATAAATTTTTCCTACACCTATACCGGTAAGAGGTGTCGACAAGCCGATTTACGGAATAGTTTCAGCATCTCATTAATAGGTTCCTTCTCTTTCAGTTATCTTCAGCGTAACCAGGATGTAGTAGAGAACAACTACTTTCGGTTCTCAAAGTAATAACCATAACCGAAACGATAATACCTAGCGAGAAACAGTTCTCGGAAATTGACTCAGGATTTTAGTATTGTATTTGCAAAGTTTGGAAGTCTACTGTTGTAACGGACCAAATTTTAGATTTGTTCCGTACAGAGAAATAAACTCTGACATCTCCTTGAGTAGCTCCGTCCCGGAGATACGACAATACAAAATGTTAATATTTTTGTCAGAGTTTATTCGCTACTCAATTAGATTTAAATATTCCGAGTAATTTTAATAAGATTTTAGTAAATCATTAATTATTGTAATTTAAAATGTATAATACATTACATATGTAATCATTCTGAAAAGATATACATTCGAAATCTAATTAGTGTAAAAGCAGTGACGTGGACTTTGGTTGTACTTGTGACCCACGGAGATCGGTGAAGGATCTCACTGTAAAATGTAATAAGTGTGAAAATGTTTATCACCTAGATTGCCTAGATATTGAACCAGAAGAATATGAACAGTTATCTAAGCATGAATGCCCATGGTTATTTGAAAATTGTCACCTGTAAGTAGTACACTCTGATGAATCAGTGTTGCCAGTACAGGTTAATGATGGTGAAGGTTCTCGAATTGAAACAGCATTAGCTGGAAGTCCGCAAGTGACGGGTGAATTGAGAGTGCTAATGAAATGGCTGGATGAGAAGTTTTCCGAATTTGCTGGCATGAAGTCCTTAATGGAGAAGATGAAGAGAGACCAGGAAGAAAGTCGGAGAGAAATTAGTGAATGGAAGGAATCGCAAACAAATAGAATAGTACCATTGGAAAATACTATGATGAAGAATAGTGACCTCAGGAAGCAAACAGAGGAAGTAAATAAGGAAGATGGTATTGAGACACAAAATTTGGAGATCAACAATGGAGTTGAGATTGAAATAAAAATTGTAGAGTGTCGTCATGAAGTGATGATACGGAAAACGAAATGGCGAATTTCAAGAAAAATAACATCACCAGCAAGAATCACACATGAAAGGAATAAGTTGGAAAAGTGACAGTGTAAAAGATGTCAAACTTAAATGTAGTTGGAAAAGAAAAAGAGGAAAAGGATACATGACATACATGAGTCAGATGAGAAAGAAATTCAGAGAAAACAGCCATCATAAAGGAACAAGAAGAAAATCACCAGATGTGAGCGTATTCAGAAAGGATTTAACAAAGAACTGGAAGAAGATTGTGCGATTACGACGATTAAGAAGAACTCCTATCCATATGAAGATGAAAAGAAGATGCGAAAAACGGAAGAGAACGAAAAGAATTGGCCGATGGAAGTACCGAATTAAGAAAAATAGAAGATCGCAGGACGGAAGATTCCATTCCCGAAAGAAGATGAAAATACAAGGAATTATGAGGAAAAGAAAGAGAAGGGAAGAATTTCCTCCCAGAATTGGGACTAAGTATAAAAGGAAGAAGAGAAAGAGGATGAGATGTAGAAATTCTGTAAATAGTGTTCATATGCTGTATATATTGTTGCAGAATGTATATAGCTGTACAACATTTTGCAGATAGAGTTAAGTGTAAGTTTTTATGATATAATGTGTTATATTTATCTTAGTTATCTTTAGGTATGTAATGTTGCTGGCAGTTGATAATATTACAGGGTAGATGTAATCAAAATGTTGAATTCTTTACTTGCAACTATCATTGAAAAATGTAGGTGATAACATTAACCCTTGAGAGCTTGACTGCTGATATTAGGCAACGTTTCTTGTTAGACGCCTGTTATTTGAACACTGTTATCGATCGTATCTGTGTTAATGTAAAAAAATATTATTATCGGAGGTATTAATCGTTCGTCCGAAATCATAATAATCTTTTAATGTCCAATAATGTTATTGGTCTAAACCAATTGTTACTTGTTTTTTATTGTTTCGGGATGTTCACTCACAGATGTGAAATCTTACTATTAAGTCTTTAACATTATAAAATTTGAAAACAAATATAAAAGTACGCGGGACCATATCTAATTATAAAAATGCTTCGGAATTGTGCGGTTTCGGAAAATCTTAAAGGATAACCGACGGGTTTGCAGAACTTCAGAAACTTGAAACATTTAATTGCTCTGATGAATACAAAACCAAATTAATGCTTCTGTGTCAAGTTAATAATGCTAATTCAAAAAAAGGTAATTGTTTTGTTTAAGTAGGATATGACACTGTTGAAGTAGTTAAATACATAGTTTGATCATATGTGTAATTCGATGTGTTATTGATTTGATGTGTTATTGATCAAATTTCCATTTATTTATATTGTACATGTGCTCGAAGTGTTGTAGTACTTGCATATTTTATTAATATTTTGATTTTCACAAGCTAATTCTAAATTTTTAAAAAATAAATGTCTTAATTTTTTTCTAACCGAGCCGGCAATCTGTGACGGACCAAATTTTAGATTTGTTCCGTACAGAGAAATAAACTCTGAAATCTCCTTGAGTAGCTCCGTCTCGGAGATACGACAATACAAAATGTTAATATTTTTGTCAGAGTTTATTCGCTACTCAATTAGATTTAAATATTCCGAATAATTTTAATAAGATTTTAGAAAATCATTATTTATTGTAATTTAAAATGTATAACACATTATATATGTAATCATTCTGGAAAGATATACATTCGAAATCTAATTAGTGTAAAAGAAGAAGAAAAGTCGTTGATTTAAAAAAGTAAAAATAATAGGGATTGTCTTGTCATGTTAGATACATAGTTACGGATTGTATGACACTGTTTTAGTGATTTGTTGACTTTATGGACGATACAACTATGTTGTAAGTTACTTAAAGGCAATTAAACCGTTTCAGTGAAATTAAACATTATTAATAAAATATATAAAATATAGTTCGAAGATGAACATAAGGGAAATTATGTTCGAGTAAATTAAGTCCAGGCCCCCCAACTGCTAAAACCTCACCTAACGATATGTTCTAGTTTTTATGCCATCATTGTATTTGCCTGTACTGAACGATTTATCAGCAATTCATTTAACTATTATGTAATTTACTAGAACGTGGGTATGATGACGTCGATATTAGATCGTATTATACTAAATACCATATATGAGCTAAGTACAGGAATTGTTTATAAATTAGCATCTGCAACTAATCAGGTGGAAGTATAGTTTACATCGTCACGGTGATTTTATGGAAGGAAGCTGCCTTGTGGATTAATGGTTCGAGCGAGATATATGACGAACCTTTTATATGTGAATCTGGCGTTTGGAATCCTTTTCATTAATCATGTCTGTGGCCCAAAGTATAACTGTCCCCTGTGTTGTCAGTGTTGCCTTTTAGATGCTTTCATACACTTGTGTGTACTTCTCATATGATTGGAGCTATATTACTGTATATCCGTCATCCACAGTTTTGTGTATGCTCACTAATGTGTTGAAGCTATGTTATATTGAATTTACGCAATCTACAGTCTGCTTATCCAGGCAATAGAATATTATTTTACAGGATACCTTATACATTCAGGAAACCACATCAGGAGGATGTGGAAAGCGACATCCTGAACCCCAAAAATAAAATAGTCTACAGTTTCCCTCATCGTTTGAAGAAGAGGAAGATGGCGATGTGTGTGAGGATGTGACACTGTATTTAAACACTGTGGAATAATACTCACTTATTTTTACTATAAATAATAATAATAATAATAATAATAGTAGTATTTTGCAATATCATTCTCCCATCAAATCACATAACAATTCTAAAGTCACTGAGGATTGTACACGAAGAAAATACCACCTGAAATATTTGTACAACTTTTATTTAGATGTCGTTGCTTAAAACACATATTAATATCCTATTAAAGATGAAAGATAAGCATGCGATAAAAGTGTATGCAGAGTGTTTCTAAACAACACCGACAACGTTTGGGACTTCATTCCTGACACCAAGATGACACAAAACGTATAGAAAAACCTGGGTGTACAATTGCTTGATTTCGGAGTTATAACCTGCCGAAAACATGGGGAAAGTATACTTTAGGTTCATAGCTCCTAAATGGTTTCCTACTGTAGTCAGGTCAAATGTACATCTAGGAACTAGTACATGCCCTGTTCAAATATCCGTCTTTCAAAATCCTGTGGTACTTCTGGAGTAATATTTTATAGATGTAATATGTGAGTACTTCAAATTACATATTCCTTGCTATACTCCTTCTATACAACTGATCGCGTTAGTAAGTTAAGATTCTGAAAATGGATTTTTGGATAGGAAACATATTAGTTCCTAAGTGAAGTCTTGGCCCCACAACAGTAGGTCATATAGTTTTGGAGCTATAGACTTTCACAATTCATTTCTTATGTTTCCGATATGCTATAACTACAAAAAAGCAAGCGTTTGTGCACCCAGGTTGGTCTATACTTTTCTGATCCTGGTGTCAAAAATCACCTCAAATACGTTATCGGTGTTATTTTAGTAACCCTGCAGAAGGTTTAACAATGTTCAATTTTCTTAGTTTTACCAAAACTGACTACTTAAAATGTGAATTAAATTTCATTTTTATAAAATAGTACAATTCTACTTTAAACCGGCCTTAATGTAGTATAATTTTAGGTATACTTGCAATGCGACAGAAATTTTAATACAAGTTACTTAGTATGGCAAGGGCATAGTGGCTCAATGGTAGATCGTTTACCTCTGGCGTGTGGGCTCGTGACTCTATCCTAGCTTCCGCCAAATGAGCCTCGTTGTAACAAACACTGTGCGTCTTTGTTTTCTTGATACATTTTCCTTCCCTTCCACTTTCTTCATTTGACCAAATTTATTTATTTCTCTTCACTACCGTCTCTCTTAGCCCAATGTATAATCGTGGGACGTTAAAGAAAATAAATCTTTTCATATGTTGCTTGGTTTTGTGTTTACACATTTCTCTTTTCCCTTAAGTTATGCATATTTAGAATTATATAAAAGTAATTTATTTATTTATTTATTTGCCATCAACACAACAGGCATAAGCCCAATTATAGTGTTGGTGTATTACATAATACATTTAAAACAATTTTCTTAAACATAGAGTTCGTATTGCAGATGTCAATTCCTTTGTGTTTGATATTTTGTTATAAGTAGAACACATTCTCCAAATTGATGATTTCAATAATACGTTCGTCTTTGCTTTTTTGCAATAAAACAGACCAGAGTTGATACCACGAGTTTTAAGTGTCGGGACATAAATATTTAATGTTGATATGAGATCCGTACAATTAAATTCGTTTTGTAGAATTTTATGGAGAAAATTAAATCTGTCACATTTCCCCTTTGTTCAAGTGTAGGGATACAGAAGTTGTCTATTAATGTAGATAATTTTCATACTATGGATAGATTCCAGTTGTCTTGTAGGTCAAGTATTTGATAAATTTAGATTGGACCTTTTCCAGTTGGTGTCTGTATTGCTGTTGTAATGGGTTCCAAATCACAGCAGCATATTCCAGTTTTGATCGGACATAGTTATAATACATTTCTGTTAGTATAGTACTGTTCTTAAATTCCTTTCCAGTTCTAATTATGAAACCTAACATCTTGAGACATTCATTAACTATGTTTTCTATATGGTTATTAAATGTCAGTTTCGTATCAAATGTAACTCCAAGATCTTTGACTGAATTTAATCTATTTAGTAAGATCTGATTCATTGAGTAATCAAGCTCTATTTTACTTTTGTTTCTGGTAAACGATAAAATGTTACATTTGTTTATGTTTACATTAAATTTGTTAAGAGAACACCAATTAGCAATATTTTCCATGTCACGTTGTAAACCGAGACAGTCATGGATGGCCCTTATCCAACCGTATATTTTGAGGTCATCAGCAAAAAGCAATTAGTTACTTAATAATATATGATCAGGGAGATCGTTAATGAATAAAAAGAACAATAATGGACCTAGATTAGAGCCTTGAGGAATTCCAGAATATGCAATATAATCAGATGACTAATATTCCTTGTAGATAACAGATTGTTTTCGATTATTTAAATATGATGAAAAGGACTTGATCAAGGACTTGATTATATTCTCCTATCTTATGTAATAGTACCTTGTGATTGACTCTGAAAAATGCCTTCTCCAAATCTATATATATATTATATCAACCTGACATCCTTTATCTAACGAATTTGCTTTAAAGTCTGTGATAAGTGCAAGGTTTGTTGTTGTTGATTTGTGTGGGATAAAGCCATTTTGATATGGTGAGATTGCGGGTTGGGTTGGTCAATTATCCGTCGGTATAGGATTTGTTCAAATATCTTTGCATAAGTAGGTAAAATTGATATAGGTCGGTAGTTATTTATTTCGTGTTTATCATTGGTTTCTGGTATTGGGCAAACTATAGATGATTTCCATTTATCCGGAAAAACACATGGTTTAAAGCGAGATTGAATGCAATCCTTAGCGTATATGTAAACGCATCTATACAACCCTTTACGATATATGGAGGTATTTCATCAGGGCCAACAGCAGTTCTGGGCTTTAATTTTTTGATTGCCATTTCTACTTCAGATTGAGTGATTTCCTCAATGGTAAGTGACTATAGTTTTTTACTTATATAGGCTATGTTAATAACTTGTTCGTAAGAATTTCAGTGAAACCTGTATCTGGCACATATACTGGCGAGAAATACTGTGCAAAAGCATTGGCTATTTCATCATTATGATAAAGTTCGCGTCCCTCATAATTTAATTTCCTCCCAAGAAGATGCTTAGTCTTATTTTTTATAAAGTTCCACAATTCATTAGCATTGTTATTAAGGTTATTTTCAGAATCTTGTATGAACGCTCTGTATGCCAGCTTAATTTTTTTATTTCCCTACGCAATTCATTGAATTTATTGAGATAATTTACTTCTTTATTACATTTGTATTTTTTATGATACCTTGCTTTAGTTTTGATTTTTTGATAATGTAATTTGTAAACCAGCACGGATAAGCTGTTCTTGAGTTGTTTTTAAGTGACATGCACTGGTCAAATACACTATAAATAATATAATAGAAATTATCAACTAGGTCATTGTCGTTTTCATATTTCTTCAGGCAGTTCCAGTCAATAGATGAGAATTCAAGACACAACTCTAAGAAATTAGCTTTCCTAAAATTATATCATGATATATTAGTTTTCTTTTTAATCTTCGTGGTCCCCTGCTGCATCACGTTTATTACTAAGGATGTTGTACATCTTCTGGAATTAGTGCACAATATTCCCTACTGACTTCTATATTCGTTATATTAGACAGAACCAGATCTAATGTACGATTATTTTCGTTCGTCACATTATTTAATGATTGCAAATTATAATATAATAAGACATAAATTCATATTAATTCCTATATTTAGAAGAGCTTGTTTGAAAATTAAATTCCGTACCCTTTATTTCCGATAAATTGAAATTACCAATCAGGAGAACAGGACAACCTTGAGGACAATTAATTTCAAGGCGAGTAAATAAATCATTATACAATTCAATATTAGATTCCGGTGAGAAATATACAACACAAATATATATGTTTTTTCCCTCACTGTTTATTTTGGCAATCAAGCAGTCATAATTATCATCACACCTGTCCAATAAGAACATGCAATGTTTACTTAGGGCTGCAATAAGAACACCCCCACCCCTTGTTTTACAGGTTTTGACCGAGTTTAAATCTTTTCTCAGTACAGTATATCTGTTATCAAATAACTCAGCATCATAATGATATTCGTTAATCCATGTCTCAGTGATTGCAATTACATCGTAATTGTTAGTTAATACACCACAAAATAAATCACATGTTCGACCACGTAGGCCACGTGCATTTTGATAGAATATTATTAGAGAGACTTTATTATTTGTAATACCAGTTGCTATTTTTGAACTACACAAACACATTTCTTCGAGATCAGATGTATATAACTTACCACATATTTCATTGCATTCCTTTGTTAGTCACACTCTGCTTCTGTAGGGGTGTGGCAAGATCTCCCGGGTGATCTTCCTTCCTCTTTTGTTATCGAACGATGGCATTTCTGCACAGATGGATGCACTCACTGAAATCCGGGTTTGGTTAACCACTGGTAGTGGTGCCAATTCTGTATTTACGTTCTTCAGAATTTCCTCCTGCTTTGATGGCGTCGCACTATTTTGTTGCAATTCTTCCAGAGTAAATGCCTTATTATTTATAATTAACCTGTTATACTGAAGCTTTGCATGGTCACCTTTGAAACGGGCATCCCACATAAAGACAGTTAGTTCTTTGCCAATTTGACTTGTAATCTATTACAAGATATAATTTGAAAATGAATTTGAAAATAACGTCCCATACTTATGCCGGTTAGACTAAAGGAGAAGGTGATAAAGAGTGAAATGAAGGAAGTGGAAGGAAATAGGAGAAAACCGAGAAGACCCACGAGCAGGGTGTTTGACCACCACAAAGTCCTTACGGCGGGAGCTGGGATCGAACCAGGGACCCCAAGCACGGGAGGTGAATGTTCTACAACTGAGCCACCGCCCGCCCCCAGTGGATAATTTGATTCTATCCGTTTTATAAAGTTAATTTTGCAAAGGAGAGTTGTTTTTACAGTTCAAATTCAAATATATTTTTTATTTATTTATTATTTTTTCACTTTACTGAAGAATGGTTGTGCACTAATAGAAACGATTCAGCTATTCCAAATCGAATAACGTTTCCGGGATGATTTACTATCTCTCATTCCACCTATAGAAAATACCTAATCAGCACAGCAGCATTACTTCATGTTTCGCTTGGAGAAGAGTCATAGCATTAAGTATTTTACTATAATATTAATTAAAATATATGTACACATCTCAAACTAAGGGAAAGACTGCTTTAATGACCTCCCTTCGTAACGCGCTTGAATCAGCGCAAAATCCAATTGAATTCCTCTTTGATGTATCAGAGATAAATTTGATTTTAGAGGGATACCGTTTTTCCTTTTCTTCATACCTGTCAAGCAGCTCTTTCTTCCAACTGAACTGAGCTCCGCTCTCCATTATCTAATTATTAGCTGTATCTCTAATGTTATCTGATCTTGCTCCAAGCAGCAAGACCAAAAGTTTTCGATTTCAGGGCAACATCAAAATCAACACGTTAAATTTAGTAAGATCGGTATATAAAACTCTATGAAAAAGTAAATGCATTTAAAGATTTTCGAATATTTCATTCACAAAATATTGAGGCTTACGAATGACCAAATATCAATTATTTCTAAATTGGCTGTTTATAAGCAGTTGATCGTTTTAGAGTCTCCTTGGATTAATGATTACATGTGTACAATATATACAAAAGCTGCGGACCCGTTGAGTTTTCTTGTCAAATTCTTTTTACACAAATATATGAAATAGCGTGAAAGTTTCCATTGGTGTAATTTAGACCATCTAGCTATCGCCACAGTAGAATTAATACCTCGCCACAGTCAATAGCTCGAAGTAAATCGTGGCTTGTAGGAAACCCGCTATGCCATTGGCATAGCCGCAGTTATTAATTGTCTGCTGAGGGTGGCACGAGTGTGGAGTTAATATGAATAATTCATTCTCCACCATTTTCTTACTGTGGCATTTTTGATGTTTGTCAAAAAGCTGTAGGGCAATGTCCTAATGCCATCTGTAGCTCCGCCAATGGCCAAACGTACTTATGTAAGAACAATTCTCTTCTAATTATGCTCAGTCTCTCAATTCACAGTCGCATGTTACGCTTTACTGAGCCCAATATCCTTCTATATTCTGGGTATGTTTTGTCTTATTATTAGGCATACATTAACAATATAAACAATGTGGTTAATACTATCGCGCTAGTATCCTAAAAGCAGTAAGCTGCTTTACCTACTCCTTCAAGTATTTTTTATTCTTGTTTCTGGCAAGACATTTAGTTTTGATCAGTAGTCCAAACAAATAATAAGAGAAATGAGAAACTGTTTAATACGTGGACAATAATGGACTCCAATCTTAAGTATAAGAAAAGAAGAAAATCAGGAGCTTCATTCCTAATTGGAGTTTGCAAAATTTGCGGATTATAACGAAAGCATATTATGCAATGGGCAATAACAATCGCTGTGCGATTATCCGTAACTAACTAAAGCGGAAATTTCGCCCATTTATACCACTACAGAATGAGTCCAAAGGCTTTGATATGACCTTGGACAGGCTTGATGATTCGATCATATTATGAACATTTGTATTATATAAATTAACGATTACATTTTTAAGATTTCAAAGGCTGACTCTTCCTTTTTATAATTTGATCTCAGCAGTATTAACATAAAATGAAATAAAGCAGGACTCTTGTGCGTGATTTCAATATAAAATCACTTGATAATACGACCGCAGACATAATATTGTTTAACAAACCGCTCGGTTGCACTGCTTGGAAAGGCGGTCAATAAAGAAATACTATATTATTTACTATTTCCCTTTTTGATAACTCTGCTATTACCTCCACACAAGTTGCATATTTTCAAAGTTCTTACAAAAATTACAGCTCAGAACAAACTCTCACAATCTGTCCCTTTCAATAGCATCCCGTAAGCGCGTGATACGCACTGAAAGCATTCATATTCTTGAATTCTTACTTATACAGTAGTAATAGCTTAGTTAATAAGGTACGTAATTTATGGTAATATGTTCTCTCTTCTAAAGCTTCTCTAGAAACGCAGATTTTCATGGTGCCCTGTCTGAGATTGGAAGTGTTAGTCTTCCCGCCTTGGGCTAGGTCTGAAACATCATAGTTGCTGCTCAGGAATGGTGGCCGGAAGCCAGCTGGACTCGAGCTGGAAGAAAGACTTGCTTGACATGTATGAAGAAAAAGAAGAACGATGCCATACCGGAGTTCTTATTTATCACGTATCAGTTATGATCGTTAGGAACTAGCACAGATTTTCTATTCAAGGGTTCTGATGTGGCTCACTTTGTTATTATACGAGCATACTAAGATCACATGTTTTTGCATTATCAATGTAAATTTGTAGAATGTTAAAAACATATTTGTATACCTCAATAATGGCATGGAACACGAAGAAAGGGGCGAAAATGGGCAAACTGGAAACTGGGCAGCTGTAATCTTTCGGGATAGTACTAGAAACGTCTTCAAACGGACTATCGAAAAAAACAGAATATATGGTAACCATATATAGCCTATCAATAGAAATGAGAATAATTATAGATTTTTTCATATTGGATCTGAAAATAACCGTATATTATATAAATTTTATATATCTGTAAGTTGGTATAAAGGCATTATATACATTTAGTTGCAATTTTATATTCCGCCGAGAGTTTATGATCACCTATATATGCTATGTCAGATGAAATGTTTTAGTCTAAAGGGTAATCATTATGGGAACTTTGATAGTATTCCATCTCCGCTGCTCGGATTTGCTAATCAAAGTGAGATACTTAAATCTACCTGGGTTCCACTCTCATCTGTGTTGAAAATTTTATCTTTATTGGTAGAATGGTTACTTAGTAATGGAGCAAGAAATAAAAGTATTTTCATTAAAATTCGTTTTTCTTAAGATATATGTTTATCAAAGAAGTGAATCTATATTTCCAACAATGAAAATATTTATATGACAATATATATAGTGTTCTCAGAATTTTTCAAGATAAGGTAATTAGTTATTTCATATTTCCATATTTATTATAATCTTTTGGGATATCTTACCTTTAACGAATACAATGACTCTGCACTTAGAGATCCATTACTTGAAAAATATATTTCTGATTTTATTAATATGTGAGAGATTAAGCCCACACAATTTTGCAGTGTGAAATTAGTATGACACAAGTTGTTCGGATTTCACTTTTAACTCCTTAACTTGTCCTACGGCTTACGATAAAAGATAACGATATAATTAAGGATCCCCCATTATGAGATTATGGTACAGGAAGCCCTTGCAATTGTTTAAAGGCACGAAATGAATTAAGACCTATTGAAAATTATAATAATTGTGAGTTCAAGAAACCGTATCTTAATGACATATAGGCATGGATATATATACAGAAAGATGATTATTTAATATGTTGGCCGACAAGTTCCATGTAAGGCAACTGCAAATCATAATTTACACCAATTCCAATTTTTCTATAAACACTGCAGTGGTCACGCTTACGAGATTACGTGTTTGGTGGAGGGGATTAATTATGTGATCCAGAGCCTAATATTTAGACACGGTTATATTTATAGTGTTGTTATTAAATGGTGGGTGAAGAGCTTATAGCAAAGCATCACGCACATTTTAATAATATTTTTTAATATTTAAAGAGAAACACAGTTTTATAATATTTTGTGTCATTTTAACAAAACTTGTATTTGCAAAAATACTTATAACTACAATTACTGTTAATTAACAAAGAAAAATGTTTTATCAGGTAGTATCTGTATCAGTTCATAATCATAAATGTTTAGTTAGGTCAGGTTTGGCAATTTTTTTCATTTAAAGTAGCTGCTATATACAATTTTAAGGTGCCCTGCACATATCAAGTTCTAGCACTATTCACACGTCTTCCTTTTTTCGTTTCGAGCTCTCCCAAATAGAAAATATTTTCCCATGCTTGAATGTCTTTGTCGAGGTAATTGAAGTTCTCCTACTATACCGAGCAAAAGATGTCCTCTACCTTTGGTTTGATCCCCTTAGGAATACCTTCCATGGTCACATGTCGTTGTGCTACTGGCTTCATTAAATCAAGAGCCGAAGTCCGCAAGAAAATTGTCCAATTACATCTGAGTAGTTTTGGTTTGCCCTGTAAATTTTAAGAGCCTGTATTCTAACCACATTCATGACAGTAAAATATAAGGTTAAAGCCATGTACGGATGTTTCTCGCCACATCGTATTGCCGGCATATTTTGTCCGAAATGTCGTCACCAGTGTTTGCATCAATTTCACCTGTGTACTGCATAGTGCATATTACACAGACTGTCTTGTTTCTCTCTGGTACATTCGACACAAGCGGGCAATTCTCTTGATAGCTAAACATACTAGATTGTTGTTCTCTTTCTTCATTAGCGAGGCAGCAAGACGGAATTTCATGCATGTCTTTTCACATGATTACAAAAAATCCAAGTTTTTCTCTTTCAACAGCGCCTGAGATTTGGGAAAAGAGAAAAGCAAGTTGTAAGTTCTCACATTTCTGTGTGACCCGGATATCAGTTTTACAGTAGGAAGCACAAGGTCCTTGGCTTTGTTGTTATCATCATACGGTCAAACAGGCTGTTTACCTACATATACTTCTAAGTTAGTAGCATGAAAGTTATATGCAGCCACAAGGCCATAAACTATTTCCAAATTTTGCTGGCTTTTTAGACATGTATATGCGGAAAAGGCATGTGCCACTGAAAAAACACAAGTTGGTCGTCAATCGTTAAATGGTTAGTAGGTCTAAATGACTTCTTTAAATTGGAGACAAATTTGTCAAATATTTGCCTCAAACCAGCCAACGTTTCTTGTGATCGACTTACATCTCTGTCACAAAAGTCATCAAATCGCAATCAGTAACAAAAAATTCAATATATTTTCGCTCATAGTAACATAAATTTCATCACATTAAAATATTTCTCCTACCACATCTTAGCACCACAATTAGGTATAAGATTCCTAACAACGATCTAATTTCTGACTCATCTGTTCGTTTTGGATGTCTTTCTCTTTCCAAGTTGTGCTTTATTTTGTCAGTTCAAAATTTTTGTTAATCAAGCAAGAAAACCCCTCAATATATGCACAAGCATTTTAACATCACCCTGATGATCAAGTGGGTGAAAAGGAAGCATTAAATTGATACATGTAGTTATAGTAGTACGTGACTATTGAGGCTTCAAATACCAGCAGGTTGGCTCTTGTTTCTTACCTTTTCCCATATCTATATAAAGCTAACGTAAATCAGTGTTAGATAGTTGATTCCAGTCTTGCTTCTACTAGAACATCTTCCCTTCCTACTTTTGTGGTAGGTGGGGTTTTGCTGTTGTCTCTGCTTCTACGTTTTGTTAATCTCCATTACTGACGAATTCAGAAGTAACTTCATTATCAATCAATAGGTCTTCCTGTCCTTCGTCTGGATTATCTGTACCAACAATGTTTTCACAGTCGCTCTATGTTTCATTTCGACACTTACGTGTCTGTTTATGGTCTCGTTCCGACATTTTAACAACTAAATATACGCAATGAATAGAAGAAACTAAACACAGTTATACCAAAAACCAAAATTGGTCAAGTTTTAAAAAATGTATCCCGTGTTTGCTCGCATTTATCACAATAGTGATCCAACTACAAAAACGAGCACGCATTAAACACAGTTTTGACAGCAGGAAAGCTCTGATAGCATTTGTAGGCCTATGTTTCACATGATGTGAAGGACGGTAGATGGTTGCTCAAGTTTTACCAACTTCTTGCGGCAACAATACATATCCCCCTGGATCACAATAGTGATCCGCGCGACCATTGCAGAGATAAGGATGTTTCAAACAGTATTTACGGCTAAAATTCAAAGATACTAATAATAATAGATTTTGAGAACAATCTTTAAAAAATTATTTGTGTTTGATTTAAATTTATCGCCTTGTTTAGCAGTTAGGATGAGACGTGAACCTACAGGTTATCTTGTAATTTAACCACATTAGCTCCTGCCAGGAGCTGAACCCTGAACTCCCCTCGGCAAGGACGGATATGGTAATCATACGTGTGTATCCATGAGGAAGCTCTAGATGTTTAACCTATTGTCACTCGCGCTGTTGGAAAAAAGCAAACAGGTGAGTAAAAACTAATGATTTTTACGAATGGGGTCGCATTAGCGGAGTCACCCTCACTGCTATTCCTCAAGTGGTTCCTTCCCCTCTTTCGCCCTAAAGCTCGCTGACGTGCTGCAATTGTAGTAGCTTCCAGTACAGGTTGAGGAAATAGTTTCGTCTGCGTTTGCTTTTTTCAAACGCTCGAGTAGTTCCGTGATAACACTAGCAACCATATATTTGTATGGAGTTTGAAATTTTCCAACGGGCGATCGTTAATGTGATAATTATTGTTTATGAGTGAAGGTTTGTTTTTCTAAGCAACGTCTCGCTTCTTGAATAGAAGTGAGATAGAGAAGTGGCTTGACAATATTAATGATGAGTCTGATGTTAACTATCGAAAATTAGTGGCTGCTGAAAGTGATGCGGATTGAAGTAGTGAAAAAGTGAATGAAGATGATATTGATCATGATAGTGAAGCAGATAAGAACAGTGTAGATGCAGATTCAGATGCAAACAATATGGATGTGAATTACAGTTACAGTGAAATTATTGTTTTATTGGGAAAGACAGGAAAACAAAATGTAAATAGTAACTGGCAGCATCAGCAAAGACAAAGTGTAAAAACATTGTGAAAAAGATGCTAGAACCGAAGTTTACTGCTAAGGGTATCACTGAGTAAACAGTTTTTTTTTTTGGAAAATTTACCGATATAGCAGTGATTGATGAAATTGTAAAATGTACTAACAATTATTTGGAGAAATTACGAACAAGTTTCGGCGAAGAACGCACTGCAACTGTACAACAACTTCAGTAGCAAAATTAATGACTTTATTTCGACGTCTTTATTTGATTGCCAAAAGAAAGGAGCACGTGATGATGTACGATCACTGTGGACATGTGACGGAACAGGAATTCCAATCGTAAGAGCAGCAATGAGTTACACGAGCTTTTTACTGCTACTCAGGGCATTAGATTCGATGATGTCGAAAGCCGATCTCAGAGAAGAGATATTGACAAGCTATAGATATACCACATTGACTTGACACCTAGTTTTCTGTTCCAAGCGTTGCTACCGGGTGAAGGAATCCACTCCCTTTCGCCAAGACTCTCTCGTTTAGCAACAGCTGAACCCTTATTGGCTCAACGCGTGGATGTGTCGATGGTTTGAACTTTAGTTCGCATTTTTGCCACGGATCGAGACATTTTGACAGCACTATAGCAACAATTCCAAATATCCTAATTATTTACTCAACAATTGCATGCATTACTTCAAATAAGTTTACTAAATATATTGTTTGTATCTCAAAATGTCAATGTTGGAAAAAAGCAAACGCGCGAGTATTTATGTTACTAAATTTGGCGCGAGTGACAAAAGGTTAAAAGAAAATAACACTTTTCTTCAACTAATTTTTAAATGAAGATAGATTCAATCTACAGAAGAATAAATTTTGATAAAATAAATATATTCTTTGAGAAATACTAATTGAATACTCTCCTTAAATCTCTCTCTGTGCTTAAATCTCTTATCCCAGATATGACAGCTTTTCGAAGATACGTAGCTTTACAGCAATGTCAGTATTCCCGACTGTTATTAGTAGTATCTCTGAATCGTTCTTCTAACAATCCAATCAAAAATTTAAAGTTTGGTGATTGCCTTCAAGAAACAAGATATTTTTAACTAGATTGTGAATATATGTAGAACTTATACTTATACAATGGTCATTTCAAACCACTTTTGTCACTAAATAACCACTTGTATATAGTGCATGTGAAACTACAAGTGGCAGAGAAGATGTTTATCATAAGCTGATAGTTACAGTGATTTTTCTGTGTCTTAATTCCAGTTCGCTATTTGTGTGATTCATGGTAAGAGTGTTGTTGTGGCACAAATTTGCAGATGAGATTTACGTTAGGGATTCTAGACAAAACCTTAGTCAATGTTTATTTCATATTCTACACTAGATGTCATAAAGATATAAATATTATTTCATAGAAATGGAGCTTTTCCTACAGAAATGTAGTCTGTTACTCACTTTATCAAAACGGGTGACATTTAGCAAGAGAGTGGTTTATGTCATTTTGATTGACCCATCTCTGATATTTATGGACCGAATATCGTTAAAATTATACAGCCGAATATTTTTTTCTGATAGCTTTTACTTAACTGTTATTAACTTATTTGAGAAGAACACAATTAGAAGGACACAACTATACTACTATATAATTCCAGTGATTGTATTTAAGTTGCATAGAATAGTTTTAATACATTTTCGAAATCTAACCTGACTCATTCCATGTACAGCCAGCCAGAAAAGTAATACCCCCTAAGCGCTATAATTCCATTACTTGGGGTCCAGGTATTTATCGGTTGTGGGAACGCCTACACAGATGCAACAAAATTTACACATAACTTTCCTCAGCATTGAAAGCAGTTGGTAGTTCTGATCCAGCCGTTTATGCAGGTAAAATTGTAAAGTAGATGAGTAACGAAACAGTTCGCCATTCTAAGGTCAATCTCTATTATTCGGATCGTGTGTTCCAAAGAACACCATATATTAGTCATAATATTGCGGTGTATGTAATGTAGTTTTCTTTATATACTGTATGTTTAGAGAAATAAAATACTGACCACTTATTTATCAGGAAATGCTTGAAAGTAGCTGAATATATATTATCTAGAACAACTGCTGGAAATAAGTTTGTAAATGATTGCCGCCATTGAGAAATCTTCCCCAATTCTCCTCATTCCAACATCATTTTCTTTCTGGAGGCGAGAAGAACTTTCTTGTCACACTGAGTATATACTGAAATTGAAATTGAAACATTTCAAAAAACTTTCAACCTTATTGGTATTCGAACTCGGGTACACCGAGAAGAAGCTGAATATGCTAACCACTTACTTACCGCGTAACTTCATCTTCCATGTAAACTTTTATCTAGTTAAAATCGTTCCATGTAAGACTACAAAATACTAATGGTTGTACAAGAAGACGTTCCTTATGAGTGTCACAACGACTTACTCGAGATCTCCTTGTTTAACTCAAAACCAAGTTATATAGACGTTCCTTAATGAGGAAAATATCACGAAACATTCTTCAAGTTGAGGCTAACTCATCGTTTTTAATTACTCCCGATTTACATTACTACTGTTCTTTCTCATCGTAACTGCTAATTTCCAAAGAAGAGCCGGCAGAATTTACACCGATACCAAGAGTTTCAGTATTCTCGCGTTACCCTAGCCAGCTGTTTGAAGTTGGTCATGTAAAATATACAGAAAAATTTGGGCAAGAGAACAGAACCATAACCAACCCCTTGCGGGGCTGCTAACCGGTTGGCACTACTACTACTACTACTACTACTATTATTATTATTATTATTATTATTATTATTAATAATAATAATAATAATAATACTTTTACTATGGATCAGTATAGAAAAACTGCTTATTTTAATGAAAAAATATTATGAAAATTTGAAAAGAAATAATCGGTAAATCACTTTTTTGAATATAATTTTCTATCCTATTTTAATAAAAAAACTGTTATGAAAATTAAGGAAAGTAAATTATACTCGGGCCAGTTTTGAACCCACGCCAAAAACGACTTTCATTACTAGCATGTTGCGTTAGTGCGCGCAGCCACGAGGGCCAACAGTAGTTTCCCCTATTTTCCCTTATAAGTAGGTCATGACTGTTGATGTCCTCTCTGTATGGTCCAATGAGATCAGAGGATATCTGAAATTCTCAGAATCCGCCAAAACGCAAGTCGGCAGACGGACAGATAGCCAGGATTTTGTAATAGCTGTGGTCCGTGACGAAATATTTAAGTTATCACACCAAAGGCTGGGTCATTCTAAACTATTTAACTGATAAAATATTATGCTTCGTTTAGCCAGGACTTTGTAATGGGGGGAGGGTGTGACATGAAATATCATGGTTACCTAAAGAGGCTCGATCAATCAAAACTATTTTACTGACAACGTACCTACATTGGTTTGTTAGGAGAATGAAACGAGGATTTGTTAGTAAGTACTTTAGTAACAAACTGAAGAAATGTCGAGTAAAAGTATAATTTAAAAAAAATCGGTTCTTCTTGTCTTTTCTTCTTCCTTTTCATGTCTTCGTTTAATGCCATTAGGGATAGCAACGAGATCTCTTTCGGTAGTGAAGACATCCTGCCAGGAAATGAATTAGTGATGCCGCGAAATTGAAAATTTCTTTAACAAGTTTCATTGGAATCTACGTTGCCGATCTCATATTATTAGTGATTATTGGTATTTCTTAAACTCTACTTGAGAGTCTATCTGATCGTCATTTGTAGTCCATAGGATCAGAATGGAGCTAGATGGAATTCGGAATGCTCCGTTACAATAATATCCATTTTTAATATCAATCTTTCCTCTTCCCTCATACAAAGCTCCCCATAAGAAAGAGTAACCAAAGGCGTGCTGTAGCTTTATATTTTTAACGTTGATTCTGCTTTTTCTCGTTCCTTTTGGTTTCATCTTTACTTACTTTTTGTCATTTCTGTTCTTGAAGGAGGAGAGTCAGGATCCCCGGACCAACCCCTTGGTTACGTGCCTGGAGCAGGCATTATTTTGGCATTCTATGAATTGCATGAACGCGTGTAGAAAAAGAAATCTCTATTTTTATCTACCGTAAGTACTAATTCATTGTTTTGTCTTTGCATGAGGAATTTGTAGTAATCTGATAAATTATGAAACTCGAAAGGTAGAGACACGGTTCGAATCCCGTTGTGGTAGTGAAGTAACTTAGATTTATTCTGTGGAGGAGCAAGCATAAATACTCGTATTTACGCTCCCTTGAAAAGGTCGTTTTCCTGATTCTTCGTCCCTCCTTTTTCACCATTCTCTTACTCTATGGGCGTCCGGAATCTGTGGGCCCTCCCGCACAGCAAGGTCTGCGAGGTCGTTAGTTACGCCTCTGGATACGTTCCATACACGACAAATTAATTACTGGGGCTATATTGACAAATCGGACAATAATATACGAATTATACGAATAATATTTCTGTGGCCCCTAGTAATAGACATTTGTTTTACTGAAATGGTCCCATGATTCATTTTTGTTTTCTTTTTACGTTTTGTGTGCTGTTTTGTTTATGTAATGTAGTGAAACTGTTTGATACTTCACTTATAATTTGATGTTCGTATCATATATGGAGTAAGAAAGTTTTGTCTTAAAATGAGCCCCCTTGAACTGCGGGGAGTTTCACTGGGAACAGTGGCCCCCTGCCACACATGTTACGGCCCTGTGTCGTGGCAATCATTGATTTCTTAATTGGAAGGTATTGTTTACGTAGTTAATTTTGTAATTCTGTTATTCCTTTCTTCTTCTTCTTCTTCTTCTTCTTCTTCTTCTTCTTATTCTTATTCTTATTCTTATTATTATTATTATTATTATTATTTTATTTTATTGAAAAGTCGAGACTTGGCTACATATTTTATATTTTATGAATTTTCTAATTGGATTTCAATTCTCTGGGTTCAATAATCAACACATTGTACTTTATGGGGTTTGTGAGAGGGAAATACTATCCTGTTGCTTTTCATTTGTTTACTTGCACGCTCCACTAAGAATGGATACTATATTTCACCTTTCTATATCTACAGGAAGTACCGTTAAAGTTTTGATGATCATAAGGGAGTAAGTGAATAAGTAATGAGATCAATAAAATTTGCATATTCACAACTTTTAAAGTAGCAGATTGTCGGAAAAGTGATGACGTATTTCGGTAAAATATCACAAGTGATGATTTGCGTATATACTAGAGTTGTCGGATCATACAGTAGTTATGTCATGAATAGCTTAAATGTTGAGCGTTTTGTGTATTAATATTGCTCTTTGTTTGGTTTGCTTTTACACATTTGATCACAGATGGCGTGGGTCGATGAAAACTTGACCCAAGACCCACCACCCACAGTGACCCACTCTGAACAATGATCCACCAACCACCGTGGCCCACTCTGATCCATTACATACCATGACCCTCTCCGACTTTCCACACCCTAAACCACACCGTCATCAACTTTGACACATGATCCACGGACTCTTCTTTACGGACTAAATTGTTTATACTTGTAATAAAATCAGTTTGTCAAATTCTAACTAATCGGAGTTCGAATTTCTACTGTCAAACGTTTAAGCACCGCTCTGTTACAATAAAGTTGGATCTGACCTTTACGATATGAAATGGTAAAGTGTTTGTTACGTGCAAAATTACGATGAATTTTAAATAAATTAACATATACTAATTATTTCCTTATTAAATTATGGATACTTTTGAGTGGAAAGACTGATGAAATTGAAAGTCCCAAATCAAGGTAAGAAGACAACATACAGAAGCTTACATCACAAATTTATGTCTATTTTTCTCACAACTTGATGGGTTGATTACCCTACGATCAAAGCTCTCCATATAATAAACAACCTTCAGCAATTACAAGATGTATTTTTAAGCGTGTGGTAAGGATATATTTATACATGATGTGAAGCACTGTATATTTTGTTGAATGGATTTTTAGTTTAACGTCCCTTTCTGCAGCGAGGCTATAGGAGACGTGGACATACCCCATGCCCTAAAGGTCGCGAACACCAAGTGGCCCATTTGCGAGTAAACGTCGATCGTCAATATAGTGACGAGTCAAAGGTTTTCGTCGACTCGAGACAGATATCTCGAATCGGAATATTGAAGTTACCACCGCGTAGCAGAGAGGACTTCGTCTTGATCAGCGCTCCTTGGATTCGTCCCGAAGGATCGCGAAGGGACCAACACGAACTATTGCCAATCACGTGCATGCCGTTATTATTATGTATTATTTTTTCCTGACGAATGTCTTCTAAAGTGAGCGCCGGGGATCAAGAATAACCTCTGTCTCAACATCATGAAGTGAAAAATCTTGAGGTAAGTGCGATAATTGTATGAATGTAGCTGGCAACTGTCGTCGATTATTAGAAAGTGTGTATGGGTGAACTATGAAATAAAGTAAATATACACTCGTCATTTTGTTTTAAAATTACATGGCGAGCGCACTTTATCTTATCGCAAACAGTTATCCTCTCATATATACGGTTAAAGGAGCATTCTGATTGACCAAATTAGAAAGATCTCAACGATTTATCCCTTTACAACCGATATTTTCTTCATCGCCTCCGTTTCGAAATCGGAAGAACACCCACCCACCGTGGTGAAGGTAGGTGGTTCGACCCACCTCCGAGGTACTTTCTTAAAGGGTTTTAGTCTCACCTTTTTGTAAACAAATGGCACATTTAAGTGATTTCACATAGTTTAGGGAATTAATTTTGTGGTTCATTGGCGTGTTGCCGTGTCTCTGGTTCGCTGGTTGTATAATTTTCAAAAGGGAAGAGGGACCACCGCGGATCGTCTCCGTGGAGCGCCAATTTTTCACGAGTTGTCGCTAGTTCTCATCGGTTGTCCACCGACGCTTACGGCATGAAGTATGGGTTAACGTGAATCCGAACCACACGAGCTCCCGCCGGGAATCGAAATCGGCCGATCTTTTTCGATAATTTTTAAAAACTAACCCATTATGAATTTACCATATGTGGAAAGTGCACCTCTTCCCATAAAGGAAAATGTTAAAAAATGCTACGATCCCTCTGTTCATTTTCAATAAATAGTTAATTTACTGAATTTCAGCTGCGTAAATTTAACGGCTTGTGAGACTCACTTTTTCGCAAATATTCTGATCTGCACTATCCCTTAGTATATAATTATAATGAAAGCAATATGATAACATCACAGTTTCGATTAAGACCTAATTATATACCTAAAGCCATTTAATTTGACTGAAATTTAAACGTGATGATTAGGCACAAACAGTTACATTCACTTTTTATAGAATAATTTACATATTACAGTGATCCAAAAATGTATTGTTTCCAGTAGTAAGCAACCTCTAAAGCTCACAGGCTGTGTGTCTCGAAAGTCAAGTAGTAGTATAACTCCTATTGCTGTTATTACAATTAGAAATATCAATATCCAAAAAGGAAATATCAATATCAATACTCATCTCAGGTAAGTAAACAGAAACAAATGAAAAAGGGAAATGGAGACCTTGTAAAAAAGCGTACACAAATGGACCAGTGCTCAGAAGCTTATTTTTAAATCATGCCCGAGCCTGCTGATAGCAGCAAACTGCGCCGTTCTGGTAACTTGGAGTTATCGGTTTCTCGCCACATAGCAGAAATATATCAAAAATGAAGTGTCAGTTACTGGCGGTCTTTGTGGTCGAAAGCAGTAGTTCCCTTGAACCCCCTCGAATGGGGCCCCTCGAACGGCGGGGACAGTAGCCCCCTGCCCCCCACAAGTTATTGCTCAACCGATGGCGTAGCCTCAAGTTGAAGAACTTTTCATGATATTTTCCTCATTGAAGAACATCTATATAACTTGTTTATCAGTTAAACAAGTAAATCTCGAGTAAGACATTAAGACACTCACACAATTTGCTTATATTTTTTTGTTTCTTTTTTGTATTCTGTTTATAATTGTTTGTTTTTGTTATATTAGAGTATCTTGTTTATATTTTTCTATGAAACGATTTTAACTGGGTATTAGTTTGGTTGGAAGACTACTCAATGACGCGGTAGGTGAGTGGTCAGTTCACATCAAGCCGCCGTCCAGACAACACGGGTGCTCTGGTGCTTACACAGTATATTATAGCCTATAGTATAGTGGATCATATATACGTTAAGTGTATTTCGTTGCTTTCATTTCTGTATCGAAGCAATTCTACTGAATTAGGAGTATACTCCGTACCCTAAATTAATGCCGTTTCGGCGTAGTGTCGGTGTATCAGTGCAAAAGTGAGTATGAATATAAAAAAGATCTTCAATTTAAACTGGAATTTGACAAGAAGTTCCGTGCAGTTCGACAAGTCCCCCTGGAAAATCTACCATTGGATGAACTCCACTTTCCCAAGTATCTTTGATCACATCAGTGCCTCGTCCAAAACAGGTGTCCGACACAGATACCTAAGGTATTGGTCTTCAAGGTCAATGGATACGAACTCACCCCAAGTAGTGTGGTGTGTGCTTCCTTTTCGTTTTGTTTTTTTACTTTCTCTACGTCACGTGTGTACAGTAAAAGTGCCCTCCGACTCTAATAGTGCAAGTGTGCAGAGTGGAATAGCGCTAGCTATCACTTCTCCTACAAACAGGAAATCCTTGAGTGTTAGTTGTGTTTAAATCTACCGTTGACGTACGTGTTTATTTTAACTGCAGCACTTAACCTATTCATTAACTTCTATCATGGATTTTGTAAGTTATTTTTTGCTTCCCTTCTTAGTTTTAAGACTCATATTAAATTTTAGTAGAACAAACTTACGTAGAACTCGACATTGCACAGAAGTGTTAGACTACGAAATTTTCCTCCATATGACTGTGATAAACTCTTGATTGTTTCTCACGATAAATTTAAATCGCGCAAGTAGTGAGGATAAAAAAAGCATATTGAAAACAATTTCTCATATTCCATAAGCCGCATGTAGTTTATGTGCAAGAACTTATACATGATTCATTTCACAATATGCTGGACTATAATTTGTTTGGTAATTTGGGACCCATCACTGGAGCAGGGAAGTTTATCAGAAAAGGATTGAGTCATACCAATCCCCTGACGGACGTATTATTCATTGTGTCATACAGGGGCCCCTGGTCGTCGGACTATATTCTCCTTCTGGCTATACAACTAAGAAGGAACGGATTGAATTTTATGGCCAATGGTTGCCACAATTCCTACCTCCTCATATTTCTCGTATAGAAATCATGGCTGATTGAAATACCACTGAAACCAGCGCAGATTCAATTACCCCCCTTGTCCTGCATTTTTGGAATTTTTGCGGGCTTATCACTTAAGGGATCTAGTCATTATTTCCAATTCACCGAGGATCTATACCCATTGTGTTTCACATTCGAAAAGTAGGATTGACAATATATATGTCACCCCTGACTTATTTCACACTATTATTGACGTGCAGACTATTATACCATCTTTCACGGATCATGCAGCGATCAAGCTCCACATAAAAACAGATCAACTCCTGCCAGCCCTAAATACATCTCTACCTCAACACGACGGTTATCGGGAGGAACTGGCAAAACAATATTTCTATTGGGAACGGATGCAACAATATTTTCCAGATCTCGCCTTTTGGTGTACGACATTTCTTAAACCTAAGATCACTCGGTTCATCCAAGGTAAAGGACGCGAAACCCGACACGAACGACACTTGATGTTTGAATTCCTTTATCAGGCATTGCGTCAGGTATGGTGTACGGACCCACTATACAAAAAAATCGCACCGTGCAACAGCTCAAACTACGACTACAAAATCTCCAATCTTCCACACTCCTGCCTTCTTTTATTAATGAGACCACATATTATAGGTTTGACCAGGAAACTGTCACTATTTACCAAGTTGCACGTCTATTGCACCGGCGGAAACAGTCTACAATAGTAGCTTTGCGTCTCCCGAATGATGATATCACTAGTGATTCGATTTAGATCCTAAAAGTTTTCCGAGAATATAACTATAAAATTGTACAACTCTGATGTTCTGGCACGAATGTTACAACTCAGTTTTTGTTGCTTATTCCCATACTGATTACGGAGGAAGAGGGTCGTGATCTCATGTGGCCCATAACTTCTCAGGAAATATGGATGGCCCTCCAGGCAACAAAAGGAAAGGGCACGCCAGGATATGAAGGTCTGCGATACGAGTTTTATAAACAATACTGGACCTTTCTTTCAGATATTCTAGTCAAGTTGTTTAATACATATTTAACGGGATGCCCCATCCGCGGTAACGTTGGAATCACAATATTCCTCCCTAAATGCGCCACTTCCCAGACTGTACAGGAGTACAGACCCATCACTTTACTGCCTACTGATTTGAAACTGTTCAAAAAAATCTGACGGCACGTTTAAAAACCATATTACAAAAGTATATTAGTCCATATCAGGCAGCCACCCACCCCAAATATAACATCCATTATGTGTTACATTCGTTACGGGATTTTATAGCGTATGTGCAAACTCGGGGCATTAAAGCCGGGGTCCTTCGCTACAGATTATTCTTCCGCATATGACTGCGTTGATCACGGGTTTCTTCTTCAAACTTTAGACGCCTGGGGATTTCCTCCTGCATTTCAAGAAGTCATAAGACAACTCTATCAATCGGCTTAATGTGGAGTTCAGATCAATAGTCATCTTTCCGAACCATTTGCTCTGAAACGTGGATTAAGCCAAGGCGATAGCGTCCCAACGAGCCTCCTTGTGAAAGCTCTAGATACCTATATCCTGGCTCTGCCTCAGATTACCTCTGCCGGTATACCGGAATACCATCAAATACACGTCTTTGGATTTGCGGATGACGTAAACTTAATTAGAACTAAGCCCGAAGATATGCTCTCCGCCATCCCCATAACTAACGAGTTCACCCATTGCTCCAGCTTGGCATACAATAAACAAAAGACAAAACTCCTGTCATTTCACGGATTATCTCTACCCTCATTACTTGATTCACGCTTTCACATTCCTATGGTTGATGCTTTAACAGTTAACGGCATAACTTTTCATAGCGATGCACACAAACAAATGGATGCTGTCTGGCGTCTTATCGTTCATCAGATTAAGCAGATGCTATACTTACAACGGTTCTGCTGTCTGCATATAATACATAAGATTCAATATCTTAACCAGTATGTTGCTGCTAAACTTTGGTATTACGCGCGCACTTTTCCCTCCCTTCTGTTTACGCTCGCCAAATTGAATCTTCATTTATGTGATTTTTGGCAAGGCTACTTCTTCCGCGAACGCCGCAACACTATTTTTCTTCCTCGCAGCGAAGGGGGCCTTGGACTCGTAAACATTCGTCTTAAAAGTCAAGTATTATACATGCTAGATGCGTATCAAGACGCCGAACCACATGGACTATATACGGATGTGGATCGAATGTTTCTAGCGCGAATACTTTCAACCAAGGAATCCGCCTTTCTGCAGATTTGGCAACTTATTTCCTACATATGTCGCCAATCTTGTTCAAGCATGGACATATTCCGGTGAGCTTGCCTCATATACTCCCCAAACCTTATACCGGCAATTGTGGAGAGCGTCCCTTGTAGATGTGTGAGTTCGGGTAGAGGATATGTTCCCCAATAAACAATGGCGCCAAATTCGGCAAAATCTACGAACGAATATCCTGCCTTTGCACAAGAGCAGTATGGACGACCATAGTTCATCAACTGCCTGCCACACAAGAAAGACTTCTGCGCATTGGACATACCACAACCCTCACCTGCCAATATTGTGGCCACTCCGCCACACTACAACATCGCTACATGTCATTTTCAGGGGCCGATATTATTTGGAACCTCCTCCTTCGTATGTTGAGCTTGATCTGCCGTACACCTGTTCCTTTATTTACCGTAGACCTCCTTTTCTTTCCTGCATTTCAGTATTACCCAAAAACCAAACATAATACGGTCCTCTGGTTAGTTGGTACCACATTGTTATATGTTCATCGTTCCATGCCGTTGAAAGATAAATGCTTATATTTTGACTTTTTACAACGGGAACGCCGCAAATATTTTTCAGTCGATCTAGAAAGACAGTCTTTCAGTGGCTTTTTGAAAGCAGCTCAGTTCCACGTGGCGGGAAGGACCGGGAGGCTATGAGTTGTGCGTGTGAACATTTTCCCTGTTGTGATAAATAGCTATCATCATCGTCCAGACGAGTAAGTTTGCTCAGAACCACATCTTGGAAATTCTTCCCAGTGGTCGGTCCTAGATTACACCTATATTGTATCTACGTAATTTTTCTATGTAATATTAATGACAGTATAATAAACACTAAAGTGTTTAGCGCGCTGAACTTCTATTTTGTGGACCCTGGTTCGAATCCCGGCCAGGCTGGAAGTTTCTCAAGTCTTTCTGTTTCAGTTTCAATCCATACTCAGTGTGACATGCAGGATCTTCTCCCCTCCAGAAAGCAAAAGATGTTGGAATGAGGAGAATTGGGGAAGATCTCTCACTGGATGCATTCATTTACAAAGTTATTTCCAGCAGTTGTTCCTGATTTGATATTTTCGTCTAATTTCAAGCATTTTCTGATTCATGTATGATCAGTGTTTTTATTTCTTTGAATAAACAGTATATAATGAAATAATACATTACATACGCAGCGATATTGAGATTAACATATGATGTTTATTGGGCAACACGCTCTGAACCAGAGAGATTGATCTCAGAATGGTGTAATGTTTCGTGCGTCATCTACTCACAATTTTACTTGCATAATGACTTGACTCAGTGCTACCAACTGCTGTCAGTGCCGAGAAAAGTTAAGTGTAAGTTGGGTTGTATGTGTCAAGGTGTTCTTACAACTGCAAAAGACCTGGAAACCAAGTAATGGAATTTAAGCGCTTAGGGTGGAATTACTTTTGTGGCATCCAAAATATTTTTACATTTACTCAGTTTGTTATATACTGCATCATTCCTCCACGTTGATGACTGCTTTATTTCATTTGTTCAAGATTTATTACAATGAGAAAAAAATTCTGTTGGTATCACACACATTTGTATTGGGCACCATAGCATAAAAGCCAGATACCAAATCCTTACTATTTAATTTATTTAGTATTTTGCACAAGAACTCTTAAAAAAGAACAGAGCATTTCCGTAATAGAGTTAGGATCAGTTAAATTTTATTAAACAAAATACTATTATTATGTGTGTTCTCTTGTATACCAGAAGCCGCAGAAATTAATTTTGTACTTTTATGTTTTAATAGAGCCTTTGTTCGTGAGGGAATTCCATACATTAAATACATATTGCAATTTTGAAGTAGCAAATGAAAATGAAATTTCAGTAAACTATTCGATTTATTATATCCCCTTCCCATTTTCGAAATAAATTCAAGATTCGTGTTTGGGTCATTTACAATTTGCTTTATATGATGCTCAATTATACTACCCGTGAGCGTTGAGCTCAGACTCTGTCATTACTGATCCAAACATAATACTAAGTCCCTCAATGTAATACTATCAATGAGATCCAGATGTGTCTGATAAAATAAAGCAAGAACTTTAACAGTCCATGGCAACAGTCTTGTCATCTCATAGATAAATATTAACGCTGAAAAAGATATAATCTTAAATTGAAGCACTTGATTAAAAGACTGACTATTTTCATTTAACATGTAGTTACCCAATTTTAAAGTTAATTTTATTATACTGAATGTAAGTATTCCAATCCTACTTCAGTATTTCGGAAATTGTATTTGAAGAGTTACTCTGGAAATAACTTTTGATTCGTATCTCAAAGCCTGACTCTTACTGGAACATTAAAGTTTCCATAAGTATCTATCGAACGGAATAAAATACAAGCACCGTTTTGGTAAAGAGCACGTCGTTGTTGAAATACTGATACCACAGAAAATCGTCAAAACTAGGTTGGTACTGATGAATGGGACAAAATTACCACAGTTGTCAGTAAATAACCACTAACAAATTTTCTGAAAGTGCATAATGACCATTTTTGGGAAGTGAAATGCCCATTAAAGGGTGTTGTGTCCATCAACAACTATGCAAGTATTTGCTTAGTTCTTTAAATATGTATTGTTTTCTAGGTGATATAGATTTTATTCATTGCATTTTTTGTTTTTTCTCAGATTAATCAAATACACAAATGTGTCAAACTGACGTCGATAAACAATAATAACCCTTTTGATATATGTATAATTTGAAAAAAATATTCTGTATATAGCATAATTTTCTAGTGGATCTGGTGATCATCTTTCATTATAGTGTTCTAAATTCATCGTTACTAAATTCTCCAGCGTTATAGAAATGCTATCACGCACTGTAAAATTTGATACATTAGAAACGCCTAACAGGTACATGATGTTTGTTACTTGTTTAAATCGGCGTGTGATTATGAAACCATACACTATTTGAGTCGTTCTTGCACTCACTGGAAAACGTGAAATATATTAATTTTTATTTGCATATATTGTTATTTTAGACTATTCCCATAATGTCCACCGACTTCGACTTTATAAAATTTGAGAAATAAATATCACTTTTTATTTTGTGGTGAATTTGAAGGCATTTTGTTATACTACCATTAAGAAATCCTATACATCATATTACGAATCAATCATTATGGAACAATTTCATATGTTACACGCAGCAGTGGTACCAATCTTTGAAAGTTTCATTTACAACTTTTTTCCCTTTTCTTTTTTAATTTATTTTGTGAGTAATGATGCATTCAGTATAAAGGTACAACAAGATTCTCTCTCTCTCTCTCTCTCTCTCTCTGTGTGTGTGTATGTGTGTGTGTGTTTCTAGTTTCCGGCGTAAGCGTGTGGATACGACCAGGTATACTTCCATGTGTACATATGCAGGGGTATGTGTGTGTGACGGGGTTATATGAAGTATTAATTGACATCACGTAGTGGAACTTATCGATATTAGTACGTACATACGTGAGGCCGTTACTGCACACAATAACTTTGAATGAATGATTTTTTTTAATTTTGTTTTTGCAATAAATAAGTAGAGTGATTCTCTCAAGGGAGTTCGTTAATGGAGGTGATATGCCAACTGGAAGTGGTAGATTTTAAACGGGTCATCTCCGGTTTTAAGGTTGATCACTATAGAGCGGAAATGGTAATAAATAGTAAGAAGCAGTTTTCTACATCGGATAAAGGGTATCAAGGATAACTTTCAACCTCATCCTTAACATCCTGGTAAAACCGGAATAAATAGAAATTAACCTAACTATGACTTCTGGCTTCAAACTAACCTACATACTGGGATAGGAAGAAGCTGTTTTATGAATTAATATAGTGTTGTGGGAATAAATATCGTCTTCTCTCTTAAATTTCTAATCAAGTCGGAAGCAGCAAAACTCAACTACTTTCCATTTTAGTGTTGATTACAACAGATTAAAATGATACTAAATAGTGAGAAGAGCTTTTCTGAAATCACTTAAATGTTCCAAGAAAATGTTCTATCTCGAGACTAATCTTTCTATTAAAACTTGAAGTGGTGGAAATAAATCGCTTCCGGTTATAACATTGAGCGCTATAGAATGGATAGCGAGAAGGCTTTTTTAGGCAATTCATTAAGTGCTCCATGAGTATATTCCATCGCGGCAGTAATCCCTCTACTCAAATCGGAAGTGAAATAAATATACTAGAACTTCTGCTTCCCAAACCACTACACAAAATATAACATGATCCTCTTTAAGATTTTATTATTATTAGAATCACGTAGTGGAACTTGTAATATCGTAATGTTAGTACGTACGTACATACATACGTCCGTTACTTTGTACGATAACATTTGAAAGGATGAGAATTTTGTAATTTTTTTTTGTTTTTTTTTTTGCAATAAGTAGATAGTGTGATTTTCTGGAGAGAGTTCAGTAATAGAAGTGATTCGACAAACAAAATGGTAGAAATGAGTAATTTCAGGTTTTAACGTTGATCAATAAAAAGCAAAATCGGTAATGGATAGCGAAAAGCTGTTCTCGGCAATCAATAATACGTTTCAAGGAAATCTCTCATCTTATTCTTAACATTCTAGTAAAACTGGAAATGGTAGAGATGATCCATTTCCGTTTTTAGCATTCATTACTAAAGAGCAAAAACGATAATAGATAACGAGATGTTTTCGGCAATCAATTAAACTTTTCAAAAACAACCTTCATCTTCACTTTTAACAAGCTAGTAAATTTTGAAAGTAACAGAACTGAGCCATTTCCGGTTTCAAAGTATACGGCAAGAACGGTATTAGATAGTAAGAAACAGTTTCCAGGGATCTATATAGCGTTTCAAAGACAACCTTTATCTTCACAATAACAATCTAGTAAAACCGAAAATGGTAAAAAATAATGAACTACTTCCGGTTTTGACTTTGATCGTTTTAACTATAAGATATAGGGATAAGCAGTTTTATGGAATTAATTTAAGGTTGTGGGAACAGGTAAGTTCTTAACTCTCTTAAACTCCAAACCGGAAGTAGCAAAGCCCAACTACTTCCGGTTTTAGTGTTGATCGCAATAGAGTAGTAAAGATAACAGATAAGGAGAAGCGGTTTTCTATAATCATTTAGTGTCCCAAGAATATTTTCTATCTCAACTCTAATCTTTAAACTAAAAGCAGAAGCGGCAGATATCAATCATATCCTGTTATAAATTGAGTGTTATAGATTGGAGAGCTAGAAGAGATTTTATGTAATTTATTAAGTACCCAAGAGTGTATTCCATCTCGGCAGTAATCTCTCTATTAATACCAAAAGTGAAAGAAATGCGACACAAATTCCGGTATCCGTATTAATTGGGAACATATTACGTCATCCTGTTTACGGTTTTTACTAGAGTTTATTTTTAAACTAAATACTAGCCGGATGTTTACTAAATTTTGAGAGCTACTAGCCCATTCTCTAAGGAATAAGTACTAGTATATTCTGTGGTCAAACTCGCCCAAGGGTGGACACGGGTTGCATTTCATGACGTATTTCTCGATAACTACTTAATTAGCTAGCAGCATTTTCTTTATTATTGTTGTCTAAATCGGAACAAAATTCGGTGGTGGGCAGCCCTCAACCTAATTAAGATCTCTACATTTGTTGGCCGAGCTTGGCCAAGTTTTGGGCTTGATTTGCGTGTGGTAATTTGTTTCTCGGTAATCTCTTGCCTGATCCAATCTAAAGGATTTGCCATTACCGAAAGCCGTTCGTCGATTTTGCTTTATAGTGTTCAACGTAAAACCGGAAATGGTTTATTTCTACCACCTTCGGTTGGTAACGAAAGGAGATGAAAGGTATTCTTGGAATGCTTAATCGATTTCAGAAAACAGTTTTAGTCTTATAATGGCCAACGTTAAAACTTGGATACGGTTGATTTCTACCACTTCCTGCTTATTGGCAGGTACTGGGACTAATGGAAGATGTGAGTGTGGGTGTGTGTTTTCTTAGGTTCTGGTCTGGAAATTCTTCTTTCACCTTTCTCGATCTTCAGCTTCCTCTTTTAATTCCCAATATTTGATTCCATTTTTCAAATCATCGACCAACAACATTCTTCTTCTTACTATTCCTTTCTTACCTTTCATCTCTTACTTTCAACTTTTCTCTTCCTCAGTAGGTTGAGAAGTGGCTAATATGTTTTAATCTGATTCCTTATAATTATTACCAGACTGCAGTTTCCTCCATCTATCTTTGAATACTATTTTTAAGAAATTGAATTATTATTATTATTATTATTATTATTATTATTATTATTATTATTATTATTATTATTATTATTATTATTATTATTATTATTGCGTCCAGGTTCTGTTATTCTTTTGACTGTTAGAGGAAAGGTTCACTTTTTCTACAGTCTCACTTTATCTATAATGGTACCTCGGTATTATACTACGGTAGGTCGTATTGCCACTTTTTTTTTCGGAACGAAATGTAATACTTGGCAAAAGTGGCCACACACATGGACATTACAAGTATAGAATTTTTCAAATCAGATAATATCTTCTGTGAGAACTATTGCCTCAAAGTTTCAAAATTTCACTGAAAATTACCAAAAATATCAAAATTGTTCATGAATTTTAGTTATGTTAAAGTAAACATATTTTTGGATTTATATCTGCCAGATGCTATGAAAACTGACATTCAAGTCTCAAAATGCCAGTTATATGCCCCAGAGGTGGGATAGGGGTACCTCCTCTGGGGCCCGAAAAAGGGGGCAAATTCAGTACAATCAAGCGTTTCTACAGCTATTTTCGTCTTTGCTTTTTCCTTCTACTGGTGGTTCATAGTGGTAGCAGAGCATCGTTATTTTTCACCATGACACTCCCACCCCTCCACCTCACAATACTGCAACGCCCTTCTGTCCCGATCTGCGTAACTCAGCGTCACTATCAGGAACGAGCCGGATACGCTTCAAATTAGGCGCCATTTCTCAAGCGCTATATTTAGTTACTGTTGCCTTCAGCTTATATGAATTGGCCGTTACAGATAATAGTTTGCTAAACACCATTTTCACAGAAAATTCTGTATTTCTTTTTTAAGACAGTCAATCTTATTTATTATATCACAAAAATGACTTCAGTGACAATGAAACAGACCTTGAAGAGAAAGCAGAGGAAAGCTCTTCTGAAGAAGAGACCAAACCCAGAGACAGAACATCTAAACCGAAGCTAGATTTGACTGAAACTGCTATGATTGCTCAGAGGTACAATGTAAACGAAAGGGCTGCGGCACATATAACATCAACTGTGCTTCAGTCAGCTTTCAAGACTGGAATTATAACTTTTCAACAATCTAGCAACATAACTCTGCTTTTATTGTAGACAGGAGCAAAATAAGGCATGCGAAACTTAAAGTTGCTCGGAATTTAAAAGAACATTCTAGAAATGATGATCCCATTAAAAGCCTATACTTTGATGGTCAAAGGGAAGACACTAAAATACACGCAGGCATCGTTACAGAAGAGCACTTATCACTTGTGGCTGAACCTAACTCTCAATACGTTGGTGACGTAACACCATCCTCTGGCTTTGGCCATGACGAGACCGCGGCTATTTTCGAGTACATCATGAACCAAACCGAAGGTGGCTTTGATGAATTTGAGGTTCTTGGATGTGATGGAACAAACACTAACACTGGTTGGAAGAGAGGTATTCGTCGAAAATTAAAGGAACTAACAGGCTATTTGTTTCTTGCATTTTAATGAACTGCCTTTCCGAGCTCTGTTCACGAATATTGGCGCTAGTTCAAGCCCCATTCTTACACAGGTCCCATAGGTTCAAACCTATATGACTGTGAAAAGCTTCCAATGGTGTAATTGAAACCAATATAATGTGACTTACCTCATCATAGTCAGAAGAGCTCAGAAAACTCATTAAAGACCTGGGATACTTATCTCAAGTCCCCCATTGCTAATGGTCCTTGTCACGTCTTTGAGAACTTTCACAGGTCTAGATACTTACCAAATGAATACCAGGCTGTAATCCGTTCATCCATTCAGACGAATGCATTTCTCGCACTCCCAGAGAATGTTCTTTTCGCCATGATAACTGATGGTCTACTTGCTGTCCGACAAGATGTATTACATAAGATTCTTAGTGCTCGAAAACACGAAGCAGAGAATCTTCATAACACTATTAGATATAACATCATTCCCAGACTGAATTTTGAGGCGAAAGATAACACTGAAATGATGTTTTGGGAAAGCACTGATGTTTCAATAACTGTACCAACAGTTCTAAAGACGGTATCAAACAAATAGCCCATGGACCAACTTTCACTTTCTAACAACACTGTGCCAGAATAGTCCTCCACCCGCACGATGGCAGTAGAACGGATAGTGAAATTAGTCACTGAAGCAGACTCCCGAGTATGTGGCAGTGATGCTAGGGACGGGATGATCAGGTCAACCTTACTTTCTAGGCAAGCTGTGTCTAAATTGCAATCAAAGTCCCAATTTGTGAAAATTGTTCCTGACAGTGACGAATTGGTTAATTCATCCATCCTTATATATGGTTGGTTGGTTGGGTAGGGCTGGCGGAGGAGCCTTAGGTGCAGCCACATCCACGTGGTAGACGCTTGAACAGGCTATATGACCAGGTGAGCGAGGACCTGCAAAACCGCTTTAATGAACTGATTTTGCCCCCTTTGCGGGCCCCAGAGGAGGCAGCCCTATCCCACCTCAGGGGAATATAACTGGCATTTTGAGACTTGAATGTCAGTTTTCATAGCATCTGGCATATATAAATCCAAAAATATGTTTATTTTAACATAACTAAAATTCATGAACAATTTTGGTATTTTTTGTAATTTTCAGCGAAATTATGAAACTTTGAGGCATTAGTTCTCACAGAAGATATTATCTGATTTAAAAAAAAAAATCTATACCTGTAATGTCCAAGTGGGTGGGCCACTTTTGCTAGGTATTACATTTTGTTCCGAAAAAAAAGTGGTAAAACGCTGCACCCTAGTATTATACTTAATGTTTAGTTAACTCAAGAAGAAGCGGATCTAGTAGTGTGAAGCCTCCATTTCATGTTAGCCTTCCGTCATCATTTAGTACTGTTCAGCGAGTGAATTTAGCAGAATTACAATTTTCGTATAGATTATTTGTAGTGTTATAAAGTAGGAAATGATACAAGACGCTGTGTTTTCTAAATTAAAGTTTTGGGATCCTCTAGGGCAATTCTTCCAACATTTTTAACAAGCGCCAACATTCTTAAAATCCTACATACTTCACCCACACCTCATTCGCACATGTCTTTGACCATTTCTGCAATGTTAGTTGCAGCATTGTATTATCAAATCATCAGTAATAGCAACAAAAATAATAATAATAATATTAATAATCTATACTGTACATAAGACAATATAAGTGAGTTACCAAGCCATAACTCTACAATTAGCAAGAATACTCGTTTTGAAGAAACGAAGGGATAAAGAAGGATTTTTGTAAATATGTGTCCTTCGGGGCGTAAATAGGATAGTGTATATTGCTAATCTCTGAAGTAAGGAAGATGAAACTAGGTATATAAACTAGTCATTAAAAATAACTGAATATGTTTCTCAGTTTCCTAAAATTCCGCACCTAAACAAGAAAGGAGTAATTCGTATAACATTAATTTTTCAACTGCTTTTATTTCATTTATTTTTAGAAAATGGTAAATGTAATAATTGTTTATATTGGAGACGTGAAATTTCCAAATTGAACTCAATTAAAAACAAACCAATACATGTTTAGCTTTTCCGAAAATTCTGTCCTAAGAGGAGGATGGAAGATATTGTCTACCTATTAAAATAGCTGCATTAATTTACTTATTTCTCCACATTCAAATCGGCGTTCGCTCTCTCATTACCATAGAATGTTCAAGGAGAATTACTGAACATATTTAAAACTACTCTAGAGCATGGTTTCATCATATCACTTTCACTGAAATTCCTATCCTAAGGGGAGGGGTCAACGTCTAAAATATTTGATAAAGATACAGTATCTTACAAATCTCTCATGTATAAAGATGAAATTTAATATAAAAACAAGTAGACACGGAACCCAGCGCTCTAGGAAATTCCACTTCCGTCTCATCTCATGAAAAATGATTGAGAATTTTAGAACATAGTTAGCACTTGACAGAAGCCATTTTTAAAATATGTCAGTTTCATTAAAATTCGCATAATAAGAGGGTGGAGGAGTTAATATATACGGCGAAAATTAAATATCTTCCAAGCCAAGTAGATGAGACCAGGTATATAAACTTTTTACTTAACGAGGTCACCATGTGGACATGCCCCAACGTTTCCGAAAATTCTGTTTTCAAAAGAGTTTACAGGGCCATTTCTAAAACTCTTAACTTGACGGTTTGTATTCACAAAATGACCGACATGGCAAAGTGTTTGAAAAGTCTGAAATGAATTTTTAGACACATTTAGCACGTGCGACATTTCTATTTTATCAACTCACTTTGAAAAAAAGAATTGTAAACCAGAAGGGAATTTAAATTTCTTGCAAAGAATAAATACTGGGTTTGAAAAGGGTGTAAAAGGGGAGGAAAATGACTACGAAAACTCCACCTTCACACAAGCCGTCAGAAAAGGAAATGAGGATCCTTGCCCAAGATAGGTACTAGGTTCGGACGGCTGTCCTTTGAAGAGAATGCACAATCATGTTTAATGAATAGAAGCAGTGTTTCTAAAAAAACCAAAAGAGACTGGGTGTGGGAAGAAGGTTAGGAAATTGAAATTATCGGCAATTTACAAAGGTAATTAAACGTGTAATGATTTGATTAGTGGAAAAATGATAAAAAGTAAAAAGATGAAAAATGAAATGAAATCTTTGAGTTTTACGTCCCACGGTTATGTCGATTAGGCTAAAGGAGACGGTGATGATGAGTAATGAATGAAATAGTGGAATGAAGAAAGTGCGAGGAAACGGTAGAACCCCGAGAAAACCCACGCACACTGTGTTTGTCCACCACAAAGTTCACTTGGCGGGGGCGGGGATCGAACCCGGGACCCCAAGCACCAGATGCGAACGCTCTACCACTGACCCACCGCGGCCCCAAAGTAGTAAGATGAGTACAAAGGTATATGACATGTACAAAGTAATAAATATGTTAAAGTAAAAAAATGTCGTGAAAAAAATTAATGTCACAATCGGGGAAAAGCCAAATCAGGAGAGAAGTATGACACATTAGGGTAATGGTCAAAATCGGGAGACAAATTCGAACAGGTAAAGAGAGCTGAAGGCCAAGATGGACAGGGCAAAAGGTAGAGAAAAGTAGGAGTGTAAAATGAAGAGAAAAAAGTGTTGAAAAAAGAAGGGAATATATGAACGTGGCAATGGAAAAAGAGTGTAAGTGTAATGTATATGTATAGAAACGCCCACTCAACTCTCGTCCTCACAGAGCACACAAAACACGATGCACTCGCCGTAACGGCCGCTGACGAAGTCCCTATACAGGAGTTATATAGTTACAATATACGTTGTGCCATAGTAGCGCTACAGGCGGAATGTGCGCGAACTACAAATGAATATGTTTCTTACAAATATCAGTCACTGTTGCACCCTCTTTACATTCTACACATCCTTTTTTCTCCCACTTTTTGACCTTGACAAGGAGAAGTACCAGGATTTACGAGTTCACAACCATAAACTGTTTGTGTACAGAGTAAATTTTCAGTTCTTCGAATGACTGTGCGCGCGAAGAACAAGGGTAATGATCGGACAGCCATATACGGCAGACAGAAACACCCGGTTGCAATTTTTAATGTAGAATACAAATATAGAGCCTTGACAATGCTGTGAGTGTATATATATACTAAAAGTGTATACAATTTTATATATATATATATATATATATATATACTTTTAGTTACATAATAGGGTAACAAGCATGATATATTTGGTTTCTTGTTTACTGAAGTTTAACTTTCAACGTCACACGAAATTAGTAAATTTAGTTAGTTTTTGACGGAAACTGAATTATTCTATGCACTCGGAGCCCTCCAATCTGGAAAGCAACCGAAGGCCATGCAGCAAACAAGCACATTTATTTAAACTAGGGATGGCCAATATCGCGTTACATACATACTTTTAAATCACTAATAGAATAAGAAATGATGGAATTTTGTTACCAATTTCGTTTTAAATACTTAAGCCCCTGAAAAGCAGCATGGAAAATTTTTCTTGTATTTTCTCCATGTTGATATTATTGTACTAGAAATAGTTCCTGTACTGGAATTGAATTTTTGGGGACAATTAGTGAGGTACAAAGCTGTTTATTCACGTAAAAATACTGGATATTTTTATTGACTGAAGCTGCAACTTGTTTCAATTACCTTTACGTCTGTATATGAAGTAAACAGGAAAGTTACATCAAATATATGCAAAGGAACCGCCTATGGGAATTGCATCGGAAAATGAATATTTTCTTGTTAAAATATTGGAATTCCACAGCTTGAAAAATTACTGAGCCTTCACAAACACACGTAATAGTTCAACTTAGTTTTGAAATTTAGAAATGTAATATTTTTATACTAGAAACAGACAACTTCGTGTACATTAAACATATTGACGACTCTAATACGCCTTGTGTAATACAACTTACGGAAGAAAACAAACGCAGTGCTTTCATTCTATAATACTATATTTCCTTCAGTTTACACAAGAGAATTAGAGGGTTGTGAATTACACAGTCAAATTGCAAAATAAATAAGTGATTAGATAAAAATGGAACAAGAGCATGTGTACTTTATTAAGTATTTAGTCTTTTGTTTTACTGGCAAATCCAGTAATAATTCTTCAATGTTTTGACAACAAACATATTCTGATTAATCTAAACATATTCTTATTGTGCAACAAATGTAAACACTCTATAAGTATTACTATAACATTCTGAATATAAACACTTTTTGTAATGCGGTTCTTTGAGGTATCGTAAAGTTTGCAGCATACGTTAATATAATATTACTTGCAAAAATTGTAAAAGTAAGTAGAAAAAATAAAACCTTCGAGCTATTTTTGATCATTTATAACAAGGGATATTTTCGCCTGCATAGTAACATTGTTTTCTCAAATAATTTATTTTTTGAGTGTTCATTGTTATTTCTATTCCTTAACGATTTTTTAAAATTATTTTCTGAACATTTCGAAGCTAGATAGAAAATATCATAAAAGTGTTCAACCACCCACTTTAAAATGTATATTTTTTCTCGAATAATTATGTATTCAAACTAATTTTATTCTTGGTTAATGTGCACCATGTACTACTTTACGACGAATCTAATCCATCTTTTGTAATTTCATATTGTTCTCTATATACCTAGTTTTTTCAGGATGCAAAAGTGAATTTAATTATTATGGTTTATTTTAAAAATGATTCACCATAAGAATACTATCATACTTTTGTGAACAAAAATTCATAAAACTTGAATAATATACTCTTTGTTTCCAATATTTTCTAAACAAATAAGAAATTTTATTTATAGATATTCTGAGACTATTTAATAATATTACTTGCTGGCAAAGCAATTTATCTTCTGCGACATGAATATTACAACATACATTTTGTTTAGTCTACTTAGTATCAACTGATGTGATTAGTCTATTTAGTATCAACTAGCAAACTAAGAAGTTTCAGATAACACACTTGTATTTCTTTTGCAAACATATGCTTTTCTGCATAAAAGTGTATTCCGATGTTGATATATAATAAATGACTGGAAAATTGTAACTCTATCATCGAGTGCTACAATATTTTTCTCACACGGCAGGGTCCCAAAAGTTGTAGCTAAAATCTGATTGCTGCATTGCACATCTGATAGAACATCCTGGGAAATGAACATGAGCAAAATTTAAGGTGTTATGGACCAGTAGGATAGGAGCTACGGGGCTTCAAAATTTGAATATAAAAACATTATATATTGGAATTATTTACATTTGAAGTAAATATCTTGAAAACCGTTAAAGCAATCAAAACAAAAGTTGCACAATATAATGAGAACAAAATGTGGTATCGAAAACCACAACAAGTGTTGCCATAGAGGAAGCAGTGTTACCAACTCAGCATAAAAATATTTTGTTTGATATAGCACCATACACAGGCGTGCACACACTTAAAATGCACTATTATCACAAAACATAACAGTGAAGTGTAGTGGTACAGCGTTGCACACTATTGGAGCTACATGTGCTGAAAATGTACAATGGAGAAGTCTGATATGTGTCAACAGAGAGTAATAAAGTAATGCACTAGAAACAAGTGAGGATTCTGAATTACATTTCTGTAGCCCCGATGATTAAGCAGACAACTCACGAAAACAAAATGATACACGTGGGGAAAGAAACACGTGTTTTCTAATTCTGTAAACTTGTTCTTGGTTATCTTACCAACACTTGGAAGAATACTTTCTTGGTTTCTGTCTTTCGTGTTAAGTGACATATTCTTTTACTTCTTCTCCTACATACAACATGATTATGTTTGTACACTGTAATATTGCCGTATTCAAATTGCAAAATATAACTATTTTATTACTACCTCATTTCGTTTTTAGTCGGCCGGGATAGCTGTGAGGTCTAGAAGGCTAGACAACCGACATATTAGGCATCGCGGGTTGCAATCCCGCATCGGACATGTTTTTGTTGTACTTTTCACCTAACATTTTGTTGTAATCTTTCTCTTTCATAGTGATTCGGATCCCACTTTACACTCTCATATAGATTCGGGGCTGACACAGGACGTAAAAGTGGCATCACTTAATTTCGCTTTTCAAATGCATCAATATTTTGTGACACTGCTGACATTTTGCTATGTTATACTATCTGTATTATGCATTTGAACTGAATTCGTAGTATGAGACCCAGATTCCCTTATTACCATCTGTTGCTACATATCAAACTTCTCCAATGTACATTTTCAGGGCATGTAGCACTGAAACCCCGTTTATGTTTAGTTATAATAGTGAATTTTAAATCTGTGTATACTTGTATATTGTGCTTTTTCAAACAAAATATTTTATGCTGAGTTGGCAATACTGATTCACCTATGGCAACACTGGTTCTGGTTTTAGATAACGCATTTTGCTGTCATTATATTGCGCAACTTTTCTTTTGATTGCTTTAACGGATTTCAAGATATTTACTTTAAACATACATAATTCCATTATATAATTTTTTGGATATTCAAATTTTGAAGCCCCGTAGCTCCTATCATTCTGGTCCATAGCACATTAAATTTTACTCATGTTCATTTCTAATGGTGTTCTATCAGAGTTGCTATGTGGCAATCACATTTTAGCGACAACTTGTGGGACCCTCGCATGTCAGTAAGCAAATGAGTAATAATCACATATTAATGACTATACAATAGTTTACAAAATTGTTATATAGGTGATATTAAAAAACTTGTATTGCCCGTAGGGTGTTATTAAACAAAACATCGTTTTTCGTCTAACGTTAGTCTGAATAATATAAGTGACACTTAATTTTCAATGTTCTTCATCTCTTTGGTTTTTTAAGAACTTGAAATTAAGTGAATAAATTAACGTATTATATCAATTTAAAAATGATTACTTCTCATGCAAGATTTCCCAATTAAAACTTAGTTTACCTTTCTAACATTAAGATTTTTTTTTTTAATTTGGCGAGTGTCAGGCAGCTCATGATTTAGAAGTTTATGCTATTGAGACTATAATTTCATTAAACCTCACATCATTTTATTAAAACTTTTGCTTACGGAGAACATAATATGGTATGTGGAAAATTTTTACTCGATTATTATAATAACGTAAATGTGTTCGTTTTTGATATGATTAGTAAATGCATACTTTCCCTTTTATGGAATGTGTAAACAAGTATTTATAATATTATGCTTAAAATAAATGATATGGCAGACAAGTGGAGCAAAAAGAAAACGGTTACAAAATAAATCAATTTGTACTAATCCCCAATTAGAATACGTAATTTGTTATGCTATTTAAATTGTTTGAGTGGAGACTTGACAGAGTGTATAGTCTAACTTACTCTGACTTTTAGTTTTTGAACTGCTACAGTAATTATTCCCCATAAACTTGTATAGGTGACTGTGCTGCACTTACAAATAATTTTAGTACTACATTAATTTTCCCTAGTTCTTGCTGATGCGACTTATTAGTTCAGTAACTCTTAGGTCGCAGACAATTGATTACATCACTCAAGTTAGTTCCTTACCGATCTTATGTTGAACCGTAAAACTGTAATAAGTCTTGCATTTGGAAAAGAATGTGGTTTGCGTTAAGTTCAGTAAAACAGAGTTTAACCTTATTTTCGTTAGTGTTTTCTTTTAGGGGACATCATTTTCAAAACACAAATTGGGTAATATACACAACGATGCAATATGTGTTAATGTAAGAACGACAAATTGAAAATCTTTGCTATATACACTTTTAAACAGCGTACATTGAATTAACGCAGATAACAAGGGCACTGCTAACACGACAATAAGACAAAGAATATAGAGCAGCAATATAGAAACTAAGAATATTAGGAAAATAACCATTCATTAGGGCTCCATTATTTTTTGTGTAGAGATATAGATGACACTGGAAGTGGTCAATTGGAGTCTGAAATTGAAATATTGGAAGAGGAACAGCTTCGTTGTAGCTTCGTATCCTTTGCAAGAAAGTATACCTTCTTCTCAACAGCAACAACATATATTTGTATTCTATCTAAGTGAAAGAAAACGTTTCATAACGCATCAAGTTATCTTAATTGGCAACCAACTTTCTATGCTTAGTTAGTTAATTTTAATAAAATATTGTAGCCATATGATATGTAACGAAATACTTACATTTATAATAACATATTTAGTAATGTACGTGTGATTTTCAGTAATGACTAAATATACCTACTTTCGGTTTACAAAAATAAAAACTTAACACTGTTAAGGTGACACATTCAATTCACCAATGCCAATGTGATAAATTCAAGGTATTCAGGACAGTAACTTCACATATGAAATACATTTGAACCAAGTTTAATACAATAATATAAAAAGATTTTTATTATCAGATTTAACTTCCTGTATTTTATTACCTCTATAAGAGACAAAGATGTATCTTCCGTCGGTTCATACCATTAATTTAACATCCCATTGACATACTTGTTTGTCCTTGTTCATTTTAAACTGAGCTCTATATTGTCATTCAGATACTTCAATGCACTACATTTATAAGCAGATATTAAAATAGTATTTCTACGAAGAAAATGTAAGCATGAATTTTATATTTTTTATATACTTGCTGAGCTGCAAATTCATGACCTTATGTTAAAATTTCTTTTTAGCCTACATGAAGTTACTGTCATTTCGTTTCATGTAAAGATAATTTTACATATTATTCAACATCACTGAGAGAATGAGATATTTACCTACCGACCACAATACTTTTTTTCATTAAAGTGAAATGTAAGTTTGACGACATCCTTAAACCTGCTTTATTCAACAATATCTGCTTAAATTAGAACATTCCCTATCATACCCACATATAAATTTAACATTATGGTTTCCTATATGTTATTTTTGATTCGCGCATTTGAAAGAATTTAGTCAGAATATTGGAAGCATATTTTACCTGCTTGTCTACAATGGATAAATTTAAATACCTATATCGTGACACATTCAATTCACGAATGCCAATGTGATAAACTCAAGGTATTCAGGACAGTAACTTCACATATGAAATACAGTTGAACCAAGTTTAATACAATAATATAAAAAGATTTTTATTATCAGATTTAACTTCCTGTATTGTATTACCTCTATAAGAGACAAAGATGTATCTTCCGTCGGTTCATACCATTAATTTAACATCCCATTGACATACTTGTTTGTCCTTGTTCATTTTAAACTGAGCTCTATATTGTCATTCAGATACTTCAATGCACTACATTTATAAGCAGATATTAAAATAGTATTTCTACGAAGAACCTGTAAGCATAAATTTTATATTTTCTATATATTTGCTGAGCTGCAAATTCATGACCTTATGTTAAAATTTCTTTTTAGCCTACATGAAGTTACTGTCATTTCGTTTCATGTAAAGATAATCTTACATATTATTCAATATCACTGAGAGAATGAGATATTTACCTACCGACCACAATACTTTTTTTTTTTCATTAAAGTGAAATGTAAGTTTGACGACATCCTTAAACCTGCTTTATTCAACATTATCTGCTTAAATTAGAACATTCCCTATCATACCCACATATAAATTTAACATTATGGTTTTCTATATGTTATTTTTGATTCGCGCATTTGAAAGAATTTAGTCAGAATATTGGAAGCATATTTTACGTGCTTGTCTAAAATGGATAAATTTAAATACGTATATCGTGAGCATCAACTACTTGCCAGCGTGTTCTTGTGACCGAGCAGGTGTTTCGCTCCTTATAGGACCAGACGGAACTATGTCTACAATTTTATTTTAGAAAATTTTCCCCCTTACCATTTTACTCCGCTTTACTTTACATATGACTTATTTTTTTTTACCTTATTTCCAAAAGATTCCAGTGCCAATACTTCCTTCCTTCATATTCTCCATTCGAGCGGCAATAATGAAGTTTCAATGGGAATATCTATAAAATAAGGACACTTTTTGCTTCGTTTTCATTACCTTTTAACTGTTCTACCACAAATGTTCAACATTGCACTTATATATTTCAGACTGAAATCCGTAGAAGTCTTTTCTCCAAATTTTCTTAATCCTCGTTTATATCTACCTACTTCTACAGTTAGCTTGTTTATGAAATTTCTTCACGAAGTTCCTAACTATTCCGGGACTTTCTTATTACTCGTAATAGTTACAAATTATGCTTAATTTACTTTCGTAATAGTTCCTAAACTAGCACGTAATTCCTTTCAATATTGTTAGCGGTCCCGACTTCTGATATGTTGTCCTTTTGTAATCTTTCCTACACTTACAGGCAACATATTAATTTCTTAACAAATGTTTTCAATTCTAAAATTTTTTTCGATAGCTTCATAGATTAAAATCCCGAAAGAATGAAAACACTCCACACCAAATAAGTAAATGAATATTGGTGTTGACTAAAACAACGCAATGGACTCTTCAAGTCATATAATATTGCAATCGTCTTCGGAACTAAATTAATACAAGAGCGCCATCTGCTGCAGCACTTGGTCAGCTAAAGGCACTGCCTTTCAGCTATATAATACGATGAACATCTAAGACACCAGCTTTGCTTGGGGAATTCTGTTATCTCTACAATTTATTTGGATAACCATTGTTACAGTACCATTTAAAACAACAAAGAGATCTGTATGATGCCAGCAGTCAATTCCTTGCAAGTTACGCAGTTTTTATCCCTAATCAACCACCAAATAATATTACCAATATTATATTATTTTCGGTAACAGTAACTAACAAAAATTGTCACAAAGGTTAAATTTACTTGCACTTGTTACAACATCCCAATATACTCATTCCAGATCTTGGGACTTTGTTCGACCCCTACGTCACTTCTTCTAAAGAAGAAGGGTTATGCAATGTAGAAATTGCAAAATCATATGTTAAATTACCTTATAACTAAGTGCTTATAAGAAGCTAATAACAAAAATATTTTGATGCTATATTTATTTCATCGACCGAATACAAATAATTTTTAATTCTTTCGTATTATTATTTCTAAATTTAGTTCTTATCCAATTTACTACGCAACAAGGAAAACGCAGGAACGCAGAGGTTTATAAAAATTGTAATATCATTCAGTTAATAAAACTGTCACTATGGTCTTTACCCCAAGTTGGTAGTAGTGTTCTTCGATTATCACTTCACATTTCATCCGGCAAAGTAAGTAGGTAATCAAACTTTAATTGCATTATATCATGATTCTAATTGGTATTTAGGTAATTAAGAACGATCCACTCTTCCTGAAGAATTGCGCAGTTGCTGAAGAGGATATTTATCATAAAATTCTTCCTAATACGATTATTATAACTCTCCCCGAAATAGTATTGAAATGATTGCAATAGCTTAACATTATTATGGAGTAAAGTAACAATTTTTTAACCCTTTCAGTGTGGGTGGCGAGTTAATGACAAGTTGTAGTAGCTAATTAGAAGCAACAAAGAATGCCGAAAATTTCATTGTGATTGCTTGAGAGGTTCAAAAGTTGTTAAAAGGTAACCAATTCCAAAGTTCTAAAGAAACCACACTTTTGCAGCGGTTCGCATCTGAAAATTACGCACTCAAGGGGTTAAGCAAGTAATTACAATATGTACATTTTGTCTCTTGCTTTACACTTTTCTGATCTTTGTCTTTGGGTTAGATTTCGACTACAATTTTTATCTTTACTTTTTATTAATGCTCAGTATTTAACTGTAGTTTCTTTCACAATCACATTATTTTATAGTTTATATTCTTCTGCACGCGGTAGGCGCCTCCATCGATCCCATTGTAAATCACCATTAAGTATTTTATTAGATCTTTAAGAAAGTTAAAAAATCACGTAAAAAACAGTAAAGTTCACTATTTTGTAGTACGGGATTGAGTAAGTAGAGTGTTATATATATGACATTCGCTATATTTTGGCACGTTACTGGTTTCATAATTGTTGAAAACGAATTTCTAGTATGAGCGATTGTTCTAATACTAAGTGTAATAACGATGTATGAAATATATAACTGTTAAATATATATTTGAGTATACTGAGTCAGAAGGTAATAAAGGTTCTGACGCCAAAGGACATGGACTGTTTTCCTATTTTATGATGTATTTGGTGCTTAAGGTATTTTAGAACGAAAGCTTTTTCTTGTACTAGAACGAAAGCTTTCTCTTTTACTCAATAAATTCGTCGTAGTTGAGTGTCACTATCTGAATGGAAAAATAGAAACCTACAATTCAAATGCTATGATGAATAGGCTACACTTCTCCACGGTTCATGACAAGATTTTGAAAGATGTACTTTACAAGGGAGTTGCTATTTTTATTATTATGAGTTCAATGAAAAGTTCTGGAAATATGTACATTCTTCCCAGTATTTTTGTGAAAAATCATGGTTTAAATATGTATATGTCTTGGAAGAAGTGGCTTTATATCCTCCACCAATTGAAAAAATTTAGTTTTGTCTAATTGTACTTTCAACTTTATTTATTTGTTTCCGTTTGACGAAATAACTACATCATTCAACATGGTACATCAAGTATAATATTAGATTTCTACCATAATTAAATTCTACTATTTCTTTAGGTACATAATTACTCCCTTAAGTGTCATCTTAAGTGTAAGGAAAGTATTATATTTTTATCTCCAATTTTCATCACATATTATTTATTTTACAATATTTTGTAGCATTATTATCGCCAATCATTGAAAGCATACTACACACACGATCACTATATTAACACCAATTCGATTCATGTAAGAACTCCTCCTTAACAAATGAAATATAGTTTAGTATTGTTTATTACATTGTATATTTTTCTTACATCCTGTCATCGATAACATTTACCTCTTAGTAATGACGTAAAACAAAACTTTTTTGGTATTGTGGATAATAGTATTATTTATATCCAATGTTTCATTTCTCCTTATTCGCTTTATGCAAGTAAATAAACTGTCTGGTCTCAGTAATAACAGTAATTTAACCAATTTATTTTCAACATATTTTTCTTGCTGCAAGACTATACATTTCCAATATCCTCCCCAATTAGAATTTTCTTATGTAATTATTTAGTTTTAGTTCTATTTATGTTGCCCAATTCCAAATATTATCTTGTTTATTTACAATATTTTAGGGAAATCAAGTTGAAAAACGCTATTTACGCTAGTTCGATTCTATGGTTGGGTAGCCAATTTGAGGCGTTCCTGGATGCGTACGTCAATTTGAAAAGTAATATTTACTCTAAATTGTATTCAGAGCTGACGTTAGGGGAAAGGAAAAAAATAAAAAAATGGGTCGCCGATATTATTCCTTTCATTACGCGATAAATATAGACCAGTGAGCACAACGCTATTTAACTCCAGACTCTTGCACACTAATGGCATCGTCGGTATGGAAAAAGAGGAAGATAAAAAAAATCATTTCAGAACAACACCACATACCTTGCAATCATGTTTATTTAACTCTCTTGTAATAACGTATAATATTGGAATTATCATTAACATTAGTGATCATGGACAGCTAAACTCAGTTGTCAAAAGGAAAAGAAACAAATCATATGTATTCAATCTTAAAAGATTCCAGAAAAACTTCTAGCGCCAACACAACTCAAAATGAGTAACAACAAATTTGAACAGTATCCTTAATAACAGTAAAAGAGTTGTTTACATTCCTCGACTAAATATTAGGACATAATCTTCGGTAGGCTGCATCACAGCTGGGAAATTACCAATTACATTACTGTTCACAAAACATATCACCGCAGAGGGAGTAAACATGTGGCTGCGTCGACCAACCTTCCTCCCCAAACACATAACGTTTCCACTACTTCCGCAACCAACTGTTAAGGGGATATTTCCCTCAGCACAACTTAACATTTAACAGCGGCGGTAATAATAATAATAATACTGTAGAAACATTATAGGACAAGATCAACCAGTAAATTAGACTCTACCCCTGACACCCTCACATCGGAAATGTGAGTACTAGCGTATGCCCACCGTCTTCGACGCGTCCTGCTAAACTAGTGAATAGCATTATAGCTAAGATATGACTTGAAGAAAACTAGAGGATTTACATAAAATTTGCAGTGTGGCAACTTAATACTTAGATCATGAAATATATAAGTATGTATATGTATATATATTGTGATAACTAGTACGGAGTATCCACTACCGGACAGACATGAGCTAGCTGTTGCTAATCAAGCTTTACTTCACCAACATAGTGGTAATTAATAGAAAATACGGAGTGCCCACTACTAGACGAACAAAAGCTAGATGGTAACGAGTGATACATTATACATCTGCGCAACTCGGGAAATGATTCCATCTAAAGCAAGAGAGAAACGGTGTTGATATCAGACTACCCCATCGGCGTATGATTCGACTTACTGGATAGAGAGTCACTTTCGTTTACTCGGACATGTTACGGACAAGATTCACTTGCAATGACATTATAGACATTGCAGAACTGAAATAAATATAGTATGTAAATGCACTGAATAACCAATGATTAATGGATGTATATATATTGTCTTTAGTTTATAAACGATTCAATCCACAGAATAAACACACTTCGATAAAAGTATAGCTTTGGATATCGTAAATGGAGACGACTTGAACGAATTATATGAACGGCGGACAAATTCCCTCACAGTTCCGGGACGACATTAATCCTTTCATAGAATGAGATAAAAGATAATGAAACATAGTTACCTCGGAAGGTAAACCAAAGCTTACCCAACCTTTCGCTGCTTACAAGTAGACAGCACCGACACCACAGGCCACTTCAAAGGGCTCCAGTTCGGACAGCGTCCTGGGGTAGCAAACGGTCTCCAACGACCTCACAGGCATCTCGGTACATGACGGTCGTAATCATAGGCATAGGCACAGCTTGACCAAATGGCAACCTTCTTTGATTGATAGCAATCAAATACACTCCACCAGGTAGACAATATCACTGCAAAGTTGCTGAAACACTCACGTTCACACTTCGACCACAGACGGGAACTTCACTGAAAGATGCATTTAAGTCCCACAAAAGCAGGTGGAATCAGACGACGAGTAACAAAGGACGGAGTCCCATATTAAGGAAAGCAGAGGCGAGGAATCGCTACGTCAAGAAGAAGAGGCCATACATAATCGAGCTTGGTCCCAGAGACAGTTCTTGGGAAAGGACTGTTAGACTTCCACTTACATCACAGCAAACGATTAGCGAGTATCAAGACTATCCTAGTAATATCCTGTACGAGCACGAGCTGAGGGTTCGTAGGTAATCTATTGTAGTTCACTGCACACACACTAATCTACCTTCACTATTCAGTCACAGCATCTCCTATTTAAAAGGTTCGTGATGGGAAACAATCATTTCACTACATGACACGCAGTAATCAGGTCAAAAGACAGGACGAAAACTACACCTCCGTTCTCACTTCCACCAGTTTTTCCCGGTACAAAGAGCTAAGACAAAGGGAGGGTGCGCCTGCATCCAACTCGCTCTCTGATTGGTCGCTTCTTACTACGCATCAGAGCGTAGTAACGAAACAACAACTTTAATAATAAAATATATATGACTAAATAAAAATAGAATTTACATAACCCAATGTTTATATACGTACGTTTATAGTTAACCCCTCTGTTTAAACGAAACACAATTTTCAAATTATTTCAAGCAGTCAGCGCTATCTTCAGAAGCTGAAAGATATCCGCTCGACCCAATCATAGACATACAAAAGAAAAATAGCATACTACGACTACACACACTAGTCCAATTGTCGACCATCTTGAATCCTTCATGAGGGTCGAGAATTGGGAAAATATAAAAGAAAATGACATTTACTAAGAGCTAATTAGACATTTCTACGAATAATCTCTTTGAGAAAATATAACGCTCAAAGAGGAACGTTTCATCCACCCAGGGGACAGGAAAAAAATAAATTATCCAAAGGGTCAGTTATTTTTGAACACCCTATATATCATTATTTAAAAACAGAAGATTATTTATGTGGATAATTTCGAAGAAGTTCATCTCTCCGTTCATTGGAGCAGTTGAATTTATTCAAGTTGTGAAAATTTTGCGTTCCCACACTTCCTCCAGTGAGGGTATGTAAAATCACTGAGTTTTTCAGAATCTTTCTAGCCAAGAAAGGGTCCGAGAAACATTTCATATATTTAGCAAATTCTCCTTTAACTGAAGAGGAAAGATGGTGAAGTCTTACCATTACTAGGTCTCCTTCTTCTAACTTAACCTCCTTTCCCGTTCGTTTCAAAAATTTCTTAGTTTTATTAGTAACCTTTGGATACAATGTAATATAACGATCTTGGGTAGGTTTCTTTTCTAGAACACCAGGCCAAGGAAAATTCTTTTTAAATGCTTCAATAGCAGAATAAGATAAAAATAGCTCTGCAGGGGTACAATCAATACTACTACATAACGAATAATTAAGAAGTTCCTGACATCGCTTAAGTACAGTACTCCACTTAGAATGATTATTATGACACTCCAAACGAATAGTTCGGTTGAGTTCTTTATGGCTCCTCTCTGCCAAGCCATTCGAGCAAGGGGAATAACTGGACGTTTATATTGATTTCATGTTACGCTCCTTACAATAGTCCTGCCAGGGGCGCGAATCGAACTGTGAACCTTTGTCTGAGACAATAGCATTAGAATAGGGAAACAAATAGAAATAATTCTTTTCCAACACTGAAATTGTACCTTTAACATGAGCAGTCTTCAAAGGAAAGAAACAAACAAACCTAAAATAAATATCGATAATAGACAAAATATAATAATAACCATTACTAACTGGGAGTTTCCCCGCGAGATCGACCGCTAAATGGTCATGAGGTCGACTAGCTTCTATATGGATTTCTTCTTTAAGTATTACTTGATTGGCGAACTTTGTCTCAGCACAATCAAGACAATCTCTGATATACTGTCGAACTGACAGTCTTTGTTTCTTCCAGTAAAATAAAGAACGACATAAAGATATACATTTCCTAGCCCCAAAATGATCACGTGAATGGACTATTCCAATTATTTCTTTTACTAATTTTCGAGGAATAACCAAAAGCCATTGGTTCGAATTCCTATGCTTGAAATATAACAAACCTTTATAACAAGTGGCATGTTCTGGAGAACTATCCAATAAAGACTTTAATTTAAGACCAAAATCATCATACTGCTGATTTCCCTGACTTTCTCCAGGTTGAAAAGAGACGAATCTTCAACAGACAAGAAATTGCCATGATACTCTTCTAACTTAGAAGGCACTTCCGGTGAATTCCTACTCAATGTGTCCGCTACAAAATTTAGACTCCCAGGACAGTGTTCGAAGACAAGGTCGAACCTTTGTAATTTGAGAAGCATACGAGCCATTCTTGTATCTAAGTTCTTCATAGAAAAAGAATGAGTGACGGCAGCATTATCTGTATGAATATACGTGGTTCTCCCAAGAATATATTGCGAAAAACCTTCACACAGAAACAAAACAGAGAGCAATTCCAACTGAAAAGAAGACAATGGAAGTTCGTGAGGTTTAACTCTACGACTAGCATACGCAATGACATTTGGATGATCAGACCCGCCAGGGTACTGTGCCAGAAAACCAGCCAAATTCTCTGAACAAGCATCCGAATGGATGTGGAACGGCAAATTGAAATCAGGTTGTCCCAACGCAGGTGGAATACTGACAATTTCCCGCAATTTATAAAAGTGGTCCAAAACTTCAGGAGTGAGCTTGTACTTAACATCCTTCTTAATGAGATCGTACAACGGAGAAGTAAGAGTCGAATAATTGGGAATAAACCGCTGTCGCCATCCCAAAATCCTAGAAATTGACGCATTTTCTTCATGGTTTTCGGGATGGGATAGCAACGAATTGGCTCATTATGACGTGGGTCAACTTTAACAGTCTGATCACTAATGACAGGTCCCAGGAAGTTGACTTCCGTCAGAAGGAAGCAACACTTCCGGAAATTCAGGGAAAAATTTCCACGCTCAAAAATTTCGAACACACGCTCCAAATGGGCGAAGTGTTCGTCTAGAGAAGTACTAGATATTAAAATATCATCCAAAAACAAAGTAACAAAATCTTTAGTACTCTGATCGAAGTAACTATGCATTACGCTCTGAAAAATGGCGGGCGCACTCTTGATTCCTTGAGGTAAGACCATCATTACGTACTGGCGTCCTTTATAAACGAAACTTGTACTGGGATATGACGAAGGATGGAGACCTACACCATAATATCCCGACGAACAGTCGAACTTTTAAAAGTATTGGACTTTCGCTACACGGTTCAATATATCACCTATTGGTTCCACTTGTGCCTAAGGAGCCCGAACGGGGAGGTTCAGTAGGCGAAAATCAATTACAGGTCTAACAGGACCAGATGCCTTGCGGACACAATGCATGGGGTTCCGGTACGGTGAGGTCTGTTCACGGGCTATGCCTAATTCAATCCATTTTTGTAATTCTGCCTCAAATTCCATTTCCAAGGATTTTGGCACAGAATAATACGGTCCTACGACAGGTTCTTCATCGGTTAATTCTATCTTGTACAAAGGCGTTCGTATCCTACGGGGATACTCGCAGAAAATATTAGGATATCGGAGTAAGAAATTATACAAACGTTGCTTGACATTGTTATCTAAATCTTCTCGAGATGAGATGTAGTCCTGAAATTCAGCTTCTGAAAGATTGGATTCAGGAACTATATGCACATCTGACACAGAAGGGACAGCTGAATTTTCTACTGGATTAGAAATCTCTAAAATATTAACATCAGAACACGAAAGTTCGGAAGGAAGTAATTCCTGCTTTTCGTATGGCCATTCAGTCCTCCCGATCTCAACCTTGTTTGAAGTCAAAGCTACCATAAGAATACTAGGTTGATCAGTCGAAATCATGACAAGACTACCATCATTATCACGCAATCTGAATTCCTTTCTCTCCCTGCCAACAACAGCTTTAAATTTGTCTAAAAATGGACAACCCAAGATAAGATCAGTTCGAAGATATTTTATAACAAAGTAACGGAATATCAAATAAATGACCCTGAATTATTAAACTAAATCTCTGGACACCTTGAACTGAAAACTTCTCTGTACCGGCAAAGGCACCCAATGATAAACCAGTATATGGTCGCAATTTAGCAGATGAGAATTTTAGTTTTAACTGCTTCCAAATATTGCAGTACAAAAGGCATAACTCAGATCCACAGTAATTGATACAAGTTAATTGGACTCCTCCAATGTTCCCTTTCACAACAGGAGAAGAAGAAATTGAATTGAAATGAAATGAAATCTTTAAGTTTTACGTCCCACGCTTATGCCGGTTAGGATAAAGGAGACGGTGATGATGAGAGATGAGTGAAATGGTGGAATGAAGAAAGTGGGAGGAAACTGGAGAACCCCGAGAAAACACACGAGCACGGTGTTTGTCCACCACAAAGTTCAGTTGGCGGAGGCTAGGATCGAACCCGGGACCCCAAGCACCAGAGGTGAACGCTCTACCACTGAGCCACCGCGCCCCCAGGGGAAGAAGAAAAATAATAGTCAGGCTTTTCTTTTTCTTCATCCTCTTCGACTACAAAGTTTACGTTAAATGAGATAGCATTATTGCTCTCATTATTGTTTACATCTCCAGATAATGACTCGACCAAGACATTTTAAGTTTTGACATTAGTTTCAGAATCATTATCTACGGGGACTCGAGAGATACGGCAGTCGTTTCCCCCGTGTTCGGAAAAGACTACAACCTTAGTTTTCCGAATTAGATGAAGGTTGATCTTCCCTTGGATTGGAAGATGCCTCATCTCGTCTCCTATCATTATATTGATATCTTCAGTTACGTCCTCGATTTCTTCCACGATAGCGGTTTCTACCATTTCCTCGATATAGATCATTATACTGATAATTATTACTATTACTGTTATTGTCATTATTATTATTTCTACTTTCAGTCTGAGCATAGCTTAAAAATTCAGTTTGAAAGCTACTGTCAACATGTTCTGAATTACGATTAATAATTTTAGCTTGCTTAGCGAATACTTTCTTTGCCGGAGGCCTAACTTCATGCATAGAAGTATCCTCAATCCCAGATAATAACGCTACTTTACTCATTAATTCATCAACACTATTATATTGCTGAACAGACAGCAAACGCATATCCCTAGGCGGTAAACAATTCAAAATTAATTCCACAAGTTCCAAAGTACTCGGGGTTTCGCATATATTGTAGTAACTTTCAACTACAAACCAAACGTAGTCTAGCAATGAAGCGAATTTTGTCTTATCATAACGCAAAGATTGCAAAGACTTCTTCTGTGCACGCTCTATCTGAGGCAAACAATACTGATTCTTAAAAAGACGCACAAAGTCTTGATAAGTTTTGATTTCAGGAGCTACTGAGCTATACCAAGCAAAAGCGGCTCGCACCATACAATTTTCTACGACCCGTAATCGGTCTTCATCAGTAAGTGAATACATACTTAAACATTTCTCAGGATCCCTCAAAAACTTCCTTGGGGCTCCAGGTTTAATATCCCCAGAATACGAAGGAAAAGATTGTAAATCTTTCTGCTTAATCGCAAAGGGCAATGAACTTGGTGTTATACCACTGAAGGTGGCAACACTGTTACGCGGTACTTGACTATTCGGTACAATAGTAGTGTGAAAAACACTAGGATCATAATTAGGCTTTAAATAGCTAGTATTAAACACCGGTGGGCTATTACTAAGATGAGAAGTGATCCCTCTCGACATTGACCATGTGACAGTGTCAGTAGTACGAGTATTATTACTTACATTACTATTATAAACAGAAGAATTGACATTTGGAAAGGTATTTAAAGCACTGGCAACCACTTTAGTTTCACTAGGGCTAACTGGCCACTCATATCTAATATCTGGTTCTGGTTGCACAAACACAGGTTTACTTGAATTACTAACAGAACTAGTAACAAACACATTGCGTTCAGCGGACGTACTAACGATAGTATTAACAGGCAAATTATCCCTTGACTCAGAAAACGACACAGGAGGGTCAACACTAATACAACGACGTTTACAGGCAACACCTTCCTTACTCAGGCTCCCACACTCAACTGACGTAAATTTCGGTCTCTCTAATTTATCCACTTTGCTGATTAAAGTTAACACTTCAGAGAAAAGCTTGGATTGACTAGTATTACACCCTTGTAGTTCAATTTTTACCTCATCACTTTCATTTTCAAGTTTTTTTTTATTTTATCAAACACAACCTTTAATGGTTTATGATGAGATTCAGCCTCGTTTTCTATAGAATCAACACGAGATTCCACACACGTTTTAACAGACTCAATACATAACTTATTATTTTCAATACAAGACTTATTACTGTCAACTTCTAATTTAATGTCATCTAACTGCACTTGCAAATCCTTTTGGTTAACAGTTAAAGAACTGCAAAGATTTTCTACACTACCTATTTTTTCATCAATCTTTTGCATAGTAGTGGACAGGCTATGTACATTTTCAACAATGCACTCCTGTTCTCTATCATTGTTAGCTTAAACTTTTTCGTTACTTTCTTTAACTCTCTGTTCAACGCTTCCTATTTTACTTTCTATTTTGCTATTAATATTAGCATTACTTTCTTCTATTTTGCTCAATACAAGAGCGAACATTTCAGCGAGCTCATTCGCCTGCTCTGTCCCTTTTTCGCTACTTTGCGAGGACTTAGGCGAAGAAAAAATGTTTGGGAGATGATTCATTCTCACGCTCCAACACTTCAGGAAAAGTATGTGCGTAACATTTAAGACAAACCCAAACAAAAGAATCTGAGCTAATAGCTTCAAAAACACTAGAAGTATCCTTTAATTTAACACAAACAAAATGTGACCATTCGTGACACCTGTCACAAGATATAGCACGTTTCTTATCAGAATCAATTTGTTCCGCGACAGCAAGAGGCTCGCTAAAACAAACGCAAATAATATCATCTCCATTAGGAGGAAGATTCCTCGATTCAGCCGACACCTTACTTACTTATTTATAAATCTAATGAACATGATATATATGTGAGCTCCATCCAGTATATCTCATCAACGCCAACGCGACAGTCTGTATCACTCATTTCTTCCCGCATAACACGACAACAACCAAATAGTGTGACATTTTTGACAATAAAATAATCCTACAGCTGAGTTCGCCAACTTGAAAAGCGCTATTTACGCTAGTTCGATTCTATGGTTGGGTAGCCAACTTGAGGCGTTCCTGGATGCGTACGTCAACTTGAAAAGTAACATTTACTCTAAATTGTATTCAGAGCTGACGTTTTGGGAAAGGAAAAAAAATAAAAAATTGGGTCGCCGATATTATTCCTTTCATTACGGTATAATTATAGACCAGTGAGCACAACGCTATTTAACTCCAGACTCTTGCACACTAATGGCATCGTCGGTACGTAGAAAGAGGAACATAAAAAAATCATTTCAGAACAACACCACATACCTTGCAATCATGTTTATTTAACTCTCTTGTAATAACGTATAATATTGGAATTATCATTAACATTAGTGATCATGGACAGCTAAACTCAGTTGTCAAAAGGAAAAGAAAAAAATCATATGTATTCAGTCTTAAAAGATTCCAGAAAACTTCTAGCGCCAACACAACTCAAAATGAGTAACAACAATATTTGAACAGTATCCTTAATAACAGTAAAAGAGTTGTTTACATTCCTCGACTAAATATTAGGACATAATCTTCGGTAGGCTGCATCACAGAGAGGATATTACCAATTACATTACTGTACACAAAACATATCACCGCAGAGGGAGTAAACATGTGGCTGCGTCGACCAACCTTCCTCCCCAAACACATAACGTTTCCACTACTTCCGCAACCAACTGTTAAGGGGATATTTCCCTCGGCACAACTTAACATTTAACAGCGGCGGTAATAATAATAATAATACTGTAGAATGATTATAGGAAGTACAAGATCAACCAGTAAATTAGACTCTACCCCTGACACCCTCACATCGGAAATGTGAGTACTAGCGTATGCCCACCGTCTTCGACGCGTCCTGCTAAACTAGTAAATAGCATTATAGCTAAGATATGACATGAAGACAACTCGAGGATTTACATAAAATTTGCAGTGTGGCAACTTAATACTTAGATCATGAAATATATATGTATGTATATGTATATATATATTGTGACAACTAATACGGAGTATCCACTACCGGACAGACATGAGTTAGCTGTTGCTAATCAAGCTTTACTTCACCAACATAGTGGTCGTTAATAGACAATACGCTAACATAAGCTAGATGGTAACGAGTGATACATTATACATCTGCGCAACTCGGGAAATGATACCATCTAAAACAAGAGAGAAACGGTGTTGATATCAGACTACCCCATCGGCGTATGATTCGACTTACTGGATAGAGAGTCACTTTCGTTTACTCGGACATGTTACGACAAGATTCACTTGAAATGACATTATAGACATTGTAGAACTGAAATACATATAGTATGTAAATGCACTGAATAACCAACGATTAATGGATGTATATATATTGTCTTTAGTTTATAAACGATTCAATCCACAGAATAAACACACGACGATAATAGTTAGCACTGGATATTGAAAATGGAGACGACTTGAACGAATTATATGAACGGCGGACAAATTCCCTCACAGTTCCGGGACGACATTAATCCTTTCATAGAATGAGATAAAAGATAATGAAACATAGTTACCTCGGAAGGTGAACCAAAGCTTACCCAACCTTTCGCTGCTTACAAGTGGACAGCACCGACACCACAGGCCACTTCAAAGGGCTCCAGTTCGGACAGCGTCCTAGGGTAGCAAACGATCTCCAACGACCTCACAGGCATCTCGGTACATGACGGTCGTAATCATAGGCATAGGCACAGCTTGACCAAATGGCAACCTTCTTTGATTGATAGCAATCAAATACACTCCACCAGGTAGACAATATCACTGCAAAGTTGCTGAAACACTCACGTTCACACTTCGACCACAGACGGGAACTTCACTGAAAGATGCATTTAAGTCCCACAAAAGCAGGTGGAATCAGACGACGAGTAACAAAGGACGGAGTCCTATATTAAGGAAAGCAGAGGACGGGGAATCGCTACGTCAAGAAGAAGAGGCCATACATAATCGAGCTTGGTCCCAGAGACAGTTCTTGGGAAAGGACTGTTAGACTTCCACTTACATCACAGCAAACGATTAGCGAGTATCAAGACTATCCTAGTAATATCCTGTACGAGCACGAGCTGAGGGTTCGTAGGTAATCTATTGTAGTTCACTGCACACACACTAATTTACCATCACTATTCAGTCACAGCACCTCCTATTTAAAAGGTTCGTGATGGGAAACAATCATTTCACTACATGACACGCAGTAATCAGGTCAAAAGACAGGACGAAAACTACACCTCCGTTCTCACTTCCACCATGTTTTTCCCGGTACAAAGAGCTAAGACAAAGGGAGCGTGCGCCTGCATCCAACTCGCTCTCTGATTGGTCGCTCCTTACTACGCATCAGAGCGTAGTATCGAAACAACAACTTTAATAATAAAATATATATGACTAAATAAAAATAGAATTTACATAACCCAATGTTTATATACGTACGTTTATAGTTAATCCCTCTGTTTAAACGAAACACAAATTTCAAATTATTTCAAGCAGTCAGCGCTATCTTCAGAAGCTGAAAGATATCCGCTTGACGCAAGTCATAGACATACAAAAGAAAAGTAGCATACTACGACTACACACACTAGTCCAATTGTCGACCATCTTGAATCCTTCATGAGGGTCGAGAATTGGGAAAATATAAAAGAAAATAACATTTACTAAGAGCTAATTAGACATTTCTACGAATAATCTCTTTGAGAAAATGTAACGCTCAAAGAGGAACTTACAAAGTATTCTTTATTATCTAATTTCTATACTTCAAAGTAAAAGAAATAATTTTTCTAAAATAAAGAATAAGTAGAAGTACAAGTTCAATACTTTAAATTTGCTGAAATGTATATATATTGTTCATAATATAGGAAAAACAAATGTACAAGAGACCATTTCGAATTGTACAACGGGCAAGAGATAGTTTGGAATTGGATGTAATGGAGAAGGGGCACTGTGAAACCCAGTAGACACTTGTGTGAAAACCAAAAATATTTACGGTCATTTTTTTCAATATTATTTATTTAAATAGAAATCTTAGAAATCTTTAGAAATGAGACAAAAGTTGGAGTTTTAAACGTTCAACTTCCCATCAATACGTTTATAGAATTTTATATATTCAAATATAGAACATAGAAATAAGCGTTAAATATGGAACAGAAGTTAGTGTTTTAAACGAAGAAAATCCAGGTATAACATTAAAATTTATTCTTACAACTGGACTCCTCTGGTGCATATACATTGTTATAACCTAAGATAAAGTAAACTAGCACAGTGGCTTTTCGTAAGATTAGTTATCTTATGATAGTTTTCATACATGTAGTACATAGGGCTCCATGTATGGTAGGTAGGTTACCAGTAACCACTAAAATTTCTCCGTCAGCTTTCCCCTAGATATCGCAAAATTTAAAAATTATTTCAACTTCTTCCGTGTAACTACATTTTTCTTCATTTTGTGACTCCTTTCGGGAACTTTTCGTTCATTTACAATATTTTGTAAAAAATGAGCTTTAGTTTTCTCTCCCAATCGCCTCCAAAATGAAGTTCTAGTAGATATGTAATGCCATTTTTCTCACCTGCAACTACATTTACGCCAAATTTATCTTTTTTAAGTGGAACACTATTCACATTCGTTGTTAGCTTCAAAGCTTTTCTTATTGTAGATTTAAAGTCAACCATGAAGGCCACTTCTCGTTGAATGAGAGCTCAAGATGTCAGGATATTCGCTCGTTTGATTATGATCCCTTTGCTAGCAGCAGAACGACAATGGGCAGTACGTGGTGGTTTAAGTGGAATTTTGACTTTCTCATTTCAGTTGGAAACTTCAAAATCCGTACTCAGTTTTAAAAATAATCCGCAGTTTTTGAAAGCATCATAATATTCATCATGCTGTATGATTTTCTGATTTTTCAAATCTCACTATGAGATTAAAGGTTTGGTCAGAATGTAAGTGTGAGTGACCTGCAACTAGGAAAACCAACTTTATTTGTTCGATGTACTTTGGGGCATGATTTTTGAACCAATACATTAATATAAACATTATAATAGTGTTTTTGATTTGGCCTGATCCATCTCTAATATACCTATACAATCTGTGTAATAAAATTTTTGTTGGGAAGACTCAAGATTTTTTGATGTACTGTACCATGCAATTTTTAATTTACCTTTTCGTTTCATGTAGTATATTCATTCGTTTATTATTCAACTCAAAATAAATGTAGAAGATTGGAATAAATTAGTAGAGATTATATTTCTGGTAATAATATCTTTAATCGTACATTATTACATAGTAATATTCCAAATAAGGTTATTTCAAATGGACACATATTAAAACCATCATCTTAATGTCTTATCGGAAAACATAGGCCCGATATTGGGAACAAATTCTCGGAATTAACTACCAATTTGGTTTTTGGCAGAATAATCTAGAGCCCTCTCAGTCCCTCTTGAGATGCCATATCCTTCCAAAATCCGGTTATATCCAGATTTTATCATTTCCTATTCGTTTTATATTTTCCGCCACGAAAACTCTTTCTTTTAATTGGGACTATTTCTGACGCTGTGATATGAAGGCACGAGAATGATTATTTTCGACCTGGGAAATCTGGAAGCAACAGTTTGCACCAAGTGGTACAGTAATATTTATGAAATCTCTGAATTGCCATTAAATATTCAGTTATATTTGTTTTAAATAATACATAAAGTTGCTGGAAGACGAAGATAGCCATGAACAGTTAATGTCTTCAGTAAAAACAGACCAAAAATTGATGAAATATAGATTCCGGTTAAGGGACGCCATGTTTGCAGATACAACTAGCCATGAACAGGTTCTCCAAAATGAAATGCATCAAATTGTCGATTATTGTTAAGACATTCCTGAACATTCTGAAGATTAGTGTTTTTCTCCAATTCGTTTTATCCTGAAAAGTATTCCTGTTAGGGTTGCGTAAGACCCATTCCTATATAGATTTATTCTTGTATGTAGTAAATGTGGTATTTTAAAAATTACTAACATGGCAGTACGTTTAGATTTCGTTGTAGTTATGATGATGTTTGTGATGTCAGAGTAAAGGTAAAAAGGGGATCCCATTTACTCCTGCATTGAGTACAGCTTCCAGAAGAAATAGGCTGAACAAAATCCATAGGGTTTCTTTCCCCTTCAGGAAAGGAACCTGTTCAATTATGAGTTTCAATATGTTCCTCTCGGCCTCTGAAAATAATTGAAAAAACATGTTTTAATTGGTAAAAGGGCCACTGGGATCTGTTTATATACTTTTCCCTCTTATATACTTCACAGAGCCAGTTCAATATGGTGACATTTGGATATTGTTTACGTTATGTAAAACTAACTTGGGCAATAACGCTGATTAGCTTGTGTAGTAATATGTAGTAATGTATGTTGTCTGCGTTTGTGTGGAATGCATGTAATGTGTTGTTATGAAACTTAGTGTGTGGTGCGTTTGTTAGTATTTTGAGAGTAGAAGTAGTGTGTGAGTGAAAAGTAGGATATATTTAAGTATGGACAGTGTATTATTATTTACTTCTTCACCTCTGCTCCGTCATAATAAATTTCTTAATTCATATTCAAAATTAATAGTTATTCTGAATTGTGATTAAGTGTACAAAGGTATATTCGGTTCTGCACAGGTTGATTACATACTACTAACGCCATCTTAGGTACGTTTAATAACTAGTGTTTTGTTGCTGAAAACCGTAACTATTTGGTCATCCTGAAATTGACCTTTTTTACCTGATTAATTATGAATAAAGACCAGTTCTAACCTATATAGTTAAATATTCAGATGAATTGATATAAAATTGACCGTTCCAAAAACTCACAATTTTCTGCATAGTACAGTAACCGAGATATTAACAAAATTGAACTTTGAGTCTTCTCTTAAGCAGATGTTATTCTGTATAATGTTATTTTTCCGCTGCCAGACTGCAATGTCGATTTCTTTCGTATTCGTTTTTAACGAGAATGAAACCCACTGTTGTTACCATAATACATCATATTTAAATAATATCTGCACATATACTGGTATACAATTCTTAAACTGCGAAGTGGAATAAAGTACGTTTTCTGTGGTAAGAGGATGTTGCTTCCTACGATTTCTTATGTACTAGTTAGTACGCGATATTTCTATAGTGGCCTATAGGTTTTGAAATATGTAATGAAGCCTTTGCATAGTTTTGGGCATAAGTATAAGATTTAGTGTGTCTAAAAATAAGTTGACTTCGTAGAACATAATTAAATGTATAAATGAGAAATGATAACAGTAATTATATAATTAATTATATATATATATATATATATATATATATATATATATATATATATATATATATATATATCGTGATTACGTGCCTGCCTCGTATATTAAAGGTCTACTTTTAAATAGCAAAACTGAGAACACGAATTGTTATGATTATGCGCGGATAATCAGTTGATTATATAAAATGTCGGATTCCTTTTCATTTTTAAAATGTTAATACCTAATAGTAAATTATTCGTCGGGATTGTTAAGTTGAATGTGTAAATATTTATTGAATATATGCATATTATGAGATATAAATATATGTGAATCGTAAATATGATAATGAAGCGAAATGTAGAATATTTAATTGAGAAAATGAATATGTGTAAAGGGCTCAGTACCTACCTTGAATGATCATTGGTTGGCATAGTTCGAAACATCCGAGGAGAGTAAAATATAGAATGTAGAATACCGCTGCATAGTAGATAATTTTCCTACATACTCGGTAATTTTGTGAAATATTATAGATTACTTTTGACTTCTTTTGACATAATCTATATTGCATGTAATATGGAACGAAGGTAGGTCGTAATCATAACAAATCTCCATTCAAGTGATAAACCTAAGGATCTTTTGTGAAAGTGTACCTTAAGTCCTCCCTTCATATACAGATCCTTGAATTTGATCAGTGTTTCTCCGTCACAGTGACCGTGATTTCAATACCAAAGAAAAGTACCGTTGAACCTTTATGATTCTCATATATTTATACGTTCCATAAATAAATTACTAGAAGGTGGGTCCAGTTAATAAACGGGTGACTCAAAGCTGGTCTTGAAACTAATTAGGAATTGAAATTAGCACAGGAGAAAGATATCCTACGTAATTATAAAGACAAAACTTCGTTTTTTCTTGGAACCCAAAAGTGGGAGTGCGTCTACAGACGAAATTTGTGTCAAATACATGAAATGACTTAATCCTATGAATACATGTAAAAAAATAAAATAGAGCGAAATAAATGGTCACTACAAAGAGTGCCTAGTATTTGTGTGATATTGACGCTCATCTCAACTTACGAGATAGGACTCGTCAACTTCATACAAATTTTTCACATGTGACATAAAAAACGCATTATAATCCATAACTAAAGCATTTTTTCTGTTCTTCCTTCGTAGTCCTCTTTTCTTTAATTATTTACTATATTGTATAGTAATTGTTAAATTTACTCATTTGTATCTGACGATCTAAAGTTAAGAGAAAATATCTAATATATTTAAATACTTTTTCTTCTTCTCCTCTACATTAATAAGTATATATATATATATATATATATATATATATATATATATATATGTGTGTGTGTGTGTGTGTGTGTCTTTATATCATTGCAAAGCTATTATTTTACTTAATATTTGGATTGATATCTATTTGTATATATGGTAATATCATATTTTTCTTATCAAATGTATGTGATTTTTCCTTCTTTACCAAACTGTAGATAGATGGTTTCTCTCACACTGTTTTCATGCACGTAGATACACTGTCCAGTATGTATATGTGTGTGTGTGTGTGTGTGTGTACATGAATGAATGACATATTTATGATTAGAAGGTAGTATTCATATCAATTTACCGTGATAGTGTTGATAAGATATTTTCTGTTAATGTATAACATATCATGAAAGATAAAGCCAAAACTAATCTCTCGGAGGAAAGCCAAGATAATAGAACGTGTCCGAGTAAGCGACTTTTTTTTTTTTTTTTTTTTTTTTTTAGGAATCTCAAAACTCATATTTATGAAGAATATATACATTACTTTGAAACTTTTCTGGCTGATTCAAGAGTGTGATCGTTCTCTGATTTTTGAGTTGAGATATTAGATACTGGTTAATCATTGTTCCAAAATGACAAACATACAATTAAACTAAACTTTGTAGTCACCCTGGCTGCGTTGTGGCAACTCCCACTTGCGTAGTAGCCTGGGTCCAGGTCAAGGTCGCATGGGGGAACATGTGTCTTTTTCCGATCATTTCAGAATCGGTCCTCTAGTAATAGCATTCGGAACTAAATTACCTTTCAATAACTATTCAAGTTCCTTCATCCTATTCCCAGTAATACATATCCAGTAATTCCATCTCCTCTAAACTCCTCTCTCTGTTTTCATTCCCATCTTTCCTCTTTTTTTCTCTCCTATCTCCTTTTTCGCTTTCTCACTCTTTCCTTTACTATTTCTAATAACAGTGAAAGAAGGGTCGTGACTTGGAGTTGTCGCTGCTGATATGGTCATTACATTATTTAATGTTTATCTTCGAAGTCCGATATGAATTAGTAACTTGTAAAACAAGCATTTTGAATTTAAAATAATCTAAAAGTTCGTTTATTCCAATTTTATATTTTTTGACTAAATTTTTCAGATTACAAAAGAGATTGTTTTCAATTTTAAAAAAGATAGCGTCACTCCGTTCTGCTCCCAATCACGACGCTGTCTTTTTTCACATCAGCAAAATTCTATCCTTGCAGTTTTTTTTACAAAGTTTGTGGTAAATGATTAAAACTATCTGAACGTTACCATTTTTATTGTCGGCTTCAGTTCATTTGATTATTGCGACCTTGTTTTATATAGTTTCTCCTTTGAAATTCGTTCACAAAGTATGACATTCTATAAACAAAACTGGTGACTGTAACAGTAGTCTAGTAGTTTAATAATGGTGTAATAGTTTCCTGGCTTAGTAGTTTGAATAATACCTATTTTTTATCAGTCAAATGAACAAGTTATTCAATCATCATGATTTTTTGTTTCGATATTGTGTACACCAAGTTTGCCGTCTTTTTGTGTAGCGTATAATCCTTACTAGATTTATCTCCGGACTTCAACCTTTCTTGCAATTGGAGACATCTTTATCATTGGTCGGTAGCTGGTGTTCCAAATCCGATATTGTAATTTCAGTGAAGATGTTACGAAAGAAATTGTACAGTCAACATCCAAATTAACTTATACTAAGCAATTGTACACATTGAAAAGGGAGAAAATTATTAAATGAATTAGCAGGTACACATTCCAAGCTTGGCGGGCCCTAAAATAATGTCACTGAAGTCGAACTAATGTTTCAGTTAATTTTTTCTCATTTTGTAAACTTACATTCAGACCGGTGATCATATCCACTTCCATATAAACTACAAATCATGTCTTGTAATACTGCTTTGTTTATCAGTTAATGCCCAGTATCTTACAGAAAACCTTCTTGGAAACTCGAACATTACGTTTAACTCTACCTCAAGATATTGATTCATAGAAGCACTTCCACATTTCTTTCAACTGTTTTACTCCCCCTTTCTCTGTATCTAATAGGAGGTCTAGTAAAGACATTCATAATTAATCTTATTGTTCTGATCAAGTTTTGAATTTGTGTAATAAAAACTTACAAGGGAACCTTCCGAATATGACAGTTGCAGTGAAAGATATGACCTATGCCAATTGAAAGAGTTGTAATAGAGATGAGCATTCCAGAAAAATTAGCTGCCCATAGCAATAGGTTAAGGAAATAAAAGGGATGGAAATTTGGGAAACAGCAAGGTTGGACAAGGGGGAATTGCAAATTCCGCAAAAAAGGGGAGACGGCAAAACACAGTGCTGACAAGTGATGTATAGAACGATACTTGCAACAATAGGGAACAAATGAAGGTCACCAGTGGGGTTAACAGTGTTGGCAACTGCAATGAAATGTACAAGTTTTGCAAAGAGCACTGTATGAAGTGAGTGCAATATTCAGGGTCAACCTGTGATGTAGAACACAAGATATTAATCATCGGTACAACCTAACAAAAGAAAATCGAGAAAACAGAAGTACGAAAAGTACGGAAAAGACGGAGTTCGCAATAATGCGGCACATTTGATAACGAGCTGTGCATATTAGAATAAACAAAACAAGGAACCGACGTACATAAATTCGAAAAGAAAAACGAGATCCAAAGTTGGTAACAGTGGCCATGAAAATTCAGACAAGTCTAATATAGTTAGGCCACTCGCTTCACAAAAAAAATCCGGCAGCAGGCATTAGCTGGAATCCCTTGTGCATGCTCGTCAACATTGAACGTGCAATTGTTCGATGAGACAAGTGTTCAAACAGAAGATATATTTGCAGTGAGCACAGCGGAATACTGCCAATCAGTCACACATGGTACAATGATCGCCTTTGAATGTCTCGAAACAGTACTCTAGAGGTGTTGGAACCTTTGGTTGTCTTCCTATCACATATCCATATCTGCAGAAAGCAAACATAATCAAAGGCTTGAGCAAACATGCTATAAAATGGTAATGGGTTAAGGCTTGAAGTTTCAGAAAATTCTCGCGGGACAAAATGTTAAAGTGAGTATCTGATAACACAACCTCTGTAACGTACGGCACAATGTTCTTGTATGGTCTAAAAAATAAACATCGAGTGGTTGTATCAGACCTCTACAACCAGAAGGGATCTGCTTAACTTTAAAATTCACTCCGGATGGTACATGTTCGTAGTGGAAGTTGTTGCCTTTTTTCGCTGTCCAGGAATCAACAAGTAGAACAACATCAGTTAGGTTTCTTTCTGCCAAACTTGGCCAAAACACGTCGGCGTAAAACACGCTTTAATCACTCTTCCGCATGTTTGCGGTTGTATTTGGAAAGGCTTTAATATTCGGAAGAGTTGACAAAAAGTCTTTGGTTTTCTGGGGAAATGTTCCTATGCCTTCTGCCACTTGTACATGCATTGGTGACAAGAGAATTACATCAGCAGAGATGACAGGCATTATGATATACGAATGTGATGTTGCAGAGATCGTTCCAACAACACAGTAAACATGTTTTTCACCTTTTCATCGCAACACGCGATGAGTATGCATTTTATTGTCAAATCTACTCTGATCGGTATTGAACAATTGAAAGGGCGTGATGGCGTGACCATCAAGCATTGTCCTGATCTTGGTTCGGAAAGAGTCTGCCAAATTTGCCAGTTTATGCTCTTTCGTAGAGAACTGTCTGTTAATCTTGTGGGTGATCACTCGTTCACCAATATTGTAGCGCTCCTTAAATTTTTAGACCCACGATTCCGAGGCCTTAAACTTAAGTCTATTTTGTGGATCCATGGCGTGGTTGATGTGGAGAGCCCATACCCGTAATGTCTTGTCATGTATTCTGGCGCCAGATTCTTCGTGTTCCTTGAAGCAACGATAAACTTGGCGGTTTATATCGTCCATATTTACCGGCGGGGAAGAGAAGTACTTCTTCTTGTTCCGTGCGAGAATCATATATTACCTGATTCAGCGATGTCTGTGCATGACGGCTTTCAATGATCTTCGTCGCGAACCGTCCGGATTGTGTTAACAGTAGAAGAAATAAGCATTTTTCTTCTTGGGTGCATCAGAACCTACTGTACGAGTTCGTGGACGGCCAACATGCGGAGGAGACGGAACATAGGAAGAACTGCTGCCGCTACATCTGGACAACTGTGAGGGAGACCTGTTACTTGGAGCTACATGGGTGGATGTGCTCGGCTGTGATTCAACACACACGAAGTCATCACTCGCATCTTCAATACCTTCATTAGATACATCAAAGATATCCGTACCGAGACATACAAGTGTCTGATAGTAATCAAGAACAATAGCGTCATTACGTACTTCCTCCTTGATTCTGTGAAACTTCACCACATCCTCTGCAGTCAGTGGATCGCTACTGGTACCAAACTCATTAACCAAGAGGGTGATGACAATTTGCGGATTCACTCCTGAAAGTCTCAAACAAGGGGATGCATCACTGATGGGCACATAAACATGTGCAAATACAGTTAATAGCTACAATAAGAGACAATATAATATTGTTGTAGTATTTCCACAAGAAAAGAACTAAAGTTTTTGTTGTAATACTACCTACAAAACGAAATGTTCAAACGTTTTGATGCGACAGGCCCAAAGCTTGTCTAGTGGGAATCATTAAAATATTGTGTTCCAGTTACATAAGCTGAATATTTTGTGAAACTAGGACAAACTGGAACAGAATTTCGGACAGCCGATTTTAGATGACAGATTGGTGTTGAAAACAATGGAACAACTACGACCACTGAACTCTATAACTCCAACATGGCGGAAAGCAACACACTGTTGCATTTTGATAGAATATCTCTGTCCTTTGTGACCTAAACTACTTGAGTGATTCTAACAAGTCTTATTTTGGATTTTTCGTGATCCATACTGTGTCCTGGGTTATATGAAAGTATAAAAAATAATCCAACATGGCGGAAATTAGCTTTCTTCCAAACCTGTAATTTTGGGATATTGCAAAATGATTTACAGTTGTAGAACGTGTTCCATCGTTTCCAACAAATGTTCTTACCTCACACCAGCATAACTTTTTATGAAAGTGAAATGCGCCATGTTTATGTTTTCAGAAATTTATATAACCCAGGACACAAGATGGATCAAGACGAATCCAACTTGATCGTTTCTGCTATGTTGGAATTATGAAAAGAGTTACAATAGTATACCTTGCTCCATCCCTGGCAGCACACACAAAGACCGCTGAAAATAATTCTTTTGCAATTTAATTCTGGAGTCATCACTGCAATTTAATTCTGGAGAGGACTATCGGGTTGTGATACACACAATATAGATCAAACGTTAAAATCTAATGATAGAACTCCCGGTCTGCTGCCCGCCATTTGTTTGTTAGGCATGCCCTTGAAAGCTCTTTACCGAGCGGTTGAGAACTTAACCCAGTATTTCCGAACCCTTTCCCAATGCGGCACGTAAAAGGTATGACCTATATTATCAGGAAGTACCAAATTCAAGACTATGGCGAACGTAGGTAAAGAAGTCCGTAAAGGAAGAGAAGAACTCATGGATGATTTGTGGGTTTAATGGTCCAAGAACTAATACACTCTTTAGTAAATACCCCAAACTCCAGAATTTTTTCTTTTAAGTACATACAAACGTAACTACAAATATGATTTGGTTTCACTGCACACAATTGTTCTAACACTACCAGTTGAAATGCCCGGACTTATACGGGGAGATTTGTTGCATTTTTTGAACTACTGCTATTTTCTACTATTACTACCACACTACTAACTACTGCTACTACTACTACTAGTAGTACTAGTACTACCTACTAGACCTACTACTACTACTACTACTACTACGGCGGCGGCGGCGGCAACGACTTTGGTAATGTCATTAATGTATTTGGCGACCCAAAAAACAGCGGATTTCAATATCGGTCATATTGGGAGCTTTTTACACGTGTCCTAGCGCCGCAGTGTGTACTTTAACATAATTTCATGCCATGCTGTAAACTATATGTGTACAAAGTTCGGCTGAAATTACTTCAGGCGTCCTTAAGATAGTCCATTATAACCATACCTGAATGCCCCGTTTAAATAGCATTGTGTGTACTTCGACCCTTGGGATACGTTATAGGGGCTGAACCATACAGTGTATGTTACCTGGTATATTTATGTGACATTCGCTAAAAATCTGTGCAACCGTGTAGGATATATGGAATTACAAACATGCATAATCTATGTGCTTTTTCCTTCAAAGTTGAGTTTTCTGCACTTTTCCTCACCGATAACTTGAAAAGCATTCCGCTTTACATAATATGAATTCACCTATTTTTTTAATTCGTCGTTCCAACCCCAAACGCTGACATCGGAATTACTGAACTCCTTGTATTGATTATGTGCATACGTTACAAAAAGTTCAGTTTTCTCGTATTTCATCGCCACAAATGTTTTTGTTGCAATACCCTTTACAACTAATCTAGCATGATCATTCGTACAAAGGATATTGCTTACCTTTACCAGCAAGTTATGAACTACCTTGACCAGTCAATTGCAGGAAAGCAAGTGACTTACGAGTGTACGCACTCTTTTCTTTTCCTGTGAAAGCATTTGTCTGTTTTTTCTACATCTTCTCCCTCCCACTGATTTTATCGTTCTTACTTGTTCATCATCCTCCTTTCAAAACAAGTTAAGTGACGTAGAAAACATTTTGTGCTGCTGTCTCCAGTCCTATCACCGCCTATATGATATATCCAGAGTGTCGCAGCTAACTCTGCGACTGAAATAGTTTCAAAGTGAAAAACGTGAAAAATCCAGTTGTGCAGGAAAGTACCCATGTCAGCGGGCGACAAACTTTTGTGAGACGCAAGTGCCTCCAAGTCCCTCATCATAGGGTCCCTGTGGCCAACTTAAAACTTTCAAATGGCACCATCGGTCGAGTTATATTTCTTTCTATAAATCTTGGGATATGCAACAACTCATATCAGAAATATTTACTATATGGGACTTCAAAATGGCCGCCGAAGTATCTGCTCGGTGACAAGAACAACGTGCGTTTTTGGCAGCCATATTGCAAACCATGCATCATATAGCAAATGTTTCTTATAGGTGGTGTTGCATCTATCCAAAGAAATAACATCTACCCTCTGTTTCCATTTGAAATGTTGCGGTTGACCCCTCGAGCCTAACGATGGTGGCCCTGGGGGACTTGCTTCTTACGAAGTTTTCTTGGACCTCGAGATGAGAAAATTCTTGTGCAATTGAGTTTGCAACATCTGTTTTCGCTTCGCAGCAATTTGAGATCACAATGTTCGATGGCATGTTAAGACACAACATATATTTGTTGCAGTTATTTTCAAAACCATGCTTCATATAGCAAATATTTCCTATAGGTGTTTCCATGATCTATCGGGCACATTCGGGCCTATAGGGCACATTCCATGATCTATCGGAAGAGGTACAACTCAGTCCCTGTTGCCATTCGAAAGTTTGAAGTTTGCTCCTGGGGCCCTATGATGAGGATCCTGGCGGCACTTGCTTGTCACAGACATTTATCACCCCATGACATTGGTACATTCCTGCACAACTAGATCCGTCATATTTTTGTTCTTTTCGGAAATCTTTCAGGTCTCAAATTTTAATGGGACACTTTGTATATTCCCACATACAACCCAAACATAACATAATATTCACTACTTTTATTATCGGCTGTTTGCTTAACTCAACCATTTCATGTTCCCTGACTTAACATTGCCTCAATCACTCCAGCATTGATGTATTCCTAGTGATGCCTTTTGCGGGAATTATCTTTTGTGAAGCAAGTGGCCTAGCTAAATTAGACGTGTCTGAATTTTTATGGCCAGTGTTGCCAACTTTGGAACTCTTTATTCTTTTCGACTCTATGTACGTCAGTTTCCTGCATAGTTGGTGCTTCCTTGTTTTGTTCATTCTTATATGCATAACTCGTGATCAAATGCGGCGTATTATTACGAACTCAGTCTTTTCCGTATTTTTCGTTTTTCTGTTTTCTATTTTCTTTTGTTAGATTGTACCAAAGATTATACCCGTAATATCTTATGTTCTACATGACATGTTGACACTGAATATTTTGCCATACAGCGCTCTTTGCAAAACATGCACTTTTCATTGCAGGTGGCAACACTGTTAACCAGACTGCTCGCCTTCACTTGTTCCCTATTGTGGCAAGTCTCTTTCTATACATCACTTGTCAGCATTGTATTTTACCGTGACCCCCGTTTTTGCGGAAATTCGAGTTTTCCCCCTTGTCCAAGCTTGCTGTTTCCGAACTTCTACTCCTTATATTTGTTGAACCTATTGCTAAGGTCAGCTATTTTTTTTGGAATGCTCACCTCTGTTACAGCTCTTTCAATTGGCATACGTCACATCTTTCACTGCAACTATAATTTTCGGAATGTTCCCTTGTTAGGTGAAGTTTTCGTATACCCTGCATTATCAGTAGTGTGTATTGGCATTTTTTACTTTTGTGTTGGTAAATATTTAAAATTAGGTAAAACCTTGGAAGAATATTTTACTCTCCTATAAAAAAAATCACGATTTCTCGCACAGTATAGCCTTACTTCCTAAAACAGTGGTAACCCTTTTCCATGCCGCTTGTCAAAGTCCTCGTTCTCAATTGTGATTTATTTGGTTTGTAGTACAAATTACAAAATTTAATTCTCAATATTTAAACAGGATAATAGATAAAAACTAGTATTTCAAAAGTGAATTTCACATTATAATACGAATGCAAAGTGCATACCACGTTCATATGTAGCGATTATGTTCCGTTTTATTTTCCAAGTAATACATCGTTAACAAAACACAAATGTATAACAGATGTTTATCAATGTTGCCAGAAGATATTGTTCGTTTAATGTATTATAATTAAGGAACCTTAGTTTTATTTTAAAAAATGTAAAATGTAAATTTAGCATACGCAAATTCGAAGAAGAGCAATCTGGAACTGAAGAAATCTTCAAGTGTTTCAAGCTGAAACAAGACAATTTGTTTCTGTTAGGTGTTGGTCCACTGTATTTAAATAGAAGACACTCTCAAAATGTGTGATTACTTTCCTATCCATTTTCAACCAGAAAGAGTCATTTTGATCGTGAAATATTTTTGATTCTAAATTAGGAGGCGTTAATGCAGTATCATAAGCAATGAAAAATCACATTTTAAAAAAAGTAGACAAGAGACGTTTCGGAGATCGGGACACATTCATTTTATATACTCTGATTTCTTACAGCAATTATAATGTTTTTGTTACATTAACTAACCAGCTTTTTTAGTAAATACTTTGTCGTATGAAATAGCAGTTTAAGAATTGTGATTCGATTACACTTACTTCTTCCACACTCTTATATAGATTCTACCTACTTGTTTTAACGAAAAAAAACGTTCTTAACATTACTCGCAATAAACAATGTTTTCCTCTGCTCTTCATTCCGTTTCCACCACTACATAAGTAACTTCAATTTCCATCATCATTCCCATATACAATCTAGGAACTTAATCCATAATATCGTCCATTGACACTTTCATTTGTTTACCTTTGTGAAACTTGTACGTGCTTGTTTTGATGCACAATTTACACTCCTTTCTATATTCTGTGATTTCGAAACTTCATTTGTTCAGCTAGTCCATCTTTTAAGTTCTAAATATTCGTTATGATGAAGAAGTACCTGTCACTTGTATACACGACTCAAAAGTGCATTACCACCTGCAATTCTCCTTTTCCTGCAATAGCAGGCAACCCAAAAAATCTCGGCGGTTCGGTTGGTTGAAAATTCGAAAGACGTTGGACCAAACCTCAATTTTGTCATACACATATCAGTGTGGCAAACTGCAAATAAGAGAATAAAACAAATTGTTAAGAATTACAAATTTATTATTGTGACGGAGTTGGATGACATAAAAGTCACAAAATGACTTACTTAAGCAGTTCAAACAAGATGAATGTTAAGAAACAGATATAGGATGAAAGCATTTCTCTCTTTCCCCCTTCCAACCCCAAAAAAGAAACTCATAAAAGAAAGAGTTATATAATAAAAAGGTTTCATAAAATGCTTAACAGCACAAAAACAAATATCTAAACGAAACGAAAAAGAGACAACCACAGAAGAGGGGACCCCAGCTGCGTAGCAGACTTGCGGCCCTCCCATGCAAGATAATGAATTGCGTCCCTAGTTGCAAACCCCATTTTTATAATAATAATAATAATAATAATAATTATTATTATTATTATTATCAGTGGCGTATTTACGATTTTGTTTCGGGAGGGGCTTTGCTAACTTTCGGGAGGGGCTTTGCCTGGAAATGTGAAAATTCTGCAAGATATTTCATTTACTTTAGTATACTAAGTAAGATTTCGGGGGGGGCTTAAGCCCGGAAGCCACCCCCCTAAATACGCCCCTGATTATTATTATTATTAAAAAGTCGTTTCCTTTTCAAAATATCTGACTCTGCCTAAGAGCATGAATGCATATAGCGATCATGTGTGTACGTTTTGTCAATGAGCGGTCTCAAAGGACAAAAGGGGTGGAAATCTCCAAGAGAGGGAAATAAAATTTCTTATGGTAAATTATATTTCAAAGTTCGAAACACTTGCTTTTGAATCTGATTTTTTGTTTCTTTTTGAGGGAACAGAAAAGTTCTGGCGCCTAAGAAATTATACTATATAATATTGCAAATTTGCAAGTGGATGTATTTACATTGCAATTTGTGGTAATAAAGATATTATGATTAGAAAAAATGTTGTAAAAAGTAAGTTTAATTTCTTCATCCATCGCAAGTCTTAGGGGTCCCTTTTACCTCGCCGCCCCCCGAATATCGATATCGAAAATTTAGAATGATATATTCATTTCCATATATTCGCGATATCGAATGTTGATATGTGATAATATAGATATCGACGATAGCGATGTATCGACATATCACAGGCCCAGGTCAGAGAAGTGATGCTTGAAATATACTGGAATCAACAATCAAATTCTAAATAAGTTCTCCACTTCCATATCAATGTTGAGGGGGAAGGGTATACACCCGAATAGAAATGTTAAGAAAAACAAATGTTAAGGTAAAAGTAGGTTTTCCGTTTCCCCTTGAATACAAAAATTAACAGAAAACTATTACTTAATTTACCTTTTACTTCTGTTTGTCATTGTTATCACAAATCAGCGACAGTATCATACTTTACATAGTATACCAATACACTCTATAAGTTTTCACAACCAAGCAAGCCGGAAGATGAATTTCTTGTGATATTAAAGTGGAATGTTATACAAAATAGTCATAATTCATTGGCCATATTTCTGTCAGTACTTTGGTAGGGACTAAGAGCTACAAGACTAACAGACTTAGAAATTAGAGATTTCATTCCTTTCATTTCTCAGAGTAAAAGACATCTGCATTTTTCTGAGACTTTCACTTTCTTAATATAATTCCCCTATTCTGGACTAATTCTGGCTGCCGCGGTTTCGAGATAATCGGTAAAAGAAAAAGATAAGTTTGTCGACTCTCAACTCTCGACAGTTTGTGAGAAGATATTTCACAGTTCATGTTGTTATTTCTTCGTTGCAAAAACTTCTAGTAGACTTTATTCATGGTAAATTACAATTATTGAAAAATGAATAATTATTTTTAAACATAAAAAGTCGTTACAGTTCAGTAGAATGCAGTAGTAGATGGAAGTGAATGAAAATATTGTTTATTCTGAGATGTGCAAACTGAATGTGAATAATAAAACCCATTCTCTTGTCCAGAGGCGGATCTACTTTGGACTTCTGGGGGCGCGGTGGTTTATAATACTACTACTTAGAGCTACTTTTAAGAGCTCCAAACTCTGGAATGGGTTTTATGTATATATAAAATAAGAGACATTCCCTTTCTGGGGGGCAATCGCCAGGATCGCCTCCTGGATCCGCCCCTGCTCTTGTGTAGCAGACTTTGAAGACATTTAGTTCGTATATACATATGACGATATTGATTAGGGATGGCCACATCTGAATAATTTTTTAATCTGATATCGGATAGAAACTTATCCGGATTTGCAATATCCGGTTGACGGATAACAAAATGGATGACGGATAACGGATAATATGCGGATAACGCATGACGGATAATATCTGACTGACTGATAATAACCGGATGAGGATAAGATCCAGATAACGGATGATATCCTGATGACGGATAAGGGATAATATCTGGATTTCGGATAATATCAAGATAATGGATTTATCCAGGTAATTTATAAAGTTAAGATAACGAACAATATCTGGATATTATAACATTCGGATAGCTGATTACATCCGGTTGATGAATAAAGGATAATATCCCGATAACGTTTATGGTTTTAAACAGAAATAATAGGAGAAGGACGTATTAGTCTTTTCTGCTCATGGAGTTCTGCTCAACGATTTCTGACATCAAAATTGTTCTAACAGATCAAAACCTTTCAAATGCCGCCAACGGAGTAGTAATGTCAGGTATCAGGCCCAGGCCACAAAGCTCAACGAATTTGGCAAGAATCGGGAGTATTTTGAGAGAACCTCCGTATACGATCTTGTCCACCGTAAACTTACTTGCCGGGGATCGAAACAATATGGACCAAACACACAAGAGTAAGAGGTCTACCATTGATTCTCCGCGCCGCACAAGAACAAGGAAATAGGAAATTAATAGGAAACATTTTAAGAAGCAATATCTTTCAATGGTAAAAACCACTGCCCGATTATCGTCTTTTAATAACTCCACGAGGATAAAAGACTGATACGTCCTTCTCCTATTATATATACTTAAAACCATATACGTTATCCGGTTATTATTCTTTATTCGTCATCCGGTTGTAATCAGTTATCCTAATGTTCTATTATCCAGATATTATCTATCTAAATTTTATAAATTATCGGGATAAATCCATTATCTCGATATTATCCGACATCATTCGCTATCATTCCTCATCGTTCGTCATCATATTATCATTCGTTATCCGGAAGTTATCCGTCATCCGTTATCCGGATATTATCCGTCAGTCAGATATCCGTCATGCGTTATCCGCACATTATCCGTTATCCGTCATCCGTCATCCGTTTTTTTGTCCGTCAACCGGATATTGCAAATCCGGATAAGTTTCTATTCGATATCAGAAAAAAATATCCAGATGTGGCCATCCCTAATCAGCATCGTCAGAAGCATACACGAACTAAAGTCTGCTAAAGTCTTCAAAGTCTGCTACACAAGAGCAGGGCGGATCCAGGGGGCGATCATGTCGATGGCCCCTAGAAAGGAAATGTTTCTTATTTTAAATATAAATAAAACTCATTCCAGAGTTTAGAGCTCTCAAAAATAGCTCTAAGTAGGAGTATTATCAGCCACCGCGCCCCCAGAAGTCCATAGTAGATCCGCCTCTGGACAAGAGAATGGGTTTTATTATTCACATTCAGTTTGCACATCTCAAGAATAAACAATATTTTCATTCACTTCCATCTACTACTGCATTCTACTGAACTGTAACGACATTTTATGTTTAAAAATAATTATTCATTTTTCAATAATTGTAAATGTTTATAAGTCCAGTAATTTACCATGAATAGAGTCAACTTGAAGTTTTTTTTTGCAACGAAGAAATAACAACATGAACTGTGAAATATCTTCTCACAAATTGTCGAGAGTTGAGAGTCGACAAACTTTTCTTTTTCTTTTACGGATTACCTCGAACCTCGGTAGCCAGAATTAGTCCAGAATAGGGGACTTATATTAAGAAAATGAAAGTCTCAGGAAAATGCAGATGTCTTTTACTCTGAGAAATGAAAGGAATGAAATCTCTAATTTCTAGTTCTGTTAGTCTTGTAGCTCTGAGTCCGTGCCAAAGTACTGATACAAACACGGCCAATGAATTATAACTATTTTGTATAACATTCTACTTTAATATCACAGGAAATTTATCTTCCGGCATGCTTGGTTGTGAAAAGTTATCGAGTGTATTGGTATACTGTGTAAAGTATGAGTACTGTCGCTGATTTGTGATAACAATGAGAAACAGAAGTAAAAGGTAAATTAAGTAATAGTTTTCTGTTAATTTTTGTATTCAAGAGGAGACGGAAAACCTACTTTTACCTTAACATTTGTTTTTCTTAACATTTCTATTCGGGTTCACATCCTTCTCCCTCAAAATTGAATACGGAATTGGAGAACTTATTTAGAATTTGATTGTTGATTCCAGTATATTTCAAGCATCACTTCTCGGACCTGGGCCTGTGATATGTCGATACATCGCTATCGTCGATATCTATATTATCACATATCAACATTCGATATCGCGAATATATGGAAATGAATACATCACTCTAAATTTTCGATATCGATATTCGGGGGCGGCGAGGTAAAAGGGACCCCTAAGACTTGCGATGGATGAAGAAATTAAAATTACTTTTTACAATATTGTTTTCTAATCATAATGTCTTTATTACCACAAATTGCTATGTAAATACATCCACTTGCAAATTTGCAATATTATATGGTATAATTTCTTAGGTGCCAAAAATTTCTATTCTCTGAAAAAAGAAACAAAAATCAGGTTCAAAAGCGAGTGTTTCGAATTTTGAACTAGAATTTACAATATAAGAAAATTTATTTCCCTCTCTTGGGAAATTTCCACCCCTTTTGTCCTTTGGGAGCGCTCATTGACAAAACGTACACACATTTACGCTATATGCATTCATGCTCTTAGGCAGAGTCAGAGGTTTTGAAATAAAACGACTTTTTAATAATAATAATAATAATTATTATTATTATTATTATTATTATTATTAATAATAGTATTATTATAACAATGCGGTTTGCAACTAAAGTAGCATTTCTTTATCTTGCGTGGGAGGGCCGCAAGTGTGCTACGCCACTGGTGTCCCCTCTTCTGTGTTTGTCTCTTTTTCGTTTCGCGTAGCTGTTTGTTTTTGTCCTTTTACGCTTTTATATGAAACCTTTATATTATATATCTTTCTTTTTATGAGTTTTTTTGGGAGGGGAGGGGGAAGAGAGAAATGCTTTCTTTTTATATGTGTTTCTTATCATTCATATTGTTTGAACTGCTTAAGTGTCATTTTGAAAATTTTGATGCCATCCAACTCCGTCACAATAATAAAATTGTCATTCTTAACAATTTGTTTTATTCTTGTATTTGCAGTTTGCCACACTGATATATTTCTACCAAATGAAATTTACTTGAACGCCTATAGAATTTGCAACCAACCGAACCGCCGAGCTTTTTGGGTTGCCTGCTATTGCAGGAAAAGTAGAATTGCAGGTGGTAATGCACTTTTGGAGTCGTGTATACATTACATTAACTAGAATTATATCCTTGCGTCTATATTTTAAATCTACTTAGCTGTTACGACGTTCGCAATATCTATTTCGATATGGTCTTTATGTAACAGTGGTGACTCTATGAATTTCTGTTTACTTTGAATATAGTGTTTTGAAGAAATAATTGAACCTACTCAATATTATACATCAACTGTAAACACCTTGTGTAGCTCCTTATTTAAATTGTACTTCCTATGTCTTGTTATAGTATACTATTTGCTCTGTCCTCAGGGATAAAGTCTAGTATATGTCTAATATTTCTGATAATTACTTACAATTTGGTAGTGTAATTTACAATCAATAATTATTATGAGTACAAATATATTGATCAGTCGACTTGCTTTCCACAGATCACATTGATAATATGTAATATTTTTAGAAGATTAATATTTACTGTAAATATTTAAGTTGGAGCCATGAATTGAGACTTCTATTCCAATATTTCTACCGCATTCTCACTTTCTTCTACTACGCCAATATATACGAACGATAACGTATTTTTTATTACGTTGTAATTTCATAAAATGTTAGGAGAGAAATAAGGAAAGTGGACTACATTTTAAAGCTCATTTATCAAAACAGTATCGGTACAGATGTGATCCATACGTTGCTATTCCTTTCTATTAATATTGATTAATTCTGGACGTATGCAGGTAATGATGGACTAGATGATAAGGACACTTCTTTGAGCTTTATATAGTTTCAACTTTATTTTCTGGCTGACGACAACGATTCCCTGCTCGACACTTAGTGTACAGATGACAAAACTCAATACTCAATATAAAAGTAACATCATGTATGTTGTTTTTCTTTATGACAGAAGTTAGTGTCAGATAAATTTAGCATTAATTTTATGTATAAAATTGTATTCCATAATGAGTTTACAGTACTCGTTAAATTCTAGTGTATCGCTAATTCTATTCTAGTATACTATGTGTTAACTTTAGCAATGCGGTTGTTGGAAAGGTGAAAAACACACGTATGATATAGCTTGTAGTTACAAAGCTAGATTTAATCGCTAGACATAACAAAATTGGTAGATTATTACGAATAGCATATCAACGAAATCCGCAAAACTCACGGGTTATACAAATGCTGCAAAATACAGTTTGTTTTCAAATATTTCTCAATGGCAGACGTCTGACTACTTAATCATCAAATATTTAGTTGCACTCAATTACTACTTGTAAGAATTAAGCAAAGAAATTGAACTTTTCAATTTTACGACAAAAGCCCGTGGGACAAAATGACACATATCTCTCGGTGAAATTATCATCACCACCATGACATTCCGCAATCTAGAACCTGAAACAAAATATTAATAACGGCAATTATTTGATATTTCTTGCGAACAAAAGAGTAGCAACAATACTGTGATGTTGTCAAATATAGAATAAATAAAAATAAAAATTTTGTGATCCAATAAAATATCTTTTTACTTATTTTTTATTTAATTTTGTAAATGAGAGTTATGAATAATTTTATATAAAAGCCCTTAGTTTAATTTCAGAGAAAGTCTTCTTTCGTTATACTTTATTTTAGTGTATCTTATTAAAGTATTGCTTCAGATCCCAAAATATTTGAATTCATTGTTGTAATTCGGGTAATTGAATGAGCTAACTTATGTAATTTTCTTCCTATTTATGATAATTAATCTTATTAGGTAGATAGGTACTTTTATATGAAATCAAGTTAAGTGTAAAAATACAGTAAACGCATTTTCTATTTGTAGGAGCTATATCTACTGAAAATCGAAATCATGAACATTTTTAAGCGAGGTCTTATAAGTATAATAATTTTGTGTTTGTGGTATAATGTTACACCATCTCTGTGTGCACCCTGTGCTACGAATGCTTCTTTCTATAAATTTGATCTCAGTTCAGGAAGTTGGAAAAACCTAACAGGACATGTAATAATTGATGTGGAGGCCGATTTTAAAGGTGAAACGCCAAACGATTGGCTTGTGAATATGGAAAGATTACCCGATAATAGTGGAGATGAGCTCGTCATACTTAGAGGTACATTAATAGGTAAGAACTAAAGTAATATCTATCAATATGTAATAATATGTTCAAAATTGACTCTCAAGTGGATTTTATGTTCCCCACAAAAAATTCCATGACTTAATTTTTATTTATTTATTTCTTATTGAAATTTATAGAAGTTAAGAATGATTATATTATATGCAATCTGAATCATCCATATTATTAGCAGAGAGTGTGCATAAGTTAGTATATTACGTTGGTTAATATATAATAAATGTGTCTGTTAATTTACAGGATAAATTGCGGAAGTAATTTTGTGCCACAAAGTACGAAGGAAAACGCCTATTAAATCTTTGAATCAGGGTGGTACATAATCAGGGTGCTACCTTTTACATAACGTTTTAAAATCGCCATGCCGTGATGAGTTAACACATGGATGAAATTCAAAATTTGCGAAAATAAGTTACTTGAAATCTAAGGAAAGCATACTTAGAACGTTACATCTTTAACTATCAATATGGGTACCTCCGATCTGAAGCACGTCATTACAGGGAACAAAGCTGTGCTATCAAGAACCGTGGATATCTATGACGATTTTACGAATTCACTAAAATTTTCTAGGTGAAAAATAATAGAAATATGCATGGAGCTGTATTACAGTACTAAAATTTGTTTATCGACCAATCAATATTGCATTCTAATTAAAGAAGGTCTCAAGAACATTCATTATTACAATTAGTTCCTTAACATAAAGAAAAACTGACGATCTTTAGTGATTTAACCTACCTTTCGGATAAAGATTATTTAAGAGAAACATTGCAACACCATGAATTTTTACGTATTTATTGGTTTTCCTCGTCACCATGGGTACGTATGAGATACCTAGATAAAGAAAAACATTGGGCAATGCAATACGAATATAGTGCAAAATGTTAACTGTTTAAATAAACCTCGTACAGAAAATTTCTAATATTTTCTCTTTTCAATCATACATACAAATGTGTTTGTGTTTGTGCAGAGAAGCAAGTTACTCTGATTTAAACACGAAGACGGGAAACAACAAACTAAGCATATTAAAATATTTTAAATTAGTATATTTTAATAGGTGGTGCAATGTACAAACTGTACAACAAAAGCAAGTATACTACACACACACACACACACACACGCATATATATATATATATATATATATATATATGGAGAGAGAGAGAGATGTATTATTTTAAAATGAGCAAAAATGTAGAAGGGAGTGTAACAGAAACCTCCAAAACCACTTTCAAAAGTTAATCGTAGGTCTATCTTCAAATGAAGAGATTCAGCCTAACCTCAAGTGGAAAGCCAAAGTAGTTCAATGAGGTTAAATTAAGTACATATCAACAGGATCATCATGAAATCTTTACTTTTATCCAAAAATAATTTGAGTGACCAGGGAAAGCGTAAGACAACAGTAACAAACAAAACAGTGAATTCCTGTCGGTGACCGACGACTTTGCGATTATTATTCCAAGCTTTTGACCAAGTATGAAATGATTTATTATACCAAAATTGACTAAATCCAAGTGCCAATGTGTAGTGCGATTTATGATTAGAGTGTAGTGATAGCGTAGTGAATTTTAGATGTTGTTAATTAAATTTTCAATATCTAAACTATACATATCCTTTCTAAGTAATATCATCATATCTAAATCTATATTTCAAGAAAGAAAAATGTATGTGTTTCTTAATCAGCATAACTAAATTACTGTTGTAAACGACACTATAATATTGATATTATTGTGCTGTATAGAAACTAGAAGAATTACTCTCTAATAATTAGAGACTAATGTGTCTCTATCATAAATTACTCAAATGTTCTAAAATAACTCCGTGTTCTGAACCATATAGTCCAGTGGGTATATAATTGTCCTTGTTGATATTTCAAAACCAACACTGAGAGAAATATAGCGTTTGGGAATTAATAGGATCCAAAGACATGAAACGGGATCAGTCATACACTGACGGAAATGGAAATCCCGAATTAAGAAGGAGTTATGCTAAATGCATGAAACTTACACAGAATAATCCTGTACATATGTTCTGACCAGAGGTGGGCATTTTTGCTAACCCTCACTCACCCTCACCCTCAAATTGACACCCTCACCCTCACCCTCAGCCACCCTCACCCTCACCCTCAGTTGGCTCCCTCACAGTCATCCTCAGCCACCCTCACCCTCAATCGACACCGTCACCCTCACCCTCAGTCGACTCCTTCACCCTCACCCTCAGCCACCCTCACCCTCAATTGACTCCCTCACCCTCACCCTCAGCCACCCTCACCCTCAGTTGGCTCCCTCACAGTCACCCTCAGCCACCCTCACCCTCAGTTGATTTCCTCATACTCGCCCTCAGCCACCCTCACCCTCAATCGACTCCCTTACCCTCAGACACCCTCACCCTCAATCGACTCCATTACCCTCACCCTCAGACACACTCGCCCTCAATCGCCTCCCTTACCCTCACCCTCAGACACCGTCGCCCTCAATCGACTCCCATACCCTCACCCTCAGCCCCCCTCACTCTCAATAGACTCCCTCAGACACGCCCTCAGCCCCCCTCACCCTCAATCGAGTTCCTCACCCTCAGCCACTCTCACCCTCAATCGACTCCCTCACCCTCAGCCATCTTCACCCTCAATCGGTTTCCTCACCCTCATCCACCCTCACCCTCAATCGACTCCCTCACCCTCAGCCATCTTCACCCTCAATCGGTTTCCTCACCCTCATCCACCCTCACCCTCAATCGACTTCCTCACCCTCAGCCACCCTCTGTCAACTCCCTCACACTCACAGTTTCTTTCATGTACTAAATAAACAATAAGTAAGGGTTAATATGACTCTCATTGAAGTGATTGAAATTTATATTACGTAGATATACGTTATATCTACGGCATAATATTATTTATCTTTCATATACTTGTATATATATATAAAAAATAAATGGCCATTTTGCACTGGGATCGCTCGCGCTCAAGTTCACCAACACAAGAAAGAATATCAAAGGGTCGCAGACATAAGCTCACCGGGCATAAGCTCACCTTTGTTAAAGCAAAAGCGGACAAAAGCTCTCCGGACATAAGCTCACCACTAGTAATATAATTATATTATAATAAGATAATTAATGCAATAAAGAATACAATAATGATAATTAAATACATTTATAGGTTAACTAATTTAATTGCAAGGGAAAATAAACCTGAATAAAATTTTAAAAAGCACCTGAAAAATGGCAAACAGAAAATATGACAAAAATGAAAACCAGATTTTGAATGTTAACATGAAGTAGATTTTGAATATTAAAATATAAATTGAAAACGGATTTGGACAAACAAAAGAGTACTATTTCCTTTTACTGAAAAAAGTAATCCAACCCCCCTCCCCTATGCTGAAACTTTCGGTGCAGGAAATTTTGTAGCACAGAAATATTGGTAAACGAAATTTTGGTGAAAGGCTGTCTCCTTTTTTTTTTTTTTTTTTTTTTACTATGGCTGAAATCAACTCAGAAATATTTCATTTTCCTTTAGAAAGAAATGAAATGAAATCTTTTAAGTTTTACTTCCCACGATTATGCCGGTTAGGCTAAAGAAGTCGGATGAATAACGAATGAAATGGCGGAATGACGAAAGTGGGAGAACCCCGAGGATACCCACGCACAAGGTAGTTGTCCACCACAAGGTTTACTTGGCGGGGACTGAATGTAACCCGGGATTCAAGCACCAGAGGTGAAAGCTCTACCACTGATCTACCGCTCTCCCCCTTTAGAAAAACGTATGATGGGTATGAAGATGTATTAAAATCTAGACTTTGACTAGTAGTAGACCTAATTCAGTAGAAAATAGAGCTATTAATGCTATATATCAATTGTCAGACATCAGAATAAAATAATAAGGATGTTGCAGGGTTTAATGTGTTAAACGTGGGTTGACTTTGAGGAACTTGTAATAAAATGCTCCAGATATTTAAATCTGGGCTTTGACTACTAGTAGGCCTACCTTCTCAATAGAAAGTAGGCTATATTACTAACGTCATATAGGAGTTATTAGACATCAGAATGAAATATTAAGAATGTTGCAGAGTTCAAGTCTTAAGTCTATTATTATACTTGCAGACCAAGGCTCATCAAATGAATCTCTTTCTTATTTTATTTATTAAGACAAAGCAAGAACTTACTAACCAAAAGAAAAACCTTTGTGTTAGTAAATTAGAAAGAGATTTCTTTGAGTGTTAGGCTGCAAACACGACGACAGCACTAAGAAGCAAGCCCTAATTACATCTGAGTGTGATGAATTCGTTAAAAAAAAAAAAAAAAAAACAGAATCACGAATCCCGTTAGGTAACCAAATTCTATTATGTAAGTATGCATGCCTAATCATCAAAATATTTTAATGCAGTGATGAATTGTCCGACCTATAACAGGCACGTAGCAAGGATTTCGTGAAGGGGGAGTCCGTGACATGAAATGCTGTGGTCATCACACCAGGGGCTCGATCATTCTGAACAATTTTACTGGAACATATATTGGTTTGTTTAGCCAGGATTTCATAACGGGGGGCCGGAGGGGACATGAAATTCTGAAGACCCAGGAGCTCGATCAATCTAAACTACTTTACTATCAACATATATTGATTTGTGAGGATATATTGGTAAGTATTTTAATAAACTATGAAGAAATCTCGAGTAAAAAAAAACGTATTGAAAAAGATTATACAATATGTACATCCTTCGTCTGTTTATTCAAATATAACAATTTTCCTTTCATTATGACCTCAACTATTATAAAAAGTACTTATTCACTATTATAAAAAGTACATACTCAATAATGTCTTGTAAAATATTTTGCAATATCTGCGTTTCTTTTTCTGTTGAATCAAATGTTAACCGAACTTTTTTCCACATATATTTATGTTTTTATTATTCAACTACTGTGTGTTTCAAATGACAGGTTAAAGGAGCAGTAGAAAATTGTTTTTGAAATAACATATTCGATATTGCAAGGGTGCGATGACGAAAAATTATGATAAAAAATGTCCACGCTATTACACAACAGCACTATGCTTTCGGAAACTTGAAATCTCTCTGACTAGTAGCAGAAGTTCTGCGAATTCCGCAACTTTCCTAGAAATTTCGAATTCCTTGACTCATACAGGATATATCGCTCACCTCGGAACTATGTATTGCAAGTAATATAAATTTCCTCATAAGAAAGAGTAACTAAAAGCTTCCTGTAGTTTATTTTTAACGCTGATCATTCTTTGCCTCATTTCATTTTCTTTCATTGTTCCCTATTTTTTTTCCATTTCTGGTGTCGAAGGGGGGTGTTCCGGATCCCTCGGACTGTCCCCCTTGGCTACGGGCCTGCCTATAAGAAAAATTTGGTCCCAAAATTTCCAGGGCAAAAATTACGCCTTCAGTCGCCGATGCTTAACACATTAAACTTGCAACATTCCTATTTTATTCGGATATCTGATAACTACTATACAACATTAGTAGCTCTGCTTTCTACTGAATTATTAGGCCTATTTGTAATTGTAGTCAATGTCTAGATTTTAATATCCAGGGTATTTTGTTACAAGTTCCTCGTGTCGCCACGTTTTGCCTAATCCTCGTTTCGCCTAACCAATTATCTGACACTTTTATGACCGATAAATGATAAGATTTCAGTCCGCCATTTTAGGCGAAAAAAGATCCTCGTTTTGCCTAATCCTCGTTACGCCTAAAATGGCGGACAGTAAAAAAAAATCACGGAAATTCAAGTAAAGGGAAATTACAGAAGAAAATTTCCTAGAAAGAAATGCATTTTTAAAATTAATATTGATATTATATTAACCCGCGTTCAATATTTTCAAGCAGTTAGGATTAGCAAAACTCCTTTATGTATTTACCATGTCCGTATATAGTATAATGTGTGTGTGTGTCTGTATGAGAGAGAATAAGTGAGTCCGCCCGGAAGACAAAAAGATTCACTATTATGCACACCAGTTAAATTTGATTGTATCATGCTTGATTATCCTTAACTAGTATCATTAAAATTTGTTCAATTTTTACATCATCTCCAAGACGCAGCAATCTTAATCAGAGACTTATGCTATGGACGTTCCGGTAGTGTCAAACGAGTAATATTTGAATTCAAACGTTATAATTTCACCAATGCAAATAAAAAAAAACTAGTTGATTAAGTGCTTTGAGAAAATTCAATTTGTAATATATTGGGACGAGAAAACTAAATGAAGCAGAGACGTATAAAAAACTGCTAGAGTATAAAGAATACTTGTTTATCTTGAGCTTCTTTCAGATGCGTTCTTGCACATCTCACCTTAATGTACTTCAGAACATTTTACAATAAAAAATACAAATGTTGAAAGTAGTGGGAGAGCTTTGTAGTCATTTCATGCATTCGAATTTCTAAGCTTTGAGCGAATACTGTACTGGGAAACATTCCAGTATCATGTGAAATTCACTTGCTACAAAAAAAGCTATAACGGAACATCATATGACTAAATAATTATACAAATAACAGATATGTTTGAATCGAATGAAATACCATGTTCAAGTGTACGTTACAAATTTTGTGTAAGGGTTATCTCGGGCTTCATGCGTTTCCTTCCACTTTCTTCACCCCACCAGTTTCGTTCGTTGTCATCACCACCTCCTCTCTTAGCCTTGGAGCATAAAAATGAGGTTTAAACCAGAAGAAAAAATAAAATATTACGCTTATTTTCAATAGCGAATTCTCAATAATGTTGAAAGGAAAATGAGAAACCTATTATTTTTTCAGAATGAACGTTACTTTTATTTCCCAAAATTTTATGTAAAATGAGTAACTGAAAAATAAATTTTGCATTAAAAGTAAACAAGTAAAACACAACTTAGCATTTCAGTCATCTAATATTCTAAATGAATGCAATACGACATAGCAACCAAATAAGAAACTAACTAACTCTATGGCTTATGGAACCCGGAGGTTCAATGCCGCTTCAAAAAAGCTCTCCACCGACCTCTATCCTTAGCCAACTGGATCCAGTTTCTATTTTGTATTCCTATCTCTGCGAGATCCATCTTAATATTGTCCTCCCATCTGCGCCTAGGTCTTCCTAATGGTCGTTTTCCAATTGGTCTTCCAGTCAAGACTTTGAAAGCGTTTCTACTTTCTTCCATCCTAGATACATGACCTGCCCACCTAAGCCTCCTAGACTTGATGGCGCTAACAATGTTTGGTAAACCATATAAATTATTTAGTTCCTCGTTATGAAGTTTCCGCCATTCCCCATTCCCGTTCCTCTTGGGTCCGAATATTCTTGTCAGGATCTTGTTCTGAAATAATTTCAGTCTATGCTCTTCTCTCAGAGTAAGCGACCATGTTTTGCAACCATATAGAACAGCAGGTATGATTGTCGTTTTATGTATTTTAAACTTCAAATTCCTTGACAGAATTCGCGATGATAAGAGATTTTGAACTGAATAACACGAATTCCCTACTTTTAATTGGCATTTAATTTCTTGCTGAATATGATTTACCTATGTTAATATTGATCCCAGATATTTGAAATTATCCACTTTATCAAAAGTATTATTTAATATTTTAACGCATCCATAATTTGCCGTATTACGGTCCCGACGCATTTCCATGTATTTAGTTTTCTCTGCATTTACTTTTAAATCCATGTTCCAGTAAGCTTTTAATAAGATCTCTGCATTTCTTTCTATTGTTCTCCTGTCATCCCCTATTAAATTTACATCATCAGCATATGCCATAACCTGGTGAATACCGTTCAACTCTAGTCCCTGTCTATCTTTTATTTTCCTATAGCGTATTCCAGAACGAAGTTGAATGATAATGTTGAAAAAGCATCTTCTTGTTTCAGGTCATTTTCGACGTGAAAGCTCGTGGACAAAAATTTTCCTACCCGGACTTCACCTTGGGATTCATTTAAACATGCATCCAAATAAGCAAATAAATAATAGTATCATCAGTAATTGATACCATTGCTTTTAAAACTTAATATTATTTTAAATAACAATTTACACAATACCAATATATAAAAAATCTTTTTCATAGATCCTAAGAACAGTAATTAAGATTTAAACGTAAATATAAGGATTATTTATAGAAAAGTAAAAGGACAGTTACTTGAGTACATGATAGATACACCTGAAAGACGTAACAAATACTTGCTTCTGATTGGCTAAAACTTGAAATAGTAAAAAAAATCTTATCTGTGATTATGCGAATGCCTGTCCACGATATTTGAAGGGAATGTCTAGGAATACTTATATATATTTTTTGTTTATACAATTTTATTTCCTTAACAGATTTTCAATAACTATTTGCTAATGGTTACTTAGAATTAAAATGTATTTTTATTTTTTTGTTTTGTTAGTAACACATTGAGATATTTGGATTGTGGAATTATGCAAAGATCAACTTGCTAGTAGAGCGATTTGTCCAAGTCACTCATTTCAATCACAGTTGTCCATTTTTATGTGCTAATTTAGATATCTCTTGTCAAATCTAGCTCGAAAAGTTTTCAAATTTCATATTAATTAAAATAATATAGAACCACAATAGGATCTCTTATAATGGATTAACAGTTTTAATAAAGCATTGAAATTGGAATGAAATCTGAAAAACCAGCAAAACCTACAATAATATAACTTCTGCATCCACATTAGTACGAAACAGAAATATAAAATCCATATTTTCATAATACTCATGCAAACTACATTTCCTTTAAGATGCTTATTAGCAGTACCATTTGACAATATCAGATATTTGGAAACAAACTGCAAAATAAAACACTCATCTTTAAACGAAATTAATAATAGGGATTAAAGTATGAGTAACTAGTTTTTTTTTTCTCATCTGAAATATAGCCACTATAGATGCTGTGAGGGCGATAAGTTTAAATGAATGGTATATCGAATGTTAATGCTCTCAAAATGGAATGGAAAAATAACCATAAGACAAATGTCGAAGCATTTTCCGTAAAGCAAATGCTCGTACTACAAATTAGTTTTGGGGAAATAAAATATTCTCAGTTCTTCATATAGTAGGGAATAATCTTTCGAAATTTACCTCTAGTCTTACTTCCGCGAATTTTTTGATAGTCCGCCATTTTAGGCAAAACGAGGATTAGGCCAAACGAGGATACTTATTTCGCCTAAAATGGCGGACACAAATTTTATCATTCATCTGCCATAAAAATGTCAGATAATTGGTTAGGCGAAACGAGGATTAGGCCAAACGATGCAAGATCCAAGTTCCTCAAGGTCTGTCCACGTTTAATACAACGCAACTCCCAAACGTTTTTTTCTTTTTTTTTACACCTGATAAATGATATAAGATAGTAGCTCCATTTTCCGCTTAGGAAGTAGCTAACGCCTAAATTTCAATATTCGGTGAATTTTATTAAATGTCCCTGAAGGGAGCTAATGTTTGCTATCGGTGAGGTTTTTTCCGCCCCTGTAATATAAGACTACCGGTGAGCTTATGTCCGATGGGCGGCGGTAATTTTGTTACTGGAAACTTCGTCACAGGAAAGCTCGTCACGGTAATTTCGTCACCGGTAATTTTGTCACCAAAATATTATCTCTTATCTCAAATATGATATCTAAAATACGTAACTATTTAATAATAATAATAATAATAATAATAATAATAATAATAATAATAATAATAATAATAATAATAATAATAATAATAATAATATCAGCTCTTTGCAGAGGTAGGTTCAATAAAATAAGTTCACACATTTGAGCATTTATTATTATTATTAAAGTAAGTAATACAGTGAAATGATTCAAAACGGACATCGGTGGAACCGATTATTTGTCCGTAAATGAGAGGTGTTCCTAAAACGAAGGGTTCTATTTCATAACACCACACCACACATATTTATGGCATGGAAGAATAAGAAAGTTTGTCCTCTTATGAAGATGTCCTCTATTGAGAGATGCCCGTTAAGAGAGGTTTCACTGTATTGGGAATTAACCTCTACTATTATACCCAGTAATTACATGTGAATTAATTACATACGTATTATTGTAATTAATTTGCAAAATTCTGCTATTATTTCAATTTATTCACCCCCAGTAAGTTTTAGTGGGTGATTTTTTTTTCAAAATATTAATTGGGAAAAAAATCCTCGTCCGATGCTAAAATCACATTCGTTTAGTAATTAATACTGTGCATAGTTCCAATTTCATTATTTTAATATTCTAACCCTATTGTTAACGTTAATTATTTAATATTATTTGATCTCTTAATCTCCGTTCCTGCCCCATCTTGGCTACGTTATTCACTCTTAACATCTTTCGTAAGAAAATTATTCATTGCTTTAGTTGTTCTCCAGAAATCCAGTTTTTCAATTTACAAATATTTTGTATCTTTCTGTTTTGTCTTCTTTAATATATCCTAATTTTAATAATCCCAGGGCTCATAGTGGTCTGGTCTCTTGTAAATAGTTGAAAAGTGACAAACAATGTCCAAAAGCACACGAAAAAGTTAACAAAATGCCATCATGCCCCTTTTTTTCTTTGTCAACTTCTCCATCACCTCTCTCTTTGTTGTTCTGTTTCTTCTTTACTTTTTCTTTTTAAGCTTCCTCCTTTCTTAGGTTTTCAAAGTATGCTTTGTAGTTACGGTAAGCAGATTTAGCAGATGTAAAAAGCTTCTGAGTAAGTGAAACCAGTTCTGGCCTATTTCCGAATTTCTTCATCGCAGACATTATATTTAACTTCGCATTAAGAGTTCTCAAAAACGTGAAATAATCAAATTCATCACCTACTCTTAAGAAGAACATACAAGAAGCATAACACAAGACGAACATAATGAACCACACAAACACAGAACACAACTTTGAACGGAGCGTTAACTATTACGAGAGAAAACTAAAAGATTATTACGATAGAAGAAAGAATAGACACTGAAGGGTTCTCTAACCCACCTTAAGAGCTTATGCATCCACCAACCGTCCACTGTGCTTTAGAAAGAATAAAAGCTGAGTGAGAATAAAGCTGGCTGTTTCACATGTGGCAGCAAGTACTGAAGCTTTCAGAAGAGTAATGAGTAACAAGTTTCTGCCTTTTTCCATTTGTTTATATATTTTTCTTAGAAAACTGACAATGCAAAACACAAATCACACGAAAAAGTCACTTTACCTCTCAAAAAAGTAACTTTTAGTGACAAATTTGAAAAAAAGTAACCTTTAGTGGTCAACTTGAAGAAAAGTAAATTTTAGTTTAAAAAAGTGACTCGATATGAACCCTGTTCTGCTCAATGAATTTACGTGAATAAAAAAAAACTTTACAAAAAATTAAGCTAGCGTCAAATGCATTCCTGCATAAAATTATACTCAGTTTAAATATATATAATTCTTTCTTCGATCGATTTCTTCGTTTCTAAAAACGTTTTGACTACACCCTTCTAACGTCCGTCCGTTGATACACCACTTGCAGAAGAGGCTCGAAACCAGCAACAGAGCTTTGGGCTGCCATGAATGTGTTAGAAGGGACCAAGTCATTAAAAATTCTCTTACAAATATTTAAATTGTGCATTTTGTATTGAGGTCTGGAGAAGACATGAAAAATTTAGGGAAGGCCAGGCCCTCTCTAGCCCCCTCTGATTGCGAGCCTGTTGCAGAGTAGCACTTACGAACTTATTCTGAAATAGACTTATTACTATATTGCAGGGGCGGATCCAGGACGGACTTCTGGGGGGGCGGTGGGTTGTAATACTGCTACTTAGAGCTACTTTTAAGAGCGTCAAAAAATAATATATATATTTTATTTATATATAAATTTAAAAAGTTTCCTCTTCTGGAGGGGCGATCGCCCCGATCGCCCCCCTCCCCGGATCCCGCCCCTGCTATATTGTCACATTTTTCCTTATTGAGGAGGAGGTAGGTGAATGACCACTCAAGACGTTGCTAATTTCAGTCATCTACATCTGTCCATCAATCTCTTTTCTAGGAAACGACTGCGGAGTCGAGGAGGGTAGCTATGAGTAGGTCTGTTTTGTCAATTCTTTTGATCGAAACACCGCTCGAAATAATGAGGGCATGTGGTTCTCGAAGCCGTACATGAGAACGAGGTGGCTTCGTGTTTTGAAGTGAAATAAATAAATAAGAATGTTGCCTTCTTTCCTAAACGCTAAACCTTTTTTTAACTTGATGCAATAAAGAACCTATATGATACTGATTGATACAATTGGATTTGGAGAAGTATTCCTTTTCCATCCAGGGGTGTGTGTAAAGAAATTTGGAGGGGTGTTAGGGGGTATTGGCGGGGTGTAGATTACTCCCTGGTATCGTGTGCAAATGCACTTTTGTGAATGCACAGTTGTTTTGAATAAATCACTTGGATCAGTTGAAGACAACCTACCAGTTTTTCCGCTTCCAATCTTTTTATTGTCCTCTATACCGAGACCACCGTATTTATTTGTTTCCGCTGGGATGTTTCCTTTTGGCAAGTACGGTACATCACTTTTTCTTGGAAATTTGTTACCAAAGATTTCTTGCAGACTGACACATGGTTGAGTGTAGGGGGAGGGATCAATTCTAGCCTTTCGCTGTTGTTCTATCAACACCACGAGGAAGATTAGGAGACTTCGGGAGGGCAGCTATGAGGCTGTGTTTTTGTCACCAGCAGCGCATTCAGAAAAGTTCGCTTTTTCCTAAAGAGACTCCTGCTTCTTGGAATTCGCCCCAGGCGAATTATTTAAACTTGTTCCTTGCATACCAACATCTCGAAGGGAGAGTTGATAGGGATCCGTTCTTTTCCAGTTTTTCCAAAGTGAATCTTTTACCATTAACATATACATTTATGAAATTAAGTTAGCAAGTTTTCCATCCTGTCGTGGTTCTTGCATGTAGTCGCGGATTGTGGACATAAGCTCACCTATATTGATGCAGAAACGGACAAAAGCTAACCGGACATAAACTCACAGTAAATAACACAATTATGTTACAACAAACTATGTTATAACAATGATAAAAATTATGTTTGTAATAACCTAATAATAATCAGCGCCGTTGCTACAGAGGGTCTGAACCTCTAAACCCTCTGAAAAATCTATCGTGGTGGCAAATCTCAGCATGTCATAGAAAACAGCATGCCAAACAAAGGCACTAGTGTTTTTTAAATATTATTAATTTACAATAAAATGATAGAGAGTACACACTCCACAATATGGGTATACATTATTTTGTATTGTAAACAGTTCAAAATACATTATTGCCATTAAATATATTAAAATACTCAATTGCAGCAGCTTTGTCGAAGTACTGCATAATACATATTTTCTATTAAACCGTTTGAGACTTACGCTTTTTTAGGTAAATTTTAGACTTTCAGTCAAGCAGTTATTTCGTCGAGACTTTATCGCAGGATCATGGTCCATACCAGAGATGGGCATTTTTGCTAACCCTCACTCACCCTTACCCTCAATCAACTCTTTCACACTCACCCTCAACCACCGTCAGTCACTCTGATCACCCTCAGCCACCTTCACCATCAATCGACTCCCTTACACTCACAGTTATCTACATGTACTTACTAAACAATAAGTAAGGGTAAATATCTTTCTCATTCAAGTAAAGTAAAAAGAAAGAAAAACAGATTTTACTATTTTTAGGATTTTTGGATATCATATGACCCGTTGCTGTTGACAAGTTTTAAAAAAAGGAGACAAGATGCCAATAAATACCATAAGTGCTGTTTTTGCCTTCATTAATTAGTATGGTAGTGCAGTTGAAATTTTTCCTTTTTTTTCTGGGAACAATACGTGGATTCGCATTATATTGCACCAAGCCTTCGGGAGCAGGAAACGTCGGTGTACGGAAAACTCGGTGTGGGGAATGTTAGGTGTCAAGAAAGATTCGTTGTAGTAGACCGTAGGATTTATTAAAAACTCAGCTTTGAGGATAAATGAGCGTATTAGTTTCAAGGATGTAATGGAGGGTATACGCGGTATACGGCGTATACCCACCTCTAATTTTTGGAAACTATCGCATAGACACCTAAAATTTAGGAAGTACGCCGGTATACGCTACATTCGATCAATAGTATACTCACTTCATTGGAACAAACAACAACTGCTTTTCACGAAATTTTCAAAACAAAAATATCTCACTAAACAGCTGGTCGTCGTGAATGATGTCTAAATTCTTTTAAAATATTTGCGTTTTCGGGGTGTGGGAATCAAATTTTCTCAGAATCTCTTCTATAATGGAAAGCAGCGCTCTGCACATGCAGTGATTTTTCCTCAAGATGTCACATGCGTTGTTCCTACCTTCCAAATTCCAAATTCAATTCAAAGCCTGTCGATTGGATACAATTTAAGAAAGGCAATATGGAATAGAAAAGTTCCTATCTTAACGCGGAAGGAGGTTCCGAAAAAAAGTGGAATTTCCTTTGAGAGTTAAGAGGAAATTAAATGAATGTATTTGCGCCAAGAAATCGTTGGCCTGCACAAAAATAACAAAACATCTGACCTATCGTTGGTCTAGTTTGAAGCATTCACCGTCGTTCTGAATACCACCGAATACAACAGCGAACCTCGGATTAGTACTGTTCATTTGTAGCCGCAGTTGACATGAAAGAAAGGAGCGATTGATTTCGATAAATACTCAGCAGCTAGTACTAGTAGTAGTTTTTCCTCAACCTACTGAAGAAAAAAGGGATGGGGTAAAAGTAAACATATTTCTTCGTTATTTCATTTTCTTTCAGATAAAAAGGAAAATTGAAGAAAATTTGTTAACAGGAAGAGGTAGAAAACAAAAGCCAGGAAAGACTTGTAGCGTATGAGCATGTCACACCAATCCTTAATCATTTCGATACAGCCGTCACTTCGAAAATACAGGTATTTGCTTAATAGTGTTTAACCCTTTGGGAATTTATGGTACGAATCGGTACCATGGAATAGTGCTGTGTTTAAACGCTTACTAAGCTCATATAACACGTATTGAACCCGTTTTTTTTAATGGTCAAGTCAAGCATGGACCAAAGAGCACCCCAGAAGCTTTTCGGAACCGGATGGTAAACTTGCCGGTGCCAAGTGGGGGCGGAGGGGTGAGGTAAATAAAAAAACACCCTTAGTTTTCAAGATAGCAAGATTAAAATTTTGCATCAAGTGTGTGTGAACCTTTGAATATTTCTCTCTCTCTTTTTTTTTTCTTTGATGCCAATAAATATCATAACTGCTTTTCTACCCTTTAAAAAAATGTTATGGTAGTGGAGTTGAATTTTTTTTCTGGGAACAATAAGTGGCTTCGCACTATATTGCACCGAGAATCTGAGACTCCGCAATAGTGTTACCAATCGTGCCCCACACTTTCTAACTGGATCAGATTACCTTCTATTCCTTACTTTGAAGCAAGAAAACTAATATTTTTAACAGTGTGACTTCCCTCAAGAGCAGCCTCTACTTTTAATTTTGTGCTTGGGAACATATTGTCCTGCTAGAACACATTCAATATAAACATTTCTTTATTAAATCCAAATTTAATAATAGAAAATTTAAAAGGGCGAGTTGATTATAGCCTGTATTTTGCTAAAACAACACCAATTAAAGTGAATGAAAGCTCAAATAAGATGTTTGTGACTATGAAATTTACGTCATAACACCACATTGAGTCTAGAAATTATATGTAATACATTTGAGAATGATAAGCATAGTGTGGTTCTAGTTTTCGATTCATCTATACATTTCTTTAAGTATATAAAAACCGGTTCTTAAGTAGCATAATATAACGGAAAAATAGTACACTATATAAAATGAGTTAATATAAAGGACTCCGTTAAAAGAGAAAGGCAATTTTCAATTTACGAAGCTATCGTGTAACTTAGGATGTTTTGTGTTCATTTTGAGCTAAACATTTTTTCAGCAGCGAGATTGTATGGGACTTCTCTCGTCCTGAAGGCGAGAACACTCACCACTCATTCGCAAGGAATCAATACGAATATATGAGCCTGGGAACACATAGCTGTTTCTTCAGGTATGTGGTAGTCTTTACTGGAAAAGAACTGATATATCCTCAATAAAAGTATTGTGGTAAACAACACCAAACTCGAGTTGTGGCAAACGACACAGCGTTGGTTCAGAGTAGCTTTCGAAAAAAAGACTTTAATAAAAGAAAGTGTGTGTGTGTTTTCTAGGATGTCGACATGCCACTTTCTTTTTTATTCTAGCCCATTGTTTTATTAGAGAAAGTATTCTTTTTTAATGTTCGTGATTTAAATTTTTTTATTTTTAATTTCTCCTTCTGGCCTATTTTGGTGTCCCTTGCTTTAAAAGTATTCTTATATATAATGTTATGTTGCTTTAATTTTTATTTATAAACAGGGACTTACGCAGGGGGTGGGTCCTGGGGGTCCGGAGCCCCCGAAATCTGATTTTTTTGTAAATTTAGTCTTATTTTAGGGGCAATTTTACAATTTTTAATATAATTTAGCCTGAAATTATGTTTGGACCCTACCCGAGAAGCTCTGGAACCATCCCGAAATAAATTCCTGCTCATAAATATTCCTGTTCATAAATATTAAAATTACATCATACAGTAGTAACATTTTGCGTAGTATACATTTAAAGATGTCAAGAAGAAATCAGTAAAATTAACTTGCTAAAATTTTCGTTTATTTCAAAGAATAAATAGAATGTTTAATCATACAAGTTAATGGGCTGAGAAACCATGATGCTGTCGACATTCAACACACTTAAGTGCTACTCTTGTTTGTTGGGATTTATAAAACCTAGAATTAAAATAATAGGCCTACCTATTTCGCTTGATATTTCTATGAACGCACGGGTTCATTAGTTGTTAGTATATAAATTTCCTACCTTGGAAACTCAACCGGTTTCCGTACTGTATGATGTTTATGTAAAAAAAAAAAAAAAAGACAATGGAATTTGTTACTAAAACAACAAATACAAATGCCAGCCTCAAACAAAACCAGCCTCAAATGTCACACACTCTTCAAGTGAATAAATATCACACATTACAAATAGTACATCGACTCTCTCGCCCGACTCCCGACTCAATCGACTCCGTCACCCACCCTCACCCTGACCTTCAATCGAACACCCTCACCCTCAGCCACTCTCACCGTCAATCGTCTCACTCATACAGTTACCTTCATGTATTTAATAAACAATAAGTAAGGTTAAATATGATTCTCATTCAAGTGATTGAAATTTATATATTATAATATAGATAGGAATACATTATATCTTCGTAATATTATTATTTATATTACATATATATATTAAATAGATAGTCATTTTATATTGCGCTCGCTCGGACTCACTTCGATCAGTTGTGCTCGCACTCATTTCGGCTTGCTCTGATTTATTTTATTAGGATTCGGGCTCGTTCTTAATTATTGAACCCGAGCTCAGTTGAGCGCGAGTGGCTTGCTCGAAAGTTTGGTCACCTATGTGCTAAGCCAAATTTGTAAAAAAAAAAAAAAATCTTGGATATCATATGACCCGTTGCTGTTGACAAGTTTTTAAAAAATGAGACTAGATGCCAATAAATACCATAAGTGCTGTTATTGCCTTCATTAATTAGTATGGTAGTACAGTTGGAATTTTTATTTTCTTCTGAGAACAATAAAGGTTTTCGCACTATATTGCACCAAGCCTTCCTTATATATATTTGGGAACCTGAGACACCGCAATATTGTTCCGAATTGTGCCCTGCACTTTCTAACTGGATCAAATTATCTTCTTTCTCTTACTTTGAGGCAAGAAAACTATTTTTTTTAGCAGTGTGACTTCCCTCAAGAGCAGCCTCTATTTTTAATTATGTGCTTGAGAACACATTGTCCTGCTAGAATACGTTAAATATAAACAATTCTTTATTAAATCCTAATATAAGAATAGAAAATTTGAAAGGGCGAGTTGATTATATTTTTATTTTATTTTATTTTATTTATTTAACAATCTAACTCCAACAGGGACGATCATCCCCAATTATAGGATCTTTCACAACAGTTGACTTAGAATTCAATTTTATAGCCTGTATTTTGCTAAAAGAACAAATATTAAAGTTAATGAAAGCTCAAGTAAGATGTTTGTGAGTATGAAATTTACGTCATAACACCACATTGAGTCTAGAAGTTATGTGTAATACATTTGAGAATGATAAGCATAATGTGGTTCTACTTTTCGATTCATCTATACATTACTTTAATTATATAAAAGTACACTATATAAACTGAGTTAATATAAATGACTCCGTTAAAAGAGAAGTTATCGTGAAATTTAGGATGTTTCGTGTTTATTTGGAGCTAAATATTTTTTTCAGCAGCGAGATTGTATGAGACTTATCTCGTCCCGAAGGCAAGAACACTCCCACTTTTTTGCAAGGGATCAATACGAATATAAGTTCCCGGCAACATTTAGCTGTTTCGTCAGATATGTGCTAATCTTGACTGGAATAGGAACTGTTATATCCTAAATAAAAATATTGTGACAAACTACACCAAAATCGAGTTGTGCCAACGACACACCGTTGTTTGAGAGTAGCTTTCGAAAAAAGACTTTATATAAATTCCCTACCTTGTAAATTCAAGAGGTTTCCTTACTCTATGATGTTGATGTTAAAAAAAAAAGATGCAATGGAATTTCTTACTTAGACAACAAATACAAACCAGCCTCAAACATCACTCATGAAAATATATGGAAAAAACATTTCCATTTCCAAAACCAGCCTCAAATGTGTCACACTCTTCAAGTGGATAATTATAACACATTACAAATAGTACATCTACTCTCTCGGCCGACTCCCGACTCAATCGACTCCCTCACCCTCAGCCACGCTCATGCACCATCCCTTACCCTCAAGAAGTGTTGGTAAGCCAAGCTCCTTAAATACGAAATTAGAATGAGTAGTTTAAGGTTCCACGGCTAGGCCCTTTATTCTAAAGGAGACGGGTGACTAATGCAAATGAATAAAGGTAAAATTAAGTCCTTGTGTTCGCTTAAAGAGAATTGAACCCGTGACCCTGTGCATCACTGGCGCACACGCTAACCAATAGACTTGTGATGAGGAAAGTTAGAAAATAAGTAACAGTAGTTTAAATTTGTATTATTTAAAGTTGAACTAACCACTAATTATGTTTCTGTATGGGAGTGGCAAAACATGATGCATACTGTACATTTAAGCAGGCAACCAAATCTCAAACTTATCAATTAATTTTAAAATACTTTAAGTTCAGTGGTGAAAACGATATATATATATATATATATATATATATATATATATATATATATATTGCTAAGCAGGCATGTAGAAGCTAATACGTCATTCTATTAAATTATAGATCATCCGTTACAACGAATGTTATAGGAACCTGTAACTATGACACGTCTTAAAAGGAATGCTTTTCCAAGAATTACAGAATTTTCGTGACCTTTCCACCCCTCTCGAGCCTCTATAGTTTGCTTCTGACAAAAAGAATGTGTTTTCCGCATGAGTAAGTAACTATTCAAAGAAACAAATTATGTGATTCTAACGACTGCGAAAATGTTAATAACCTCTTTTAAGTCAGACATAAATGCTATGTTTTTGTTTGGTTACATAAAATATGTTTTCTTTTCTAGCTATATGACCACTCGAAAAAAATACTAGAGAGGGGAAAAATTAAAATGTTCTTCTGGGACGGAGTTAAATTTTTGTCACACGGAATATCCCTTTCACCATCCCCATTAATTCGTACACTGCACCAACTGATGTTTTGTGGCCTAACTACGTGACTCTGTGCCAAACAGGTTGCTACTCTATTTGAAAAATGAAATGAAATCTTTGAGTTTTACGTCCCGCGATTATGCCGGTTAGCCTAAAGGAGACGTTGATGATGAGAAATGAATGAAATGGTGGAATGAAGAAAGTGGGAGGAAACGAGAGAACCCCGAGGAAACCCACGCACACGGTGATTGTCCACCACAAAGTTAACTTGGCGGGGGCTGGGATCGAACTCGGGACCCCAAGCACCAGAAGTGAACGCTCTACCACTGAGCCAGCGCGGCCCTACTCTATTTGAAGTTCGCAGGAAACTGCTATTTCTTCAACCATTTCCCTAATAAATAACTTCCAAGCAAACATCCTTCAGGAATTCATTCTGGTGATGGGCATTTTCGCTTAGCCTCACTCACCCTCACCCTCAATCAATTCCCTCAACATTACCCTCATTCACCTTCACCCTCAATCGACTTCCTCACCCTCACACTCAGCCACCCTCAGTTGACTCTCTCACCCTCAGCCACCCTCACCCACAGCCACCCTCACCCTCAGTTGTTTTCCTCGTACTCGCCCTCAGCCACCCTCACCCTCAGTTGAATCCTTCACCCTCACCCTCATCCACCTTCACCCTCAGTCGACTCCTATACCCTCACCCTCAACCACCCTCACACTCAATCGACTTCCTCACCGTCACCCTTAGCCACCCTCACCCTCAATCGACGCCTTCACCCTCACCCTCAACCACCATCACCCTCAATCGACTCTCTCACCCTCAGCCACCCTCACTCTCAGTTGACTCCCTCACTCTCAACCTCAGACACCCTCACCCTCAACCGACTCTCCCACCCTCACCCTCAGACATCCTCACCCTCAGTCGACCCCATCACCCTCACTCTCAGACACCCTCACCCTCAATGGAATCTGTCACACTCACCCTCAGACACCCTCACCCTCAATGGAATCTGTCACACTCACCCTTTGACACCCTCACCCTCATCTACCGAAATGAGGGTGAGTGAGGGTGAGGGCGGCCTTCTTGAGGGCAAAAATGAGTGAGGGTGCCCATCTCTGGTTCTGACATTGATTCAAGTTGGAAGTATGAAATTTACGGAATAGAGAAGCGCCGCTGGACGAAAAATGACAATATTCGTCTTTAATGTCCTCTATAGTCACGTTGAATGCAGGAGTCCATATTATCGAATGCAGGAAATAGATAGTAGAGGTGTCGGATATCATCTTGTGGGATTGTGTTCTACACCTGCTGCACTAGTAAGATCAGGTCGGCGATCGACGTTGATAGTTCAGGATGTGTCCTCAGGCGTCATCCAATCATGTCCGAAACATTGTCTATTGGAGACAAATCTAGAGATATCTTGAAGAGCATCTAGAATTGCAGATGTGGTATGGGGACGAGCGTCATCTTATTGAAACAGGCCACCTTTCATATCGTTCATGACTGGTAAAACAACTGGTTTAATTACCATTGTGATGTAGATGCGCGCTGTCATGGTGTTAGGAATGATAACTAGTGGGGTCCTATGGCCATACCAAATTCCGTCCCCATACCATAATGGCCGCGGTTGAAGCGGTATGATAACGACTAATGAAGCTTGGGAACAAATGTTCATCAGGGAGCCCCCTAACTCGTGTACGTCCATCACTGGTACCGATAACGGCTCTCGTCCGTGGAAACTAGAAAGTTCCATTCTGCCCTCCAATGGGTCCTTTCGCGACACCATTATAGACGGTTTAGACGGTAAGTAGGAGTAAACAGCAAACAATGCGCAGGACGTCTAATGCGGAGCCCACACTTCACAAGACGATTCATAACAGTTATTGTACTGATACCATATGTCACTGCAACTCGAAATTCGGCTGCAGACGCTCTCCGGTCCACCAGGTCGCCCCCCCCCCCGATACGCCTACCCTCATTTTCTCGGATGGTCCAACAAGGCCCTGAACACGGTTTTCTGGTAGTAGTGCCGTCCCGGGACCACATCTCGATCGTCGCAAAATGAAAATCCACTCTTTCACAGTCCTACCATGCAGCCTTCTTCGAACTTCGTTATCTTAAATAAACGGTTCTTTGTCGTCTTCCACGCATTCTGTCCTCTCGTAGCACGGGTTACCCTAGACTGGGTAATTACACTACTGTTTATCACCAGCGTGGAACGTGTCTAATGCTCCATTCATTCCACATTTACATAGCAGTGCACGCGCGTCCTGGGAGTTGTGACCTTGTAGATAGTATCGTTGGAATAAAACATGTAGGTGAATATTCTGTATATGTTACACTCATCTAGCATAACTTCTCCTTGGATTTTGTATTTCCATTCCTGTCAATGTATATGACCCACTACTAAATAGGGACAATCTGTGAACGAAATAAGAACTCTTACAGAATGAGGAGTAGAGCTTTAGTGGTTTGCGTACCCGCTCTGTGACTGACACTCATTTTCCGGGTAACTTAGAGACAACATCATGTTCAAATTCAACCCGGAAATTTTAAATGGCTATACGATCTGCAAACTGAGCAAGAATCGCGTAGGGAGTATATTGAAAAAGAATATACAGTATATATAGTACACGCCAAAACATACACATTTTTTTCTCGAAGGTCAAGATCTAAAGGTTTATTTGTCCTTACCATAAATTCTTCATTGTAACTAGATTCCGGCGTTGCCGCTCCATCTACGTAGAAATGTATAAAGCTCTCAGTATGGCTAAGCCCATTACGGTTATCAGAGTGTATAAGTACAGTGATCTCTCTCTCTGGAATCTGTAGCTTGTACAGCGTGATTCAGGAAGTCATATTTAGGTAGTTAGGCTTTGCAATCAGCCCACATCATGTGACAATATATGAAAGCTATTTGGTTCCACTTTGTTCAGCTTAACACACAAATTACTTTGTTGTTAATTATGTCAGGCAGTATGAAAATGTTATCGAATAGACCAAATAGTATCTCCTCCCTATCCATATATTGGCATTTTGTTTTTGTTTTGTTTTGTTTTCAATAAATAACGTAAAGACAATGCTCTAAATAGAAGAGGAGAGTATGAAGGCTACAATTCTTTAGATCTTCTACTTCGAGCACTCCGTAAAGAAATAGCAACACCTTTGAGAAACCGAGATCTTCATATCTTGAATATTTTCAGTGCGTAGCTGATGCTTGTTTTATTGGGACATTGGACAGGCAAAACTCGTCATGGACTGTAGCTCCAGGGAGTAAATTTAGTACTTATCTATATTTCCTAGCTAATTTCTTCATTTTTTCAATGTGTATTTATTATTTTATTACCGACGTGTTAGCTATACTGGAATATCACTCCCCATGAGATCAGCGAAGTGAAGCAGTCATAGGTTTGATCAGAAGAAAGATAGGTGTGACTATTCGTACTCACCAGCGTCGCAAGGACAATTGGAAGCCACTTGAAAGTAGAAAGTAACGAACTGCAGTCCAGGAAGCCAGCATTAACGGCGAGGGTAGCAGATCTGCTGACAATACATCACCCCACAGGATGAGTGCCATAAATCAAGGCTTTCTAAAGACTGGTGCGCCAGGAATTTAGTTATCGTTATTATTATTTCTAATAATATTATTATAAATATGGTGAATAAAGATTCTGCCTTTTTGTTTGCACTGATCGTAAGTACAATATTTCTAACTTTATGACACAGTTAGACAGGCCAATAATTGACCAGTTTCTTTCTAATGTGATTCGTCACGTATATAGAAACTGGACAAACTACAAATTAGGACACTACACACAGGAAATTAATACTGATAGCTTTATAACTCAGATATTAACATGCATACATTAATAAATATGAAAATCTAGGTACATAATAGAATACTTTATAACCATTTGTTTTTTAAAGAAAAATGCTTAAAATTGTCATTATAGACAGATGGCCTGTCACATAATAATAATAATAATAATTTTTCCCCGGAACATTGAACAAAGTGATAGTGTCTTGCAAAATGTTTTTGATGGAGACAAGGGTCATGTTGTCATCTAGATAGATCAATCGTCCTCAGAAAGTGAGAAAAAGAAAAACGATGACATGCTTTAATCTCTTGAAGTGTTAAGTTCTAATTGTTTATTTTATCTTTTTATATGAGAATTTTCAAAATAATATTCAATCAATTCTGATATAGTGCTTTATGTGACATTGATTCAAAGTTGCGTGAAATGCATAAACAAAATAATAATAATAATAATAATAATAATAATAATAATAATAATAATAATAATAATAATAATAATAATAATAATAATGCTATATATAAAAAATAACATTAGTGCATCACGCTAACTACTAATAGTAAATCACATTTCATGCTCATCGCAATTACATAATGCAATAATATAGATTTGAGCCTTTACATTTATGTATATCCAAGTTCGTTGGTGGGCTAATTATATAAAGAAAGTGAATGCAAACAATTAGAGCTGTTAAGTATGATTTTAACCTATAATTAGGGCTTGAACTTTTCGGATAAACAGTATCCGGCCGATACCCGTTGCGTTTGGCTTACTCGATCCTTAGGCCTGATAGACCCATTTTATTGTGCATTGCCTGTTTGGACCGTTTACCCGATAGACTCGTTATGAGTTCGTACATGATAATTAGAACAATTTGTATTAAGATAATAAAATGAAACAACACAACATTTACAAGAATGAAAGAATAAGCTTGTTTTCTTAAAAACGGGGTTATCTGGAAAACACTATTCATACGGTTCCATCGGGTAAACACAATTCATATGGTTAAAAATACAATATCGATCGATTCTATTTTCCGAGTATTACCGAAAATACACAGTAGTCTGAAACGGCTGGAACGTAAAAACTTTCTTATCCTTCTTCTTTTCTTCTTCGTCTTCTTCTTATTACTATTATATTAATAAGATGGAATATTACTTGTTGAATGATGTGTATTTACTTCGTAACTATTTTAAAAGGTTATTCCCAGTTGCTCCGAATAGCGTAGTTGCTAACGCTCTAACCTTCGGCGCGAGCAGTCCCAGGTTCGATCCCCGGTGGGGGTACTCGTCCAAAAATATAAAACGCTTTTTCAGGCCAGTGACTCTGAATTAGGTTTTCCTCGGTTTTCTTCCTTTCCAAAAGGAAAATGCCGGGGTAGTACCTAACTTATATGTCCCAGGCTGCTTCCTTCCTTCCTTCCTCTGTTTTTCCTTCCATTTTCGCGGAATGTGTGCTCGCAGAGGGACGTCATTTCACTTAACGTAAATTCTATTCTGACTGGTACCTGATTACACTTGAGAGCATACACGCTTGCTGAAGACAAAATCCTATATGTATGTTACTCGGGATTCGCTCGATTATTTCCATATTTATATACCATTTATTTCTTCAAATTATTCACTTTCAGGAATCATCACTTTTTTTCTGCTTATACTACGTACATTTTATTAGTTCGACTTCTGATAACTTCTTTCATCACACACAGAAACTGTTGAAAATAAGAAACAAATAGTAATAGGTATTTTCGACTTTTCTTTCATAAATTATTTCATGCATCAATAATAATTGTATTATTACAGTTTATAGATAACTGGCAGCTACGAACTCGAAAAGAATAACCAAAAGTTTTGTTGTTTCTAAAGCAGTAATATGAGCTTTAGTTAAAATTCATTCAGTATATGTGGAACTCAAACATATGGATCCACGAGAGAGGGAAACAATTAGTCTCATATAATTCTGAATTATCCTAGTGGATGTAATACAATTTTAGACTACTTAAGCGCCACGAAATATGATTACTGTGTTAATGAAACAAAACTTAGTAAAACAGAATATGTAGGTAAGTTTTATATTAGATACAAACTAAAAGTTGCAAATCTATAAAAAAGAGAAAGTTATCATATGTGAAAATTATTGTTGAAACAAAATAATACAGAAAGTGCTAGTGAAATAGTGAAACAGATCATGAAAATAAACAAAGAAAACCTTAAGAAGGAACTGAAACAATTTCAATCAGTAAGGAAAATAAAGGTGATCGTGGTCGATGAAGCAGACAAAGGAGAAGAAGAATGAAATGAGGAAAATACTTTACAAGAAGCAGTTTTTTGGAACTGTGAGATAAAATGTATAATAAAATTGGAAATGTGTTGTAGGAAAGATAACAGTAGAGGATATAGAGAAGAATTAATTTAAGCAATTATAGAGTATGACAGGCAGAATACCAGCACGAAAAGCTTTCATAAAAATTATTCATTTGCAAAATGAAACTGAGAATAGGGATATATGAACATTTTTTCAGCAATCATTTTTGAAGACATAAAAATGATTGTAGAATAAACAACATAAATGAAAGAAAGGAAACGAGTTAAAAATATAGGTGTGAAAAGGAGGTGGAAGCAAATAACTTACAGAAAAAAGTTTAGTTCTGTGCAGATGTGAAAGCAGTAAGATTAAGTACGTCATAACGTGAAAAGAAGAAGATATACAAGACAAACATAATAAAATGTAGATAGGATTAACTGCAGAAAGGTGAAAGTGATAAAATCATATGGTTGGTTATGGTGTATAGTGGTGTTCTATAGGAAAACAAGTTGTGAACATAAACTAATTAATGGACTATGAGTCAGATTGCTTCAAATAGTTGGGCAAATCAGAATGAACAAGTGGAAAGATAAAATGAAAATAGAAAGAGAATAAATATTTATAATGTACTGAGCATGAAAAGGAAGCGAAAAGCATGATTGAGTCTGGAATAAGAAAATGAGCTAAGAGGAATTGCATATTGTTGTTGAAGAATTGGGAATGAAGTAAAACGAACAAGAAGATAGATAGAAATACATACACTGGAGATTGTAAAATTAAAGATGCATAACTACTACGTCAACTACTAATAAGGAATTAATACTGATGACAAGATTTGTAGGTAGAGATGAAAGATGAAAGATAGGGAAATAAGATGATATTTAATAGAGGGAAGAGGTTAAAAACAAAGGATTATAGAGATTTTTTGAGAAAATGAGAAGTCAAAACAAAGACAGAACAGAAGGAGATTTAAGACTGGGTAAGAATGACAAGAACGTGACGGAGATAAAGGTAAGAGAAATAGGATAAGTATATTGACTAGGTTGTAAGAAATGTATGAAGAAATGTGAGAATCGGAGAAGAATTAAAAAAGAAAAAATGAAGCACGACTTCGGAATGAGAACAAAGAATACTTAATATGTAAGCACGTTAAGGAACAGGACATGAAACAGATTGGGGAAAATTCGGGAAAATGGAAAGAGTAAAGAGTAGTATGATAATGAAATGTTGTGAAGATCAGTTTATCAAGAAACATGGTAAGTAATTGATGAATTGTACGGGTGGGTTTACTTATTCATGAATTGTGATATTCAGCGTTCAAAAATATACTTGTGTTTGCGAAAATTACAAAACCTAAAACGGATGGCCCTAATGAATCCAAATGTTTTGGATATGTGTAAGACTGTTGTAAGAGTAAGTGGTTAAAATTTCAGGCAAGTCTTTTCAGTTTTGAAAGGCGCCCTCTTGACAATAATCGAAGTTATAACACGCAAAGTTATTGCATTTTGCAGGGAGGTAGTGGATAGTAGTCAACTAAAGCGGAAATACGTAGGAGAGATCAACATGACTCGTGTACGTGAATGGGCGCAACACAAGCAGTTGAGTGAGTACAAACGAGACAAAATGACGCGCGAGACCACAGTGACGCGCGTGCAAAAGCAGTGGATAGAAGACGCTCATACAAAACGGTGAACAGTTACAAAACCACGCAATGTGACCACAACACGAGGTGATACATACATTGTCTGGAGTCCGTAGATTGGACAGCGACGTATGAACTGTTAGCTCAACGCTCAAGCACTGTCGACTATTCTACATCGTTTGAATTAGGATGGACTGGTGGCTCCTCTTGACCGTTTTGACGGCTCAGCTTGGCCAGAAACACTAACCCATCAATATAATATCGGCACGTCAACACCGTCACTGGTTGCTGAATAATAAAAGGTCTTGTTTTCGGAGTAGTCCCGTTTCGGCCTGACGTACAGTGGTGGCATCATACGCGTTCGATGCTACCGTCGGGAGCGAAATAATCCAGCTTGTATTGTTTACCATCAAAGCGGACAACGGTTAAGTGTGATTGGTTACAACATGCAATCCCAGCTCATTCTTATCAAAGGTAATTTCAACAGAAATAGTATTATTGCTGAGGTGTTTTAGCAAGGCGTGATATTTTACCTACATTCCATTCCGGACACCATATTTTAGCAGGACAATCCAAAGCCACATATATCGAAGAATTAGGAAGCTTTTTTAGCAGAATGCAAGGTATCACTACTTCCGGGCACACCCGATCATCTGATATGCCGATCGAGAAAGTCTCGGTTTTGGTTGGACGCAAACTTCTCCGTTACTGTCCTTCACACGCTAAGCTGCATACCTTGTAGATTCGGATGCAAACCGCATGGCAGAATATCACCTAAGAAAATATCCAGCATTTTCTTGATTCCATGGTGTCAAGTTTAGAGGCCCGATCTCAGCATATGGTGGATTTATATGTTAGTGATTTTCAAGACTATTCTATTTATTTGTATCTTGCATGTGCTTATTCTCTGGTATAAATTTCATCTTCTTTCCGGGTGATGCAATTTTCTTCAAGAGTAGTGTATAGAAGCGAAGGAAGAAAAGGAGCACTACAGTTGATATGTATAAAAATTCAGAATAGATGTGGCGATCGCAGAGAAACGTATGTGGTAAGTATTTAATTAAAAATGTATATTTGCACCTAATTAAAGATTTAAGTTTTTTTAGAAAATGGATGTAGAAAGGAATGGAAACATGGTTCATAACTGGAAAAATCGACATCATCTCACTTTGTGTGTATATTTAGGGGCAATTTTTGGAATAGTATTTCATAACTTGTCTGTGAAAGTAATGTCATATTGCCGAAGCTGTGAAGCATTACTATATATATATATATTTGTAGTTTATTATGAAGAGTTTCAAAGCTATAATCAGCAAAATATTGGTGAAAACTCTAGTTGTGAGGGAATATAATTCACAAGGTTAAGTAGCCGGTCGAAGAACAAACACGGTATCTCATGAAGTTTCATACAACACAACTAGTTTACCTATGTCAACACAATGCATTTTTTTTGCAATCCATTTTGGATCTCTTTGGGGGTGGCCCAGGCTAAAAGTACACAATCGAAAGACATTTTTAAAAATAATATAGTGGATAAAAAATGTATGTTCCAAGTTTTGTATTGAATGACGAAATAAATATGAGGAGAAAACTTATATATCAATAAACACTTCTCCCTCATGCCTATTCCCGCCTTTTTTCAGAGGAATATGTATTAACTGTTACACTTATATACGTTGCGTCATCATTTCACCATCCTTATGCGGTATCTGTTCGTCATTAGTTCTGCTTCCTTTGGTGGCGTGAGTTGAACACATAAAAAGTTATGGCTGGTAATTCTGAAACACGCTATTATTTCCAAGTAAGTCTTACTGATTTTATAAGGAATTATTAATTTTTCATGTTTGTGCAATTCATGAACTGTTGACAATCAGATCATCATTTTTAAGAAATAAATTGAAGAGAGATAACGGTATTAACTTCTGTATTTTTATGTTATATTTTGTTTGTTTTGGCACTTGTAAGGGAATTGGCTAATAACTTCACTCACAATTTAGTTGCCATACAATAATTAGAAACCTATGCCAGTAAGTATGTTTTTCTTCATTAGAAATAATATAGGATTTTTTTGAAAAACGAACGTTACATTTTGATTTACAACCTGTGGTCTTGTTGTGTTCCTGTGGTGTATCTTTAAAGTTAATAATCTAGGTGGTATAATAACTCTCATTAGTCTAGCTAATTACTACACTTCAAATAGTACTATCACTTCATAATTATTTTTCAATTTTCTGTATGATGTAATTAATTATCCTTTTAATCAAAATTGCTAATAACATTTTTAAGGTCTTTGGTCGCTGAACTAAAATGAAGAAAAGACCAACATATTGATCTCAAGCTCTCAGGAACGAACTTCATAAAGTTACAAATGAAGAAGTAGCTGGCAAAATGTGTTTAGTTGAAAAGCAACAATTCAGTTTAAAAAAATGAGGCCTAGATACAAAGAAGCCTTCGGCCCATCCACCGTACTCAACGAGGAAAGTAGTATTAATAACGAAAGAGGAATATTCATAGCTAGGTAAAAAACATTTTGAAATATTCCCATTTCAGTAATATTTAAAACAAATTAGTGTGCTTAGTTAAATATCACTACTGCTATGACGAACATTACTATCGCTATAGACTATCTATAGTTAGTCATCGTAAATTGTGGTGCTTTTGACTCAAAGTTTCACTGTCACAGTGATATACTGTAAGTAAGGGTATCAATTCATTTCTTAAGTCTAATTAAGGTACAGATTCAAAAAGTTCTAAAATTTAAAATATTGTATAAAACTAAATTTTTCTTTGGAAGAATAGATAAATAAAAAGAACATATTATTTTGCTAATTGTCATTTTCATAGACGAAAGTATATTTATCGTTTAATAATGCCTGTTTTTTCACCACAGGATTTCGAATGTAATATCATGTTTATTTGTAACATTTTAATTTATCAAATAATTAACGTTAAATTCAATATTTTTTTACAGAGTTTGCCTAAAACGCCACCGAAAATGAAATAGAGAATGGACAAGCGACTGCGTTACAACAGCAAGCGGATATGTAAGTGAGGATAATATACGAAAATGGTTCAAAGACATACCAATATATGCAAGGCAAACATTTAGGATATGCATAAGAAGACCATAGAGAATCTGGAACTGTGATGAAACAGGTTTTCAGTTATGCCCAGTATCTGCAAAGATTCTTCGTGAAGAAGGAACTAAAATATATACTGCAACCAGGAGGGAGCCTGAAGAGAAAAAAATCACCGCCTTATTTACGCTTTCTTCTAGTGGGTCTTCAAGTCAAAGTGTTATGGTATATCCCTACAAAGAATCCCAAACAGGGTAACGGAATTTGTTCCACCTTATCGGGGCTTAGCGCAAAGTAACAATGAGTGGATGATGACTCAACCTTTTTGTGAATATTCAGGAAACGTGCTTCTCACCTTTTTAGTGATCAGAATGTAAAGTTTCCCTTAAATTTATTCCTTCATGGACATATATCGCACATGACTTACCAGCTAAGTTTTTGTGTACACAGCTACTATTAGAGACTGTAGTGCTCTACCCAAATGCAACTACAATTCTGCAGCCTGCTGATAAAGCTGTGTTTCGACCTTTCTATATTCATTGCAATAATGCAGTACGAAAGTGAGAAAAGAAACACTCTAATGCAAAGCTTACAAATTTTCATTTGACTCTGTATTAAAAGATCCAATTGAGTCTTCCATAAAACCGAAACAATTCGAAAGTGGTTTCGAAGCCTGTCGTTCCTACCCTTTTACCCAGATTTTATAATCTATCTAAATGATTTAGCACTTCATCCAAAAATATATACTCTCTAGTAGAAAGATTGCACATCGGAAATTTCATTACGGCTACCTTATGAATCACTTGCTTACATTGTAGGTGAAAATAGATAGAAGGTATTTGAAAAACTAAATGAACATTTTTGTGAAATTGACTCTAATATTCTGTACCGCTCTTGACTCTGCTTCAAATAAGGATAAGCATAAAAACAAAACTCTTGTTCTTACTCTACAAACCGCGTATCCGCCTACTGTTTAAGTGATTAGTCAGGTCAGGATGAGCGCAGGAATATACACTATGTGATCAAAAGTATAATGACACCTGGCTGAAAATGACTTCCAAGTTCGTGGCGGCCTCCATCGGTACTGCTGGAAATCAACGTGGCGTTGGCCTACTCTTAGCCTTGATGACGGCTTCCACTCTCGCTGTCATACTTTCAATCAGGTGTTGCAAAGTTTCTTGGGGAATGGCAGCCCATTCTTCACGGAGTGATGAACTGAGGAGAGGTATCGATTTAGGCTGGTGAGGCTTGGCACGAAGTCGGCTTTCCAAAACATCCCAAAGGTGTTCTATAGGATTCAAGTTAGGAATCTGTGGAGGAAAATCAATTACAGAGATGTGATGGTCATGTGACCACTATGCGGTATGTACAGGTGCTCGATCGTGTTGAAAGGTGGAATTGCCATCCCCGGATTGCTCTTCAACGACAAGCAACGGTAGTAAGCAGGAAAGTGCTTAAACATCAATGTAGGCAACAACTGTGAGAGTGCCACGCAAAACAACAATGTGGTGCAACCCCCTCCAAAAAAAACACGACGATGCAATAACACCACCACCTTCGAATTTGACTGTTGGAAGTACACACGCTAGCAGATGACGTTCACCGGACATTCTGAATACCCACACCCTGCCATAGGATCGCCACAGTAGTATTGGGGTTACTCTGCCGAACTTTTGGTTATCCAATTTTGAGTCCCCATGGGCCATAGTGAATGAATCAGGGATGCTTTGGCCCGGGATTGCGTCACCTATTGAATTTTTGCTTATGCTTATTCAGGGACCATGCACGATGGTACGAATGAATCAGAGGTACCTTGGCCAGGTTATGACGTCATTGAATTGGGAGTACTGGATCAGAGGTCATAATTACTAAAAATATGGTCTTGATGATTCATTACGTTATGAAATAGTACAGGTTTACGAATGCTTTCGTTCCCTTTTATGGCATAAAATTTGGAGATTGTTATATCTTTGATGAGATGGACTAACACGGGTGCAAATGAAATCTTTAGTTTTACGTCCCACTCATATGCAGTTTAAGCTAAAGGAGACGATGACGATAAGAAAGGAATGAAAGTGTGGGAGAAAATTGGAGCATAATGTTGCCCACCACAAAACTATTTTCGAGGTGTTTTAAATCAGGGACCACATACAGCAGAGGTGAACGCTCTACCACTGAGCCATCGCGTCTCTACTGGTATGAATGAATTAGAGGTAGTTGGTTCGAACTAATACGTTCGTTTGACGTCACTGAACTGGGATTTTTATCTGGGAGCTTGTGATGGTTTTTCCTTCCCTTTTATGGGTATAAAATTACCAAAACAAGGTATGATCTCTTTCTTGATGACCTATTACGTTATGAATTAGTAGACCCCAGTAATAGTATAAATTGGTATTAGTATTAATATGAAACTCGAAAACTTTTGGAGTTCCTTTGTGGCTAACCGGTTAGCGTATGCGCCTTTAACGTGGGAGACCAGAGTTCGATTCCCGGAAGGAGCTCATGCGGTTCGGATTTCACGTTAATTAGTAGGTTCTATTTTTGCTGCTGAACTTTGGGAGGAATACTTGATTTTTGGTTGTTATCCCTTTGATGAGATGAACTAACACTGGTGCAAATGAAATCTTTAGTTTTACGTCCCACGATTATGCTAAAGGAGACGGTTACGATGAGAAAGGAATGAAAGTATGGGAGAAAATTGGAGCATAATGTTGCCCATCACAAAATTATTTTGAACCAGGGACCACATACAGCAGAGGTGAACGCTCTACCACTGAGCCACCACGTCCATTATTGGTGCGAATGAAGTAGAGGTATTTGGTTTGAGCTAATGTGTTTGTTTGACGTCGGGCTGACCCTATTTCACTTTTGGGACCCCACATGGACCATAGCGAATGAGTTAGAGATGCTTTGGTTTGGGATTGCATTACCTATTGTAATTCCCGGCGGAAGCTCATGTGGTTCGGATTCCACGCTAATCAGTAGGTCCACGTCTCATATAGCCTTGCTGCTGAAAGGGACGCTAAACTAAAATCAACTCAACAACTCAACCTATTGTAATTTTGTATATGTATGCTCAGGGGCAGGGATCACTCAGGACACATAAGATCACCTTAATTCACATCAGGAGTTTGGGGATGGTACAGGACCTCGTTCCCTTTGATGATTATCGATTTTGGAGCCTTATTACGTTATATGGAGGCGTATTTAAAATTATTTCCTTAAATTTGATAAGTACTTTGTGATCCACTTTGTTCCGTTTCAGGGGTGAACATGGATATCTTGCAATCGTACCGAGTTCGATTCTTGGTGCTAGTTTAGGAAATGTTGAATTTAACGTCCCCAGCGAAAAACGATGGTGATAAGAAATGATAGGACGAAACAGGAGAAAACATGTTCCCTTTTAGAGGTACAGAATTGCCAAAATATAAACGTAAGCAATACGTTGTACCACGTGTTTTGTCTTTTGGCCCAATTTATTCTCTTGGATGAGGCCCTATTACCTTATATAGTTATATGGACGTATACAGTGGTTCATTACCTTTCATAAGATATGGGTATATTTGTGCACCCCTTTAAAATTTGGGTGGAGTACTTTGGCCCACACCCTTCAATTTTAGAAATTGCCCAATTAAAAATTTGGTATAATAGTATAGGACCTAATATATATTACTATAAATTTGGGTGGTCCACCTCGTTCCTTTTAGGGGCACAAAATTACCAAATTTTACTGCAACCACGTGTTTGGTATTTTGGCTCATTTTATTACCTTGGATGAGGTCCTATTACCTTATATAGTTATATGGATGTATACAGATGTACATTTCCTATTATAAGACATAGGTACATTTGTGCACCCCTTTAAAATTTGGGAGGAGTACCATAGCCCACCCCTTAAATTTTGGAAATTTTCCAGTTTAAGCATATACTACTGGACTCTAATATGTATCATGATAAATTTGGGTGGTTCACTTCGTTCCGTTTTAGGGGTACAAAATTGCCAAAATATAAACATAAGCAATATGATGTACCACGTGTTTGGTTTTTTGATCCAATTTATCCTCTTGGATGAGGACCTATTACCTTATATGGTTATATGATCATGTATAGGGGTCTATTCCCCTATCATAAGACATAGATACATTTGTGCATCCCTTGAAATTTTTGGGAATGGTACCTTGGCTCACCCCTTAAATTTTAGAAATTGCCCAACCACGTGTTTGGTCTTTTGGCCTAATTTATTCTCTTGGATGATGTCCTCTTACATTATATGGTTATATGGTTATATATCGGGATCTATGTCCTATCATAAGACATAGGTACGTTTGTGCACCCCTTTAAAATTTGGGAGGAGTACCATAGCCCACCCCTTAAATTTTGGAAATTTTCCAGTTTGAGCATTCGGTATTATACTACTGGACTCTAATATGTATCATGATAAATTTGGGTGGTTTACTTCGTTCCGTTTTAGGGGTACAAAATTGCCAAAATATAAACATAAGCAATATGATGTACCACGTGTTTGGTTTTTTGATCCAATTTATCCTCTTGGATGAGGACCTATTACCTTATATGGTTATATGATCATGTATAGGGGTCTATTCCCCTATCATAAGACATAGGTACATTTGTGCATCCCTTAAAATTTTTGGGAATGGTACCTTGGCTCACCCCTTAAATTTTAGAAATTGCCCAACCACGTATTTGGTCTTTTGGCCTAATTTATTCTCTTGGATGATGTCCTATTACATTATATGGTTATATGGTTATATATCGGGGTCTATGCCCTATCATAAGACATAGGTATATTTGTGCACCCCTTTAAAAATTTGGGAGGGGTACCCTGGCCCACCCCTTAAATTTTGGAAATCGCCCAATTTAAACATTTGGTATAATAGTATAGAACCCTAATATAGATCACTATAATACCCCTATGCACTCCTCTTAAGCTTTTTGATAAGAGAGAACCACGATATTTTAAGGTTACCTTCTTGGTCTTGGTGTTAGTTCGTGTAATTTATATCTTAAATAACATTGACGGTTTAGTTAAAATCATCTCAAAATATTTTAGCCAAAATTTTTCAGTGAGTGCAAAGAGGGAATTGTTTCACGGTTAACCGCCAAACGTTATCCGGTTTTTAACTATTCGATTAAAAATTTATCGGTTTTTAACTATTCGATTAACAAATAAACGGTTTTTAACTATTCGATTAAATTTTGTGTCCACTAATTTCCAGTTATTACAAAAGTTCAAGTGAAAATTTGAAACTATTTTTTTTTCGAACTCAAATTTTTCAAATCAAAAATATTCAAACTGAAATTTTCGAATTAAAAACATCAAACTAAACTTTTCGAACAAAAAAGTTGAAATCAATATTTTCGAATTCAAATTTTCAAACAAAAGAAAAACTGAAATTTTCGAATTATAAACATCGAACTAAAATTTGAAATAAAACTTTTCGAATTCACCTTTTTAAACCAAACAATTTCACACTGAAATATTTAAACTAGAAATTCTAAACTAAAATTTTCGAATCAAAACATTTCAAATCAATTTTAGAACTAAAAAATTGAAACTAAAATTTTCGAACAAAAAAAATTGAAATAAAAATTTTCGAATTCAAATTTTTTCAAACCACACAATTTCACACTGAAATTTTTGAACTAGAAATTTTAAACTAAAATTTTCGAAAAATGAAATCAAAATTTTCGAACCAAAACATTTCAGTCCAAATTTTTTGAACTAGAAAGTTGAAACTAAAATTTTCGAATTCAAATTTTTGAAACCAATCAGTTTCACACTGAAATTTTTGAACTAGAAATTTTAAGCTAAAATTTTTCGAAAAATGGAATCAAAATTTTTGAACCAAAACATTTCAATCCAAATGTTAGAACTAGAAAGTGGAAACTAAAATTTTTCGAATTAAAAGTTTGAACCTGTTTTCGAACTAAAAAAATTATAACGAAATTTTCAAATCAAATTTTTGAACCTAAAATTTCAAACCAAAATTGTCGAACTGAAAGTTAAAGTTTCGAACAAAAGAAATAATTCGAAATTTTCAAACTTCTTGAAAATATTTAACCATAGCCGTTTACTAATTTTAAAATTTTAATTGTCTTGAAGAAATATTTGGGACTAAGTTTTGAGAGATGAACCGTTTGGTAAGCCATAGCTAGACCGAGACATTGATATGGCTTGAAATGTAGTTTAATCACGCTTTATTTCATCAGACAGTACTAACTTACGATCCGTTTTAGTGCATTTTTTGTTTCAGATCAACGGCCAGCCATAATTGGACTTTTTTTCGTATCATGATGAAAGCACGCCAAGCTTCTTCTGGTCATAGCCGCTACGCTACGTAAAACTCTGAATCCCTACCACAGAACAACCATAAACGCATATTTCAAGACCTTGAATTGAACCTGGGACCATTTTAAGAAAAGGTTACTTACCACAGCGATTCCCATCTGATGAGATCAAGAAACCTTAAAATCAATCATGCTTGGTACTCCTTAGAACAAAACAAAACAAAATGCTAAGATGATCAACAGGTTGACATTAAACATCTACCGCTCTCTCTCTCCCTCTCCCTCTCCCTCTCTCCCTCTCCTGTAATAACAAAGTGCAACTCAAGATAGGTTCAATGGTTGGTTTTCGTAATGAAAACAAATGCGACTTCCTGTGGCAAGGTCGGTTAAGATGATTTCTGCAAGTGTCAGCATCAGCTGTACGATAACGTTTCATGGAAAGACTGACGAATGAAGTATACGCACTGTTGTGAAACAGCGATCCTTAATAGTAGAACGGCACAAGACTGGTATCGTATCTCAGGGAAGAAATCAAACTAACATCACAAACACGTTTTCAAGAAATCCTATTGCAGAACACGAAGCAAACTGAGCTTTGAATGATGTCGCAAAACAAATCTGCAAATGCTGCATTCTTTACCGGTGACAAAACTGAGTAATTCAAATGCAAAATCAACATTTCTTTAAATTGAAAGTTGATTAGTTTACAGTGTAATATTGTTTCAAGAAATTAGCTGGGTCGATTGATCTCATCAGATGGGAATCGCTGTGGTAAGTAACCTTTTCTTAAAATGGTCCCAGGTTCGATTCAAGGTCTTGAAATATGCGTTTATGGTTGTTCTGTGGTAGGGATTCAGAGTTTTACGTAGCGTAGCGGCTATGACCAGAAGAAGCTTGGCGTGCTTTCATGATGATACGAAAAAAAAAGTCCACTAAAAAATGCACTAAAACGGATCGTAAGTTAGTACTGTCTGATGAAATAAAGCTTGATTAAACTGCATTTCAAGCCATATCAATGTCTCGGTCTAGCTATGGCTTACCAAACGATTCATCTCTCAAAACTTAGTCCCAAATATTTCTTCAAGACAATTAAAATTTTAAAATCAGTAAACGGCTATGGTTAAATATTTTCAAGAAGTTTGAAAATTTCGAATTATTTCTTTTGTTCGAAACTTTAACTTTCAGTTCGACAATTTTGGTTTGAAATTTTAGGTTCAAAAATTTGATTTGAAAATTTCGTTATATTTTTTTTAAGTTCGATAACAGGTTCAAACTTTTAATTCGAAAAATTTTAGTTTCCACTTTCTAGTTCTAACATTTGGATTGAAATGTTTTGGTTCGAAAATTTTGATTCCATTTTTCGAAAAATTTTAGCTTCAAATTTCTAGTTCAAAAATTTCAGTGTGAAACTGATTGGTTTCAAAAATTTGAATTCGAAAATTTTAGTTTCAACTTTCTAGTTCAAAAAATTTGGACTGAAATGTTTTGGTTCGAAAATTTTGATTTCATTTTTCGAAAATTTTAGTTTAAAATTTCTAGTTCAAAAATTTCAGTGTGAAATTGTGTGGCTTGAAAAAATTTGAATTCGAAAAGTTTTAGTTCATTTTTTTTGTTCGAAAATTTTAGTTTCAACTTTTTAGTTCTAAAATTGATTTGAAATGTTTTGATTCGAAAATTTTAGTTTAGAATTTCTAGTTTAAATATTTCAGTGTGAAATTGTTTGGTTTAAAAAGTTGAATTCGAAAAGTTTTATTTCAAATTTTAGTTCGATGTTTATAATTCGAAAATTTCAGTTTTTCTTTTGTTTGAAAATTTGAATTCGAAAATATTGATTTCAACTTTTTTGTTCGAAAAGTTTAATTTGATGTTTTTAATTCGAAAATTTCAGTTTGAATATTTTTGATTTGAAAAATTTGAGTTCGAAAAAAAAATAGTTTCAAATTTTCACTTGAACTTTTGTAATAACTGGAAATTAGTGGACACAAAATTTAATCGAATAGTTAAAAACCGTTTATTTGTTAATCGAATAGTTAAAAACCGATAAATTTTTAATCGAATAGTTAAAAACCGGATAACGTTTGGCGGTTAACCGTGAAACAATTCCCTCTTTGCACTCACTGAAAAATTTTGGCTAAAATATTTTGAGATGATTTTAACTAAACCGTCAATGTTATTTAAGATATAAATTACACGAACTAACACCAAGACCAAGAAGGTAACCTTAAAATATCGTGGTTCTCTCTTATCAAAAAGCTTAAGAGGAGTGCATAGGGGTATTATAGTGATCTATATTAGGGTTCTATACTATTATACCAAATGTTTAAATTGGGCGATTTCCAAAATTTAAGGGGTGGGCCAGGGTACCCCTCCCAAATTTTTAAAGGGGTGCACAAATATACCTATGTCTTATGATAGGGCATAGACCCCGATATATAACCATATAACCATATAATGTAATAGGACATCATCCAAGAGAATAAATTAGGCCAAAAGACCAAATACGTGGTTGGGCAATTTCTAAAATTTAAGGGGTGAGCCAAGGTACCATTCCCAAAAATTTTAAGGGATGCACAAATGTACCTATGTCTTATGATAGGGGAATAGACCCCTATACATGATCATATAACCATATAAGGTAATAGGTCCTCATCCAAGAGGATAAATTGGATCAAAAAACCAAACACGTGGTACATCATATTGCTTATGTTTATATTTTGGCAATTTTGTACCCCTAAAACGGAACGAAGTAAACCACCCAAATTTATCATGATACATATTAGAGTCCAGTAGTATAATACCGAATGCTCAAACTGGAAAATTTCCAAAATTTAAGGGGTGGGCTATGGTACTCCTCCCAAATTTTAAAGGGGTGCACAAACGTACCTATGTCTTATGATAGGACATAGACCCCTATATATAACCATATAACCATATAATGTAAGAGGACATCATCCAAAAGAATAAATTAGGCCAAAAGACCAAACACGTGGTTGGGCAATTTCTAAAATTTAAGGGGTGAGCCAAGGTACCATTCCCAAAAATTTCAAGGGATGCACAAATGTATCTATGTCTTATGATAGGGGAATAGACCCCTATACATGATCATATAACCATATAAGGTAATAGGTCCTCATCCAAGAGGATAAATTGGATCAAAAAACCAAACACGTGGTACATCATATTGCTTATGTTTATATTTTGGCAATTTTGTACCCCTAAAACGGAACGAAGTGAACCACCCAAATTTATCATGATACATATTAGAGTCCAGTAGTATATGCTTAAACTGGAAAATTTCCAAAATTTAAGGGGTGGGCTATGGTACTCCTCCCAAATTTTAAAGGGGTGCACAAATGTACCTATGTCTTATAATAAGAAATGTACATCTGTATACATCCATATAACTATATAAGGTAATAGGACCTCATCCAAGGTAATAAAATGTGCCAAAATACCAAACACGTGGTTGCAGTAAAATTTGGTAATTTTGTGCCCCTAAAAGGAACGAGGTGGACCACCCAAATTTATAGTAATATATATTAGGGTCCTATACTATTATACCAAATTTTTAAATTGGGCAATTTCTAAAATTGAAGGGTGTGGGCCAAAGTACTCCACCCAAATTTTAAAGGGGTGCACAAATATACCCATATCTTATGAAAGGTAATGAACCACTGTATACGTCCATATAACTATATAAGGTAATAGGGCCTCATCCAAGAGAATAAATTGGGCCAAAAGACAAAACACGTGGTACAACGTATTGCTTACGTTTATATTTTGGCAATTCTGTACCTCTAAAAGGGAACATGTTTTCTCCTGTTTCGTCCTATCATTTCTTATCACCATCGTTTTTCGCTGATGACGTTAAATTCAACATTTCCTAAACTAGCACCAAGAATCGAACTCGGTACGATTGCAAGATATCCATGTTCACCCCTGAAACGGAACAAAGTGGATCACAAAGTACTTATCAAATTTAAGGAAATAATTTTAAATACGCCTCCATATAACGTAATAAGGCTCCAAAATCGATAATCATCAAAGGGAACGAGCTCCTGTACCCCCCCACCTCCTGATGTGAATTATGTGTCCTGAGTGATCCCTGCCCCTGAGCATACATATACAAAATTACAATAGGTTGAGTTGTTGAGTTGATTTTAGTTTAGCGTCCCTTTCAGCAGCAAGGCTATATGAGACGAGGAGCTACTGATTAACGTGGAATCCGAACCACATGAGCTCCCGCCGGGAATTACAATAGGTAATGCAATCCCAAACCAAAGCATCTCTAACTCATTCGCTATGGTCCATGTGGGGTCCCAAAAGTGAAATAGGGTCAGCCCGACGTCAAACAAACACATTAGCTCAAACCAAATACCTCTACTTCATTCGCACCAATAATGGACGTGGTGGCTCAGTGGTAGAGCGTTCATCTCTGCTGTATGTGGTCCCTGGTTCAAAATAATTTTGTGGTGGGCAACATTATGCTCCAATTTTCTCCCATAGTTTCATTCCTTTCTCATCGTCACCGTCTCCTTTAGCATAATCGTGGGACGTAAAACTAAAGATTTCATTTGCACCAGTGTTAGTTCATCTCATCAAAGGGATAACAACCAAAAATCATGTATTCCTCCCAAAGTTCAGCAGCAAAAATAGAACCTACTAATTAACGTGAAATCCGAACCGCATGAGCTCCTTCCGGGAATCGAACTCTGGTCTCCCACGTTAAAGGCGCATACGCTAACCGGTTAGCCACAAAGGAACTCCAAAAGTTTTCGAGTTTCATATTAATACTAATACTAATTTATACTATTACTGGGGTCTACTAATTCATAACGTAATAGGTCATCAAGAAAGAGATCATACCTTGTTTTGGTAATTTTATACCCATAAAAGGGAAGGAAAAACCATCATAAGCTCCCAGATAAAAATCCCAGTTCAGTGACGTCAAACGAACGTATTAGTTCGAACCAACTACCTCTAATTCATTCATACCAGTAGAGACGCGATGGCTCAGTGGTAGAGCGTTCACCTCTGCTGTATGTGGTCCCTGATTTAAAACACCTCGAAAATAGTTTTGTGGTGGGTAACATTATGCTCCAATTTTCTCCCACACTTTCATTCCTTTCTTATCGTCATCGTCTCCTTTAGCTTAAACTGCATATGAGTGGGACGTAAAACTAAAGATTTCATTTGCACCCGTGTTAGTCCATCTCATCAAAGATATAACAATCTCCAAATTTTATGCCATAAAAGGGAACGAAAGCATTCGTAAACCTGTACTATTTCATAACGTAATGAATCATCAAGACCATATTTTTAGTAATTATGACCTCTGATCCAGTACTCCTAATTCAATGACGTCATAGCCTGGCCAAGGTACCTCTGATTCATTCGTACCATCGTGCATGGCCCCTGAATAAGCATAAGCGAAAATTCAATAGGTGACGCAATCCCGGGCCAAAGCACCCCTGATTCATTCACTATGGTCCATGGGGACCCAAAATTGGATAACCAAAAGTTCGGCAGAGTAACCCCAATACTACTGCCACATTGTGTACCATGATTCGTCACTCCACACAACGTTTTTCCACTGTTCAATAGATCAATGTTTACGCTCCTTACACCACGCTGTGCGTCGTTTGGCATTTAGCTGTGTGACTTTGGCTTTAGAGCTGCTGCTCGACCTTAAAATCCAACTTTTCTCACATCACGCCTAACTGTCATAGCACTTGGAGTGGATATTGATACATTTTGAATTTCCTGTGTGATGATCTGGATGGATATATATCTATTACACTCTTAAACTGTCGGCGGTCTATGTCAATCAACAGACGAGGTCGACCTGTACGCTTTCATGATGTTCGTGTTCCTCCACGTTTCCACTTCACTATTACATCAAACACAGTGTTGCTAGGGATGTTTAGTAACTACTTGAGCTTCGTGAAGCGCCCTATTTTGCTTTGTCATGATGTCTAATAACTACCGAGGTCGCTGATAACGAGTACCCGGCGTAGGTAGCAGGACAATGCACCTAATATCAAAAACGTACGCTTTAGGGTGTCCGCACACTTTTAATTACATAGTGTGCATAAGCAAACTGAGGAAGCAGGAAACAATTTAGATGTAGCTGAGAAATGTAACATTTTGCTACTTCAGAACATTAACCAAATAAGTATTGATTCTGCAACTGGTGAAACAGTGCAGCCTTCTACAGCATAATACTCAAATAATAAACCGACTTCTACTTCAGGTAGTTTTCTTCAGTTACCTAAGACTCTGAAAAGAAAAAAATAAAGAAAGACGATGAAAGACCTGCCTATGCTGTTACCTCTAAATATAATGAAGAATTGATTGAGAAGATATGACTTACTAAAAACAAATGGATCAGGGAAAGAAGAAAGAAAAAAAGGTGTAGTTTGAGAAAAAATTAAGGTTTAGGAAAAGCACGAACGCCTGCCAAACGAAGCTTATTCTTATGTATACAAACTGTTCCTAAAGTTATCACATAATGTAATACATGTAAATTTGATGTAAATGACACTGTCGTCGTGACTAAGAGTAGTAGAAAGAGTTCTCCGGCACTGAGCTCACACCCTTTTCGTCAGTTCCACCTGAGGCAGAGATCGAATTTCCCAGATACGCGATGTCAGACGACCCAAGTACTAGTCGCCAAATTGAGTCCTTCCTTAGAGGGATGTATTTGTTGTCTTTATCACCCTCTTTTGGGGTGTACACGTTCCCTTTCAAGACCCCTTTCTCACTCCTATGTTAGACGTCACACGTATTGCCCAGCTTTGGAGAATCGAACATCCCCCATAGAACTCGTTCCTTTTAGGACTGCTTTTTGTGGTGTGTTTGTTCTCTTTTATGAACAATTTTTTCAATCCCTATTTTAACATAGCAGAAATTGCATAACGCTTCGTTCGCTTTTATGACCTCTTTTTTGGGTTGTATTCGATATATTTTATGATTACTTTTTTCAATAGCTATTTAAATAACAGAAACTACACAGAGACTACCACCACCTATGTATAAAGGAGTACGGCCTATTTTTATCCCTGTGTAACCTAGTAGATCTAATAAAATAATGTCTTTTCTAAACACCTACGTAACATAGCAGAAATTACAAAAGACTACAAACGTGTAGCAGACACAATAAAAGAGTTTGACTTATTTTTTCACCCCTATTTTAGCATAGCAAAAATTACATAAGACTATCACATACACTACCAACACACTCCTATGTAGCATAGCAAAGACTACTAACATAAGAGAAGTACTGACTATCGAGGTCAAAAGTCAAATATTTAAACCCGAAAAACTCATAAACGAAGCAACGTATTGAAGCACTCTTTCGAGATTTAGTAATAGGTTATCAACTTCTATACGCCCCAATATTACTCATCATCTAGTTCAAAGGTCAAATATTTAAACCAGAATAAATCCTAAACGAAGTCAAATACTGAGGTTCTGTTTACACATATAGTAATAGATTATCAAGTACTGCTAGACGCAAAAGTACTGACCATCGAAGTCAATGTTTAAAAATGTAAACTGTATAAAATGAAAACGGGTGCCACATATTAAGGTGCTGTTACCACATTTAACAATAAGTCTTGAAATACTACATGTCCAAAAAGTAATGACAGGTAAGTAAAAGGTCAAATATTTAATCCAGAATAATTTAAATGGAAAAAATTATTGAGGTCCTATTTCCACATTTAGTAACATGTCATCAAGTACTACACATGCCAAAAGTACTGACCATCAAGATGAAAGGTCAAATATTTAAGACTTAATAAGTTCTTAAAGGAGTAATGTATTGAGCTGCTCCTTCCAGATTGAGTAATAGGTCATCAAGTTATATATTTCCCAAACGTACTGACACTCGAGGTCAAAAGTAAAATGTTTAAACCCGAATACCTCATAAACGGAGCCACATATTGAGGTGGTTTTTCCACAGTTAGTAACAGGTCATAAACTAATAGACGTTTCAAAAGTACTAACAATGGGGGCCAAATGTCGAATATTAAAACCCGTATAACTCGTAAAAGAAGACACATATACAGGTGCTGTTTCCACATTTAGTAATAGGTCATCAACTACTATATACCAAACCTTTCTACCCATCGAGGTCAAAGGTCTAATATTTAAACCCGAATAACTCGTAAACGGAGTCACGTATTGAGGTGTATTTTCCACATTTAATAAAAGGTATTCAGGTACCACAAGACGCAAATATACTGACCATCGAGGTAAAAACTCAAATATTTAAACCTAAATAACTTGAAAGCGTATTGAAGTACTGTTTCCACATTTAACAACAGGTCTTCAACTACTACACATCCGAAAAGTATTTTGACCTAGGTCAAAAGTCAAAGGCTTTATAACTTCTAAACGCAGAGTTGTATTGAGGTGCTATTTCCATATTTAGTAACAGGTCGTCAAGTAATACATGTCCCTTAACTACTGAGCACCAAGATCAAACATTAAATATTTAAAACTTAATAACTTCTAAACGGAGCAATGCACTGAGGTGCAATTTTTAGATTTAGTAACAGGTCATCAAGTAATGCATTTCTCAAAAGTACTGACAATCGAGTTCAAAGGTCTAATATTTAAACCCGAATACCTTGTAAACGGAGTAACGGATAAATTTTTGTGTCCTCTTCAATTTTCATTCCAAACAGAAAAATTGAAGAAGGAATAAATTCAATTTACTTTTATTAAGAATTTTCTTTACTTTTGTATTAACGAGAAGAAATCAAAGAAACGCCATTTTATCTAGATCAGAATTTCTGTATTTTCGGCTATTCAAATAAACGAAAAACTAAATTTGGATGGAGTATTTATTTTTGTACTAAGGAAAAAGAAAGCAAAGATATACCATTTTAACTAGTTGAGAATTGTATATCATCTTGTGCTATTTAAACAAATGAAGGAACAAATTGGAATTACCTATTGAATATTATACCAACTAGAAATGACATTTGTAACTAGCTCAGAATTTCTATACCATATTATACTGTTTAAACTATCGAACGGATAAATTTGAGTGACCTATTCAATTTTATACCGCCGAGAAATGTCATTTTAACTAGCTAAGAATTTTATATAATCTTGTACTTCACAAATAAATGAAGGAATACATTTCAGTGGGCTAATTAATTATGTAACAACCAGAGAAAAATGAATAAGGACCATCTTAGCTAGGCGAGTATTTTATACCGTTTTGTAATATTTAAATAAATAAAGGAATAATTTGTACTAACCAGAAAAAGCGAAAAAGGACCATTTTAAGTAGCTAAGAATTTATGTACGTTTTTACCACTGCAATAAACGAAAGAACAAACTTAGGTCTTCCACAGTTTATACCCACGAGAAAAAATGAACGTCCATTTTAAGTAGCAGAGTATTTTCTACCATTTTGTACTATTTCAATAAAAAAAGAAAGAAATTATTCCTATCCAGAAAAGCGAAAAACATCCAGGTTAAGTGGCTCACACTTTCTATATCATTTTGTATTTTTCAACCAACGGAAGGATAACTATTAAGTGTGTTATTCAATTTTTTAGCAACAAGAAGAAAGTGAAGACGGGCAATTTTAACTATCTCAGCATTTCATACCTTTTTCTACCATTTAAAAAAATCTCAGAATAATTTTATTCTTGTACCAAACAGAAGAAAAGCAAAGAGGGCCTATATTAACAAGCTCAGCATTTTATATCTTTGTGGCATTTAAAAAATAACTAAATGTAACCGAGTGTCCTATTTCCTTTTGTACCAAATGAGAAAAAATCGAAGAAGGACGGTTGTAACTGGTTTGGAATTATATACCTTTTGTTATATTTAAACAAACAAAATGTTAAATTTCTCTGACCTATTTAGTTTTGTACCAAACACAAAAAAGCAAATAGATATCATTTAACTAACTAATAATTTTTGTATTACACAAATCAACAAAGTAATGAATTTGTATTAACCAGAAAAAGCGACAAAAGACACAACAACAAACACAACAAACAATAGCACCAAAGGTTTAAAATACTGAGAAAGTTAAAACGATCCTCTTCCCTTTTTCTTGTTGGTACAAAAGTAAATAAGACACTCAAATTTGTGGCTTCGTTTGTTTGAATATCACAGAAAGGTATAAGATGATGAGCAAGTGGTCTTTCTTCTCATTTTCTGGTTAGTACAAATTTATTCTTTCTTGTTTTGTGTACCACAAAAATTATTAGTTAGTTAAGTGGTATCTCTGTTTTTACTGTTTGATACAAAACTAACTGGGTCAGAGAAATTTAACACTTCGTTTCTTTAAATATTACAAAAGTTATACCATTCTAAGAAAGTTATAAATGTTATTTCTTCGCTTTTTCTCGTTGGTACAAAACCAAGTAGGACAACCGGATTTATTTATACATTATTTAAATGGCAGAAATGTATAAAATGCTGAGCTGGATGAAATGGACCTTTTTTGTTGTTTTCTGATTGGTGCAAAAATGAAATAGCCTACTAAAATTATCAGGATTTTAAAAACGGTACCCAAATGTATAACATGTTGAGTTAATTAAAATTGTCCTTCTTCGCTTTTTTGTTCTTACTACAATATTGAGTAGCTCAATGAAAATTTATCCTTTAGTTTGTTTAAATAGTACAAAATGATATAGAACGTCCGATCCACTTGAAATGGTCTTTTTTTACTTTTTCTGATTAGTACAAATACATTCATTTATTTATTTAAATGTTATAAAATACTCAGCTAGTTAAGATTGTCCTTCTTTGCTTTTTTCTAGTTGTTACCAAATTAATTCGCACAGTCAAATTTATACCGTAGTTTTGAATTAAATGGAACTCATAAATATATTCGTTCGTTTATTTAAATAGTACAAGAAAATATAAAATTACCAGCTAGTTAAAATAGACGTTCTTTGTCTCTTTTAGATTAGTACAAGAACGTACATAAATTCTGAGGAACCTAAAATCTCATTTCTCGTTTGTTCTAAATTGAAAGGGTCACTCAAACTTATTCCTTCGTTCGTTTAAATAGTACAACATGATATAAAATTGTCAGCTGGTTAAAATACAATATCTTTACTTTCTTTCTCGTTAGTACTAAAACAAACACTTCATCCAAATTTAGTTTTTCGTATATTTGAATAGCGCAAAAAGGTACATAAATTCCCAGCTAGTTAAAATGGCGATTCTTATAATTTTCTCGATAATAGAAAAGTAAATAAGCCACTCAAATTTATTCCTTCTTCAGTATTTTTGCTTGGTACAAAATTGAATAGGCCACACAAATTTATTCGCTGCTCCGTTTACTAGGTATTCGGGTTTAAATATTTGACCTTCAACCTCGATATTAAGTACTTTGGGAAATGTATTTCTTGATGACCTGTTATTAAATCTGAAAATAGTACTTCAATCCATTCCTCCGCTTAAAAGTTATTACGTGTTAAAAATTTGACATTTGATCTCGGTGGTCAGTAGTTTTGTACATTTACTACTTGATTACCTGTTTCTATATCTGGAAATAGCACCTCAATACATTACTCCGTTTAAAAGATATTAAGTCTTTAATATTTGACCTTTGACCTCGGTGAGCATTACTTTTCGGAAGTGTAGTAGTTCAAAACCTATTGCTAAATGTGGAAACAACACCTCAGTATGTTGGTCCGTTTTCAAGATATTTAAGTTTAAATAGTTGACTTTTGACCTCGATTATTAGCAGTTTTGGTGCATGTAATAGTTAATGACCTATTACTAAATGTGGAATCACCACCTTAATATGTTTTGCGTTTACGAGCTATTCTGGTTTAAATATATGAGCTTTTACCTCGATAATCAGTGCTTTGAGCATATGGTAGTTGATGACCTATTACTAAATGCGGAAACACCACCTCAATGTGTTTCTCCTTTTACGAGTTATTCGGGTTTAAATACATTGACCGTTGGCCTCAAAGGTCAGTACATTTGGTGCGTGTAGTATGTTATGACCTATTATTAAATGTGGAAACACCATTTCGCTATGTGGCTCCGTTTACGAGTTATACGAATTTAAATATTTGATGTTTGATTTCGATGGCCAGTAGTTTTATTGTATGTAGTAGTTGATGACCTACGTCTGCGACTGTGAAAACACCACCTCAGTAAGTTTCATTTTACGAATTATTCGGGTTTAAATATTTGGCCTTTGACCTCTGTAGGCAGTGTGTTTGGAACATGTAGTACAAGATCAATGCTTGTGTAATGTCTGCTATATTACATAGTGGTTGATATAAGGGTACGGATACATTCCTTCTATTGGTTCATATTCTTTGCTGTACTAAATAGGAGTTAAAATAGGCCATACTCTTTCATACGTAGGGAGTTGCAAAGATATATGTTCGTAGTCTCTTTGTATTTTCTGCTGTGTTAAAATAGGAGTTTGCAAATAGTTTCATGGTCTTAAATAATTCCTGCTGTGTTAAAATAGTTTTTAAAGAAGTGGTCATAGAAGAGAAGTAATACACCCCAAAAAAGATGTCATAAAACGGAACGAAGTCTAATGTAATTTCTTCTATATTAAAATGAGGGTTGAAACAGTGATTATAAAGATTGTAAGCCAAAAATAGTCCTAAAAGGGTACGACGTCTATGGGGGATCTTTGGTTGTGCACAACTAGGCGATACTTGTGATATCTTATATAGGGGTTGAAAAAAGGGGTAACAAAAGGTAACGAGTACACCCTAAAAATGTCGTAAAAGAGGACGAATACATCCCTATAACGGAGGACTCAGTTTTTCAACTCATGCCTGGATTGTCGGACATCGGGTATCTGGGAAATTGTTCTCTGCATCAGGTGGGACTGGCGAAATGAGTGTGAGCTAAGTGACGCAGAACTCTTATTTTTCTACTATTACTAAGTGTGATTAGTGTCTAAGGGTTTACAACTTAATATGCATTTCGAAAGCTCATGGTATTCATATTCCTAATATAAGTGATGATGAAACGTTTTTTTTTTTGAAAGACCTATTACCAGGAAAACAAAACAAGTAGTTCAGGTGAAATCGAGGAAGATTCAGATGATGTAGAAGACCTTCTAGATCCTATTTCACTTCAAATAAAACCATGTGTGTCTAGGTCATATCCTCTCTGTGCAAGGGTAAATTCCATAAAAGAGATGTTAATTGTCATTTGTTCGAAAGCTAAGGCTTTGTTTCAATACATGCAATTATAAATATACTATAAAATGATATAAACTATAATGAGAATACTATAAAAATTTGTCACTTTTTGTTAATTTACTTTGATATGATACTTGTATGGAAAGAAAATATTTTGCTCTATGGTAAAATTAATTGCGATTTGGTTACTTGCATGCTTATAATAACGTGCATAATCGTAATAGGACTTATAAGAACATGATATGTTTAAGTTTTGTCTACAAAATTGTAACTTGTGCAAAAGTTGCATGCAGAAATAAAAATGACCATATTCCTAATTACTGAATGTATCAAATTCAACTATTGTAATAAGTGGCTAAGAACTACATTTCTTGTACTTTCTTATTCACAACTAACTTGTAGACAAACAGTTAAACTGAACAATGTGCTTTTCTGATCAATAACGTTATGGTGTTTCTAATACAGTGGTCACAAATCAATAACTTCTAAATGATTGCAGAAAATTTTTAAGATAATTAGATTTCAATAATCATAATTTTTTACTGAGGTGTTAGACTTTCAAAACTACATTTAAATTATAAGAAACTTATACTTAAATAAACGTATCTTTTTTCATGAAATTGGACGTTTCCAACAAAGTGCATCACTGTGACCTATTGATCTTAAATTGTGTGTGTTACACAGACCAATATACTTTGTTACAGACAAAGCGTGTAAATACTTTTGCTATATAAATCATCCTAAGAAAAGTGATTTTAGATAGAAAATAAAACTTACGCGCTACGTGTGCCAACTAGGCTGAAAACGTGATAATGAGAAAAGGGTACTCAATCACTTCGATCTGAGATCGAATCAAGTATATCATGTACAAGAGATCAAAACACAGAGCCACTCATGCTTAGAGAATATTCCGTTACTTATGATATATAACAAAAGCGGTTTTTCAGAAGCAAAATCATGAAACTACACATTGAATGCGTAATATACATATTAGATTTCAGAACAAGCAACTAAACGTGCCCTGTTTAAAATTCCCACATATGATAACGTACCACATCTATTGTTTTGTAGAAAATGTCACTACTTTTTCATCTTTTTTTATTGCTATAGTGATCATTTTCTTTTGTTACATCTTCATTCAGTTTCTCATTACTTTCTGAAGCAGTGTTGCCGGGTGAATGTAAATAAAAATTATATCATGATAATTTGAAAGTTTGTTTTCATTGTCCTCACGAATTGCATAATGTACACAGATCCCTAACACACATTTTGTTGCACTGAAACATCAGCAGGGTTGCCAAATCCGAGTGCTAATTTATAAAAACTACGATTTCCATAGGTCTCTCTTACAGAGGCCTCATCCGACTAGTTAACGATGTAAGTGAAAAATTCTTTTTCTGCTCCATAATTTCCAAGCTACTACAATTAAACAAACTGAAAATTATCGACAGAATATCCATACGTGTTAGTTATGAGTACATTTACATGTTTGAAAAAGTGATTTTCAGCTTCGGTTACGTATCGCAACACTGTTGGTTTCTTATGCATTTCAATCGTTGTTTCCGAGCTTAAAGATATATCGATGAACAAGGCTTCATTTTGGTATAATCATTATTTGAGTATCACTTCAGGTTCAAAAGTTCTACTATCCCAAACTCCGGGTTGCGAAGTATATTGTACACGCTGTATATATATATATATATATATATATATATATATATATATATATATATATATATATATATATATATATGTATGCATATATATATATATATATAAATTTTCTCATCAATCTTAATGAGAGTGTGTCAGTAGACATAGGGATTCCAATGTATACTGACCAAATTAAACTATTTAATTATTACAGCTGAAGTGTGTGAAATTCCGTAAAATAAAAAAAACATATTAATTGTGTTTCTGCCATTTACACTGCTTTTTTAACTTTCGAGAGTTTAGTTCTCAGAGCTCCTGCAACATGCGTCAAGTTAACTGAAATTCGGGTTCCAGCCTAAGAGTATATGATAAACTGAAAATATTTTCTACAAGTAGACATGTGTTAATCAAAGGGCAGTAATGCAACAATTCATTTCAAACGATTTAATCATTTGCACATGAAACTGATAGCCAAAGCATACCTGCAGGATTTGTGCAATAGTGATTTTCGACTTTGTTTTGCACACAATTAATATATAGGATGCCCTCTCCTCCATTGAATATATAGAAGTTTCTACGGAAAATATTCGATAACTATGAAGCCTGGCTTGTTTCCACTTAGAATAGTAATATTCTATTCTACCTCATCTAGAGGGAGGCGTAAAGGGTTCAAGAAACACTAATATACTGTAAGTATATCGGTAACATTATTTCATTAAAACAAATTGTGTTTGCCGGAGTATGTCTCTGGACGTTGGGCATGGTAACAATAACAAAATTATACAAATCTTTACAGAGTAATGAATAATGTAAAAGACACTTCTTTTCATCAATTACTATCCATCTCCTGCCGTTGTGAAAATGTAAAGAAACTAATTCAAATAAAGAAAGAAACACAGTTCTCCTAAATCCGACTTGCGTTACCTTAAGCTATGAGTTGAAGTAATAGCAGAGCAGAGGATCTGAAAAGAGTATTACATAACAAAAATAATCAATAATCCCCCTCCTATATTCTTCATCCCTAATTGAGAGACGTACTACCCAATGTGCACGAAGAAGACTACCGTTATAAGAGTCACTACCTTCTTCTTTTAGGGCTTGTTTATTACAAATGCGGATTATCGTCGTACAGTTTATTATGTACTGTTCATTAGTAGAAGCTTCATGTGTGCTTAACAACTAAGTCGTATTTCGCTTTCGGCACGTCATTTAGTAGAATCAGACTTGAAGTTAGATGAAAAACATACAAACTTAGACGACTTAGCTTTCAAGACCTTTTTCGACTTATTCATTCTTCGATATCGGTCATAAGATCATCGCTCATCTTAACATATCGCTTTTCATTCCTTTCAACCTCTCCTTAGTCTCGGTACTAATGCACAAGTAACCACAACTTGAAGTATTTAACATTGCGAACTTGCGGCTGAGTTTCAGTAAATCTGACTGGAACTGTTAAATCTGTATTTGCCAACTGTAAGCTTTCAGTGTTATAATTTTATACTCTTAAACTTTATGTTTTGATTGGTGTCATCTGTGTTTCAGTAATCTTACATGTAACTACATTTTTCTTCTTCCCCGAGTTCGTAAAATCACAGTGTGTTCTACATTTTTAGAACAAAGATGAACTTCATAGAGAAGGTTCCCAGGAATCGAAATCATCTTTAAGTGGGATAGCAGTGAATTTGATTAGAAATTCAATGTTGTGTGGTAAGACTATACGAATACGTTATAAATTATTTAACGTAACAGTTTGTGGTGATGTCATTGCATCGTTTTTACCCCTATTCTTGCTTCCAGTTTTTCTGCCTACTATGCCACTGAAGAAGACATTAAACTTCATTTTTCAAAACTAATTTTAGGCATATGATTATTTAAGAATATTAGTGACAGTAAATTATAGAAATGAGCAGCGTTAATTTTTCAATACGATGCTTGAGAATCTTGGGTAAAAATATTCTGTTGGGAATGCTGCTATTTCTCCCGGCAGAGATCGTCCAACCGAAGGATATCTTATGGCTTGTGCCAGTTATATTCGAGGTTTACAGAATCAACATCCGTAGTTTATCTTGATTTATCGCATTTTGTAAGCTGAATCTCCATCTCACTTTCACGTTCACTTATTTTATACTACATATATTTCCAGTTATTTTCCAATTATATCTCAAACTCACAGGGGACCTACAATGCAAGTAGTATTATAAACAGAACCCTGGATTCATAATATGCAACATAAATATCTGCTACGTATTCCTGAGATCACTGAAAGGAACAAGATATTTTGATCTTGAGTTGGTACCCGAGTTCGACTCCAACCCGCATCCCGCATAATAGATCTCTACTTATGACTAGTTGGAAAATAAAACAACTTGTAATGTAGTTTACTAATACTGACTACTGACAACAGCAAAAATAAATATAATTCATGTTCATAGAGTCAATCCCGTTGCAACAGCAGACATGGATTTCGTCGTATACCAGAATTTTAACTGTTTTAAACACCAATTAAGAAACAAAAATAGGTACTGCGACCTTACATGAACCAGATAAGAAATGCTCTGTCCTACACTAAAAATAGCTGTCTTTGTGGATAGCAAACTGCCCGAGACGTTTAAGTTGCACGACATAAAATCCGACTGTCCCGACCAAGGATATCTTATTCTTGGGTATATGTTTTAAAACCTTTTGAACACTTAGCGATGATGGAATAGCGTTAAATTTACTCATTCATTTTCACAAAAAAATTGGTAACGATTTCATTGATAAATCACTACACGGATTAAAGGTGCAATCTACTAATGATAAGACTACTGAGACAGCTAGTTAATAGAAACAGTATATCGTTAATAGCTTAAATGCGGACAGGTCCCAAAAAAACGCAAGCTAAAGAAAATCATGTCTTTCAAAGAGTTAGATAAAATAGGAAAAGAATTGAACTTCATTGGTCATATACCATACTCTCCCGAAGAAAAAGATATGTACACTAGTATAATAAATAACTTTAAGAGTTATTATAGCACTGAATATAATGAACTTAAACAGTTGGAACGCAAGGAATTGAATTTAATCATTAATAGGCTATTAATAGGAGAGATTTACGCTCGTTCGTACCGAACAGTATATTTTGATCCACCTACACGTAGCCATTTACTAGAAGAACCATTAAACATGGTTGCCAAGCCACCTCGTTGGCAACTTCTATTCCAATGAAAATCGAGTCGAACAGTACCAAATTTGATATTGGGAGAGATGAATAAACAACAAGGATACATAAAGCTTTAATTTAATATTATAATATGTAAGAGACCACACTTTGGATATTCTCAAATATTTAATACATGTTTTAAGTCTGCGAGGAATTGGAGGTAGCAGAACTACTGTGCAAAGTTATGGAGAAGCTACCCTTGGAGAGATATCTCCAGCAAAATCCTTATTGAGTGTTGTTAGAAAAGAAAATCAATCCCTTCAGCCGACGAACTTGATGCTGATGTGCTTAAAGTTAGTTTAAAACATATATCAGAAACCCGAATAATAAAATTTCTTCCATTCCGATGACCCAAGTCGCAATGTGCATTCCAGTTAAATATGAAGTATGAAAAGCTATACCACTTCTTTCCTCTAGAGGAGTCTGATTTGGAACTTTAGATTTTCAATACTGATTCAAATAATATAATGAAAGAGGACTAAGTCTCGTTTCTTGGATAATAGTTAGAATGAGGAACAAATAGCTAGAACTGATTCTGTTGACTAGTACAGTACCTAGTTAGAACCTCTGCTGCAAGGGGCGGCTATACGTAAGTTTATCATTTGAAGTATAGTTGATGATCAGAGAAAAGGTAATTTTCATATTACACGCCACCATGGTGATGACAAAAACGATTACGTGCATATTCCATATTAGGTATCTTCGGTGTCCATGGTTAATTTTAGACAGGTTATGGGTTCCCTAAAACAATATAGTAACAACCACCTCACGTCGTGCCTAAATTGCATGGGAATGACGTTATTAAGACGATTGGAGATTGCTACTACTCACTGTCTGAAATGAGTAGGTTGAAATGAGAACAGAGAAAATCCACATATTTGAGCTTTCATTTAAATAAATGCATTATTATTCCAATAATATCAAAGTGTGTGTGTATGTTCATGTATGAAAGAGTATAACTAGTCAGATCACATATCGCCAGCATATAGAAATTCTGTCACGAATAATTCGTACATAGCTGAGATACACATACCTTAATTTCTGATGAATGCCTGAACTGGATGATAGTATTTCACGATGCAGGATCTCTCAATGTAGATAGTCGGCGATTTGGAGTGACCGACTAAATGCCAACCATACTCCAAGTCTATGGTTGAAGTTGTAGAATAATAGATCTCCCTTGATCTATTCAGGTAGAATGGATTAACAGCCCACTACTTAGCTACTAAAGGCTCTCAAGTGGTTCTCTCTAATGCTCCTCCACTTCTGATCCCAATCTCCTAAGACGAGAGGTTTTTGTTCTCCTCTTCAGACACTCTGGAATTCATTTCGTTGATCTTTTCTGTCTATCTCAGCTATTGGTGAAACATTGGTTTCAACCCGGATTACATCGTGACCAAATTCCCAGACCAACAATTTCTGCAAACCTGACAGTTTTGCCACAGTCAAAGTGTGTCAATGTTACATACCTCATTTCTCATTGATGACATTTCATTATTCTGTACACAATGTTACAAATCACAATAAACACATAAAGTGACGACTTAGCGTCTAGCCATAACATTCAGTAATTACATTTAACACATTTACTAACCATTGACGTCAGTAAATAAATAAACAAACGCACGTGTTTGTACAACATGACAATATTTCATTATTGCTACAATTCAGTCTCTTTAATTTCACTTTGAATAAATATGATTTTCCATCACTCAAAATAATATAACCAATATCATATACCTCTACATGCCCCCTTCAAAACAAGGGAACTACTTTCACGTTTAAATTTCTAGATAGAAATTAACAAGACATTTAATGTAAAAATAAAAACAATAAAATAATTGCACATATTCTTCCTTCACCTGTATATAAACATATATCAATTTATCAATATATTCCTACAACCATTTATTATCAACACAAATTCTGTAATATATACCTTTATTTACATCAATTTCTCTTTATTTCATCTTTAAAAAAAATCTTTGACAGGAGTCTCTGTGGAAGTGTCGACTTCTGCCATCTATTATTTTTACATGTAACTACACCTTACTCCGTGCTCTTTCAAACTCGCATATATATAATTTTTATCTCTCGTTCTTGTATTTTTCCACTACATTCAGTATCAAAGTTCAACACAATGTTTCTTACTACAGCACTACTATAAAGAATATCAGTGTCTTCAACACAGATTTATTTCAACAGATATTTACTTTATTAAAAACTATTCACTTCCTAATAGTGCACATATACACTCGGTAGCAACGTCCATTTTCGTTGTTTCGTTTTAACGCATTATCAAAAATTTGAAAAAATATAAAATCACTTCACTATTGTCACCATTTTCATTCCTATAGTTAGCAACAATGTGTAGAAAACATGCCATAGATTGTTTATTCAGCAGTTTTGTGATCATGACATTGAAAATTACCCACGTCGCATCCTCAGTAGCGTCGCTTCACTAATTGAACTTAGCCGTGAAAATCACGTCTGAAAATTTTCGTTGAAAATTTGGAAATATTCACAAAACTATTACTTTGCAAGGACAGAAGTACACTTTTTCACTTTTCAAGTTCGTAGAAAAATGTACGTCCAATTTTACGGTCTCGGCATTCGGCAAATTCGTGTTTTCGTGTGCATTACTCTGGATTTTAGTGGTTCCTAGTGCTATTTGTGTATCTTCTATGTTTGAGTTATTTCGTGGCAATTTCATCTGCTCACGAAAGTGATCTGACTTATTCTCAGTGCTATTTTTGTGTTTTTTAGTGTTACTTTTGTTCACAAGTGAATATATAGACGTGCTAGCGTAATGTTTTGTGTGTGTGGCATATTCGTGTATTGTGTCCTTGTTTTCTATATTAACTATCTTTTATCTCTGCTTATTTAATTTTCGTAATTTACACACTAAGTACAATATAATTATCGAGGTCCCTAATACAAATACTAATAAACTCGTTAATGCTATAACAACTACCATAGTCTTTTTTCCATAGCTCTGCAAATATAAATGACTAATCGTGAGATTTAGCTTTTGTCTATTTTACGCTCTTATATTACTATATCTATGTCTATGGTTCCTTTTCGTAACATCTTACGTTATATTACCATAGGCCTACTGTTAATGTCCTATATATCTACCTTGTTCAGTTTAAAATGCACAAATAATGCATATTTTTAACAACGAATAATGTTTTTAGACTTATGTAACCCATTCGAGTACTAAATTTTACTCTCGTTACATTTTAATTCTCATTTCGTCGTTTTATCCTTTTTTTTAAAGTCGTAACAACTATACATTTTCTCTCATATTTACGTGTTTAAATATACTTTATGACTGCCTTTACAGCTATATTTAGGTAATAATAACTTTATTAATGTTTATTCCACCTTTCTATAACATTGCAAAGCGTTATTTATTCTGAATTCATCCGTATTGCATCAAAATTCTTGTAAAATAGTGTTACTACTCATGTGTGGGCGGGGCTTGTTCTAAGGAGCAACCAAAATGGCCGACTGACTCCTCCCCTAGATACGAAATGCTCTCGCTCACACAGAACGAGTGACGTTCAAAACGCATCTTCTCTCGCAAGTAGAACAGCGAAGATGGATTACCATAACCTGTTGATTTTCTCCACACATGTACATTTAAATAACTAATGAAATACATACTTCACTTATTATAATAATTATCGATATGCCAATTGATTATTATATAGATTATTACGTATCAATTATTTTCACTCTTTCTTTCTTTTTAAAAAAACTTGAATTTAGAAAACAAATTTAGTTCAAAATATCTTGTTTACATACCATTTACGACAATTCTAGACATGATGCAGTACGTATGTGTTCTCTTTTGACTATTTTACGTCTATTATATATTATTTTATCTATTATTTTTACTCTTTCCTTCTCGCTATTTATTTATTTTTCTAAAAACTTCTCGCATACTTTCTACGACTTATATACTTGAATAGTAAGCTTATTTTTCTAGTTTTACGTTAGTAGTATCTATTAATAGACATTCATTTCTACTTTTCGATGTTCACATAGCTTTCAGCTATTGATCTCACTGATGTTAGGATGTTATTCAGCTTAGTCATTATCTTTTTGCATGATCTTACCTATTTTTTATCCTATTTGATATCCTATTACTATGCTTATTCTTACTGCTTTTCTTACATTACCAAAATACCGAGTTTTGTCGTACTATTTTCACGTAACATTTTCCGTTCAAAAACCTTATTCGTTTCACCAATGGACAGTGTGATCCTACTTTATCTAGGAATCTTTTACCTAGGCTTATCGACTCGTCTCTACCACATTCGCTTGGTAAGTATTTCTATACATTTACCAATTGTTTAATATACTAATAAAGAGATTCTTTTCAGGTTTTCATTCCGACATTAAATTTCTTTTCTTTTTTTCAAAAATGGTATTCTTCTTCATACTACAAAATGTAAAACTTTTTTTTCTTTTTCAACCCAAGGCACATACAACATAGTTTTACGTCATACGCTTTACGTCATTAATACTTGTTGATTATTATTATCATTATTATTGTTATTATTATTATTATTATTGATTTTGAATTTTATATTGCCGAATTCATTTATAAAGTCTACAATACAATATTAACAGCAATGAAGTTGTTGATATTAAAGCTATGATGATCCCAACTATTACGTACATAATATAATCTGTTTTTAAATGTAACTCATGAATTGATGTATCGACTTTTAATTTCAATAGCTTTTCCGTTAATCCATTCAACTCTTGTGTATGTAAAGAAGAATTAACTTGTCTCTCTGTCCAGTTACCTATTAATTTAATATGTTTATTCTGAACTTGCACTATTTGTTTAGTTGGAATTACCAGTCCTCCTATTATTATATTGTCAAATTTATCATAACTTATGAAACATGATTTAGTTTTAGTTTGATCCAATTTTGTGGAAATAACTTCTTGATGTACATCCACTTTCGTCATATACGCCTCCCGTTGAACAGAAGAGTACATAACTCCGGCGTAAATTTCTCAGAATTTTGCTGGCATTCTTCCAAAGAATTATTTAAAACATATTATTTAAACATTTAGCTTCGTTATCCATTGTTATACTCTCACAAAAGTACAAGAAACTTTTAAATTCACATTTAGCTTTATCTAACGAATGATATTTACCTTCCGCCAAGTATACTGCTTCCGGTAAATCGTATAATATTCTAGTATTATTTATTAAATAGCCCATAGATATTACATCATACATGATTGAGATACTACTGTGATATATGATTGGAGTTTTTAATATTAAATCTACGTTATTTTCCTCATAATGATATTTCACTAAATATACGCTAGACATTCAGTAAAACATCCCAATGTCTGACCTAAAAATAGTATTTTTCAAAACATCACGATGTTTATTAATCTTTTTACATCTGCATTAGACAATATTTAATATGGTAATTGGTTATTTAGTATACAATTTATTATTTTATTTACCCTTTCTTGCACAAGATGCGCGAACAAATTCGCAAGTATCTTGCGTTGCGATTGGTGTAAATAACAATATAATTCTTGAATTTTACTTTTAAATCTTTGCAATACTTGTTGCACTTTAACTACAATTCCATGACTAAAGAAATTCCATTATTAAATGATGTCTTTAGAATTTAATCTCATTAGTTAACAAGTTCTCGTGTTTAGTTAGTTTATCAATAGAATGAGACAATTGCTGATTATGAACTAAATTATATGTCGATAAACCAATAGAAGATAATCCCAAATTCCATGAAAATATAAACCTTTTACAATTCCTTCGGCTTGGGATTCGGACTTTGGATGATAAACGGCGGTCCAACTCGCCGTCCACTACCAAACATATTTTGCTTACAGATTCCCTATTAAAAAAATCAAACTTATAAACTTTATTCAATCTATTTTTGTGTTCGTCGCAACGCTCTTTAACTGTTGTGGAATTAGAGTCAATAAACCTTACGGTTTATTTTCACGCTTTGTTTTTTTTCTTAGTCAACACTGTCTGAATCGGAATCTTCCTCTTGTTTATCAAACTCACCATCATTTGGTCCAATAAACGGTTTCAAACGACGAATGTCAATCGTATCCACTTTTTCTTGACATTTCTTTGTCTCGTACTTTACTTTATAAGAATTATTATTCATCTTCTCCAATATAATACCACGAGTATTGAATCTACCACCAAAACATGCGGGAATACCCGCTCTTGGCATCTCTCTTATCCACACTTTTTGACCGATGTCAAAGTTGGGTTGAGAAAATTTCTTCTCAATCTGCTTCTTTTGTGACTTAAAACGCTTTTGTAAATTTTGATATGCCACCTTCCTTGGTTCTTTGGCGGCCTTGATTCGCTCATCATTCTCCACACACTCACAGGGAATGACCAGATCTTGTTCTAGGAACGTTCTGGGTTCACGTCCTGTCAGTAAGTAATACGGCGAATGTTTTGTTCCATCATGTACTTGAGTATTTATGGTGAATACTATACAAGGTAGAATTTCGTCCCAATTAGTAAATTCTCGATCTATGTAGTGTTTCATCACTTGTTGTATGGATCCTATGGCGCGTTCCGATGTTCCTATATTATAATGTGCATCAGTATTGGCGAAGTTTCATTTCATTCCAAAACGTTCTACCAGTTCCTCCATCACTTTGCTTCGGTGGGTGCTATGCCTATCCATCGCTAACACTTCGGGAATCCCATGTTTAGTGATTAGTTCTTCGAAAATCACCTCCGCTATGATCTCAGATGTTATTGCTTGAACTGCCTTCGCAATTACTTACCTTGTTGCACTATCCACAAATACAATTACATACTTATTTCGATGGTTCTTCGAGCGTTTAAATGGCCCGATCTCGTCCATCGTTACATGCCGGAATGGCATATAACTTGGGTACGTCTGCGGGTGTAATGGCGTCCTACCTGCCTTTTGTTTTTGAATCTGGCAGCTTACACATTGGCTGACCTTCTCCTGAAAAAACTTTTTCATGTTAGGGAAATAGATTGACTTAAGTGCCCGATTGTAACATTTGGTGTAGGAGTAATGACCTCGACCATAAATTCAGCAGTTCAAGTTTTTGAAAACTTGCTCCCTTAGGCGAAAGGAATGCACAAGACAAACTTCTTTCTACTTGCCATCCTTTGTGTCCTAAAAAGTTTTCCTTCTTTCACAACATACCAACGTGCCTGCCTCTCAGCGTTAGCATCAGCTACTTCCGAATGTTCGATCGCATTCATGATGTGTCGAAAGAATGAATCTTTTTTGATGTTCTGCTACATCTACATTATTATCAAAGGTAATGTTCACTTCCAAATCTTCGGTATTAACCGGCAATGCGTCTAAATCTATATCCTCTGCTGTTGGTTGGATATCCGTATTCCTAGAAAGCACATCACTAGGGTTCTTCTCCCCCGGACAATGAACCGGTGTATATTGATATTGCGCCATTTCCAAACTATATCTTAATAATTTCGGCTTTGTTTGCAGGTACTTTATACATCGACAATCCGTAAATTGTTCAAACTCTTTATTGTACAGGTAATAATTAAATGCTTTAAACGCACTTTCAACTGCTAGAATTTCCAATTCCACTATGTGTCTTTTAGCCTCCTGAGGTCGCAATACCCTACTGTAGTACGCGATTGGAGTCCATTCCTCGTTCGTTTGTTTATGCATTAGAACTGCTCCTATGGATTTGGTCGAAGCATCAGAAGCATCAGTATATACTCTTGTGTCCAAACTTTCACGGAACGGAGCTAGCAACGGTGCATTCAACAATGCATTTTTTAATCTCTCAAAGCATTTCTGTTGTTCTTCAGTCCAGACGAACTTATGATTTTTTCTTAACAATGGTTGAACAATTGCTGAGATTTCTGCATAATCTTTGCAGAATTTCCGTACGTAGTTCGTTAAACCTAAGAAAGATTTAATTTCTTTTGCGGATTTCGATGGTTTACATGCTTTTATGGCTTGGATTACTTTTGGACTAATCTCGTATCCGGCCTCACTCACTATGTGAACTTGCGCTAAACTTTTTCTTCCATGAAGTGGCATTTTTCGACGGACAATTTCAAACCATATTTCCGCAGTCTTTGAAAGATAGAATGCAAAACTGATACCATTTTCTCTTGTTTATTGACGTAAACAAACACATCATCCATGTAATATGACACCGCTTCCGGATTAACGTTAGCCAATGTCATAGCCATGATTTTAGTGCATACAGCGGGTGATTGTATGTAACCCATTGGGAGTTTGCAATATTAATAAGCACCGACGCCAGGATTGTTGAACGCCGTGTATTTTCTAGAATCCTTCGAGATAGACACAGTGTGATAAGCACTTTTAATATCCAGAACACTGAAGAATTTATGACCTCTCATACATGTTAAGATTTGATGAATGGGCGGTAACGCCACGGAATGGAACCTAACATGGCGGTTAAGATGGCGGCAGTCGAGTATAGCTCTTATCGCACCAGAGGGTTTTTTAACAAACAGCATCGGAGAATTATAAGAACTGTTACTTTCCTCAATGATGTTCTGCTCAAGCAAGATGTTTATTTACTCCTTGACTTTTTCTGTCAGTGCAATTGGTATTGGATATTGCTTTTCCCGAAAAGGTAATCCCATTTCTAATTCTATTTTGTGCTCAACACCTTTCACTCTACCTAAATCGTTTTCTTTCCATGCGAGCACGTCCGCATAATCATAACACAGTTTTTAAAATTTCTTCTTAATTTCGGGTTTTATTTTGGCACCGAATTTTAATCTTGCCTTATTATAATTTCTACGTGCTTCTAAAGCTTCCTCTATCTCGTCTTCTGTTAGACCTTCCTGTCTTAACTCCTTCTCACTTACACATTCTTCCGCCTAGCCAAGGTTCAAATTTCTAGTCAACATGACCGTTTTATTTGAGGGATTAATAATCTATAACTTTTGATTGTCTTTCGATGAGATAGCTCTCGGTATAAACACATTGTAATGCTTTTCTAATTGCCTATCAAGTTCTAAAATATATTCATTACTAGCCCAAAAATTTACTCGATTGATCTCCACAGTCTTTCTAGTCTTTGGTAACAATCTGACTTTATGGCCTAAAACCCACTTTGGTTTTAAACTGGATTTAACACTCATAGTTATATTATCAGAAATTGATCTTGGTTCCTGATCATTTTCACATCTCCTTGTCGGTCTTCCGAACCTTTGTACTAAAATCTTACCCATAATCCCAAGTGAACTTTGTGGTGGTCAAACACCGTGTTCGTGGGTTTTCTCGCGGTTCTCTCGTTTCCTCCAACTTTCTTCATTCCACCATTTCATTCATTACTCATCATCACCGTCTTTTTTAGCCTAACCGGCATAAGCGTGGGACGTAAAACTCAAAGATTTCATTTCATTTTTGCTCCCATAATCTATCTTACAATTTTGCGATTTTAAAAAATCATTCCCTATCAGCATCTGATAAGGAAAATCTTTTATTACTCTAAATTCTTGATGGAACATCTGGTTAGAAATTTTAAATTTTACTATTGCCAATTTATTGATCACAAGTATGTTTTGCGTTATACCCCTTATCTTCGTCTGTTTCGGTATAATACGTGGATTCGGCGGGACTAATTTTTCATTGACAATGGATATATGCGATCCACTATCGAGTAATGCTTTAAGTTGTTTGTTTTCAACTTCCAATGGTAAATATACCATATTGTTCTCTAATATCACAGAGGCTATTACATCACGTTTCCTAACATTTTTGCTACCTGTAAAATGCCTCGCTCATTTACAGATCTACTTAGTTTAAATTACTCGTTCCTAATGTTTGGTAATACGTTGTACCATTAACCTTTGCAGGTAAAACTTGCACGAATCTCTGCGAATTTTGATCATTCGAATACTGATCTTGATGACAACAAGAATTCTGACAATGACCACTTCTTTGCCAGTTTCCTTGTTGATTACGACCACGGTTACCCCGCCAGTATCCGCCTCGATTTCCACGTCTATTCTAAAATCCATTGTTTTCTCTATTATTCCTAAAATTATTCTGAACTCTTGTATTATTATTATTTGTCCAATATCTATTATTATTTCCACCATAATTGGCTCTATTATTTCCTCTGTACTGAATATTGTTCTTAAAATTTTGATTTTTCAACTGTTTACTACTTTGATTTTCCCGTTTTTCATCCTCCTGCGTTCTTGCTGACAACGCAGCTGTAGTTTATCAATTTTCTTTTCCAATTCCGCAATTTGTGTCAAACTATGCGGTTCCTGTTTACCTTTGTGTTCCTCTTTACTCTTTTGTACTAACACTTAATCTAACTCGGACTCACTCTCCTCGTCCTCGACTTGTTCAAGAATCTTTTTAACCAAATCTTTGATTGTTACTTTGCCTGTTTTGCGTTTAACACGTTTCGCAATTTTGCACTTATTTCTTTCAATTTTTTGTAGGTCGTCTACAAATTTGTCCAATCTCGAGTAGGCCACCGTCCCTACTTTTTCCATGTAGTACGGATGCAACCCACTTACAATTATCAAGATCTTTATCTTGTGTGACATATTCTTGTCCAATCTTTCACAAAGAACAAGCATGTCATACACATAATTTATGACTGCCTCCTCTTCATGTTGTAATCGCTCTTTTATTCGGTCCTCAATAATAAGAGTTACGTTTGACTTCGTAAACTCTTCCACAATTTCGGCTTGTAATACTTTATACTGGATTTCTGATATGTTCTTACGTTTCAGGAGCAGCTTAATCCACTGTCTTCCTACTCCTTTAAAAATATTCGTCATAAGTTCTTTCCTCTTGTTTTCGGCGATACCTGCCATCTGACACGCATCGTCGAATTCGTCAAAGAAAGAAACAATATCTCCATCGTTCTTTAAATCGAACTTCGGCAATTTATTTATGTCAGCATAAAACGTGATGTTCGAAGCCATTTTTACGTTTTTATTCTTAACCAAATTCTCGTCTAAGTTTAAAATGGAAGGAAAATCTTCCGAAAATGACTTTATCACTGAACTGCTCGGAAAATTAAAAACAGGTTCATTACTTAACACTATTTTAGGACTCGCGGCTGTTTCCTGACTATTACAATATTTCCATCTCTCAGGTGTCCTCACACTAAATAAATCATTGACTTCAATCTGAATTACTTTACTCGCTTTTTGTGTCCTCGTCAACACAGTATTCTCTGTCATTTATTAATATATATTTCACATATAACAACTTAAATTTAACAACGTAGTTTGGGAGGGTGTTGAGGGCTAACCTGTTAACTTAAATAATAATTGAGTCACTTTTAAGAATTTTTAGATCCGAACCAAACCTTGCATTATTCCAATGGTGAACGTTAAAATAAACTTGACTATTTCTTATCATACTAGTTACTTAACCTAAATTTTAATCATGCTGGGACTCGAACTAAACATATGTATATTACTACTCCGGGAATCGAACCACAATCACTGGGGTCGTTACAAGGCGTAAGCCTCGCAGTTATATCCACCATAACAAAGTTGGGAAATATCCTTAAAACCTTTACAAGCACACCGAGGATCGAACCGATAACATCTCCACCATAACAACCTGCTCACGTCGTGCCTAAATTTCATAAGGATGACGTTATTAAGACGATTGGAGATTGCTACTACTCACTGTCTGAAATGAGTAGGTTGAAGTGAGAACAGAGAAAAACCACATATTTGAGCTTTCCTTTAAATAAATGTATTATTCCAATAATATCAAAGTGTGTGTGTGTATGTTCATGTATGAAAGAGTATAACTAGCCAGATCACATATCGCCAGCATCTAGAAATTCTGTCACGAATAATTCATACATAGCTGCGATACACATACCTTAATTTCTGATGAATGTCTCGACTGGATGATAGTATTTCACTATGCAGGATCTCTCAATGTAGATAGTCAGCGATTTGGAGTGACCGACTAAATGCCAACCATACTCCAAGTCTATGGTTGAAGTTGTAGAATAATAGATCTCCCTTGATCTATTACTATCTACGAACTATTACACCGCCTCTTCCCTCTGCCTATTACCATTTTACAATATTGTCAACGCTATATAAACTAAAAGTGATGATTGACGAGAATAAACAACGTAATGGTCTAATTCCATAGGACGTTTATTTATTTAGGAATACCGTTTTTCGATATCATTTACCGTTTTTGTTGTGCATATATAAGCATTTAAATCAAAAATATAAGAAATTTGTACTATTTCCAATAATATTATACACAGGAAAAGATCTAGTTTTCTCTTTTAGGTCGCCGAATTCATCTTATGTATTCATCTTATATTTACTGTGATAAGTTTTAAAACTTTGACGTTTCATTGCTATTACTTTCAGTTGAAACATGGAGTTAACGGTGAAGTTAGAGCTAATCGTTGAATTTTCAATTTATACTATAATACCACTTGTCCATATATCATACCATTGTTTCCCTATGATCATAAATATTAAAGAATGAGCGCTCGAATCGTTTACAGCTTCAGATCATAGTAAAGTGTTAATTGTAAACATGTTGTATATTACTTTTAGATTCCAATTCCAATATAACATAATTGACTAAAATTCCAATATAATATTGTCGTTATATATATTATTGAATCAAATTCCAATATAATATTGACGGTATAGATTTTACACTTTTTGGTTTCTGATATCAACAGTAAAAACAATCAATTTTTTATTTATCTGCCTTTTTCGGTTTCAATAGAATCATATAGGTGAGAATATAATTATTACTGCCACACTGAATCGATTCCGAAAGCTAGTTATTATGTGTGATTATTTTTGTTCCGATTTGACCAATACTGAATCCAGGCATAAATTTAATTCTACCAATACTACCAATTATACCAATTCAACGAAATCCCCTTACAAATTAAATACGTATGTATGTATTAGTATGTTGTAATTATTATAAGTTTTATCAAAAATGACATTGAGAGAAGGTCTCGTTTCAGCAAATAAAAAAGAAAATCAGACCGTTGCACAGTTTGAGTTAAAAATAAGGTGTCGTACTGCAATTGACTGGCTTGCTTGCAATATGCCTTGGAAATCCTTTTATATTTTGATGCTCGCTATGAAGTTTGTGAAACACAAACTGTATAAATTCAACAACCGCTAACATATCTGCAGGCAGTCGATGTCGAGATTGCGTTAAATCAGATGAAATCTATGTTGACTTTGTTTCGAACAAAAATCTCCGCTTCTCGATACTTTGTATCGAATACAAAAATGGCATTGCCACAGAGATATTTACGCTCATTTATGCAGTTTCATATAAATTTACTTGTAATAAACTAAAGCAAAGTAGCATGCTATTTGTGTGTCACTTTGTTAGATGTGCAAGAGATGAAGAAACTTTTATCACAAGCATTATGTTTCAGTCTTGCAAAGCAATGACTGTAATAAATAGGAAGAAATTTTTTTAACCCTGTAACAGGATCAGATGATCTTCGGTCATATAGAGAGTGGCGAAGTTTAACCCAATATGTAAAGGGCAGTGAACGACAAACATGGTCCAAGAAACACAGGATATTTTTAATTCAATCAGATCAAAGTTGGATTCAGTAGTATCTGGAACAATAAGGTCGCATTTGTACGACACGAACTTATATGGTTCGGGAGGTTTCACTAATCATCACTACATATCAGCAACAGATTAGAAAAGGTATCATAAGGTCACACTGTAATCGATAGGATTGTATATCAGAATATTCAAGTCGATATATATTAATAAAGGTACAGGCAAGAGAAAAAGTAAAGCATTTTTCGAAGATTTGCTTCTTCTACAAGACGTTGGTGATTTCCTATAAAAATGCAGAATAGTAAAAGCAATTACAAGCAGTAGAAGAAGGAGTAGTAGAAAAACTATAGAAATAATAGCTTAGCAGAAGGCAGGGTAACAAAAAGAGTGGGAAGTAAAAGTAGTAATTTCACTTTGTATGAACCCAAAATGACAAGAGCATATTGAACAAGATAAATAGGAACGTAAAAACAAAGAAAGTACTATAATGATCCAGTTACCACAGAACATATCGTAAATTACTGTGTTCATGTAACGTTATTAATTGTTAAGTAACATTACTTAAAATAATAGAATAAATTTACTTTTCCTCATTTTCACATAGAACAGGCATATCGTTAGAAAAATTTAAAAATCGGAAAAAGCGTCTTTAATTGCCCTGCTAAATTCTATAACATTTATCTGTTTGCATTTGTTGATTGTGATAAGTTTTCCTCAACGTTGCTATCTTCCCACACTCCTTCTAGAACATTGAATACTTCACGCTTCTTTTTAGATTTCATATAAAAAAATTCTTCTTGTAATATACAGATTCTTTCTTCAAGTTCACTAATAATAATAATAATAATAATAATAATAATAATAATAATAATAATAATAATAATAATAATAATAATAATAAAGATTATTATTTTATTATTATTATTAGTAGCAGTAGTAATAGTAGTACCAATTTACGCAGTGAAATTTCTTTTTCATTATTATAGGGATTACTATTTTCTGCTATCTTTGTTCCCAATAGAATATATGTTTAGCCAATAACTTCAAATAATGCGTTAGTTACATTATCACTTTTGGTTGCACCACTGGTAATTTTTCTAAAGTCATTTCGACTGTACTTCATTTATTTCAGTAACTTGTTCCTCTTCTGCTTGCTGTTCAACATTTTCGGCTTCCTATCACTGATTTCTTAAGCATGATGCGGTGTATAAAGTTTTGGATTCAAGATACTTCTTAAGTAGCACTCAATTTTAACGTAGATAAACAAAAATATTTTGTATTAGTATGCTCCATAAGTTAATATTTTATTTTCCAAAATTATTGTCCAGTAAGATGAATTAATCATGTTTTTCTCATGTTCTTAATTCGTATCGTGGTCTGCATTGGTTCAGTGGTACAACGATCACATCTGTTACATGAGGTCCGCGGATCGTTCCCACCTAACGCCAATGAACCTTGTGGTGGCAAGTGTGGTTGCCTGAGTTTCCTCGAGACGTCAAACTGGAAGATTTCATTTCATTTCTTAATTCATATCATAAAGTAAGTATTAGTAATTTGGGCCGCGAAAGAACAGTAAACGTCCATAAATAGCTCAGTTATTAAGAGTTCAACATTATGAATTGACAGTTCATCACAGTGCAATTGCAATACTGTTAAGGAATTTAAATATACCATTTTTTTCATATTTCAAACGGAAGTTGTTTTAAACTTAGGGGAGCATATTAATACAATTCACAATTATCTTCCAGAAAATGGAAGCAACGGCATTATTACTAACACATTATTATTATTATTATTATTATTATTATTATTATTATTATTATTATTATTATTATTATTATTATAACAAACCTAAAGAAACATAGCTAATCTTAATAATTGATTTCCCTAACGACAAAAAAGTAACTCCTTACAGTTTAAGCATTAATAAATTGAAAAGAATTCTTATCAGAAAATATTGAAACTATAATATTAAAAATATCGCGCACACAAATAGACAGAAAACACGTTTTATTTTATTTTAATAATTGAGAAACGGTGGTTCGAATGTACAGTGATAACCTCTGGATCTTTGGTTTCTGGTTCGTTCCTAGTTCAATTAAATTAATCTAGAATACAAGGTGTAAGTTCTTTTCTCAGGATACTTTCGTTTCCTTACATATTCTCAGTATATCCATTATTTCAACATCACTTACTTACTTTAATCATCTTTACCGTTAGCATAAAGAGAAGAATCAAAAGACTTAAATAGACGCATGCCATTTCATTTTATTTTATTTTCTACTGATAAGCATTTTAAAATAAATATATTAGTTTATTGGTTGCGGCATTAATCATATTATAACAATCTCCAATAGATAATTAAAAGGAACCAAAGACTAAGTTCTAATAATGGTGCAGTGTTTTGTCATACCGGCATGGTAGACAAGAGAATATATGAAATATTTAGGTTTTCTAACCGCTAACTCTTATTACTAACTCAGTTATAGTTACTAGCCTATATTTAATAAAAGTCACTGAAAAAGCTGTCACACAAACGATTGATTTTATAATTTATGTATATTTTATCTTGTATGATTCAGGTTAAAAAATCGTAAGGACGTTGAGTTGTTCAATGCATCCGAGAAGCGTGGGTGGACCTAAGGAACACTTTAAAGCCCATAGCAGCCAAACACATTCTGTAACTCGCACTCGACGTGCTCTACGTTAGAGAGTACTCTACGGCCAAGAGGAGCCGAACAGAGCAAACGGTTGTCAATGAGTACCGAACACCTAAAAGCAGCCAAAAAGAGTAAAGGATGTGTCAGCCACTCTGACGATCAGAAACTTAACAGAGTAGGAAAAGTGGTAAACGACCAATATCGGAATGGACCGCTCAAGAGGAGCCTATTGATACTTCTTTAATATGGTAGGTCTCTACTCCGTCCCTGATCCACGCAGTAAATCGAGTTCCTGTATTGGTTCTTGACATGTGCCTAGTGAAAAAGTTTATGTAGCATGTGGCTAGTGAGCATCACATAGGTGTGCCACATTACAATAACATGCGTTTCATTAGCTATGTTTAGGGAAACCATAAGAAAAAATGTATCCTAGAAAAGAAACACGGATACGACACTTAAAAATTGGGAGCTTGGTTTTCTCACTTACATTATTGAATAAGGTTCTCTGCATTAAGATTTTCAAATAAAGACATGCATACATTCATACTTATATATGTGCATGAATAAGTACATAGAATTAGGAATAACTACATTTTGTTAACAATATTATAGAACACGATGAGCATTAAACCAATTCTGAAATTTTAAATTTCTTGTTCCTCATTTCTCAAACATTCTTAAAACCAAGAACTAAACGGTAGACAAATCTCAATTTGTGAAATCGAGAAAAAATGTCCTTTGGTCGGTTCGTGAAGCGATATTATACAGTGCATAACATTAAAAAATACACAATACTAGAAGAAATCTAAGAAAAACGCAACCAAGTTCATGTTAGAAGTCGTTCACTTAGAACGTACGTGTGGACATTACTGTTGTCACAACAGTACCAAAAACATGCATTTATTTGACGTAAGTAAATATAATGCAATTCAAAATCGACAAAACTTTAGAATTTGAATGTCCTGCACTTTATAAACTACTGTCTGTAAAATAGTTCCAGAACTCAGATTGTGACATTAAGGTAAGTATATATATATATATATATATATATATATATATATATATATATATATATATAAAGGTAAGTGTACATAAGTATATATGTATATATATACAGTATATATAGTATAATTTCGAAATAGTAGGAACCAAATGAGGTTAGTACTAAGGAAATTGTAGTAGTTTAGCTTAGGTTACTACTGATAGGTAAAGTAGGTTATTGAGTTCCAGACAAAATAGTAAACAACATCATATCCCTATGATAAGTTTTGGAATAGCTGGGAATCATAACTGTAGTTATTTCATTGAATTTTAGTAAATAGGAATTTCTTTATAGAAATGAAAAGAAAATTCCGAGTAAATTTCTATGCAATTGCTCTTGTATGTATATAGTTAGCTTTACTGTAAGGTTTTAGTATGTAATCTTAATCTATTTTCCGTGCACTTATAAGTAGTAGGTGTTAATGATTTTTTTATTTATTTCAGATCATTCTGCAAATACACGTTGCTGAAGCCTTTCAATATTTAGATAAATATTCAGGTAAGTATCATGAAATTTTTCTTATTATTTCGAAAACATCCTTTATATACTTAGAGCTTTATTAATAATATAAAGTACACATATACAGGCTCATTTTATCAAAATTACTTATCCTGTTTTTTTTTCAATCTTCCTTTGCCTATTTCCAGTTACGTATCTCCTATATGTGTCAGTTATAAATTATTCAATTTTTTGACTTCCAGGAAGTTGCAATCATGAAATGTATACAAAAATTTTCAGGTAATTTAACAATGTTTTCTAATGATTTTTTGATGATACATTTATTTATAATTAAATACGTAATCATAGCATTATTCTAAAATACGAAAAGAGGTTAAACGTTTGTAAAAAAATATTCTTAATGATCATGAGACACAATACTACATAATGCAATTTTAATACAATAAAAAAGTTTCAATAAAATCCAGGTAGATTCAAAGTGAAAGCCATACACCAAACACTATAAATTTTGAATATTTTCATCCAAACACTAATTAATTACTTCTTATAATTTGAGGAATGGAACATATTATGACGAAGAAAACCAGTAATGAAGAAGGCTGGCTTTACAGGGAGTGATGTGCCGTAAACTATAATTTTATGTCTACGCGATTGTCTACTGTAATATATACGTAATCTACATTACATCTTTTTCTGTGTAGAGTATGTAGACAACCACTTTCAAATGTAAGGAACAATTTCGTTGCTCGTTTGTTCATATTTCCTCATTCAGTTGTTTCGCTTAGGTGCAGCGAGCATTTTTGCCGATCCCAAACGTTTCAACATTATTGCCAATTTGACGTCGAGAACAAAACCGAAACAACCCCTGCGGGGCTTCTAACCAGTTTCTCCTCCTCCTCCTACTACTACATTAGTTGTGGATCTATATAGTACAAGGACAACGTCCTACTACTACTACTACATTTGCTGTAGATCTATATAGTACAAGGGCAACCTTATTTTAATGAAAGAAGTTTTATGAAAATTTTTAAAAAAATGATCGTTAAATCACTTTTCGAATATTATTTTTAATCTTATTTTAACGAAAGAAGTGTTATAAACATTTTTAAAGGTAGTAAAAAAATGTACGTAGGCAGGATTTGAACCCACGCCAAAGAGATTATCTTAACTAGTATGTTGCGCTAGCCCACTCGGCTATCAGTTTTATTATTACCTTCTTGAAAAATACAAAATGGACTCAACTATCTGAGTCTAAACAAGAAAAGCACTATACATAAATATAAAAATCACCAATGCTGGGTCTACAACTATAAATGCAGAGAATTAGAAATAAATAAATGCATTTTTAAATAATAATAAAAATAATAATAATAATAATAATAATAATAATAATTTATAAAAAACGAGAGAGGATCCAAGTTTTTTATAGTTCATGACAAAATCACTTCTAAAAACCTACTAAAAGAAATCCTTTCCTGCTGCGGAGAATAACATATCCGGCGTGTACGTTGAAAAAAATCAAAGTGCGTGCGTGCATCCAGTAACGTGATATGCCGCTGGAAATATAATAAAGTCCTGGCTAGCAGGAAAAGCACTGTAGGATGCTTAGTGGGGGAAAAATGAAAGTCCGGCAGGAGCAGATGATCAATGTGAATCTGTGCACTCGGATGACGAGTGATACGACCCATCATCACCTGCAAGGCGTTCCATATCACTGGCGCTTCCTCACATGTTGTAAACCGATGAGCCATAGTGTCCTCAGAACGACATATAGTACACAAAGCATCAGGTGCTCGTTGTATTTCATAAAGCCGCGCACGTGTTTGGATAAGTTGATGGACTACTTGGAACCATAACACTTGCATATAGGAAAGTATGATTGGGTTCCAAATGTTAGCCCACACTTGCTGCCACTCTATATGTGGAAACTATTGTACGACTGGTAACTGAGTCAGCTGAGAGGACAATGTGAAGAGAACAGAATATAATGAGCGAGCATTGTGCTGCTGAGGGACCAAAGGCACCCCGGTATAAATCCAATATCGAATAAAGATCAAAACATATTTCGCACACTGATTGGCAAATTGAATAAAAGGGGGACTGACAAGGTGAGCATACTCCGGCCAAAAACAACTAAACCAATGGTTCGTAATAGAGTCGACGGATGAAAGACCCACGTAGGAATCCGCCATGAAGAGAGTTTGACATTTGAGACGGATATGAACTAAACCGAGACCACCGCGGGAACGTGTGAGGTAAATGGCATTTCTGGGAATGTGAAAATAGTAACCCCGCCATATGTGCCAAAGGAACAGAGATTCAAATCTTTTGGCGTAAATCTCAGGGAGGGGAAATACCCGAGCCCTATACCACAACTTAGATGCCACGTAGATATTGATAAATTGAATACGATGCCATAAATAAAGTCGACGAAAGCGGAGGGTGAAGAACAACCCTCGAATTTGCTTAAGGAGAGGTTGCCAAACTTCTTCATAATAGGGAGTGGGAAGTGACGTAAATGGAATGCCTAAAATAGTTAAGGATGTCACATGCGGTATAGGCTGCGTACCTGGGGTAGGAGAGGGTAACTGAAATCCGTGAAATTGTATTACTTGAGTTTTCTTGTCATTAATTGAAGGCCAGAGCAACACGAGAATCATTTGAGAACCGGAAAGACACCCTGAAGAGCAACCACGTCGACCCCTGTGATAGTCAGATCATCAACGAAACACTAGATGTTTTGACAAGTAAAGAGGGTAGGGCCTTGGGGAGACACAAGCGCCAAACGATGGAGGAGAGGGTCTATAACTAAAGAAAACGAAATAGAGCTTAAACTACAGCCCTGGCGCTAACCTCACTTTAAGGGAATGAGGTCAGATAGATGTCCATTAATTTGGAGACGAAACGTGGCGGTGGTGTATAAATTCGAAATTACTTGACAGAAAGCTGCGGGAAAACCCCAAGCGTCGAGGGTTAGACGAAGGAAATTGTGGTCGACACTATCATAAGCCTTCTCTACGTCTACTGCTAACGCTCCGGCTGGGATACCGCGAGACTCAAAGTATGCAAAGAGGACTCGAAGAGTACGAAGGGTAAATTGAATGTTGTTCGATTCGTGCAGGGCTGCTTGATACGGACTGATAAGTTTCTGTATGATAGGTCATAATCGGGCTGTAAGAACTTTAGTAAATAATTTCAAATCAACTGGCAATAAAGAAATAGGGCGGTAATCAGCCACAACCTTCGCCTGGGACGATTTGGGTATAAGTGAGACAACCGCAGTATTAGAATGAAAGGGCACATTAGACAAGCAGGAATTAAAAGGTGTCACAAGGGTACCACGAAGAATAGGCCAGGAATGACGGTAAAAAGATGCCGGGGGAACTACGTCCCTTAGACTTATTGAGAACCGCCAAGATGTCGTCAGCCGTAATTGGGCCCAATAAAGCCTGACAAGCGTCTGCAGGGAGCCGCTGGGGAAGGGCTGATAGAAACTCAGGAGCAAAAAGAAAATCCGAATGCGATGGGCTTGTGAAGGCTATAAAGTGTTGCGTAAATTTTTGTAAGATCTGTAAAGGGTCTGAAATGGTATCGCCATTGGCCAATACTAACTATTCAATACATGTAGCTCGTCGCTGTCGAAACAGGAGATCTACATGATACAAGGAAGACGATTCTTCCGGAAAACAATGATATAGATCTTCTGAAAAATACGCCTGCGACGATATTCGAGTATTGATTTGACGCATTCTACGTTTAATATCGTTAATACAAGCTAGATTAGGTAGAGAAGGCTGTGCAGCCCAGAGGTCACATAGTGCTCTATAATAAAACTCATATAGCTGACGATCGTGGTGTTGAGACAATTTCCCTCTCCATTGAAAGAAACTACGGAATTTGGGTTTACAATAAGTAGTCCACCACGCAACATCCGTTGGAAAATAACGTTGCATTTTACGCCAGTACTTAAAACGCTCGGTAAACTCTTCACCAGTGTCGTCTCTTAGCATCACTTCGTTGTTGATCTTCCAGAAGGAACGTCCCCTTCTCGCCGGAAGAAGAAAAGGCAGCTTAAAATGAACTAATACAGCTGCATGATTTGAGAACGATAAAGTCCGTGTATGGACAGAGAGGACAACCTTACTTAACCGAGCATCTACGTAAATCCTATCCAAGCGACTTTGTGTCGTAGTACAGGTGTACGTCATTGCATGCTTTGAGTGAGATGCTAGAAGAGCATCATGGAGCTCAAGAACTGTCACCAACTCAACTAAGGCATGACAGGGAGGTGATGGTGTGAGCGAATCACGAGCGTCGATCACCGCATTATAATCGCCGGCTAATAAACAATAAGTAAGACCTGGAGGTAATAACGATGGAATGACACTGGAAAAAAATCTTCCCTCTCTCGTGTTTTAACAAATCCACTAGGGTCATATAAACATATAATACATATACCGTGAATATAGCAACGGATGGCTCTCCCATCCGGAGATAGCATGACCCTATCATAAGGTAGACCCTTTCGTACTAACATCGCGACACCAGTGGATTTTTCAGAATTCACTATAGTATTATAGTCAGAGAGAAAGTCAAATGTATTAAAAGTTACTTCAGTTAAAGAACAAACATCTGCACGATTCCGTTCAATAAATTGTTGTAATAACGGTAAATTCTGTGCAGAACTAATTCTATTAATGTTGAGAGTAATTAAAGTGAAAGCATTGATCTGCGCCATACTCCCACACAAAAACACAAACAGCAGAACAAACAAAAACTTACTTGTATCGCCCATAGAAAGACACTGCAGTAGACAAGAAATGTATAACACATAAAAACTTGAAAAAGTAAACTTCACCTTGCTACACACACACCTCAATGCAACTAAAAACACTCGTGAACTGAAGGCGCAAAAAAGAAAAAGCAAACACACTATGCAGGCTAAGATCACGTGACTTTGACTATATCGCACCTTGAGAACCACCAACAACAGCTGTATGTTCTTTCTTTTTTGTAGTCGATCTAGATACCCTTCGGCGTGTTTGTTAGGAAGCCGGATCAACGGCAATCATCGTAGCACTGGGTGATATAACTGAATTGCTAAGAGGATCAAGACCCTGTGAGGGGTGGGGGGTGTTCACTTGGACACATGGTCACATCTGCATTTTTGAGATTCTCCGAATGTATCGTGGAGACCAGAGACGAATCGGAGGGCCATTGCTTAGACACCAAGATTTTTTCTTCTCCAATACTGACGACATGGTTGGTAATGGTTAAGGCGCGACGGATCTCGGTGGTAAAGCAGGAAACTGAGATTCGTCAGGAACACTGTTATCCTTTGCAAACCCAGTTGTAGATAAACTTGGTTCGTCACTTACATGGTCGGAAGAAGCCGGAAGCGGATTAGATCGCCATACCTTCCCCAATTCAGTAATAATCACTGGCGGCGGGGTCGGTTTCCCCCCATAGCACTATTTTTCTTTTTCAAATGACAATTAGACATTGTATGTGACGTGCTCCGGCAAAAGAAACGAGTAATTGGCTGACCTTCATATGAAACCTTCACTTTGTAACATTGAACGATCAATCTAGACAGAATATGCTTAGTTAGCTCAATATGTATGACCCGCACACCACTGTCAATGCCTGTAGGAAACGGTGCAGAACAATACTGTCGTTCTACTCGCCTTGCCAAGCCATAGGCACGAAAATGTTCTTCCAATAATTGCACTGGAGCTTCCAATGAAAAATCATAAACTCTCACCAATTTTACAGGATCCTCAGCCGGTAAAATTCTTACGGTACTTACGTTACTGTCCATGTGAGTAGAGGTCACAGTCTCAGGCACTGTCGAGACAAACCGGTCATAATCTTTGATTGATTTAAACTTAATATAAATACTAAAAGTTTCTTCATGAAGTTGAAAAGAACAAATCTGATCAAACAGCCGAGGAAACGTCTCCAACAGCCATTGGTACGCTTGACTTGAAATAGGTCGAGAACTTCGATAACGCTTATCAGACATGAATTTGTATTGTAATTCTTTATTATAAGACATGACGCTCAAATTCTCGAGACACAGAAATTGGAATCACCACAAATATCAAACGTACGAGCCTAAATATCCAAAAAAGGGTGCCACTAAGTTCACTATACTACCAATGTGTGAAAATTGTAGGAATTATGCTCCCAGCAGGCTTTGCGACCAGAATTGCTCGAAAGCACGAGCACGAATGACTATCAGAGCCGACACCATTGGCAGTTTACTTAGTGCTATATCTAGACCATGTCTTGTGATATCGTATCTGTATCTACCAATCAGATCAGAGGATATCTGAAACTTTTGAGATCCGCAAATATGCGTGCAGCGAAAGATTAGGGTAACGAGTAACATATAAAAAGTAGAGGGAATTATCTAATCTGTATGTTTACTCTGCTCTGCACATTACCACTTCCTTAGATTTTCCACTTCGAACACTGCTTTTATAATGAAATTTACAAAACTAATTCTCACCTGTGAGCTTTCAGTCTTGAATATGCTACATTTGCCAATTTTTTCTTGCATATGCATAATGCATAATGCATATTTTTTCATTTTCCTTCATCAAGACGAAACTAAGTATTCAAAAGTTACTATTCGCTGGTCTAGGCATTTCATTTTGTACGCAATTTCGCAAGGTACCGACAAAATAAAACTCTTTTATTGTCCACGATGCCATATTAAATCACGTGTTGTTGACATATTCTACATAGTCTACTTTGTTTACATTGTCTACGCATAGTTGACACGTAAACGTAAACTATGTTTTTTTACGCGTAGAGGCACATCTCTGTTTACAGGCAAGGCGTACTTAATTAAGAGAAATATCTATCAGTATTTCCACTTTAAAAATACTTGATTTGTACAATGAATATCGATCTACTTGTTGAAACAATCACTAATATAATCGTTTCCTTTACGGTTTTTGAGATATACAATTAAATAACTGAGGCATTTCAAAAATTTTATTAAGTTACTTTACACTTTGATATCTAACGTCGAAAGGATTAAGTTATATTTAAATATAGTTCTCTCTTCCATTAATTCATTCCTGCTGTTTCGGGTGATTTCAACCATAAAACCGGTTTTGTTTCTAAATTCACTACTTTGAAAATGAAACTGGCGAAACAGCATTAGAAATGTACGGTAAAGTAGATATAACTACAAACGTGTTATGTATTTTATGTTTTATCTACGAAATAACTTTACATTACAGAGGCAATGCATCTCCCTATCCTTACAAATAAAAGTTTAGTAACGAACATATTATATTTTGAATATATATCCATATCTTGATTTTTACTGATACGTTCTTTAACAAGGTTTATCTTTTTCCACAAGTTATTACTTTTTTCCTTAACACAATTGTTCAGCTAATAACAAATAATTTTCTTCCTTACAAAATTACTGATTCTAAGTGTATTTTTGAAAAATAATTTCTCACGTTACAATTTTACGGCCATTTCTGTTCTTCGGATATCTAAGTTCTCCAGGAAAAAAACACTTCTTGAAACGTCATTATCACTGTGATTGACTACACTAGTCAACAAGATTTTGCAACATAAATGATAATACCTGATACTAAAAGAACGTTTCAAATAGAATTTGAATCTGTAATCAGTTTTCTCCATCACCCCAAGTTTTCCTGTGACGGAGGCATTTTCAGGAAATTTCCTCTCAAATTCCTTTTTTTTAACCAATGTTCATACCTGTAGCTCGGGTACCCTTAGATGTATAAACACACAAATTATATTGTGTGTTACCTGGATTTATACTTAGTAAGCACTCTAAGTTTCATATGAATCACACTATACTTTCTAGAGAAATAAAAATATTTATATAAAAATATGCTATGAGTACTGTTCATTTTATCATAATCGTTAGTGCAGATAAAATCATATATAACTTCCACGAAAATTACAATATAAGCACGGTTTATATCTCATTAGACTTACAAATAACATATTTTCAATTATGTGTACACCATGTCGCCATTTTTGTTGGAGGGAATTTCTAGAGGTATTTTGTTTTAAATTCCCTCCAAAAATTAGTTTATAAGATTTTTGTGTTAACTTGCTATTTGTACATAGTGATACAAAAACAGGAACTGCACTAAAATATAATTTTATATCTTTTTAATAAATAATGTTAATTTCATGTGAATCGCATTATTCTGTCTAGAGATATAAACTATTGTGTCTATTTATAGGTAATAAAAAATATACTGTACTAGACTTTTACCAAACAAGAAAACCTTATGTTCATGAATTTTTGTCGGCACAGAGATGGATACTCAAATTCAAGAACAAATTCACGCATGCTTTCTGTGGAAAATAAGTCACATTTTAATATTTTGATCTGGCAACAATGCATAAAAAATTTGAAGACTCACGTAGTCTGACGACTGTTAGTAGCGTTGAGTGAGGGTCCAAGCTGGACGTGTTTTAGAAATGGCTGCGAGTAAGTTGAAGTGTTTGTGCGTTGTGGAGTTCGAATAGATTGTGTTGTGTGGTAATGCACTGAGAAGATTACCTTTGTGCTGGTTCATGATTGTTGGAGTTAAGGTTTGTATGTGTGTATGTGTATGATAACTTACAGAATACAAGATACCGAGGAAGTGTGTAAGTCACCCGGACAAATTCTGTTATGTATGCCACACAGTGCAGAATTATCTGTACCAGTACCTCCAGCTCATCTTACGGTAAATGAGGATTACGTTCTTGAGGCAACTACTGAATTTCCAAATGAAGAAGATGATCCTACTGATGTAGGAAGCACATCTACATTGCATCCCCATCTGATAAATCAGGCTGAATTAAATCACCTCGTACGAGATTTTAAACTCTCCAAGATAAGGCATAATTTATTGGTTCTAGACTTAATGGCTGGAATCTGCTTCATCGTGAGACTAAAGTGTGTATATTTCGAAACCGTCACGCAGAGTTTCAAAACTATTATTCTCAAGAAAATTATTTAGCGTATTGTAATAATGTCCGTACAGTGATGGATACACTCCGACATTCATATATAAGTACAAAGTGGAGATTGTTTATTAAATATTCCAAAACTAGTTTGAAGGCTGTCTTTTGCACAATGGCAACAAATTTCCCTCAGCGCCTTTGTCTTTTGCAACTAATATAAAGGAAATCAATGAAAACATCAAACTAGTGTTAGAAAGAATTCAGTATGAGAAATACAAGTGGACCGTTTGCTGTGATTTAAAAGTGATTTCTTTGTTAATGTGTTTGCAGCTTACTTATACGAAATATTATTGTTTCGTCTGCGAATGGGACAGCAGGAACAAAGCGGAACATTACACCAAGAAGGAATGGCCAAAGCATATATTAACTCTTAGACTGAAGATTGTTGTTTATTCCTCACTGGTGAGCCCTGATAAGATGATTCTACCTCCCTATCACATAAAGTTGAGGCTCTTCAAATCTTTGTTAAGGCAACGGATAAAAGTACAGGGTTTTCATAAAGTATGGAAGGTTTAATTCGCTTATAATTTACATAAAAATTCTCCTATTGAAATCAAATAAAGTGAAAACGGAAGCGGAAGAATTAAATTTTTACCTGTAATCTGCACCAGCTCAGTTCCTTCACTCCCACACCTCCAACTGGGCGCCATTTACGTCCACACCTTCGCGTAGGACCGTCTAGGAATCGACTTCTGTGGGCTGTTGATGATGCTTTCCCTTACCCTGCTCACTGTTGCAGGCGATGTTGGCGGCCTCCCACTTCGAGGACGGTCCAGGACGCTTCCTGTCTCCAAGAACTTAGCATGCCACTTTCGGATTGGCCTCTCAGTCTGTGCCGGCTTTTTGAACTCTCTGGTGAACTTTCGACACACCAGAATTGGCCTTGCCCTCCCTCTCCCTCTCTCAACGTGTTCAGAGTTGCCGCTTATCTAACAGTGTTGCCAACTAAAAATGTAATCCCTCCGCTACCGTTTGCACTTTATTTGATTTCATTATGAGCATTTTTGTGAAAATTATAAGCAAATTAAATCCGTCCAGACTTTATGAAAACCCTGTAATGCAGGATTTTCTTACCTCAAGGAAAAATTTCCTCGGCTTATTGACGCTAAGATAAAGGAAGGGATTTTTGTAGGCCCCCAAATAAGATGTTTGATTCGTCACCAAAATTTTGAGGGTCTCTTTACTCCGGTTGAGAAAGCAGCTTGGGGTTCATTTAAATGATTAAAAGAGAATACTTTAGGAAACCAGAAAGCCCCAAATTGTGAGTGATTTCCTGCAATCATTCAAAGAAATGGATTGCAACATGCCACTTAAAGTTCACTTTCTAGACTCTCACCTGGATTTCTTTCCTGAAAACCTTGGTGCTGTTAGTGATGATCATGGGGAACGTTTTCATCAGGACATTTCTTCCATGGAGAAGTGATACCAGTGACAGTGGAGTTCACAAATGATAGCTGATTACTGTTGGACACTTAAAAGAGATGTTCCAGAAGCCAAACACAGAAGAAAGTCGACAAATAAAACATTTTAGTTAAGGTAAGCAACTGTTCATTTGTTAAGAAGATACCACTCATTTCTTTGGTAGTATTTCTTAAGTAGACATAAAATTATGTTTTAGTGCAGTTTCTGTTACTCTATCACTATATACAAATAGCATGTTAAGACAAAATAATCTTATAAACTACTTTTTGGAGGGAATTTAAAACAAAATACCTCTAGAAATTCCCTCATACAAAAATGGTGACACGGTATATACATCATTGTAAATATGATTTATTTCAAATTCAATGTGGTATAAACCGTGCTTATATTGTAATTTTCGTGGAAGTTATATGTGATTTTATCTGCACTAATGTATATGGTAAAATGTACAGTACACATAGGATATTTTTATATAAATATGTTTATTTCTATAGCAAGAGTAATGCGATTCTTATTAAACTTAGAGGGCTTACTAAGTATAAATCAATCTAACATACAATGTAATTTGTGTGTTTATACACCTATTGGTACCCGAGCTACAGGTATGAACATTGTTTAAAGAAAGGAATTTGAGAGGAAATTTCCCGAAAATGCCTCCGTCACAGGAAAATTGAGGGTGATGGAGAACAATTGATTGTAGATTCGAATTCTACGTGAAAAAGTCTATTAGAATCAGAAATTTTCTTCCGTGTGCCAGAAACAAAGTATTTTTTTCGAGTAGTGCTATCAGCTTTCCCAATTTGTAATTTGCACATCTGTTGCATAAACATAGTACTGCTAATAATGCAATCTGAAATGCGGACATATATTATATTTGTAGGCAAGGTCAGTTTTCGGATAAGAATTCTCAATTATATCTTTAGAATAATGCTTATTTTCTACTATATATCTTGCTAGATTTTTCTCAACATTTATTGCTAATGACGTTGTTTGCCAAGACAAATTTGTCACTTAGGATTCTTGTGGTTGACTAAATATTTTTTTTATTTATTTATTTATCAAGAATTTCGAACTCTGTGTAAGCAAACATAAATTTTACACTGTTTCTATTTGACGAATTAGAGATGCAATTATCGTTTAGAAATTACATATGTGCGCTTTTCCAGTATAAAATAAAAATTACATTTTATATGTTCTTTCACTTTTGGAACAAAAGGACATCCGCTTGTTAGATTATAGACAAATTTGAGTTTCCTTAATGACAAATTACCACAAAAATAATGTATTCCCATACAAATTTCATGTTCGTAGAGTTAAATGAGATTTTGTCTTTATCGGAAAATTTCAAGACAGCTTGGACCTTCAAACAGAAAGTCTAAAACGGTTTTCAAACACAACATTAACCAGATATGATGTATTCGAAAATCAAGTGTTCATACCAAAGAATCAATGGTAACTTCCTTAGATATGGATTTTTAACAAAGGAGACTTACCGGTAGAAATTCAATCGAAGTTGCCTACAAACGTAGATGATTCTAATAGGCCTCATAAATATAAATAATAGTCAACACGATTATATCAAACGGTAGAACATCATGAGAACACTTTGTTGCCGGAAGAACTCGTCAAAATATCAATAAGAGATTTAACTACAAAACTTCGACAAAATAGCAATAAGAGATTGAGACTAACTTCGATCTACCTGATAAGATCTACCTGAGAAAAACTATTAACGCTATTACTCCATCAGACATTTCTTTTGGCGAGATTTTGGTGGGATAATATGAAGGCCGATTAGACAGGGCTGAAAATAAAAACCATCTAAATGTTGTTTTCGTTTTGATAGGTTTTTTACTCGTTGGTTCCGAAAATGAAGTCTGTTTCTTCTCATCGTCTTAGATTTTCCCGCAAATCGACTTTGAAAATCCAACACAATATCACAAAATCTGTATGTATATATTATATATGGGAACAGAAATATACTTAGGTTTTCACTCCCAGATATATATCGAAGAAACTATACCGATGGCTGTACTGAAATTTAAATCTGTCTGAATATAAATATATTCACCTACAAAAATATTTTCATTCTTATATTACATCTGATTAATATGTAAAATAAAACAAACAAATACTTTTAATTGGTTTTACAAAGGCTTTTTGCTATAAGTTTTGGTGAGTTTCTTATGCTTTTCTTCCTTCGTTTGTCTTTTTATGCTCTAGCAATAGTCCACCATCTTGTTAATAATTCAACTACCCTGCTATCTATGCTCATATCTGAGTCGAATCTCTCCTCTTCCTTCTCACTTACACGATAAAGATTTTCTAGAATGTAATCAGGATGTGAATACAAGACATTTATCTTAATACTCATGTCGCACCCAAGGGATTGAGATTGCAACAACACAATCCCCACAATGTTCTAATAATGTGAACTTTTGTAGTTACCGTGAAAATTTTTTTACACTTTTGAATGCGACCCAGACGTCTTTCTCTGCTGGATTCAATGTTGCTTTAAAATCTCTGTTTTCCATAATTTTTTCGTGTATCGGGAAATAATTATGCTTTCCTTCACTTTTTCATAGTACAAGGATGGAAATGTACTACGCATAAATTTCAAACTTTGTCCCTATTTATCAAGTGGTTTCACTATTTGTTTAATGGATTCCAACTTAATGTCAATATGTAAAAGTAATATTTTGTCCTAACAAACTAAAATTCCATGTGCTTTTTTTTAAGATCCTTTATTCGAAAGTATCCCTAATGGCCAATCTCTACTTACTCCATGCTCGCTTCTTGTCCTACTGTCCCACTCGCAAATGAAACATGGTATCTTCGTATATCCAGATTGTTGTTCTAGTAAAAGACCAAAATCTTGAAATCACCAAACATTTCCCACCCATATTTTTGTTATTTAAATTCCTTTACAATCAATTTCATCGTTTCGTTCATTGAAGTCAAATGGACAATAGGTACAGCTGGGTACTTATTTTCATTGTATGAAAGGACACCTTTTAAAACTTATTTTGTTGGAATCAACAAACTGTTCCAGCTAGTGGAAAGTAGAGTAAAAAATAACTTATTTAGCTAATCCCACACATCACAAAAGTAGAAAAGAGATTCTTGTACAAAGTAAGGTAAAATATTTTTTCTCTGTCTGTACCGGGCAAATGTCGTTCCAGATATCAGAAAGTTTCTTTTGTGAAGCCTATAACCAAGAACTTCTGCTGATTACTTCAACAGTTTAAAGTCCGCAACCAAATCATTAAAATCAGTTTGTGAAAAAAATATAGGCTAAGTGGACAACTAGGCTGTGCAAAGTTGTCATCTTCTATGTCATGTTCTGGCTTGGCGAACTAGAATGACTAACGCACTCGACTAGTGATAAAGGTTTTCTGATATCAATGTCTGGAGCATGCCCCTGAGGTCATATAGCTGATTAAATATTTGAGAAAACTACCTTCTTTTTATTTCTAGCATTGAGGCTAACAGTTTCACAACAGTAGAAGTAACAGTCATCTTATGATTTTTCGGTGTCTATAAACCATAGTAAATCTAAGCGGCATAGACACATGTTTTTCTTTATCCCAATTTTTCAAACATTCAACAACAGAACGAACCACTTTACAAGCAGCCTATAGTTTTGATTGATCACTAAGTCTTATATGAAAATAAGCGTAATATGCTTCTTAAAAATCCATAGAGCATTGCCGTTATCTATTGGGAACTAATGAAACTCAAATATAATGAAACACATTAGGACTCAATTTACAATACGACGTGCCATTACTTCTTTGTTGACAGCATAGTTATTTTTATTTTTTTAATGCCAGCCCGCAGGCTAGCTACCCTGTAGAGGGCTACACCCTCTTTGAGAAAAGGGTTACATAGGAATGATACGGATGTGGAATGACGGGCGTTAAGTTATGAGACTTTCTTTATTCAACACTAACTACAGATGCCTTGTCATTATGGTCTTTACAACCATAATCATCAGTGAGGCAAAAGGTGCACAATACATAGGAAAATACATACCATACATACATTATATATTACAGAACAAGTTGATTAAAAGTATTTTATTTGCAGAGATGATCATGAGGGATGGAATTAGTGCAGATGACCCCACAACACGTAAGAAAGTTAGCAGAAAAATGCGGGTTATCTTCTGCCTAGGGGCGACGCTAAGCCAATGAAGACGGGGGAGGCCCTGTTAGATACAGAGGATAATCACTGTGCTTGATGCGATGGAAAAATATGTGGAAGATGGATATGCAAGCGATGATCCTGCAATAGTTCTAGGTCGGGATGGTTTGGCGGCAAGGTATAACACTATAATGTAAACAGCAAATTTAGAGGGAGATGGTAATATCGAGGGCGAGCAGATGAATTGGCAAGGTAGTGCATAGTGGCGAGTAGAAGTGGTTGCTGCTGCATATATCGGACAGTGATGAACTTGAGGCCAAGATATTCGAGGTGGTAAAGTAATGTAGGGAAAGTAATGAGTGAATATAGGTATCTAGTTGGACTGGGAACAGAAATGCGGAAGGCATGATGTTCAAATGTTGCAAGTTTGTAGTATTACGATGCAGTAGCTGATAGCCAAGCGGTGAAACCGTATGTAAGGACAGGGCGGAGAAATGCTTTATATGTTTTATAAAAAACATATGCTTTATAAAAACGATTCATAGATTCTTGTAAGGTGAGGTTGATATGGCTGATGGTGCGACCAAGGGCAAGAAAGGCTGTATCGTCAGCATACTGGAAAGTGTACAAGAAAGTGTACTCGAAAAGAAGGAAAATCGGAAACAAACAGTAAATACAGCAAAGGGGACAGAGCTGAGCCTTATGAAACACCAGAATTTAGGAAGATAGGATGTGGTAGATGATTGTTGATATTAATATATGTGATACGGCATGACAAAAAGTGAAAAATGAAGCGAATGTAAGACATGGGTAAGTTAAGCTTGATGAGTTTGAAGATAAGGGCAAGGTACCAGACTGTATCTAAGCTTTTTCTAGGTCCAACAGAACAAGGCATGATTGACGAACGGAATTATAGTGATTTGTAGTGAGAGTGGTTAGACGTTGAAGATGATCGTTAATGGAATAAGACGGGCGGACTCCGGCTTGAAAAGAAGGAATGAGATGACGTGCGTGGAGTTATGGATGAAGTCTGTTGATAAGGATGCGCTCAAGAATCTTGCTGAAAGTGGAAGTAAGTTGTATAGGTCGGTTGGAAGAGACTGCGCTAGGAGATTTGTTTGGTTTCGGAAACCTGAGGGTTTTGGACATCTTTCATTCAGCGGGGAAAAAGCCAGTTCTGCGACAAGATTATTACAGGCTTTGATCCATTGACGGCGTTTGTATGTTTGAATGTAGTTTTTGACTGAACGTTGCAGTTGATGTTGAAGTTGAAGAGCATCGGGGTTTTGTGTTCTTATGTATTCTCGATAAGCTTGCCGGGAACGTTTGATGTGAGTGATATAATGCGGAGGTAATTTAGGGTGATAATGGGTGGGGCTGGTGGTGGGAATATTCAGTTCTGATGCATGGGTGATTTCTGAAGTGATCGTTGCAATATGTGTGTAAAGCTCATTTGAGGTGGTGGGAGGGTACAAATGAGCTACGGCAATGGTAAGATAGTCGCGGTAAAGATCCCAATCAGCTTTGTCGAAACGTGAGTTCGAATTGACGGAGGTGCATCGTGAGATCGAACATTGCCCATATGATATGAGAGCTTGATCGGGGCATGATCACTACCGAGTAGGTCCAGGACTGTAAGTGCGATCTTAGCAGCAAGTGTATTTGAAGTGATAGCAATGTCAGTGGTGGTATTTGATACAGGTCTAGTAGGAGTCAGAGAAATGTGTAGAATGCCAGTGGTGTAAGTGGTTATATGATCTGAGAATTGTGTGCGTTCAACAGGGGTGCGACTATAATAGTTGATGTCAGCGAGGATGATATAATGTTTATAGGTGTGAGACATGTGACTAAAATATGCGAGTGGAATAGGATGACCTGGGCGAACGTAAATAGTAGCGAAGGTGATCATGATAGACTTGAAATATTAGGTACTGAATATATGCTCTGGGAGGTGAGGAATGGAACAAATGTGATTGTGATGAGGTATGTGATTTCGAAATCCGATTGCTACGCCTCCATTTGCCCGTAATGCTGGTGCTGTGTCGTCGTGACGTACAAGCGTATGACGAGGAATGTTACAGGTAGTGGTTTTCGTAAGGAATTTCTCGTTCAGCAAGAAGGCTGAGACGTGTTCTTCAAGTAAAAGTGCTTGATATAGAGTTTTGTTCTTGGATAGAGAGTGGATATTAGGGAAGAGAAAGACTAAATCCATAATGTACAGAGTAAAACGGCTGTTTTTGTGGAGATGTATGAAAATGGACGTAGTTGTTCGTGTAAGCGGCGTAGAAGTTAACGCTGAAAACAGATTTAGCGGCCTTGGTGAGTTGCTGTAGAATGTGATTGTGCTGAAAGGGATGGATGTTCCGTAAAGCGAGAGTTAAAAATTGAAGGAGTTGTTTAATGGTAACTGCATCGGTAGTTTGTTGGCTGGGAGGAGGTGAAGAGTCCTGGATACGGAGTGGAACTACTAAATGTGGGTGTTGTTGGGCAGGCTGTGGTTTATTCTTGCACTTATAGCTGTAGGCCGGATGTTGGTTCTGGCAGGTTGGACATTCCGGTGGCCGTTCGAGATTCCGACAAGTGCGTGTTTGATGAGGGCCTGCACAATAACCACAAACTGGTGGATTCTTGCAACTATCTGTGCTATGATCACTGTAAGTTTGGCAATTTTCGCAACGCGCAGGAAGAGGAATAGGCGAGCGTGAGGGTTCGACACTGTGCCGACGATAATAGATGTAAGCGCCAGTAGTGAGCAATTAATTTATGTTATTTTGTGAGGCAGTGAGTACACGTACCATATATTTGGGACCAGCATTGTTACGTATACGCATGACTTTATGGATGGTGTGACCTGCGAGTTGGAGTTCTTCTTGTATCTCATTATCAGAATAGGATGGGTCGACCCCTCGGATGACGACAGACAGGAAAATTGGACGTCTAGGTGGCAGTGGTTGCTTCTGACATGCAGAAGAAAGAGTGGTAATGATAGCATTATTGCCAAAGATTTCGAAAGAAGCCTTATTCCTAACTGTGATGGTAAACTGTAGATCTGTGGATTTTAGGATATAACCATTTCTAGTTTTGATTACTTCTGTGAGTGGTATACTTGGAAGACACTTCCGAAGTTTTAGGGTAATGAACTTTTCGTTACTGTATTTAGTGTCGAAATGCTGAAGAAAGAAGGAGTGAAGTATAGGTTTAGGAGGTTGGTTTATGTTCGATTGTTGAAATTGAGGAATAATAGTAGTGCTCATGTTTCCGGTTTTCATGTCAGAAGGTTCTGAAGTATTGTCTCTGTGCGGTTTCTTGGCCTGATGATGAGGTTGTTTGATAGTTTTAGAGTAGAGTTACTGCTGGCTTGCAGACCGGGATCTAGTACACATTTGAAGCAGTGGGTGCAGTTGACCTGCCCGACTGTTTAGTGCTTTCTTTTGACCACCTTCGTGGTCGAAGCAGACGGAGTGACGAAAACAGGGGTAAGCCAGAATGGCGTCCTTCCCCGAAGGATCCAGGAGGAGCATCTGAATCTCCCATCGCAAGAATCCCGTGTGTGCTGGAATGTCGTAACGCAGTACAATGAATATATGAGTGATGAAGTGGGAGTTGATGAAAAGATAATGAAGTTGGGACAGCCCGTTTGGATATTTGTCCAGGGGGGGGCAGGTCCCCTGACTCGATCTGTAAAACCAGCTGCCCTTGGCTTGATGAGTCTGACAGACAGTTTTCGAGAAAGAGACAGTGAGAAAAGCTCAGGATGAGGAAAGGTAAGGATATAGCAAAACTCGTCACCATGCAAGAGGTGGCGCTTCGGATCAGAATTCTGGGAAAGTATCGCCTCTACAGCACAGGTACGGTAGTATATCCTCTCAAACGTCTTACTGATTGATGTGTCGCATTGAAATAAATGTCGTAGATTTCTCGTTCGTCCGGTGTCAGGTGCGTGTTGTTGATATATAGAGATATAAATATATTTAATGGTGACAGTTTGTACCGAAAGGTGGAGTCGGTGAGAGCGTCGGAGTGAAGGATGTCTAAAAAGAGTGGATGAGCTGTGTGTATGCGAGAGTTGACGTATCTAATACGTAGTTCTGCAAGATGTTCAGTAATTTTCGGAAAGGAGATGTATTCATAATTGAGCCATGTGGGATATGGTAGTTTAAGGCGATAGGCTAGACGAATCACGTGTCTCTCCAGTATGGAGAGCTTTTCGTAATATGAAGCAGAAGCATTGCACCAGGCCGTATGTCCATAAGTGAGAACGGGCAGAGAAACGCCTTATAGGTGTGAAGCAAGACATCCGCTTTGAGGCCCCAAGTTGTTCCAATGAGTCGGCGTAAGAGATTCAATGTATTTTTAGCCTTAACTGTTAGTCTCTTCCAGTGGGCGTTCCAGGTGAGCTTGGAATCGACGACCACGCCTAAGTAGGTAACAGTTGATGTAGGATGTATAAGATATCCATCTACGGTGACTCGGAAAAGAGTTGGATTCCTGTGAATTCTGGAACGTCTTTTAGGTGGCAAGAACACTATTGCGTGTGTTTTTTCTTCGTTGATAGTTAGATGCCACTTCTTACACCAGGTGATGAAATTATTAAGTGTAGTTTGAAGAGCAGTATTAAGTTGATGTACAGTTTTGCCAAAAGCAAGGAATGCCGTATCGTCTGCATATTGAAAAGTAAATACATTGTGCGGAGTTGGAGGTATGTCGGAAGAATGAAGTATATAAAGTAAGGGGCTAAGAGCTGATCCCTGAGGAATTCCAGTAAACGGAAATGTAGGCCAAGAGAGCACATTACCAACAATGACGTAAGCAATACGATGTATAAGAAAAGAATGCATGAGCCTCAAATAGCACATAGGAATGTTGAGTGACTGAAGTTTTTGAATTAGTTCATAATGCCAAACCTTATCAAAAGCCTTTTCTAAATCCATGAGTATAAGTCATGATGGGAATGCTTTGTTATACTGGTTTGTGATTATAGTGCTAAGGCGAAGCAATTCTTCATTAATTGAGAAACGTGGTCTGAAGCCTGCTTGATGAATAGGTAGTATGTTGCGTTCTTCCAGATATGAATGAAGCCGGCACACGAGAATTTTCTCTAGTAGCTTACTGAACACTGAAGTAAGTTGGATTGGTCTATATGAGCTGACAGAATGTATAGGCTTATTTGGTTTGTGAAACATGCAGACCTTCGATACTTTCCATTCCAGTGGATAGTAACCAGTTTGTAGGATGAAATTGAAGATTGCAACAAGGAGTACCAGTAATGATTGTGGAGCTTCTTGGATATGACGGTAAGAGATGTTATCAATTACTGGTGCTGTATTCTTTTTCCTCTTTAGTACGGTGTGAAGTTCAGCAGTGCTGATAGGTGCTGTAAGAGGATGTTCCGGATCTATGACATCCTCTGTGGAGGGCTGCTGAGCAGGGATGCTAGATATATTTATCCGGTCTGAACGTGTGGAAGCGGCAGAGGGAGTAAATACTGACTGTAACTGAGTAGCAAAGGCGTTTGCTTTATCTTGATCCGAAAACAAAGGTGTGCCATGGTCAATGAGAGGATAGGTAGTTTTGGTGTTCTTTCCAGCAAGTTGATTGAAACGCTTCCAATATGGAGAAGGTTGTGCATCCTCAGATACGTTGGTACAGGTTTTAATCCAATTCCTGCGTTTATATGCATCCAGATAGTTCTTAACTGTGCGTTGCCATTGACGGTGGTGCTGAAGAGATTCACGGTTTCCGGTTCTATAATAATCGCGAAGATGTTGTCGAGCCTTCTGTGCAAGTGCGAGGTAGCTTGGAGGCAATTTCGGTTTATAAGGATGAACTTGTTCTATTCGAATGTGATGTTGAGAGCTATGTTGTATTGCAGTAGTTATAGTATTGAGACAAGAAGCGAGGTCGATATCATTCGTAGGTGGTGTTACATTATGAAGAGTACCCTCAATTTCTTGTCGGAATTCAGGCCAATGAGCCTTATCGTATCTCAAGACAGAGCGAGGCGCAATAACAGGACGAGCTGAAAGTCCATGTGTTAACGTTAGTTTAACTGGATGATGGTCACTACCAATAGAATCAAGCACTTCAAGCTGGCACTTATTTATGAGATTCAGAGATGTAATGACAACATCTGGTGTAGTTTGGCTTATAGGCCTGGTGTGCTTAGGAAGAAAATGCATATAAAGATGATGATCAGTTATATACTGTTGAAATTCATCTTTCTCTCGAGCACTCCGACTGTGGATATTAATGTCTGCCATGATAATGATACTGGAAAGGGCATTTGCTATGTATCTGAAATATTCTAACGGTATAGGTTCGCGTGGTCTAATATAGATTGTGCTGAAATTTATGGTTATTGATGGGAAGTATATGGAACAAAGTAGGTATTCCGGGATATTATCGAAAGCTTCTGGGGTATATGTTCTAATCGGATATTTTGGAGAATGTCCTATTGCGACTCCACCTTGGGCACGAGCCATGTGGTCATGATAATTATGACGTAGTAGTAGATATCCAGGAATGCGAGCTAAGATATTTGGTTTCAACACAGTTTCATTGAGTGCAAATACCTTGATATGTTCCTCGAGTAACAGAGCTTCTAATAAACGTCTATGTTGAAAAAATGATCGAATATTAACAAAGAGAAAACTAATCTGCATAATGAAAAGTATATATATGAATTTAGACTGCAGTTTCCAGAGATCCAACATGGAAGTGAACATAATTGTTGGAGTAGGTGGCATGAAGATTTATGTGAAAAATTGAGTTTGCGGCAAAAATGATATGTTGCGTAATATGGGCTCTCTGGAATGGAAAAATGTTTTGAAGAACTAAACTATTGAAGCGGAGAAAATCTTCTACTGTGAGTGGAGGTAATATGGACTGATTGGGTTGAACTGTAGTGTCTGTTGTTTTTAATGGCACAGTTAATTCTGGACGTTCAGGTGATGGTGCTGGTTTAGCTTTGCAACGGTAGCTGTACGTGGGATGAAGTCCACTACCACATGTGTTGCATTTAGGTGGCCCTTTGAGATTAGGACAAGTTTTGGTGTCATGGAGCCCCGAACAATGGCCACATTTCGGTTGATTAGGACAGTTGGCTGTATTGTGGTCATTGTATATCTGACACTTTTCGCAGCAAATCGGTAATGGTCCGTTAGTCTTAGACGGTTCAAACCGATGGATTCGCTTATATATAGGTGCACCAAAACGAAGAAGGTAATCAATTGTGTCTTGTCGCTGTGGCAGAACGCCGACTAGATATGTCGGGCCATTATTATTTCTGATGCGAATGCATTTGTCAACTGAAATGCCTTCTTGTTTAAGTTCCTCCTGAATTTCTGCATCTGTCAGATCGGGTGAAACACCTTTGATCACAACTGATAGAAAAGGTGGTTTTTTAGGTGGCGGAAGCTGCTTCACCCCTGTCGTTTGTCCGTTAGTTTCGACAGTTTAGCATTCTTACCAAAGATTTCGTAAGAATCTTTATTCCGTATAGTTATTCCATAATTTGGATCCTTCGATTTAAGAATATAGCCATTTTTGGTCTTAACTATTTGAGCTAGGGTGTCTTGTACTCGAGGAACGTACTTCATTATTAGAAGAAAGATCATTTTTGGATTTGTGTATTTAACGTCGTAGTCAGTAAGAAGGAAGTGATGAAGTTCGATATTAGCTTGTGTTGAAACAAGATTTGAAGACACCGCAGTAGTGTTGTGCTGTGGATCGACCTCGATATCCATTGAAGCGACAGGTGAACGGGACCGTATACGTTTCGCTGATTGTGTAGACTCGTTAGATGGATGCCGATCTTTGGATGTGTTTGGCAAAGGCTCGTTACCCCACGAGAAATGCCGGGTGCGAGTGGATGGTCCTCGGTATGCCGGTTGTGATAGTGAAGTGCTTGGATTAGTATGAAGAGTTTGTGGTAAGCCAGAATGTCGACCAAGATTCGATTCTACAAGTGAATTGCCAGAGTCCGCCATAGTGATGATGAATCCTAGGGCCGAAGCCCAAATGAAAATGAAAATGAAAGAAAAGATTATTAGTGAGATTCAAAAAGCAAGTTTGCCCTCCGAAAGTGAAAACTTCCGTCCACCCTCTAAGTGTTGTACGTGTTTTGTTCTCACAAATGCGTATGCTACACTTGGTCCTGGCTAGCACATTAACATACACAAGAGAGGTTAGGTTCCTTGGATCAGTATGACAGCACATGCATTTTTTTTTTGCTAGCCGCGCACGACTAGCCCCGCCCAAAGGGTCATGCCTTTTATTAGGGGATGAGGAATAAAGGAAATCTCGGGAGAGGAGAAAGATAGATGGGACAAGTGAGGTTTAATTTATTTAGTATATCTTTATTTTATTCCAAAATCATAACATAATGAGGAGGGAAGCATCAATTTTCAGCTCTGGTATTGACTGGAGGAGCTGCAGGACATCATGGCCTTTAACCATGGTCTTATTGTTAGGTGATGATAAGATGAGTACGAAGTGCATATGACGTCACAACACAAGGTGTTTGGTTAGTTCGACAAATGCTGATTATCTTCTGATCCAGGGCTACTCTGGATCCTGATGAAGACAGTGGGAGGCCTGGTGAGACAGTAGGACTACTGTGCAGTAGATGGGAAAATGTAAGGTGAATCGAAATGAGTGATGAAATCGGCAACGAGAGGAAGATCAGTGCTGTCAGGTGGCAATGAGTAATGATACAGTGAGAAAAGCAGAGACAACGGTGTATGACGAAGGAGTTCTTGTTTCGGAAAAGTGGCGTCGGCGTGCATGGTGTCAAAAAGTAATGGGTGGTGGTTCTGGAAGCGTTGAGAAGTATAGCGTAGGCGGAGTGTTTCAAGGTGGTATAGAATATGTGGAAACGGAGTACGGTCATACAGATCTCGAGTAGGGCTGGGAAGACGGATACGAAAGGCAAGTCGGAGTGCGTGGCGTTCTAGAATTTGGAGGCGTTTATAGAAGGAAGAGGGAGCGTCGATCCAAGCTGTAAAGCCGTATGTAAGGACTGGTCGGAGGAAGGATTTATACGTATTAAGAAGAGTGACAGCAGAAAGACCCCAAGTTGTGCCTGTAAGGCGGCGAAGAAGGTTAAGGCGTGAGTAAGCCTTGGTACAGATGTACTTGAGGTATGGAGTCCATTTAAGATGTTGGTCGAAAGTAATGCCTAAATACGTGACTGTTTTGCTGATAGTGACAGGAGTACGGGATATACGGAGATGGAGATTGGTAGGATTGCGATGAACACGGGAGCGCTTTCCAGGTGGTAAGAAGATAATCGCTTGCGTTTTAGCGGCATTGATGGTAAGACGCCACTTCTGACACCAAGAAAGAAATGAATCTATGGCAGGTTGGAGAGAAGAATTAATGCGTTGAATCGTGTTCCCTGAGGCTAAAAAGGCAGTGTCGTCTGCATATTGAAAGAGGGTAACGTTCGGGGGAAGTGTGGGAAAGTCTGCGACATATAGAAGGTAGAGTAGGGGGGATAGGGCTGATCCTTGGGGACTCCGGAATGAAGGAAGATAGGATAGGAAAGGTGATTATTAATTGATATATAGCTAAGTCTGCAGGAGAGAAATTGATAGATGAGGCGAATATAACAGTAGGGTAGGTGAAAGGAGAAAAGTTTATAGAGGAGGCCAAGATGCCAGACTTTATCAAAAGCTTTCTCGAGGTTAAATAAGATGAGGCAGGAAGGTTTGGATGTGTTAAACTGATTAGTGATGAAAGCAGTAAGGCGGAGGAGTTGATCGTAGATGCTAAAGGAAGGACGAAAACCTGCTTGATGAAGAGGGAGTAAATTATATGCTGAAAGATGGGTGTGTAGGCGAGAGACGAGGATACGTTCGAGAATCTTGCTAAACACAAAGGTAAGCTTGATAGGGCGGTAGGAAGAGACAGATTGTGGGGGTTTGCCAGGTTTGAGAAACATTAAGGTAGTAGAAGTTTTCCAAGGTAGAGGATAGAAGCCAGTGCGAAGAATGAAATTAAAAATGCAAGAGATGAAGGTAAAGCAAGACATATGGACCTTGCTTGATGTGGCGGTAGGTGATTTTGTCTATGCCAGGAGCAGTGTTCTTCTTCCGGGAGATGGTCTGCTGGATATCAGAAACGGTGATAGGAGCTGTAAGTGGATTGTGAAGAGGTAATGGATGATCGGGGTGAGGTTGAAGGTCGGGTGACGAAAGATCTAAAGTCTCAGTGGGATGTCGGCGAAATACTGGATCTGGTGCAGAAGGAGTGAATATATCCTGGAGGTAGGTGGCAAAAGCGTTGACTGTAGCAGTATCGCCGGGAAGAGGTATGTATCATCTAGAAGTGGATAGGAAGTACGTGTGGATTTGCCGGTAAGTTGATGAAAACGTTTTCAGAATTTGGTGGGGTGGGATAAGGTAATCAATTTTGGCGTTTGTAAGCTACTAGGTAATTATGGACAGTACGTTGGTATTGACGATGGAGCCTAAGGGATTCGGGATTGCCGGTACGGGTGAAATCACGATAGAGTTGTCTAGAACGCCTGATTAAAGGAAGGTATTGAGGCGGGAGGGGCGGTTTGTGTGGATGAATGGTAGACTGAGGTATGTATTTCGTAGATGCAAGATGAATGGTGTCGGTGATAGTATCAAGAGTTGTATAAAGTTCAGTTTCGGTTGTCGGGGGCAGAACAGGTTCAAGAGCTGTATCAATGTGGGAGCGGTAACTAACCCAATCGGCCTTGTCGAAACGAGGGGTGGTGCGAGCGGGAAGAGATTGATAATTGACAGGAGAGCGTTGCAGGAGCAGAGAGAGTTTAATGGGAACATGATCGCTTCCAAGCGGATCTAAGACTGAGATCGTGCAACGGTGAGAGAGGTTGGATGATGTGATCACCACGTCAGGTGTGGAGTTACTGACAAGGCGAGTTGGTTTCGGAAGAGTATGAATAAACACAGTAGTATGAGTGGTAATAAAAGTTCGAAAATCCTGCTGTTGTTGGGCTGAGCGCCTATGAAAGTTGATATCGGCCATAATGATGAAAGAGCGGAACTTTCCAGAGATGAAGTGAAAAAAGTCGTGCGGAATGGGATGGCCAGGGCGGACATAGAGAGTAGCGACAGTGACGGATATATTTCTAAAATAGAGAGTGAGAATGAGATGCTCAGGGAGATTGGCAACAGCAGAAGTATGTTGTCGTAAAGGAATGCAGGGAGGAAAACCAATGGCAACCCCACCATTTGCACGGCGTGCCGGGAGTGCATTATCATGGCGAAATATCTGATAGCCAGAGATGCGGGGATGGAGACGTGGAGTCAGATAAGTTTCGTTGAGGAGAGACGTACTAACATGTTCTTCTCTGAGCAGTTGTTCAAAGAGAGGTTGGTGTTGGCACAAGGAACGAATATTCAAAAATACAAAGTTCAATTCCATGATAAAGAGAATCAAAAATTTGAATTTCTGGTGGGGATACGTAAAATGGTTACACTGCTGTCTGGAGCACATCAGAATGAAAATATACAGTTGGACCAGAATAGGTCGCTTGGAAGTCGACGTTAAGGATGGCTTTAGCTGTTTGTTGAACCTGTTGTAAGATGTGATGTCGAAGGAAAGGGTGGATATTCTGAAGAGTAACAGTAATGAAAGACAGGAATTGATTAATAGTGATCGGTTGGTATACAGATGATGGCGGAGGAACAGTAGTATCCTGAGTCCCGTGAGGACGCAGAGGGACAACGCGTTCTGGCTAGAAAGGTTCGGCTGTGGGTCTGGCTTTGCATTTGTAGCTGTATGTGGGATGTTCATGAGAACCACAGGTACTACAGAGCGGAGGTTGCTGAAGATTCGTGCAGGTTTTGGTAGTATGTGGTCCGGAGCAGAAACCGCACTTAGGTGTGTTCTGGCATTGAGAAGTATGGTGCGAGTTGTACGTTTGACAGGTTTCGCATCTGACAGGGAGTGGTGCCGGAGATTTAGATGGTTCAACCCTGTGTCTTTTGCGATAAATATAGGCTCCGTGCGAGAGATGATTGTCGATAGTTGTTGATGAGTTAGTAAGCACACGGACCATGTAGGTGTTACCAGAAGCGTTTTTGATACGGATGCATTTAAGAATAGAGTGCCTGTTGAGTTTGAGTTCCTCTGAAATCTCGTCATCTGTGTAGTCAGGGGGAACTAATCTAATAAAGACAGAGAGTGCTGGTGAACGTCGAGGTGGTGGTGGTTGTTTGGTGCGAGAGGGAGCCAGCTTAGAAAGATTTGCGTTTCTGCCAAAGACCTCACATGAGTGGGTGTTAAGAAGTGAAGAAGCCAGATTGGAATCAGGAGACTTAATGATGATACCCTGACGGGTCGAGACGATTTGGGTGATCTGTGAGTGAGGAACGTACTTGGTAAGGCGAAAGTAGAGCTCCTTAAGATCTTGATATTTCGGGTCGTAATTTGTGAGTAAGAATGAAGTAGTTGCTGAAGCCTGTAGATTTGTGACTGGAGGTCGATTTTTCGGAATAGGTTGTGATGGGAAGTCTGTATCCATGTTGAAATGACCAGAAGTAGTTGATGATGATGATTCACTGAGTGTGTGATGTCGTTTAGCTCGTGGGGAATGCGACTGGGGGTCCTCTTTAGAATGAGGCGATCGTGAACGTTCAGGACTTGGTTTAGAACGACGTTCTCTTCGTTTATCTACCTTAGTGGATACAACAGAATTGTCTGCATCAACAGAGGTTCGTCCTGTGGAAGACATAGCGAATGCTAGTGAAAACACAAAGATGATGCAACTAATATGGGTATCAGGTTGTAGGTTGAAGACCACCCATTCGGATAGTGGTCTAGGTGAGGAAATGCCCCAGTCTAAACGTGTCGCAACAAGCTACCCTTGGCTGAGATAAGTCTGATAGCTGTTGTTCACCGAATATCTGACGAGCAAGTCTCAGGATCGAGGACAGGAAAACAAAAAACAGCCGTTCTGACGTTTGGTACGTCACACCTGATGATGTCGATATTACTATCGACTTGAAAGATGTTGCAGCACAGGATTTTTTGTGGTAAAAGGGTTAGGGATTTAGGAAATTCTTTATTCATCATTTAATTTCAAAGAATATTTCTAACCCTAGCCATTAGAGGGTTACGCCCTCTCTTTGGCACAGATTTTAGTACACAGTTATTTAAAGAATTTGATGATGGTCTATGTGAAATTATCAAAAACAAAGATTAATTAATAAAAAAAATCGAAACAAGATTAGTGCAAATATTAAATATGAGTGCAGAAAAGAACACATATAAAACTGATGCAACTAGGAAACTTTTTTTAACTGTTTAAGAAAGAGTATATAGGCATTGAGGTGCTTTGTGAAATAAATATGATGACGGTGAAAGATGAGATGCAGTGCGTGCACGCCACAATCACAAACACATTGTTAAGAAGACAAATGCAGATTAGTTCTTCTGTCTCGGGGTGGCTCGAGACTGATGGCGACATAGGGAAAGCCCAGTGTTAGTGTTGAAATTATACATGGTGCATAGATGGAAACAAATGAGGGAGATGATCACCAATATGATAAATATGATAGATATCACGCTCGTCGGCGGTAGGATGCTCAGTATTAAGATACATTGTAATAAGTATATTTAATGACGTGTGCAAATACTTATACGGGGCGTCAGTTTTAGCATCTGCTTGTAGGGTATCGAGAAGAAATGGGTGTGTGACTGGTAGACGAGAGAGTATATATTTCAAGCGGATATCGGCGAGATGTTGAGTCAATTGAGGAAAGTCAATGTGCTCATAAGTCATAAAATTGGGATATGGCAGCCTGATACGATGTGCAAGTCGAATGGCATGACGCTCGAGTATTGACAAACGGTCATAGAACTTCGTAGGAACGTTGCACCAAGCGATGTGTCCAAAAGTTAAGATAGGTCGAAGGAACATTTTATATGTATTTAGGAGCAAGGCGGCGTTTAGTCCCCAAGTTGTGCCAGTTACACGGCGGAGAAGATTGAGTCGGGTATTAGCCTTTTGAGATATTTTCTCAAGCTGAGCCTTCCAGTTGAGTTTGGAATCGAATACCACCCCGAGATATGTGGCCGTAGTAGTTGGTTGAAGAGAATGATCGTTAAGTGTGACTTTAAGGTTTTGCGGATTGCGATGAACCTTGGAGCGGCGTTTTGGAGGTAAAAAGACCAGTGCTTGCGTTTTGTCACTATTGACAGTAAGTTTCCAAGTTTTGCACCATTGCATAAATCCATTGAGAGTGGATTGTAATGTCGTGCTTATCTGATGCATAGTCTTGCCCAGAGCTAGAAATGCCGTGTCATCTGCATATTGAAATAAGAACACGTTTTCCGTAGGTTTTGGTATTTCAGACGCATATAGTATTAATAAGAACGGGCTGAGGGCAGTACCCTGTGGAACGCCACAATACGGAAAAATATTGTGTGAGATAGCGGATCCTATATAAACATATCCAATTCGATTTACTAGAAACGAATATATGATACGCAAGTAGCAGATCGGGAGGTTTAGCTTCTGTAACTTTTGAATAAGGCCAAAATGCCATACTTTATCGAAAGCCTTTTCAAGATCCATTAGAACGAGGGAGGGTGGTAAGGCCTTATTATATTGATTTGTTATTATTGTAGAGAGCCGAAGTAGCTGATCGTTAATGGAAAAGTTTGGTCGAAAACCTGCTTGGTGTATAAGTTATTCTCTTGGATATGTAAATGAAGCCGTTGGACAAGAATTTTCTCAAACAGCTTACTGAAAACTGTTGTCAGTTGTATTGGGCGGTAAGAAGTCACAGAATGTGCTGGTGTATTAGGCTTAAGAAACATGCAGATTTTGGATACTTTCCAATCCGCAGGGTAAAAGCCGGTGCGGAGAATAAATTTGTAGACTGTAACGAGTAGTGTAAGTAAAGAGAGTGGAGCTTCTTTTACTAGCCGGTAGGAAATATGATAAGGGGATGGTCAATATCTATTACATGTGAGAGTGATGGTTGTAAAGCTGGAATTGTGGACAAGTCTTTGCGTTTATGTGAATTACATGATATTACAGTCGTGAAAACTGTTTGTAATTGTGTTGCAGAAGAGTTTGCCTTATCTTGATCTGTAAAGAGAGGAACGTCATTGTCCAACAGAGGGTACGATATTTTAGTGTTTTTGCCTGTGAGTCTATGGAAGGTTTTCCAATATCGGCTCGGTGAGGCTTCGTCGTTTAGTTTATTACAGGCGCTGATCCAAGTGCGACGTTAGTATGCTGTGAGATAATTTGTAACTGTTCGGTGCCACTGTCTGTGTTAACGGAGACATTCTTCGTTGCCGGTTCTTCTATATTCTCGAAATTGCTGTCGTGATTTCTGTATTAAAGGAAGATAGGTTGGAGGCAATTTTGGCTTAGACGGATAAATTTTCTCCACAGGTATAGATTGTTGAGCACCAGAATGTAAGGCGTCTGTGATGTGGTTGACAATATTGTACATTTCGGATTCTGAATTTGGTGGTTGGAAATTGGAGACATGGATATTTACGGTCTGTCGAAATTGAGACCAGTCAGCTTTATCGTAACGGTGTATAATATGTGGTTCTAACTTTTGTAGAGATGGCCGAATCTTTTTAATGGTTAGTTTAATAGGACAGTGATCGCTTCCAATCGTGTCAAGAACTTTTACGTCGCAGTCATTTATAAGCGAGAGAGACGTGATTACTACATCCGGGGTTGTTTGGCTAGCTGGTCGAGTGGGACCAGGAAGATTATGAATGTGAAGTTGTAGTGCAACTGAAACAAAGTCCGTGAAACGTTGTTTCTCCCTGGCACTTCTGCTATGGATATTTATGTCAGCCATGATGATTATGTTTTTAAAGTTTAGTGCGATATATTCGAAAAAGGTGAAAGGTATTGAATGGCCAGGAGTATATATATGGTAGCTACATTAACTGTAAGAGAAGGGTAGTATATAGAGAATAAGAGATGTTCAGTAAGGTTTGTAAATGCAGGGATTGTATTGTCTATTGGGAGGATAATATTAAGATGGATCTCGCAGAGATAGGAATACAAAGTAGAAACTGGATCCAAATAGCTAAGGATAGAAGTCAGTGGAGAGCTTTTGTGAACGCGGCACTGAACCTCCGGGTTCCATAGGCCATAGAGTTAGTTAGTTAGTTTGTTTGTATTGTCTATAAGGACGTTTGAGAGAAAACCCAATCAGCACCCCGCCTTGAGGACGCGCGTGTATATCGTGGTAATCGCAGCGTTGAAGTTGGTAACCAGATAGTCGTGCAGAAGAGGCTGGTTTTAAAGCTGTTTCGTTTAGAGCTACAATATCGACGTTTTCTTCTAACAGAAGAGGTTCTAGAAGTACTTTATGTTGCTGGAATGATCTGATATTAACGAAAAGTAAAGTAAGAGCCATAATGTACACTGCCGCTGCCATATTGGGATTATACTTCTGTCTCTAGAGGTGCGATGTGGAAGTGAACGAAAGGTCCTGAATAGGTAGCAGAAAAGTTAAGGTTGAAGAGAGATTTGGCTGTTGAAATGGCGAAACGAAGAATGTGTTCACGCTGGAAAGGGAAAGCATTTTGTAGTAGAATGGTGATGTAACGAAGATCTTCGACAGTGAGAGGTTGAGCAAGAGATTGTGAGGGTGGTGTGGCTTTGTCAAAGCTTTGTACTGGCACTGTCAGTTCCGGGCGTTCCGGTTGTGCCTGAGGTTTCCCCTTACAGCGGTAGCTGTATATTGGGTGATTTTCATTACAGGTAGAGCAGTGTGGCTGTTGTTGCTGATTTTTGCAAGCTTTTATATCGTGAGATTCACCACAATAACCAAATTTAGATGGATTAGGACAATGGGGAGTAAAGTGTGCGTTATAGGTTTCGCATTTCTCACACCGAAGTGGCAAAGGCCCTGGCGTCTTGGAAGGCTCCACTCTATGGAGTTTCTTGTAGATAGGAGCTCCATGAGCTAACAAATAATCAAGTGCTGTCTGATCTTGGGACAAAACGGATACCATGTAAGTAGGACCATTGTTATTCTTAATGCGAATGCATTTGTTAACTTCAATGCCTTCTTGTTTGAGTTCTTCAAGAACTTCTTCGTCGCTGATTTCAGGTATCACTCCACGGATAACAACATAAAACATTGGTGGTTTTCGTGGAGGAGGTGGTTGTTTTGCCTTCCGATCGGCTTGTTTGGTTAATTTAGCCGTTTTGCCAAAGATCTCGTATGATGCTTTGTTCCGAAGTGTGATACCGAAGTTCGGGTCTTTTGAGCGGATGATAAAGCCATTTCTAGTTTTGACGATATTCTCTATACTGGCCCTTGGTAAATATTTATTTATTTGTATGAATACCATTTTAGGATGAGTATACTTTGTGTCAAAATCTGTGAGCAAAAAAGAATAAATTGGTTCTTTAGCTGCAAAGAAATTTGAACCAGAGCCAGAAGCAGTGTCCATTGCCGAGTCGATGTTAGTTGCTACAGGAGACCGAGATCTGTCGCGAGGTCGTTTGCTTGAATGAGCGGAGTCACCAGAATCAGTTCGATCTCTGGGTCTAGTTGCTCGCGAACTGGTTTGACTGCCCCATGAAAGGTGCCTGGTATGACCGGAACAAGACAAAGTTTCACGGTCTAGTGGAGAGGAACCAGGAGCCGGTGGCCCCACGTACGGGGTTAGGTTCTTGTGCATCGGTCCAGAGACCAGCACAACCTATCCGTGTGATGAAGCTATGATATACTGATGACAAAGATAATAACGATGATGATGTGATGAGAAAGATGAAGATAAGATTCATAAAATATAAGCGACCCTCCGAAAGTGTCAACTTTCGTCAGTCCTCTAAATAGCGTATGTCTGTGATGCTCACAAGTGCGTATGCTACACCTGGTCCTAGCTAACAGATTAACAGCTATAAGAGAGGCTGGGTTCTGCTCAAAGGTAAAGATGAAGAGAAGCACAGGTCACGGTCACGGTCACGGTAATGTTGAATTTTTGTGAAGAGTATCGGGCCGAAGCCCCTGACTCCATGAGTAAGATGGCAGAAAGAATATATACAGATGTGCAGGTAGCTTGTTGGGTATTACTATTGTTTTGTTATGTCTGTGAGACTACATTTGAAACTGTCGCAGAGTAGCTGATGTTGAAGTCATTACGATCTAAGGAAAGATATTAATGGCGTGGCGTGCGATGAACGTTACGTAGAGCGCATTTGGTTCCAATGGTAGCTATAGCTGGATTTATGTGTCTTGGTAAAGTATTCCAGAACTTATGGTGGAGGTGCCGTAGAACTTCCTTAACAGGAGGCAGATCTAAATCTTCCAGAATTTGGTTGTTGCGTGTATATCTATCGTGACCAGTGATGATACGACCGGCTCTCGTTTGCACACTTTCAAGTGTTTGAAGATGACTGTTAGAAGCATGTTGCCAGGCAGGGCATGCATAAGAAAGAGTTGATAGGACTATCATCTTCAGTATGTGCACTCGGACCTCATGAGAAATTGAACTGCAGCGAAATATGTGATACAATGCTGATATTTTCCGTAATGCTCGTTGCTTTACGTCGTTGATGTGTGAGGCGAACGTTAACCCACGATCTAAAGTTACACCCAGATATTTAGCATGTGTGGCGTGAGGAATGTGTGCGTTCTCATACGTTAAATTTCGAGGGGCGCGGATGCGTCGTCGACTGTGGATGACAGGGAGCACAGGAACTCAGGATCACAGAAAAATTCTAATGTTAATTAAATCGATATATGGACTACAAACGAACTTATACTAGAGATTCTCTGCGACATAATTATGTACCTTATACAATTTAACTGTACCATGTACAAAAATAAATATCAATTATGTGGACTAAATTTATAACTAATTTTCTTTCATCATACCTACATCAGCTGTATAATTACTTACAAAGTCGCTGCTGCTATCTAGGGAGCGCTTGATGAACTACAAAAAAAACACATACTCTTAGGTTCCATCGTAATTAATGAATTGCTAGTAATTGTAAGGAGATAGCAAATAACTAACGGAAGATTCTGAATCAGAAACCTCATAAACATGTATTTCACGGGAAATTTTGAAAACAGCAATACCCATGTGGATCTGTGTTATCAACAACCCTAAGTCTGATCAACTTTCATATTTTTTTCTCGAATTATTTCTCACAGTCTGTAGTACAGAGAATGAGCTTTTCACGACTTGCTCATTGCAAGTGGGAAAGAAACGATAAAACGATGCTTTCATTTTATTGTTTACGAATATTCCGATAAGCTATGTACTACTATGAGCAAAATAAATGACGCGTCTCTTTATTTCGAAGTTTTTTGAGAATATCTCCGTTTTCTTTATATGTTCGAAATTTCGGAAGGTTTCCCCAGCAGGACAGGTTAATAACAAACCCATTTTTAATATTTGTGTTAGATATTAGCTTAAAATAAATAAATTAGAAGCAACAAACTTTAAATCCACAGAAATCTCGAGAAGTAACAACTCTGCTAAAGTGGGAAATTTTCAAGAAAGCGAGGGAATTCTGCAGTTTAACACGAAGCTGCGACATCTATGTCATTGAGAGAAATGTGGATTAAATATACAAAAAACTTTTAACGAATATTTCTAATATGTCTTATTACGTGCATTATCTGCAAACTCCAAAAATATGAATATATGCCAAGTATTAACGAAAAGATAGAGCAAATAGTGGAAATTATCTATGAAAAAGGACGAATTGGTGGCACGATCGTAATGAAATATCGTCTTTTCCGGAACAGTCTCAGTTCACGTGAAAAAACAAATAGCTCAATTAGTTAAAGCAAGGTGTCTGTATGCCGAAGATAGTGGGTTCGATCCCATGGAAGTGCCGTTGTCAATTTTATCACTATAGTTATTTTATTTATTTTTTTATTTGGGAAAGAATCAAATTGTAACATATGTGTAAAACTCATGACGATACCAAAAAAAGGAAAAATGTAGTTGTCGCACTTGCATTACCATCCCTAATTTTGTTTGGAAACAGTTTCGTAATTATTTCCCCTGTGCTCACTGCTCACTATATGCTCGCTGGCGCATAACGAATGTTTCCCAGTAAATATTAATTCTAATTTGGAGAATTTTATAAAGTTTCACAATATTTCTCAGTAGATAGTCTCCTATCTACGTGTTTGGATATTTTGATAACAGATGTTCCTATTAAATGTTTAATTTTCCCTAGATGTTTAATTACGGAAAAGTTTTACAATGTATTTGTATTGAATTGAAATTGTTTTGAATTTACTACATAAGGTAAGTAGCCCGAAGGAAGAGAACTCAAGTAATTGATATTCTACGTAAAGGCAACTTATTGTAGAATCATGATGCTTCTTACCTTCAGCACATAATCTTTACGTTAGAAAGTCAGACAGAGAAATTCTGGTTTTTCCTCCCCTATGACCACCCATCTTAAACCTCTACATACCATTGTTTGTCTCACAAAATTTCGGTGCTCCAAAAACATTCAAACAATAATAATAATAATAATAATAATAATAATAATAATAATAATAATAATAATAATAATAATAATAAAAATCCTGAATATGCCATCCTTACATAATGTAAGGATATCTTAGTTTCTTAGTTTAAATCTTAAATATCTTAGTTTAAAATGCTTTCTTAGTAATTATTTGAGCAACCATGTAGGAGGGGGTACGACGTTTTATTTTGCCCCTCTCATTTCAGTACCCTTCCAACAGAGAGTAATTTCTGATAAGCAGGGCAGACAAAATGAATAAGAAATATATTTACCACATCCTCTCCCCTTTCATGATTGGAATATCACGTAACATTTTTTATTCTACCAAAGATGGCTCTCTGCGGTTAGGGGTAGGTAACTAAAGAAATACAAAATATATAGCGCCCCTTGATTGTAATATTATCGCTTCTTTATTTGTACGAGAGAGCCCCTACACAATCAAGGGTGAAAAAGGAATAGGAAAAGTGTCTATTGATTCCAATGGCGGATCAAGAACGAACTCCTGGGAGAGGGGCGGGGAAGTGAAACATTCTTTTGATGATGTGAAGCTGTCACAAATTACCACTTAAATAATCTAAACAATAGTGGGGTGAACCGGACCCAGTCAGTTTAATTTGATGTAAAAGTTTAATTTTTTCTTCAAATTAAAGTTTTGGTTTTAAATTAGAATTTCAGTCCAACTGGTCAATGATAAAATCTCGTAGGGCTCTTCAGTGTAGGCTAATACGGCCCCCTTATGGGAAAAGGCAAAAATATGAAAATGCTTATAACTTTCGAATTTTTCGTCTATTTTAAAGAAATTATTGGCTTCATATTAAAGTCTTGGCTTCAAATGAAAATTTCAGTCCGTGTGGGCAATGATCAAATCTCGGAGGGCTCTTCGGTGTAGGAGTTTCGGCTATTTTATGGGACAAGATTCACGTAGTTGATATTGCAAAATTGTTTTGTATACATGAGTGGCAACTTGCACCAATTGGTTAATTTTACGTCTTATACTTTGCAGATTCAAATTCCAAGCAATAGTAACTTTGCAAAGCTAAAAGAAGGCACTTACTAGTTTCATTAAAATGAAATGTCTTTTATGAGAAGTTGTCATGGAACAGACGAACGAACAGGCACCCAAATGTAGGTTGAGTAGTACGGTTGAAACCCGTTAAGCTCGGTTCAATTATTATTATTATTATTATTATTATTATTATTATTATTATTATTATTATTATTAAAGCATTCACCTTTGGTGCAGGGGGTCCGTGGCTCGATTCCACTTCGCGCCAAGTGAAATTTGAGGTGGACAAATACCGTGTGCACGGATATGTTTTTTCTTGGGATTTTCCATTTTTCTCCCACTTTCTTCATTTCACCATTTCATTCATCATCATTCTGCCTTAGCGTAGGTGCATAATCGTCCAACGTTAAACTAGATATTGCTTTTAATTTCAATAATAATAATAATAAAAATTAATTCAACTGAAAGGACTGGAATTTATGTTGACAGCAATTATCATAAATATGCAACAATTATAAAAACAATGCTTTGAGTAGAAAGACAATCCTTTCCAAGTGTTAACGAATGCACACGAGGTAAGACATTTCTCGAGAAAGAGACGAGACGCGCTTTGCGACATCCAAGATAATTCCAGGCAAATGTTTTGGACACGAGATAGCATGTAAAATGTCTCGTCTTGTCTGGAGTGTCTCGAAAACAAAAGTCTAAGTTTTAAAATTTTTCAAGATCTATTCTCTCAGAAGTAGTTCTCTACCTTAAAATTAATAACGGCATTTGTGATTTAAAAAAGATAAACAATGCCTAAAGTTAATAGTTAACTTTTCGAAAAGAAGCTTCATTAAGGGTGAACCTGAAAGATACAGGGTTGCCAACTGATGTGTTTGAGAAACTCACTGGGAATAAATTCAACTCCAAGAATAAATTACTACTCATATATTTTTCAGGTCAATTGACTTATACCATGTTGTAAGGTTAAATATTTATTTATGAAGTGTGTACAAAATTCGCCAGAGTCTTTTCTGAGAAAATCGTCGAGAAAAAGTCACCTCCAAAAATAAACTTACGCCTCGTAAATTTTCTAAGAGAAATATCTGATACTGCAATATAGGGTTGTTAATTAAATATTGATTAATTAAAAATAAACAAAATTGTTAAAACCATTTTTGAGAAAATAGCTTTTTTCGATTTTCGGTTGTTGGTAAACCACACTTATTTTAGGTGGTAGGAAAAAGATTGGAAAAGCTCCTGTAGGAATACTATGTAAACCCTAATTTTAAAATTTGGTGTAGATAAGTTGAACTGTATGGCCTCTAGCCGCTTAACTTAAAACCACGAATTATTAGGTTATTTTTGTTTTGCCCTAAAATTATGAACACGTATATATTCGTGCAAAGAAAAAAGATCTAAATATTAATTTAAACGACGAATCCTTACGTTCGCCATACGCAGCTGAGTGTATGGGTGTTCGCTAGATGTCGGTAAGATTCATTTAACTATTTTTGGCTAATATTTTGCATTGAAGGCCAATGCTTATTGACGAAATGACTAAATTGAAATAGCATATTTACATTGTACCGAAAAAATTATAAAATTTGGAACGACTTTTGCGAAAAAAAAATTATAAGTTAAGCGGCTAGGGGAGTGCATAGAAAATTGTACCGAACGGACGGACCGAAAGGGCGGGTGTCGAAAAATCACATTTTCGGTATGTAGACGCATGAAAGATGTAAATCCGTTGAAATCTGAATTTGATATATTATTTTCACAATCACTATATTTTCTTCTCTCTTTTGTCGCTCGAAAAAGAAAAGCCTAAGTTTACAACAAAAAGCTAGGGAGTTTACCAAAAAATATTGAATTATAGGGCCACCGCACTAAACTTTTCAATTCAATTTCTTAACTGTGTTAGGCTGCAGTTGTTACTGAAGTGTGAATTTGGATAATACGAATAAAATTCTTGTATTGTTCAAATACATCGAATGTCAGATTATCGAATAAAAATTTTCGATTGAAGAAAATCCACACTACAAAACTAACTCACACTTTGAGCACATTTTCATTAGACATATAATAGACCAATTAATGCAATCATTGTTTATGAAATATGAAAAAAATCAAATGAGTCATTTTTGAGAGAGTCGTTCAAAAAGAACACGTCAGGAGTAACCTACCTCTTGTGAATTGTTTCAAACAATGAGTTAAGATATAATTTTGGTTATTAATGAAATATTTATTTGCGAAATTTGAACAAAATCGCCTGTCGTTCGAGAAAATTGCCGGGGAAATAACCTTGACCTCCAAAATAAAGTATCCGTTGTAATTGTTTTTCATAGAAATGACTTATACTAAAATATAGGGTTATTAATGAAATACTTATTTATGAATTATCAAAAAAATTGTCCGAGTAATTTTTGAGAAAATCGTGAGGGAAAAATAACTCTCCGAATAAACTTTCTCTTGATGATTCTTCAGGGAAGCTTTATTCCATATTATTAGGTTTTTAATGAAATATTTATCTTTGAGTACGAACAAAATTGCTTGACTCATTTTTGAGAAAACCGTGGAGGAAAAACACCCCCAAGAGTAAAATACCCATCGCATATTTTTCAGAACAAACGAGTTCTGCCATATTGTTTGGTTATTAACTAAATATTTATTTTTGAAATATGAATAAACGCTTTTGAGTCGGTTTTGAGAAAATCACCCAGACATCACACTCCACCAAGAATAAACTACTACTCGCATTTTTTAGGTCAAACGAGTTATGTCATATTGTTAAGTTATTAATGAAACCTTTATTTATGAAATATGAACGAAAGCACTTGAGTCCATTTTGAGAAAATCACTGAGAAAAAACTCACCCCCTTAGTGCAAACTACCCCTTGTAGATTTTTCTCAGATAAATGCCTTATACCACAAAATGGGTTGCTAATTAAATATTGATTTATAATAAAAGAAAGAAACCAAGATCATTAGAGCCAGTTACGAGAAAATATCTTTTTTCTATTTTCATCGTACAGGAAACTCCCCTTGTTTTGGGAGTAGGAAAGAAATTAAAAAAAACTATAGGAAATACTATGAAAATCTTAAACTAAAATTTGGTGCAGATAAGCTGAACGGTATGGCCTCTAGGCGAGTGCACAGAAAAGTGTAGCGAACGGACGGACGAACAGATGGACATGTATCGAAAAATAACTTTTTCGGTGTTAGGAGCTATAAGTTAATACGTGTAAATTCGTTGAAATCTTAAATTTGATTTTTTTTCGAACACCGTACTTTCTTCTCTCATTTGTCACTTCAAAGTAAAAGGAACTCAGAGACACCTACTTTTACACATAGACATTTATTGATTTAAAACTGTTTTAGTTTGTGTCATTTCACTTCCAATTGAAAGGTTTTACAATGACTAACAGCATACCAATGACGAGACGGATGTTTTCAGGGAGTAAATGCATTCAGATGTGTAGACTGCATCACACCTATCAGCCTGTTTCTACCTCTGCAATTGTTGACAGCTGTAATTTCGTCCAAACGCTACATGAAATAAATCTTGGTTGACGTCATTGTGTTACAATTTTAGTATTGTTCTCTTCAGACTTGGCTGAAGTTTTGTCTTAACGGTTCTACATTTTTTTCTTATTTCATCGTTACACATAAGAATAAAATGTTGTGGTGAGTGGATAGATTCGAACCTACAAACATTGAGTTCTTATTCTTCTAACACTTTACCAATGGACCAAGCTTTGTCTTCACGTTAACGCACGGTTAAAGGGTTTATTACGATTTAAATAAAATGTCTGGCTGTTAGAGTTTCCTGCTCACATATTTCGATAACATAAATTTCATTGCTTCGTAGATACGTAGAGCAATGTTTAGATCCACATTTTAGGAGAGTGAATTTTGGTGTATATAATAATTTCATGCCAGATAAAAGCTGGATAAGTTTTAATAACATGTTTCATATGTAGTTCTTAATAATAGGCTTGTTGTTCGGATAGACGTTCCAAGGTTCAGCATTGACTAGCAGTTTTGCTATTAATATCCATTCTAACAATATTGGTAGTGGACAAAAGTTAGCCCGTGTTGAAGCTTTTTGCTCCTAATTTAGTTGTTTTACTTTATTAAACGAATATATTGAAAATTGTCAGCAGATACGTATGCAGTAATTTATTTCGCGAGGGGTCCGACTTCAATATTAGGATAAATTATAATAAAATTTTAAAAGATAATCCCCAAAATTAGGCTAAATTTACAGAAAAGTTGGGATTTCAGAGGGGGTCCGGACCCCCTGGACCCACCCCTAAATGCGTCCTTGTTTGTCAGTAACGTTTCCTCATTTTAAAACCCTCAAAAACTTCGAATATACCATATAAAGGAAAACAAGTTATTTTCGATGAAATATCACTTCAAGGAGACGCGTCAGTTTTATTGCACAAGGTGGTATCCCACGTTCACAAGGGCAAGGGCATTGATTCTCTGCCATTGTGCCCTATTGAAAGGTTAGGTTTCTAAAATATTACTCCTACGAACAAGCATGACTGGCAGATAGGAATACTGAACAGAACACCACAGAAATGTATGTTGAACTTACGTTTATAGCTATCCTTTGGTGATTTGCCCTCAAGGTCATTCGAGTGGTAATTCAGTTCCGTCTCTGTTCTTAAGCCATGTTCGTATTACTTCGAACAGTTTTGAAAATGAAAAGCATGCCTCTTAATATAACAGACTTCTTTCGCGTAAGAAATCGAAACTCAGTTGGTCAGAGCAACTAGTCTGTAGGAATTAGGTTGTTAGTTCGAGTAAGGGTTTTTACTACTATTGTTTTTATCTTTTTTATGTGAGGAAAAATCAAATTGTGACATCGCGATATCAAATGTCATTGGTTAGGTAGCTTTGTCTTAGCTAAACTTAAACATCAGTAACCGTCGAAATTATTTCACTAACCGATAATTACTGAACATTTCAAACACGTCAAACCAGTGGCATAACATGAAGGTTAACCCTGTGCTCCGCAATCCTTAGTTTTGCGTCCGTACTTTCAGGAGCGGACCAAGGGCCGGGCGATTGCCTGGGGCGACAGAGAAAGAGGGGCGCCAAAACGAGCCTCAAAAAGTAAATTTTATAATGTGTTTTCTACTGACGTTTTTGGTTTATATACTTGTAAAGTAGTGGCAATTACATGATCTTTTTTAAATTTCACTATAGAAGAAGAGAGTTTCATAGTACTAAGGGGGCTGTATCGAAAAATTGAGAGATGGCATATAGAATAAAGAGTGCCGGGAAGTAAGTATTGTTTGTTTGTTTGCTTGAGTTTAGCGTTCCACCGTTGTCTTAATGGCCAAGGAGGATGTGGAATTATAGTAGAATCCGAACCACTTTTATCGTTCAACAGTAATCCACCGGGAATTGGAACCGGTACCACTGAAAGCAGGCGTGCTAGCCACTAGATCAGGTTGGCAAAGTTCGTATTGTTTATACCGGGCCATATTCTTAGTAAAGTTTTCCTAGGTAATGCATTTCTTTTTGAAAAATGGGTTGAAAATATTAAAAACACTATGATAAAATGTAAAATATAGGCTAGTACTAGGGGGAGGGCGCCAAAAAGTAGCTTTGCCCGTGTGAAAATTTTCCTGCTCCGCCCCTGCGTACTTTCTGTATTTTTTCTGGCCTTGCAGCTTGTGCAGTCCCCACGCCACAGGGTTGCGGGGGCGCTATTTACGCCTATGTTTCGAACGTAATTCAATAATTGCTTAAGAAAGTCTACCATCAGCGTGGAAACGGGAATATATATTTTTCTAATAATCCCATAGAACTTTCACTCAGAATGCCAGATGCAATTTTTCAGAGTGGGCTCTGGCTAAGTAGAAGGAAGATCTGTTTCCTAAGTAAGTTCCTTTCAGAAAGTTTGCTATTTCTTTAACGGTGATGTAAATAAACATACTCATCGGTATTAGCCCGATCCCAAACCATCCTGGACAAATCCCTCTAGAACAATGATCGGCAAAAGTTTATTGTGCCTAATTTTATAAGCGACTCAAGGGTGAAACACTTGTTAACGAAAGCAATGCTGTGTATATCCTGCCTTGTTTCTGACAAAATATAAAGTGCTTTGTAATCTTTAGACACTTTTCCTATTCTTTTTGTCACCCTTGGTTGTGTAGGGCGGCCTCGAACAAATAAAGAAGAGGTAATATTACAGTTAAGGGGCGCTACAAATATATTAGGTATTTCTTTTGTTACCTAACAATAACGGCCTAGTGTCGTCTTCACTAGACTAACAAATGCTACATGATATTCCATTCATGAAGGAGGAAAGGATGCTCTAAATATATTTCTTATTGATTTTGTCTGCCCTGCTTCTCAGAAATTTTATACTTTCTGTTGGAGGGTGCTGAAAAGAGAGGGGAGAAATAAAACGTCGTGCCCCCTCATACATTTTAAATTTTGTGACGTGGTTCCTCAAATTATTACTAAAGAAAGCACTTTAAACTAAGATGTCTAAAGATACTACACTATGTAAGGGTGGCATTTTCAGGAATAATAATAATAATAATAATAATAATAATAATAATAATAATAATAATAATAATAATACATATGAATGTTTTTGGAGAGCCGAAATTATGTGACACGAATCATTATATGTAGAGCTTTAAGATGAGTGGTTATAGGGGAGGAAAAAACAGGATTTTACTCTCTCTGACTCTCTAACGTCAAGATTATGTGTCTAACGTAGAATATCAATTACTTGAGTTCTCCTCCTTCGGGCAACTTTCCTTATGTAGTAAATTCAAAACAATTTCAATTTAAGACAAATATTTATAGGGAAAATTAAACATTTAATAGGGAAATCTGTTATCAAAATATTCAAACACGTAGATAGAAGACTATGTAGTGAGAAACATTATGAAACTATAAAATTCTCCAAATTAGAATTAACATTTACTGGAAAACATTCGTTATGCATCAGTGAGCATGTAGTGAGCAGTGAGCAGAGTGGAAATAATTACGAAACTGTTTGCAAACAAAAATTAGAGACTCTAATGCAAAAGCGACGACATTTTGTCTTTTTTGGTATCTTCATGAGCTTTGCACATATGTTACAATTTGATTCTTTCCTAAATAAAAAATAAAATAACCTTAGTGATAAAAATGATAAAAGTACTTCCACAGGTTCGAACCCACTACCTTCGGCATAAAGACTCGTTGCTTTAACTAAATGAGCTCTGTGCTTTCTTACGTAAACTGAACCTCTTCTACAGTAAAGAGGATTTTTCATTACGATTGGGCTAACAATTCGTCTTTTTCCGTAGGTAATTTCCACTATCTACATTATCTATACGTTAATACTTAGCATAGATTCATATATTTGGAGTTCGCTGATAATGCATGTAATAAGACATATTAGAAATATTTCGTTAAAATTTTCGTTTGCAGATCTAATCCACGCTTCTCTCAATGACATAGATGTCGCTGCTTCGAGTTGAACTGCAGAATTCCCTCGCGTTCTTGAAAATTTCCCACTTTAGCAGAGTTGGTAATTGTCGAGATTTCTGTGGATTTAAAGTTTTTTGCTTCTAATTTATTTATTTTAAGCTAATATCTAACACAAATATTAAAAATGGGTTTGTTATTAACCTGTCCTGCTGGGGAAGCCTTCAGAAATTTCGAACATATAAAGAAAACGGAGATACTTTCAAACAACTTCAAAATAAAGAGACTCGTCATTTATTTTGCTCATAGTAGTACATGAGCCTCCAGTTGTAGTTAAAATAAAGCTTAGCCGTAGCCTTTTTAATATTGTTACACACGTTGCCTTCTCAATCTCAAAGATGTTGGTTTGTTGCATTGTACTTCTGCTTGGAAGAAGGGAGCGAAAGTAGGAAAAATAGCGTATAAACATGATCGAATAGTGTTTTCTTATTACAATTCGTATCCCCTGAGCTGTGTCTCGGACCAATTGGCAGTTTTCTCATTAATAGCTACATAGTCATGAAGACTTAGAGGAACTTTATGAATAATATATGTATATATTTTACTCGAGCATATCAAACAGAAAAATGAAGAAAGAAAACGAGTTTTTATTTAACAATTTTCACTCCCTGACTTTTGGAGCATACGAAGAAAAGCCAGAGATATAACTCGGCTGAGGCGGGTGCTATTGAAAACACAGGGAATTAAGTAAAACTGGATCCTTCTCATTCTCTCCGATCTAATATATGGGACGCAAGCCTCTATATAAGGAAGGGAATTGAACTTCAGTTAAGACTTCGGGTCGAAGCAGTAAGCTTATTTGACTCGTAGTAGGACCACTTCAGAGAGATCAATTGGAAGATTGGATTACAGCTCTGAAATCTGAATAACAACAAAGACTCAGGTATGATATAAGATAGTTCCCGGGCGGTATGACACTTAGACTTGACAAAGGCTACGAGACTATACTGGGTGCTATTTTAATCAGCACAACACCAGTTTCAGTGTAGGCTTTCTTTTCTCTTAGGTTTCCTTTTTATCCTCAGTAATTTCACTTATACTATTTAGGCATTGAATATTGCCACTTAAATATTGAGACAACGCAATGGTAATTGCCATGTTTGATACGGGTGTTTTTCTCTTTTTTGTGAGTATATCCTTGAACTTACTTTGTATTTATGCAATTTTCCTTCGCTTTATAATAAATACACTCTATTATTAAGTGAATTTTTCACTTGTACTCTATTTATATCTTATTCTCTAGATCTACAATAAATTTGTATAAGACAGAAATATTACACTGGTATCAATTCTTGGTTGCACACTTCTAATGCCAAGTGCACTTGATTACCTCTGAGAATCTTTCTTCATATGAAGTACCAATTATTTCGGTTCTGGTTCCAAATCAGTAAGCTAGTAATCTCATTCTTGCTCGAGGCTAAGCACGACTTTCTTCATATCCGTCAGAACAAGAAAAGTTGTCGTGCTAAATTTCTAGTATAACAATTTAAGAACCAAACAGAAGTAATTCTCTAGTCAAAGCTGTCTCTAGGTTTCAAAGCTTGGAATCATTATTACCTATACAATGATGTGTGGTAACATCAGGCGTATCTCCATAAAGTTATATTTGTTGGTGGAACTGGAAACAAGTACGTACATGTCGTTTCCTGTATATACAGAACAGATGCGCTGTTTTCCGTGTCGGTTACAGCTTAGTGGACCTCAAATATTACATTACAGTTTGGTGGACTGGTATCGAAAAAAATCTCTGCCGTCCAGCAAACATAAACATTAGGTATCTTCTTTCAGACGGACCCGACAACCCCACACAGATATATGTTAAGAAATGACACGATATTAGGAAAATTTGATATCCAAATTCAATTCGCCAAGTTAATAAAAGAGGAATATTTAAATATTCAGACGGATTATAAATTCCTTAAGATGGTACGGATATAAACTGGTCCAGACTTGAAAATAGTAACATCTACTGGCATGCTTACTATCGAGATCATATTTCACGTGTGTATGTTGTATCAGAAGACAAATCAAGTTAGCTACAAAAAATTAAACATAAGCAGTCTAAAATGAAACAAAATTATCAATTTCTAAACTATTGTAGCGTATGGAAATGAATAGTCAACAGTGATTAACTAGCATCAACAACCGCTCAGTTTGGAAAATTTTTCCCTATTGTATGGCAAAGAAAATGATAGATATGTAAAGCTACATTTATAGAATACAAACAAAAGGGTAACTTAATAAAAATCAACCAAAATTAGTACCTCAAACCACTCAAATTAAAAAATTTATATAATCAAAATTAATCACTAAAACCCATCAAATTTTCATAAATGATATTATTCACGTGTGAAATGGTAGACAATTCAATTTTTATGCTATAGGGACAATGCGATTCTATGTTAAATTGCTTCTTCTTAATTAATAATTTCTCTGGAAGGATAAAATGGTCTTCCGTGTGGAGATATAATAAAATGGTATATAAACAATTCACTAAATATATGGGAGGACAATTATGTCTGCCCTTGCCATATCTGAAGTAAATCATAAAAGAAAGAAAAAAAAAACAAATAACATCACAAAGGCAATGACCATTTATACCATCACTTTAAAGGATAACTAAATTGTGTAACTAACTTGACTTACTAAACACAGTACAGAAAATTGAATTTTTCGATTTATGAAGTTTATCAGGCATAAATGAATTAACTGCAAAATGAAGGTACCACATCCAATGAAAAGTTTATAAAACTAAGCGATTCGGAGTTAATTTCGAGTTAAGGACGCGCAAACTTCATGAAACAATAAATTTCATCCTATAGCAATACTGCACTTAAGATGATTGGAAATGTAGAGTCTTCTAACATGCGAATATTTGGAGAAACTTATTCAAAAATGACGAAGAGATAACAAGATGAATATTTTTATAATCTCTGTTAGTTAGGAATAATTCGGGAAAGCAATAGTGATAAGTAAATTGGTTGAACAATCGTTAAAATATTTTAAAAAATTCAGCCCCTTTTAGACTGGGCCCCGAAAAAATTTTCAAAGTAATGAGACATTAATAACTCCAAGTTACATTCATAAGAAAGTTTCTGATTACATTCATTCAGATTAAAATATTAAAAATTAAAATTTTATGAAGTGTCCCTGCTTTGAACTACGATCCTAGGTAACAATGGGATGTAAAATAATAAACCCAGACCATTCACAAGTAGGAGTTTTTCGTCAAATGTGTAGGATCCAAAGCTTTGCAAAACATTTCGTTTTCAATTGGAACTGGTAAACATTACAAAGTCTAAAGCTATGCCATTAACTCACAGTAGAAACAGTTCATTTAAACAATATTCGAAAGACCACTATCTTTGTTTTCAGCAATATTAAACAAACAAATGAATTTAGAAATCAGGGGAAGGATATCTCAGAGGCATTAAATTATAAATTTACATGGTACTTGGTGACTCAGCTTCGAATCTTGTTCGATGCTTTTTCTTTGTTTTTTGCATGAATAATCACGTATGAAACTCAATCTTATCATTATTAATAAATATCGGATCTTGAAAAAAATGCCTGATCAATCAGGTAAACCAGCATGAGCATGATAATCCTCAAAGAATAGGGGCATCGACTATGAATCTCATACACTGGTGCGAAGCTAAAATCATCTGTGCACTTGTAATATTACTGGCATATATTAAAGCAGCATACTTAAATCACTAGTATGCTGTACTGTTGTCAATAGTGAAGAAAAATATATTTCTCTTCAGCTTTTAAAACGATTTACAGTTCGAATCCAGACGGAATTGACCATTCAGCTTAATTATTTAGCTTTACTATTATCTCACTAGCATGAATAATACTACCTTCTCTCTTACTACAGATCAACGATAAACCACCAATAAACAAAGAACTAGTGTACGGCAACAGAAGGATGAGGTAATGAGAATTTTTAGTTACAACAAATAAACAACATGCTAGAAAATTTGTTTGTTTGTGCAGCTAGAGGCTCAGTTTCGTTTAATACAAATTCTTGCTATTCTATCCCTTGGCTAAATTCATGGTACTGACTTAGTACATGCAATAAGAATAAAGAATGTGCTTCCTTATAAAAAACCATCTTCCAGTATACAAGCAGAAACCGACCATTGTTCACCTACTTTCGAACAAATCTTGAAAAATATTCTATGAGGTGCGAACAATTAGAAAACAATAATAGAACCTTGTAAACTTTATCCGCTTCGGTTCTTGCGATCTTCTTGACCACAGATTCAATTGACCACATTCCTTCGGAAAGATATTCATACTTGAATGTAATGGGTATTGAAGAAAAATGAATGTTCGAGTTGACAAGTTTGTCACATATAATGTATCTTATATCATAATTTATCCATTCGTAATATGTAAAGTGGAAACTTAGAAGACAGTACATTGAGACCCGCCAATAAATCCCAAGTGCTTTAATTAGTGAAGATTCTTCATTTTTCACACCACACGTGAAACCTTCTTTTCATAATGTATGTAATAGAATTGTATAACCTTTCGTAATTCATATCACTAGTTTACGTTCCACTATAGTATACGATAAGGAATTATGTCGATAATTTTGTCCATTGACAAAGTTCAAGCGTACAAACTATACATAACCTCAAATTCTACGGAGAATTCTAGCTTTTCTCTCACATTTTATGCCACTAAGAACGACAAAAGAACAAAATCTGTTGTTTCTTGCGAGAAAGCATCAGAATTTTGTAAATTGAGACTGTAAAGGAAGTTAACTTTAGTGTCTGTATTCAATCTCCAGAATGAGACGTCAACAATGACCATTCTCTAGAATGATAATACATTCCTATAAGACCACGCGTATGGTACACACGTTAAAAAACTTAAGTTCCTTACTCACTTATGATTCACAATATGTAGAAAGCCCATTCAAAACGAACAGATAAATGAACCATCGCAAAGACCAATATTATATTCAATTAACATATATAGCACATCCAAGCATATTCAATCGTCACATTTGCACTAACAAATGGTCCACATCAATCGCATCTATGTGACAATACCACAGGATTAAATGTTCAATTCATTCAAAACACCTCAAGTGAAAATTTACATGCAATCTATAAAATTGGTTAATTTATTCCATTTATATGTTTCACAAGTAAAATCCATGCATCCATAGTCGAGCCAAATATATTGAACGAAAGCATCATTACCTAATTTGTAGATATTACTGATGTAGAAGGAATTTATACTTACATAATAGGAAAGATATAGTAGATATCCCTCATTATGGCTGGATTTGACCTTTTATCTTTGACATTTACAATTTTTCTAAACCGTCCGAAAATAGTATATGCTATGTTGGAGTAGGGTAGTATGCTCTTGGAGCTTACCGGCTATAAAAACATGATGAAACATGTTGTTTTCCTCTTCTTCTTTTTCTTCTCGTCGTCCGTTGGGTAGTTATTCAGTACCCCCGTCCAGGAGCCAAAGTGTCGATGGTAGCAGACTATATGAAATATGCCCTTTGAACGAATTGGTCATATTTGCTAAGCTGAATATCGTATTGCATGATTATTTGAAAACATATTATGAGAATTCGTATATTCAAGTGCCACCAGAGACATTGAATTGACGTTGTTTTATAAGTAAAAGTTGTTGCTGCGGCAGTAGAATCGAAAAGTGGCCTCGGTCCTCTTCCCTTGATGCGATTGTATAAACTAGAAAAATGAAATGAAATCTTTGAGTTTTACGTCACACAGTTATGCCGGTTAGGCTAAAGGAGACGGTGATGATGAGTAATGAATGAAATTTTGGAATGAAGAAAGCGGGAGGAAACGGGAGAACCCCGAGAAAACCCACGCACACGGTGTTTGTCCACCACAAAGTTCACTTGGCGGGTGCTGGGATCGAACCCGAGACCCCAAGCACCAGAGGTGAACGCTCTACCACTGAGCCACCGCGGCCCCCTGTATAAACTAGGTAAAACATGACCTTTTCCAGGTCTTTAGTGAATAGTTTGTTATTTTGGATTCCGTTCAGCATTAGCTATGAACTGAAACTGATATATTGAATGATGGAAGCTTCCCATACCATTTGATAATATTTTGACAACGTACGATGAGAATACGTATATTCAAGTCCCCAGCGGCCTTGAGTTCTACATGAAAGTTGTTATTGGAAGAACTGAATCAATAAAAGCTGTAATATATGATTATTATGCCTGTGTTGAAGCCGTGATGAGATAATTTTGTCCCGAATGGAAAACGTTGATGTTGCTAAGACTAGTGTTCAAAGTCCCCTTCGCAGATAACCTAAGACTCAAATTATGTCAAAGAATAGTTTGAAAGTAATTGAAAGTTAGTATGGCCTTGAGGTCACACGAGAAATCACTTGTGGTTAATGTGGTCCTGAACATTTGATGATGAAGAATATTTCAAAGTCACGGGAAGGTACTTAGTTCATAAATGTCATAGAATAAAGCCCATGTTCTTGTTATAACATGTTTGTCGGATTTATTCGTTTCTGTATGAGAGTGTAATGAAAGCTTGTATTGGACTAGAAAAGATTATTTATGATTGAAAGTTCTAATTGTGTGGTTATGTTCAGAGGTTCGTCTTTCGCTTGAAAGTTGTCATAGTGTGATTGAGTTCAGTGGTTTGCCTTACGCCGGATTCAATAGCTGTGAATAGGTGGGAATCACTTGCTGCTCTTATTAAAATAGGTAAGTAAACGAATATACTACCAGAAATGTTGCATCCCATGATTAAGCCCGAAGGTGTTAAACTGTGTGCTGTATCTTCATTTAGCCATAAAGAAGTTCGAGACAACAAGGTATAAATTGCATTTACTCATAGTCATTTCGTACTTGATAAGGACGATGAGTTATAACGTTAATATATATATATATATATATATATATATATATATATATATATATATATATATATATATATATAGAGAGAGAGAGAGAGAGAGAGAGAGAGAGAGAGAGAATCCGAATCAGCTGTGAATCGTTGTTTCGTGCTTCTTCTCGTCGTCGTACATTGAGTCCTGCGTTAAAAAGAACATACATTTTGTAGATTCAAGAACAAATGATAAGATTAAAAGCTATGCAGTGTGTTGATGATTTGTATTTCGGTTTCGTTCACAGTTGTCGTGGGACATATGTCTGATGTTTTATATAAGAGCAGATGCTGAACGTTGAACGAAAAAGAAAAGATGCATCACTTGTAGTGTGCTAAAAACAATAACATGTATGAAGATGTGTGTGTAAGTCATGATAATATCATGTGATACCCTTAAATTAAAAGTGCGTTGCTCATGGTCACAGAATAATATGAGACTTTCAGAATAATATGAAAATAATATGGGTAAACTAGAGTTCACGTTACATTCAGTTATACCCAGATGAGTTAAGCTACATCCCCTAATAAGTTTGGGTCCTGTGGGGTATCAAGGTATACAAAATAATTCAAAATGATCAATATTAGTATCAATCCCATAGTTTCCAGTGGTCGTTGTGATCAATGTTGAAACTACGAAGACATCATCTTATCATCTATGGTGCATAAGAGGAGTGGTCTCCCCGGGAATTCATCAACATATGTAAAAGTAATTCAAAAAGTTCGATATTAGTATGAAATGCATAGTTTTCTGGATCGATGATCTCAATGATGAAACTTTGATCTCATCATCTCATCATATCATCTATGAGGGTGGGTGTGCTGGGCTCTCGGGGGGTTAAAATATGAAGACATAAAACTAATTTAAAATGCTCGATATTCGTGTCAAATCCACAGTTTTCAGGGTCACTGTGATCAGTAATTAAGCTCCTATCACATCATCTCATCATCTATGGGATTAGAGTTGTGGTCACTAAAGAGATGAAGTATCAAGTTATGTAAAAATAATTCGAAATGAAGTATATTAGTGTCAAATCCATAGTTTTCGAAGATGATGTGTTCAATGATGATTGTTCGATCACATCAGCACATCATTTATGCTAATTGAAGTGGTTGGTCCGACGGGGACTGAAGTTTCAAGACGTGTAAACATAATTGAAAACGAACTATATTAGTGTCATATCTAGTTTTCGGGGTCGTTGATCTCAGTGACGAAACTTTGATCAGATCATCTAATCTTAAATTTGGATAGGAGTGGAGACGCCAAGGAAGTAATAAAGAGATATATAAAATAATTGAAAAATGTCGATATTACTATCAAGACCATTGTTTTCGCGGTCACTGTGACCAGTGATGAAACTTCGATCCATTACCTCATCATCATTGGGGATGGGAGTAAGGATTTACGAAAAGGTGACAAGGAGACATGTAAAAATAATTCAAAAGGGTCAATATTAGTGTCAAATCCATAGTTTTCTTGTCGCTCGGATCAGTGACGAAACTTCGTTCTATAATTTATGGGGCAGGAGTGGAGGTTTCCCGGAAGAAAGACGTATCAAGGTATGTAAAAATATCCTAATATGATAGAAATGAGATCAAATTCATAGTTTTTGGGATCGTCCTCCGAGACAACTCTTGTATACCATGTTGTCCACCGCAAACTTACTTCCTTGAGATTGAGTCAGTTTAACGTCCAACAAATACTCAAACTTACGATAAGGGGACACATGGTTAAGACAATCGAATGATAATGGAATAACATGCAAAAAGAGATTGCCCCGAGAAAACTCATGGATACGATGTTATGCACAATAAGTGAATTCGCTTCGAAATGGAAGCAGGGACCTTAAACACCAGAGATAAGACCACTTTATCATTCAGACACCGTGTCAAGTAATGGAGAGTGGAAATATTTCAGTTTAATGTACCACAAATGTAACCTTTATGCTAAGGAGACAAATACAGTAACGGCTTTCAAGGGAAAGCCAATAACGTTATGAAACGTTTAATATATACTTTGTAATAGTTTCATTTCGTTGAGTTACAGAGAAGAAAGCACGGGACGGATGAAGGACAAATCTATTTCTTAGCTGAATGGCATGGTGGATCAGTGATAGACCAGAGCGCTTACATTTGTTGCATGATGGTCTTAGTTTGATCTCTCTCAAGTAAGTTAATGCTGACGTAACATCCTATGGTTGTGTTCTTTCGTTAAAGGGGACAATCATTAAAGCAAGTGAATGATGACAATGGAAAGTAAGAGAGAGGAAACGGTAGTATTCTGTAACATAATGTAGAAAATGATTGACGTACCTATTGAATTCACGGTTGCTTGGATCAATGGTTAAACTTCACATGCATACATCTCTTTCGGCTACCGTAAAGAGTAAGGATATAGGTATATGTAAAACGATCGATATTAGTGTCAAATGCATAGTTTTCGTGGTTGCTAATATTAATGGTGAAACTCAGGAAGAATAAGTATAAAAACAATCAAAGAGTGGATGTCCACCACGGAACGCACTTGAAGCAAACTGTGAACATACATTTATTACATTGGAAAAGGAAAAAAAGTTGATTATCGCAGATTTAAACAATCGTTTTAGTAGACGTGTGATACTGGAGAGGTATAGGTTTTGTTTCCTTGACATTATTTCTTTGTGTCCTCATCTTAACTGTTTTATAACTATTTGGAATGTGCTTATAAGTTACGAGATAAATTTTCTTTTTTTTGTTTTAGGTTGAATACAATTAAAGATCATGAATGTGGCGAAAATACTACCTCTTAAAGTACGGAACATAACCTTCATAGATTTACTAAGTTTTCTACCTAAGCCCTTAAGTAAATTAAGTGATCTGTTAAATCTTCAATCCTGCAAAAGTTTATTTTCCACATTTTTAATCGACGTGAGAATGGAACGTATGAAGATACTTTTCCAGACGTTAGATATTGTGGGGCAGATGGCATGAAAGTATACGAAAGAATCAACTTCCTGCATTGATATACTAAACTTTGATATAGTAGCTTTAAAACGAAAGAAGAACTAATATAGTATTGTGAATAGGATGTTGAAGTTTTACTTCAAGCATGTATTACCTTTAGGATTACATTTGAGTCAAAAAGAAATATAAATTTCTTACTTGAATGTATTACAATCGCTAGTGCATGTAATTTGGTATATCAAAGAAATTTCTTAAAATATAATACTATTGGTATCATACCAAAGAACGGTTATCGGTACAGAGATGTACAATCAATTGAAACTGTACTGTGGATAACTTGGAAAAACCAAGAAATATTCAAATTACAAATGCTGCATAAAATAAGGAAAACCAAGTTACATCAATGAAAGCAGTTCGTGAATGGACAGACCGCGATACAGGAAAAATACTCGTGTGGGAGTATGCAGGATTATCACCGCATGGCTGTATTTTTTGCTACTCTAATGACATGCATAAACCCGTAGATAACAATGCCTCGGACACCACAGAATTTCGGTATAAAGCAACAAAGAAGAAGATTTTAAAATTAGAAAGTTTTATCTCTGAAGTTCACGAAATATGGGGTTGTGAATTAAAAAATAGTTGGCAGGAAATGAAGTGATGAAGAAGTATGTTACTTAGCACCAATACACAAAGAAATTTCCATATTGTCCTCGTGACGCTTTCTAGGGAAAACAGTGTGAATGCCATACGTTTGTATCATAAAACACAACAATACAGAAGAAAAACTGTGTTACAAGAATATTATTGTCTTTACTCCTACATATATAAAACTAAAAAATTTCTAAATCCTAACCCAACTACCTACTTCCGTAGAGATTCAAATTTTCCCAACATTTAAGGGGTAAAAGGATTAGTTAAGTTAAGCATTCTTCCTTCACAAACTTTGTTGTACCCGCTGCTGCCTTATAAATCAAATGATAGATTAATCTTTCCACTTTGTCGTACATGTGGCTATGAATGAAACCAGACTCCTTAAAAGCACAGAGATGAAGATCGAATTCTACATGGTACATTGTAAGCAGATGAAGTAAGAAATGCATCAGAGAAAGGATACAAAAAATTGGAATTTCATAAAATTTAGACTTATGATATTATTCCATATGATGAAGAAACAAAAAGTGGCGGATTGTTTGCAGAATACATTAACACCTTCTTGAAAGCAAAACGGAAGCTGGTGGCCAAATATCATGGAGTGAGATAGATGAGCTAAAGGACAAGTGCACACAGGAATTTTATGAAAAAGAAGGATTACGTATAGATGTAAAGAAAATTAAACATAACCCAGCGCTGAGGAGTTTAGCTAAATTAACGTTAGGTTCATTTTCGGGAAAATTTGGTCAACGTGAGATGATTGGACAAGTAAACGTCATAAATTGCCACAAGGAATTATATGATAAATTAACATCCCATGATATAGACGTTCATAAAATATTTCAAGTAACTGATGACACGTTGTTCTATTTTGGCAATACACAGACGAAGTTCCTCTTTCACTAGCAAGAGAAAACCTTGTCAAAGCCGGATACACAAAAGCACAACATAGATTTGAATTGTACAAATATGTAGAACAACTACAAGAAAGAGTATCGTATTTTGATATTGATCAGTAATTTATAATTGAAAATCTGGTGAAAGTACAATTCAAACTGGTGACTTTTAGGTGATTTAACAACTACAAGAAAGAGTATCGTATTTTGATATTGGCCAGTAATTTACAATTGAAAACCTGGTTAAAGTACAACTCAAACTGGCGACTTTTAAGTGATTTAACAAAAGAGTTACTCAATATGGAAAAGAGTCATATATCTCAGAATATGTATTATCTGAACCAGAGAATTATGCATTACGTATTTTTGATCATAGTACGAAGAAGGGGTAACAAGTACGGAAAAAAGAGGGTTCTCATTAAATTATGAATCTTGCAAACACTTAAACCGTTATTTAATGAAGAAGCTGACATAGATAATGAAGATAAGGAAGAAGTAGAAGAAGAATCTCATCCCACAGCAGTCAAAATTAAAAATAAAAGCAATATTTTCCTTAGAAAAGATCATACTACCGTTACTATGGCAGAAACAAAAGTCTATAAGGTGAATTACAAAAACGATGAAGAATTCCAAATTCATATGATACTCTTCCATATGTATACACTCCTTCCAACAAAATAACAAGACGAGAAACGTAATTCGGCCATTTATAAATATACAGATGAAGAGGGAGTTATCGTACTCCTTGACATAGATACGACGTTTGATCATCCATTTTGATGTATTGTTGCATGACCAAGTGGATGTGGGAAACTTCCTTTGTAATACCATGGTTAATACATCGTTTCCTCATATTTATTGGTAGTATGGAGAGTTGCACAATGCATACAGATAAAATTTGATGAAGGTACAATTTCTTTAAGGCTTATTTAGGACAAAGGACATTTTACCTGAAACTGGACCTCATGTTATAATTATTAATGTCTAGATTTGTGAAATGAACCGTAATATACTTGTTTTCTTTACAAAGGGGTATCATCAGAAATCTTCGTGTAATATTTACTACACAAAGTATATTTCATCATGGAAAAGGAAGACGATATATCAGCTTGATTTGTTCTTATCGTGTATTATTTAAAAAGTGCAAAAGATAAATCAAGAATGAAACGTATGAGTTATCGGCTAACTACTGACAATCCAAAATTTCTTGAAGTCAATTCTAACAACGTAACTAAATTTCGCTATGGATATTTATTTATTGATTTAAAACAGGATACGCGAGATGAACTTCGTTTTCAAACAAATATATTTCCTGATGATAATTATCTTTATGCTTATGTTCCAACGATGTAGAAAAAGAAGAAGATAAAGTTGTTTATAATGCTTGTTTTAAACAGCGTTTCTTCATTCTATCAACATAGAGATCTTCTTCGTACTCTTGACAAAGAAAATCATAATTACGTGACCTATAATGGAAAATGCAGAATTTTCAGTGATTCGCAGAATTTGTGAATTTTGTTATAATGTATTGTAAGGCAATATACTTCTTACAAAGACATAGTAAGATTAAAGCGATACAAGAGGACGCTTCGATATCTTGTTAACAAAGGAAACTGCACCGAAAAGAAGAAGAAACTGTTATTAGTGCAACAGGCTTACACTAATTCTGGATTCTTACCGGTATTATTACCTCCTATTTTAAGTGGTACATTTTAAGTTTACTATTCATTAGTGCAACGGAACAAGCAAGGAAAATTATTTTACTTCCACCTGAAATTCTTAATCGTATACAAACAAGAGGATCATCGTCAGCACTGGAGAAATGTCAATATTATTTCAATCTTTAATGCTTCAGATTTTCTATTTATTTTCTTATTGGTTTTTGGACGTTTTTCACGCATTTAACGGCGAAACAAAGCATGACCCGTAGCATCATCGTCAAGGAAAAGACCTCTGAAATCGATTGTATAGCAAGACGAAGAAAAAGCAGATGATAAAGACGAAAATAAACAAGTAGTGTATCCTATAAGGAAAAGGAAACCTGTATGTAAATGTCCAGTATGATCAAGATGGAAACCATAAGCAGACAGGTAATTAAAATTTACTACAGTCCTTCACACGCTGCTTCGTTTTCAACATTTAAAAATTGAAGATAATTACAAGAAGAAAATTCCTATACACTGTATAAGTAAGTAGTTAGTGAAGAAAAACAGCATACACAAACCAATAAACCGTCGTTTTGATAGTGATTTATATATAGTGAATAACTAGTGATTGGTGAAAAAGTGATATTAATGACCTTCAGTCTCTACATAAACTTAATGACGGATATCATTTGATTATTAAAGCGATATATGTGTTCAGTCGATATGCCGGGCTATGCCGTTAAATTGTAAAATAAAGAGGATGTCTTAAAAGCATTAAAAATTGCTTTCAAATTGAGAAAACCAATTACGTTCCGAACAGATAACGGGATGAGTTTAGTAATCAAACAATACAGAAGTACTTGAAGGAAAACAAAATAAAACATTTGTTACTAAAAATCGTGATATAAAGGCTAGTATTGTAGAAAGTTTTAACACAACTCTAAAAGAACAAATGTGGAAGTATTTCACAAAGAGTCAATCGTATAATTATGTAAATTTATTATCACTTCTTGTGAAATACAATGATAGCACCATTCAAGTATTATGATGGCACCTGCAAATGTTACTCAAAATAAAATTTTACAAGTATGGCAAAATCAGTATGATAGCAAAATGAAGAAGAAGAATTCAGATCTCTCAAAATATCCTAAAATTGTTGATACAGTACGAATTAGTAAAACTAAATGTACATTTGATAAAGGGTACATGCAAAACTGGATTTTTGAAAAATTAAAGTGAAGACAGTAATACATAGAGATCCACCTATTTATGATACAGAAGATTTAAACAAGGAATCACTGGATGGATTATATTATATTGAGGTATTACAACCTGCGTATTTCAAAAAAGTTTTACATAGGTCAAATCATACGCCAAGGAAGAAAAGTTAACAGAATATTTTGTTCATTGGAACTGTTATCCTTCTTCCTTCTTTTCCTGGATGATAGGATTTGATCCAATCATTTATTTAAATTATATGCAACAATGTCAAATGGTCCCAAATTTACTTTTAGGACTACTATCTACAACGTATGTATATTGTAATATAATTCAATCAGTACTTGTTGGAGATACATTAGCACCATTATTACGTACCATAAATATGAACCCTCTGAAACATACACCTGGAATTAGTGCTATAGGAATTGTTATCCTCCCCATTATATAACTATAGAAAAGATATATCTTGAACACATCAAAATATATATAAGAGATAGTACAGTGTCCACATTCTATGCGCTAAACTACATTTTGACCAGTGCGACATAAAGAATTATGAAAAATCCTTATTTGCAATGTTGTCACAAACAAGTTCTTTCTGGAACAGGAAACGTTTGTGTTTGATCACCCTATCAAGTTGGACATGGTATTGGAGGTTTCCTTGGGTGTTTATTTCCTTCTGTCAAATCATTAGTAAAACAATGACCTAAATCAATAAAAAAGGAATTATTAAAATAAGGAGAAACGTTATTAATGACGTCTTCATTGATGAACTTCCGATTAACAAATCCTTTCAGCAACGAATAGTTGAAGCGAGGTCCGCTTTGCAAGAAAAAGCTAAAACTAAAACTGAAATCAATGTTAAGATCTGGATATAAGCGAAGGAAAAAGAAGAATTTCACTTCATGCCACCCTTAACCTTTTATTATTACATATCAATTGGAAGAAGTGCAAGAGGCAACGTAACCAGACAACAATGAAAAATCAGTCTTACAAAAAGATAACACTATCAGACGATATCTTAGATTAATCTTTCATCATCACCATCACTATGGCTTTCTTACACAATCAGTCCTGCGAGTGTGTAAAAAGAGAACTAGATATTTTTTTTCTACAAAACCAATGCAAACCATTATATCAGATAATTTTGTTGTTACATATAAACCAATGTGATAGCTGATAATCCATCTACAGAGTTTTTCATCTCAGGAACAAGTGATAAATACATGGATCTAAACTGATAAATTGTAATGGTTCTGCTAAAAACGCTCATCTTCATTGTACATTAAGCTTCAAGATACTGCTGGACTTATGGATGCAACCCCTAGTTTCAATAGTGGTTTTCAAGAGCGTTGTGAATTAAAAAAATCTGCAAAATTCGACAATGCTTTGCATCTTTTTAATATTTTTAGTAAGCCCAAAGTTTTAATTCAAAGAGTAGAATTAACCATCAAGTAATTCCTATACAGCCAAACTTTTGTCTCATCCCTACTGACTTGTCTGTTGAGGCTAAAGTGAATATTTTAAACGCTGCTTTATATATCAAAAATATTGATGTTAGTCCTACAATAAAACTACCACATATCAAGCTTCTACAATCAACAACCGCCAAATATCCTCTTGCAAGAGTGCAAATGTAGTCATTCGTCATTTTAAATGATCTTCAATCTAAAAATCGGTAATTCATTTATGAGAGTATTACAAGCTCGAGTTATTGTGGCGCTTATTCAAAACGATGTCTATACAGGAACTGGTAACTTCGAATTCATTTCATTTCATATATTTTGACATTACTTTCTTCTCATTATACATTGATGGGAAACTTGTACCTTATAAAACCTTTACAAGGAAATTTCGAAAACAACCTATATATTTCTTCGTATCACATGAAAAGGGAAAGAAAATAAAAAGAAAAGAAAAAACTAAGCTCGCTCTGTAATAAATGAGATGCATGGTGTAAGTCGTGAGTGGGAACCCTTCACCCCTGATGGGGGATTATTCATGAAGCTATCAGCTTATGTCTAATTATATATATAATTGGTTAAGTAATCTTTTAAAAAAAGCACTTTGGTAGCATGTTATTGATTCTCTGTCCCAAGAGGAGAAATTTCGACAATTTTATGAGTCTTTGTTCTCAAATCGATAGTAACTCCCTTTTCAAATCTCTTTACGAACTGTGATTTTTGTCCATCAGAGTATTTAATCGTTTGTCTAAACTATAGACGAAAGAAAAAATAGTTTCTTCATATTATATATATTTTCATTTCGTCACTTGACGCACTTGGTAGAAAAATTTCAAAATTTATCAAGATTAAACAAATTATCGAATCCAATCCCAGACATTGGGACCATATTTCCATAATACTATATATCTCAATGGAGCTAGGTCTCTGGACCTATCTAGCTCCTGTATTCACATTACTAAATTATTGACCACATTTCAGTTCATTGAATTTAAGATCACTAAATTTTTTTCTAGTATAGATCTTGGAGTCAAAAGGTTTAATCACTGAACTGACGAACGACAAATAATTAGGTTTCCGATCGTAGGGGAAGGATTTGGGGCGCACTGTTTCGTAGTTTACTGATTTCACTATTGTCTCGCAAAATAACTTTCGATACGGATTAGGGTTTTTTCTTCTTACTACCTGCTACTTGTTCCATTTACATGCAACATTTGACATAGTATTAAAAAATTGAATAGTTACAAACATTACTAACAAATCAGTAAGGTGTCATTAATTATAAGTTACGCGGTAATACTTTACATCACAAATAATTGGTCAATGCTGGGTGTCAAAAATCTATGGCAACCTAAAACAACCAGGGTAAATACCGAGCCCTTTACATACATACTCGCATATATAATATATATGTAATATATATGTATTATGTAATATGTATATATATGTAATATATATCGCATATATATTACTCAATATAATAAATTTCACTCTAATATCAATCTCAGTTTTTTCTCGACATTTAAATTCTACATTACCTTTTCATATTCAACAAGTATTCACATTTTATTGGCTCAAAAACAAAACAAAAACCCTGACTAACAAAATTCTTTTCTTTAATAAGGTTGCAACATTGCACTGTATATTGAAACCCGATAATTGATAATAATTCAATGTACTAAGATCCGCGTATAGAGAAATGGTTGATGTTATTCGGTAAGTTGACACAAGAGGTGGAAATACAACAAATACAGCAGGCACGTAAATTTCCAAATTATGAAAGCATATATATATATATATATATATATATATATATATATATATATATATATACAGAGAAAGCAAAAAAATCAAGGTTATTTGAAACTAGTGGCCGAAACTACTAAAACATACCATATAACTAATCAATAGAAAGAAAACCAGAAATCAGTAATCAATGTATATAATTTGTACGATCGATGAACAACAATCCAGTTTCATGTTATCTGAAATCGTAGTGTACCTTCTCGTCAGTCCCTCCCATGGTGGACTGTGTATCGTGAAAAACGGAAGTAAGTTGTTCTGAAATACCTCCACGAATTGTATCCCTCGATGTCTCAGTTAGTACATACGATCGAAACAAGTGATATGAACATTGTGTGTTACCATGAGTTTCAGAACCGGGGGAGGGGGAAGGTTGACAAAATAAAAAAAAACTTTAGAGAAGGAATAGAAGAAGGATAGGTAAAAAGAAAAGACAGAACACTACAACTACGAAAGATAAGTGGTCGAATTTACGTATACAACATACTATAACCATATATTCTCTTTTATGCCAAAAGGGGTTCTGCTTACTCAACTACGTAACCTAGGGAGCGCCCTGCTGCCAAGGATGCAAGTCTGTGTCCATCAGATCCCAATCCCACAAGAGTTTGCTTGTAAGATTGAAATCTGAGCCCCGCATCCGGCCCAGACCAGCAGATTAAAAGGAGAGGGGGAAGGGACCAGGTAACTGCGTCCCCAATTTTGAAATATCTAAGTAAAAAAATATTCGACCCCTCAGAAGAAATAAGAAGGTTCAAGGACAGTAAAGAAACTAGAGTAAAAGTAATAGGTAAGATATCCCTAACTAGTAATTTGCCAAAATAAAGAAAAAGTTTAAATAAACTGAATTTTGGATAGGTGATTTCAGTGACCAAACATCACCGATGGCTACTCTGCACAGACATGCCAAAGTCTGGGACGTCGTTAATTTCCGTCATCTAATCAAACTAAGAAAAGAAACGAAAATACTTAAGAGGACTAGGGGTCGACGTCCGGGTACCCGAGGGACATAAATATTAATTTAGTAGCGGTTGATTTATTCGGATACTTCGATCTAAGTTGTTACCTATGTGAACACTACAAGGTAAATACGGTAAGCAACGAGAAAAAAAATCTCGGAGAGTCAATGAATGTTAAAGGTACGAATGACCAAACCTGTACTTTTCGATTATCACAGGATATAGCAGTTATCTTTTCTTAATTATCATTTCTGTCAATCTTTAAAAGTAATTCCCACATGATGCTACCCTATCTGATGAGAGGCTTAAGAACTGGGGCTTTTAGTATGAGGTACTTAAATGCGAAGTGACATACAATCCCCAACTACACATTACTATCCAATAGCAAACTCGGTTAGATGAATGTACTGGTGTAGAAGTCAAAACGAGAGAAATTTTCAGTAAAACATATTCATATTCTCCATATGGAATATGCACTGGGCCTATTCATTTAAGTATGGGTGTCCTACCATCTCATTCATATTTTACATCGTATTATTACTATATCATTACATTCATTCATTATTTAGTCATTTTCGCGCGAAGTAATATTTTACAGACACCCTATTAAATACATTTACACGCAGGTCATACACATATTTACATTACACACAAATAAATATATAATTATCACAATCCGTCATGCTTAAACTACTACACGATAACATTCATCGAACCACGGACTCTTTGTTTCGCAGCACCCAAATTATATTTACTACGCAGTTTTGTTAGAAAAAAAGTCAGTCGTGCTCACACTGAAAGTTAAATTGTCAACGATGATTTTATTTCTGATTTGCTGATAAAACTAAAGCAACAATGTAATTTTTCTGCAGCCACGGGAAAAGATAATTTAATATTACATTTTGAAACAAACAGTAGAGGGGGCACATGAGAAGAGTTAACCCTAGGTCCAATTGACCTGACCAATTGTTTACAAAATGATTACTAAAGATTGATGCCCTGGGGGCACCTTAACGAGGTTTATTGAGGGACCCTTCCCCTGAGTGTGGAAAAGGCCCTAAAACAAACAATAACTAACCCATCCCCCGCTAGAACTGGTTCAATTTGGAAAGAGAAATAGGAGCCCCTTTTTGTTAGCTTAAGCTGCCATTCTGTTGATTAGTATTACAGTATCAAACCTACTACGAACATGCACTTAAAAAAATCACATCCACCGAATACACGAACAAATTGCAGAAAACCAGGTCGTATTTCCCTAATCCCTAACTGATTTTTACTGTTTGAAAGAAAAGGAAAGTAAAATCACTTTATAAACTGCCTATTCTATCTTGCAGCAACATGGCGTCTTGCAAACCGAAATCCTGAATTTGATATTTCCCCTCGATTTTACAGTTCTTTCAATTAAGGTATGGGTATACACGCTCCTATATAATCATATGGCGTTTATTATAAAATGTAATCTAACGTTTACCTTGTTTTTCACTTGAAAAGTCAGTATTTCCAACAGATATAGAATGGTTGATGTCCCCGGCTGTGTTTGTAGAATTCTGTGTTGAGAATGAAAACATTGCGCCGAAAACGACAGGGGTTGAAGAATTTCTCCAATCAGGGCGAAACCTTTAGCCGTGGAAATTACAAAACAAATAGAAATTTGTCAAATCCAGATATAACCGGATCTGAAAGTGACTATGGACTAGTGAGAGGGCGTGAGGGAAGGTTTAGGTACCTGACCAAAATCTACATTGGTCTGAAATTAAGAAAATTTATATCCAATGACGGAACTATATTTCGGTATGGCGCCAGAATGGCAAACCTTGTAACTATTCAACTTATATATGCGAAAATGGGGTTTACAATTAATCAAAATATAAATAAATATATTATTCAGTTAAAATGTGATTACTAATGACACCTTTCGATTCATTACATTTAATTTGAAATAAAACGAGTAAATAAATTTTGTAATTAAACCGAAATCGAATCAAAAGAATTACTAGGTACAGGGTGAGTAAAAAAAGTTGCCATTACTTTCAACTGTAATGGTATCATTACACACACCTTATTCTGTGGATCAGGTATACACTTTTGCAATCATGCCAACAACATTCCTCGACTAGCCTTTCCTCAAGGAATACTATCTTTGTGTTCGTCATTACGCAAGATGGAGAAGTCTGCGCTGTGCAGCATTGTAATCTCATGAATCACATCATGTGTGCGTCTGTAATTTAATTTTAAAACTCCACTAAAACCACCTGTCTCATGCATCACATATTGCAAGCTCCAGTCCGTCTTAGAAGTGGATCATCGGGCTTACATCATTATGGATATCTATAGGCACGCTACTATTATTTAAATACCGTAACATATATGTACATGCCTAAACTTCTATATATGAAGTACTCTACCCTAGAATTAATAGTGAACTCCAAACAAATTCTTTATTTCAAAATCATTTACATGCAACCAATAACCATCACATGTTCCGATACCTGAAGCTCTCATCATAAATACAGATCCATCCACTAGAATCGATACTCAAGAAATTCCCCTTTTTATGAATTTAATTATTAAAAAATTCAAAGTGCAAAATAAGCCCTTTGCATACATTATCCATACTTATTTATTTCCTTCAAAGTTAAAAGAAGTGATTTTAATTGTACATTCTTACCCACAACAGAAAAAATGGTCTATTATTTTATCTATTACTGCAGGTAATCATTTCACCTTCTTCTCCTGCCTCTTTGTTATGTATACACACTATCACTTCTTTATTAGTATGGCTGTTATTTCTTCCTTTCTCTGTTCGTTTTGTATACTTATTGTTATCATTTTTCATCTGTTCATTATCATTTTAGATAAAGTAGATCTTAAATTGTATCTATTACTGCATTTAACCATTTCTTTCTCTTTCCTAAAATTTCTTTTGTATACATATTATCATTTCTTCGTTTGTTATGTATACTTATTAATATGTTTTATTTTTTCGTAATTATATATAAAATAAATTTTACGTTTCTGAATTTTTTATTTCAAAGAACAAAAGATCTTAATCGGGTGTATGGGCAGCATCATTGTACAGTATTAGTTGTAGCTACGTTGCATCATCATTATCATCTTCAATTTGAAATTTAGTGTGCACTGTGTGTGAGAAAGTTTAAAGTTACTACTATCTTTAACATTGTACAGCATGACATCAGTTACCATCATTATTGTGTAAATATGTGTGTGTGTACTGTGTGTTGTGTCATTATATTCAATATAAACGAATATTATTATTTTGGATGTGTGTAGAGTGATAAATTGTGTTTTAAAAAAGGATGAAAATACTAACCATCATTTCTCCTGTGTACATATTTTAACATCGTCAATAAATAATTTGTGTTCATTTTGTCTTTAAACAAAACGTTATATTTGTTATTTTCTTCCATTTACTAATAAATATGGTTTCCGATCATTGTAATTAAACAAATATGCCACAAAACATATTTTACACCATTTCTAACTCATTACATTAAAACATTCATACCATTTTTTTTAAAAAATAATCCAAAACTGTTTCCTTAAATGCAATAATAATAATGAATTCAATAGTTAATAAGTTTTCCTTTCGTAAATTAAAACAAGTAATTATTTATTGCTTTTATTATTATTATAATTATTATTACTATTACATTACTTTCTTTAAAAATATAATATTAATTACCTTAAGGATTTTCGAAAATACAACAATCCCATCATACTTAAGACAGTTAATAATAAATACAAATACGAACTTTTTCTTTTATTTAAAAGCACAATCCAAGTATTTGAATTCATTATTATAAATAATACTCCTATTACACAAGGAAAAATATCATACTAATTTCTTGTCATATAAAAACTTTACTACAATAATAAAATAATCCTATTGAAGTTATTAAACGAATCATATTGAAGTTATTAAGCGAAAACAAAACATTTTTCTTGTAAAGAAAACATTTCAATTTTTTTATAGTTATAATTATTAAATTTATAACTTTACTGTTCAGGATAAATGGGAAAAAAATGTCTTTATTAAGAGAATTCCACCTCATCAATACTCTCCAAAGCTTGAGTATCGGTTCCCCCCCCCCAATGGCTTTGTTTTCACACTATCAAATAAATCAACGATTATTTAATCTATGAGTTTTTGTTTTCAAAATACTTCCAACTTTAATCTTTCATCATCAATGTTCACGATACTCTTCTCATCAAGAGATACACTTCGAAAACTGATGTTCATCCCATTAATGATACTCCGTTCATCCACATATATATGAATTTCTGTAAGTCCTCTACATGTAAGACATTGCGATTATACATGATTTCGAATAGCATTTGTACACAAGCCAAAATATTCACTCTGATAGCTTTGTTGTTTTTCACAGCATTTGCATAAATTGTTATATCTCCAAGAAATAAAGCCAATCACTTGAATTTAAGTATACAATGTTTCGAGGAGCATTAAGTGTTCCTTTGTTCTCTAACTCACTATTATTCCCCAGTAGTTTTCGCACTACCAGTTCGTTTTTCCGTCCAAGAGATTTTGTAAATGTGATTTTCATTTGTGAATGTAAATAATCCGAAGCAAACGGGGTCAAATGTACAAGTTTCCTTCACTGTTAAATTTAACTTGACTCCAAACTCAAGTCGTTTACCAACACGAATCACTGGCTCAAATGTATCACTATTCAGTCAAATACAAATTAATTTGGTTTTCACTGAATTAAGACCATACTCAACATTTAACAAGTACTCTTTCTTACTAGGCAGAGTTGATACAGAAGCACTCAAAGACACCTAACATCAGTAGGAAATCAGCACAGAATAAGGGCATTATGCACACAGATGACTGTGCATACATGAAGGGAAAAAAGAAGATGAAAATTCCTTTTTCATGTTGTTTATGCGTGTTCTATACACTGACGATGAAGTTAAAATTCAGTAATTCAAGGTAGTGTACAGATAAATTAATCTTCATTTTTTATGTGTTCAACAAATATTTTCGTTTTGTAAATACGTTGACAATAAACAATTATCTGCTTCTAATTATTCAGTACAGCGTCCTGTAAAATTACTCTTTCGCCTCCTTCAAATATTACACATGCCTTGTTGCCATATAACGTTGTAATTACCTCACAGTTTACAATATGAAATTGTACGGCTATCTGTAAATCTCGTATTTTTGTAAAGGATACCAATGATTGCATTTTCAACTTATATAATAAGTTCATTAACGTTTTTGTCTTTAATTTGGCGTTTCTTCCTTCGCAACAGTTGTTATGGAATGATCTGTACAAACATATACGTTTGCACTCTATGTTCCCACTACGTCATTATCCTTTCATTAGGTACTTTTCATCACATGACCCTCAGCTATTCACTCAAGTCCTGGGAAATGACTATTGCTCTTACCAATAAGTCATGTTTCATCTTGTTTATACAGATATAGAACCAAGGCTAAATTTCGATGCTGCTCCACTTCTTCAAATTTCAAATTTCACGTGAAACCAAAGGCCAATTCAATGTCTATTGTTGCACTTGCATGAACGAATTCTTATACTACGTTCCCCCCACAAAAAACAGGATTTACAATATTCACCTTAGCAACTAAGGCCAATTCAATCAAAAGACCTATTTCATATAGTCTGCTCACATGGACACTTTCGCTCTTCGACAGAGGAGGAGGTTTCAAATAACTATCTAATACACGACGAGAAGAAGAAGAAGAAGAAAAGAGCATGTTTCATTTTGTTTATACAGCCGGTAGCCGTAGATTAGTATACAACCTTATTACAGCATAGCAACTTACTAGTTTCGGCCGGTTTAGGCCGAGCCTAAAGGTCGAAGGTCAAATCTAGCTATGACGGGGGATATCTACTGATATGATCCTGTCTTCTTGATCGCATTAAGTATATCACACTTTTTATTTAATGTGCATAACTCCTAAGCACTAATAGAAAAATAATGTCTTAAGCTAACAATATTAATTATTAGGAATTATTTATACAAAATATTTTGAGACATCATTGTAAGATGACTAATCTCTCAGTTAAAAATCAAAATTATTACATAATTAGAATTACAAGTTTAACTCACTGGCTCTCAGAAGTGAAACACGTCAAGAAGAAAGTGCTCAAATTCTTCAAACCGCACTAAAAGTGTAAAACAGGGTGTAACTCTTTTCCAACTCTAAGAAAGAAAGCACCATAATCTGGGGTGTTATTTATGTGGATTTAACTAAAGGAAACGAAAATGTGCTAAGAAAAAGTAACAAGCGAAAAGGCCGATATTTTTAATAAGATATAAGACGCACTTATGCTTTAATGTAACTTCCAAAAACACAAGAGAAAAATACGATATTAGTCAAGTGATATTGTTGTTTGTTGTTTACTTAAGAGCAGGAGCGTCATATCAGATTTGCGTGGTGGGCAACACCTCCTGATATAAATAAAATTTCGTGTTTTTCACTCGTTTACTACTATTTTATTGATACAATCTATATAAATCTCCTACTGAGGGGGGCAATGGCCACCCCTGCGAACCTAAATAGAGATTAATACAGCAAAATATACAAATCAGGATCGATTCGACACATTGTCCCCTTTACTCAAGTTATACTTACAACGAAGTTGCACAATTTACTTTGATATTGTCCATTCAAGACTTGTTACCGAGGTGAATAGAGTGACTCAACTATGCCAGGTGTCTCTTCCTAAATCAGTTATTAACTCTTGAAGCAGCCATTTGATTCCACCCTGTTTATACAGTGACCACAAGCTATATTACGCGTCCGAGCCTATACCAGTAACCAACTCCAGAAACTACCACTATCCTAACCCGGTAATTAACTCTTGAATAGCCATTTGACGATATATTATGTTATGTACTGCCTAGTGATATCGTATTATATAAGTCGTTATTTCTGCTTACATTTTTTTTAAAATTCTGTAACATATCACGTTGACTTTTCATATTGCATCTTCCAAGTCGGTAGTTATTTCGACCGCATTGGCAGTGACGTACCAAACGTCCATATGCCTATTTTTATAATTCTGGCTGAAGAAAGTTATAGCCTGTGTGTTCATTCTGGCATATTGACTACCCAATACCAATTAAACGGACTCAGCCAAAAAGCGATATGAAGCCTGCTTAAAAAATATCCGAATGGGGTTCTCTGTTCATACGTAATCACCTAATCTAGTTCACAGTGCATGCAGTATGTATATTAGACCGGAGTGCCTGCAAACTTACGATGACGTCTATACCTGTCCATCGTCGTCATTCTAATTTACATAATTTATCTGCACTCACAGGAAGTCAGGGATGATGAGGAAGCACTTACTCGAGAGACCCATGGACCATCGTCCAAGATCAACTTGTTTTGCTTCACTTTCCACTATTCAGCCACCAACTAAGAAACAGCATAAGCTTGGTGAGGATAAGCTTTGCACCTGCTACATTCATGTCGGTTGACGTGATGGATATGAGCCAAAATCCAACTTTGAAGGATACAGTCAAACACTCCACTTAGACATTTCTCCTGAAACAATATGATTCAAACTATGAGAATTTCAAACGTCTGTTTCTATAAATCACCACGTTTTGCCATTTCGAAATTAGCGTGCACTCGAAATTCCATTATTGTCAAAACTACAAATACAGTTTTTTTTTCTCATAAACTCTAAAATTCCGAAAGGTACTAATCTTTGGCACAAAGGAAACTCTCAAGACACGCTCTGCTTCCCGTCTAAAGCAACCTCCCTTGTCTCGGAGGTCGCCTACAATCTCCGTGTTGATGTGTCGAGTAGAACCTACGTATACTGATACAGAGGGTCTGTAGGAGCTTACCCAAACAGGCCAAAACCTTAAATGCCCCAGAATTCGCAATTAAAAAATAGACACATCTTCTCAATTACAATCTTACAACCCCCAGCAGACTATTACTTATCTTCTTGATCATGAACCATACATTTGCAAGAAACGAAATCGAGTGAAACCGTCTCATACATCTAAACCATCGCCTGTTAGATGTGAGCGCTGTAAAACTTACAGCCACCATCGTATCAGTCAGTGTTATAGTTAGCCTAAGTGCAAGTATTACGCTAATCCGCAACTCACTCGTGCATTATCTAATATGCAGCTGTGTTAATAACCTAAATTCTGTGCATGGCCAGAAAAGCAACCAATTTGCAGCTGTTAATATTAGTTTAAGTAACCACCCAGATCACTTTGAGATGAAGACAGCGTTCCATTAGTCCTCCTAAAGAAATGCACCTAGTGCCAACCCTTCACTGGACGCGCCTCTTATAATTTCACAATTTGTTTCTTTCATATGCAAATGGTGCCGTTCCACTGCGTGTTTGCCTTCCACCCTACACCGTCAGCATGTTTGGCCTGTACTCAACCTTCTCATAACTGTATAATATAAACATTTATGTGTAGGGCATGGAATTGTTGAGCTACAATATATGTTGGGCATGGAAATGCTTTCTTACCGCGTTCTCTCACTATATATATATATATATATATATATATATATATATATATATATATATATATATATATATATACCTAGGTATATGTACAGGGGCTAGAGAAAAATCTAAAAACACTTCATACTGGACAGGTAAGTTTGGTTCTCCAGTGTACAACACGTTTTTTTTCTTTTCAATGTGTCAAGTGGACCTTCCATTCCGCCAACAGTAACCAGTTCACCTGTGAGTGTCGTGGTGTGAAAGTGGAGCGGTGAAATGGGCTACCTGACAGACTTCCAAAGAGGCATGATCGTTGGTGCATGTCTGGTTGAAGCTTTAATGGCAACAGTGGCGAACATTGTGGGAGTATCAATGACACTGTGTCCAATGTCACAATTTATGGTCAAACGATGTCTGCAAAACACAACAGTGATCGAAAGACAATCCTTCAAAAAGGGACCGGACGGCATTGTAGCAGTAAAAAAAAAGACCAGTGCAATCAAAATTACGTCTAAACTCAATTCGGGCTTACAGAAACCGGTTTCATCGAAAACAGTGCGACGGGAACTTCATAAAATGAACTCATGGCAGGGACGCTATCGTCAATCTCCTGGTCACAGCAGTAAATGCGAAGAGGCGTTTCTAGTGGTGCAAGGACCACAAGGCTTGGACTAATGAGCAGTGGAAATACATACTGTGGTCCGATGAATCGACCTTCACGTTGTTTCCAACAACCTTTCGTGTTCACGTATGGAGAACACTGTCGCAGGCCTATGATACAGACTGTCTGCTCCCAACTGTAAAGCATGGTGGTGGTTCTGTTCCAGTATGGGCAGTGATATCGTGTTTTTCTGCATGTGTATTCATTGCGCTGCATGGAATGATGAATGCTAAGGCGTATGAGGTCATTTGGGAAGAGCAAGTTCTACCTACGGCCCAGTGCGACCGGAACTTCACAAAATGAAAATTTATGGTAAGGCCGCTATCGCCGAACTCCTGGTCACAACAGTTAATGCAGAGAGGCATATCCAGTGGTGCAATGACCACAAGGTGTGGATTCATGAGCAGTGGAAACACGTAATGTGGTCCGATGAATCGACCTTTACCTTGTTTCCAACAATCGGTCGTCTTTACATATGGAGAAGACAGTCGCAGATCTATCATACTGACTGTCTGCTTCCAAGTGTAAAAAGCATGGGGATGGTTGTGTTACAGTATGGGCGGTGATGTCGTGGTTTTCAGCAGGTCCATGCATTGAATAATGAATGCTAAGGTATATCAGGCCATTTTGGTAAACCAAGCCATTGTGGTCTGAGTTAGAAACTTGTGTTCGGTCTCATTGACTTTACCAGCATCCTTTGAGGAACTGGAGCATGTTTCGGAGGAACAATGGTAAAAATGTCACACGCGACGATTCAGGAGCTGTATACGCCTATCCAGCTTAAATCCAATTCTGATCCAAGCTTTTTGGACGCAAAAGGAGGCCCTATACCATACTATATGATTTCCACAATTTTGCAAGCCTTGTAGATTTTTTAGACAAACCCTATATATATATATATATATATATATATATATATATATATATATATATATATATATATATATATATATATATATATACATATGTGTGTGTGTGTGTGTCACACGTTCCGCACTTACATTTTAACGGCAGATTGTAGTCTACATAGCCATTCCGAAGCATAAAAAGATGTTTTATGAATATATGAACTGTAAGACGACAGGCTACCCAGGTTATAGTTAGAGTAACATAGCTGTTGTTATTCTAACATCCACTCTTGCATCTCAGTTCAAAGTTAACGTTCTAGTTCTCATAGGCAGTCACAACGCTTAAATTAAGTCAAAAATTCACCCCAGAATACCTATCATCAATCTTTTCACCACCACTAAAGTACAACGCTACATTTCGATATTGCAAATTGGGCAAAATATAAAGATTATTAACGAAGCTACCAACTCAATTTCACCTGCTACTACTAAGACAGAATTATAAATTTGTGGATTTTACCACTAGCAATATTCACTCTTTTAGAAAGCAATGTATTCATTTATCTACATATTATTTCTCTCTTTTTCCACTTCCTCTTTATTATCTTTGTCTTACCAAATGCTCATGCATTACTTGCTGCTTTGCATGGAATACTTACATACATACAAGTAATTACTTCTGTGTCATAGAAAAGTTCACAACATACTCCGAAATTATCTTAAGGTCTATAAATTACAATACTTGATTAAAAGCTGTAATCATTCACACAATACTGCACAGAGTAGTTAGTACTGGAAGTGATTCAAGACACTTAAGGGCAGACCATTATTACCAGTTAACTTCTCATAGAAAAAATAAACAATATATACCGATATAGATAAAGACAATGCTTTTACCAGGTACCTTCAGGGAATCTTACTTCTCTTCAGCCTATTATTCGCACCGTCTACATCCAGTTATCAATATTCATTTAACTATACCTCATCTTCAACCACTTGAAGATCATACTGTTCCTGACAACCCTCTAACGTCACCAATCGCAGTATCTAACAACACCTCCACTCTCACTCACAAACGCAATACAGCTCCAGCTCTGGACAACATTACACAACGCCAAATCAACGAGAGTCTGTTCTTACTCCTATAATTTTTATCGGTCATTCACGTTACTAACAGTTTATCTTGCTGCTAAACGGAAAACTTCGAAGACACTCACGTTTCTGAGCCCGTGGAAATTTCCAGCTGATACCAGGTAATACCGCTCCGTACAACTTACGATTTTTATTAGGTAGGCAGCATTTTCAGAAAGCCTGCTTCCGTCCATAAAATAGTATCAACTGAATAATTACATTACCAATCACTGCAATATTTTAGGCCTTCCTGTTTACTTCTCTCTGATATCGAAAATATAACCTAAGTACATCATCTGGCGCTGATTTATAAACTCAGCAAGCTTAAAGTTCGTATATCCTACATCAGATGTATCGTCAATTTAATTACGTGTTGCCTTGCCTACGTTAGCGTCAACGCCAGTTTGTCTTTCAAATTTTTATCCAGTCTGGTTTTCCTCAGGTCTCTGCACTTTCTCCACTCCTTCATAATCCGTCTATTGCTTATTTTCCCTCTCTTTCTGCCAATATTCATCTGTTAAAGTACGGCGACTATAGTATCAACTTCCCACGCATAAAAGTAATCATCAAATCAATGTCTGATTGCAACAGCAACAAGCATATTTTTTCACCAGTTGCCATCACTGGCGATTGCAAATTAAAGTATCTAAAACTCAAACAATCGACTTTCTTTCCTGCTACGCTCGCTCCCGTATGCATCCCAATACTACTCTGATCAATCTTTATGTTTTCAGGTCAACCAAAGTTTCCCCCCAAAACGCAAAATATCCAGATGTAAGGTTTGATCACAGACTCACATGAAAAACCTCATTAAAGTACATAAGCGGTAACCTTAAACAACTTATTGAAGTGTCTGACAGGTACTGCTTGGGATCTTAACGACGACACTCCCCTAAAACATACAAAGTGTTTCTTCGCTAATAATAATATTTGTTTTCGCTGGATGTATATCTTGATCCTCTCAGTATTTCGAGAAACTAAAAGTTCTTGAACACCATGACTCAGACATTGGCTATCGTGTTAAGTTACCAGCGGCATCCGAGAACTCTATGAGCGGTTAAGTTTTCCACACATCTTATGTATAACCTTCTCACGAAATACACATCTTGAAGACCTTCTCACGAAATACATCTGCCATTGCCTTGCAATCAGCCAACACCTTCTCAACGATATCTTCCAAGTACGTGTTCGCAGTTCACCTCCATTTCTCGCACTGGCTATTCGTACTTTTCTCTCATTAGTCTTTCGTCTATATTGCTTCATTCTTCCTTCGGACCATTCCGATCTTTCTTACTATCAACTGTATACTCCCTACAGAGTTCTTCTTTCATTTGCTCGTCAAATCTACCGTTATACCTATTGTACAGAGCTCAATCTGTCTCTCATCAATGTCTAGTGTCACTCCAGGAGAGAAGATAACGAGAACCTGTTCAGCTAACATTTAACCATCTAATGGGATGTGATAACCATTCATTAATTTCTATCCATTATAATGATTATGTTAGAAAAATAACAATAATCAAGGTTGAAACTGTCTTAAAAAATCCGATAATACATAAAATTAATGCATATAACCCTTTGCACCCATCCATAAATAATTAATGGTGCATTGTAGTTTAGAGCAAATTTCTCCACCTACAGAGGACGTAACCTCTTAGGGAAAATGCTCGTGGATTATGAGCTGGTAAAAAATAAACCATAAAAATAATGTTCGTTGTACAATGTATCGAAAAACTGTGCTGATTTATGGTGATATTCTAAACTAAATGGAAGACGAATACGTCAGTGATGACAATCTCATCTGGGATGAAAGCGACACAGCGGAGTCAATTTTGGAAACATCTAGTAAAGAAATGCCGAATCAGAAGAAAACTTCCCAATTATCCAAAATGAAAATTAAGAAGAGGTACGTCTGGAAAACTGAAGCTTCACAAGCGAGAAAATTTCGACAGCGCAATAAAGTTCATGATGTATCTGGACCAAAAGAGACAGGGAATGGAGTTGGTTATCCGGACAAAGATTTTTCGTTACATTTTGATATCCCCATGTTTCAAGTGATAGCAAATGGATTAATCACAAAATTTCTTCGGATACGAAGACAGGCATGGGAGCAAATGCAAATTCAGAGACTATTTTAGGTATAATACAAACATCTGGAAAGTGAAATCTCTTGTTGGTATGCTGCTGTAAGTAATTTTGGAATGGAACTTTTATATCTACTTCTATCACTGCCTTGTTCTATGTCTTCAATGTTTAGTTTTCATTCTGTGCAAGTTAATAATAGCACAACTAGAGCTGACAGCAGAACACGAATCAAATTTGCTCTAATTGGAGAGGTTTTTCACAATTTCGTAACTTATGTGAAACACATTTTGAACCGGGAACTGTATGCACCGTGCATTCCTTAATTTTAGATTTTGTGAATTAATACAATGTCCCTAACAAGCCTAAAAAGTACCATACCAATATTTACATGCTGGCATAAAGGGAAAGATTATTCGATTAGCTCAAGAATTTATGTTGCTGCTGGAACGCTTGCCAATAGTTTTATACATGTGGTTTTGAGAGCAAATTTTTCCACCTCACTTTCAAAGTATAAAACTGCACATTTTCTCACTTGCTTAATAAAACTTTGCCCATCTCAGAAATTTTCCATCCCGTAATTTTCACGTCCATCTTGGTATTAATAATTTCTTGACAATTTTGTACATCACACACCTCTATTAATAAAATGCATTGTTTAGCAGGACAGAAATAAAAAATTACAGGCAAGAAAATTGTTTCACCACGTTGAATCATACACACAAAATTATTTTTTGTTCTCGAAGCTCTCCACTTTTTCTCTCTTTCAGTCATCTACAACAGAGAACATACATGATAGGCGTCGCTTTTAATGGCGCAGTCTAACCAGAATAGACGATGCCACGGTTGACGTAATCTCTTTTTAGAGACAGCTAAAATAGATTGTGACGCAATCTAACCATAATAGATTTCATATCTTATGTAACTTCTCTTTCTCGGTAAAGGAGGTTTTACTCTTGCATATCGGAGCTGTACGAGTAATCATACATTAAGTAATAACAATGTCTGTTGTTACCTAAGGATGAGCCTCAATCCTATACACTAACTACGGCATATCCATTGTTAATTCACAGCTGGCTAACACATGTCGTTACTTGTTCTTGAATGAAGAAAAGTCTTGTGCTGACTTAAGATTTGAGCGATAGTTGTTAGTATGAGATTAGGCACTACCTTTATGCATACTAAGCTCCTCAAGGAGCGTTTCTAACCTTCAGTTTTTTAGTCATACATTTTTTTTGAGTTTTAAAAATGTATTGCTTTAAAATATGTCAAACAGTTTGGGACCATCAGTGGGTATAAGATAATATTAATCAAAATTCTAGTAACACTGACCCCTTAAGTAATTTCAATATGCTCAAATTCTGTATTTTCTGTAGCAGCCCCTAATTAGGATATTTTAACTGAGTAAACGGGAATAGGTACAAAAAATTAGGCTTTCAAAACATCACCCAATAAAGCTATCCCTGAATAGCCAACTTACCCTGTAATAACATTGCAAAACTCATTCCATAGCTCTTAATTATAATTATGATGCAGAGGAAATATGAATGTGCTTCGAAAAATTAAGATTTCACAAATCCACGTTTTCATCATTCAAAACTACCCCCGAATAGACTAAAAATTGACATTTATAATGAGATATTTAATTTATCTGCTTTACAATCAAATGAAAAATAAACTAGAAATATCTCCATAGTCTCACATTTATACCTATTGAAACCATCGTCTAAAAATAAACAATATAATAATATAAATATAAATATAAAAATAAGAGCAAGTTTTATTGAATTTGTCTCTTGGTTATATATTTTCTGGATATATCCTGTATGATATTATAATTAAAAAATGACATATAAGTTACATATTGCTTACTAATGAGTATGTGGGTAGGGGAGTCTTCTGTTTGACTCGTTGCCACTTCGGAAAAATGACTCCTTAAACAATCAACTGATCATAATTCAAACTGAAAAAAATCCATAGATTTCGAATATCATCTGCTTGTTGTTTTCATATATTTTACAATCACATAGGATGAAGGAGTAAGAATATACTTCTACTGGAGTTCCTTATTAGCAACTTAATTCTTTAGTTTTTCATTTCAATTTCATTTTTATAGCTTAGAACAATATAAAATAATTCAAGATTTTAACATTTTTCAACTCTTAGGCCCATATTTTAAGAAATATAGATACATTTTATAACCATTAGAAAGATATTTCATTCAAAGCTTACGTCATAAACAGTTTCTTAGTTTTCGTTTCTTTTAACATTTGCTAAGTTTCTTCATTAAATCTTTGAGGTAATGTATTCTTTGAGGTCTTTGTATTCTATATCATATGTACTAAATACTTTCTAGTTATATTGTGTTTCAACGAATTTCCATATTTTAATTTCGTAGGGTTTATCCTTTCTTAATGCCTGTTAATGATTGGCTCTTAATACATTAATATGCTTTTTTTCTGGTTTAATTGTGATCCAATTCTTTGCTTATAAATATAAAAATTTTGAAAGGTTAATCATTTTCTTCTCACATAAAATTCTAATGTTGTACAACCATCTTACAAGTCTGTATTCTTGTACACAAACAATCCCTAACTATCTCTCCTATCAAACTGTGTGTCATATGTTTTGTAAATCTAAGGGTAAGAATTCTTCTTCAAATTCAATTTTAAAGTCTTCTAATTGAACTAAAACACTCTTACCGTACCTGCTTTTTCTTTCCGTCTTCATAACCTCGTATTCTGCATCTAAATCTAGATCTCTCAAACTGATAACTTGCTTTTGTCTAATATTTCCAGTCTTGTTTAAAAAGTCATTATGTCTTGCAGGGTTTATTATACAGACGATTTTTAAAATCGGTTTTCAACATTGAGAGAAGTACAAAGATGTCTGTGATTCAGATCCCCATAGCAACTACCAGGGAGGAGTAAATCGCTCCTCTCTGCAAGTATTTTTAGATATAAGAATCATAAAATCTTAACTTCTAAAATTTAAAATTTAAAACACAATTACATTTTCTGAATTAACTTTTTCTTTTTGTACATTATATTCAAAGTTCCTCTATTCAATCATAACAAGATAACAAATAGTTCAATCTGGAACATTTTCTTCAAAGTTACCTAGTTAGTTTTACTTTTGTACAATCAGTGTGGTATTCGATTTATGCTTACTTGTAATAATTGCAATCTTTGATATATCTTCTAAGAACGCTTTCGGGTAATAAGACATTTCAGTGTTGTCAATTGTGCATCTTTTGTATACGCTATACATTTCCTCAGTTTTCATATGCTTATGTTTACTAAAATTAAATTTAGAGACCCAGGGGAACATTTCTTGCGTTCATTCTTAAACTGAATATTAACATCCTTACAATGATCGAAATAGCTTCAATTTTATTCTTGATTTTGATTTCTAACTGTTTGGAAAAAGTGATTACAAAATTAGGCGTATCAAATTCATTCCAGTTAAATTGTGTAGTTAGTTCAAACTAAAAATATTTGTCTGTAACTGCGTTCTGTAAAATTGATATGTTTTAAAGGAAATGGGAATCTTAAGTCTTTTAAAATGTTAGAACTTACTAAGTCATCATTATTAGTATCATAATTGGCAACAGCTATTCTCAACTCCATGTTTGTAATCTTAACATTAACTGGTTGTGGTTCGTCATTCTCACATGTTACATTTTTTTCGAAATAGCAAATGCATTATGATCAGAAACACTTCCCTTAAACGTGTATTTTAAACTTGCTTCCATTTTATATCTTTAAAATCTGAACGAAACCTTTAGTCTTAGTGATAGGAAAAATAGCAAAAGTACTTTTTAATCTGTTATTCTTCAAGTAATTCCTTCCAAGCCAGATTTATCGTGATGATTTGCTTCTGGATTTGGAATTATGCATGTATTTACAGCCGTAGAAGTTAAACTAGAATAATATAAAATATCTAATATTTGTCTATGCTTACTAACTTGTATTTGAGAACACAAATGTAGAAAGAAATTATTAATTTTTCCAATATTCTGCCCATTAGTATATTCTCCATCAGCGTTTCTAACTCTAATTTCAAAAGCTACATTCACGTCATCATAAGCTTCCATAAAACCTTTTCTACATCAATATCAAACTAAATAGATCTATATGGTTTATATAAATTTTGGATTGGTTTGTGATTAGGTTTATAGGTTTGTACTTCATATTATTGTATCTTATTCACATTAGTTTTGAAGAAAAAACTTTCTTTTACAGATTATCTCATGCAATGAATAAATTAACCTAAACTTAAGTATACTTTCTCTAAATAATGATTTCGGAAAAGCTATGTCCATAGATTATCTTGTTAAAATGGTGTATTCGGTGAGTACTATATTCTACATTACTATGGTCTAGATATTTGTAACAGCTTTTGCTCGATTGCCTCCGTAGGAATCAAACACATACCTTCTATTTCCTTCATTTCAATCACAAATCCTATCCGTCCTATACTTTTAGAGAAATAAAAATTAAAAATTCCACACTCTCTAACTTTAGGCTGTTTAGATAATTTATTAGCCATAAAACCATCTCTAAAGTTTCTAATCTTTAACTTCTTCACCTATCTCTCTAAGTCAAAGTTGTTTACCGGTTTAAGTTGTTTGAATTTCTACCTTTACTTCGCTTTGTTTACATTGTCAAGTTATGTGTTTTTGTTATTCTAGTTCTTCTTTATACTATCTCACATCATTTACAGCTTAACAATTATATCAACTTTTCCAGCAGAAGAACTTAAAGCACACGTCAGGGTTACAATTTTAGGAATATAAATATAAATCCTCTATAGTGAACCATATCGGTAGTCCCAATTGATTCGTTTATTTTCTTAATTTGAGGTATAGAAGTAGAAAAAATACTTTTCCCTACCTTAGTTTGATTTACTTCTTTTTAAGTTTGTTATAATGTGGTCAATACTTAATTGTGCAATTTCTTTGTTAGAAATTGTAAATGTAAACCTACTCATTTCATATTATGTTTATAAAAAAATTTAGTGATGTTAAAATCTGGTTTAAATGCGAAGGAGAATGTTCTAACGCACAATAAAAACTATATATTTTTATCAATCAATCTGGTTTATACTCTCTAATTATGAAGTCGGAAAAAAGTACTCCTACACTAAAAAATACTGGTGAATACAAACTAAACAACCCAAACGTGATTTTAGAACTTGTTACTAATTTCCAGAAGGAATAAAATTTAAAGATAAAAGATATAGAGAAAGACCGACAGCTAAAAACCCTTGCACCAGAACAACTCAGGCCACCCCGCATGGTCGGTCTAACACAATGAAAAAATAATAATATTTTTTAATGAATCCAAAGAATTGGAACGATCGGGTGCCTTAAAATGATGAATTGTCTAAACTTTGTCCTCTTTTTTCTACATACATCTGGTGATCAATCCTACTTCGGGTCATCCCTCTTCTCATCACATTATATTACCAAACGTCTTGTTCTCTAATCGTTTACCAAACGTCTTGTTCTCAAACTGCTTGTTCTCTAATCATTTACAAAAAATATTCCTACCGTTAAAACAATGTAATCGCATTGAAATAACCGTTAGACTTGTCGATAATCAATTTGAAATTGCCAAAAAAATGCAAATCAATAATTATCTTTTAATCTGCTCATAAGTCCGTGATATTCTTTTATGGAAAACAATTCATAAAAACTAAACTACAGACGTATTTATAAAGGTAAGCAAAATCTTAAATTTATGTTCTTCGCTACAGCAGTTTCTAAAGCTCGTACTTTTTCAGTTATTAGTGGTGTATCTTTAGCAAAACTCTTTCCCATTCTATATTATTTTAATTTTTTTAATCAGCAATATGTATTGAGCTGGTATCTCTATGATCTCTAAAAATATCATGTTCTTTGCAGGCCTCATGTAATGGGTTACTTGCTTACATCCTCTTTGTAATCTTTGTTGTAGCATCGTGTAAGGCTCGCAAAAGTTGTAACTAGGTATATGGGCTTTGGAAATCCTTTCAAATTTAAAATTCGATTCATCAATCCTTTACCATATTTTTCTTCAGTCCAGAAACTTGGTGGTAAAGTGTTCAAAATCTTTATCAAATGACCTATAGCTTTTGAATCCTTTGGAATAAATTGTGAGAGTTTTGAGTTAATCATATCCACTATACCCACCTTCTCATTGTAAAAGTTATTATTGCGACCTTTTCCACCTCTAACAATCAATCGATCTATCAATTTTCTTAAGTCACTTACCCATACATTAAGTTAGGTTTAGCAGTTATATGTTTTTATTCCCTCCCTAGATTTTGTGTTTTCTTTCTTGGCGATGTTGACGAAAGACAAGATTTAGTATACACATCCCAAATAGGTTTGAAGATTTCATTCTATTTTTCATTGTCACTAGATTTTTGTCCAACTTTTTTGTTCACTCATTTGAAATATGGCATTTGCATCAAATAATATTTGTCCATATTCACATAAAACATCGTTGTAAAATATCTTCAAAGAGTAAGACCAAAATGGGTTGTTACTAAAGGATTTATTCCTTCTACTTTATTTTAAATTTATTTTCTTTTTCATATTTGTTCTATCTCATTCGTTACAGATTAATCATCCACTCTTATAGAATTGCCATATCTTCGCAGTGTTTCAAATTAGTCCGAATCTACTGGACTGCCGAATCGCGGTATAACAGGAACTATTCCGTAATCATATTTTAAATTTAGTCTTTTACTTTCCATATATTTATCCTAAACATTCAATTGCATTCATAACAATCTAACCTTGTTTATATTTTTCATACATATTAGGATTAGCTTACTTTATTTGTTTAAACATTTTAACTATTTCTCTCCTTTATTTTATAAACATATTAAAAAAGGCAACATCTATTTTATTATGTAAATTAAATAAAAATGTAACTTAACAACATAACTTAAGGTAGCATAACAAAATACGTAACAGAATACGTAACGTTCATCTAAGATTATACCTTTAAAAATTCCTTAACTTTATTTCTATACTTGCCACTGTTAGGTTTTCTTGTCATATCGATAATAAAGAAACATTATTTTCCCCACAAAATCCATTACATAACGATTGCAATTTTGCAAATAACATGTCAGACCAAACAAATTTATAACACACATGCTTTAAATTTACATTGTCCTGCCTAAAGATACAGAGAGATTTAAGGTTATCTCTTACTAGTTCTTTCGATATTTTAGAGTAGGTATGTTCAAGATAAAAACAAATGAAACCTTTATGCCTACCGAGACTAAACTGTTCTCTTTAATTGTTTTATGCTTGTAAAATTCAATCATCAAACACTAGTACAGAATCATTCTCATACTCATCTAACCGTATAATATCTGTATTAGTTCCTTTCACAAAATTCATTGTATCATTAATATCTTGTTATATATATATATATATATATATATATATATATATATATATATATATATATATATATATATATCGGAGAAGTTTTATTACTTACAGGTATTTAGGCTGACTTAGACTTTTAGGACTTGACTTAGATATTTCCTATTTTAGCCAGTTAATCCAAATAAAAAGTTATAAATCATTAGTGTAGTCTTTCCACAAATACTTGGCTCTACATTAAACATCTTATGTCATCGTGTAATAACTCTCCATTCCTCTTTTTTTGGTTTGTAGCTTGGACTATTTCTTTTATGTTCTCTTAACCATAATTTATTATTCCAATTATCCATTTTGTTAATTTATTATGTAATAAAATGAGAATGATCAATTTAAAGACTTACTCTTCTATATTAAAGATGAACCTGCATTCTTCATTTGAAAAGAAAGAAAATAATTTTCAGATAGCTCTTGAATAATTTTACACAACATACTCAGCTACAAACATTACAGATAACAGTAATACATTATCAGTTTAGTTTGATAGTAGTGATCCATTGCGAATCACAGTTCCACCAGGTCAATACAATTTAAAATTATTAGAGCAATATATTAAACCACAAATTCAAGTAGATTATACCGATTATGGAAATACTCTTAAAATCATCAAAGACAGAACGAGAAATACAGTTAAAATATAAAGCAAAATATTTCCTTTAATTTTGGTTACTATTAATGCTGTGTTAGATTTTAGCGAAAAATCCCTAAATCAGAAGAATATATTGGAGATAAGCGGCCGAAGCTTCACCCTTTGACACCATATATATTCACTACAACTTAGCAGAAGGTGTGATTTTAAAAGATAGTGACAGAATACTTAATGAATTAGATTTAACTGTAACATTTAGAAGAAACACAGAATTTAGAAAACTAAATACATGTGACTCTACAGAAAAAAAGTTTTTCAATTTATACGAAAGTTTCAAAGTATCAATTTGAGATGAGAATCGTGATTTGATTGGTTGTGACGAAACCCAAATAACTATTCTTTTTCCTACATAATGAACATTCATATATTTCTTAATAGAGAAATAAATAGAGGTTGCGAATATTAGCGAGGATTAAATATATCAGATCCTATTGGATAATTTAATTAGTATATCAGATGTTGTGCCGAAAGAAGTGCTAAATAAACTTTTCAGGACAATTTATACATAGTGGGTTGATTTGGCGAGTAAAGATCTCGTTAACATGGCTAATGGTACTATCTAGCAAGATGCTATTACACTAAACCAATTTGAAAGTTCTTGTACTAAGGATGATGATAAAGAGGCTGTAAGGGATGCATTAGATAAATTAAATTTTATCATAAGTTGATTATATATTTATTAGAGTTAAGCGATTAGTTGGTTTACTAGATGCGGCTATTCATAGTGATACTGTAACATTAAGAGAAATCAATGAAAGTCGACACTAACAACCAACTACAAAATGACAGGGAAAGGTCTGAAGATGTATTAAAGTCATTATAAGATACGTACATAAAGAAATATGATATTTATACCGAGATGCTCATTACAAAACAAGATTCCTAAATTAAGAAGAGGGATAGTTTGAAGCTAATGAACTAAAAATGACAAAGATCAAATTTTCAGAATATTCATTCTATTTATCTAAACCTTGGTAAATACTTACTCAGAATGTATTTAAATAACATTCTAGTTGGCAATTTTGTTTTAGGCGTTAAAAAGAACGATATAATTGTCTCAACAAATAAAACTTGTGCTATAGAGGAAGGGTACTTATTGTTTGTTGTAATGTATAAAGAAAAGAGGCTTCGTAAAATTGTTGTTTGCTATATAATAAAAATGGATTTCTTTGCTTATGTTAAAATTCAGTCAGAGATAAATAATACTACTATTGAAAAAATATTGAAAGGTTTGAAGAAGATGATAATTAAGCTGAAAGAGACTATAAAATTTCCTAGTCCATTAATAAGGAAAAAAAGGCAAAAATCCATTATATTTAAAATACATAACTATCTAATTATTACAAATTTCTTTATAATGGCAAAATAATAGAGATGGTTCTAGGCCTATATACATATTGTATAGACATTTTGAATGGAATTGTAATTGTAAATTTTCCGTTAAGTTTTTACATGAGTTAACTCTCTTTTGCCGAAATTTTTCTGTTCTTAGATTTAGTTAAAACTTCATTATTTTGGTCCTTATAGTGAAGAAAGATCCACCGTATAGTTCTTTGAAACTTAATGTTGATGGCCTTGAAAATAATTCACGTTCCATTATTTAAACAGCAGGCACGAAAGGGTGTGTTTCGATATGAAGAAGTTTTTACATTATTGGAAAACCAGGCTAAATTGGGTGTCTTGCTCTTGAAATAGTACACGTTATTAAATATCTCATAATCTTATATTTAGTTTCTATATGAAATACAAATATTATTGAAGGAACATGTTCACTTGATAGAAACGTGGCTGGCAAATCTATATTATTTTCATATATAAAAATTTCATATGCTAATTAGAGATTGTATGGTAACTTTAAAATGTATTTTGCAAGTTGTAATATAATGCATAAGCATGTATATCCTTGTTCACTACACTTCACTGCTCCAGTTTCGTTCCAAGGTACATCCTGAAACAATCTTGGTGAAATCATACCTTGCACTTTCCACTCATTTTCGTAGTGCTCTTTTTTTCATTGCAAATAGTCTTTCTTTTACTGCTAACAGTAATCAATGTTATTCAGAATCAAATATGAATTATTTAGGTGTTCTTGCAAGAAGTTCCTTTGATGACTTCTGTTTTCTACTAACCGCAGTTAGATTTAAGCATTTCCGTAGGAATGTAACAATTATTTCCCTACGAAAGTGCTGGTGGTCATAATTTTCGTCTTTGTTCTTTCCAGCCTTTCTATATAATTGCCAAACATTGTGGAGAGCTGTGTCTAGAAAGCAAATATTGGCCACCACCACAACCACTTCTTATACCTCACTGATATTGTTTACAGATTAAGGTTGCATTTTATTCAATCTACTCCTCTATATATTTATATATAGCTGTACTACTAGCACTTTCTTTCTTTGGCAACACAGTCTTCATTTGTGCTGTCTTCAGCACTATTAGCACCATTTTCACAAGGAGTATTTCCATATTAGTTTCAGTAAAATCATCAACTTCCTCCAAGGAAGCCAAGGTCAATTGTACAGTTAACACTTTGTCAATGAATGAGCAAAAATATTAGAAGAAACATTCAAAATTGGAACAAACATTATTATTCCGATTACTGTATATCACTTATTCGACAATGAGGTCGATAACTGGACCACTATTAATGTATTTTCGTAAGTGGAACACCAAAAGTGTTACTAAATATCATTTATCATACCGAAATATTTCTAAACCAAACTAATGTAACTTCGTCTAAAAGTTATAATAAGTGTTGTTGGTTAGTTATCTACACAGTCCTATTTATTCGCATGCAGGTTTCTGTTGCAAAATATTTACAAGGGCGCATGTACATATTATTCTAAACCATTGCTACTTTTATCTGATTGATATGCAAAGAAACATTGTTGAAACCTTTGAATGGAATGCAACTGTTTTGTATAGTGTAGTATATTCAATGCACAGGTTGAAATGAGAGTGATATATGCTGAGTCAATTGCGGACTTAAGGTGTGTATAAAAAGTTCTAAGGATCAATGTAAACTTGCTCATAATACAAGATGTTTCAATACAGAATACCGCTAATGCGTACCCCACTTGAACCTGGTGTTCCATTTTTGGAACATCTTAACTTATGACATCATATTATACGTTTGATTAGCACGAATTTTCAACCCAATATTTTGTGATATTCAGCAACTTCTTATTATGTATATATTAATAGCAACATGAGTTCTGAATGTGAACATAAAAATTATACCCATCTTTTCCTTTCAATGGCGAAGCAGAAATAAATACTGAAACATATGCAATAAAAATTTCTCCTCTCAGCACAAACCTTGCTGTCTAGCTAAGTCTACTATTTTATTGACATCTATTTCAAAAATTAAAATAAAAACAATAAGGATTTACAGTGTCTAAACCGATTTACTTGAGCAAAAATGAACACTGCTTTTTTTTTTGTTCCATTATTGGAACTCTGGGAAAACCGGGTTAACAATTCAACCAATTGAAAATTCTAATTAGAAACATGATTAGTTGTTACTCGTTATTATGCGTGTAGAAAAAGAAAATGGACATGAACCAAGTGACGATGCTGCTGCTGATGATGAAAATGTTAGTAGTATAATATTAGGTGGTGACAGTTATTAATTTTCTATACAATAAATAATGTTGATTTATAAGTGTTAAGCGTAAAAAAACTGATACCGGATCTATAACATTTGAAACAGCAGAAAATGGTAGAATGTATTTGCAAGGTAAATGTGTAATATGTAATGCCAATAAAGCCCAATCCATAAAACAAGAGTGACTATAAGGAAGTGGTATAGGAGAAGAAATTATAGACGAAATACATAAACCAGCAAGAAAAACCTTTGAAAGATTGAATGCTGTTGTAAACGTATTGCTGATTTACGGCAGCCTGTTGTTGTAGAAATGAATAGTGGTGTATAAAAAGGAATTTCAAAACTAAATAAAAGGCATAAATATTTACTAACGATCATTGATGTGTTTTCGATATATATATTCGCTGGTGGTGTAAAACATAAGACCGGAGTAAATCTTGCAAAAGTCTTCGAATCAGTATTAAAAATTGACCTAAGAAGTTACAAACTGGTCAGGGTAAAGCATTTTACAATAAGGAATTTAAAGAGTTGATGAAGGATTACTCAACTTTTAGTGGTAAGGAAGCTTTTATCGTAGAAGCTTTAACAGTAGTATTAAGCAAAGTTTTATTACTCAAGTCAATTCCAAATTGATTAATATCTTAAAAGCATTGGTTGAAGAATATAATAACAAAATGCAGGGAACAATTTGCATGAAACCGTAGAAGGCAACAAAAATGATCAAAAGGAAAGACATACAAGAAAGAATATAAGCATGTTAAACCAAAGTATATGATGATGATTATGATCGTATAAAAATCGAAAGTTTTGTTTGGGAACGATATACAACAAATTTGTTAACAGATGCATTTTGCTTTGGCGAAGTTATTCCTTTTAATCCGTCAACATACAGAATTAAAGTTTTAAATAACGAGGAGGTTAAAGGAAGATTTTAAGAGCAAGAATTATTAAAAAACTAAGTACAAAGAAGAGTATTTCGTTGAGAAAGTATTAAGAAATAAAGTCGATAAAGTATATGTTAAATGCTTAGGGTTTGCAAATTCCTACAATAGTTGAATAGATAAAATTATTGTTGTAGTGTAAATGTAAAATCAGTTTTTATGAAATATAAGCCGTAAAGTAAAATTAAAAACGTGAGACTGAAAACAAGACACTGGATTGGGAGAGCTAATAAAAGACTATTTAGCTCCACGGTGAAGTTGCAACAGCGTAGCACCCTTTCAAAGAGAAAATGGTTGACTAACTATGGGGTGAGCTGTATCCTTCCCTTCTAATATATCAGGTAAAAGTTTTTAACATTTTCTATTGAACATTACAATTTAACATTTTTTTAAATTATGGGATAAGTAAAAGGATCGTCACTTACAAAAATATGCGGTAGAAGAGACCAGAAGTTCCAACCTTTGATGGGCAGGAGAGATCCATCTCCATGTTTTGTACGATGAAGACTTTTTTAAAACAACTACCTTGCTTCTCCACTGTCCCAACTAAACCCCGAAGCAAATTTACGGCAGTCTTTTATATAAATCGTGTAATTGTGGTTAAATTCCTCTTAACCTATTTTTGTTGTAACCTACTCACCTACAGAAATCACGTAGCATAAAACAATTTTTAAAATTTTTACTATTAGGTGGAGACTTCTGGTCTCTTCTAATTCAATAAGCATAAAAAAATAAATTAATCTCTAGTTTTTCCACCTGTATGAATAATATTTAAAATATATCACTTTTTTTTCAACTGTGATTTTTTACCACACTACATACTATCTTTAATAACTTTCAGGTAACTCTTGACCAGTCATTCTTTCAGAAACAAATGTTCCGGGGGACTCTTAGTATTCTGGGAGAACTGCTATTACTATTCTATTTATTATTATATTATAGACGTATTTTTTTGGTCTCCTCCGGGGTCACTCTCAGAGCTCCGGGGGCAGTGCCCCCCAAAAACATGTCTGGAAGAAACAATGTTCTTGAAAATATTACGGGTAACAAAAACAACTAGTCATTAAATACACAACTCTATTATGAAAGAAAACTAGTTCCTCGACTTTAAGGTTGTAGGAGGTGGCAGATTTGTTGATTAGCTTTTTACGAAATTTAACCAAAAATGCTTGTAGAAAATAATTCTACTTTTTTTCTAAAATAAATAATGGACATGGAAGAACATCATGATTCAATGCTTGAATACTTTAAACTTATTCATAGTTAGGTTAAAGTTATAAGAGCATTATAGAAAAACTAACCCTGATAAAAGAGAAAGAAACATTATATACAGAGAGATAAACACCAGAATCAATTTGGGATAGCGAAAAACGAAAATTTAAAAAATCATGGTGAGGTAGATTCGTAAGTATATATATAGAAACGAATTAGTTCTTTTAAAATTATTTCTTACTTTAATGAGTTATTCTGATGAAAGCCGTAATCCTAATACAACACGTTAACATATAATCAATTTCAGGAGTGTACAAGTGTTACACTTGTCTTAAGAAAAAGACGAAATCAAAAAATAAAAATTTTCTGTATCATAAATAAATGATTATGACTAATTTATTTAAATATACCGCAATTAAAAATGAAAATGAAAATAAAATGTCGAAAGTGAAATCAAATCAAACGGTAAATGTAGAAAAAAGAAGGTTATAATAAAAAATCTAATTAAACATAACAGTAATTCAATTGAAAGAATACGCAAAGAGAACGGGATAAATGGTTCTTCCCGATTAAGGAATGCAGAACTAATCGATACACTTTTAAGAGAACAATCTTAAAGAATTACTATTGTATAATGTTCAAAACTAATGGCATTTACATATAACACAACATAAACAAGAAGCCACAGAGAAAAAATATAGAACTATAGAAAACTAAATATGGATCAAATTTTACAAAAAAAATAAAAAGAATAGCGATAAAATATATATTTCTCAAAAACAAACCACTACAAGAACCGACAAAATAAATATAGATATTCCCATTTAAAGAAGTGATTGAAGAAACGAAATTAGGAGAAAACCTGTACTAAAATTAGAATGAACCCACCAACAGGCGCGTATGCGCAAAAGGCGCGAAAAATGTGATCTTTCTAAAAAGTACCACTGTTTTATTAGTTCGAATGAAACATGGATTCTTTCTATTCCTCCGGGGATTCTTCAGTTACATATGCTAATAGTCGATGTTGTCATCCTGCTCGTCTATTGGTGTTTATCACCTGTTATTGGAGGGAAGCGAATTGTATCGCAAAAATGCGCAACGCGGCCACTAGTGCTATGCTGTTTTTTCGTGTGAGATAAATGCATCTTTATGCCTGCAGAAAAAAATTACAGAGGATCGATGTGTGACGGGTTCTTAAAGTACTGTCAGATGATGTCGTAGAACAAGAATTTGATGGTTACAGTGACCTAAGCGTTGAAAACATAGAAATAAATCAATAGCACAGTCATTCAAAACAAGAAATGTCTCATACTGAATATACATTTTCCTTCTGCCGAGAAACTAAATTCTACAACAATGAAGCGTAGTACGTGCTCTCCAATCACGTACACAAATACTCATCAATGACAATTGTTTGCGTTGAATGCAATGCAATTGCTTTGAATGCGCATAAATATCGGACATTCAAGAGAGCACAAGTCATAATCTGAGAGGCGTGTGTCATAAGCTACGATCACTGGCGGAACTTGGAGGTAGAAACTGGCGGGCCGACCGAAACCCAGACTATGGTAGGTATATCATGAGTTTGCTGTAAACTTTCAAAGTATATAAATAATATATTATATTATTTTTGTCGAGCAAGCACTGAGGTGTAGCCCCCCGGCTCCGGACCAGATCCCCTTATTCTTTATAATGTCTTCTAGAAAGGAACGAAGTAGTGTATATTGAGTCAGGTGTCACTTTTTCATATTATAATACGTAAATTGAAAATTCAGTGAAAATATAAGTTTGTTTTGTAAATCGTGGCTCAATTCAAAACATAACATTCTATCGAGAACTTCTCATATTTTGTGTTCTAATTTTGAATGTCATATGTAATTTTAATGTATTAATATTGTGAGGATACAAATAATTGAAACGTACATGGAAAACATATTTTTCTGTTTAAGTTAATTGCTCGTAATGTCAGTATTACTCCATTACGCACAAAGTAGTCAACGCGCCCGCTGGTGTTATGGTTAAAAGAAGCATCAGTTAAGAATATATTATAAACATTTAAAATAAAAGTAAAAAAGTTGCAGGATACACAGACCCTACTAAATCCTTATGCAATTTGTAGTTTTGTTAAAAATAAAATCAACGATTGCTTTAAACTCTTTAATGCTTTAAAATTAATATGTCATTTATTTGTAAATTTAAAAAATAAAATATAATAGAAGAGCATAATGTTAAGATAACTAATGAAGTAATCCTTGAGTTTCCTGACTGGAACGAAGATTTAGACTACAAACGGAAGAATCTCAAGGAAAAGGAACTGGATGGATGTTGCATGCTATAGAATTTTTAAACCTAACCATTAATAAATATGTTGCAATGAGGGTATAATCTTACGTAGAGCTAACAAATGTAATTGAGAAAAGAAGCGCATGCCTTAATATAAAAAAACAACGATCAAAAGTATGCCTCATGAACCCCATTATATGCTACTAATAAAGATGGACAAAGAGTTACTAAATATAAAAGACAGGAAAATGGGTTTAAAGAAGTTTTCAAAGATATTCAGTTTCCACTTCAAATTACTGATATAGGTTAGGTTCAAAATAAAACAAGTATCTCTATTAGTGGGTTTAGTTTTGATAAGAACGTTTCAATTTTCCAGCTGAGAATTACAAAAGAAAGAGAAACATATTCGTCTGTTGTATTTTAAACGTGGAAAGAAAACTAATTATTGTTGGCTTAAAGACTCATGGATACTTGTAAGGAAACAAATATCCAAACATGAATTTAAAATATTCTTTTGTGTAGAATGTGTGATAAAGCATTTTCAATCAGAATCACTATTAAAAGAACATGGACAGTATTGTGGATTATATGCTGCAGCTAAAGTAACGTTGCCAGAAAATGGAATCAAATTCTTGAGTTTATTTATCGTCAACGTTCAGTACCAATACAATTTACAATAATCGCAGACTTGTAGCCATTACTAAAAGAAATTATTACATGTCAACATAATCCTGAAAGATCTTGTTCGAACGGTTATAAGGAACATCAGCCCGACAGTTCCACATATTATGTTAAGGGTCATACAAAACTAACCTTGTTGATTACTTATGAGATAATTTAGCACATGTATTTGTAAACAAATTTAAACGAAGTGATTAAAATAGCAAAACTTTAGGGCTCATATAGGCCTATTAATCAATTGAGAGAACAAAACAAAGTATATATAAACTTGCTGAAATTATCATATCTGTGAAAGAACGTTTGCAGAAATTCCTCTCTTATTACAAAAGACGAAGAGAAGTTTAACTATTTTTCAAATATTTTAATCAGTAATTTACAAAAAATAGGGAGGAGAAGAATATTTAGAAGAAGAGATGTATATAGAAAAAGATAGATAAAGACGAGACTAATAAAGACGAGAATGATGTAGAGGAACTATTGATAGAAGTAAAACAGAAAAGGAAAACTTAACAGGTTCGCTTCATAAATATAGAAAAGAATTTAAAAAACCTTACACAATATGAAATCGTGTGAAATGAAAGTTGCTGATCATGATCACTTAACAGGTCAATTTAGAGGTGCAGCTCGCTCTTATTGTAATTCAAGATATACGAACCCACGATTTATTCCAGTATTCATTCATAATCCATCTGCGTATGATATGCACTTATTTATAAAGAGCTTAGGAGGTGAAAACACAGAAGAAAAGTATATATCATTCTCAGGGAGAGAAAAATATAAAGATGAAGAAAATAAAGAAAAGGCTATTCAATTTGCTTCAGAAAACTATATACCTAGGTAAATATTAAGAAACTTTCGAAAATATTAAGAACACTTTAGGATAAGAAGAATTATATAGTTTATTGCCAGAATCTGAAATTATATGTACCACAAATGAAAATTAATATGATATTAGCATTTAAACAGACAGTGTGGTTAAAGAAATATATAGATTTAAATACAGAAATTCGATCACAAGCAAAAATGAGGATGTCACGAATTTCTACAAGGTTGCAAATAATGCTGTTTTCGGTAAAAGTATGGAAAATATAAGAAAGAGGTTACTTATAAGATTTGAACATTATGAAAGCATAGTGCAGAAATTAATTTCAAAATGAACCTTTAAAGACAGAACAATATATTTTCAAAATCTATCTGCTCTTCATATGTATAAAACTTAAATCCCCTTTAACAAACCTATCTATGTTTAAATGTCAGTTTCAGGTATATCGAAAATTTGCTTGTATGATTTCTATTACAACGTGTTAAAAAGATATGACGTTAAAGTGAAATTACTAATGAGTTATATTGATTCTGTTATAGCGCATTCAGAAACAGATAATCTGTATGAAAGGTATGTATGAGCTTTTAGATACATCTGATTATAAAGAAAACAATGATATGGCTTGAAGCAAGTTAAAAAGAGGTATTAAAAAATAAAACACGAGCTTAAGAGCGTTCTAATAGAAAAGGGCGTTGTCCTTTAATAAAAAAATGCTATTAAGGAAAGAGAAGTTGGGTGATGATATAAGAAAAGCAAAAGAAATAAAAAAGAAAATTGTAAAATTAAGAAAATATGTTTCAATGATTATGATGGTTGTGCTTTAGAAAGTAAAGAACTATACAAATACGGAATACAAAGCGAAGCAAAAAGCATAATATGTATTCATTAGAAGAAAACAAATTAGCCTTGAACTCCCACGATTATAAAACATATATTAGAAGATAGAATACATATTCTAACTTGGGGGTATTATGAAATAGGTATAAATAAAGAAGCTTTTATACCAAAGTTGAAAGAATTCGAAGCTGAATATAACAGACAAAGAAATTTAAAAGTTATACAGAGAATAGAATTAGGTTAAAGTTTAGATTTAAGTAACTTTAGATCTAAGGCTTTTTAAAGCTACGTCCACAAAAAACTGCATATTATAAGTCTTTATCTAAATGGATTCCTATTTATTTACTGCGAATGAACACTCTTTACTCGACATTCTAAAAACCTTTTTATATAAACCTTCCACTTGTTATCATTAATATGATTGATAAAGATGTTATACTTCTTAAAACCAAAAGAGTGGTCTAAATTCTTAGTGTAAAGCATTATTCTACAGCTCGTATATTTTATGAAGATGATATTTTGCCCTTTCTTCAAGCTGATTTCTTCTGTTCTTATAGTCGATATAAAGTTTTTTTAAAATATTGATTTGATGTAAATTAGTTCATTCTGAAAGTCTGTATATTCCTCTTCGGATAATTGTTCATGATCTATAACAATATAGGCAAAATCACATATTTTGTATTTCATTATTTCGTTATCTCACTTTATTGCGACATTCTTTACACTCGTCTCGTCTTGTTTTCCCATTTCGAACAAATTCTTGGTATTGTTTTAATTCTACACAAATTATACACTTCTTTATGACTTATTAAATGTAAAATATTCGAAACAGTTTTTTTAAAAATTTTTGTTATAAACCAATTTCTCAAAATAGAATGTATATATTGTGATGTATGCAACGTGGGACAGTTGTAACCAGATTTAGTGAGCTTTTTGTAACCTGATTTCTGGGAATTAAGGGTCAGCAATTTCTGTAAATTCCAAGATGGATGTGAGAATTCGGGATGTTTTAATTTCTGAGAAGGTAGAAGTTTGATAGTGCAAATAAGAAAATGTGAGGTTTTATATTGGAAAAGCGTGGTGGCCAAAATAACGTTAAAATCTACGTCTATATAACAACTCTTGCCAATAGGTGAAATTTGACGGTGACGACATTGGTTGCGTTTAATTTGGCAGCACTGATTTACTAAAGATTTGGAAAAATGGAAGGTCACATGGGTTTGAACGATGAGAAAGAGTAGCTGGTGAACACATCATCATTTTTAGCAAAATTTCAAGCTAGCAAAGTCTAATATGGTTTTGAACACTATAATGACTTCACTCTTTTATCAATTAGTATTAAACGAAACAACAAAGTGCTCTTTTTGCCATGAATGCATTATATACAAACAAAAATATCCAGATACAAAGAAGGAAGAAATAACTCTATCTACAACAATAAGAAGGGAGGCGTCGACTATTAATGCGACAGATATGATATGTACACAACAAGCAGGGAAGACAATCATTGGCAAATGCGTATCTTTTCGAAATATTTGACACTTCCGCTTTCAATGTAGATGCGATCTTTGATGCCAACGTTTCTCCTCCGAATACATAAACGCTGACAAACAGAGGATCGTAATTTCTAAAATAGTTGTGCACAAGATATATAGCCTGATATGATAAACAAAGATTGACCGAGCAACAATCACTTTCATCAGCGAAAATGATCATTCAAAGTGGTGATAGAGCCGATATAAATGCATCTAAAGATCAAACAGGGTGTGAAAAGAAACCTGAGTTATTTGTGTCCAAGGGGATTTTAAATTTAAACTCGATGTATCACATACATACCCCCTGTTGCGTTGATCGTTGTAATGAACTGACAACTTGTCGTAAGTGAACGACTAAACAGTAAACAATGTTCGCTTTGCAAATAGAAAAGAATTTGATGGTAACTGAGAAAAATATATCTGGTTAAAATATGGATATCGTAGGAACTACAAAGTTGAACTTGCAATCTTTAAAGTATCAGTAAAGGGATTCTAAATTGATTTAAGGATCTAATAAAAAATAAAGAGTTTGTAATTAGTATATACAATTAGAAATGCTTTCTCCGATACACTTACAGATATATAATTTAGATGGGATCCTAGGACAGATCATGTTAATTCCTGTGTAATAAATTTCTAAGCAGTACACAAGGATTAATGAGACTAAACTGATGTAGTGATAAGAAGATAAAAAAATACTAACAAAAGCAAGATTGCAGATTCCACTCGATATTAACAGAATCAATAAAATGAATAAATCACTTTTAATGTAAAAAAAAGTCGATCAAAAGCTACACAGCCACATAATTCTGTGTCCATGGTATGTGCAGTATGTTTTTGGCAAATCAAACTGAGTCCTTTCAGCGGTGATGATTATCCGTTGCTATATGAAAGATTTATTAGATAGAAATAATTCAGACAACGAACAGAAAAACAACTAAAAGCTCATCAGTAGACACTGTATGTTTCACGATTACAATACAGAACGTGCCAATCCCAGTTTCCCCATCTCAGTTTAAAGCCTCAGAAAGCCAAGTAGCAGAGAAGCTTTCTATTCTATGTTTTGAAAAGAGAGACAGCTAAAACCAGGAATACTATTTCTATTGTCTCAGTAGATCGAGCCAATACCAAAGGAAGAAACATGCCCTACAGCCATGGATTCGGTTAACAGCAATATTAAAGAATCTGGTTCTCCTATGGTGCATTAACCGGGATTGATACTTTGAACTTTTTGAACCAATGATCTGTGGTTGCTAAGAACACCGATATTTTTTGAGTAACAATCATCAAACATACAGGTGAAAATCCCAATTGAATATGTATTAGGAGATTTCACAGGAGAGAGACCTGCAAGATTCAGTCCCAAAATTAACTATAAAGCAACTTACATTTTGTTTATAATTAACTTTTCCAGTTTTTAGATTAAAAGGTTGTGTAAACAGAAAGGAACATATAACGCAACTCTGGTAAAACAGTAATGGACTAAACCAGGGCTGGATTGACCCATCTATTAGCACGGGATAGAAAAAAAGTATGTGGTCCCTGCTAACTTGTCCTAGTACATTTATGTAAAAGTATAGCAGAAAGTTAAAGGAAAGTACTTCATATTTTACTTCATATTTTATTTTATGATGATGATTGCATCATTTTCGATAGCCAGTTGAGATTTTGATACTAGTGGAGGTCCCTGTTCACCCGAAACCTCCTAGGTAATTTACAGCTTCATTAAACATCCTTAACCCTACCCTAGACCAAATCAAAATTCCCGTAATTTACAATTAAGCAGTTTAATCCACTATGAAAGGTATTAGCACAGGTCAAATCTTATATATTGTTAACCCATGATGCTTAAGAACCTCTATCCCCTAAAATACTTTTCCCTTATCGCACATTTTATAGAAAACCTTTTAGACGCAGACGTTCCCATTTGAGAACATCGTGCACTTTCGATTGTATAGCTATAATAATGAAAGATAGTTGCATTCTTTGACACGTTTCTTTCAGACTAAACGTGATGTTTTGGAAAAATTACCGCTTCGAAAATAATTATAATAGTCGAATAAAAATTCTAAACTTCTGTTTCATATTAATTTTCTACAAGAGTGCTCAGGCTGATTTGTAATTTCCTTTTCCAAAAACCAAATTCAATGTCAGTAGCGTTTCTGTTTGGTTTAAAGTCCAATCTTTTGTTTCGATGCAAATCCACACAAAATAACTAACTTAAATGGGCAAGAGATCGAAATTTTACGATGTTCCCATTTATGAACATTGGTTTGATTTATTAAGATTTTATTTGTGCAATATTGAGGAAAGCAAAAAACATTGCTTGGAAACAATGTGGACTGTCAACACTAACAAGAAGAAAGTAAACTTTGGTAAGTGAACTTCGGGGCCATTTTCCGTAAATATACTGATATCACTAGTTGTATTATGGTTACGACAGTCAACGGTGTCGCTTTCTCTCTAAATTTGGGGTTTCTCATTCATCAAAAATATATACAACAATACATATAACAATAAAAAATGCATACAAAAAATATATTTTCATAAAAATACGTGAGGCCTTCATAAGCTTGGGGGGACAGACTCCGGCCCCCATGATCGGCGCCCTTGACGAGAGTCGTTGTGTAATAAATGTTCTTGAGACATCGTGTCAACATCTGTTGACAGTGTACGATTTACAAAAGAGTTGAGGGATGAAATCCCCTTTGCTAATACTGGATGTTGCTATAACCAAAGCAGATTCCCCCCATTCCCCTCATTCCCCTCATTCCCCTAGTTAACATGGAACATCAAAAGAATTTTCAATTGATTTAACATTTCTATTAACTTATTCATTATATACATATGGTGAATTAATATTTTACTTATAGTTACAAATGCCTACTTTATAGGTTGAAGCAAAAAAAAATGTTTGACTCGAACGAGAACCGGACCCTTTGAACTTGAGTCGCTAATTCTTCTCACTCTGCCACGCAGTTATTTGATAAGGTTGCGCGTCGTACGATATATGCGTCGAGTAGGAAACTTTAAGACGGATTTTCTTCGTAATTTTTGCCCATTGCTCTCTCCCAGTTTGTAATATTAACTCTTTAAATGTGCACTACCACCTCGAAAAAAATGGCTCCGAAGTTCAGTTACCAAAGTCTGCCTTCGCCTTTTAAATAGAACTAAACCGTGGTTTGCAATGCAAGGTGTTTGAGGTGGTGAATCATTATTTAGATTTTTGAATTTCCTACGTGCATTTCAAACACATTACTATTAAACGATATTTAACATGAGTATTTCGAGGTGCTTTTAGACACTGTATTTTCAGACATATCTGATGCTGAAGTGTGTATTCGTCCCCCTGATGAGAATGCTGATCCAACGGACGAAGAGCATATAGCCCATGCAGACTTGATTACAATGAGCTGAATGATATTTGCAGTGAACTAGAAATTATAACCAGTAACTGTAAATCAGAATTAGATTGTGCTACCATTGACAAAACTCCGAACGCAAACTGAGCGTTTGACTGCCAGTTCACAGGTCAAAAATGAAAATTTACGTAGATTAAAGAAAAGCATTACGTTCAATTTACTGCTGGAGACGGAACCAATTGTGCCTTTGTGTGAAAACATATTAAAATAGTACGTTGAACAGTATTGGGTTCTTCAGAAAAAAATCTTTTGTAGAGTGAAAACATTTGACAGCCAAGGCCCACAATATGCCTTGCAGAAATGACATTTTTTGAAAGTAAGTACTGAAGACATTTCCCAGTTTTGTGGGTTGTTACTTTCGAGTAGATATCACAGCGTCCTTAAAGAAGATATTTATTAGAGTACTGCAGAAGACACGTCTGTTCCCATTATGACCAAAAATATGTCTCGTGGCAGTTTCCGACAGATAAAACAGTTTTCCCGTGTGCTGGATGATGCTAAATGAAACCTGAAGATAAACTAGCCAAGCTTTCACCTATTTGCGATGAACTTTAAAAAATATGTCAGCTTGGTGTATTTCATAAGATGTTAAGTACTGATTAATCAATGGTTCTCTATTATGGCTATCATTCTTGTAAAATTGTCAGAGGGACGAACCATTAAGGTTGGGATATAAAATTTAGATGGTATGATCAACAAATAGATATCCCTATTACTTGGAAATCTACAGCGGAAAGAAAGGTGAAGGTGAATTAAGGAAATGAAATGAGTTAGCAGTGGTGAAACATATGATAAGTGTTTTGCCAAATCCAAAGTAACATGAGGTCAATTTTTATATTTTTTTGCTTCCTAAAATCTCGTAAATGTAATGATTTTATTCAACGTGAAAGCAATAGGCACATTTAGGAACCGAACCAAAAAATGCACTTTGCCAATTTCGAAAGAGATGTCGAGAAAGGTTAGAGGCTATTTGGCTACCGCTCTGATGGGAATATGTATGTATGCAAATTGAATGACAATGCAGTTGCGGCGTTTGCTTCTAACTTTGCCACACACGGACCTGTATCTACTGCCACACGGTTCTCCAGATCTAAGCACGAAACAATTCAAATCCCGGATCTGCATTTGATTTCAAAGTACAACTCCGAGATTGGAAGTGTTGATTTTCTTGACCGATTGCTAGGTAGCTATCATCCACACTTACGAAGTAAAAAATAGCAGTGGAACTTGTTCAACAACGCACTAGATATTGCCGTAGTGGCGTCATGGATTTTACACTCAAAAATAAATAAGAAAACACAATGTGGTATGACGAATTTTCTGTTCCGGAGAGACATTGCACTGTCGTTGTTGCATAGCAAACCCGTGAATGTTAGCCCCGAGATCAGCAAACATCCTTCTCATGTAATAAGGTGGTGGTAGAAAATTACAATATAAGCACAGTTTATACCTCATTTGACTCCCAATAAAACATATTTTCAATGATTTGTAGACCATGTCGCCATTTTTATAAGGGAATTTCTAGAGGGATGTTATTGGAAATTCCCTCCAAAAAGTAGTTTATAAGCATTTTTGGTCTCATCTTGCTATTTGTGATACAGAAACGGGAACTGCACTAAAACAGAATTTTATGCCTTCTTAATAAAAAAATGTTAATTTCATTATAGCATTATTCTGTCCAGAGATATAAACTATTTTTTTCTATTTAGGTAACAAAGAATGTACTATGCAAGACTTCTACCAATCACAAAAGCCTAATGTTGAAGTATTATTTTCGGCACATAGATAGATACTAAAATACAAGCACAAAATACACGCATGCTTTCTGTGGAAAATAAGTCACATTTTAATATTTTGATCTGGTAACAATACATAAAAAAATGATGACTCACGTAACCTGATGAGAGTGAGTAGCGTTGAGTGACGGTCCATTCGATTCTGGAGTTCGAATAGATTGTGTTGTGTGGTGATGCTCTGAGTTAGATTACGTTTGTGCTGCCTCATGATTCATGGAATGTAGGTTCGTGCGTATATATGTGTGAATACAAGATTCGAGGAAGTGTGTAGATCACCTGGACAATTTCTGTTGTATATGTGGTGAGCTCTGACATTTATATTATAACATCGATGTTTTTTCTCCACTTGTGAGGAAGTGTTATCAATTATATTTTTGTTGCTGTGTAGGAGACCAAGATACGAATTGGGCTCCTCACTATATTTGTTGTACTTTCGTAACACATCTGACTGGATGCGTAAATGGTGAACGAAACATGAACTTCGCAGTACCGATGATCTGGAGGGAATCAAAAGATCATTCTTCAGACTTCTACTTTTGTATGACCCAGATAAAAGGAATAACCAGTAAATCTAAGCACATAGTACAGTACCCTAATTTCCCATCAGCAATTAGGCCAGTTCCACACAGTGCAGAATTACCTGTACTAGTACCTCCTGCTAATCTTACGGTAAATGAGGATTGCGTACTTGAGGCAACTACTGAAGTTCCAAATGAAGAAGATGATCCCACTTATGTAGGAAGAACATTTACATTGGATCCCCATTTAATAACTCAGGGTGAACTAAATGGCCTCGTACGGGATTTTAAACTCTCCAAGATACAGACAGAACTTCTTGCTTCTAGACTTAAAGCCTGGAATCTGCTCCATCGTGACAGTAAAGTGTGTATCTTTCGAAATCATCACACATAATTTCAAAATTATTATTCTCAAGAAAATGGTTTAGTGTATGGTAATGATGTATGTGCTGTAATGGATACACTCGGACGTGCACATCTATGTACAGAGTGGAGTTTGTTTACTTAATCATTCAAATCTAGTTTTAAAGCTGTCCTTTTGCACAATGGCAACAAATTTCCTTCAGTGCCTTTGGCTTATGCAACTAATATAAAAGAAACCTATGAAAACATCAAAATAGTGTTAGAAAGAATTCAGTATGAGAAATACAGGTGGACCGTTTGTTGTGATTTAAAAGTTATTTCTTTGTTAATGGGTTTGCAGCTTGGTTATACGAAATATTGTTGTTTCGTCTGCGAATGGGACAGCAGGAACAATGTTTTTTTATTCCAGCAGGAACAAAAACAGCAGGACATGTTTTTATTCCTCACTGGCGAGCCCTGATAAGACATTTCCACCTCCTCTTCACATAAAGTAGTTGCTCTTCAAAAACTTTGTTAACGCAATGGACAAAAGTAATGCAGGATTGTTTTACCTCAGGGAAAATTTCCTCGGGATAGTAACGCTAAAATTAAGAAAGAGAGTTTTTTTCGGCCTCCAAATAAGATGTTTGATTCGTGACCAAAAATTTGAGGATCTCTTAACTGCAGTTGAGAAAGCAGCTTGGTGTTAATTTAAATGTTTAAGAGATATTATTTTAGGAAACAAGAAAGCCCTAAATTACCGTGAAATTGTGAGTGATATCCTGCAATCATTCAAAGAAATGGGTGGCAACATGTCATTTAAAGTTAACTTTATTGACATCCACCTGGATTTCTTTTCTGAAAACCTTAGTGCTGTTAGTGATGAGCATGAGGAACGTTTTCATTAGGACATTTCCTCCATTGAGAAGAGATATCAGGGAAGTGGAGTTCAGAAATGCTAGCTGATTACTGTTGGACACTCAAAAGACATGTTCCGGAAGCCAAACACAGAAGAAAGTCGACAAAAGAAACATTTATTTAAGGTAAGTAAGGGTTCATTTATTAGGAAGATACCATTCATTTCTTTTGTATTATTTTTAAGTAGAAACAAAATTATGTTTTTTTACAGTTCCTGTTTCTGTATGACAATATACAAATAGGAAGTTAAGACAAAAAATCTTATAAACTACTTTTTGGAAGGAACTTCCCACAAAATCCGTCTAGAAATCCCCTCATTCAAAAATTGGTGACAGTGTATACATCATTGAATATATGCTTTATTTCAAATCCAATGGGGTTAAACCGTGCTTATATTGTAATTGTGTTGGAAGTTATATGTGATTTTATCTACACTAAAGAATATGGTAAAATAAACAGTACACATAGCATATTTTTATATAAATACGTTTATTTCTCTAGAAAGAACAATGCTATGTTTATGAAACTTAGAGCGTTTACTAAGTATAAATCAGTCTAACATACCATATAGGAATTTTGTTTTATATTCCTAAGGGTACCCGTGCTACAGTTATGAAAATAGTAAAAAATAAAAAAAAGGAAATTTGAGGTGAAATTTCCTGAATATTTTCTGTTATGGGATAACGGAGGATAATGGAGAAAAGCTGATTGCAGATTCGAATTCTACGTGAAACGTTCTATTAGAATCGGGCATTTTCTTCCGTGTTCCCGAGAAAAAGTATTTTTTTTATCTGCTAGTGTTATAGAATGATACATAGGATAAGATAATAATATGGAAACAAAGACTAATGCGATCCTTTATAAGTATTCAATTCTTGTTATCCGTTGAGCCGAGTGGGTTCAGCCTTGATTAAATGTTACTTAACGGATTCTTAATTTGAGGTGTATTACATTTTGCAGGTATCATAAGCAGTACGACAGGAAAAAAATAAGGTAAAATTGTTTCATATGTTTGCCCATATTGTCTTAAAATGAAAGAGTTTATCTATTTAATTTTGTTTCGTAGTTTTCTCTCTGTAAATTCCCCTCAGTTAATATTCACTCATTGCGTTTTACTGTCTGTAACTACATAATCAGTTCGAATGTTAGTATATAAATACGTTTATTTTTCTAGAAAGAACAATGCTATTTTTATGAAACTTAGAGAGTTTACTAAGTATAAATCAGTCTAACATACCATATAGGAATTTTGTTTTATATTCCTAAGGGTACCCGTGCTACAGTTATGAAAATAGTAAAAAATAAAAAAAAGGAAATTTGAGGTGAAATTTCCTGAATATTTTCTGTTATGGGATAACGGAGGATAATGGAGAAAAGCTGATTGCAGATTCGAATTCTACGTGAAACGTTCTATTAGAATCGGGCATTTTCTTCCGTGTTCCCGAGAAAAAGTATTTTTTTATCTGCTACTGTTATAGTATGATACATAGGATAAGATAATAATATGGAAACAAAGACTAATGCGATCCTTTATAAGTATTCAATTCTTGTTATCCGTTGAGCCGAGTGGGTTCAGCCTTGATTAAATGTTACTTAACGGATTCTTAATTTGAGGTGTATTACATTTTGCAGGTATCATAAGCAGTACGACAGGAAAAAAATAAGGTAAAATTGTTTCATATGTTTGCCCATATTGTCTTAAAATGAACGAGTTTATCTATTTAATTTTGTTTCGTAGTTTTCTTTCTGTAAATTCCCCTCAGTTAATATTTACTCATTGCGTTTTACTGTGTGTAACTACATAATCAGTTTGAATATTCTTTCGCTAATAAACATTGATCTTACCCAGAATATTATTGGGAGGTAACAGTCATTATAAAAGTATTCAATAAATAACTTCTACATTGACCAGAATACTTTCCAGGGAATAATTACATATTTCATAACAAAATATTAAGGCCTGGCATATATATATATATATATATATATATATATATATATATATATATATATATATATATATATATGTGTGTGTGTGTGTGTGTGTGTATTATCCACGCGTTGATATACCTACACAGATTATAAACTACTGAATCACAAGTACCCTGCTTTATAAAAACCGTATCCCTGTTTTAACATCGCTGTGTCTCTGTGCGTTGGGAACTCCTCTATTTTTGTTCCAATTTATTTTGCTCTATGTCCACAATAAACATTGACCTGAGCCATGGCAAGTATCTCCTAGCATGTAACACTCATCCCTAACTGTTGATAAATTGTTCGAGTTGTTATCATTACACTTATATATATTAGAAATTGGTTACTCTTCGATTTTTATGTCGTATCTTATATCATATTTTAATCAAAATGTGAGGTTCTCCAGCGTAATCTTTAACCAAGGAGCAATTGCTTGTGTTAATACATCAATGCACTCTTATGAAGAGTCAACGTATCATATTTAACTTTGTATATGCTGTATGTGTATATTCTCTAGTTGTGTTCTTCTCATACGAGTATGAGACTTTCAGTCTAGTGCAAGAACCTCGCATTCTGCCTTTAGTCTGGATAACAAACTTTCGAATGTACCATGTATACATACAGGACTTCAAGTGTTCTTCAAGTAAAAGGTTAACAACTCAGTATGTAACTTGTTACAAATATGTATACTCAGTTTTGGACCTGTTAACATACGAATGTAATTAAAAGAATTAGACATTGTTCTTTTTACTTTTTCTGACTGATTATTGTAATGAAATGTTTAATTAAAATAATTGCTATGCGTACTCAGTTGCTCAAATGATTATCTATAAAAACTAAAATTCAGTAAAGAAATAAGGAAAAATAATGTAACAAATGTATCAATCTATGAGGAAAACAATGTAAGATTCGCTCTTGAAATTTTAGGAATTAAATAAAATACTGAAACTATGCTGACTTTCAAAGTCTCTTTGGTTTAAAACTTCGGTCAATCAGTTCAAAATGTTTTGCGTATCAATAAATGCAAGAACCTCAAACTTCGGTATGCAATAATTGTCATCATGTCCGTATTGCAACCCTAATTAATGTTAAATCAGCCCTCCTGCCAATTATGTTACATATAATGAAAAAGCATATTTTTCAGCTGAGCTCAACCCAAACCAAAACAAACACTTATAGTGAACTCTCTGCAGATCTATATTAATAAGGGTAAAATATCTTACAACACCATTTCAACTTGCATTCAATGCGTTTTTAACCCTTTCGAGCTCGTCGTGTCGCTGCCGGATTCAGTTTATTGCTGCGAGATACTCCCAACCCCTAATGAGCCGATAAATTTAAGCTTTTCGTTTTAGAGAAATGTGTTTAAAATAGTTTTTTATATCCATAGTGCCAGGTTTATTGTTCTGAAATATAGAGGCTTCTTGACCTATGCCGCGGATAGGGGAGTGACAGACTTGGAAAGAGTGAGTAAAATCAGATCGAGTTATCTGATAGATTCTGCGAAACGTGGTCAGTAGTAGTTACAAGCGTTTTTCTTTGTATCATATTCAAAATGTCTTGATGTAGAAGAGTATTTCATTTATGCTGTTAACTTACTGACGTCTCGTGTCTTCCGCACGTTGTTACTATGGTGGTAGCTGGAGTGCAGTGACAAGACGGAGTCAGATTAACGCCTCTATATTAATTTCTACTACGACTGGACCAGCACTCTATTAGGTTAAGTCATATTTTCGGCATATAGCATTTCTTCTAGAGGCTCAAAGCAAACAGATAAACTATACTCAAAATTCATTATTTACTTTCTGGAAATACTATATATAGTTAGGTGTACATGCTACCACACATCTCCACACTACCTTCTCACCTTCACACTGCTTGTGTACCTGCTAATCAAGACAAAAGATATGTGTCAGAGAGGAGGAGACTTACGCATAATGTAGACCATATACTTAAAGATCAATGTTTCAAGTTGACGACGGAAAATATACCTACTTTTTAGGACCACGATCAAATATAACTTGAAGCAACACTCACAACAAATTTCCTACCTAATGTTGTACTGTAGAAACCGGAAATAGAAGTTTGGAAAACAGCAATGAGAATACACTAGAAGCCTCAGAAATGTGCCTTTGAATGACGATCTACAAAGCTAGGTCGAGGTAATAAATACTAAGGAAATATCAAAATAAGAAGTAAGACGAAAAAAATGTGATCAATACTAAGAATAATGAGCTAGCTGATAGGACTCTACTTGGCTCATCGACTGAGAACAGATTGTGTTATGAGCGAAATGCCAGAGGCAATGGTAGAAAGACGCAGATAGAGTGAGAAACGAAACTTACAACCGAATGACATAACTAAAGAAAGTAGTGCGCACGTTGACATGTAGATCACGAAATCACATCAAAACGACACGTTTTAGTTCATGGTGCAAATTGTACATATAATGTTTGAGTAATCATGTGAAAATAATGTATCGCGTGCTATGCTTTAATATATCTACGGAGAAAAAGAATTACAGTAAGTTAAAGTGATAAAACTTCCTAAAATAACTTCATCTCTCTGAAATGACCGAAATCTGTCTAATTAAAATTATGTGTATAAACACTTACAGCAAACCCATGGTTTCAGTGAATTCTACTTTGAAATATTTACACAGCACATACAAATTAGCATTTAATCTTACGTGTTATTATTTTGTTATACGGATATTTGCCTACATTTGTGAAAAATAAGAGTGAATGTCTCACTTCCTTTTGACAATCAATCATTTGTACAATTTTCTGGAGTTTTTATATTTTTTTATTTATTTTAATATTATCGTTATGATACAGTATTGTGTGTAAAATCTTATATATTCTATGCCACAGCCACTCATTTTTGTGGTGTGGAGCTTCGAAACTCCTTGCCGAGTAATTTGCGAATTTCGTAACTCAGAAAAAGCGCCCTTTTGAACTTTGTTCCCAAGGAACTTTTGTAGGTTTTCATGTCCAATTTCAACCAGCAGATGATGTACTATTGCTTACAGTACCCACAATATATATATATATATATATATATATATATATATATATATATATATATATATATATATATATATATATTCTTGCTGTACTGTACTGTGGGGTTAAAACCACAGATATTTGCTCAATTATCAGTTCTTTACTGAAAGAATGTGGGGATAGCACTTCGCATGGCAAGAGAGAAAGTACGTGGGGATCTGAGCAGTACAGCGCTGAGGTAATTAATTGGAGATGAATGAAATGAAATGCATGTTTTCTAATAGAAGAAATCACAGAGACGCAAAGGTTAGGAAAAGAAAGGGTTTTACTGTACCTCAGCCATTTCGATATGATGAGCCTCTTCAATTATCGGGTGAAGCCTTATCCTCCAATCCGTTGAGTGTTTCCGTCTGGTATCGATCCCGGACCTCACGTTCGAGAGTGAAGAAACTCTCGACCTCAAGGCAACAGCTTCCAGATGTCCTGGTCTCTCCGGAATGACACCTCTGTCATGCAGTGGATGGTGAGGGCCCAGGCGTGCCGACCGTCTCTCAGTTGCTGCTACGACGACTCTTCTTAATAGGGGTCCAAAGTGTGTTTCTGGCGGCTTTTGTCACACTTCTCACACCGAGGGTTCCGTGTCCCCTGGTTTTGTTCTACTTCCTAGCTTTCGCTTCTTCCTGGTGCTCCGCACGTGGATGACTAGCTCATCACAATTATCTTGGTCAATAGGGAAGTTTGTTAATTGCTGAAACGGCGTGGCTGAACTTGTTTTGATGAAGTTACGGAAAATAGGAAGAGAATGGTAAGCATGTTTTGTATTGGGATGAGGTGACAACATAGGGAAGTCTCTTCTTTATTATTTAATAATTACAATTTCTTGTTTGAAAAACAATAACAACATACAGGGAAAATTCAAAATAGGCGGTAAGCCTGATATCCTCTACACTATATATATATATATATATGGTTAAAACCACTTTTTTTCAAAGTTGTGCGATGCCGAAAAGGGAAAAGGTAAATTTGATGCTGTTTAGCTCGAAAACTATAAGACGTGTTGAAGAAGTTACAGAAGCATTACAAATACTAGTACACTCTCTATCTAAATATCCATGTTTTAGAGTTAGAATGTATTGTCGTAAGGGATTTTACAAAGCTGGAGTATCCAAATTCTCATTTATGTACTCACATGAAAAAAAGAATATATGTTTCGATATACAATAAATAATTATCGATTTATTAAGCTCTTATGTCGTGTACATGAGTATTATTATTTGTAAATTTCACATAATCACTAATTTTAATATCTGAAATTATGCAACTGCACATAATAGTTCAACATATAAAAAATTGTTCGTACCACTTGCTATCGAAGTTGTAACACTAAACGGTGATCAACGGTGATCAAGGGAAGATAAATGTCATACAAACAAAAGATGATAAGCATGTAATTACAGAGATATATTAATACGAAATGCTGTGAACCGAACGTCAGGCCAAATGATACTTAAAACTATTTACCGAAGAGCGGGTGTTGCTCACTGATCTTTCACTTTATACATACAATACTACATACGGCAGATATTGAGTAAGTGATGATGAAAGAAAGGAGAGAATGAAATGTTGAAGGAAAGGGGAGCTTTCGAGTATAACACGATGTGGCCCACCACGATGTTGCCCCATTAACACGATGTCGCCCACCACTAATGTATGTTTGATAATATACATTTTTCTGATCTGCATACTACACTGAACAAGAATTCACATAAGTATAATTACAAGAGGTGCTCGGAGTGTCCTCGGTCAGCCTCAATACAATACTTTGCAACATTTGGTAAAGATTCAGGAAATGGATCCAAGGGCAAAGGCGTATTACGATCCATTACAAATATAGATGCAAAAAAGCCGGCTTTTTGAGTCGTTTGTTTTTTACATAAAAAGCCGGTTTTTTGGGAAAAAAACGTGAATTTTGGAAATTTTGGCTTTTTTCATTTTCATGATTTTTCTACATAAGTAGCTTTCTTATTGCATATTCTATAGTTAGATAAGAAATCCATGACCTAAATGCCATATTTCGCTGTGAAATTCACCATCAAGATGGATGGAGCACATGTTTTACGAATTAAAGCTAATGAAGAATGTAGTATTTGAGGACAATTTTACATCCTATTTAACTTTATTTTAACTTTTGAGTTATCGAAATTTTTTTTCTTCTTTCGATTATTTTAGTTTGTCATCCGTGTTTCATTTCTAAGAGCTTGGTACCCTAGTTTCTAGTACAAAAGTTAAACTTACGTTCTTCTATATATCCGTCAAAGCATACGTTTTTCAATATGTCCGTCAAACCACATTTCTGTTATACTGTAGTTGTGCAATGATTTAGCAATAATTTTCCGGATACAACCTTCAATACCAATTTATACAAATAATCAGTAGAGGATTTAGAAAAGTACCTTGGGAGGGGTTTCTCTGATTGTTTCGTTTTCTAAAATATCCTAATTTTATTTGGGAGGTGCTTGAAGTTTATGAGTACAGGCATAACTAATATTTCGTTTCGTTTATATATTTAGCAATAATCTTCCGGATATAACCTTGAAGATCATTTTATACTGAGAATCAGTGGAAAATTTAGAAAAGTATTTTGGGAGGGTTTTTTCTAAACATTCGTAATTTTTATTTGACGGGAGCTTAAAGTTTATGAGTAAAGGCATAACTAATAGATATTTCGTTCGTTTTAGACATTCTGCAACTTTGGGGAATAGACTTCAGTCCGAAAGACCGACCCCCTAACCTTCGCAAAACCTTCACTGCTGGTAATTAGTAATAATAACAATTTAAAAACAATAAAAAAGGAAGTAGGCCAACTCCAGTACACGCACTATTTCTACATTCACAGATGGAATGAAGAAAAGCTTTGTCAGAATGGTCGAATGCTGGGTTGAATCCCGGACTTCCCGATAAAAGCGCAAAAGCTAACCACTCAGTCATGTTTGTTGTGCAGTTGTATTTAATTTAAATATATTTCGTAGTTCTTTTTTTGGTAAGGGGGAAGGGAGTTCCGTAATGATATGTTGAATCCCTCTTGTTAGAAATTCAGAAAACTTGCGGATTGGGTAAACCGTGATGGTGGTTATATAAAACTTAACTGTAGAATTTCAAGAATATACAGGACCAAAAGCTCTAGATGTGCAGCCTTTAATTGTATCATATAAATCTAAGTATTTCTCTTATGCTTTATTTTAATTTTAATTTGTTTCAAAAAGAGGGTATGGAATATTTTGATGTAAAAATACTACGTACAATTTTGCTAGTTATTTGTAGATTTTTTAAAAGTAGTTTCTACTTCTAGGGTTGGCTCGTTTACATCAGTTTTTTTTTTAAATAACTGGTTTAAACCAAAAAAAATAAAAGAAACAAAAAGACGAATTTCATGCTGACGTTTCCACATGTAAAAACCATCTGCATTAGTCTTATTTCCTTTTCACCTTTTAATCAAGGTGTCCCATGTTCAATTATCTGTCGAACCACAACCCTTCTTTCATGTGTAAACCAAGAAGCGGTTCGGATGTCACTTTAAGCGAAAATCTTCTCCTTGATAACCTCGGTATTACGTAAGGATGTTAAGCCTAAACATACAAAACGAGACCAAATTATATATTTCTGCATACCTGTTGTTTTATAAAGAAGCCAAGGTTGCTTAAATATATTGATAGAAAATGGCAAAATTTATCGATTGCCTACGTAGCTTCCAAAATTAGCTTGGATTGGATTTTCAGTTATATCTACATACTAAATTTTTCATTTAATACCTCAGTTTTAGCGTACTGATTATGATACGTTGACCTTTAAATTTTACATGGAAAGCACTAACAGGATCTTCCCGTTATTGTTTTACATTTAAAATAATGACAGGATTTTCCCGATGGCTACGGCGGGAGTTTCTCAATGTAAGAAATTTACTGACCGGACTTCTTTAAGCTTATGTGACCCCTTCCAGCCTAATCCCGTTGTTGCATAATAACACCAAGGCGAAACAAACTTATTTCTGTGAATACGTAATATAAATACATAAAACAAAATATCTAAATCAAAAGACCTGGTTTAAACCCAAAAAAGCGTGGTTTAAACCCAAAGAAACCTGGTTTAAACTTCCCCCAAAAACGGGTTTTTGGCATTTTCTGAAACAACCATGATTCTGGCCAACTCAGCTTGCTTTTGTATATAGGAGGTCTAAAAAAATTATTATATACATTGGTTAATCCTTTGGAATTCATAATGTAAAAATGTTGAAGTAAAAATGTTTGAAATATTTTTTCGAAATTCATGGTTTGTTTTCGAGGTTTTATATTATTATCGGCATCAGCCACTAATTAAATGACTTTTTGTGTTATAGGGAAGCGAAACAAAGTCTGCTTTATCAATTTAAAGCAGAATTTTGAAAAAAGCCCAAAATTTCCCAAGCAAAAAAGCGAAGCAGAAAAAACCGAGTTTTTTTAAAAAAAACGGTATTTTTCCGAACCCTTGCATCTCTAATTACAAATCTATCACGCATTCTTTATGAAAATGTGAAAATTGTGCACGATATTTCATTTATTTTAATATAGTAAAACCAATTTCTGTGGAGGCTTAAGCCCGGAAACAGCCTAAGTACGCCTCTGCTACCTGTACTTCATTAAATATTCTCCAAACACTTTTCTAAGAATAGATCCGTCAAATCTTTGGGATACTTCTCAGATATAAGAAGGAAATGTTTTCTCCAGTAACGGAAGATATATTCTGAAAACAATGTGAAAATGTTTCTATAATAGACCTATATCAGAAAATGTTGTTCACCAAAGAACAAAATATGTTCCTAAACATAGTAGAAAATATTTTCTATTCATTTTAATATGTTTTCTTTTACCTGTTTCAAAATTTTATATTCAAAATTCGATAAAATATCCTGGAAATAATAGTAAAATATCATACGAAAATATTTGATTTAAGTTATAGGAGAAGATAATCAAAATACTTTTGTAAAAATTAAGTAAACCTTTTTAAAATATTTCTGAAGAATATTTCTTATAGTAAGAAAGAAATTATTTTTAAAGTATTCTAAATGTTTTTAAAAATATTTATTTAATCCGTTTTCTCGTGAAAATGGAAAATATTGCAAATAACGTACTAGAACACTTTTAAATATGTGGAATATATTTCGTTTCATTGTTTTGTGTATCGTATATGGAAATTATTTTAGTATCATATTTTGGTAAAATATTTTCGGGAAATATTCGGAATACATTTTGGAAACCAGCATGGTAATCTCCAGAGAAAGAAAATCTTTTAGAAACCAAGGAAAATATTTACTGCGGATTATACTTGCATTAGAATATCAGCTCGTGGCTCTGAAGTCATGGAAGATTACATTTGCAGTCATACAAATATATTAATCTTGATACATGTACAACACGCTGGTAATACTTTCCCAACAGTTTTGTGTTACTTAAGTGATACATGTTTTAATTCTGTCAGTTTAACTGTACTCGGATATTAAGGTAAATTTTTCATTCTAAGTGGTGTAAAGAATAAAGTGAAAATAGCTGATATTGGCGGAGCGAGAGCGAGAGAGTGTAACGAACTCTTTAATGATTTCGTTCCATTTAGGATATTTAAATTAATTTAGTAGTAATCTAGAAAATTTTTAATTTTGTTATACAAAATAATATATACATATAGTATTTCTGTTGAAAAATTTTACTAAATATATTTAGCGATTAGTATTTGAAAAAATAATTAGTCGAGTTGGTGTGTGTCCATAATATAGAGGTGAGATACTGCATTACGATGCTTTCGGAAAGAAAGAGGAGAATTGTTTTTATTTCCTTCCCTAGATTTTCCATGAATTTTATGATTGTGGCCAATCAGAATTGTGGGTCAAATCACGCTTGGTATCAAGGACCTAATAAAATAGAGGTTCAGCCGTTACAACAAAATCTTGAAGCCATACGTCACATTTTCGCCACCGCTACTCTGCACACTCCGCCCAATAGGATCGCAATGCTTTGACCCAACTATCATGGCGGAAACAAAAGTAGCCAGCCAGACGATAACAGAAACGAGAGTAGCCAATCAGACGTGCCGATGTGCGGTTCGTTTTTGGCTTCGTCGGTTTAATAGGATGACGATACATATAGGCACATCTTCTATTTATAACATCCTTGCTTGGTATGGACAAATTAGAAGTTTCCTTTTTCTTTTCGCTCGAAATGAACGCGAGAGGAAACAGTGAATTAATGGCGGCGGTCGAAGAAAGTAACATCTTATAATTTAGCTTCTCTAGGTTTTGTTGTAAATGTAGGGAAAGAATGAAAGGAAAATGATGATATCCTCCCAAATCTAAGCAGTACGTTGTAACGGAGAGAGAGAAATTTCAAGTTGACTCCCAACTATTCTACAATTAGGCCTTCCGGAAATTTACTTTGTGGTATTGGCGTATATATATATATATATATATATATATATATATATATATATATATATATATATATATATAGAGAGAGAGAGAGAGAGAGAGAGAGAGGGTTATATTTCAGATTGGCGACCCTTGGCTTAGGAATGGTCTCATTGGAGACCACGCTTCTTTTGGTTTGTATGTTAGAGTTAAGGTATAATTAGTGAAAAATGGTAATTGCTGCAACTATGGTGCACAACACCCGAAGGAAGAGAGAGAGAGAGACTTGCATAACATAAGAGAAAAGATAATAATATTATTGCTATTAAGACTAATTTTCATTTTTGTGGATATTGATGTAAAGAAGAGAAAACAGTATGGATAATACGGGAGATAGTCTCAGTAGTGGAACGAAAACTAAAGATGACTGCGGATGTTGTGGAAACGATTCTGAAGAGTCAGCTAATTAGTATGCTGCTAGATGTGACCGATGTAATTACTGGCATCATTCGGTGGCTCGGTTTTCAGGAGACTTCGGAAACAGATAGTGAGATGCAAAATATAACACCATGGTATTGTGATAAATGTAAAACCTGTATGTTCGCGTTGGTGCTAACTAAGGAAGATAAAGGCTAACTGATCAAGGCTAATGAAGACAAAGTGAATGATGAGAATGAGATACCTGTGGGTGTCCCCCGTGCCAGCTCCACCCTTACACGAGAGGTGTCGAGTGAGTTCGTGTCATTACAATATTTAAGAAATGATGTAGGAAATAATGTTAGAGATGATAGAAATTATACACAAGGATATAAATTAAAGTAATGATTTGAAGCGGGTTCTGCCAGAAACTAAAGATAACCTCTCGGCTTGAATTAATAATTTAGTGGTATGAATTGATAAAGTTCAGTTAGAAGCCAAAAGAGAAATAAAGTTAGTGGAGGATGAACTTAATGAAAATATTGAAACATCTGACACAGATGTAGCTAATTGTAAAGTAATTGTGTAATTGTTGAGAACTTAACATCTGAGGTAAATACTCTTGAGGTAGTAGTTGAAAATTAAATTCGAAATGTACAAATTCTTACGCCTCAGGTAAATCAATGTCAATCAGAATTTCAGATAATGTAATTGAACGGTTAATTGAAAATTGGAATGGCTTAGAGCAGTTACGTGCAGACCAGAAGGAAATCCATAATAAGTTGACTGAAGTAGTAAATAAGGCGAAGTTGCTTGTGTAAATGAAAAAATGGAAAAGTTAGAAATTAGAGTCAATGAATTATACAAAATAGGGATTGCTAATGCATAATCGCCATGTAGGTGATAGCCTTTAGAAACTTTTGTTCATATGGAAACAAAAGCTGCCGAAAAGAATGTTGGTGAGGTAGGAGTGTTTTGTAATTCATCAGCGAAAGAGGGACTTGGAAATTCCAACATTCCCGTAACATTGAAGCCGAATGTTGAGGGTCGAAACACTGTTTTGCAAGACATTTCTGCTAATTGGCCTTATAATGGCGTGATTTCGGTAATGAGACACAGTATGAAAAACCTATGGACTATTCACTCGGGGAGATCAGTCCAGGTGTAAATTTTTGGAAAAGTTACACAGATGTATGGATTTACATTAGTTGTCAGATACTCACGTGTTGTTAATAGTAGAGAAATGTCTTATTGGATCAGCCAAACCATGGTATCGTTCAATTGCACATGGTATCAACATGTATGCATATTTCGTGAGGTTATTTAAGGGTCAGTATTGTAATGATAGAATTCAACGTGCACAGAAATAGGCATTGCATGCGATGAGATACGATAAATCCAGATTTCCTACTCTATTAGATTTTAGGTATCTTTTCGAGTGTTATTATATTATAACGGAATTACCTAACTTCGCAGAGATTATTGCTCTTGTAATAAATTGCCTCCCATCTGAAGAATCTCGGTTACTTGAGGCGCGCTTATATACAGATGTAAAGGAACTAATGAGTATGGTAGCTGTTCTGTCAGGACATGGAAAAGAAATATTCCCTCATGTTAAGTTACCATGTAATAATCGTAGATTTAATGTTAGGCAACTTAGAGCTGTTAAATCTAATAATAACCGAGTGGGCATTTGTAGCCAAACCGATTTATTAAGTTATTCTTCGTTGACCTCTGGGAGTAGGAATGGTCGAAGTCACCATTGTTGGACAAACGATAATCGGTATCCAAGTTACCCTAGTCGAGAACGGCGAGGTTAACAGAATTATAATTCTTACTGGAGAGATAATTTCTGGAATTTGAGACCTAGAGGACAAACCGATGGTGATCGCCAAGGAGATAATTTAGGTAATGTGGGTAGTTCGAGTAATAGTAATAGTACTAATACAAACCTTTTCCGAGGTGGAACCTATGAAAGAACAAATGGTAATGGGGAACGAGATGTTGGATTTAATGGTCCTCGTAGGCAGAGAAATCCTAGATCTAGAAGAAGATGTCTGAATTCCGAAGGAAGGCTAGATAGGGCACCGCCCTTATATAATCGCAATAATGATTCTAATCCTCCTACGGAACCACTACCTCACAGCTAGGAAAACTAGATTCGCACTTACTTTCTGCGATGGGAGGACGTAACTGGGAAAGGGAGAATATTTCCGAGGAAAGCTTAAAAAAGATAATCCCAGAGAATATAGGTCGTCATTTTCTGACTTAACTAATTTGAAAATCACCGGTGTGCTTATATTTAATACTAATTTTGTTATTGAAGATGAAGTGTCAGAAAACATGGAACATTATTTCTCTTTGATACCTGTAATTAAAGGAACAATAGGAGAGTAAATCTGAAGTGAATAATAGACACAAGAGCCAAAACTTGCGTAATGGATTGGGGTATATGGAAGTCTATAAATAGCAGGTTTGCATCTGCAAAATATCTTCCATTCTGGGGTTTAACATTTGGAGCTTTTGCAGGCTACGAAACTTTCTGTTCAAAGAGTACAGGCCTTTAATATGAATATTCAGGGGCATGATTCTGAAATTCCCATATTTGTGATAAAATATCTCCGCAGGTATCTAATACTTGGGTGTCTATTTCTTGATGAGATTCAGGCGATCATTAATCGTAAAATTAAGGAAATTCAGTTACAAAATTTGGCCGGAAATGTGTTAAAAGTCAAAAGTTGTCAGCCTAATGTATTATTGGTTGCAATCTCTTCTGCTAATCTACATAATAATAATATTGACCTTTTTACAGAGAATCTATTTACATTATTGGATATTTTGGTTAGTAAAGAAAGTATGACTGAATGAACTTCAAAGACGTCTACAATCGAAGAAATAAAACAATACGTTGAAGCTCGAGAATATTTATCAGGGGCAGTGCGTGAGCTTATACCAAATCTTACTTATATATAGGTGGCTATTTTCAGAATATCTGCGTAAAGTTAGGACCACTCCCTACAAAATTCAGCTTATAGATAATGAACCTGTCATTGGTTCATATTAATCAGTTCAGCAAGCAATGCAGGATGAATTTGAAATCTAGTTAAAAAAATGGATAAATTCAGAGATAGCGAAACCACAATTTCACCCTATCGCAATCCCTTCCATTTTGTGCGGAAAGCCACTGGAGGTGTTCGTCCAGTCTTAGACCTTAGGGCTAGTAACAAAAAGGTAATTCCACCTAAGCTGCAAGTAGAACCTATTGCAGAGATTTCAAACCGAGTTGCGCAGGCCCGTTTCTTCACAAATTTTGATTGTTCATTTGCGTATCACGATAGCAGTTTCCATCCAGACTCGTACCCGTGCAAAAGTTTCATATATAGAGGACGTCAATATGTCAAGACAGTTCTGCCCCAAGGCATAAAGCCTGCCCCTGCTATTTTTCAAAATCTTATCAACACATCTCTCTAAGTGGTAGCCCCCACCATTTCCAATTTAACCACAAATTTTCGCAATCGTTTGTACATCGTTTTGTACAGAAATGTGGAGGCGAAATTTTTGTTTGTACACAATTAGGGGCGCGCCAAAACGATAACAAAGTATAGGCTTTCTAATTGGTAACACCTCCCCACGTACGATTCAAAAGAAACTTTTCTTAATTGTTTTACAGTAATGCGCAGGCGAAAGTTTTGTAAATCTGCAGGTAAAATTTTCGTTTGTACTAAATAATATACGGATGTATATATATCGGGTTTGCTCAGAATTAGAAATATGAAAGTTGTTATTTCGACTTCTCATTTCAAATGTTAAACCAGTGTATCGTGTTTTAACGTTTTTTTGATACTTAACCTAGGAAGCAATAAGGGGTTGGGGCTACAGCTGTGAATTACGGTTTTGGCTGTTTAGCGATCAACGTTAACCGGTTTGATTAACGGTTGCTGAGATTGAAAATAGTACCTATTACACTAGTCTACAAAAAATCTTTTTTCAGGCAAACGAAAGAAAATACTTGACTGTAATAGAACTTTTCACGTAGAATTCGAATCTGAAATCAGTTTTTCTCTATCATCCTCTATTTTTCAGTGACAGAGTGATTTCTTGGAAATATCCCCTGAAATTTCCTGTTCTTTTTTTTGTTTTTTACCATTTTCATAACTGTAGTTCGGGTACCTTAGGTATATAAATGCACAAATTATATTGTGTGTTAGCTTGATTTATACTTAGTAAGCCCTATAAGTTTCATAAGAATAGCATTATTCTTTCTAGAGAAATAAACATATTTATATAAAAATATGCTATGTGTACTGTTTATTTTACCATATTTATTAGTGCAGATAAAATCACATATAACTTCCACGAAAATTACAATATAAGTACGATTTAGATCTCATTGCGTTTGAAAGGAAACATATTGACAATGATGCATACACCGTATCACGATTTTATATGTACTTAATAAATAATACAAAATAAGTGAGTGGTATCTCCTTAATAAATGAACACTTACTTAACTCAACTAATATGGTTTAGATGTCGAATTTCCTCTGTGTTTGGCTTCTGGAACATCTCTTTTGAGTGTCCAAGAGTAATCAGATAGTATTTTTGAACTACACTCTCACTGGTATCTCTTCTCCAAGGAAGAAATGTCCTGATGAAAGCGTTGACCATTGTCATCACTAACAGTACCAAGGTTTGCAGGAAAGAAATACAGGTGGGAGTCTAGAAAGTGAACTTTAAGAGACATGTTGCAGCCCATTTCTTTGAATGATTGCAGGAAATCTCTCACAATTTCACGGTAATTTGGGGCTTTCTTGTCTCCTAAAAATCTCTGTTAAACATTTAAATGAACACCAAGCTCCTTTCTCAACCTAAGAGTTAAGAGATCCTGAAATTTTTGGTCACGAATCAAATTTGAGGGTCTACAAAAATCCCTAGCGTCACTAACCCGAGGACATTTTTCCATGAGGTAAGAAAATCCTGCATTACTTTTGTCCATTGCCTTAACAAAGTTTTTGAAGAGCCCCAACTTTAAGTGAAGAGGAGGTAGAATTATCTAATCAGGACTCACCAGGGAGGCATAAACATGTTTCTTCTGTCCAATAATGAATACATGCGATGGGCATTCCTTATTGATGTAATGTTGACTTTGTTCCTGCTGCTCCATTCGCAGAGGAAACAATAATATTTCGATTAACCAAGCTGCAAACCCTTTAACAAAGAAATGACTCAAATCACAGCAAACGGTCTACTTGTATTTCTCATACTGAATTCTTTCTAACACTTTTTCGATGTTTTCATAGGATTCCTTCATATTAGTTGCATAAGCCAAAGGCACGCAAGGAAATTTGTTGCTATTGTACAAAAGGACAGCCTTAAAACTAGTTTTGGAGGAGTCAGTAGACCATCTCCACTCTGTACTTATATGTGCGTCTCCAAGTGTATCCATTACAGCACAGACATTATTACAATACACTAAATCATTTTCTTGAGAATAATAGTTTTGAAACTCTGTATGAAGGTTTCGAAAGATATACACTTTAGTGTCACAATGGAGCAGATTCCAGCCTTTAAATCTAGAAGCAAGAAGTTCAGTCTGTATGTTAGAGAGTTTAAACCCCCGTACGAGGTAATTTAGTTCACCCTGAGTTATCAGATGGGGATTCAATATAGATGTGCTTCCTACATAAGTAGGATGATATTCTTAATTTGAAACTTCAGTAGTTGCCACAAGTAATCTTCATTTAACGTAATCCTCATTTTCCGTAAATGAGGAGGAAGTACTGGTACGGGTAATTGTGCACTGTGTGGAACTGTCCTAGTTACTCCTGGCAAATTAGGGTACTGTACTGTGTGGTTAGATTTACAGGTTATTTCTTTTATCTGTGTCATACAAAAGTAGCAGCCTGGAGAATGATCGATTATTTCCTTCCAGATCATCGGTACTGCGAAGTTCATGTTTCGTTCACCATTTGCCCACCCAGTCAGACGTTTTACGTAAGTACAACAAATGTAGTGAGGAATGGAATTCTTATCTTGATCTCCTACACAGCAACAAAATAAAACTGATAGCAACATTTCCTCACAAGTGGAGTAAAACATTGACGTTGCGATTTAAATGTAAACTTCCCACATACATAACAGAAATTGTGCGGTTGATTTACACACTTCCTCTGGATCTTGTATCCTGTAAGGTATCACACAGATATACACTCACGAATCTACACACCATCAAATTCGCACAAAATCCCTCTAGAAATTCCCTCATACAAAAATGGCGACATGGTGTAAACATCATTCAAAATATGTTTTATAAGAAGTCCAATGAGGTATAAACCGTAATATATTGTAATTTTCGTGGAAATTATATGTATTGAAGACCGACCCGACCCGACCCGTGATCTGATCCGATTGACCCGAACAACCCGCCCCGAAGTGACCTGAGTGACCCGACACGAGGTGACCTAACCCGACAACCGACCCGAGTGACCTGACCTTACAATGTAACCAGTTTGAGAGAACTACAACCTTACAAACTGACACCAGAAGAAAATGCTAGTCAATTCGTATGCATAAACCATTGTTTCGTCTTTTTTATTTGTGGCATAATTATTCTCCTCCTCCTCCTCCTCCTCCTCGGTGTTTTGCCATAATGACAGGCCAGTTTCCGTGAACTAGGTGTGAAGCTTCCATTATTGCGATTTGCCGCTAATATCTTCCTCGCAACCGAACATAATGTACCACCCTCCTTATTACAATCTATCAATTGCAACCTTCTTACACACTCACGCTCTCCTGATATCACCCCCTTTACTACATCTCTCAGAAAGCAATCCCTTAGCAAGATTGAAACCTGGGATCCGTCCATCTTTCGCTTCCTTATACCGTCCAATATTGCTCCCGTCTCTTGCATTTTTTCAGCATTTCCAAATTCGTTTTCCTCTCTACCCTTCAAACCTTCTCAATTTTCTTCCACATCCAAATTTCCAAGGTTAAAATTTAGTCAATCAACTTCGAAGCCAAAATAAAATTTCAAGTTCTGAAGACAACATGATTTGCTAGTAATGAATGTATATAGAACTTCTTTTAATATTTTTTGCTGTGTAATACACAAAAAATTTATCACATTAACATTTCGATTTTGCCATTGAAAAACAGCGTTGCTGTCTGATAGAATCATAAGGAACTAATTGCACTGAAATATCATTCTGTAGGGAATTACTTTTTAATTTTTTAGTCTACTTTTTAATCTACGCAGAGAATGCAGTGGTAGGACGGTTTAAAGACGATGACGAAACACTCGAAGGCGCACCACGTTCCGGAAGACAAACGGATGTTCAAAATATAGATCTTGAGGCAGCAATTGAGGCGAAGACGGACATGTGAGCAACTGTTACTACAATTCAGTGTGAGTGGAGAAACCATTCGGCACCACCACCATCAACTTGGGAAGCATTGCAAGTTGGGGTGATGAGTCCTACATGATTTGACTTGGGGCCAGAAAGCAACCCGAGGATACACCTGTGTTTCTTTGGTGTCTCTTCTGAGGAAGGAGCAATTTCTGGACAGGTTGTTGACATGTGATGGGAAGTGGGTCCTGTACGAAACTCCATGGCGCCGTCATCGTTGGTTAGCATCCCATGAACCGGTTCAAAAACAGCCCAAGCCAGCACTACACCAGAATAAGGTTCTCCTGTACATTAGGGTGGGCTGACAAAATCGAAAATTGATGAATCGACTTCCGATAGTGCGGTAAACTTGCCTCATGACCTCGAAACAACGTCTGCGAAATTTCAACGAAATCGGTTAATATCTTGAGGTTCCTCAGAGCTGCCAAAAATTTGAAAATTAATCAAAATACGTTTCTTTATTTAATAAAAGTTTTACATTAAACAACTTCCGACAGCAATTAAAATTCACTTTTAATAGTCTTTAGCAACATTAAAAAAATCAACTATATAAATGAATATCTTTAGGTTCCTCAGAACTGCCAAAGAATGACAAAATTTCAACAAAATCCTACTTATTTGAAAATCTTTATAATATTTTAATTATGCCCGTAAAACAAATTCTGAGTTTTTTAATAAATAAATTGCCAATTGTTCAGTTGACAACACTGCACGTAGTAAAGAGTAAACTAGTTGGAACTGGTAATTTTTAGCTAGCGGTTGAGAAGAGTGTTGTACGTACAAATCAGAAACAATCAATATGTGGCGTTCAATGTGTGGTTAAAAGTTTTGTTTTTATTTTAATGCAGTTAGATATTAATTATTAAATCATAAAACGTGTTTATCTGTTCCATTTTCTTTGAACGCAAGCCAAGGAATTGAGGTAAAAATTTTGTTATTTTAGTACAGTAAGAAATTAAAGTTAACGTCGAAATGGCCTCTTGTAAGACAATGGACAAGAACGAGTCCGTGACCTCTAGGCCGAAGTCAAGCAAAGTATTGCGGAGCGAAATGGAGTGTCCGATAATCGGACCGCCAAAGGACTTGAATCCTTGCCAACTTCCAACTATCCTTGATGTACTGCGATGTTGCTTAGAAGAGAGGTTCAACATTATAAATGCTGCAGGCAATAAGAAGGACCCAAGTTTTTCTGCTATTGCCGAAACAGTTGCAGTAAAAGTTGAATAATTGTACCAAAAGTGTTCCATCCCATTTGTTAGTCACGACAAAGTTATCAAGATGATTAAAGGCTTCCACGTGAAGTATCAGGCACTAAAGAAGAACTAGAAACGTGATAATGAGAAACCGCAATATGCAGCTAAACTGGATGAATTCGTCAGGGAAGCTGGGGGAAACTTTTTGACATAGCTGCTTGCAAGTGCAAGGATTTCAAAACCTGCACTTGTGAAAAAATGAAAAAGGTTCCTCCACTTGAGCAACCCTTCCCTTTGGACCAGAGGACTGTGAGGAAAGGAAGATTGGCTTCGTGGACAGGAATGAAACTAAAAGGATTCAGCGTAGAGAAGACAGAAGGAACCGTGATTCCATTAGGAAAGAGAGGTATCTCCAAATGGAGGCTACCGATCAGCCGGACTTCGAATGCAAAACTACGCACATGCAGGAAGACGATTCAGATAAGATGCAGGCAATGGATCTGTCTGAGGCACTAACAGTAAGCGAGCAAACTGACGACCAGCTCTGCTCCCCTGCCAGCACCGCTACAATCAGCCGCACGAACAGTCCCACAATACAAAACATATCGTCATCGACATCACAAATGCGCTTTCATCTGGCGAAAACAGATTTGGCTAGCGACAGGTTTGGCGTTTCGGACCGTGCCACGGCAGTTATTGCCACAAGTGTTCTGCAAGATCGAAAGCTGAAACCAATGAAACAGTACTTGTAATCGATAAGAATAAGATTAGGAGAAAGATTAGATGAAAGTGAGAGGTTCGCTTCAAGCTGGAAACGACACCAAGGTGAAAGGTCTTTACTTTGACGGAAGGAAAGACAAAACTATGTACATTGAGAAAGAACTAAGTCATATCGGAGGAGCAAAACTGAAGAGCACATTTCTCTTATCGAGGAGCCAGGATCGAAGTATGTTGGCCATGTTACACCCTCATCTGGCTCAGCTGATAGCATTTTCATAAGCATTACTGCTTATATGGCGGATGTTGGGGACGATCTGGAACACCTTATCGCTGTAGGTTGTGATGGGACGGCTATCAACACAGGTTTCAAAGGTGGGATCATTCGCCGCCTGGGAGGGAAGCTTAATAGATCCCTTCAGTGGCTGATATGCCTTCTGCACGTAAACGAGCTTCCGTTGAGGCATTTGTTTGAGCACTTGGATGGTGCAACCAGAGGCCCACGATCCTATGGGGATGAGATTGGTCAGCAACTGGAAAGATGTCAGAGTCTGGGAGTAACGACCTTCGAAGCCATAGATTGCGAGCTACCTAACGTCAATACGAATGATCTTAGCTCTGACCAAAAGTAACTGTTAGAAATTTCTCAAGCAGTGAAATCCGGAGTTTGCAGTGACAATTTGTCTAGGTGTTTTCCAGGGCAGCTGTCACACTCCCGTTGGCTTACGACAGCCAACCGGATTCTCCGTTTATACATAGCAACAGAGAATCCAACACCTCAGTTGAAGACACTGGCAGAATTCGTCATGAAGTGCTACGTATCCGAATGGTTCACAATCAAGTGCAATCATCCAATCAAAGACGGAGCCCGTAATCTCTGGAACATCATTCAGATCAGTAGATATTTACCAATGAAACTGAAGAACGTAATGGATAAGGTCATCTACCGAAAAGCGTTCTTTGCTCATCCGGAAAACATGATCCTCTCCATGGTGACCGACAATAAGGCGCACATTCGAGAGTTGGGTCTTAGAAGAATTCTGAAAGCAAGGGAGCAAGAGGAGAGTGTCATCAGAGTGTTTGAAGTTCCTAAAATCAATTTTGATGGAACAAATTATGTGGTTATTATTGACTAGATGAACTGCAAATTTTCCTCGCCTCCAGAATGTGAAGACAGAATGTGAAGACAGACTTTATCAAGTCATTGATCCAAAATAAGAAAACAATTGTGGACTGGGAATTTTCAGCCTTTCCGTGCCACACCCAGGCCGTTGAGCGTTGTGTGAAGTTGGTAACAGAAGCGTCCCAAATGGTATGTGGTTCCCAGAGAAGGGACGGATTCATTCGTGCAAAACTGGCTGGTCAGGCGGCAATTCTGAAGTTTGTTCAGAAATCTGACTACAGTGCAAACTAAAAAATAATGAACAATGAACGTGAAGAACTTATTAATTGTCAAATAAGTGGGTTTTGGTGATTTTTTCAATTTTTTTTTGTTTTGTTTTTGGGCAGTTCCTCAGAAAGATATTCATTAATATAGGTGATATTTTTTACTGTTGCTAAAGACTACTAAAGTGAATTTTAATTGCTGTTCGAAGTTGTCTAATGTAAAACTTTTATGAAATAAAAAAATAATAAACGTATTTTGATTAATTTTCAAATTTTTGGCAGCTCTGAGGAACCTCAAGATATTAACCGATTTCGTTGAAATCTCACAGGCGTTGTTCTGAGGTCATGAGGCAAGTTTACCGCACTATCGGAAGTCGATTCATCAACTTTCGATTTTTTTTGGCTTACCCTACTGTACATTTGGTGGACTGCTCGCCGCATCGTGCATCGGAAACTGCTACCAGCTGGTCAGAGCATCAATGCAACTGGGTACTGTCACTCTATGGATCCAGCACTTCTGAATCGGGAAGGGGTCATCCTGTTACAAGGCCCACGTGAATAAGATGACACAAGACACCATTATACGCCCTGGATGGGAAGCACTATTTTTCCCGCCATACTCCACGGACATTGTACCGTCCGATTATCACCTGTTCCAATCTTTGGACAATCACTTTAGAGAACGCCAGTTCAAATCGCTAATAGAGGATCAATATGCACTTGATAGCTTCTTCGCTTCACGTCCTACCAAGGTCGACTGCGATGGAATCCATAGCCTTTCAGAACGTTGGCAGAAGGTCATCGATGCTGATGGACAGTATTTTGATATTCCAGATACGTCTTAGGTTATATATCAATGTTCGAAGGTGTTGGTGAAAAGGCGGCGGAACTTTCTTGGCCACTCTTAAAGTAATAATAATAATAATAATAATAATAATAATAATAATAATAATAATAATAATAATAATAATAATAATAATAATAATAATAATAATAATAATGAGTCCTGCCCAAAGGCAGATTTTGACCCGAGGTCCATGGGTATTAATTCCAGCTCGTACCAATTAAGTTTTCTGGTGGACAAACACCGTGTGCATGGGTCTTCTCGGTGTTCTCCCATTTCCTACCACATTCTTCACTCAACCAATTCAATTATTTCTCATCATCACTGTTTCTCTTAGCGCTGGTGCATAACGTGGGAATTTAATTAGATATTTATTTTCAATTTCAACTAATGTGACTTGTAGTTTACATTAAAACGCTGAAAGGTAAAAAGTTAGACGTAATATTAATTACAATTACAATGCCAATTAGTTAATATAGGGTTAAATTATTTTTTTTTACTATTTCAGCTACAATTAGTCACAATTATCATTCATTCACCAATTTCGAATTGAATTCTTCAACAAATCTCCTAATAGTATTTCAAAATAAGTGAAGAATGTGAAGATTCGACCCGACAATCCGACAGACCCGGCCCGAGCTGACCCGTCCCGTAACCCGACCTGTTTGAGAGCACTATCAGTTGGGTACAATTTACAGTAGAATTTATTTTGTATGGTTTAGCATATTTAAGGCTACCATATTTTTTGAAAACAGAAAAGACGGGACATCTTACAAATTAGTAGTAAATATTGCATTTTGTGTTAATATTATCTTTCGAATTTTACTACAGCATCACACTAATTACACAACTTAAAATTATGTAATAATAAAGTCCATACTTAATCAACAGTGCTAAAATTATTATAGAAGCTAGAAGCTGTTGTACAATATAAACGCAATCAGTCAACATACAATATTTAGGCAAAAATTATATTTTCAATATTATTACACATACCACCTTTACATGCTCTACATGTCTATAAAGAAAAAATACAGAATTATGAAGTTGTTTCCAAATTTCAATGGACCGATTTTTTTTGTATAGTATTGTTGGAATCGGAATCAAAAGGAATGAGTTGATTTTATTACCTTTTCGGAACTTTTGATATGTAATTATTAAAAAAAAAAGACAGAACAAGGAGGAAAATTTCTGCACACCGGGACTAATTTTAAGAAACCGGGATATATGGTAGCCTTACATACTTACTTGCATGCGGAGAGGGTCAGTACGGAGATACTACTTAGCAGAGTTGAAACAAAACCTCGTAAATAGGTTGCCAACTCAGGAAAACAAAATTACCGGCAAACCCTAAAAATTATCTGTACAAATGAGAAACTGAAGACTGTATTGATCGTTATTGTATTTACCAGCAATTGTCACTTCTTTAAAGTTACCGAAACAGATAAATAATATTGGATATTGATCTTTACGTAACAATTGTAGATTCATAAAATGAAATTTACTCTATAAACTTACACTTTAAAAAAAGGAAATTGCTTTAAAAAGTCATTTTCTACTCTCAATGAATGTATAAAATTCTTTTACAATAAAATCTAAGTGTTATCAAATTTCTTATGTTAAATAAATAAAAAATACTGAAGTATATTAAAAAATATCGATAATGTATAATACTATTGAAATTTGTGTTTGTAATGGCACTGTTGAGAAATTTCGATGTTCAATGTTATATTCTGGATTGCAGATTCCAAAATACCGGTCAGAAGGGGGCTAATAAGAAGTTTGTACAGGTAACCATCCTTAATCAAAATCACAGCAATATTCCCGGCCAGGCCGGTGAAATACCGGTCAGTTAGGAACCTTCTAGTAAATCCGAATGCTGATTGCATCAAAATACTTCACCATGCATTTTATACTTTCTGGAAAATGAGCTTAATGAAGACGTTCAAATAAAACAAGATATTGTGTTATAATTTTCCCTGTAACAGTCTACTTTGTGAATTTGTTATATCTTCCACTTATCAACTTTCTGTACGAGATGAGAATAACGGTTTCAGCGCAAGTTAGAAATAAAATAAAATGCATTTCTCTCATAAGGATTCAGCTCACGTAAGAAATAATGAATAAGTTTAATAATAAGAGCGAAGGAGTGACAAACTAACTCAACAAAAATGAATGTAAGTATAAATATACATATAAAAACATTTAATTCCATCATCGTTAGAATAAGATCAATATAGTGAATCACGCGATAGTATGAACATACCAATCGACAAAATGGTGTGTACAATGTCCTGTTAGAAAAATACAACATAGTATGTGACACATTTTTTTAATGTTTCTACAATTTGGACCGTCCCCCACGTTACGTTCTGGCGGAGCCACTAAGTATGTACAAACAAAAAATCCGCCTGCACATATCTGTACAAACGACGTACAAAGCATTCCGACAATTTGTGATTGAATTGGAAATTGTGGAGAGCTACTAATTAGACAGCCCCCACTTTGTTTTCGTTCTGGCTGTGCCCCTCATTGTGTACAAACGAAAACTTCGCCTTCACATTTCTGTACAACGACATACAAACAATTACAAGAATTTGTGTTTGAATTGGACATGGTGGTGGGCTACCGCGTAGACAGCACCAACTTTGTTTACGTTCTGGCGGAGATCCTAATTGCGTAGAAACGAAAATTTTGCCTGCAGGTTTCTGTACAAATGACGTACAAACGATTGCGACAATTTGTGATTGATTTGGACATGGTGGATGCTACCACTTACACAGCCACCGTTTTGTTTTCGTTCTGACAGCGCCCCTAACTGTGTAGAAACGAACATTTCGACTGCTAATTTCTCTACAAACGATGTACAAACGATTGCAACTACTTGTGATTGAATTGGACATGGTGGGGGACTACCACATAGACAGCCCCCACTTTGTTTTCGCTCTAGCGGTTCCAATCATTGTGTACAAACGAAAATTTTGCCTGCACATTAGTAGGATGTGGTCACTTGGCGGTGTTTTTTCCTACTGCGCATGGACAAAGTACTCCGGTTCCTGTTCCAGTTCCGATTCCTGTTCCGATTTACGTTCCGACTCTCTGTTCCAACTCCCTGTTCCGACTCAAGTTCCATTACCAGTTCCGGTTCCTCCGGAGCAGATTGCCGTTCATGTTCTCATTCATGAGCACTTTAACATAGCAGACAATGAACACATAAGCCAATCAGATATTACACAGAGACTCGTTCCCTTTTATGAGCAGAGTTTCCAACCCCTATTTTAAAATAGCAGAAATTACATAAAACTATGTAACTAGCAGAGCTAATAAAGGACTATGGCTTACTACGAACCCATAACTATTTAACATAACAGAGCAAAGATTCGTTACCTTTCATGAGCACTTTTTTCAACCCTCACACTGTCTTCAACCCCTATTTTAACATAGCAGAGAATAATGGAAGTGTATTCGTTCCATTTATCACGTGATCGTCCTCCAGTTAGTATTCAAGATGGGCGCCGTGCTCTCAGAAATATGGTGGCCAATTTTTGACCTACTGCGCATATGCGAAAACTGTTCCGATTCCGCCCGAGCAGACTACGCGCAAATAGTACATTAAACCATCCATAACACGGCCGTTCTCTTTTACGAGACTATGGCAACATAATAGATCAGAGATTAACAATAACAAAACACACACACACTTGATGAGCAGTTCCAACTCCCACAGAGCACACAACAAATTGTTCCAGTTGCAGTGCCAGTTCCGGTTCAGGATGAGATTACAGGAAACTGTTCCGATTCATGTTCCGATTCCCCCGGAGCAGATTACACTCATGCGCAGAACTGTGTTTCTCTTTATCAATAGCAGCAGAGAAGAGCAGAGATTAAAAATAACACACACAGACACACACTCACACACACTTGATGAGCAGTTCCAACTCCTACAGAGCACATAACAAACTGTTCCAGTTGCAGTGCCAGTTCCGGTTCAGGAGCTGATTACGGCTATACGCAGAAACATAAATCAAGATATAACACCCCCGTTCTCTTTTACGAGCACTTTTGTGATGTAAAAATATTATAGCAACCTAATAGAGCAGAGAATAAAAAATAACAACACCCCCCACACACAATTCATTGCTTATGCGCAGTAAAATCAAATTTCAAATTTATTACACACTGCACGCATGCGCAGAAAAATTACAGTAGAGTACAAACTAAGAGCACATATTGCAACAGTGGTTTACGGAACAGACTGTTCCGGTTGCACTGCCAGTTCCGGTTCAGGAGCAGATTACGCAAACTGTTCTTGTTCCCTCAGAGGAGACTACGTGCAACGAGTAAGTCGTAAAAGACTATGACCTATTTCTCATTCCCTAAATAACATAGTATACACACTTGTCACCCCGACTTCCGATTCTGATTAAACACACACACTTGGTTGTGTATGCCAAATCCAATTTAGTAGAAATAACACGCATGCGCAGAAACATTTGCATTTCCGATTCGATACGCCCTTTGAACCGACTTGAATAAAACTCGGCATATGGGAGTTTTCGGACATGGTGATCAGAAATATATTCATTTTTACCTGGGTCTTATAGTTTATGTGGGATACGCCCTTTCTATGAGAATTTTAACCGATTTGGAAGAAACTCGGCATATGGGGGTCTTCGGCCATGCTGATTACGAATATCATATTTATTTTTACCTTTGTCTTATAGTTTATGTGGGATACACCCTTTCTAAGATAATTTTAACCAATTTGAATGAAACTCGGTGTATGGGTTTTTTTCAGACATGCTGATTAAGAATATCACATTTATTTTTACCTGCGTCTTATAGTTTATGTGGGATACGCCCTTTCTATGACAATTTTAAAGAATTTGGTTGAAACACGACATATGTAGGTTTTTGGGACATGCTGATCACGAATATCATATCTATTTTTACCTGGGTCTTATAGTTTATGTGGGATACGCCCTTTCTATGACAATTTTAACCGATTTGGATAAAACTCGGTATATGGGGGTTTTCGGACATGCTGATTACGAATATCGTATTTATTTTTACCTGTGTCTTATAGTTTATGGGGGATACGCCCTCTCTATGACATTTAAAACCCAATCAGTCGCAAACGAAGCAACATATTGAGGTGTTGTTGCCATATTTAGTAATTGGTCACAGCAATTACATGTCCCTAAAATACTGACCATCGAGATCAGAGGTTAAACTCGAAAACGGAGCAACATATTTAGGTTCTAATAGGTCATCAACTACTACATGTTCCAAAACTACTTACCATGGAGGTCTAAATCAAACTGGTAAACGAAGCAACATATTGAGGTGCCGTTTCCACAATTAGTAATAAGCCATCAACTGCCACAAGCCCAAAAAAGGCCAAACATTTAAACCCGAAAACGGACTATTTAACTGGCACAGAAGTTCAATACTATTTTGTACTATTTAAACAAACGAAGGTCTCTTGAGTGAAGTTTCCAATTTTGTATCAAGACGAAGAAGGGCCGTTTTTTTAACTCAATTTCATTTCATTTCGTAACACTCAAATTAGGATGGAGTGTTTAGTTTTGTGAGGAATAAACCAAAAAAACTAAGGAATAAATAAAATTTGATTGGATTATTTCCTTATGTACCAACTGGAAAAAGCGAAGAGTCATTATAGCTTTTATATTATTCCAATAAACGAAGGAATAAGTTTTTGCTTACCAGCAAAGGCGAGTAAGTTTCATTTTTATACCTTTTGGGGATATTCAAATATTCGAGGGAATAAATTTGAATCGTCTATTTTATTTTTGTACTCATTAGAAGAAAAGCAAAGAAGAACCATTTTATACTTTTTTGCCATTTAAGGAAAGGAATAAATAAGTATGGGTGTCCTATTCCCTTTTGTACCAACGAGAACCATTTATAACAGGCTTAGATTTTTATGCCCTTTTGTAATATTTGAACCTAAGAGAAAAAAGTTACACAAATAAACAAAGGAATAAATTTGTAATAAGCACAAAAAGCGAAGAAAGACCATTTTAACTGGCTCAGCTTCATATATCATTTGAGCTACTGAAACACATTTGAGTGGCCAATTGAATTTTGTACCAACGAGAAAAAAGCCAAGAAGGACCATTTTAACTGTCTTAGGATTTTATAACTTTTTGTAAAATTTGTACCAAACCGAAGAAAGCAAGGAAATACCATTTAACTAACTAATAATTTTTGTGCTAACCAAAAAAACGAAGAAAGAACATTTTAACTAGCTCAGAATGTCTTAACCCTGTTGTACTATTTAAGCAAACAAAGGAATAAATTTGTACTAACCAGACTCTAAATTTTATATCATTTTGCAACACTCAAATAAACGAAGGAATAAATTTGTCTGGCCTATTCACTTTAACAGCAAGCAGAAAAAGCCCCTTTCAATTTTGTACCAACCTCGAAAAAAGGAAAGAAGTTCCATTATAACAAGCTCGGTATTTTTATACCATTTTGTATTACTTTAATAAATTTGGGTGGTCTATTTCATTTTTGTAACAATCAGAAGAAAAGTAAAGATGATATATTTTAACTAGTATACCTTAGTTCAATTTCGGAATCTTCACTTTGGGAGTATTCGAGTCTTCATTTCGAGAATATTTGGGACTTCATTTGGGGGAATGTTCGGGTCATCACTTCGGGTATGTTCGGATTTTGACTTCGGGCATGTTCGGATATTTTAGGGTATTGAGATGGTATAAAAGATACATGTCTGTGTTGAAATTAGAGTATATGTTTGGGCTTCAGTAATATCGACTATACATTCCTTGTGATATTTTGTAATTCACCGAACGTCGAAGTTAACCTTTATCGGCAACTTCAGGAGCATTTCCTGATACTTCAGTGATCTCGGTAAATAATTAATTTTCTATCGTAGGACTTTCGCTGATACTCTGTCAATGTACAGTCTTTTTACGTTTGACGATAATAAATTATTTATACAAATTAAATATACTTTAGTCAAGTTTCAATGATATGAATTTAAGAAAGTGAGAGTTTGGATAAATGGAGTTACTCATTCTTCGTTAAATTCTTCACGTAAATTAATCAGAAACCTAATGTAATAAGATATAATGTAATTAGTAATTAATATAATTGACATAAGTTAATGTATGTGTTGATAGTTGGATTCTATTTCGACGCAAAATCAACAATAAATTATTTTTTTCTTTTTTCTTATAGATTCATTGTCATTACGAATCAGAGAAAGAGCTCTGAAGTACTAGTGTAAGTAATTGTCTGATGTTTTAGACATATATTTATATTTTGCATCAAACTTTATTTTTATTTTTGATTAAAATTACAACTTGTTCCATTACGTACTTAATATTTTGATTCTTATTATCGTTCTAGTTAGTGTTCAATTGTCATTACTATTACGAATTTGAGAAATATTTTGATTAATGTAGCATATATTACTCGCTTATCATTTGTTTTGAAATATTATTCTTAAGGAAGTGATTAATTTATTCTTGCAGATGGACACTATTCACACGATCTATACTATATTGGAATTCATAGAGAATCGAAACTACTTTGATGCTGAAGAGGTCTTTTTCTCATGCGAAATTGTGACGCGGTGCCATGCCAGTAGTGTTAGAGTTGACAATCTTAAATATTATAAATTGCTGCGTTTGTTATATATTTTCCACTATGAACAGTTGTAAGACTGAAAATGATATCATTGATTTGCACGAAGTGGGATTTTTTTGAACATGGAGAAATAAGGGAGCTGGCGCGTGAAAATTTAATGCAATAGATATAGGATGATAACATTTCTCTATTCTAATTTGTTGAATATATGGGGGACACTGTGAATTCGCCAAGTCCTACATCCGTCACAGTACTTTTGGTACGATTCCATCAACATTTTTATTATACGGTTCTGGTGGTAAACAATCAGACTTTCGTGTCGTCAAAAGTACATCTAAACACTATCCGTACTTCGATTTACAAGGAAAGGAAGTGACCATTCGGCGCGATGTTAAGGGAATCAAAGACTGGGTAACGCAAGATCGAAATCTAATTGATTTCGTTATAGACAAAACGCTTAATGACGTATGTTAGCACGTATGACACGTATGTTGGCATAACTATTGCAAGTTCTGCTTTTAATCTAAATAAATCTATATACATGTCATGGCGTACAAAACCGGAATTGAATCTTAATGTACTCTTCTCTATAGTGGAGACCACACCCAACAGTAACGAAGATTTTCTTTTTGCAGATGAAGTTACTTTTAAAGTATACATCGTTAATCCTCGTAAAGGAAGAGGACGAACCCGTGATACTCGGCGACGTAAATCTCCACATACATGTGATGATCGCATTTGTAAAACATGCTATAAACATGCCGATCGTGATCACGTATGTTCAGAGAGCAGCACCGAATCATTTAAATACATTTTTGTATATTATATTTGATGTCGAGACAATTTTACTCGATAAGGATGATCTCAATAAACAAGAACACACTGTCAATTTAGTATATGTAATGCATCATTGTTCGGTTTGCAAGAATAAATCCTTAGATGATCCATGGCTAAAATGCGGAGATAAAAATAGGATCCGCGAGTTTCGTTTAAGAACATAGAAAACTTCATACGTAATGTGGGTATGGATAGGTCCTCCTTTAAATCAATTGTAGCGTTATCTCATAACGGCAGTAAATATTATATGATTTTCGCGGCTAAGATTGATCGAAAGTCAAAATCTTTCACCTTTCTTAATAACACAAAGACACAAAATCATTCAGGTATGATTAGCAAATAAAATTATTTTCAGGGATACTTTCCTGTATATGGGTATCAAATTATCTGCACACAGAAGAGAATCAAAAATTATGTAGAAAAGATGCCCGAGGTACATTATTTTGACCCAGATTCACGTAGTCCGAAAGAACGAAAAGAACTCATACAATAGCACAAAGGATATATAGAAAACATCATGCAGTATGATCTGCAAAATGAAATGTTTGATTACTGTCGCATTGATGTTAAAATCTGAGCGGAGGCAGTGATTAAATTCTCCGATCTAACAGAGGAAAAAACTGGTGGTCTCCGATGCTTTATCTCTGCTATTACTATTTCAAGTACTTCAATGTTAACTTGTCGATCACTGCATCTAACGGAAAATGCTAATCCAATTATCCCATCCCTTTTGTTTGATCATCGTGACTGGCAAAGCCTAAAAGCGTTGCAGTGGTTAAGAAATATGTAACGTACCAGAGGTACAAAATTCGAATATTCCTCAAAAGGAATGGAAAGACGTTTCGGTGAATACAAATTCGACGGGCACGAGAGTAAAACAAACACAGTATTTGAATTTAATGAGTGCTTTTGGCATGGCTGTAAAATTTGTTATGTTAATCTTCGTCATGCAAGTCTTGATTCATCTTCAAATCATAGTACAACCATGCAGGATGGATATGAATCCACGATCACAAAAATCGTGTACTTGAAAAAACGAAAATTTAATATTATTGAAATATGGGAATGTGAATGAGACTCCAAACTAAAATCAGACAAAACAATACAAGATTGTATTAGAGATCAATGTCATGATCTGGTTGATCATCTTGTCCCTAATGAAAGTTTTCACGGTGGTCGTTTAAAATGCTAAAAGGCATGCATGAATCTAATGATGATGAAATTATTCCTTACCTAGATGTTACTAGTCTTTACCCCTGGGTAATGACTCGTAAATTTCTCCCGATAGGTAACCCGAAAATTCACAATGTACTATTTTTCCTGACATTGAAAAAAATTCATGGTCTCGTAAAGTGCATTGTTCTTCCACTATCCGATTTATATTTTCCTATCTCACCTTACACATGGAATGGAAGATTGTTATTTGGTCTATGCCGATCATGCAGGCAGGAAAATAATATTGACGAATGTACACATTGTGAAAGTGATCGCGCCATTACGAGTACGTTTTGTACCGCGCCATTACTGCGGATACAAAATACTGAAAATAAAGGAAATTTGCGAGTTTGAGTTTATGGGGTCTTGAGACGGGCATTCAAATTGTTTGTTTCGTAATTATGTAAATGCATTCCTTCAAAAGCAGCAGGAAGCTTCATGCTTTCCTGCGCAATGCAGTACAAAAGAAAAACAAGAAAAGTACATGGAAGAATATTTTAGGCATGAGGGGGTATAACTAAATTATGAGAACATAGAGTATAATTCTGGACTAAGATATATTTCCAAAATATTTTTGAATTGACTCTATAGAATGTGGGGGTAAAGAAAAGATCTTAAGCAATCTGTAATCGTCGATACCACCGAATAATTTATCTCGTATCTAAATGCACCACAATATGAGGCATAGTCAGTAATACCTATAGGCGTAAAACATTTAATTGTAAGACATAAAGACAGGGAAAATGAAAATAAACCGAGCAAATTTTTCAATGTTCTGCTCGCTGCATTCATAAGGTCATGGGTGAGGCTCAAACTTCACGATCTACTGACTACTGTGGGACCTGCCAACGTACGGTGCTGCGACACAGATAGTACTATGTTTGTTCAATCACGATGAAAAATCCAAGCTTGCAGTAGGTTCTTACTTAGGAGAATTAACAAACGAGGTTCCAGGAGGTTGGGATATAAATGTCCTTATAGGATGTCGAGCAAAGAATTATGCAGAATGAAAAATATTCAAACCGGAGAGTTCGTTTACGTGCATAAAATTAGAAGAATTACTTTAGATTCAAGGCCACGTCAAGAAATTACTTTTGAGCATTGTTATAATTTAGTAGAAGATAAAGTTGAAAGTAAAACATTGTTGAATTCACGTAAGATTACCCGTAAGCCTGGATTTACTATAGTTACAAGACCTGAAACTAAAAAACAAAGCATCCAGTAGCAAACTATAAAAGACGACGGTTAAATCCCCACTGTAAAACAGATTATAGAACATTACCATATGGATACCAAAGTTAAAGCTTTGCTCAGTTATATTTCATGCATGTATGTGAATTATGCTCTATAACCAATAAAAATATAATTTTAGACACTTGTGAGAAAGGTAAAGGTTTGTGATGATGATACCTTTTGATTCAACTCAATAGTATTTTGTATATGGTAAATTTTAAAATTAGTTGGACAATTTCATATATTAACACAAAATACGTAGCATAATTAATATTATTGTCACTCTACTGTGCAACATTAGTATATATGTATGAATATTATCTTGATTACCGAATGTATATACCTTGAATTGTAGACATAATGGTGATTCACAAACACATATTCTTTTGAACAATATTAATTACTTATATAAATTGTATATCATACTTATGTATACCATATATATTGTATATCACACTTATACTTATGTATATCATACTTTGTAAGAATCACTATATGCATACTTCCGTATGTAACTCCTTTTTACTTTATTTGTAACAATATAATTTCAATAAAAATGTAAGTTTCAAAATATTATTTTATTTAGTTTCAACCTCATGAGTTAATACTCAAACATGTATTTAAAATCATATTCTAAGTCTATACATAAATCGAATAATTTTTCATAAATAATGTATTTTTACACTTATGTAAAACAGAAATGTAATTACTACTAAACAATTACAAAAGGTTATTAATTAATATTTCTTACATACAAATCAATTCCGTATATGAATATAAGGGCACGAAACGGTTAAACCAATGAATTTTGACCTTGGAAATCAATCATCCTCAAAAAAAAAATATATACTTCCAGCTGTCCTAAAAGAATGCATACAAAGGATAAGTAACCCTGAACCGCACATTACGGGTAATTATAGCTTTCAATTACAGTCTGACAATGAAGTTACATACATGGAAGGGTATGCTAAATACGAGTAATGAGAGTATATATATATGTATTTATATATATAAATATATATAACGTTACATACATACAAAAGGCGATACAGTAAATAAGCTGTTAGTACGAAAACTAATCACGTTTAATGTTACGTATGCAGAGAGCAACACTGAAGAAATTAGTGTACGGTCCGGTACAGCATTATCATACCAAAAGTAATTACATGTCAGTAGTTGTTCCTAAAGTACCGGTAAAAAGAGGGGATTCAAGTTGAATTACGATTAAACATTTGTACTTCAATTAAAACATTTATTACTTCAACGAAAGTACTTAGAATAACGAAAATATTTATTATTTCAACGACAGTACAACGACATAGAGTACGTACAGTGTAAGTACAGAAAGTAATTGAAGGAGGCGACACAGTAATCGAAAGTGGGGTACAGATGCATATACTTCTACTATTCTCCCTTTTTAATTTGTACAAAATATATTGTATAGAGCCTCTTTTGCATAAACATTATATATGTCAGAGGTAGAAGGCCGAATATTTTAGCATATATAATTTGTAAACGGTACACCCAATGTAAAGGCCTGATATTTAAATATGTATAACTCGCAAGCGGTACAACACAATTAAATTATATTTTTATATTTGATACGACGACAGTGAAAATTGACTATATTAAATGTAACCAGTATAGTAAGTCATTTTATGAAATTATATAAACCATTTTTCTTGTGACTACAAAATATATATACCAACCAATGCGACGTATGTTTCTTTAGATTGTATGTTTCTTTAATATGGGTCCACGTAGTTACAGTGAAACATTTTTCACTATTTAGAATTGACATAGTAGTTAAAGGTTTGTTCTATTTTCTAAATTTTTGTACCAACTAGAAAATTCACCAAATTTCAATCAATTTCAAATTTTAACTCGCTTGGAATATTTTATTAGTTTTGCACCTTTTTGTACTTCCAATTATATACAGTTGAATAAACAAGGAAGAGCTATTTTAATAATTAAGCCGCTTTAATTACCTGCATTGCGACGCTTTTAATTAGCCCAAAATTTTGCTGTATTCTATACCACCATAGAAATCAGGTGACCTATTTCGTTGTGCTGCAACTTTCCTAAATCTGAATTTTGTAATTTTTTATGTTATTTAAATAAGTGAATTGTTACCAAGGACTATTGTAACGAGTGGCGTATTTAGGGAGGGGCCTCCGGGTTTAAGTTCCCCTGAAATCTTACTTACTATAGTAAAGTATATAAAATATCTTGCATAATTTTCATATTTTCAGGCAAAGCCCCCCCTCCTAAAGTTAGCAAAGCCCCCAGAAACAAAATTGTAAATGCGCCACTGATTGTAACTAACTAAAACTATTGTCGTAAATTGTCTTACTATTCAAGTAAACGAAGGACTACCTCTTGGTGGCCATTTTAATTTTGTACCATCCAGAAAAGTTTGTATTATTTAAAATAAGCGAAGAAGAACAATTTTATATGTCTTGATCTATTCAAGTAATCGAAAGAATAAATGTGGGTGGCCGGAGAAGCAGTTAAATCTTGAAAATGGTCTTCTTTCGATTTTTAATGCACTTTTGTTACTGACAAACTTTTTGTATAGCCGAAGTTTTTGGCACAAAGGGAATATTACAGGTATGCGTTGTTTATTTAAATAGAATATTTTTATTACGTATTAATGTCAAAAATTATACAAATATCTTCTTAGTGTTACAGAGTAATACAAAATTCAAATTTCATAATGTAACACCGCAATTGAATATCCCATCCTAATTTGATTACTGAAATAGTACAAAATGTATTGGTGCCATAAAAGGTAGAAAAATTTAAACTCGTTAAACTAAACATAAACGAACTATTTGCTGAGCAAAACATTCACATTTATATATATATATATATATATATATATATATATATATATATATATATATATATATATATATATGTTACAATTTCGCCAACTAACAGTTTGGTTTCATCACACACTATGAGATATAGGAGAAATGTAATGTTATATATATAAGAAGAGCTGAGACAGCAGCAGCCAATGCCCTTCAAGTATTCTAATTTGAATAATTCTATACCGAGGTGTTCACACACAAAACTGATGATTTTAGCCCAAACTAAAAAAAACCAACAATTAATGAATATAAGTATTTAAATATTTATATAAATATATAAACTTACACACCCATATATATCTACACATATACACATATAGATACACATATAGATAAATCTATATATGTACACATACGTATACCTCAATAATATTGACTAATAAATACAAAAATGAATGTAAAACAAAATGTTAATAGAGAGGACGTAAAACTGAGAGCAGTATTAGATTGCCGAGGAAATATATTTTAACCATTGGAACAGCAGTTAAAGAAGATTGAAGAAATATTGAGTAGGCAGCAAGACAGTTGCAGTGTGAAAAACTTGGCGGAGTTAAAGAGTAGGTTGGAGGAAGTAAGACAGCGCAAAGGAAAAACAATCATGGTGAGTGTTGACGTGAAGGCTAGGTGTCCAAGTCTAAGAAGAAAGAACATTGTTAAAGTCATTAGTGAATTCATTAAGGATAGGAAGATCAACGGTTGGAGGGGAGAAGGTCTGAAGGAGGCTCTCAAGACTATATATGAAAAGAGAACTCTATTATAGGTGGTAAGTTAGTAAAGATCATAGAGGGACTAAGCATAGGGAACAGGTTGAGAACTGTGCTAGCAGAAATTATTCTGAGCGACTGGGGAAGAAAGTAAGGATGAAAGGAAATGACAAATTTGTGTTTTTGCTAGATATGTTCACGATTCCTTGGGGAAAGGAACTATAAAACAATTGGAAAAGTTTGTAAAAGAAATTGAAGATACAGAGATAGGAATCCAATTGAAGCTAGAGGTAGTAAAGGAAGGGGCTATAATTTTCCTGAATATGAGAATAAGGAGGAAACAGGAATTGATACATACAGAATGGTATCAAGAGAGCTGAACGTCGGGAAATTATTGCCACGCCAGAAGTCATGTAGAGTACTCGAACAGGAGGAAATTTATCGTTAACATAGAGAATAAAATTATGCAAATAAACAGTGAAAGAGATAAGGCAGAACAGAGTATACAGTCATTCCATAAGCAGCTAAAGAAAAATGGATACAATAGAAAGAGGTTAAGGTAGAGAAAGAAATTAGAGAATAAAAGCGAAGGAGAAAAAAGCCGAGAAGAAGAGTAAATGAAGGAGGAATACAGAAAAAAATGTGGTGGGCATTGAAAGTTTGAGAGAAGTTACGTAAATAAATAAAGAAAAGCTTAAGAAAATGGGAAGCATCTCAACATATAGAAAAGGAATTAAGAGGCTACTGAAGTAACTAATAGAAAAAAGAAGGAAAAGAAGAGAATAAGAATAAGGGGCATTAGGAGAAAATAGAAGTGATCTATCAACTTCAGTGCACTGAGTGTGACATGTGTCATATTGGTGAAACTAGAAAGAGACTAAGAGAACGTATAACACAACAGAAGGTTGACGTTAGCCTAGAGAGGGATAAAAATGCGGTCTACAAACACGTAAGGGACACGAAAAATGGAGTGAATTGGAATGATGTAAAAAATTCTAGGCCAACAAGATAGAAGCATAGTCAGGAAATGGAAGAATTCACTGCTTATTGAAATGGAGGCGTAATAAAACAATTAACTGAAATTCAGGTCTAATCATCGACCAACAGTGGAACAGGTTGTTACAAAATCTTAAAGACTAAGCTTTGAATACACATATTTATTACGGTTGTTATTATACTGATTGTTTTACATGCGTTTAGGTATATATTACCAAATATTACTGAGCTATATGTATGTGTATGTATATATGTACATTTGTAATTCTATATTCATATACATGGGTATAAATATATATATATATATATATATATATATATATATATATATATATATATATATATGTGTGTGTGTGTGTTTGTTTGTGTGTGTTTATTTATTTATATAATTTTTTAATTATTTATATTAATTAATTGCTATCTTATATAAGTTGGGCTAAAATCATTAGTTTTGTGTATCAAAGCCTCGGTGTATAGTTACTCAAAGCTGAATACCTGAAGGCAGTTTACTGCTACCAGGAGCCAGTCACAAGCGAGATATCTCAGCTCTTGTTTGTATATAAAAATGTACATTTCTCTTGTATCTCATAGTGCCTGATGAAGCCAAAGTGCTAGTTGGCGAAATAGTAACATATATGTAGTTTTGTATGTGAATATAATGTTTTCCTCAGCAAATAATTTGTTCGTTATACAAGGCAAATATTCTACTTATGAAAAACATGATCATTAAACTGAATTTCACATTACTTATTTATATGGTAAAAATGTAGAAAATAACGCAAAATTTAAATTTAAAAATAGTGTATTTTTTAACTTATGTAAATATTAATTTAAAAATGTAGCATCAAAATTAAATAGCCCTTTCTAGTTTTTTGAATTGGCACAATTTTTCTTAGTGATTCAAAATGTATAAGAGTGGCGCGGTGGCTCAGTGGTAGAGCGTTTACCTCTGGTGCTTGGGGTCCCGGGTTCGATCCCAGCCCCCGCCAAGTGAACCTTGTGGTGGAAAAGCACCGTGCTCGTGGGTTTTCTCGGGGCTCTCCCGTTTCCTCCCACTTTCTTCATTCCACCATTTCACTCACCTCTCATCATAGCCGTCTCCTTTAGCCTGACCGGCACAACCGTGGGACGTAAAACTTAAAGATTTCATTTCAAAGATTTTCAAAATGTATAAACATAGTACAACATTTAAATATAAAAATGTAACACCATAACTAAACCAGCCACCAAAATTTATTCCTTTGTTTACTTGATACCCCAAAAAGGTAATAAATTACAAGGTAGCTAAAATTAAAATTTGAAAATACCGCACCATAACTAAATGGCCATTTTCTTTTATTTAGATGACAGAATTTCTTATCCGTTGGTACAAAATTTATTCCTTCGTTTATTTTAATAATACGATATGTTATAAAATTCTGAGCTAGCTAAAATAAACTTTCTTTGATTTTCAAATAATATTTTTTCTGGTTGGTATAAAAAAAATAGCCAACGAATATTTATTACTTCATTTATTTGAATAGCAGAAAATGGTTCAACATTCTGAGTTAGTTAAAATGGTCTTTCCTCACTCATTTAAATAATATAAAATAGTATAATACTCAGATAAAAAATGTCGCACTACAACTAAATAATACACCCAATGTTCTTGATTGTGCCGAAAGTACAGAATTGAGAGCTGATTAAAATTCAAGTAACTAAGTGGCCTAATTTTTAAAATGCCGCTCTTTGTTTATAAAGAGCATATCTTTGAGTAGAAATGTTGAGAAGCTAATAAAAAATTAAAAGCGAGTTAAGGTTTTAAATTGATTGGAATTTTCTACATTTTATCTGGTTGGTACAAAAATTTATAAAATAGGCGAAGCTCTAAATTATGTAAAATTAATTTTAAAAAATACATTATAACTACAGGGAACCATATTAAAGCAACTTCAAATTATTGGATGGAAGGGAACATAAGTCGCATTGGTTGCTATATAAATTTTGTAGTCACACTAAAAATGGTTCATTGGCTTTAATAAAATGACTTCCTATTCGGGTTACATTAAATATAGAACGTCAACGCTTTCACTGTCCTCGTGCCAAGCATAAAAACATAACGTATTTATATTGTACCGTTTATAAGTTATACATAGTTAAATATTTGAGCTTTGACCTCGAGATACCGTTTACAAGCTATACCTAGGCAAATATCTGACCTTCGAACTCGTGTTCCGTTTACGAGGTATAGATGAGTAATTATTCGAATTTCAAACTCTTGCCCATATAAACTGTAATCAAAATGGCTTTATGGAAAATATTTTGTGTAATTCGTTTGATAACTTTTGGAATGTTAGATCGGGATCGCTAGAAGGCTTATAGTTTTACTTGTGTGTCTCCTACTATAATAGAAAAGAGGTCTTAAAATAGACTAACGCCCTTCATATGACCTCACTCTATAATCATGTTCACCTTTCCTGCGATTTTTAAATAGTATTAGATAAAAGGGTTATTCTCCTCTAAGGGCTAACTTCAGGTCACCGCTTCCTTTACATAAACTATTTGCTGTCCTTATACCAAAAACTGCAAACAGAGTTCCAATATATTGTATCGTTTTGAGATTTACCCATGGTTAATTATTTGACCTTTGACCTCGAGGTAATTGTTTCTATAATACGTAGTACTCAATGCGATATTGCTAAATATGGAAGTACTATTCAATACATTATTCCGTTCACGAGTTAACACGGTTAACCCGTAAGTACAATGGAATATCCCTCAGACCTCTTCGACTTTTCGTATCATTATAATTTCCACAACCCCACCAACACAAGTGGATCTTTTCGTCTACCTTTCTGTCTAGGAGATAGTTACATATTGTGAAGTTTGTCTTATAGTTAATCACATATGCGCGACACTGGAGGGTCGAGCGGTCTTACGCACGTACTATAGTAGTTATGTGAGTATTTTATTGTTTAGCTGTCAGCAAGTTATATGAAAATTATCATTAGCAATTTTGTGTCTTACCGTGTATCGTTTCTCGCACCAATCATCAGGTAATCACCCAGAGTATAGAACACGTGAAATAATCATATCTTATAACATGTCTAAAGGTGGAGACCACAAATGTACAAATTACACGTCAAGTCGTCGAACAAGACAATAGTCATTGATAATTTTCTTTATACTGGCGGATGTTGGGTGTGGTGAAAACGCATGTATTTTGCATGAAGTCTACGCTAAGTCCGCAATCAAACATGATTTGATTCCATGAAAACGATGGCAAAAGAACTTTTTAATTTATTCCTTTCATGGAATTTAGATAGTTGATTGGACATTTGCCACCAGAGCTGAGTTTTTTCAATCAAGAACATACTACAGATTGAAAGTGAGCTTCCCACAATCCCCCTTAAGAGGGAAACATCGCTTTCTGTCCACTGTGTCCTAAGCGGAAAGTGAGATCTTCATGTCAGAGGTATAGGATACTAATTTGCTTGCAGCAAGGCAAGAAAAGTCATAAGTGTCTATCCGAAGACACCGCATGAAGTCAGAAAAGTTAGTGCAATGCTTCCTTTACCTGCAAAATGTAGTTTGTTTATTTCGCCATCATATAAGAACGACAAATTCGTTTTATTGATTAACCTCTCACTACAAAAAAAGAAGAACTCTAACAGTACTCTCTTGTAATTTTGAAAAAGCTACAATTCCATGATTTTCTTCAATTTTACCGTATTTGTTTATTTTCAGTGCATCTATAAGAACAATATATTGTTTTCTAGTTTTTTTGACTGAGTAGAAACAAAGATTGAATATCTCAACAAATTACAATTATAGAATAACGAAAAAAGCATTGTTGCAAATTTTGACTATTTTTCTTTCACATTCTTTTAAAGATACAAATAATTTTCTACATCGTAAAATTACTATGTGTAATCAGTCTTTGTTCACTAGGAACAGAAAAAAGTGGTAATCTCTTACATCATAAAAGAGAACCAAAATTTCACATAGGGCATAGACTTTCTTGTGTAAGCTCTATACTGTGTACTTTTTACTGTTACATAGGGTTTAGAAAGATGGTGATAGAATTTCTTACTTAGAGGTTGAAAAATAAATCATACTCTTTTATCAACTCTGCTGTGTTGCATAGTGTTTGCGGAAGGTACTCATCTACTATGTTAGACTGGGGTTAAAACAATTTATAAAATTGAACTGGTCATAATCTTACTTTTGTATATTATATGAGGATTAGAGAAAAAAGCGTGTGGTAAATACATCATTTCTACTATATTAAATATGTGTTGTAAAATGATCATAGTATTTTATTAGGTTGCTGTGTAATTTCTGCTATATTAATAGGGATTTAAATATATATTCTTATTCTACTGCTATACCTTGGCCTAGATTCTATGTAATTTTGTTGTTTTATGTAGAAGTTGCGGAAATGTAGTCATAGCCTTTCATGTGTAAGGTACACTATGGAGTTAGTATATTCCCCGCTGCTATTTGAAATACAGTTTTCAAACAGTTGTTTGAGCTTTTAGTAGTAGGGGTTGAGAAAATGACCATAGTCTTTTATAATCTCTTCTATTCTAATTAGGGACTGTAAAAAGGTGCAGGTCCGTTGGAAGAGAACAAGTGCAACTCTATTATTTTCTGCTATGTGACCATAGTTTTATTTATTGTCCGTTAACACAATACTTGTAGACTGCATTGCGTAAGCTCTATTATTTGCTATTTTCGCTATGTTTCATAAGAGTAAAAGAGGAGCCATACACTTTTGTCAGCTTTTCTATTGTACATGAGGTTTACGAAAGATTTTGCTGTGTGGTCTCTGTTATGTTTAAATGTGGATGGAAAATACACTTTGCTATGTTACATAAAAAGCGTTGCGAAAAGAGAACGAATTCATACTCGGTAGTCCCTGCTCTCCTTTTAGCCTCGCTTGTGTAATCTCTAGTATGTTATTTAAGGAATCGCATGAGAGAACGAATACACCACCAAAAAGAGGTCACAATGAGAGCAATAATCACCACAACATGGGTCATAAAAAGAACTAGGTCTCGGGTTATTCTATTTTCCATAGCTATACAATACGCGTGACACGGCATATCGTGGGACACTGAAAAATCTAGTCCTCCGTATGAAGCGATAGCTGAGAAAAGTGGAAAATTCATCACAAGGTTAGGCCAAGTATCGATTCAACTATGCCTATTATTCTATTGTTTATATTTTTCCCACAGGAAAACAAGAAAACAAGAAATATTGCATACTTGTATTTTTCTATAGGTACAGGATATTAATGAAAACTCTATTGTATTTTAGGTACAGGGTATTAATGAAATATCTAGTGTTAGGTTTGAGTTTCGTTTTGACAACGGCCTCATTATCATTCCAAATTAACACTTTGCAGGTGCTTTCCACAATACAATCTATTCATGAAATTACATTCAGAATTTTAAAACATGCACTATTTGAAAAAAATGAAGTAAAATATTGATTTGACTTTGAATAACAATTTTGTACTATGCATACGATTTTGTATACCACATTAAAGACCATGAAAAATGCTGTTGAATGACAAATTTCGTATAGCAATATCTTCAATATCGGCTAATATGTAGAATTGAAATTTGGTATGTTTATTACTCTATGTAAATGGTATTTATGAACAAAATTTCATTAAAATCTCAGATGGTAAGGCAATATTATAAATTGTAGAACCTTGTATAACCTGGAACACTCTACTATGAAGTAGAAGATACAAATGGACAAAAACGTATGCAATATATCTTCTAACAATGAAACATGGAAAAGCACGTTTGTGACATCGGAAAGCAAATATTGTTGCCTCAGATAAAAAGAAAAGCTCAAATATTTAAAGACAAGAAATAAGATGCTAATAAAGATTAGTAGATATGTAGACGTTTACTATACAAGTGAAGACATAATTTAAAAATGGTATCCTGATTTGAGAACCAGTTACTGTTTCTATATTCAGTCAAAGTATCATAATTTTAAAATTGATATTAAAATCTATATTAGCGTTAATACAAAATTGAATAATTATTAGAAAATTATCAGGACTTTAATGTATAATACATAACAATCACACTTTCCGTAACACAAACAATGAAAACGACTTCCATTATACTGACATTTCGATACAGTTTGCTGTATTTCTCGTTGCCAAAGGAGACCACGGTATTGAATAATGATCCACGCAAAGATATGAGGCTTTTGTTATCCCAGATTGTTTCACTAAGCGATTTTACAAAGTTTCTAAATTAATTTAACTATAACATTTGTGTTCTAATACGCTTATTTAACTTGTTTCACGCGCAGGTTCTTCCCGTTCTAATAAGCAGTACTCTCATTTAAGCAATATTTTTATCTTAATCTAAGTGTTAAAATACAACGAGATACGTAGAGCGTACGTATTTCCCGATGTATTCCTATCGAGCTCATTTATTGTAACATTTACTGCCTATTTCTCAAAGTTTCGCAATATTTTTTGAGTCATTTGAGTAGGTGTGGTACATCAATGATGAACAAAGTTCCCTCTACGTTTAATAGTACAACGCCTTTATCTGTAGGAAAAATAATTTACGTTGTGCCCTATCCGATAAAAAAAAATATGCTTATCCGCATCTTCCCCTTCTGAATTTCAATACTTCCTGAAGAATCTGTGAATATGTTGATATACATTTCTACAAAGCGCTTATTATATTGATAATTCCATAGGATTAATGCAACGCAGAACTTTTTGTTCTGTGTGTGGGAATCCCATTTAAATATGAACAGGACATCTGCAACTATTTTAAGAAAACCTCTTTGATATGTGAATTGAAAAGGAATGTGACATAATTTATATATCACTTGGACCACCAAGTTAACAGGAATTAAACCAGCAATATTTGGATTTGTTTGTGTGTGATTTGGAAAAAAATTCCTAATGTATTTCTAATTTTTCCTAGAAAGTATGAAATCGGTGGCGCAGACTCAATTAAGTTATAGATCTAGAATTTCTGGAATATAAAGTTTTAAGTATTCAAACTAGTGCGCAATGATTTTGAGTAATGAGTTTATATATCGAATCAGATTTCCCTAAATTTAAGATTGACAAAACTTTGGTTTTGTAAAATTTCTTGGGCTCCTTGTTTTTTCTTTGTTATATAAATGTGTAATAAGTAATGTGACAAATACAGTTCGTTTTAATTATGATTGTGCCCTCACATTTATAGCAGGTGTTTTGTTTTTAAAATAGCATAAAATAATTCTTTTCTTCATTGGAATGCAAATAGTTAAATAATTATTTTAGATTACTATGTAACACATCCTGCCTTTTGAATACGCGTATGGAATTTCTGATGCATTTCGGTGTACTTTGAAATAGTAAGACACTTATGTTCATTCAATCAATTCATTCAATTCATTCATTCAATCAATTCATGTTCAGGGATGGGGATTTCTTTAGGGATTTACTTATAATTCTACAGTAAAACGTTCAGCTTCGTATTTTTATCTTTACCCTTAAAGAACTATAATTTTTTGTCTTAAATTACCCTTCCACTCTAATCAGATTCATGTCGGTTTTAAGCTATGGATGCTAGCTTTTATTATTTATTAACAGTGATACATCTTTAAATAGGTATGCACCTCGTTATATATTACTATTAGATGAATAGTTCCAAAAAATGTATATCAATGTAGAAGTTAATGAGAGACTGAGATGTGTTTTGTAGTTGTATCACAAATGTTCTAGGCAATTAGGTTTTAATTTTTATTCTACTAAAACTAAAACTATTTATTCCATTATTCTATTTTATTTTATTTAGTGTACTACCAAACCAGATTATTTAAAACGAAATGATTTGCTGTTTTCATTTAATGCTAAAATATCACAAACACAAATAATGAATTTACATGTGTTAGTTACTAAGTACAAACATGTGTAATAATAAAATTTAAATGAACATGTCTGAAGCAATTATTAAATTAATGTCTAGCATAAATTTACCACTCACAAATTTGAAATGCTTGATTCATCCACATCTTTACTCATTGCCTGCTTGTTGAGCCGAAGCTATAAAACAGATATTTTCTTCATAATTTGCTGCACTTTTAATGTTAAGAAATTGTTGCTTGCAGTTTTTTACTTTCAGCAAATATTTCGTACCTATATAATTATATTATAAGAACTCACGTTTGTTTTTTTTAAAATGAAATAGTGACGTGTATTGCTTACCCATAAATACGGGTATCTCTCTGAAAGATCTTCACATAGGGCACATGCAAAGAGAAAAGTGTTAATAATCCAACATACCTAACAGCATGCCACAATAGTTCATGGTTAACAACATCATGGCATGTTATTTTCCTGAGGTTATTTGGTTTAATTCTATAATTTAATCTACTTGTCATTTGGTAATGTTCATTTATATTTATCATTATACTATTTCATTTGTGGACCTTTAAAGAGTTATTCAATTATAATATTTACTTATATAAAGAAATTATACTTGTGCGATAGCATTTTTTCTTTATTCCTATATGCAATTCCTTTGATTGCTCATATTAAGAAACATTGCTATGTATAAAAATGTCGAATTGTTGCACGAAATGCTTTATATGCCATCAATAAATGTCACTGCTATTCATCACTATACACATACCATAGTATTATAATTCAAATACTAATTCCTACTTGAATGTAGGATATACATAGGTAGCCTTATATTCTGATTGGTTAAATATTTATGTTTCAGAATTGCGTAATTTTATTTTAAACATATTACCAAGTGTATTAAATAAAACAAAAGCTCTTTAAATTTGCCATATACTTGGGAAACTCAAAAATTACCTACACTTCTCATTCTACAGTTTATTTACTTGAAGCTAGAGTTATTCTATACACATCATTTTTATACGTAATCTTCACCTTATCAATGCACTTGGCTCAACGCTTCAACGAGCTTACGTATTCCTTCTAAACAAAAGGTTTTCTGTTGGTCGTGAAGGCATTTTGACACCGCATTTTGTATATCTAAATCTTAGGTAGATCGGCTACCACGCAAAGCATAATTACGTGGCCCAAAAAGTGAAAGTCCGATGGAGTTAGGTCTGGGATGTATGGAGGGTGTTCCCGTAACTCACATTTCATCTTCTTGATGGTTTCAATACTGTTATGAGACGTTGTAGCCGTGCATTGTCATACAATAACAAAACTCTCTTCGACAACGAACCTCGGTATTTGTTCCGAATTGCAAGCTTCATGTTTTTCTCAAACATTTTACTATAACTCGCACTGTTAACAGTCTTTTCCTTTTCCATGAACTCTGCCATTATGAGTCCCTGTGAGTCCCAAAACATAGTTAACAGAAATAACCTTTTCTGCGGATAGCTCAGTCTTGATTTTTTCTGCGTCGGAGATCCAGTGTGTTTCTACTACCCGTGTTTCATCGCCGGTGACTATTCTGCTTAAAAATCCAACTTCATTTTTAAAGCGAGTGAGGAAGCGCTGACAGACTTTAACACGAGTAAGCCTGTGTTCTGCTGTAAGCTTTCTTGGTACCCAACATGCACAGACTTTACGAGAACCGAGCTCGTCGTGGATGACATCATGGGCAGAGCCATGACTGATGAGATACTACCTCATGGATAGTTATTCTCCTATTCGCCAGAACCATCTCTCAAGCTTGCTTAATGTTGCCATCTGTAGTTTCGGTTGATGGCCGTGCTGCTACCCATTCTCGCGTTACAATTTTTCGACCACTTTTAAACTTCTCGAGCCACAAAAACCCAGATTTACGTGATAGTGCACATCTCCCATACCGGAAAAATAGTCTGCGATGAATGCCTGACCATTTGACACCCTGAGACCTAAGGAATCAGATCACTGCTCGTAGCTCCTCTTTGGTGCAAACTTCTAATGGTGCAGTCATGATATATCTCCAACAGAAGGAAGAAAATGATGGAATTCAGATCACACTTTCACAGCATTGCCAGAATTGTACAACAGTAAAATATGCGAAGACAGAATACAAATTACGCAATGTAAGAAAAGTTATGACAATTAATTTTTAATAATTTTTGACCCGCCTACGTATGTTTAAAATAAGTATGTTTAATATATAGTTATTTTTATTTCATTTTATTATTCATGTCTATGAATTTATTATTGTCAAACCTAGTAAAACTAAATTAATATGTTATTAGTGACGCCACCTAAACAGCAGAGCTACAAATATTATTCCGGTGTTGGGTACTACAAAGTACACGAGGATAAAAAAAATTTTGATGACGCTGTTGACGCTTGCAAATGTGAAGGAGCCCATTTGGCTATTATCAATTCTCCAGATGAAGCAAAAGCTCTGGTGGATATGTTGGAGGAAGAATTCCTAAACTCTACTGATTATCTTTTTTATGTTGGCGTTCATGATAAATACTACGAGGGAGAATGGAACACAATATTTGGTAAGATATTACAAATTAAGAAAAGTGAAGGTATAAAAACGTCTACAATCACTACATACTATCTTATAGTAGGTTGAAAAGGTAAAAGTGTGAGATTTGAGTGTATATGGCATATAAAATTGACTCTTCATTTACTTAGTGAATTAGCATTTTCTTAAACAAAATAGAAGTTAATATCTTCCATTTCGATTTGGTATGCGAATTATAAAACAACATATTAACAATATAATCATTATATAAACATGTGGAAACATAAATAGTGGTTTGAAATAGCATTCAGGCATATCTTTATGATATATAAAAGAGTAAAGAAATTTTCAAGTAATTGATTAATTTAAATCGCAGCAATCAGTTAAAACTTTTGGAAATAACCTTATAATTCATATTGGGATGCCAAATAGACCAAGGGAGACCTGTGGTCAAAGTTGTAACGTATCCTGATAGCTTGTTTTTTTTTAGTTTTTAGTTCCAGAATTGTAAATATATATTGTGTGAGTGACAGACGTAAGTGACTATCAAGCGTTATTCACATCAATGAAATTCTCAAGAATAAACGTACTGAATAAACTTAATTTAGAAATTCGTTAGGAATTGAAATGAAAATTGTCTCAAATTCTATTATCACTTTTGTAATTTAAGTGCGAAGTTACCGCTTTTAGTGACAACAGAAAGTTATCACATTCAATAGATAATTCTGAATAAATATTAAATGCTTTACAATTATTATGGGCTTCATAAGAATCATACATTACATTAAGCTTCATAAGTTCGAATACATACACAAACAACTTCCATATTATCCCTGCCTTTTCAAATATATTTAAGATCTTAGTTTGTAAGTGCGATTTCATCGTGTACTAAACATTGTGTAAAGGTTGCAACTGAAAAGTGATGTCTTTAAAATGTAATAATATATTACAGTTATAGGGTACTACAATAATATCTTTTTATATGAGAATATAAACGTATATATGAAACGTCATTGAAGAGCATAAAGCTAGTCCGATCGTAGAAAATAAAATATTTTATGGTCACGCAAGTTTAGACATAGCCTGACTATTAACCAGTGTTTATAAATGTATAATCTTTACAGAGAAAACAGGTTAACACGAATGGCTATCGAAGTATCTGCAGAGTTCTTTTTGTTAGTATTGAACTATTCATAACAATAAAAATGTTTTCGAGTTTCTTTTCCGAAATATGTTCTTAACTATAACATTTTCCTTCATTTGCTACTGACATTCTGCTATGTCATAAACGTAGATAAATAGTAACAAATAAAAGATAATGGGATAATTTTAAATAATGAATTTTGCGCTTTCAGTAGAAATCTGGTTACAGTTTTCTATTACCTTCTCTGCTCTTACGTTTTACACATTGATGCCAAATTTTCAATTTTGAGGAATAAAAAGTTCGGGTTTGTAATTATATGCCAAAAAGATACTGGTATAAGCATATTCATTTCACTGTGGTTCTGGTTGGTCAATGTTGCCATTACCATCCCACGGAAAGCCCAACTTTGACAAAGATCTAAAACATCTTTCGAAAAACGAAAGTTAATCCTCTTAAGAAACATATCCAAAACAGGTATCTATTTTTAAACAACGCATAGCGCAATGATGTGAAGAGCTGTGAAAAGAGATAATTATTAAGTACATTTAAATATTCAGCCTGCATTGGTTGCACAATACAGTAAGTGTTTAACTTAGCAAACAACACCATGGAATTTAGTTAGTGTAACAGCAGTTTATTAACAAGCAAAAAAGTGAAACAAAACACTTTCAATTCCAACGAGAAAATGTATCTACAATTGGCAAGCAGAATAAATATACGGATCTTAAGTTACCCTTGACTATCGAGTTCATATATAGACAATCTTCGCATGTCAATGTAGTACACCACATGTTCCAATTTGAGATTTATTCCAATATGGCTACTGCTTATGTTATAAGTTTGAGTAATAATTACGAGAATATTCCAGAATACTATCTTTTGACAGATCTAATTCCTGTCTAACTTACATTTCTCTTCAACACATCAAGTAGGGGGGTACTCTGCATAGATCATACATGCAGTAAAAACACAAGCGATAACAATACTAACAAAAATTTAACTTCTACACCCATCTTATAAAATATACGTTTTCCTATACCGTTGTAGACGACATGTGATGGACCATTTCCCTTTTTCCCTATTCATTGCTGACAGAAAACCCAATAGCCCATTATAAAGCAAAACTGTGATCACATGACTACTTACAGATAACTTTGGTACCAGATCTCATAATTCAAAAGTAACCAAAAGTAACACAAGTACATATTATTTACTGCAGCTCGGCAAGCAAACGAAAAAAAAAGAACACGGGATAAAGAGTGCAAAAATGGAGCATGAGCAACATTTTTCTACTATTTACCAAACATCCCTTCCAAACATAGTATACTATAGCTAATACATGTAAAATACACATGTGAGGGGCCACTACCCACAATTTGTTGCAGACTTTAAGTAATCATGTCTTAATAATGAACTCTACATAATGTGAAACATATTCACATCTGGCATTTCTCGTGCGTCAGAGATTATTCTTTATTTAGTCGTGACTTGCTATATAATACTATGCTAGTAGACATATACTAACAAACCACATTTAATTGTCATTGAAGAATCACAAGTTAAACTTTTATTGAAATAATTAAAGTTCATATGTAAAAATTAAATGATTGCGCACAATAAAGTTTATTACTATATATACTATTGGTGTATATAAACTGAAATTTTTACTAACATACATTGGTTATTAATTAAAGCTCTGAATTGCCTTAAAATTAAAAATAATAAAACAAATCTTAAAATAAATAAATGGAAATAAATGAGATATTTGAAACATAGTAATAAAATTCTAAGGAAAACTATCAGTAAAATAGTACTCTTAAATATTTACAATTTTCTACGACGATACTTACAGTGTGAACTACCATCTTTGGTACTGCTTCATTATCGTTCAACTTATCGGGGTCAAACCATTTTCATTTCTAGTTACTTTCAGTTGCCTCTTTATATATTTAATTATGATACTACCTAACACGCATACGTCTAATATGTTTAAGATTTTCAGTAGCATTAGGATCGACGTTATCTGAACTACTCATAAAAGATGCATATTGTCTAATGTGTTCTATCTAATATTCTTCTCGGGGAAGTAGATTTGTGATAGGCAACATCGTGACTATATATTTTCTCGTGGCAATTCCGTTTGCTCAAATATTCTCACTCCAAGGATTATTTCCTCATCATTCACGTGCCTTAGTTTCATGCAGTGACATAATTTCGATGTCTGAAAAGATAGAGATACGTTAAATGCAAACCATAGTTAAGAGGATATTTTAGATGTTAAGTGAATATTTTAAGCAAAGAAAATTTAAACAAAGTAACTGAAAGCTTTAAAAATATTTAACTGTAGAAGTCTCTAAATAAACAAAATATTATAAAAATAATCTAATATCTATCAGGTTCGTACTTCAAAGCAGAGGTTATTAAGTTTTTAAGATTAATCTTCCCCTCTTGTTCCCGTGCCTTGTAATAGAAAATATGACTTTAGTATATAATGCAGCTTAATAGCGAAGATGTGAACTCACTCAAGCTACTTTTGAAAGCGATAGGAGTAGAGTAAGTTGCTGGAGGACTTACCATACTTCGATTTTCTTTTCGCTTCAGGAGATAACAGTAAGGGTTTTTAAATATTACTACAAGAAAATTGAGAATATTAAGTAAATTCTCAACGTTTATTAAATTTATATCAGTCATATTTTAAATACTGAATATAAAAACAAATTCACAAAATTATAAGCATAATTACATTTTCTAAACAGTGCAGGTTTTATGTCTCATCTCAAATTGAGAAACGCATTTGCCGTTCGGTATCCAAATCAAATTTTAATTTATGCAAACAATGCAATAGAAGATTGATATTTAAGCGAGATGAAAGAACTCTTAAGACATATAAGAACAACATATATCACTTGTTAAATATTCATAAACCCTATCATTTGGAAGCAAGAATGTAGAAATATTGCTAAAAGATCGCGTAGAAAATGAATTCAGGATATATATGTGTACCACACAGTTTTCTAATACATTGTTGTCCAGGTCGTTAATACTAAGAGGTACATAGTATGTATAAATGTATGGAGGGTCAAATTAAAAAGACCCAAACGAGCGTATACCTTTGGAATTGAATGAATGTTTGCAACCACACCACATGACGGGCACATCACGTGTACTGTGGGCTACAGATATTCATGTTGCACAAAGTCCACAAGATAGGCAACCAAACTAACGGATGCTCAAAGATGAATTACGCCTGTTAGTATCTAGCACAGGAGACTGAAGTCGCCCCAACTGTTAAAAGCACAAATCGTAAAGAGTGCTTTTGTGCAGAACTGGGGCAAAACGCTGGCTGACGAAATGACAAAAGAGAGTACTTGCGTACTTGTACTCAGAGTGAAAGCACAATATCAGAAAAATATAGGGACACCAGAGGCGCCGATGAGAAGATAACAGTCAGGGGACTTAAATAATTTTACAATTAACTCAAAAAGGGATTATAAACAACTTACTTCGAATGGATATAAATATATGCGTATCAAATAATATACGGATAGATTATCCGGTATATGTAGTAGGTCAATTTTTAAGTAAACACGAAGCCTTGCGCTGAGTTTTGGAACTATTAACAATAGTTCTACCTACAAATCAATTAAAATATGGAACGGTCATTCGAGGGAAGAGCCCAGCCTCCAATTAAATTTTGAGGGTCTAACAGGGCCTGAGTTTCGTTGTTCCGGCGCCACTGATTGATACATAATACTACTTCGAAAGAAGAACTTATCCGATTTCATTATTCGTTAAATGAAATTTGAGATTACTAATTATTGGTATGCAGTAATTTATTTGAAAATATTAAAAACGCAAAACTCGATAACACTCAAATGAGTTGGAGAACTTGTCCGTACAATGCGTATTTACCCTTAGGTTGCAAATATAACTGAAACTTCCTGAATAGTATAGTATTTGTGAAAATTTACCCATAGAGACAATGGGAGAAAAGGGGAAGAATATAGTGTCAATTAACAACAATTTTAAAATGAACGAAATTAATGGATAATATCACATATAAAACCATTAACAGACTTAACTCTGTAACTCGTTTTCTCCATTCATTTTTCTTCCCTCATTTTCATGATTACATCATCATTGCATTTTTTCACTGGAGATTATGTTCGTGTAGAAGTATCCAACTGGAGCTCAGCCTTGTAATTGAAACATAGGAAAAAGTCTAAAGCAGGAGGGCGCGAGTCGAACCCCGATCGGAAAATTAGAAATTATCCAAGCTGGTCATTCACCTTTAAACGTTTACTCTGGCTCGCCTAAATGAAGACCCCTTTCTTGTCGCTCAAGACAGTAGCTTGTTTATAGTCAGAGTGACAAAAAATAAGAATATGTAATTAAGGACTTGCAGGGTATTATATCATTGTATTCACAAAATTATCAACATTGCATTTAAAAAAAACAAAATACAAGAGTCCTTTATTTTGAATCAAATATTGCGCGTATAATATACACGTAAACAGACTAAAAACGACTAAATTAAGGCGTAGTAATCGTGGTTCAGTGGTAAAAGGTGCTCGACCACTACGGTGCCATAAGGTTTCTTCCATATATGGAAACATAAAATAAAGCCCTTAAATATAAAGTCCTGTTTTGAAGTGCTCCAAAGATAAAATCAACTCATATTGTTACATTTCAAACCTCAGTCAAATTTATTCACAATCTCTATAATTTATATACGAAGACTCTAAAATGAGGATCTTTGACATTGATTAAAGGGGAACAGATTTCTGATTTGAATACCAACCTTAAACCACACGTCCAAAATGAATATCATTTACGTTTTTGATATCTACTGCAATATACAACTGCATATGTAGAGAAAGAGAAATATTGTGTGTGCGTGTGTGTGTGTGTGTGTGTGTGAGAGAGAGAGAGAGAGAGAGAGGTAAAAACAATATATGCTTGTACTTTTACTTACAATATAAAGAGTGTTTGTAATACATAATCTGGATTTCATATAGCGATTTGAAGGCTTGAAGTGAGTTAATGTTCATAAAGATTCTTTTAGTTAAAGATTAAGGTTTTATAGTAAATGCATTATTTAACATGACAGTTCCCATACCCCTTTCTTCTATTGATGGTATAAAATTAACGTTGAGTTGTTGTTGAGTTTAGCATTCCTTTCAGCCGCCCGGCTGTATGACACGTTTACCTACTGATTAGCGTGGAATTCGAATCACATGAGCTCACACCGAAACTCGAACCGAGTCTCTTATGTCAAAGATGCGTACGCTAACCGCTTAGGAACGAAAGAACTATGTATAAAAAATAGAATACCACACATTACCTAATATTACTTCACCAACAGATTTCTGTTTTATTATCATTTAAAGTAGTATTTCTGGACATCGTAGAGAAAAATGTATTTCTTATTTTATGCGGCATACGAAACATACAAAAGAATAAACAGAAAAACGAAAAAACACAAAAAAGAAACAAGGAAAAGTATCAATGTAAAATGCTTTGCCTCTTTTGAATAAATAACTCAATGTATTACAAGTGCATATAACGATCATTTCCAGTAGAACTACTAAAACGCCCTGGTGATATAACTTCCGTGTATGGTTTAGTGGCTAGCATGTGCGTCTGTGGTGTACGAGGTCCCTGGTTGAGGTCCCGGGTTCTATTCCCGGTGGAAGAACTTTTGGAATTTTAAATGTTCTCGATGTGCCTGTGTTCCTGTCCCTGTCGTTCAAGGTTACTGGAAATAACTGTAGAACGTGTATAACCGAGTACGAACACAAGTTATTTACAAGGGAAAAGCAGACTTTGCTAAATGAACTTCCGCGCTACCTCTTGCGAGGTAGGAGTGCACATTTAGTGTCAATATTACAAACTGCAATATCCAGAAACCAGTCTTAAAGTCTCTTACTGTGATCATAAATGATAGAACGCGTAAAGTAATTAAGAGCGAGAGTGAGGAATATCTATACCCTACGACAAAGGTAACGCACGAGGCATTTTTCTTATTATAACTAATAAAGTAGCCATTTGTACCTATAAATAAAATATTAATGCACCATATGATAATAATGCATACAACAATAAAAATGTTCAAATCAATTCTATCCGTAGATATATTGACAGTGTTGTACTTAGCGGGCTGCTGTCGGGCTCAAGCCCCTAGAAATAAACTTGGTATATACACAATTTCATTAAAATTTATCGGCACCCAAAAGGAAAAACGTAAGTGCTAATTCAGGTGCTGCGCATGGCCCCACCCCGAAATAAAATCCTAAACACGACACTGTTTTTTGATGTCACTAGATATATTATGTTTACCACAGTCGTTGTGCAAAAAATGTTCTTATCGCTTCGTATCTATATCTGAAAACAGTGCGAATTATAAGTGATATGAGGGAGAAATTCCCTTTTGTAATACTGGTTATATGTTACAACTAGAGGCATAATTTGAGACTTTGTTTGACTTGGGCAAGTGCACCACCGACATAAGACTTTCATGTTTTGTATTAGTGTATTAATAGACAATTGATTAAAGTATATGTATTCCTCAAACTCTTATGATTAGGCGTAAGTGTCCCCTGTTGCTCTCTTAAGTGACGCCCTTAGGTACAACTGTTATAGTTTCCCATGCAACTTTCGTTTGAAATGACGCTCCTGGTTATAGCATACATCCAGCATTACCAAAGGGAATTTCCCCTTATCCCTCTTGTAATTCGAAAACTGTCCATGATAAAGAAATTTATCACCAAGAACATTTTTTACACAAGCACTGTGATAACCACAATATATCTAGTGTTATCAATATACAGTGGCACATTTAGGATCTATGCACAACATGTAAATAAGCATTTACATAAGCAAAGGAGGAGAACCAAAACGTTATGAAAATATGGGTTGGCAGGTCCGTGCTGTGTGGTCATACGATTAGCCTACTTGTCGGCGGAATCACATGCTCCAATTTCAATTCGCATGCAAAGAAACAATTTAATGCGTACTTTATTTTAGCCGAATAGTAATTTCATACATTTTAACTCCGATAGAAATAATGCATTTATCGGTAATTTATTCAATTGCAAGAAAACACAAATTGCAAACAAAAAATAGGATTCCTTTTGTTGCAAATAATCCTATGATCTTTAATCATAATAACCGTATTAGTAAGGACCACTTTATAAAGCTAGTTTGCAAAACAATTATCGAAATTTAAATTGATTGTAACTTCAATAAAGAATTAATTGAAGCTGAAATGTATACAAGTATTATTTAGGGAAACAAATAAAGATATTGCCCTTCGCGAGAAAGAACTAAAGACCTCTGAAGTAGGACTCCCGTACGCTAACCAAGTAACCACAGACTATGTGACTGATAAACGATATTTTCATTATGTTTTGTTTCTCGCCTTTTTTTTTTTTGTCGATTCAAGCGCCATCCTGAAGGGCCTATGTTCATTCTGGGTCTAATGATTTATCATAGTTATTTTTCTGCAGAATACAAATGTGCAATAACAAATGTGGGTTCACATTTAAAATTTTAATGTTACTCCCCGTACCTCCCAATGAGGTAGGGATAGGGGTTGCGTTTCGTATCATTGGATAACCTTTCCAAATATTTAATCATTTTTTTTCCTGATCTGTACATTTTGCGAGGTAATTGATCGTTCCAGGACTAAGACGACACACTCTCATATAGAATGCTTGTATTTTCCATTGAAAGTTGCATGTGTAATTCACCATTTTGTCAATTTACAAAATGTTTCCAAATACAAAGTTTCAACTTCCTAATATGAATTCAAATCAGAAACTAACAATCAGTGATAGTCAGGTTTTCTAGTTTTTTTTTCACTTCTTATGAATAGCGTCCTTTTCAAAGGGACGTTAAGCTCAAAATCAAGTCAACTTATAACGTGATATAATCGTACCGATACAAGATTTCTTATAAAGAACAGACGCTATGACTGTTGTTCGTTTGTATCGGGCTTCGGTAGTGGATCTTTAAAATTATGTTTTCTAATGTTTTGTAATTAAAGGATATACAGGTGTAGGAGTTTCAAAGCAAATATAAGGCCAAGAAGCAAATATGTCGAATGATTTTGTTGTTTAATTATTAGCATCCTTGTCTTTGGTGCGAGACAACTAAATTTGAATCTGAAAGTAGGTCCGGTTTCTGAATGTGAAGCCACATATGATTTATTATAGAGGAAGGTATTTTACTGGGAATTTTCCAAAAGAAGGATGACCAATTGACTTACATGTAGCACTTCGCAAGTGTAACACTCCGATTTTGATAAAATTTAGCAGATAGACACTACACATAAATGAATACGTGCTTTTTTCCTTTTGTGAAAAAACAGTTTTAGGGGGGCAAAAGCTCCCACCCGAAATTTTGAAAGTTGACGTCCGATCGGTAAGAAGAAATGGACCAAAGTGAATGGAATTGTGTACAGATATAGTAGACATAAGATGAGGGAATACGTGATTTGAATTTTCCTGAAAATAATAATAATAATAATAATAATAATAATAATAATAAAATTGTTGAGTGGATTTTAGGGTTAGTGGTGGAAAGAGTGGACCGATTACGTTTAAAATATATGTGCACAGTTTCATTGACTTCGGTCCACTTCTTCTTGCCTCTCAGCCGTCAACTTTCAAACTTTTGTGTGGAGGCTTTTGCTCCCTAAAACCGTTTCTTCGCATAAAAAACATACTTATTTTTGCGTATTGTCACTACACAAAATTTCGTTGCAATTCTTCATGTCCTTTAGGCACTTCTGACATACTGTCATTAGCACTTTTGATATTTCGTGATCAGAGATTTGGAGGGGCCATGCTCAACGCAACCGCTTTTTCCAGTAAAATACGAAATAAGTATTCCCTCATTTTATGTCCACTATACATGTGCACAATTTCATTCAATTCGGTCCACTTCTTCCCTTCCGAACGTCAACTTTCAAAATTTTGGGGTTGGCCTTTTGCGCCCTAAAACCGTAGTTCCACAGAAAGTTAAAAAAAACATATTGTCTATATGTAGCATCTACCTGCTAAATCTTATCAAAATCGGAGTGTTACACTTGGGAAGAGTCACATGTATGGTCTTCCTCCTATGGAAATTCCCAGTAAAATATCTTCCTTTCTTGAATTGACACACCTAGAAAGCGAGAAATATAATGCTATGAAAATACCGATTACACTGTGCAACAGATTTAAATTTTATTTGTATCCTTCAAATGGACTTATGTGCTTTTAACTAAATGGCAGGTGCTGAATTCGTTGGTGGTAATAAAAATGTTCCATCACGTCCAATATGTTTTGGTTCTTTATGTTTGTAGACATCTTCTGGAGTCTCTCTGATGATAGCCCAGCAGTACTCAGTCAGCATACTTTCATACCATTTTCCCCTTTAGCGCTTTTCAGATATGGCAACGAACTGATGAAACCGTTTCCCGTATTCGTTACTTACTGCGCCGAGGTTTTGAGGGAAAATATCAAGATGTGAGTGCAGGAAATGTAATTTTAATGACACATGTTGCATCCCATGAGTTGAAAACTGCGCACCATGTCACTATCAATAGCTTCATGATTTTCAGCCTTTCCAATTCCAGCAAAAACTCAACGTACTGATTTAAATGATAGCCAATCTGATTTCTCAAGTTCAGAGAGTTTCGTTCCAAAGTCTTCATCCCGCATGACCAAATACTCCTTAAGTTTTGGAATTTCTTCTTTTCTGTCTAGTGGTTTAACAAAAATCTTCATCAACCCAAACTTCATATAGAATGGTGGCAAAAATACATCTTGAGAATTCACAATTGTTTTACGAGATATGTTCTTGCTGCTAGAAATGCAATCTTGTCTTTTAAGCCAGAAGTCCCCATATGCCATTTGAATATTTTATATTCAATGAAGTCCAATATCGTACTCATACTTGATACGTCTCCTTTGTACGAGCCGCATATGCTACAGTAACGGATGGGTGAAAATTTCCCATATGGAGAAGCACTGCCTTGAGACTTAGTTTGAACTGTGGGATTATGTTCACGTCTCGAAGACTGAAATAAGACATCTATATCTATGTAATAAGCAATGCCTCCATTTTAAATAAAATAGTCCTCAAAACGACTTGTCATTTTCTAAAGAAACTTATTTTAACATATTGCGCTAAAAGATTTCAACCTTGATGCTTGGAGCACAACAATTCCGATTTTATTTTCGGAAGATTTAAGTCTCGTTTAACATCGTTAAGCTCTTCTTGTGTGTTCAACTAAGGTGACGTTGACTGGGATGTAGATGGCTGAAAGTCTACATCTTCCCTGTTGCTTGGAACGTCTGATATATCTTTTTTTTCTGAATCAATAGTATAACGTTCTTTAGCTTTAGGTACTGGGAAGATCTTTACTGTGAGCAACTGGTCGAATAGCTGACTTGATATTTTGGTACTGAATGTGATGTTTAGATTTAGATGTCAAGCCCTTTACATCTGTCAAGCAAAAGTAACAGTCAGTTACATGATCTATTTGTTCGCACCAAATCATAGGAACAACAAATTTAACAGAACTACGTTTTCCTTGTAGCCAGTTTCTCAAATTCCTGGAACGCATAGTACAATATACGTATGTGTATGGCCCAAGACTCATAATTGTCTCCAACCCTTCAGCCAAGTACAGTTATTTAGCCATTTTAACTAAAGATGCCAGGCTACTTTATGAGTGTTAGGTGTAAGTTCATCACACACCTAGCAAAATAAGTCAGGTTTATTTTTACGGCACATTGCACTCCAATGCACGTAGAGCTTAGCTCACGAATTTCTACCGCGATTCTAATTCTTTTGCCGTCAACCGCGGCAGAGATTCGTGAGCTAAACTATAGCTAAACGTTTATTTGGTACGTTTTTCAAACGCAGGTGCACAGTATACACTACCAAAAAAGATACAATGCGGCAAATCTGATTACTCCTAATGAAACATCAGTCAACAAATAATACAATCGAACCAAAATTTACTTAAATGCTAGACCATACGGCAGCATAGTTTGGCAACATAAATCTGAACTCGCTTATCACTAGGTGTTAATTGGCTACTACATGTAATGAAGATAAATAATGAGTAGAAATATGCGAAACTTGTGTTTCCTAGTATAACACAGAAAAAGACTTCTACGCAGTAGGAGAAAATTGGAGGGTTTAGGAGATCCTCTCTTTGGGCAGTGTATTTCTTCTGTAAAGAAGAGAAATTGTGGCTGAGATGATGTTAAAATGAGCGTATAGTGTAAGGTATATTAGGAATGCAACAATTTTTATCTTAAACACATTACTGCCCTTCCCGGTGGTCTAATGGGTAGAGCGCGCACCTTCGGTGCATGGTTCTCGCATTCGATTCCCAACAGGAGAACACTGAATGAAGCAGTGTCTCGGATTCCACCTTAAACTCACGTCTCATATAATCTCGTTGCTGAAAATGTACGCTAAATTTTTATAACCAAACCAAACATTAATCATATTTTATCACCATCCATAAAAATGCAGTAATTCACAATACAAAATTTCACACTTTTCAATTTTTCACAAAATTGGTACTTCATACATAAAACTTAAATACAGATTTCACTTTCCCATGCAAAAATATATAAGAAAATCATATTTCCATTTAAAGGACAAATTTCCTGTAGCACAGTGTTACCAGTCCCGTAGACTGTGGTGAGATAGTTAGTGTAACAGAGCCCAGCTTCAGAGGTCTTCAGTTCTATTCCCGCGCAAGACAATCTCTTTATTTGTTTTCCGAAATAATAATTTTATACATTTCAGCTTCAATTAATACTTTATTCAAGTTACAATCAATACAAATTTCGATAATTGTTTTGCAAACTAGCTTTATGAAGTGGCACTTAGTAACAGGGTTATTATTATTACAGGTCAAAGGATTATTTGCAACAAAAGAAAACCATTTTTATTGCAATTTGTATTTACTTGCAACTGAATAAATTACCGATAAATACGTTATTTTTATCGAAGTTAAAATGTATGAAATTACTATTTGAGTAAAAAAAAACATAAAATTGTTATTTTCCATGCAAATTGAAATTGGAATATCTGATTCTGCAGGCCAATACACTAACCGTATGACCACACAGCACGGACCTGCCAACCCATATTTTCATAACGTTTTGGTTCTCCTCCTTTGCTTAAGTAAGTGTTTATTTACATGTTGTGCATAGATCCTAAATGCGCCACTGTATATTGATAACACTAGATATATTGTGGTTATCACAGTGGTTGTGTAAAAATGTCTTTGGTGACCAATTTCTTTATCAGTGGACAGTTTTCGAATTACAAGAGGGATAAGGGGAAATTCCCTTTGGTAATGCTGGATGTATGCTATAACCAGGAGCGTCATTTCAACGAAAGTTGCATGGGAAACTATAACAGTTGTACGAAAGTTCGTCAGTTAAGGGAGCAAGAGGAGACAATTACGCCTAACCATAAGGGTTTGAGGAATACATATACTTTAATCAATTGTCTATTAATATACTACTACAAAACATGAAAGTCTCATGTCGGTGGTGCTCTTGCCCAAGTCAAACAAAGTCTCAAATTATGCCTCTAGTTGTAGCATATATCCAGTATTACCAAAGGGTATTTCCCCCTCATATCATTTGTAATTCGCACTGTTCTCAGATATGGATACGAAGCGATAAGAACATTTTTTGCACAACGACTGTGATAAACATAATATATCTCGTGAAATCAATAAATAGTGTCTTATTTAGGATTTTGTTTCCGGGAGGGGCCATGCACAACACATGAATTGTCACTTAGGTTTCCCCTTTTGGGTACCGATAAATTTTAATGAAATTGTGTATATACGAAGTTTATTTCGAGAGGCTTGAGCCCGATAGCCACCCCCCTAAGTACGCCACTGCCAATATATTTAACGGATACAACTGATTTGAACATTTTTATTGCTGTATGCATTATGAACATATGGTGAATAAATATTTTACTTATATTTACAATTAGCTACTTTATTAGTCATAACAAGAAAAATGACTCGAGCGGGATCTTTGGCGCGCAGGGTATAGATATTCTTCACTCTGCCTCTTGGTAACTTAACGCGTTCTATCATTTATGATGACAGTAAGAAATTTTAAGAAGAAATTTTCTGCCTATTGCAATTTGTAATATTGACACTAAATGTGATTTCCCACATCGCGGAAGTTAGCGCGGAAGTTCATTTAGCAAAGCCTGCTTTTTCCTTGTAAATAACTTGTGCTCCTACTCGGTTATACACGTTCTACAGTTATTTCCAGTAACCTTGAATGACAGGGACACGAACACAGACACATCGATAACATTTAAACTTCCAAAAGTTCTTCCACCGAGAATCGAACCCGGAACCTCGTACGCCACAGACGAATACGATAGCCACTAAATAACACACGGAAGTTATAAGACTAGCGCGTTTTAGTAGTTGTACTGGAAATTATCGAGACAAGCACTTGTAATACATCGAGTAATTTATACGAGAGAGTCAACGCATTTTACATTGATACTTGTCCTTGTTTTTGTGCTTATTCTTTGTCTGTTTCGTATACCGCATAAAATAAGAAATACATTTTTCTCGCGGATGTCCAGAAATACTATTTTAACTGATCATAAAACAGAAATCTGTTGGTAAGGTAATATTAGGTAATATGTGGTATTCTATTTTTATACAGAGTTCCTTCGTTCCTAAGCGGTTAGCGTACGCACCTTTGACATAAGAGACCCGGTTCGAGTTTCGGTGTGAGCTCATGTGATTCGAATTCCACTCTAATCAGTAGGTAAACGTCTCATATAGACGGACGGCTGAAAGGAATGCTAAACTCAACAACTCAACGTTAGTTTTATACCATCAATAGAAGCAAGGGATATCGATACTGTCGTGTTAAATCATGCCTTTACTATAAAACCTTAATCTTTAAGAAAAAGAATCTTTATGAATATTAACTCACTTCAAGCGTTCAAATCGCTATATGAAATCCAGATTATGAATTACAGATACTCTTTATATTTTAAGTAAAAATACAAGTACATATTATTTTTACCCCCCCCCTCTCTCTCTTTCTCCTTTTCTCTCTCTCTCACACACAATATCTCTCTTTCCTGACATATGCAGTAGTATATTGCAGTGGATATCAAAAACGTAAATAATATTCATTTTGGACGTGTGGTTTAAGGTTGGTATTCAAATCAGAAATCTGTTCCCCTTTAATCAATGTCAAAGATCCTCATTTTAGAGTCTTCGTATATAAATTATAGAGATTGTGAATAAATTTGACTGAGGTTTGAAATGTAACAAAATGTGTTGATTTTATGTTTGGAGCACTTCAAAACACGACTTTATATTTAAGGGCTTTATTTTATATTTCCATATATGGAAAAAAACCTTACGGCACCGCAGTGCTCGAGCGCCTTTGACCACTAAACCACGATTACTACGCCTTAATTTATTGGTTTTAGGTCTGTTTACGTGTATATTATACGCGCAATATTTGATTCAAAATAAAGGGCTTTTGTATTTTGTTTTTTTTAAATGCAATGTTGATAATTTTGTGAATACAATGATATAATACCCTGCAAGTCCTCAATTACATATTCTTATTTTTTGCCAATCTGACTATAAACAAGCTACTGTCTTGAGCGATAAGAAAGGGGTCTTCATTTAGGCGAGGCAGAGTACGTAACGCTTTATGTGAATGGCTAGCGAGGAGGTTTCCCAAATTTCCGATCTGGGTTGGTTTCGCGCCCTTCTCCTTACGACTTTTTCCTATCTTTCATTTACAAGGCTGAGCTTCAGTTGGGTGCTGCTAAACAAAGATAATCTACACTGGTAGAAATACAGTGATGATGTAATCCTGAAAATAAAGGAAATAAATGAATGGAGAAAATGAGTTACAGAGTGAATTCTGGTAATGGTTTTATATTTGATATTATCCGTTAATTTCGTGTATTTTAAAATTGTTGTTAATTGACACTATATTCTCCCCCTTTTCTCCTATTGTCTCTATGGGTAAATTTTCTCAAATACTATACAAAGCAGGAACATTGTTATATTTGCAACCTAAGGGTATATACGCTTAGCACGGATAAGTTCTCCAACTCGTTTGATTATTATAGAATTTTGCATTTTTAATATTTATAAGTAAAATACTGCATACCAATATTTAGTATTCTTAAAATTCTTTTAACGAATAATGAAATCGGATAAGATCTTCTTTCGAAGTAGTATTAATTTTCGATCAGTGGCGTCGGAACCAAGAAGCTCAGGCCCTGTTAGACCCTCAAAATTTAATTGGAGGCTGGGCTCTTTCTTCAAATGATCGTTCCATATTTTAATTGATTTGCAGGTAGGACTATTGTTAGTAGTTTCGAAACTCAGCGCAAGGCCTTGTGTTTACTTAAAAAAATGACCAACTACATATATCGGATAATTTATCCGTATATTATTAGGTACTCATATATGTATAGTCGTTTGAAGTAAGTTGTTTATAATCCCTCATTTGAGTTAACTATAAGATTATTTAAGTCCCCTGACTGTTATCTTCTCAACGGCGCCTGTGGCGCCTCTGGTGCTAATCTCGGAGCTAGCCTTAGTTGGGTTGCCGTCTCGCGGACTTTGTACATCAAGAATTTCTGTGGCTCACTGTATACTAGGGTGGAACGAAAAAAATCCAGATTAGATTTTCGATATTGGTAAAAAGTTGCATCATATCATAGTACTTTCCCTTAGAAAATTTCAATTCTCAAAAATATTTTTTAGCTGGGGCGTAGCGGGCTTTAAATTTGAGATTTTGCAAATCAATTTCCGTTTACTTTGTAACTATTTAGCAAATCTTCGCTGAAAGTAGACTGTAAATAGAGGGCAAAAGATGCATCCTTTGTCAATAGATAACAACATGAATTTTTAATTCTCTAAAGTTATTTTTTAGCCGGGGAGCAATGGTCCTGAAACTTGGAAAAAATAAGACGAAAAGTGATCAACTATAGGCACTTTGCGAGATTGTCATAATGAAGTTTTTTGCTAATGAACTTTAGGCAGTATTGTTGTTTGGTTGGTGGTGACAGTGACGTAATGAATGGCGGAAACGGGCTGTGCCACGGGCGCCGAATTTGTTGGCCAAAATCTGGGCAAATATGTATTTTCATTATAGCAACATAGAGTTTTAGAAAACTAGAGATCATAAAATAATACCTCAGAAACTTCAGACTACAATGACGACTCACCAACCTTATGATCATAACCAAGGAGCGTAAGTTAGCTTGAAAGCTATGTTCTGAGGATATTATAAAAACCTTTGCATCCAAAAGAGCCCACAAGGTTAAATTTTAGTTCCAGCATTTAGCGTTCTCATTTATATCGATTTAAGATATTTGTTAAATGTCCGAGTATACTCGAGACAACAGCTTGATTGTTTGTCATAATTAAATACCTTATTCAAAAGTAATAGACCGCTGATTCATTCTACACATATGCACATCTTGATATAATGTGATATAATATGAAAAACATTGCGATTTGCAGTTATTTCGTTAAGACTGTAAGAATGTGTCAAGCATGCTACTCTCAGATTATTTGTCAATCAGTTTCAAAGTAGTTTAAAGTTTTATCTTGTAGTAAAAACTAAAGTATGTAATACAATTTTGAAATTAAGTTTTACCACCTGAAGAAAGAATGGAATAGGTCTGACGCCAATATCAGATATAGTAGGAAAGCGTTTTAGTTTGGTTGGTCAGGGGGCGGCGCTAAAGCAACTTCTTGTTCCGGGCGACAACTAGTCTAGTTGTGTTGCTGGCTGGTGAGTAAAAAATAATATTCGGTACTATTGATATTGCTAGGATAAAGAAATTCACGAAACGAGAAGGTAGGAAAGCCAAAAAGCGACCTTACGGTAAAGCTTACAACGAAAGAGTATTATACTCCACTAGTTACATTATCGAATCTTCAGACTACTTGTCTTCTTCGGAAACAAGATTGGGAGGCAATAAAGAACACGCTGAAGCTGGCGTAGCTCATATTTTAGTTGGAAATGTCCTTTGAAGAAGACAAGAGAGCAATCGCAGATTGGATAAACGCAAATAAGAAAATTCATCCCAACCTGAGCAAAAGTGAAGGAGAAAACTGGCGTGATTAGAAGAAAAATTGCAAACATTGCTACTGCGGTTTTGGAAGATTTCAAATATGTAAGTCTAGAACAGTTGCATACATAATTGACAGAAGTAAAATTGAAAGAGAGGTTTTGAGAAATCATATAAGTGTAAGAACTAAAGAGACTGTTAAGAAAGTGAAACCGCGTGCCATCTATTTTGATTGGAGAAAAGTCCAAACGCGCGTGATGTTCGGAAGTCAGAGATATGAAGTTGGAAGGACATTATTGTATCCGTGAAGAACCGGGTAACAAAATTCTCGGCTATGCCTCATTGGCCGGATCAGCATCAGCAAAGAATATTGCTAGTTTCATCTGCCGCGAATTACAAGAAAATAATGGGGACCAACCAGATGTAATACAATCGGCTGAGATGGCACTAATATTAATGTTGGGTCAAAAGGAAGAGAGATTAGAGTGCACGAAAACCATTTACGGAGGCCCTTGCAGTCGTTCATATGATTATTGCATTTAAACAAATTCATTATACGACTTCGAAAAGATTTCTTCAGAACCATCTACACTCCTAAATATACGTGATCTCAGTTATGATCAGAGGTACTTGTGTGAAATACTCCAATCTGTCATAAGAGGAGACTGTGATAAAAGCCTGGTAGATTAAGAGACCTGGGAAACTTGAGCATGTTCGCTGGTTAACAATGCATTACAGACTATTGTGTCTATATATATGAACACCAAATCGTTCAGACGTGCTCAAAACTCTCGCAATATTCGGTCAGAGCTCCTCCCCACAAAAATAAGAGGTGGTTTATAAATGTCAATAAATGTTTAAAAATTTAAATAAACCAGACAGATCTATTGAGTTTGATATAGATGTTGGGGAGCGTTTGTTCACCCTTATTATGCTGATATTTATGAAACTTTTGAAATTAGAGGTAAAGATGCTAATGGAGGATATACTGCTGGTCAAAATATTAGACTTAAAATAACTTCTTCCGACATATGTTTTCTCAAATACAAGTTTGTAAACATGGTCAAATATTAGATATTATAGATTATCCTGGTTTAACTTCAACAGATGTAAACAAATGTACGATTTCAAAACCAGAAGCAAATCATTATGATGAATGTGGATGGGATGGAATTACATGACGAAGAACAGATGAAGAATTAGTATTTTTACTAGGACTTTTATCAGTATTTTGTTCTGATTATAAAGATATTATGTGGAGAGGAGGATTGAAATATACATTTAAAAGAAGTGGTTCTGATGATAATGCATTTGCTATTTAGAAAACTATAAAGCAGGATGAAATGTATGAGAATGATCAACCACATCCAGGTAAAGTTAAGATTACAAATATGGAGTTGAGAATGCTTATTGTTAATTATAAACCTAACTATTCTACCTTGCTAGGATCTAACATGTTAAAAGAGGGTAAGATTTCTGTTTTCTTCAACACATATCAATGTTTACAGAAATCAGTTAGAGGCAAATATTTGGAAATCGATCTAACCTCACAATCTAACTCAAGTGAATTCGATATGCCTAATTTTGTGATTGCATTTTCCAAACTGATAAGAATGATAACCGAGAAAGAGTTTCAAGTTATTTTGATCATTGTGAAATACAGAATATCCATTTTCGTAATTTTAGAAATGAGTGTTTTCCTTTAGAACCTCTGAACTTAGATTTTGAAAAGCATAGATATTTGAAAGCTTACGAAATGTATACGATATACAAGAGAGTTACAATTGGAAACACTGAGATGTTTTATTATCCTAAAGTATTTTTAGAAAATAGACCAAAGTTTGTAATAACACAAGCAAGCATAAATCAGTAACTGTAAATGATAGATCTAATTTGAAATTGACTGTTAATTTTGAAAACGATATACCAGATAAAACGATTTGCTATGTTGAAATGATTGGCAAGAAAAACTTTGAATATGATGTGCAAAAAGAAAAGACGATTGAGAAGATATAAATCAATATATGTTTATTAGATTTGTTTAGTTTTAAGTGTTTTTATGGTAATATCACAAAAACTTACTTAATAAAAATGTATATTCCAGATAACATTCCAGGAGAGAATCTAATTGCGTTAATTACTTATACAATTTTAACACTCCAGAACTTACTAGCGAAAAATAAGAGGAAATTTAAGAGATTAAAATGTATTTTTACTCTTATTGCATTTTCGATACTGCTTTCTGCTTCTACATGGTTTATAAATATACTTATTCCTATTACAGTTATTCGATTCTTACAACAGCATTTGCATCTACTTCTGCCGTTATCACTGGTCTATTTAAGATAGCTTCGAAGAAAGAGTATTATAAAAAAATGGTTATTCAAATTTCTATGTTTAAGAATGAGCATAATGTTATTAAATTAATGAATGGAGAATTAAAAGACGAACATATAAAGGGCATCGTTGATATTATTAACTATATATATAACGAGATAACGTCATTACAAAAATGATGATTTTTTAAACGTTTTTGTACAATAAACAGGAAATGGCATCACAATTAAACAAGAAATATAAATATTACCATTTAAACTGGTTACATTGCAAGATCTAGTGTAAGGAAAATCATATTAAGTAACCTTATGGAAATTGATACATACAAAATACACTGGTGAAAAAGTAATTGCACATTTAAATGAAAAATTAAAAAAAAACATATTACCCCAGAGATATAGTGGAAATGCTGATCAGATTTTAAAGGAAATGGAAACTAAGAAACGGTTTATGAGGTATGATGGAATGAAAGATCTTTCTAATGGTTATAAAATGCACCAACTGTTTTTTAAAATGAGGCTAGGAAGTAACAAAAATGAAAAATGAAGTAATAAATTGAGTAGTTAGTAAGGAGCCTGAAAAGAAATTTTTTCTTAATAATAATTTCAATACAATTGTAAAAGTTTGCAAAACGAAACGCAAATTGTTTTCGAAATCAATGCGTTTTTATTTAGCTTGAGCTATGACCAATTGACTGAGTTTAAGAAATCATTGTTTTCCATAGAGAACAAAGTTCGCAGAAGATTCCATTAACAGTATCCAAACATGTAATTTTAAATATGTTTTAAGTGTTTTGTGGTTATAAACTCATAAAAACTGACATTTAGACATTCGTAATGCATAAGGAAAAGCAGTACTTTGGATGGCATTTGAATTTGACGATCCATATATAAATAAGAGAGTTATTTGAGTTTTGTAACATCCTTAGAGTTATGCAACCTACAATACATTTGAAAGGTGGTAAATTTATTTCTCTAATGATTTTCGTTTAAAGTTTTAAAATCGATGAATATTTGGCGATATTTATTGAAATATAGTGAATGTTATAGTAAACCAATAACATAGTACGTAACATGGTCATCGTGATACGATTGACAAGATCCTGATTTCTTAAACCCCCGAATGGAAGAAGTGTTAATGGATACTTTTACAAACTGCATATGAATTTAATTCCTTATAAAACCGAATAAATATGATAAACGTATATACATCTTTTTGTGCAAAGAAAAGAAATGCAAAAGGTGAAAAGTGTGGACACCAGAAAGGATGTTTCTTCGATATAAAGAATATTACAGCTCACCCAAAATAAAGAAAGAAGTCGTTTAAAATCACTTTCAAAATACTCAAAAACAAAGAAACTCATTTCAAATCCCAATTTTAAAGTTATTTCTTTCCATTCTCAAATTTGTATATTAAACTTAATCTAGTGGTTGTTGTCCGAGAAAAATTGCTGTTAATTCTAGAAGTTCTAGATAATCATCTTTGTAATGATCTGACTGCAATTGACGTGCAAAATCCTGAACAGATTCTACGTTGTTTCCCAGTAAATCAGATATAACTTTGTTTAAGATACCGGGCTCATATTTGGTAAGATTGCGTTTGCCCCAAAATTGTTGTATTGTCTCGAACATTGCGACTTTTGAGCCCAGTCATTACACTACCAAAATTTAACACTTTTTCCTTTAAAAGACGCTGTAAATGCGTGGAGGTACCCGATATTTCCCCTCTATTCCTAGCACTTGTGCCAAAACACAGTGCAGCTACTCTGTCAGCAATTTTCCAGTCCTTTGACAATTCAAAAACTGCTGTAGCTTGGGCAAGACCATTGATTCTTTCTAATTTTGCGGCTTGTAGCACTTTGTCTTCAGTTTTACCAGACAAGTCCCTAACAACCACAGGCAAACGCTCAGTTTTCTTATTGTTGTACTCGTCATCCATTAGTTTGCTGTCCCACTGAACTTGAAGTGGCCCGTCGCGTTGAAATTTGGCTTTCAACATTTCCGATGATGCTTTACGATGATGCTACCGACTACGTGAAACTGTTGAGTGGTTTATAGTTAGTTTAGTTGTATCTTGTCCTAAGCTCTGTGTAGTAGCAGTTATTAAATACATTGCTTTCGTAACGGTCACTTTAGTTCTATCTAATGTTGCACACAATTCAGAAGTAAACACACTCTGTCTTGCTCGTTTCTTTGGTGTCACCTTCTGTATGGTTCGTTGAAAGGGTTGAGTAAAAGTGTCATTAGAAATTGCATTTGAGTCGTGACCTTCGATTTCATCAGAACAAATACTTGCATCTAAAGTCACCACTGTTTCCTTGCTTTGACGTGCCAGTTCTTTCTGTTTCATTTTGTTAAGTCTTCCCTGTATCTCTCTAGAACCCGACTCTCTCACGGGAAGTGTTTTATCCACATCACGAATTGTTCCTGGAGAGCCAGGTTGTCATTGCGCTATGAGGAAGTCTTTGTCTTCTTTATTCATCATCACATCAAAAGCATTAGCACAAGCGATATCAAACACTTTTCTAATTCACCCACAAACTGTTTTTCATTATTCACTTGTGTATTAGTTTCCCTACTGGCATTTTTCTTTAGTTTGCACAACTTCTGAAATAACTGTTCAAGTGTGGTGACCTTGTGCTTCCTTGCACGAATTGGAATGCATGCTCTTTCCCAAAATTCCTCAACTTCATGCATGACACAGTGTGAACGTCGTCATGCAGTCTTTTTCAACAATAGCTGATAACGGTGAAACAATGTCAGGACCTGTTTATTGGAAGGGAGTATGCTACCTAGTATCACATGATCTGTGCTGCTCAGCAAGTAAATTTTACTATTATTCCTAGTTGAGTAAGAGGGTTTCTTTTCTGTTCCATTTCTCACGCAAAATTAATCTATGGAGATCCTCTCAAACGTCTTACTGATTGATGGTACACCAAACACCACGATCCACTAGCGTACGAGATACAGTAAAGAGAGCTAAAGTTTTTTTTTGGTAAGTTACTAGCCGTTCCGGCTAGAGCCCTGTTACAGGTAATGCCCTCTCTTAGGGAACTGAAGTATGGGAACAGTAGATGTGCCTGACTTTGAGAGGGTCTCAGAGTTGTTTATTAAAGCTTGTTATAGCGATCAAAGACTTAGGACCTGTGCGGGCCTTAACATCAGGCAGGGAATGGGTGGGAGAGCAATTACATGATGTACAAGATGCAACTTAGTTGTCATTATATAGGTTATATGGTGTTGTGGATGGAGTTATTGTGCAACATAGGATGGAAAGATGAGCGGAAGATGGTCAGGAATTTGATAGTCAGCAAGTAGCTCCAGGTCTAGTGCATCAGGAGGTAGTGTGTAGCAGTACAGAGTATACAGGAGTGATAGCGGTGGATGGAAATATCGAAATGCTGATGGGTGGAGTGCCATATGATGCATAGTAGTCAGAAGTAGAGGATGGTGTGCTTCATAACGATTGTGTATGTAGGTGAGACGTAACTTTTCAAGATGAAACTGTAGAGATGGAAACTCAATGCGGTTGTATAATTCTGCTGTTGGGCTAGGTAACTTAATGCGAAATGCAATACGTAGTGCATGTCTTTCTAAGATTAAGAGCTTTTCGTAGAAAGAGCGTGGAGCAGCTATCCAAGCAGTGTGACCGTATGTTAGAGTCGGTCGTAGGAAAGCTTTGTAGGTATTTAATACTGTAGGAGGTTTCAAGCCCCATGTTGTTCCGGTTAACCTCTTTAGAAGATTTATTCTATTGTAAGCCTTGGCGGTGACTGTTTGAAGATGTGGTTTCCATGTTAGATGTCTATCGAATGTAATGCCCAGATAGGTCACTGTTGAGCTTGCCTGTATAGGTGTATGGTTGACATGAAGTGTGAGGCGGTTGAGATTTCGACGGTTTCTTCGTGAGGTTTTCTTAGAGGGAATGAATACAATCGCCTTGGTTTTCGTGGCATTAATTGTAAGTTGCCATTTATCACACCAGCGGAGGAAATCGTTAATAGCTGTTTGCAAAGATTTGTTTATTGATTGGATAGTCGATCCCAAAGCAAGGAATGCAGTGTCATCGGCGTACTGAAAAAGATGGACTTTATCTGTTAGTGGAGGCATATCAGCAACGAAGAGAATGTACAGAAGTGGGGATAAAGCTGATCCTTGAGGAACTCCGGATAGCAGAATAAAAGGGTGTGATTGGCAGTTGTTAATAGAAGTATAGCAAAGGCGACCCACTAAGAAGTTGTAAATCAGACGGATATATGTGAGAGGAAAACGGTGCCGTATTAATTTATAGATAAGTGCTAAGTGCCAAACTTTGTCAAACGCCTTCTCTAGATCAAAGAGTACAAGACATGATGGCTTGACAGAATTATAATGATGTGTGACCATAGTGGATAAGCAAAGCAGTTGGTCGTTGATAGAATAGCCTGGTCTAAATCCTGCTTGATGGATGGGAAGAAGGTGGCGTCTGTCGATGTATGTATGTAGACGTCGGACAAGTATGCGTTCTAAGATTTTACTGAAGGTAGACATTAATTGTATTGGACGATACGATGATACACTTTCAGGTGGTTTGTGAGGTTTTGGAAACATTAACGTCTTTGAAGTCTTCCACTGGATAGGAAAATAGCCTGTTCGAAGTATGAAGGTAAAGATGCTGGCAAGCAGAATAAGCAATGAAAGCGGACTTTCTTTGATATGTCGGTAAGTGATATTATCAAATCCTGGTGCACTATTACGTTTATTTCGAACAACAGTGATGATGTCCTGAACTGTCATTGGTTCTGTCAAAGGTTGATTAAGTGGGAGAGTATGGTGTAGATGAGGCTGTAAAGAAGATGACGTATTGACTGCGTCTGCTGGATGGCGATAAGTAGGAGGAGACCTGTTAGGTGTGAATATTGTTTGAAGAAAATCAGCGAAAGCGTTGGCTTTGTCTGTATCTGATTGAATTCGAGATTCCCCTTGTAATAGTGGGTAAGGTGTTTTTGTGTACTTTCCACAAAGAGTGTTAAAACGTTTCCAATACTTTGTGGGATGATTGGTATCAGATAATCAATTGCATGTTTTAATCCAACAACGTAGTTTGTAAGCACATATGTAGTTTCTGACCATCCGCTGAAGTTGTTGATAATGACGAAATGATTCAGGATTGCCAGTCCTTCGATAATCTCGATAAAATTGTCGAGAGCGGGTAACGAATGTAAGGTATTGCGGGGGTAATGCAGGCTGGTACGGTATGGAGGTAGAAACTGGTATGACGAGAGAACTTGCCTCCTGGATTGTAGTTGTGATAGTGTCGATACGAGCATAGAGTTCATCTTCCGTGGTGGGTGTTTCTAATGGCTCTATAGCTGTCATTAGATGAGCTTGATACAGAGCCCAGTTTGCCTTGTCAAAGCGGAGACTAGTGCGCTGGAAATGATTACAGGAATTGATAGTAGTTGTACGGAGCTGAAGTTTAACTGGAACATGGTCACTGCCGACTGGATCAAGAATATCAATGTGTACTTGGGAGACTAGATTAGCTGAAGTAATGACGATGTCCGGGGTAGTTTGTGAGATAGGTCTTGTATGTTTAGGAAGATTGTGAATGATACCAAGCGTATGAGTTGTAATGAAGTTTCGGAATGTAGTTCTGTCTTGCTCTGATCTACTATGCATGTTGAAATCGGCCATGATTATAAAACGTTTATAGTTATCAGAAATATACTGATCAAAGGATGTAGGTAGTGGATGGCCGGGTCTGATGTAAATGGTGGCTACAGTGATGGCTACGTTACGGAAGTATAATGTAAGTAGTAGGTACTCAGGAAGACCAGGTAAATTGCAATGATGTCTGCGAGATGGAACACGATGTGGAAAACCCACAGCTGTTCCTCCATTGGCTCATTTGAGCGGAAGGGAGCTATCCTGTCTGATCAGTGTGTAGCCAGGAAACTGGCAAGAGATGGATGGAGTAAGGAAGGTTTCATTAAGAATAAAGACTGTGGCTCTTTCCTCTAGTAGTAACGCTTCGAATAAAGGTTTGTTTTTGTGAACTGAACGAATGTTAATGAATATAAACGTTAAAGCCATGATGAAACAGACAAACCTAAACAGTGGTTTCCAAGCGAGAGGTATGAAAGTATGCATTTTGTCCTGAATAAGTTGCATAGAAGTTAACATGAAAAATCTCTCTTGCTTCGTGAGTAATTTGCTGTAAGACGTGAGAGCAATGAAATGGTTGGATATTTTGTAAGGTAAGCGTGAGGAAAGAAAGAAGATTTCGCACTGTTATAGGTGAGTCCATAGTAGGAGGAACATCCTCGGAATAATTATGTGTGCGCAATGGTACTACATATTCTGGATAATTTACTTCAGGAGCAAGTTTTCCTTTGCATTTATAGCTATATGTCGGATGTGCTTCGTGACAAGTAGAACAAGTGGGTGGCCGTTCTAGATTTGGACAGGCACGTGTTAAATGCTCTCCAGTGCAGTAACCACAGACGTTGGTGTTAGTACAGTTGGCGGTAGTGTGCTGATTGTAAGCCTGACATTTTCCACAACGAACAGGGATTGGTGCAGAGGAGCGAGAGGGTTCGACACGATGCTTCCTGTTATATATATATGCGCCATTTGTCAGCAGACTATCTGTGGTGCTTTGCGATTATGTTAAAACTCGAACCATGAATGTAGGGCCTGTAGCGTTACGGATTCTCAGAACTTTCTGGAGAGTGTGTCCTTCGTAGGTTAGTTCTTCTTGAATCTCCTCATCGGTATAGGAAGGATCGACACCCCGAATAACCACAGATAGCAGTGGTGTACGTCTTGGAGGAGGCATTTGTTTTTGTTTAGATGCATTAAGGCTGCTAAGTTGAGCATCTTTGCCAAACGTATCAATAGGCACTTTGTTCTTAATAGTGCTGAGTAAATTAGGATCCTCTGTTTTAAAGATGTATCCATTTCTAGTCTTGATAATTTCTTTTAACGAAGCTCTAGGGAGATATTTGCGAAGTTGTATGGCGATATGTTTCTCGTTCGCAAATTTAGTGTCGAATTTCGTCAATAGAAATGAATAAGTTGTTGCAGATGGTGGACTGGAATAATCAGAAGCAGCAGATGGTTCAATTTCCATGTTGTTGGTACCTATCTCAATATCCAAAGTCTTATGTGGTTTTTTACTAGGTGGTGAAAGCTGCAAACGAGTAGCATAGCTACCTTGGATTCTTGAAGAGAGTGATGGAACAGAGTTAATGGAACTTTGAGATGCGCTCCTGGTACGAACAGTTAGGTCTTTTGAACGCTCTTTTCGTTTTTCCACCTTAGTAGAACATCCGGAAGGCCCTGAAATGAAGCCAGGCAACTTGTGTCGACCGGTTATGGATTTGCCAGTGTCTACGCCAGAGTCCGCCATCGTGAAAGCCGTCTGGTGGCTAAGCCCGAGTAGGAGATACCAAATAAACCGTAAAACCAAGAACAATAGCAGCGTCGTCATTAGGTAAGACCAGTTAGGTGTGTTAGCCTCCGTGGAGGCTTAAAATCAACTCGACGGTTGTTTCCTTGAACCTCAAGGAGGCAAGTAATCCAACCACATTTAGAAATTCGCGATTCAACCCATGGGATGAATATACTAGTGACTTGCTTATATTTCTCCGCTAGCTACGGATACCCTATTTTTTTTATCTGGTTAGAGATTCCAGGTGGCCAGTTCGAGCTAAAGTTTTTTTTTTAATTTTAAGGTAAGGGATTAGGTTTGTGAAATTTCTTTAATCATTTATTCTGTTTATTCCATCATATTTGGTTCCATATTAAAACAAACTAACCCCAGCCATTAGAGGGTTACGCCCTCTCGTTGGCAAAGGTTTTCAAAACATGTTGGTGGTGCTAATACATATACAATAGGTGGTCTAAGTGCAGTGCAAAAACAACAAGAAATTGAAAAAACACGTAAAATTAGTGTGGAGAAAAGAACAATATATAATACAGTGCAAGGTATCATATTAATGGTGCAAATATACAAATATATATATAGTTAAAGAATAAACGTAATTGGATATATTATATTTAAACAAGTATGATAATGATATGAAGTGCATTGACGTCACAATCACATTGCGAACATTAGTTGAGACACATGGAGGTTAGATCTTCTGTCTCGGGGCGACTCGAGACTGATGTAAGACGTAATGATAGCCCAATGTTAGTGATGAGTGAAGAACATGTGCTAAGATGGAAAAATATGAGGTAGATGATCTCTGACGGTGTAAATGCCAAAAATTGCTCTCTCTGCAGCGTCCAAATTTGTTGTCTGAACATAAAGTGTGGTGAGGATGTTGAGCGGTGAGTGCTGATATCGAAATGGAGCATCTGTACGGGCATCAACTCTTAACGTATCAAGATAGAGCGGATGAGCGTTTGTAAAGCGGGATTGAATGTATCTTGTCCGGAGTGTAGCAAGATGCTCGAAAATAGTTGGAAAGTCTATATGTTCGTAGGTCATGTAATTTGGATATGGTAGTCGAATCCGATATGCCAGGCGAATAACATGGCGTTCCATAATTGCTAACTTCTCGAACAGTTGAGGTGAAGCATGACACCAGGCAATGTGACCAAATGTGAGAAGAGGTCTAAGAAAAACTCTGTATGTCTTTAGTAAGACATCCGCACTTAATCCCCAGGTCGTGCCCGTAAGGGGGCGTAGAAGATTTAATCGAGTTGATGTTCGAGGTAAAGTTTTTTTTTTTAGGGGTATGGGAATAAGGTAATAAGTGAACTGGATAGATCTTTATTCATCAATTATGTACTGCTTTGGTAAAGATGGTACTCTTACTCCCAGCCATTAGAGGGTTACGCCCTCTCTTTGGCATAGGTGTTAGTAGATATACATGGATTGTTAAACATTGTGGGATGGTCAAAGTGCAACTATATAAGCATGAGGAAAAGTAAGCATATAAAACTAGGTATACTGATAAATAATAATAATAATAAGAACAATAATAACAATAAATCAAAAGTAGAATAAATATGTGCAAAAAATATATATGTATACGAGGTGCTAAAGTATTAAGATGATGGAAACAAAATGTATCACTAAAGTAATAGAATATAGAGCGATGATGATGAGGTATGAGATGAAGTGCAGAGACGACACAAACATAGTTGTATTAGCAAGACAGATGCAGTGTTAAATCTTCTGTCCCGGGGCGACTCGGGACTGATGAGGACAGGGGGAAGCCCTTGTTAATAATGAGGATTACGTGCTAATATGGAAAAATATGAGGAAGATGATCATTAATGAGGTAAATAGCATATATTTCCCGTTCATCAGCAGTCAGATGTGCATTTTGAACAAACAGTGATACTAAGATGTTTAAAGGTGAGTGTTTATACCGAAATGTAGCATCAGTAAGAGCATCAGTCTGCAGAATGTCCAAGAATAACGGATGACCTGTTTGTATACGTGAAGTTATATACCTTAGTAGTAGTTCTGCGAGATGTTTCGTGAGTTTTGAGAAGTCGATATACTCGTATGTAAGCCATGTAGGGTAAGGAAGCTTAATACGATACGCCAGCCGAATAGCATGTCGCTCCATTATGCAGAGTTTGTCGTAATATGACGCAGCAGCATTGCTCCAGGCGGTGTGTCCAAAAGTGAGGATGGGACTGAGAAACGCCTTATAGGCATGAAATAACACTTCAGCTTTCAGACCCCAAGTTGTGCCTGTGAAACGACGCAATAGATTTAAACGAATTTTAGCCTTAGCTGTTAACTTTTTCAGGGAATAAGCATTCCAAGTGAGCTTTGAGTCAAAGACCACGCCTAAGTAGGTAGCAGTAGGTGAAGGGCGTACTCGGTACCCATCAACATTTACTTGCAAGAGATTTGGATTTCTGTGAACTCTGGAACGCCTGTTCGGAGGTAAGAACACGATTGCTTGCGTCTTTTCTGTATTAATAGTTAAATGCCATCTCTTGCACCACCTGATGTAATTATCGAGAGTTTGTTGTAAAAGAGTATTAAGTTGTTGGATAGTTTTACCAAGAGCGAGAAAAGCTGTGTCGTCGGCGTATTGAAAAGTAAAAACATTACGTGGAACTGTAGGGATGTCAGAAGCATAAAGGATATATAATAAAGGGCTGAGAGCCGAACCCTGAGGAACTCCAGTAAGCGGAAAGATAGGCCAAGATAGAGCATTACCCACTGTAACATAAGCAATGCGATTTGTAAGGAAAGAATATACTATCCTCAAATAGCAAAGTGGAAACTTAAATGATTGCAATTTTTTAATTAAGCCGTAATGCCAAACTTTATCGAAAGCCTTTTCTAAATCCATAAGAATGAGGCAAGAAGGGAAGGCTTTATTATACTGGTTAGTAATTATGGTGCTGAGACGAAGTAGCTGGTCATTTATGGAGAAATTAGGCCGAAAGCCTGCTTGATGGATGGGTAGTAGAGTAGTTGTCTCAAGATACTTATGAAGACGGCAGACAAGAATTTTCTCAAATATTTTACTGAATACTGATGTCAGTTGAATTGGTCTGTCAGAGGAAACAGAATGCACTGGCTTGTTTGGTTTATGGAACATGCAAATTTTTGAGACTTTCCAATCTGGAGGATAGAAACCAGTTCTTAGAATAAAATTGTATATCGCCACCAGTAGTAGTAGAAGTGATTGCGGGGCTTCTTTTATATGTCGATAACATATGTTATCAACGCCAGGAGCTGTGTTCTTTTTCCGCTTGAGGGCTATGTGGAGTTCATCAGTAGTAATGGGTGCGGTGAGTGGATGTTCCAGATCAATGGCATGATCGGCAGAAGGTTGTAAAGCAGGAATGCAAGAGATGTCTATCCGTTCAGAAATCTTAGAGGCAGCTGTTGGAGTAAAAACGCTCTGTAGCTGACTAGCAAATGCGTTTGCTTTCTCTTCGTCGGAGAAGAGAGGAGTGCCATCTGCAATTAGAGGATAAGTTGTTGACGTATTCTTGCCAGTTAGTTGATTAAACCTCTTCCAATAGCGAGATGGGTGTGCTTCTTCGGATAAGGTATTACAAGTCTTAATCCAACTACGACGTTTATATGGAGCAAGATAGTTGCGAACCGCTCGTTGCCATTGGCGATGTTGATGTAGATAGACATCAATCCCTGTTCGATAGTATTCACGGAGATGTTGACGAGCCTTGTGTATTAAAGTGACATACGTCGGTGGTAATTTTGGCTTATGGAGAGTTACTTGAACAGTTGGAATATTATGATGAGGACTGGTTCGTATTGCCTCAGTGAGAGCAGTAAGACACGAAGCCAACTCAGGCTCGGTAGCTGGTGCTGTTACACTTGAAAGAGAGTGTTCGATGTCTTGCCGAAAATAAGGCCAATTCGCTTTATCAAATCTAGGAACACTTCGCGGGGCTATTACCGGTCGTTGCGGTTGTCCTCGAGTTAATGTTAATTTAATTGGATGATGATCGCTTCCGATGGAATCAAGAACTTCAAGCTGGCAGTCATTAATAAGATTTATAGATGTGATGACGACATCTGGTCACACTGACTGATTGGTCTAGTGTGACTAGGAAGAACATGAAGATGCAGCTGTAGATTTTCAGTTAAGAATTGCTGAAAATTTGCCTTTTCGCGAGCACTACGACTATGGATATTAATATCCGCCATGATGATAATATTACGAAAGTTATGGGCTATGTATTCAAAATACTGTAATGGTATGGGTTGGCGTGGTTGAACATAGATAGTGCTAAAATTAACTATTAATGATGGAAAATATATAGAATAAAGTAAGTATTCCGGCATATCGGCAAAAACTTGAGGAGTGTATGCTCTTACTGGATATTTGGAAAAATAACCTATTGCAACTCCGCCTTGAGCACGTGCCATATGATTTGGATAATCGTGACGCTGCAGTTGATAACCAGAAATATGGGCTAACATGTTCGGTCTTAGGGCGGTTTCATTAAGTGCAAATACATTAATATGTTCCTCATATAATAATGTTTCGAATAGCAGCTTATGTTGTGAGAAGGATCGAATATTAACGAATAGGAAAGTAATCCCCATGATGTAAAGTAACACATGCATGGCTTTAAACAGCAGTTTCAAGCGGTCCAACGTGAAAATGAACATAATTGTTAGAGTAAGTTGCATGGAGATTGATGTGAAAAATGGATTTTGCAGCAGAGATTATGTGGTGTAAGATATGAGCTCGCTGAAATGGAAATATATTTTGTAACACCGAACTGATATAACGAAGGAGATCTTCGACGGTTAGCGGAGGTAATATGGATTGAGTCGGTTGAGTTGTTTTATCAGCCGTTTTTAGCGGTACCGTTAGTTCTGGATGCTCAGGGGTCGGTGCTGGTTTGGCTTTACAGCGATAACTGTAAGTAGGATGAAGCCCACTGCAAGTGTTACATTTCGGTGGTCCTTGTAGATTGGGACATGCCTTGGTCTCGTGTAGCCCTGAGCAGTATCCGCATTTAGAAGGATTTGAACAGTTAGCGGTAGTATGATCATTGTATACCTGACATTTTTCACAACGAATTGGTAACGGTCCTTGAGTTTTAGATGGTTCAACTCTGTGTATTTTCTTATAAATAGGCGCACCATATCGCAATAAATAGTCAATAGTGTCCTGTCGCTTACAAAGAACGCGGATCATGTATGTAGGACCATTATTATTTCGAATGCGAAGACATTTATCGACTGATATCCCTTCTTGCGCTAGTTCCTCGTGTATTTCTGCATCTGTTAGTTCAGGTGAGACTCCTCTAATGACAACAGACAGAAAAGATGATTGTCGAGGTGGTGGAGGCTGCTTTTGACGCTTATCTGTCAATTTCGTCAGTTTAGCATTTTTCCCGAAAATTTCGTAGGAAGCTTTATTCCGTATGGTGATTCCAAAATTCGGATCTTTCGATTTCAAAATGTAGCCATTCCTAGTGGAAACGATTTGAACTAGAGTGTCCCGTACCCTAGGAACGTGTTTCATTATTTGCAGAAATATCATTTTGGAATTTGTGAATATAGTGTCATATTCTGTCAGTAGAAAGTGATAAACAGGATCGAAAGTTGAACTTCGTAAGGAATGATCTACAGGACCCGTTATTTTATTAGTATGCTGTGGATTGCCCTCGACATCCATTGATGTAATAGGGGACCTTGATCGAACACGTTTAGCAGATTGTGTAGATTCTGTAGAAGGATGCCTATCTCTAGATGTGCTTGCTATCGGTTGACTTCCCCAAGAAAAGTGGCGAGTCCGGTTGCGAGATCCCATAGATGTAGGTTGATCGCGGGAAGTGCTTGGATTCGTCGGAACTGTAGTTGGTAATCCTATATGTCGTCCTAGGTGAGCTTGACCGTTTGTGTTGCCAGAGTCCGTCATCGTGATAAAGTAGCCAAGGGCCGAAGCCCAAACGAAGATGAAGAAGAAAGAAAAGATGATGAAGATGAATGAGGTTCAAAAAGCAAGTTGCCCTCCGAAAGTGAAAACTTCCGTCAGCCCTCTAAGTGTCGTATGTGTGCTGTGCTCCCAAATGCGTATTACAACACTTGATCGTAGCTAGCACATTAACTAACACGAGAGAGGTTAGGCCTCTTGATTCAGTATGATGATTGTCGAGCTAAAGATTTTTTTCTTTCTTTTTTAAGGGTTAAGCCGGTCAAAGGGTTATGCCCTTTCTTCGGGACGAGAGTTATAGGTATGGGGAATTTTCTTTATTTATAGGGGGGCATTGAGGGTTAGGAGCATTATTTTATTTTATTCCATTTCATTCTTATTTCTGGACATTTTTTTTATGAGAGATGAGGTGAAGTGCTGATGGACTTCACAAACACGAGGGTAATGTTAGTATGGACGAGTGAACGGTTATCTTCTTCCCTGGGGCGTCACAGGGCTGATGAGGACAGATGAAGCCCGCTGCTGGCAACATTGATGGAACACTAGTGTAGAGATGGATAAATGCATGGACTAAGATGAGGTGGACGGTATATAGGAAAATCGGCCTTGTGGGGGTCATTATCGTCTAAAGTCGTATGGTACAGAGTAATAAGATGTTGAAGAGGTGTGGCTTGATGTTGAGGAGAGGTATCATGAATGATGTCCTGGTGAAAGGTGTCGAGGAAGAGCGGATTACCTTCGGCAATGACTTTTGTTATGTATTTTGTGCGGAGTGTTTCCAAGTGTTGTAAGATGGTGGGAAAGTTGATACGGCGATAGAGATCGGCAGTTGGTGCTGGTAGTCTTATGCGATAGGCAAGGCGGAGAGCATGACGTTCGGATATTGCAAGTCTAGTATATAGTGTGTCAGGGGCAGAGATCCAGCATATATGGCCATGTGTGAGAGCAGGTCGAAGGAAAACCTTATAAGTCTTAATAACAGTGTCAGTATGTAAGCCCCAAGTGGTGCCCACTAGCCGCCGGAGAAGGTTTAATCGATTTGTAGCCTGTGATCGGATTTTCTGTAAGTGAGGTTTCCAGCTGAGTTTGGAGTCAAAGATGATTCCGAGGTATGTTACTTGTGATGATGGGCGTATGAAAGTGCCATTGACGTGAATATGAAGAAGAGCAGGGTTGCGATAAATTCGTGATCGGCAGCGAGGTGGAAGAAAAATGATAGCCTGTGTTTTGAGGGGATTTATTGTTAGGCGCCACTTGTCACACCAGGAAGTGAAGGCATCAATTGCTTGTTGAAGTGTTCGATTAATCTCTTGAACAGTGTTGGCTGTGGTGAAAAAAGCTGTATCGTCGGCATATTGATATAATGAGACATTTGGTGGTAGAGGGGGCATGTCTGCTACGTATAATACATAAAGAAGGGGTGAAAGAACAGAGCCTTGAGGAACACCACAGTGAAGAAAGATCGGATGTGAAAGTGATTGGTTGACGGTAATGTAAGTCATACGATTTGAAAGGAAAGAATGGATACATCTGATGTAGGAGAAAGGAAGATGAAAAGAGAGAAGTTTTGCAATGAGGCCGGCATGCCAAACTTTGTCAAAAGCCTTTTCAAGATCGAACAATAACAGGCAGGAAGGTTTGGAGGTATTGTAATGATTAGTTATGGCAGTCGTGAGGCGTAAGAGTTGATCGGAAATACTGATGTTTGGGCGAAAACCAGCTTGATGAAGAGGAATGAGGTTTCGTTCAGAAAGATGGTTATGAAGGCGACTGACAAGAATGCGTTCAAAGATTTTGCTGAGTACTGCATGTCAGTTGTATAGGACGGTATGATGAGAGTTCTGTAGGAGATTTATTGGGTTTGGTGAAAAGTAGAGTTTTTGAGATTTTCCATTGAGGTGGATAAAAGCCGGTGCGGAGAATGAAGTTGTATATGGCTGCAAGAAGTGTATATAAGACGGGAGGAGAGGCTTTTATGAGTTTATAAGTTATATGGTCAAAGCCAGGCGCCGTGGTACGTTTCGATTTGATGGAGGCTGATATATCTGCAGGAGTAATGGGATCATTAAGAGGTGAATCGGTGAGTTGATGGTGAATGTTGGGTTGTAGGAGGGGGGAGTGCGGACTTGCAAGGCGTTCGACACGTCGGGTGATAGTTGGATGTGGTAGTTGTACGGTAGGGGTAAATATTTCTTGGAAGAAGGAGACAAAAGCATTTGCTTTATCAGTATCGGTTTGGAGAGGATGATGATGAGAGATGATAGGGTATGATGTATGTCGAGTTTGACCAGTTAACTGATGGAATTTTTGCCAGAATTTGGTAGGATGTGATGTTGTTGAGAGGGAGTTGCAGGTGGAGATCCAACGTTTTCTTTTATAGGCAGTAAGGTAATTATGAAGCATGCGAGTCCAACGACGATGCTGTGCTAAGGATATAGGATTATGAGTACGTTGAAAGTCACGGAAAGAGCGGCGAGAAGCAGCAAGGATGGAAAGATATTGTGGAGGGATCGGAGGTTTGTGTGGATGACGTATACGTAAGGATATGTTATTGTGGGTGGCTGTGTCAAAAGATGCTGTGAGTTGGTCAACAAGGTCATAGAGTTCGTGCTCTGAGGTAGGCTCTGGAAGAGGCTGTATCGAATTTGTAAGATCCGCTTGGAAATTAGCCTAATTTGCATGATTATAATCAAAGTAGTGAATGGGCGGCGGTTGTGTTTGAGCTGAGTGGGTGAGAATAATATCGAGTAGTATCGGAGCATGATCGCTCCCGAAAGGTGGGAGAACCCTAAGATTTTGAATATTCAGAGACGCAGAGCTTATAACTATGTCTGGGGAAGTGTTGCTGATGGGGCGAGATGGCGATGGGAGATGATGAAAATCGGCGGCAATGATATTAGAGATGTAGTTGTGAAACTGTTGTTTCTCAGCCTGCGGGCGGCAATGAATATTTATGTCTGCCATGATGATGTAATGCCTAAAAGTATTGTCAATGTATTGAAAAAATTCATATGGTATGGGGTGCCTGGTCGAATGTAGATAGTGCATAGAGTGATGATTTTGGTGCGAAAATATAGTGTGACTATGGAATACTCGGGAAGGTTATGTGGCTTTGGAAAATAGTGAGTGCGTACAGGGATATTGTGAAATGTTCCAATTGCAGTGCCTCCATTTGCTCGTTGGTATGGTCTAGAGCAATCATGACGGTGTAGTTGAAACTGTGGAAAACGGACATGATGTGTAGGTTTGAGATAGGTTTCGTTCAACGCAAAAGCCTGTATTTGTTTCTCCCTTAGGAGTTGTTCAAAAACTGCTTTGTGAGTGACAAGAGATCGGATATTAATGAAGAGGAAAGTGACTGCCATGAAGATTGATAGTGTTTTAGAAGTTGTTGGGAATTGGTTGTAAATTATAGAGATGGCCATTCTGGATCTGTTTTAGTAGATGTGATGGAAAAGTGGGCATGTGGACCTGTGTAAGTGGCAGAAAGTTGTAGGCCAAATAATTGTTGGGCTATGTGATCGACCTGCATAAGAATGTGTGGGCGTAAGAAGGGCTGGATATTTTGAAGAACAAGAGTGGTGAAACGGAGCAAGTCTTCAGCTGTGATGGGTTCTCGTAAGAAGTTAGCAGGTGGTGTAGCGGAATCGGTGGTGCGGATGGGAACGGATAGTTCAGGTTTATCAGTAGGTGGAGCAGGTTTTTGATGGCATTTATAACTATAGGTTGGGTGTTGTTGATGGCAGGTATTGCATAGAGGTGGTTTTTTCAGGTTAGGACAGTTGTTAGTGGAATGGTTCTCATTGCAGTGTCCACAGCGGGGTGAGTTTGGGCAGTTTTTAGTCAGATGTGAGGCATATGTTTGGCATCTTTCGCAGCGGATTGGGAGTGGTGGTGAAGTGCGGGATGGTTCTACTCTATGACGTCTGCGATAGATATAAGCACCATTTTGCAGCAGATCGTCTACTGTTTCCTTGGATGTTGTAAGAACTCGAACGAGATAGGTGGGACCGGACTGACACTTGATGCGAATGCATTTGTGAACTTCATAACATTCGAGTCTTAATTCGTCTAGGATTTCTTCATCGGAATATGCTGGTGGAACGCCTTTTATCACCACTGAAAACGTGGGTTGGCGTCGAGGCGGCGGTGGTTGCTTTTTTCTGGTTTGAGAGAGAGCTTGGATGGTAGCTTTGTCGCCAAAAATGTGAAAGCCTGCTTTCTTTCTTATTGTAGTAAGGAAGTTCTGGTCTGGAGATTTAATAATTATGCCGTTTCTAGTGAAGATGATTTCTGATACATTAGCTTGCGGATAGTATTTCATAAGTTGAATTAGAATGTGTTTAGGATTAGAGTATTTGTTGTCAGCATTTGTGAGAAGATAATTGAAGGTTGCTGGAGGTTGGTTTGAAGCGATGTCCATAGCTAGATCATATAGGTCACTTTCGGAAGCCTGACTGACAGGAGATCTTGATCGAGGACGAGGTTGCTTTTTCTGATTTTGTGATTGTAGTGTTTCACCTGATCGTTTTTGGGAATTAGGACCCGTTCTGGGTTTGGCCCCCTTGCACTCCATCGAGTTCACAGGGGACACACCCACGGATCGCGAAGACTGCGGAGTGGCCGAAGCCAGTACAATATGAGAAGTGAACAACAAGGATCAGTCAGGATGATGTCGATGATATGATGAAACGGTGTACAACGATGATGATAGGTTTCACCCTCCAGCACTGAAAAGTACTGTCAATCCCAGAGAGAGCGTATGCGTGCTGGTCTCTATTGTGCGTATGCTACACAATGTCCTCGAAAGGCTTGGTACAAAATACAGCTCGTGACGTATGGTACGTCTAGCTGTTGAGAGAGAATGTGAGCTAAAGTTCCTTAACCAATTTTAAATTCCGAGGTTGCACGTAAACGACAATGGTAGTTTGGATATTTAATAAGAGAAAGACCTTAAAACTGATATTTAAATATAAATTGGAACAAAATCCTGCACACAGGTTAACAGGAAGTTAAACAGCAAGGTAATTCTGTGCACATTGCACAAGAAATTATTATCAATGGCTCTTTTCTTTTGTTATAATTGTCCTGCTATCTGTTGGTTACCTCTTGAAGTATATAGGAATAGCAACATTTTGTATACGTGATTTCAAAAAGCTTGAGCGACCAGTAAATATTTGCATATTAAAGACACTTTTATGTATAGCCTATTCTATGGAAAAAGAAAAGAAATAACGGGTGGCTCGCTATTTTTTTCAATTTTCGACAATAATGGACACCCTACTGTATATACTACTTCATTACTATTATGAAATTTCGTATGTGAATTGATCCATGTAAATGTGTACTTATTACATGTTTATAAAATTCTGTGTCTGAAGTTCTTAGTAAATATAATATTGTTCACTAAATTGCAATTAGATGGTTTGTTTTAAAACTATTATACCCATGTTAATACACTGTCCTGTATGTATGTGAGTGTGTGTGAATGAAAGGCAAATTTAGTTTTAGGTGGTAGTATTCAATATTGATTTACTGTGATAATGTTCATAATAAGTGTGTAATAGCATCTCATATGTATTAGTGTATGACGAAGGTTATGGGCGATAACTGTTTCGAAAGTAGTTTAAATCGGCTCTAGGTGAAAAGAAAAAATAATAGGATGAGCCAGAATAAAGACAATCTTTACGGAAATCTCAAAACATCTATTTCTGTAATATATAACTTTTGACTTTTTTCTTCGCTGATTCAGATGTGCGTTCGATCTTCATATTAGAAGTTCAAATACAGGATACAGATTACTCAACACTTCGAAACAATAATCGAACAATACATGAAAAGCTTTCTTCACATGGGCTGGATTAGGGCAACTCCCACTTTTTCAGTTGCATGGATCGAGGTCGAGGTCGTACGAGGGATCATGTGTCTTTTCGGGATCATTTTATAATTGATCCTCAAATAGGAACTTTCAAATATACCCATAAGTCACCTTTTAATAATTATTCAAGTGTTTTACCATGTTTCCGTAATTCTACAGTAATCATTTGTCTGTAGTTTCTTCTTCCTTTCTCCTTTTCCTTTTCCTCTTTTCCTCCTTTCTTCTATCTTCTTCTCTTCTTTTTCACTCTTTCTTTTTATCTTTCTAATAAAACTGGAGAGGAGTTGTGACTGAGAGTTGTCGCTGCAGACACGGTTATAACATTTTTTCTTCGAAAGTCCGATAAGAATTAGTTAACCCTAGAACGTACATAAGTATTTCCAATAATCATTACTTTATTTTTAAAAAAAATCATATTTTGGCTAAAGTATTAAAATTACAAGGTTACAGTTCAAAAACTATCTACTACATTTCCTCCTCACGACACTGCACTTGCCTTCAAATTAATGTTGGTTTGCTTCGTTTTATAGTCACTGTATATAATATAATAACGGGTGGCTTGTTTCAGATTGAAGCAGTGTTCTTACCTGCTTTGAGTAAATCATAAGGGCGTTTAAATTATGAATTCTTACATGTATTTGAGCAAAAGAGACAGAGGAAAGACATAAGTAGTTACTTGTTTCGGAAGCTTATTAAGAGGACGGGATTTGGTTGCAAGATATTTAATGGAATGGAAGAACCTTATGAAACCATTCTTGAAATATAAATAAAATTGTGGATTACCATAAAGTTTCAATGGGGATATAAACGGAAGGTAGGTTTTAGGGATAATGATAGGAGGAATTAAACCACAAATTAACTTTAATGTGTGTACATACAGACAAGCAAAATATTTTAGTGAACTGATGACTGACATTCATAACTATGAAACATACAATAGGAATGTTGAAGTTTACATTTCAATGATTACCTTTAGAAGAGCTCATAGTGTAACGAGGAAACGAATTACACTACAATTTTCTAAAAAAATGAGACTACAATTTTCTTCAAAACCTGTCTCCCTTCTGCAAGTGAAATCTGTGTACCGCATAAAGGAGATTTGTCTTCTCGAAATCAGTAAAAAGTTTTGACCAAATTATTCCTTAAGCAAATAGTTTCGGAGACGCGTCTTACATTATGGAGAATGGAATGGATCCAGTGAGAAATACTCCAGCGAATATTGGGATGGTTGGGAATCTAGGAGAGGCAAGTAGTCCGAGAGATCTTCGCGGACCTGAGCGATGCAATGTTAGAAGCTACATTAAGACTAACCTTGAAACAACGGTAGAGACTTATCTAAATCCAGAGATAGAGCCGGATTCTTGATGGTGGATCCGGAAGTCGTTACCAGAATCCACATATACAAGTGTACGTTAATAATTTTGGTAGGAAAATTTATCATAGTATTTTCTGATAAAATTAGATTTATTAGAGATTATTGTTATAATATATTATTACGTTATTATTCTCCTAGTCGCAAAAAGGCGTATCCTTTATCACCAGCTACTCAAAAGGATCTCGATAAAATTTGGAATGGATTATTGAGTGAAGGCATAATACAGGCGAGTGACAGTGGTTTTTCATTTCCTTGCTTTTTGGTCAACTACAACGATGGGTCCACGAATTGTTTCTTTACTTTTTCTCTTCTGAATGAAGAGTGATAGTTATGGAAAGGAATGCGAGCGAACAGCCGAAGCGGGAGTTCGATTCTGGGAAAAGAGGAAAGTTTGAACCGCTGCAAAAAGTCCCATGAGCAATATTATAAGCATTCATAGTATTGAAAAATAGATAGGAATTGGAGTGCGTTCTGTAATTATCTGCAGCGAACTGAATTTTTCTTTCTATGGAATGAATACACTCCAATTTCTACAGTCAGTGAGTTTATATGTTCAAATAGTGTAAGTAGTTTTATTAAGATTGTCGGAATAGTGTTTTGCGATCCATCTTAGTACACCTATTAAGGTTACCTCAGAGTCTAGTAAGGTGAGTGTATTATTTGAATTACTAGTAATGTTTCACAGAAGCCAAATTTGAAGCAAAAAGTTCAATATTGAAATAATTAGTTAATAAAAAGATATTAACGTATATAAAGGCCTTAGGAGCTGATTGTACTATATGTCGGTTACTTGTTTAAAAAGTCCGTTACACAATCCTTGTTGAATATTTGTTTTAAGATACATTCCACATTACATTTTGTTTAAATTTGATGCAGTTCATAAAGTTAAATTTAAACAGAGTTTGATCATCTTGTCATTTCGGAAGAATTACTTTTGCGCAGATTTATAATTGCCCTATATGATTGGAACAATTCCTGTCTAGTAATTTATATTTCCCTTGTTGTGCGCAATATGAGTCCTAATCTAATTGAATTAGGTAGTGCTCCGCGGGCGATTTTGAATTTATAACGAGAGCGCGTTACAATTGACATTGTTTTTTAAGGGAATTCCTGTTATGATATTAGTAATCCTTTGTACACTCATTCACCACAAATTATCTTAGCACGTCTTGACAATATATGTATTGTTGTTTATGCTGATTATTTAAATAAAATAAGAGATTATACTAGAGCAATACAAAGAAACAGAGATTCTTATTAAACATTGCCGATATATTGGTTTAGTACTAAGTGCCAAGAAAACTTAATACATTAAGGTTCGCCGAGATCGTAATGCTGAAAATCACGGATGTGTCAGACAATACTTTTGACATAATAGATACCCTCAAATAACTGCGAAAATGTTAACAAATGAAAACCATATCATATTTAAAATTAAATATTAAAGCAGTAAACTCTGACTCATACTTGAAGATTGTTATAAAGACATGAAGATCTTTCTGAATTGGATAGTCGATCATTCTCCGTTTGAGACAAAACATGGTTCTGATTTTCCCAGCACAGCTATTGGTTTAACAGGTGGTGAAAGTGGAAATTGTTATCAAAAAGAAAAAAAGCAGGCAAATTTTTTGTAAAGAATTTAATTGAGAAAGAAACAAGCTCTTTCAAACTGAAAAGCAAAAACAAGGTTTCTGGCAGAGTTTTTCCAGATTTTATATTCGTTTCTTAAAGTTTACTGCAGTACATGATTTCGAGCAGTCATGTTAATCGTGAGAAGGACGTATATCCTAAATGATGATGTTCCCGTTAAAACTCATTCAATCAACCAGCATTATGCTATTTCAAGATGTAAAGATTAATTATATCTTGGAAACAGAATTTGCTAACCGTAATCGATATATTGAAAAGTAAACAGTTCTGCAATGTATCACTTAGAAGTGGTAAGAAAGTTTAGTTTCCTTACATTATTGACTAAATATTGGAATGTAATAAATGGTTAACGAATCGAAACTGCTATGTATCTTTAAATGTTCTGATAAGAAATGGTTAGTTAAGAAGATTGATTATACACTAGGCAATATATAATTCAATACCTTAAATGTACATCCTTAATTAATTAAAATAGTAAGTCGTTGATAAAATCAGATCCAGGATGTAGTAGTCCTTAATATTCAAACGTAGGCACAAATGGTGCGTTTATTATCCTTGATGGCATAATCAGGCCCAGTTTTATGCTTGTTCAAATGTTGCTTCGATTTTATCCTACTCGCTGTCAAGTGTTTATCTAAGGAACCATTGACGTAAATTAGACAAGTAATTCACATGGTCTATATCACGAACACAATTCCTACTTTTATAGAACGAAAAAGTCTTTTAGAAAGAAGTAATATTAACTTTTATGAAAAATGTTTAGATTTTTTAGTTTTTTTTACCAATTTATATTATTAACGATAGAAATGTTATTGTACAACTTGTATGAACTTTTAATGCAAAATATTTTTGATAGTCCTATGAATTTTCTGGTTTAGTATATTGTTTTTTCATGCATGATCTTGAGGAATATTAATTTGGAATGAGTCTCTTATCTTATTCGATATGAAGATTTTAACCCTGTTTCAAAGGACATAAACGGTATCATTTCTCTTTCATATGATTGTATCAAATTGTCAATGACATTTTAAAGATGTTCCTTCTGTCAAATTTCTGAATTGTTTCATCGAATTAATACCTCATTAGTTTATTTCACAGAATTCCTTTCACAAAATGCAATTTAGGAAATATCAAAAAAAAGAGGTGGGCGGATAAGGGCCATTTTTCGCCCATCAGACAACGGAAAAATGAAGTGTCCGATTCCGACAAGTTTGCAATGTATTTGTATACTAGAAGATCTGTTGCATATGTAAAAATAATAGATACGTGATAAAGAAAATAGTAAGTCATAGAAATGAGAGCCCAAAAAGAGTTCGTTTCAGCGTTTTGCGACATTTTGGTAATGTTTGCTGTCTTTGATGGAGGCTTATAGGAAGAAGGAGTCGATGAACCAAAATAAATCTGACTCGTCATAATATAACGCTGTGTAAGCTTTGATATGAGTACTAACTGATTTTGGTTCAGTGTGTCCTTCTACCTATTAGAGATCAAAATGTATTGCGCGAGAGTATAGAGCGATGAATACCGTTTATACGCTGTAATGTACGAGTTCAACTGGAGACTCCAGCTCTGATGTTAGTTACCGATTGTGACTGAAAATACATGCTCAGCATGTCAATAAAATATATAAAAAATGTACTGTTTGCGCGGATATGTGTGTAGGGCAGCAAAAATAGAGACAGCACGTTATGGAGTATTGAGAAGGCGTTTCATTTCTGAAAGTATGATATGAGTAAAAGTGCGAGCAGGAAAACCAGTCGCAGAATGGCATAACATTCTGTAATAGATATACATATCGAAGAATCATACATACCACGCGTCAATGAAGTACCGATGGGAAGTCATTGATACGTTATATTGCAATACTGAGGGAAAGATTAAAAACAACGACCAACAATAGCCGATCCTCCGATCCTTATCCTGATGTATCCGATCCTTACACTCACGAGCACTTAAGTGACAAAGGTATGTACTGTCTGTACATACATCATGACGATGCTTCTGTTCTCCGAGTTCAGTGGTACTGTCAATGTAAAGTAGGCGCACGGGTCGTCGGATGTTGTGGGCATGTTGCTTCCGTACTATGGTTTCTGGCTTACTGGCGCCACAATTCCACCGCAGTTAAGAAAGCAAGTCTAGAATATACTCATACACTACAAGATGCCGCAGCTGCACGATCGTCCAGTGGCGATTCGGATGACGACAGCAAGGACGATGCCTAATCTGCAAACTAGCTACAAGTGTCTCTAGCTATCTGATTATTATCTATGCCTGATTATTTCCGATGTAATATATTGATCTCATAGTCGTAGTAGACTTCATTCTTCTTATTCTTGCCGTTAGTGTTCTATTTACTATTGCTTTCTCGGATTCCAACTCATGACATTAGTGTTTACGTTCCTTCATTAACACACGGCTTACGTCTTTGTTTATTTATTTATTTATTTATTTATTTTACCTCTCACTTACAGCGCTTTCCGTCAAAATATATTTGATTTCTTATTTTTATGAGGTATACTATTGGAAACCATGCATTTCACATCTCGGGCCTGATGGGCGAAAAATGACCCTTATCAGCCCACCTCCTTTGGTGGTAAACACTGCATCCTAACGAAGGATAGTTTAGTATAAAATATGTAATGTATTGGTGATCAAAACAGGAATTTAATCCCCGTGTTTCGTTTATACGCTTATGTTGCTGTTTCGATTGTAATGAATATATCATTTTACTTATAATAAGTCAAACATCGTTTAGGAATGTTATCAAAATACCAAAGTTACTTTGACTGTCTCGTCTCGAGAAAGTTTTGAGTGTTTTAGTCTTGGCCTCACCTTGACTTACAAATTTTGTCTACCGTTGTCTCCTGTAGAAATTTCAAAATGAAATCCCGACGATACAGAAACTTTTCTTCTTGTAGCATTGGTTCGTTAATTGACAATAAAGGTTTATTTTACAGGGATAAAATAATCAGTAATAATTACAATTGAAATTCCTGTTAAATCAATGCAAAGAGGCAATGTAAATTTATTTTTAATTTTTGATAACTAATGTAAATTATAACACGAGCTTAGTACAAATATGGAATATTCTGTTTTCAAAACAATTTGAGCTCAATCAAATATGATTTTGATTTTCTGATATGAGAATGTTTAATGAAATTCCGATGGGCAAAACAAATTCCAATCTGTGCAATATTGGCATGGTGACAGGTGTAAACTGGTTTTGTTAACATTCAAAAACTTCCAAAATGTTACGATGTAGAGACATTTGATTTTCAAGTCGCTGGTCTCAAAGTTAGGCTGCCGTTCAGTGTTGGAATTAATGCGAAATTAACTTAACTCACAGTAGTGATAGAAGTATTACTGGCCTGTTCATATGGCGTTGAGTCTACATTTTTTTCACGTCATAGGTCAAAGGGTAATGAAACTGTCACGGGATCAATGACCTAAGTGTATATAGGACTCTCCCCATAATATTATAACTGGAGTACGTTAGTCTGCAATCTAAATTTTAGCAGAGGTACACCTTGTCTCAAAAAGGTTGAGCGCATTCATTATTGGTGTTTTGAGGCAAAAATTTTCAAAGTCCATCTTTGGGTATCTTCAGAAAAAAGTAAACCAGGTTCGAACCTCCAAGTCAGCCTTTGCAATCGGGAAAAAGTTTGCGGATGTGTTTTTCTTATTTTAAATATAATAAGACTTATTATCAAGTGTTGAAAACAAGCAACATTGATTGAAATACTTAATGATACAATATTTCGAAACCTTGTATTAATGTCAGCACATGCTTGTTTGTCATTTAGCTCTCCATACGTAATGCAACATTTAGATATGTAAACGAATCTTCCCATATGTAAAAGAATGCTAAAAGTTAAGACATAGAAGATAATTATTCCCTGAGTACTAAAATAAAAGTCAAAGGAGAACAGAAACAGCGCTTGTAGTGGATATCAACGTCATAATTATCTTGACAACGTTTATACATCGCTAAAAGCATATTAGGAGAAGTCCTTGTGGTAGCTCATTGGTAAGCTGTGGGATTTCGAATCATAAGGTTGTGAGTTCAATTCCCATCTTGGTCAATGCTCATTTAACAATTATATTTTCCGCAATGCATGACAAATTATATAAAATAATTACATTAAATACATCAGTTGTGTATATATATAACATAATCATTGCAGAATATAGTAATTATTATGTTTAAAATATAACATTTGAATTAGATTGGTGTTCACAGTAGGTCGGTATTATATATATGAGAATGTTGTATTTAAGGTAAGAAACTCGTTCAATAGCAATAAATAAATCGTGTATTGTATTTATTTGCAGCTATTTCTCATATAGAGGGTAATTCTCAACATTCATAATACAGCATGTCACTTATGTTCTTAAAAATTATTCGATACATAAACAAAGCGTTTAAACAGAGAATCCAAAGTCGCAACGCTTGCAAGAAATTCATGAACCCCAAAGGTCAAGTGAGCAAACTGGAATTGTCCTTATGAAGCACGCCACATCAGAAAGTGTTTACATAGGTTTTCAATCCAATTCCTGATATATGCTTTTGCAATGTGGAAGTGGTGATGCCTTGAGTCGCTCTCTCTCGCAAGCTCGCTCACTCTCTATTTATACAGAATATAAAAGTGGATGTATGTGTATGTTTCAACGTAATTCTGATATATCTAGCGCAATTTTAACTGTATTTCTTACAGTCTGGAAAAGAGTACTGTCGGGAGACACATCAAAAATGCTAGAAAAGGGTCGGTATTAGTATCGAATCCATAGCTTCGTGGTCGCTTAGGTGAATAGTTCTACTTTCAATTCAAGTCCAATTAAGCTCCCATTAGCACCCAGGGTGGTTACGTAGCGACATAAAAATATCGAAATCAACCGATATTAGAATCGCATCGTAAGTTTTCAGGGCCGCTAACAGCGCATTTCCCATTAGTCCACATTAGTCCACATTTCACATTAGTCCTATTGCCTAGAGGTCAACATATTTGCAGAGTGCAAAGTTTAAAACTTGAATAATATTTAATTTTTTTCCGTATGAAAAAGTTAAAAATCAAGAGCATATATTCTATTTCATTAACAATCCTCTTTTACTATTCTAATATGTTTAATAATAGCGTAAGAAATCTAAAAATAATTCAGAACATGTTTCACATTTTTTTGTTCCGTAGTTCTAGCTGTAGCATGTGGTGAGTGGTATGTAAATGTAATAAATTCACTATTTAAGCATTTTCGTATTAAGTTTTATTTTTAAGTTAGGGATGAAGGGCGGAGAAATATGCAGTTATTGGGGAAGCCGAGTTTTTAAATGCAACACTGGTCCCTAAATTAATTGGTAGAAATTTCAATGACATTTAAGACCAAATTTAGTCCTAACGGTGGCTGTATCCGTTTGCTCTATTAGGAGAAATGAAAGGGGCTGGTATCAAAATTATATATAAAAAAAGACCGACATTAGTGTCGAATCCATAATTTTCGGGGTAGATTAGATAAAGAGTGGGGCTTCAGGTGCTTAATTATATAGAAAATTATTTTTTCTTTCTTTTTTTACTTTGCTATACTTTTCCTTGATTTGAGACTTTCAAATTTCATCCTATTTTCTACTGAAATATGTCTGTAAGGTAACAAAGAAATAATTATATATGATAAATTTAAATTCATTTTAATTCGGAAGATGAGAAACTGCCATTATATATCGTAAATGTCAGATCCACCAGTATTATAACAGAGAGGTGCTTGAATGATTGACGGTAGAATTTCAAACTCCGATAAGTGATAATTTCACAGTCTTGTTTTATTACAAGTGTAACCTCTTTAGTCAACGGAGAAGAGAACGTGGATCATGGGTCAGAGTTGATGTCGATGGGTTTTGGTGGGTTAGAGTTGGACGCAATTGTTCAGAGTGGTTCATAGTTGGTGGTGGGTCAGAGTGGATCACGATGGATGATGGGTCAGAGTGGGCCAATGGATCATTTGGGTGGTGGGTGATAATGGGTCATGGTGGGTCGTGGATCAAATTTTCATTGACCCACACCATCTCTGGTTAAAATTGTACTAAAGATAAGAGGCACCGAAGTTGCATGTCAAGTCTTATGCTGAAATTTTGCACATTGGTAGTACCCCACCAGAAAGCAATAAATCTTAAACGGTTCACGGTATCACCTTCTAGAACTAGAGATGTAGAGGTTTGTCTGATTGGCTAAATTAAGACGTCAATGATTTATCCCTCAACAAGCAAGCTTTCTATGATAGTTTCCGTGAGAAAGTCAGAAGAACACGTGCCTAGTAATCGTAATATTGATAGTTCGCGTCCACCCCGTGGTATTTGTTTTGTGTTTTTTTGACTCACCTAAATATAAACAAATCACACATATAGGCATTTTAACATATTTTGGGAGAGTAATTTTGTGGTTCGTTTTTGTTCCATTGCGTCTCTGCCGCTGGTTGTAAAGTTTTCAAAATGGAACTGCAGCCACCGCGGATTGTTGCTGCGGGGCCACCAATTTTTGGCGAATGGTCAATAGTTGACCATGTGTAGTCCACCGACGCTTACAGCTTAGGGTAATGAACGATGTCTTTGCCTTATAGACTTCATGACTACCGACGTCGGTAGTCAACTACCTTTTAGTATTTCTTTATTAACCATCTATTGTTCATGTTTATACACGGTATTGTAATAATAATAATAATTATTATTATTATTATTATTTATAGTAATAGTAGTATAATTGATAATAGAATAATTATATTGTCTATGTATTTTCTAGGTAGGACTACACACAGAGTTTGGCTCGTCTTGGTTCGACTCGACTCTAATCCGAGTCGAGTTGGAGGATATTTTTCGCGCCAAGTCCTAGAGTAGACCTTAAAAATGTTTGTTTCGAGTCGAGTCGAGTTTCAAAGAAAAGTCGCTCGTGCCCATCCCTACTAATGAGAGCTTATCGGAGTTAAGCGAAATCGAAAGTCCCACTATTTATGTAAGCAACCCCGAAAACTATGAATTCGACACTAATACCGATCATTTTCTAGCAATTTTTTTTATATTTATCCCCCTCCCATTCACCATAGGTAACCCGACAGCACTCTTTTTCAGACTATAAGAAATGTGGTTAAAATTCCTCTAGGCCAGTGGTTCTCAATCTAATTCCTATCACGATAACCTTTTATCACATCCTCTTGGCAGCGACCCTTTTATAATTTGTGTTTTATAATAAGCTTGTGTGGGATTTTTAACATACCTATTTCTATAATAGTAGAATCCATTTCTTGTTTATAGTGAACAGTGCCGTGGCATGGAAAATTAGCGCTCGGAGCGAGAGTATACGACGAGTCTCCGTACATATGAGTGAGGTCGACAGACTAGCTGCGAAGCGCCACAGTGGTTTGCACGAAGCTCAATAAAATTTTGAAAATTAAACCCTGCCTTTCCTTGATTTTGAGCACATTTTATTACGTTTTTCCTTCTATTTTATACACTTGCACTTGCACTTTCCTAACATGAGTAACACACTTCTTCCGAAATTTGTGCACCCTTTCTCGGCGCCCGGCATTGACAGTGGATACAGCAACTGTAATATCTATATTCCCAACGACGAAGGTGCTTTCTCAAGATGGATGTTAAACTCCTTCATTGAAGAGGGCATTAACGTATATGATCTAATCCCACAAATTCTTGACCAAATAACCGAATGATCATGCTACAAGTCTTTGCACCTGGTTTTCTGTAACGACGACTTGGACAAGTTCTGCCTGATGAGGAGAAAAGAATATCCTGGTCTGGTATCTGCTGCTTTAAAAGTAATAATTCCATTTGCTACATCGTACTTGTGCGAAAGTTTTTTTTATGGTAAACATTAAAACAAAGACAAGAAATTGCTTATCAGTTGAAAGTGGCTTCATAATGTTCATCACGAATATTGAACCGGGCATTGCTGCACTAGTGAAATTACACCATGCTTAGGTATCTCATTAGGTTTCAATTTTAATTGTATTTCAATGTGCAGGTTTTGTTGCATGTGTATTTTTCTAGTATTTCTATATAAAGTTCTCATTAGTTTCATACCATACCTCTTTCATTTAAATTTGTTTTTAAACAACTCTGCATTCTTTGAAAACGTTCAGTAGACTTATTTTTTATTGTTCTTTAAAGTATGTATAAAAAAGAAAAGCATGCCTATCAGAACAAAATTCAAAATAATATTTAAAAATAATTTCCGGTATTATATTCTAACTACATTTATCTCTTCCGCTTATCTTCGCTACCCCTAGGGACCACGACTCCCAGGTTGAGAAACCCTGCTCTAGGCATACATGAGTTATGTTGGTATTACCGCTCTCAATCTCTTCACTTTACTTTAGCGATTCGTGAATTTCTTAATTGACAGTTTGGGGATAGCTAGTTTTTTGTCTTGAACCACGATCCGATTTTCGATATGCTCTACCTAAATACTGTAATGCGAATATTGAGAAGTTACCTGCGTATGAAAATAGAAGCCAATAAACACTACTTATTTATTGCTATTACACGATTTACTTAATTTGTATTTAATATTCACTTATAACATACCGATGTTCTGTCAATAACTCAAATGTTATATTTTAAAGATAAGAATTGCTTATGTCGTGAAATGATATGAATATATAAATTCAACTGATATATACAACTGATGAATTGTAATGTAACTATTTTACATAATTTTCATGCATTGAGGAAAGCAGAATATCATAAAAGAACCTCACCTGAATGGGTATCGAACTCACGATTTAAACGCTAGGGGTGTACCACTGAGCTAACATGGCCGGTTTTCGGAAGCTGCTTCTGAAATATAACTGAGCTCATACGTAAATGCTCTTTTCCGTATGGAAATCACAATGACGAAACAGGAGTGCGAATATATATAGTTTCGAAATATTGTATCATTAAGTATTTCAATCAATTTTACTTTTTTTCTACACTTAATACCATTTCAACATGTCTTATTATATTTAACAGAAGGAAAAACATATCTGTACATTTTTCCCGATTGCTAAGGTTGGCTTGGAGGTTCGAACCAACAGCTTTAGTTTACTCTTTTCAGAAGATACTCGAAGTTGGACTTCGAAAGTGTTCGTCTCAATACAGCTATTATCATATCGCTCAATCTGTTTGCTATATGGTATATGTTTTTATACGTGTACAGTCAGTATAACAATTCATTCTTTAAACAGATTTCGTATGTATTAATATTCCTTTATAAAAACTGTTTTTAATATTATTATTACGGCGCACCATTTTCAGATTTCTTTCACTCGTTGACCAAGTCGTATCCCCACAATAGGCGTGTAGTGCAAGGGGAACCACACGTCAGGTACTAGCTTTTACCTATTGCTTCCGGCTCATAGCTCAGAACATTGGTAACTATGGATAGACGTACAGCAGTAATTACTTTATGGGAGTTAGAAGGCTATTCTGCAACTGCAGCTAGCAGGCGAGTAGGTGTCCCGGCCTATACAGGAAGGGGATGGATTCGGAAATATGGTGCTACACGTCAGACTGGTAATTTACGATCTCCTGGTCGTCCGCATGTGTCAACCGAAGACAAAGATGCGAGATTAGTAAACGAAGCAAGGTTATACCCACTAAGGACGTCTAGACAGCTAAGGGAAGTTTCTCTCTCTCTCTTGGTAGTAAACATACAGCTCTACGAAGGCTTCGTCATGCTGGGTTGCGTGGCCGTGTTGCTGCCGTGAAGGAAAAACTCCCTGACGACCACAAATTTTACCGTCTAGTGTTTGCACAGGCGAATGTGGTTCGCAATTGGGAAAACGTAGTTTTCTCAGATGAATCCACATTCACAACATCAAATGAGGGGCGCCGTTTTGTGTATCGTCCGAGAGGCACCCGATATGACCCTGGATATGTGGCTGCTTGAAATCGCAGTGGCCATGTATCTATTCCATGTTGGGGTTGGATTTCCAGTCGAGGGGCAGGATAGCTTCACAGAATTAAAGGACATCTGGACAGTGCTAAGTACTTAGACATTATGAGTAATATCATGGTGCCATCTGTACGAGGATTTCAGCCTGATTGTGTAATTCAGTTCCAGCAAGACCAGTCGCCAATACATACTTCTCGTGTGGTTCATGAATGGTTCGCAGGGCAGCCTGAGATTGATTTAATTGACTGGCCGCCTCTAGGAGAAGATAGCAATCCCATGGAAAATATGTGGGCAGAAGTGAAGCGTACTCTAAGGGGCAGTTGGCCTGAGGCAGAGCCACCAAGAACTCAGGTTGGCCTGTGGCATCTTGTTTCCGAAGCATGGCTGGAGGTAGGAGAAGGAGATAGATTTGTCACGCATTTAATTGATTCCATGCCCATAACAATGGGGCGTGTAATAAATTCAGAAGGGTCTTGGACACAATATTAATGTCCCCGCCTTAACTCCTGAAAACTGACCTTTTCAGGGATACCTAAAAGCTTCTGAAAATATTTCTAGAAGAAAACCACTCCTTGTATCCGATTTCTGTGCAATTCTACTAACACAAAAATGATAATTCTCTGCAGGCTTTGAACTCAAGACGACCTCATTAACAAGCCCGTATTCTATCAGTGAGCTAACATGAACACGCAAATCCAACCTGAAGAAACACGACTTTCAATTTCCGGTATTCCATGACACTGATGCTCATCCGTACTCTATCATTGAGCTAACATGAACACGCAAATCCAACCTGAAGAAACACGACTTTCAATTTCCGGTATTCCATGACCCTGATGCTCATATACTTTGCAAATGTTGGATTCAACTTGGGATATTCCGTAACATACACACACACACATAAATAAATAAACCGAAAGAGAGAGAGAGAGAGAGAGAGAGAGAGAGAAATGAATGTACAAAAAATATTCAACGTATTCGAATGAGACTCTAAGTAACGACATTTAGTTCTAAAGAGAATTTGTGTTTCTTCCCGTAACGTTAAGGGGATCGGGAGAAGTTATGTGTCTTGAAGCAGGATCCGACTTTGGATACTCAGTTTATACACTTTCTATATCCGTAGGAATATACTGCATTTCACAAACGTAAATGACAAGCAGTAATGAGAATATTGAGAAGTTACATCTTTATGACAAATAGCTGCCAACAAATACACTACATAATTAATTTATTGATATTAAAGGATTTTCCTAACTTGCATTTAACATTCTTATATACAATACCGACCTACTGTGAAAATTGTCTCAGATTTTATATTTTAAATATAATAATTACTGTGTTCTGCAATGCTTATGTTATATAGATACAACTGATGTATTTTAATGTAATTATTTTTCATATTTTTCATGCATTGCGAAAAAAAATAATTTTTAAAAGAGCATTGACATAGATGGGAATTGAACTCACAACCTTATGATTTGAAATCCCACAGCTTACCAATGAGCTACCACAAGGACTTCTCCTAATATGCTTTTAGCGATGTATAAACGTTCTCATGATAATTATGACATTCATATCCACTACAAACGCTGTTTCTGTTCTACTCTAACTTTTATTTTAGTACTCAGGGGATAATTAACTTTGAGCATTCTTTCACATATGGAAAGATTCGTTATCTAAATGGTCCATTACGTATGGGGAGATAAATGACAAACAAGTATGTGCTGACATTAATAGAAGGTTTCGAAATATTGTATCATTAAGTATTTCAATCAATGTTGCCCTTTTTCTACACTTGATAACAAGCCTTATTATATTTAAAAGAAGAGAAACAGATGTGCAAACTTTTTCCGATTGCAAAGGCTGGCTTATAGGTTCGAACCTGGTTTACTTTTTTCTGAAGATACCCGAAGTTGGACTTTGAAAGTTTTTGCCTCAAAACACCAATAAAGAATGCGCTCAACCTTTTTGAGACAAGGTGTACATAGTATCAGCTTCTTAAATTATGACAATTGGCAAATATATACAATTTGTCATGGCAGTGTAAGACTAGTTGTGAAACCCTGTGTTTTTGGGGTCCATTTTGTTTCCCTTCATTAGTAGAAATTGCCAAATAATCCAATTTCGAAGGTTTTTATCCATTTTACCCCTTTGAGAAGGTCTTATTGACATATATGGTTATATAGGAGTGTAAAGGGTACATTCTATTTCATAAGACATAGGTACATTTGTAATCCCACCTGAAATTTTGGGAGGGGAGCATTTGCACACTCCTTAAATGTTGAAAATTGCCCAATGTAAGTTTTTTATAGTAGTATAATAGTATAGTGGTTATATATTCATAAAATATACCACTATCAATTTGCGAGGTCCATCTCGTTCCCTTGCATAAGTAAAAATTTCGAAATTTAATACGACTACGTGTTTGCCATGAGGTCAGTTATTGACACAATTTCTTTCCTTTTATGAAGTCTTATTACCTTATATGATAATACCATAAGTTTGCGTACAGAGTTATATTCTCTTTTATAAGATATGTTAGTATTTGCAAACTTTCTTGAAATTTCTGATTGTATATTGAACTTGCACTTACATTTTGGAAGTTACATAATTTATACATTTGGTATAGTGGGATAGAACCAGAATAAATACCACTATAATTTTGAATCGTCCATGCCGTTCCCTTTTATGGGTAAATTATGACAAACTTTCAAATTTCGGATGTTATTGATCCAAGTATTCTCCTTTGACTAGTTTTTATAATCCTATATAACTATAACTGTGTACAGGAATCCGTTATCTTTTGTAAGACACGCGTATATTAATACATCACTTTGGAGGATTTCAATGGGTATATTAATACATACCCAGTGAAAACTTTGGAGGATTACTTAGAACCACCTTCAATTTGGACATGTTCATAAAACAACTTGCAATTGTTCTCTAGGATCCTTCGTAAATTTTGGTAGCCCATCACGTTTCAATTCAAGAATAAAACTTTAGTAGGACCACGTTTCCTGTTATTAGCCCAATTGATCCCTGGTTAATGAAGTCTTATTGTATTATATGTTTAATATTCCAAGTATCTTGTGAATTACTTCAAATTCGTTCCAACCATAACTCCTTGTGTTGAATTCTAAAAACAGTTACATGATAAAAATGCACAAAGTGTTACATTAGAAATCTTCGTCGATGTGGGATTTCAAAGATGAAATTTAGATTTTAATGTAGATCAGGGACGTGCATACAATTACGTAACATCACTGGCGGCCGAACAGAAACGAGGGAATTATTTGGTGATGTCACTGAAAATCACTGAGAACACATCTTTCATTATTAAGCACTATTGAGAGTATCGTTTACCGCGCAACCGATACAACATGAAACAAACAAACAGATTGACTACTTACTGTCATGAAGTCATTGAATATCAAATCCATTATCTGATAGCTTCTGAATGCTTTTCTCGAAATTTGCTGATGCACCAATAGTCACGATATGACATTGTAGTTCTTAAACGTTCCCTAAACAGGCTGTAAAATTTAATCTGTCCTGCTCATTTGGTCTCATTGATTGAAATTATCAAACGTAAGCAATATGTTATATTATTTACCTTGAGAATTGGTTCCCAAGACATAGGTACATTGATACACATCTTTGAGATGAGAACCTAGGGCCACCCCTATCCAAAAATTGAAAATGTCGGAAAACCATTGTTATTCAATGTTCTCTAGGACATTTGTTCTAATTCAAGCGTAAATTTTGACAAAAATTCATGACCAATTTTAAAGAGAATAGTACTTTAAATTCGAAAACTTTATATATTTGTATAAAGAAACTGTTTCGTGTACCATTGGAAATGACAGTTTGTGTTTGAATTTTAATAAAAAAAATAAGAATACATATATAACCATAAATTGTATTTTATTCATCTTTTCTGTTTCCTTCTTATACATTAAAGTTTTCAAAATGTCTGTAATTATTGTAGATGTTAATTCATATCGTATGCAGGTGTTTGTATTTCATGCTTCGCGATTAGACCTCCTCCTCTTCTTTATTGTGATGAATTGGTTACATGTTATGTAGCATAGCACAAGTTCGCAAAGCTTTGTATTGAGTTGCGTAAAGAGAATGAGGAAAAATATTATGTAATAGATTACGATAAAAACAAACCATATATAAGTTTACTCCTAATAATTAATATGAGAAAATTACCTGGAAGGTGAATTGCGGCAGTCTACCACAGTTATTGACCAAGGGTACAGTGTGAACAAGTATTGTAATTCACATAGCGACTTTCCTTGGGTCTAGCACCATAAACCAAATTAAACAAGATTGTCACATAATGTTAATAGAAGACTTTGCATTTGATTATTGTTATATTTATACTACATACAATTAGCATCTTTCTGCATGATTTTTTTCTTTAGCGAAAAAAAATCACTATTGTAAATCCTCATATGGGAACTTGAAAAATGAATTGAAACTTGAATTTTAGATTTTTCACTTAATTCCGACGAGAAATAAGTAAGTGTCATATATAACACACTTACAGATCACAAACAACATGATATAGGACACCAAAATATCTTATCTATACACGTCAATATCTCACACAGCAGACAAAAAATACATTTGATGTTTTTGATTAATTACGAAAGAGCTAAAGTGGAAAAAGGGTATGTGCCATATATGGCACGGCAAGCGGTAATTAGTTAAGATTTAGGAATCCAGCGTCTTTTGTTATGTACGGCAGAAGACCGTAGCTGTCGAAAGATTCTTCATAACCACAATTATAGATATTATTTAAAATCTATGCCCTCTCTAAATTTGATGGTGGATATGTATTCACAATGATTACCAAAGCAAGAGAAATCAGGGAACGCAACTCATCGCTGGCAAACACTCAGGTAATATGTTTTCTAGATAATTTATTACCGTTTAATTCACGAGATAATTGTAGTGTTTTTAATATCATGATTTCAAATGATAAATAACATGAACTACTTCAAATGATATTTATTTTTTTATTTTAAATATCCAGAATATTGTTGCCCTGATGGACGACCTCTAGGAGTGTCGAAATTTCCCCATACACACTTAAGTTTGCTGGTAATTCTAATTTCTCTTAGAAAAACCTTTTCCAATTGGATAGCTCCATTTCGTTTTCTAATTCCGATAGTCACAATCGCCTCACAAGAATTGGGAATGAGTGAGTACTTATCTAATTGTACTTAAAGAATTGGTAAAATATATTCCTGAGCCTGAGACAAAAGTGTGGTACAATGAAATGTATACCTCCTGTTCAAAGCTAGATTGCAATTGTTCAGAAGGTAAAGAATTTTAATTCAAGTGCAATGTAAAAATGTTAATGTTTAGATGTTGAAATCCAAATAGATTGCTGGTAATGATTCCACTGGATTCTTCACTGAACCCTACAATCCTATAATAATACGATTCGGCCGTTTCCTTAAACAGGTTTTTAATAGTTTTGGATTTTTTATCTATCGGGATGGTAAATCATTTCATTTGAAGTTTGTCAGAGGACACTTTGCCGGTGAAGATTGTAATTATTTTCTGTGTGCCAATTTGACGCTAGTGCTAATTCTTACTTCTTTAACATGCAACGATATATCTAGAAAACTGATTTCGCTCTGATACGACTTACACTCGTCATGAGGCAAAAATTTGGTTTTCCAAGAGTAAGTTAAATACGTAAAGTAAAAATTTATCCTGAATAAAATGACACAATAAAGATGCCTAATCATATCGAATTTCATATTTTTGTCAGTTCATTCAGCTCGCCACCCTAAGGTGCTCGCCACCAAACTAGTATAAATTACTCTTGTAGTAACTCTTACTTCTTTCGTCTGGACTACTTTAGTAAATTACTTCCGTAGTAATATACTCTTTTAGTAACTGTTGGAGAACTCAATTTCTATTTACTTCTTTAGTTGTAACTAAAGTAGTAACTGCTTTTTACTAAAGAAGTAAGCCATTTCTGTACACTGCAGATACATGCCTTTCGTTTTCTGTCGAAAAATTTTGATTGCCGGCTGATATTATTGCATCATCTTTTGACAATAATATGGTGTTACCGTAATTTATGCTAGAAAGTATTAATATTTAAAGAAATTAAATGCTGTTGTATTAATTATAAGATCGGTGTATTATGAAAAAGAAAAGTGGTATTAATATAGGTATGAATCTATTGTTCAATGCTTTGCCCCACCATCTACAGCTACCACTGTTCATTATTGGTGGGTGACATGTGTTAATTTAAGCGGCATCATTTGCAACTTGAGATACGAGCTAACAGCAACATGGAGGTAGTCAAGGACAATTTAAGTGTTAAGAAACGTTCAAAATACATACAAAAAAGTGAAAATGAGAGGTTTGCTGAAATAATGAAAAAGTACATATCTATTATTGAATCTAAAACGCACGATGTCAACATCCTAAAAAGGAAAAAGGATACCTGGGAAGAAATACACGTTGAATATAACGCGGAAGCTGTTACACAAAGATCACAAGATCAGCTTAAAGTAGTTTGGAAGGACATGAAAGTGAAAGCTAAGAAATTGAAAACTAAATGTCTTCGAGAACAATTCCAAACTGGCGGTGGAGTAGCTGAGACAAAGATGAACGATATAAGCCAAATGGTAGTTGGTATGATCCCACAAGTTTTCGAGGGGATAACTGGAGTTAACGACAACGATGCAACTGAAGATAATGTGGTCCTTTCAAGTAACATCGATGATGATAAATACTCTGAAGAAGACAATGAAACTGCCGAAGGTGAAACTTTATCCCATACTCATGAACCTCGGCTTGCATTCTCTGGTGGAAGCCTATCAGAAGGTGAACCCATGAAGAAAGGCAGAGAACATGCGACTGTTGTAAAGAACAAGAAGTTGTTGGAGAAAGCAGGCGAGCTTCATTCGTTAAAAATGCGCCTAATACAAGAAGAATACAATGCAAAAATGTTGTTAATTGAAAGACAAAGAGAAATAATGGAAGAAGAGCATAACCTTAAAATGGAAATTTTGAATAAGTTCAAGAACGAAATGCAGCAAATTTCAGGTTCCAGTTCTTTAGGCAATGTGTTCGAGAAATTTATGTTTTTGTGAATAAATATTTTTATATGTATAAACATATTTTATTTTTTCGATATTTTTCCAATGGTTAATATTTTTTTGGTTTTCACATGACAATATTTGTGTTTATTTCAGCGTAAATACATATTTTTTTCTAATTACCACATTATAATATTCATTTGTATTTGCAAAATTATAAAAGCAGGTATCTTATTTTCCTTAGAAATAATTAAAACATTTTTATTGTAAATAATGAAAACATGTTTATTGTATAACTTTGTGTACTGAAGTAAAAAAATGTAAATGTTAATCCCCTAATTGCAAAAAAGAAAGAAAAAAGAAAAGAAAGAAACAAAACAAAAAAAGAGTATAACTCAAAGATAAAAAACTATACATAAAATTATAAAACTATACATAAATAAAATGGGTTACATTTCACTGCAGAAGTGATAATCTAGTGCCTTATTTATCCATTTGAAAAGGAAAAGTCTTTACACTAACTTCTTATATTAGTAGGAAATTAGGTGCAATTTTAATTAAAATAATTAAGTATTATAGACGTTCTGACAGCTTGTCCTGCAGCATCTGCTTCTGGCTGAAGTGCATATTGGTCGATGTCATTCAGATCCACAGCATCAGGGTGAAACACATCTACAACTTATATTCCAAAGTTGTGCAGAAATGCAGCAGCCACAAAAACATTCCCACACTTGTTTGGTTTATATCGCATTGTTTTAGTGTGAATTTGAAAACGTTTCTTCCAAACACCGAATGTACGTTCAATTACACACCTTGTAGCCACATGGGCTCTATTGTAGCGTCGTTCGGCTCCCGTGTGGGGTCGAAACACAGGATTCATAAGATGCTTGGAGCGAGCATATCCACTATCTCCAACAAGCAACCCATCATATTGTCCATTTTCGAATTTCGCAGCAATTCTACAATTGTCCCAAATGCGTGCATCATGCGTGAACTCCGGCCAACGGCTTACCACGTTCAAAATCTTCACATTGGTATCAGAAATAATTGGTGTATTGATAGAAAAGATTTTTTTACGATTTTTGTATAGTTCTGCGTGTGCTCCAGAAGGACAAAGTATGTGTATATGTACACAATCTATGGCCACTATGACGTTTGGGAATCCACCAATTCGATAGAACTCCCTTTTTTTTCTTGATATATTTTCCTGGTTCTGTGACATGGACACATACAGTGGCTTTAAGGCAATTAAACTGTTCATAATGCTGTTGAAAGCTCTTCCAGCAGTAGTACGATGGATGTTAATGAGATCCCCTGCTACGATTTGATAAGTACCAGTGCGAAAGATTCGCAATCCACAAAGAAGTTGCAGTCTAGGAGACAAAGCACGGTTCCTATCAGAATTATGCTGCAGTAACGGCTCTAACATACCAAGCAGCGACTCAAAATATTCCTTACGAAACCCAAACCACTCTTTGAAATTATTGTCGCTATACATCGCAACTAGGTCGCTTCTCTCCATTAAAACCCTCATTCTTGGGATGTCTACCTCTTCCTCCCTCTCCATATATTCTTCGTAGTCCAGGTAATCCATGGAATTGTATATTAACACGCAGAAACCAGAGAACCCACCTTACTCTCTAACTTTACTCCTACTGCTGCTTAGGAGTAAATTTTGGCCTTATTTACTCTTTAAGTTACTAATTTAGTAGTATACTTTTTGATGGTGCTCTCCACTAGTTATGGAGTAAATAAATTTACTTCTGTAGTAAATGAAAAATTTACTCCTGTAGTAATTTACTCCTTTAGTTCAGTACTTTCGACTGGAAGTCGCCGATTTTCTTCTCTTTTAGAAAATTACTACTTTAGTTTCACTTACTCTTGGTTGGTGCTCGCCACCCTTAATATAATTAATAGTGGTGTTGATCGTTGGAAGGTCAACCTCAACTGAGAGCAGCCGTCCATTTTCATTTATGGTATTATTTTCCCAGCATAGTTTTAATCATATTGAGCGTGATTTTAAAAATTCTTTCCCCACTATTCTAGCTCTTTGCTTCACTAATTGTAACATTGAAAGGAATAAGCCGGCAAGGAAACTTCAAATTTCATGTAATAGTTGATACGGACTTTCCACGTGGACGTTCCCTATATCGAATAACGCTTGCATTGCAAATACGGGTCAGTCACGACAACGACGACGAAGACGTAGATGTAGAATGGCATATGCTGACCTGCGCTATCTCATATCGATTTGTGCTTGCTCAAAATTCATTTTCTCACCTGCACGGAACGTAATGCGAAGGATTAAATATTTTTACTCTATGACTTCCTAATGTATGCTTGACGCATCCATGTTGAAAATTCATAGCAAGACTTCCATTCTATCTCCTACAATGACAGATTCAATAATGTTATACAATGTCAGACAATGTCAGACGTATATTTCGGATGCTTAACGCAATAGTGCATCAGGTGTATATTGTTACTTTTGTATAACTTTTAAATTAGTGTTCGGTTCAAATCCAAGCATGTAACTAACATCTGGTGAGAATTTTACAAAAATGGATCTTCTTACTGTGATGTCTTACTAGGCATTTATTATTAGTTTCATCATGAGATATAAATAAATTAGTATTTTTATGATGCATATTAATTTCATGAATAAGATCCCGTATATTGTTATAATAGCGTACAGAAATCGATACAACCTTCCAGATCTTTATTGGTCTATTTGACTATTTGATGGTTTGTAACATGTTTTCTTGTTTTCACTCTTAATGTTCAGTAAAGAATCTATATAATCCATACAATTAACACATCGAATTTCTGGCAAAATTCTATCCGTCATTGTAGTTTCGTTTTAGGTGAAGTCTGAAAAAAATCTATTTTCTGAAAAAAATCTATAGAGCTGTTATTGGAAAATGTTGCGTAAAATCTCCATCATGTTACATTCTTCTTTATCTTCTTCTTCAATGAAGCTGCAGGGATTCATGAATGAAATGACATAGTATATCTTTGCCAGTTGACGATTTACTCCTTTCTGCGACCTTTTGTTCCTGTACAAAATATTTTATGGCTGAGGAACATGGGTGGCAGATGTACTGCTAGTGATTTCCTCTCTGAAGAAAATGCCATCGCTAAGATGGTGATATGTGTCCTATAGTCTGTACACTGGTAGGTTTTTGGCGCAATGGCGTTTAATTTAAATATTTCCCATGCCCAGTTCCCTAGGTAGCCATTTCCAAAATTATGTTTTGTTTTACTAATGCGTTCAATATCAACAAATTAATATGTTCCTTGCTTTGAACGGTGCAACGCTTTGTTGTCTAAGTTATGCCACAACTCCAATAATGTGTATTCTGAAACGTTTGTAGATGAACTTTTAATACTGGAATATCGACATTCACTTTATTCTTTCCCCAAAAATACAATAGTTTGATGTATTTTGACGTTTTATATCCGGTAAATTTTTTTCTATATACAATGGTTTAGCGCCTGACTAAATATTTATGCTATACTGGCTTTAATATCGGTACCCTCTGTGTAACATCTTGTACGTTATGTTTTCTGAGAAATGTTTGTACTGTCTTGTAAGTAAATTGAATTTTTGATCACTACATAGCTCAACTGGCTTTCTGTCCTGGAAAATCATTTGAAACGTTTTCACTATATCCTCAGCACTTTTTGTTTAAAGTGGTGCAGCCCATCCGTATAGGGTAAACATATATATCACTGTAAGTATATGACGGTGGTTGTCATTGTCATTTTTAAGTCATTTTAAAACATTTAAATCACATTCCCACTTATTATCAATATTGCTAGATAGATAAAATATCTAGAGAAACAACAACGTACAGGGCGGTCTAACGCGTAGTTATGGTGTTTGTTTAACTAGAGTTTTATTTTCACTAGAGGTTTATTTTCTTGTGGACATATTTTTTCTTGCACCAGAAAATGACCCAGAATGTGTTAAATTGTAATAAATAGATTTCAACTTTTTGTTTATGATTTGTACTTAATCATTATGCAATGTTACGTTGTTTTTGGTCTTAATTCTAAAATGTCTTTATCGTCATCTTATTCTTCTTTTTTAGGAAGAAAACGATTCTGTTGCTGGTTACGGTGCTGATAATTCATTTGTTCGTAGATGTGCGGCACCTGATACCACTTTGTGAAAATTTGCACCGTTTTTCCATGGCGCCCACATAGCAAGTAGTCAAATTTCCAGGGCTACACGATACAGAATATCACCCGTGTTGCCCAGCTATGGAAAATTGAACACCCCGAAAACTCATTCTCCACTATGACAGCATTTAGGGGTGTACAGCATTCTGTTTTACAAGTAGTCTTTTTCCCTTATTTAACATAGCAGTAATTATTGAAGAAAGACAAACAACACTGTTTATAGCATAGCAGAGCCATTACAAGGGTATGGCTTATTTTGTCAACTTCTATGTAACATAGCAGAGACTACATAGAACTATGGAGACTCATTACAACCCCTTATGTAACATAGCAGATTATTACCACCTTTTTAATCCTTATATAACATAACAGAAACTACAAAAGGAAGGCTACTAAGATAACAGAGAATAATGCTTGTGTACTCGGTCTCTTCAACATACCAGAGATTATATAAAGTTATGCCATACAATAGAAAATCAAACTGTTATATAGCTTTGCAGATACGGCACAGTACGAACACATATTCCAACACAGTAATCTTTAAACCCCCTCTTTATCACATAAGGATGTACTCGTTCTATTTAAGGTACCTTTTCCGTAAACCCTACTTAACATAACAGAGATTACGAACTCATTTTTTAACACCCTGTTTGATTCCATGGAACTAGTTCTCTTTTTCAATCCTTACTCAACATGTTAGATAGAGCTCCTCCGTGGCTAAGCGGTTAGCGTACGCGCCTTTGGCGTGGGAGATCCGGGTTCGATTCCCGGCGGGAGCTCATGTGGTTCGGATTCCACGTTAATCAGTAGGTCCACGTCTCGTATAGCCTCGCTGCTGAAAGGGACGCTAAACTAAAATCAACTCAACTCAACTCAACATGTTAGAGATTATAAAAGACTATGACCTTTTAAAAATTCTTTTAACCAAAGACTGCAAGCACTGTTATAACCAGTACCGGCGGAAGGGCCGGGCGAGATGGGCGACCGCCCGGGGCGCCAAATTTTAGGGGAGTTTGGGGGCGCCAAAATCCTTGCTAAATTTATATTATTGTAAACGGTGAACTAAAAATTAACTTTTCCATAAATTGTGTAGCAACATTGGTTACTACCTTATGCCATAGGCCTCACTCTTTATAACCACCCCGGTTTCTTCCTAAATCTCCTACAAAGGAAATCCCTTCATCCCTTTACCTTATATGTCTATAAAAAAATCTCCGCTGACAAAGCTAAAGGCTATTGTTGAGAGTTGGGAGTTTTGAGCAACAATAACACGCTCTGACACTTACAACTGCCGCGGTGCCGACAATTGCACTCCTTGTGACAAAGCTATGTCGGCCGCTTTAACAATACACACAAACAATACTGAGTTATCGGCAACCAAAAATAAATTAGTTCTGTTTGTACTGTCAAATGTCTCGTGAAAGAAAATTATAAATCACAAATCATGTACATATAGTGCAGGCTTCATGGTGTGCGTGTTCTTCTTTTGTCTCCTGAATTTCGACTCTTAGTAGAAGAATCGTTGCGTTAATGTGTTCTTTATCAACATGTCGGAAAAAAGAAGCCTTCTGGAAATGTATACAGAAAAAGAAGAGCACAATTAGCGGCTGAAAATGAGAAACAGGCAGCAGCATTAAAGAAATCCTTTAGTACTCCTGAAACAGACAATAATGGAAATGAAAAGGTAGAACCAGAGAATGAGGAAACCAGCAAGAAATCAACAAATATTCCAGAAGATAACAACACAGTACAGGTAAGTAGGCCTACATTACGTAACGTATTTTCGTTTTATTACGTTTAATAGAGAAGAGGTGTTTACACACGTAGCGTCTTAGCAGGCTCAGGTGGGTAGGGTGGCGGCCTCTCAGATAGGCGGCGAACTTCAGGCTCAAAGAAAGTTCTTTCCCCATTGATATAAGTAGCAATAATTACATTCTATACCAACACTGATGCTTGATACATGTACCAAAGCGATAAGACTTTTACTCGTTAGATGTGTATTAACCAACTTTAGCTGTATTTCAAGCATTCATCTATTAATTAAGTAGAGGGCCTCCATAGTATAGAGGTTAAAGCGTTGGACTCATGTCTACGTGCTCCTGGGTTCAATCTGCGGACTTTCCGCTTTTCAACGGCAGGAAAACTGGGGAGTCGCATAAATAAAGATATGACGGTCACTTGGCCTGCAAAGCTCCTAATACGCCTGTTGGCGGGTAGTGACACGACCGGCTGACCCGCGTTGTTACCCAGGTGGATGAATTTTTACCACTCGCTATCTGATGGCGTTGGAGCAGGCCCAGGAACTATTGGTCTGCCGTGCCAGTGATTATTATTATTACTATTATTATTATTATTATTATTATCAGTAGTAGTAGTAGTATTGTAGTAGTTGTAGTAGTATTGTCTTCTAACTAGAATTCTGAAGAGTTAAAATGTATGATTGTTACCGTTAACAGATCTCCGTGGAGTTTCGCTATCACAAATTTTGCAATACACCCATTATTTCATAAACATATCGTAAATAAGTAACATGTACCAGTGTAAGACTATATAGATTGTTTCTATCCAATACGATTAACGTGACTTTAAAAAAAAAAAGTGTTCGGGCTTCGGCAGCTAATTTGAATGCATGCGCATCTATTTTATGAATGCGCTGATTCTTGATGATTTTCACAACACAAAGTTGTTAATGAATACGGAGAGAATTTAATTTTTATGTACAGTTAGCAAAAGAAAAAATGAGGCCATTCTTACCTAGATTCTGTAAGAATCGCCCCATTTTTTGTTTTCCTAACTGCACATTTTCTCAATGAACACGGAATATGTAGATTCAATATTTATAAGCAGTTATTTTATCATTTATGCATTTTCTTCACCTTTAAAATACAAATTAAATACATATTTTTTTCTTTTAAGAAAAGAAACTTTATTTGTAACGTATTAGTTCTTTTCCTTTCCACAGGTGGATCGATCGATTACGAGCATTTCGCAGGAGGAAGAACAATTGATAACGAAACGAAGATGGATCAGCATTTCCACAGGAAATTGTAATAGACGGAAGTTAAACATTTTGCTATTTGAATAAACATACAATTGCATGTTGGTTGAATATCACGCAATTACAGCGTTGTGTAAGAGGAAATGCAGTGAAACATAATTACTTTCATTATTAGAGTACATTGCAATTCGACAGGCATAAATTATAAATTCGATAGACCGACAATTGTTTCTAAATATCTTGTACCAATATGTTCATGACGGCCTAGCTTATATATATATATGTATGTATTTAGTTAGCTAGTGGGATTAAATTAACTATGTTTCACGTACTTTCCATGAAGCATATACAATATTATTGATTTTCTTTGGTTTAATATGACGGGTGTTGAGATGAATGGGTCATTTCGACCTGAACTCGGGATATAAATCGAATTATTATTTTTGTAACAAATAAGCAAGCAGTAGAACTGATTACAGACTTTTCACTAACTGATATTTTTTTAAAAAATCTTTTAACAGACTATAGTTTGGCCACATACATTTTACTGTAATTACTTTTTTTAATCTGTTGGAAAAATGAAAATACTGAGGTTCAAACTGTATATGTTTTTGTACTGTAATATAAGAAAGCTCATAATATGCCTGCTATTAGTAATTAATTTATGATGATGATTGGTGTTCTTCCCGGAAGCATGTTTGACCCCGAAGGTCTCTCAACAAGGTGAAACCATGGTGGCTTTGCATTGCTTTCCATGGGATGATGATGACGTTCTAAGGGCGGGATCCGAACCACTTGTGTCCTCACCGAGAACCGAACCCGAGCTCCCTTAGTTATAAGGCGATAAACTTAACCAGTCGTCTTGCGGAGACACAAATTAAATTATAACATGCCAAATATATAAACAATCAATCAAAAACACCTTTAGGGTCAAACTTACTCAATTTTTGGAATTCATTTCTTGTGTCTAGGTGCATAATATCACTGTATTCCGTTCAAGGTGCTTTGACGGAAGACATATGGGATAACATTTTTTTTTAAATAATAATATATAATATTTATTGCCTTAGTGGTTGAATGACTAGCTGACTCACATTTGATGCAAGAGTTAGCGGATTCTATCCCCCAAGGCTCGCAAGGAAATCGGAAAGTTTTCAAATAATATAAAGTACCAAACTCTAATCCAGAAAGCCCCAAAACATTACGATGCAAGTCAACTAACTTATCACATACCAACCCACCACATTTCAAGAGAAAGAAAAAAGGACACAGGCAGTGGTGTTTCGGAGCTTAAAAAACAGAGTTTAGTTTTAATTAGTGTATAATAATGTGCATATTTTAAAGAAAATACAGATAGTAAGAAATACAAACTTGCTAAGAATAATGTTCAAAGAAATGTTGTTTTCAAAGTTGCATATTCCTTAGGTTAAGTCAGCCACGAACATGTTTGTATCCCGGTTGATCTGGTCGTTCATTACTGATTCAACTTCGTAAGAGGCATTTGTGGAGCCAATCAGGGTCAAGGCATTTAACCACATTACAGCACTTCAATGCTGAAACCGAGAATCCTGGGTAGGGCTTCAGAAATCCTGGGCAGATTCTCCTATGTATACAAAAGAACATGACGTGGACGTCTTATATTCGCACGAAACCTGTATTTATTTATTTATTTATTTCAATTATTATTAAACTTTTCCTCTCCCCCTCTTTATTTATTTATATCTTACATCTATCGGGGGCTTAGTGGTTATGCGCCATTCTAAGTTTTGTGTTTATCTCCGGATGATCTAGCTGCTTGAATATACCCCACCCCCACCCCACCCATCCTCGGTGAAAGCCTACCATCTTTAAAAAATTATGAACACAATTTTAAAAATTCCATTCAAGTTTTAGTCACTTATTCTTTGTTAGAAGACAATGTTTAAAACAAATTTAACATTATTTTCTACTGACTTTTTTTGCAGGTGTTGGAATCACAATCAATCGATCTTGATGATCCAGGAAATTGGCCAGAACATATTACGGACAGAATGCGTCAGATACTTGTTAGACGACGTCCACTTCAAGTCTCCAAACGAGAGTTACCACTAAACAGCGATGGTCGGCGATTTACTACAAGTAACTACAAAAGACGTCTGCACAATGGAGAAGAAGTTGCTCGTAGTTGGCTTATTTATTCAGTGACTAAGGATGCAATATTTTGTTTCTGTTGCCGTCTTTTCGGTGGTACTACAATGTCACTCTTCTCGTGAAGGTTTTTCGGATTGGAAACATATGTCCGGACTGTTATCAGATCATGATAGATCTTTGACTCACACGAAGGCTTTCCAATCGTGGTTTGAACTTGCAAACCGATTACAGTCAGGTAAAACAGTTGACGCTGAAAACCAAGCAATTATTCGCAATGAAACTGAGCGTTGAAAAGAGGTTCTCAATCGACTGCTGTGTATAATTCAGTTTCTTGCTTCTCAAAACTTGGCATTTCGTGGTCAAAATGACACTATTTACTCAAGAAACAACGGCAATTTTCTCAAACTAGTTTAGTGTATTGCATTGTTTGATGTTAGTATGGCTGAGCATTTGCGACGAATAACATGTAAAGAGACACATGTACATTATTTGAGCAAGGACATTCAAAATGAAATAATTGAACTCCTTGGGTCAAAAATAAAGGATAAAATTTTCACTGATCTAATGAAAGCAACATATTATTCTGTAATATTAGATTGTATACCAGACGTAAGTCATACAGAGCAAATGACAATAATTGTTCATTTCGTGAAGGTAGAACTGGGTAAGGAACCATCCATTGAAGAACATTTTTGGGGATTTTTGTGCATAAATGATTCTTCAGGAGAAGGACTAACTACCACCATTTTGGAGGAATTAGAAAAACTGAAAATTCCTCTCTCAAACTTGCGTGGCCAAGGGTATGATAACGGTGCCAATATGAAAGGAAAGCACTCATGCGTTCAAAAATGAATATTAGATATAAATAGTCGAGCATTTTTTGTCCCTTGTAGCTCCCATTCATTGAATTTGGTTGTAAATGATTCTGCAATGTGCTGTAGTGAGGCTGTAAATTTTTTTGCTTTATTGCAGGAGTATACAATTATTTTTCTAGTTCCACATATCGTTGGTCTGGTCTGAAAAAACATATATCCAATTTCACTTTGAAACCTCTTAGTGATACTAGATGGGAGAGTTGTGTTGATGATGTGAAATCATTTCGCTACCAGTTAGGAGAAATTTACGATGCTCTTTTCGAAGCATCAAAGGACTCAAAGATAGACGTTATGGGCAAAAATAAGGCTTGTTCCCTGGCTAGGAAGCTCCTGAATTTTAAGTTCGTTTGTGTTGTGGTGTTTTGGTATGAAGTTCTTTCTTGTGTTAATGTGGTTAGCCATGTTTTCCAACAAGAATCAGTGGACATTCACCAAGCAGTTGATCTGCTTAGGAAAACCAAATGTCGCCTTGAGAACATTCAAACTGATGAAGGTTTCCAGAATATTTTGGTTGATGCCAAAGTAATTGCTGAAGAGCTCGACATTCAACCACAATTTGAGAATGAAGCAAAACTCCGACCTAGAAAAGTCAAACGACAATTTTGGTATGAATCTGAAGACGAACCGATTAATGATCCATACAGTGCGTTTAAATGTAACTTCTATTTTTGCATATTAGACACAATTATCTGTTCCCTGAATGAAAGATTTCAACAACTGAAGCAGCACAGCGAAATATTTGGGTTTTTGTATGACATCCATCCAATAACGGACAAAGAGTATTTACTAAAGTGTTGCAAGGACTTATAACTATTTTTAACAGACAAAGATCACTGTGATATTGACGGATTTCAGTTATATCAAGAGCTCTTACTTTTACCTTCATTTCTCGGTTCTGAAAGTGGAGCAAACCGTTGCAAGTACTTACATATATTTGCAAGATCTCCCTTATTGGGTTATTTCCAAATGCAACTATTGCTCTAAGAATCTTATTAACTATTCTTGTAAGTGTAGCTTCAGCAGAAAGAAGTTTCTCCAAGTTGAAACTTATAAAGAACTTCTACGATCAACGATGACGCAAGAGCGTCTTGTAAACCTTTCTATGATGTCTATTGAATGTGATGTTCTGTGTGAGCTTGACACTGATACTTTAATTAAAGACTTTGCAGAGAAAAAGGCACGAAAAGTTAACTTTACTTAGCATTGTAAACAAGTCAAAGAACAATTTGCATTAAAACTGTATAAAGATATAAAAGTATATTACTGGTTGTATTATTTGTATTACGAAATTTTTGTACAATGCTGTTACAAAATATATTTGTATGTTCTTTTGTTCATATATGTGTTCTCTTTCGCAGTTAACAAGGTTGTTTATGTATATATGTGTAAATAAATGCTGTATCGCATCATCAAGCTTAATTTTATATAAATCGTGGTTTCTTGAATCGTTCTGTAAATTTCTAATCAGTGACGTAGAATATTTTGCATGCTCATGTGTAAATAATTGTTTCGTATATCGTTAACCAAAACTTACTCTGTGTATTTAACTGACAGAAGTTAAGATCTTACTCAGTTTGATAATTGATTCTTATACTTATAGTTAGAGAGTTCAAGGAGTTATCCTTTAAAATCAGCTATCTGTAAGGTAGCACAGCAAATTTAAACTCAGTAATACCAATGGGCTGTAGGGGGCGCCATATGGATTCTTTGCCCGGGTCATATTTTCCCCTTCCGCCGGCCCTGGTTATAACCTCTATTTAACACACACAGAGAGAGACCACGTTTTTCGCAAACCTTATTTTGAACATGCTAATTACGAATATTATATTAGTCTATGTATGATACGCCCATTTTAAACAAGTTTTGGTGATTTCAATGAAACTCGCTATCTAGGTTTATTGGAATATGCTGATTACGAATATAATATTCATTTTACGTACGTCTTGTAGTTTATGTTGCTTACGTGTCTTATGTGTCTTATAGATACGCTCTTTTACAAAAAATAACAATTTTCCATGAAACTCGGTATGCGCAGGTTACATGCTAATTACGAATATAATATTTATTTCTACCTAGGATTTATAGTTTATATGGGACACGTTCTTTTGTAACACTTTTAACCGATTCAGATGAAAATCGGTGTATATTAGTTTCTGAATATAGTATTCACTTTACCTACGGCTTATATTTTATGTGGGATCCGCCCATATCCATAAATTAACCAATTAGCATAAAATGAATATATAGAGGTTTTCGAACTTGCTGCTTACGAACATATTATTTGTTTCTACATACGTCTAATAGCTTATGTAGGATAGGCCCTTTTAAAACAATTTTAACCGATTTATATGAACCTCGGTATATATGTGTTTTCAAAATTGCTGGTTACGCGTATTTGTTTCTACCTACCTACTTACAAACCATTATATTCATAGCTTTGACGTGTTCAAAGAACGGATATGTTAGAATTTTTGTCGACACATACTAGAACAAAAACAGCAAAAGATACCGAGAAGTTTTTTTTTTTTTTTTTGCAATGATTTCAGAATGTTGTATATTCTACATTATCTATTATCAAAATCGAATGTTTTGCAAATTAACCATTTTCGGTTTGAATGTTGATCCCATACTACAACATGGGTAACAAATAGACACAAGTTATTATAGACAATTCAACTCTCAAGTGTATATACCACGGCCACCCTCAAATCTCTAGCAGAACAGATAGGGTTGAAATTTGCTGATAATTTTTGATTTAATAGCAATTGCCTTACATGTCGACTAAAAGCAGGGAATTCGTGTTACTATTCGGTTCAAACTCTCTTGTTGTCGCGAATTCTGTCGAGGAATTTAAAGCTTAAAATATACAAAATGGTAATCATGCCTGCTGTTTTGTATGGTTGCGAAAAATGGTCGCTTACTCTGAGGGAAGAACATAGATTGAAAGTATTTGAGGACAAGATCCTTAGACGAATATTCGGACCCAAGAGGAACGGGAATGGGGAATGGGGAATGGGGGAAACTTCATAACGAGGAACCGCACAATTTATACGGTTTACCCAACATTGTTAGGGTCGTCAAGTCTAGGAGGCTTAGATGGGCAGGTCGTGTAGCTAGAATAAAAGAAAGTAGAAACGCTCTCAAAGTCATAACTGGAAGACCAATCGGAAAACGACCTATATAAATGCCTAGGCGCATATGGGAGAAAAATATTGAGATGGATCTCCCAGATATTGGAATACAAAGTAGAAACTGGATGCAGCTAGCTAAGGATAGAAGTCAGTGGAGAGCTTTTGTGAACGCGGCATTGAACCTCCGGGTTCCTAAGGCCATAGAGTTAGTTAGTTAGTTAGTTATAGTAATTCCCTTACGGAAAATATTTAGAAAGATGTATGGTTATATAGATTAACGGTCCCAAGAAATATTTTTCTCAATTTATCTGTCTCTTCAAACTGCATGTCGTGGTTTCGAGGGCGATTTGGATTAAGAATAAAACGAACTCACGTTGTGGTTTTGATATAGTCCGTAACAATATGTTTCATTACTGACAGTATTGCTGTATTATAACTGGAATGTTTGACATCAATTAGCATTTAAAATTCCAATATTAATCTACAAAGAAAATAATCAGTAATGATTAATAGTTTTTTCATATGGATTTAACGTGAGAGGAACGGGTTCTTCCAATTTGACCAGTAGCTAAGGATGTGTGGAAATTAAAAATTCGAACAGGAAATGCTAAGTGATGTGTACCAGCTTAGGTTGCAATAGAGCAAAAAAAAAAAAAGAAAAGAAAAAAAGATAAAGCGCATTCTTGCGTACTAGATATATATGGAAAGGTTATTATTAGTATATTTTTCCGTTTTATATATTAAGCAGAAACTTTGGTAACCTAAAAATTCTGCATTTTTATTACGTTTGGTTGAGACAGGTGGAGAAAAGTTGAGGCAAATCCCATTTTTGATATATAGGTAATGTTGTAAGAAATGGCTTTTGTTTTTGTCATTTATGTAAAAGCATTGAATCCGGCAAAACAAATAGATTTCATTCACTCCGGATTCCAAGTGTTAGGGATGATGATGGCATTTTCTTTTCAGAACCTAAATCAATTGCAATAACGGGCATGTCGCTTCGCTTTATTATTAACGTTTTTTATCTATAGCAATTAGCATTGAAACCAGAAGTGAGTAGTTTCAATCACCCTAGGTTTGAATAAGGAGTAAGCTCATTAATTGCAACTAGTATTCGGGCAATGATTTTTTTTGTTAAATTCACTTCCCCATATATGTTACCGATTTTGCTGTGATACTTTTCGACATAGGATAAAAAAATTAGCGGTTCAATAAAGCGTCAAATTCTTATGCGTAGCATAGTTTGAAAGTCTAAAAAGTAGAGCTCTAGTATTTTGGTATGTTTTCGTAATTCATTATACAGCTAAACCAAAAATCAAATCATGTATATTGTTTCCATAGTTTTCTTGACTGAAGTGGTCTGCGTACGTTTCATCCGAAAGCAGTTTGTAAGAAAGAGGGTATAGTCAGAGATTAAAGGAAACTTGTATTTGTCTTCAGCAATGCAAATCTCTACTTCAAATTTCGCCTAAGCAAGACGGTCCAATATTTTGGGGCAGGACAATTCGACACACACTTCGTATTTTTTCCTCATGGTCAACCAGTTTTAAAACTTCTTTAGTTGCTTTAAAACTCTCTTCTTTAGATTCCACTGCAACTGAAGTATTTACAGACAGAAATAACAATAGTCAATTTTATTGAAATATTCGAGTAAAAATTGAAATAATTGGAAAGTCTAAAAATAATATTTGTATTCTCTTATTTGAAACTTATATAATTATTAAACGTTATCAACATGAAATTCAAACACAAATTTATCACACTTTCTCCAATGTTACTATGCTAAAGAGTCATTTCCCTAAACTAATGTGTAACTATTTTGTTTCGATTAAAATTAGAGATGGAATATTTGTCTCTACTTCCTGTCATTATGTCCCATGCTTGGTTTGGTTTTTGCACTTTCTTGTCTTTTATTATGAGTATATATAAAACTTGAACAATGAGGTATCATTTTACGGAATTTTCTTGCCGGAATTTTCTTTCTGTGAACCTAGTGGCCTAACTATATTAGACTTGTCTGGATATTCATGGCCAGTGCTACCAACTTTGGAACCTGTTTTTCATTTCGACTCTAGGTACGTCGGTTTCCTGCATAGTCGGTATTTCTTGTTTTGTTCATTCTAATATGCACAGCTCGTGATCAAATGTGGCTCATTATGGCCAACTTCGTCTTTTCCGTATTTTTGTACTTCTGTTTTTTCTATTTTCACTTGTTAGATTGTACCACTGATTTTGCACGCCATATCTTATGTTCTACATGACATTGAATATTGCACTCAATTCATATAGTGTTCTTTGCAAAACATGTACTTTTTATTGCAGTTGGCAACACTGTTAACCCTACTGTAGCCTCCATGTGACAAGTCTCTTTCTATACATCATTTGCCAGCATTGTATTTTGCCCTGCCCCTCCCCATTTTTTTTGCGGAATTTGCACTTTTTCCCCTTGTCCAACCTTGCTGTTTCCCGAACTTCCACCCCTTATATTTCTTGAACCTATTGCTATGAGCAGCTGATGTTTTGGGAAGGTTCATCTCTGTTACAGCTCTTTCAATTGGCATATGCCATATCTTTCACTGCAACTATCATTTTCGGAAGGTTCCCTTGTTATTACAAATATTTCTTCAAGAGAACGAGTAAAAGCCACAATAACTGGATCCGATTCGTAAAAAAATAGAAAAGTTATTAAAACGTAAAATTCAAAGTGGGTCAAAAATAAGCCAGACGCCTTCTAGTGTAAATCTTAAAAGCAAGACTTACAAATGATCCTGTAAGAGTGAAATTATTTTTAATATTTTTGTTGTTATTTCAATTCAAAATTTTATATAATGTACAAATTCCGAGATACATCATAATTTTGACGTTTTCCACAGAGAAATGTTAACAATTAGAAAAAGGAGTAAAATAACAATACATATCAAGTAAGTTACCACCAATGGTGTCACAACGAGTGCAGAAGTAGTGTTATTTAGCTAGCATGTGTTTAATTGCTCTGCCAAACCTCGAGTAAGTCGTAAAATGGCGACATCAATTGTTAGATGATAAAAATATGAAAAGTATCCTGGTATTCTGGTAGTCTGTGAAAAAGAGTCGTCTTAATAATAATAGCCAATCTACTTCCGGCAAGATGGAATACGTGGATTCTCTGGCCTTTGCAGGAACATTGAGATCTTTAAATGCAGATAAGATCTTGAAATAGGATTTCCGATCTTAAGTTCCAATTAATATATTTTTATAAGCCATTAAGTTTTATATTGCACTTACTGTTTGCTTTCTCAATACTTATTACACTAACTCGGAGTAGCCCGTAACCTACTTGCTTGCTTGGACAACATCTTTATGTACTGGCGCGCGCTCATCATGTTTTAACATTGGTTGCAACCGTATTCTCCTAAAACTCTGATTATGGTCCGAGTTTTCCATAGTATTAGGAGGTAGGTTTTTACTTGGATCTGAAATATTCTTAACGTGAATTAACAATACAATAATTGCCAACATACATATTGCATTTGTTGGGGACTATTTTCTTACGAAAGGACCAACTAGTTTTCGTCCCACCCCTGATGTTAAAAACTTGTAAATATTATTTCCTATCATTGAAGAATCATTCCTAAATGCTGTGTCATTTCAGAAAAATGGAGTGAACTGATCATTGTATCACAAGAAAAGAAAGCAAAGTGAAGAAAGAAATAGCATTTGCTGTTCTTATTTAAAATATTAAGTTCTTTACATATCAGATCATTACGGCGTTTCGTTGGAGGCGAGGAAATATCAAAGTTTGAATAAATAAAAAGGAACAAACAAAAAATAAAAAGGATAACATATATTTCACTGATTTATTACGAAGTAGTGTAATGTGTGAGGTTATTATTTTTTATTAGGTCTAATAATCCGATTATTGCCTTTTGAAAATGCAGCTATATTAATGAAATATTTAGATGAAAATACTGAATGACTAGTATCATGTTCCACAATATATCAGTAAGAATCTTAAAAGTGGAAGAATGTTATACTGTTGGATAGGATTCCTCAAAAGTGGTGTGCTCTTTCCCCACGACTGCAGTAAAATTCAAAGAAATTTGTTATATGATGAGGACTTTGCGTTTCTTTATGTTTCTATGGAAAGTAGACGGTTTGCTGTAATTTGACGAGTGAAGAGTCGATAGATCTCGCAACTGATATTTCATGTGTAAGCTGACACTTTCTGTTGGATTTCAAATGAAAAGATAAAACACTATGATTCATATCATAATTGGTGCGTGTTTGATTATGTGTGACAAGAAGAAAATAAACGAATAAATCTTCTGTTCAATATACGTCCTTAAAATGAACAACTGATTTTTCCGAATTTTATCTTGCAACTTATGGAAAATTATATACAGAGGCAATAAAGGCAATATAAGGGAAGGGGTTGCAGCTTCCGGGCACCATCATCCCCAGGTTGCTCCCAAGAAATGCAGTATTTTATTGTAAGAAAAATAATAATAAATAAAATCCTACTTACAAAAGAATACTTGCCTCCACAAAAATTACTTTCTCCGTCCGCTTTTCCCCCTTAAGAAATTAATGCTGGCATCGTCTTTACTATATAGAGATAAATATTCTGAATGGGAACGGTAAGTACATTGTACATGGTTCTAGATCTGCTAGTGACCTCTCCTGTGGGTATAGTTTCCTTACAAGTACTCAGCTGTGGAGATCCTGGTCAGATTCCCAGAGGGAGCTCATATGGTCCGGAATATAGATTACGTTGTAGTTCCATTTGTACCCTCGCTTGTGAAAGAGACGATAAACTCTAATCTATGCATCCAATCATAAATCAGCTAATGGGCCAGTAATCCAGCATAACACGAAAGCATGGTTCTAATACCAACATATCATATTGATTCAAACGTAATAGTAACATTAAGAAAATGCATTCAGAGTGTAGTTGTGGCAAACTTTACCTCCTAGGCCAATACATGAAATCTCTGGTACACAGAGTAGATTATGATAAGGAATATGAGCTGTAATTTACAAAACCACGAACAACTTAACTCAAGATTCTTACCTTCTTCCTTTGGAGCGTGTCTATGTTTTTATACTGGTTAAATAATTAAGTAGAGAGAAAATATCTCCTAGTCATACTGTCACAACCCTTGCCAATTTTCACCTCCGCTTCAAATTCGTTTTCTCATACATTATAACAATATATACAAATTTTCATTAGTTAAATACGAACATGTCTACCTTGAAGACTGCATTCTTTACAAAGGGTGCAAACCTTTCGGAAAAATCACACGCACACACAGGTGGGAGGATGAGAAGATTCCAGTAGCACAAACAACTGTTATCATACAAATTTCGGGAATATTCTAAAGTGATGAGCTTCTTTGTAATTTTAATTTTAAAAATTCGTCTACTTACAATTATAATATATATCTTGTTACGTTATAATGCCTGTGTTGTAGTTGTAATATAACGAAGAATATATATGCTTGTATTACATATACAAAGGATATATAAAAATAAAAAGTCTGAGACCTAAATAAAAAACAAACTGTTGATTAACTGTCGAAACTGTTGCATAGTCTTTGCTACAAGATTTACATTACTTTCTGCAAAATTTATCCTAAGAATTTACCCCTAACCACGGATTTTAAATAAGATCTGAGTATTTATTAGTTGAATAATGATTTATATTAGGTCTATATTTATGTAGGATTAAATAAAATTTTATTTTTTTTTGGGGGGGCAAAGTTTTTAGATAGATAAAAGTTAATTTACCAGACTGCATTACGTCGTCTGGCAAAATAAATAGAAATGCTGTATGATGATGCACTCTAATATTAATTGAATATTAATATGTTTATTGCGTATTGCAAATAATTGTTTTATGTTAAGCAACATTTTATGACCATTTACTAACAAAAGTCAAAAATAATTATTTATATTCAGCTATACCTTTTTCTTTATCTTGGAGAAGTTCTTCGATGAATATATATGCCCGCTTTGGTCTGTTTTGTTCGACCTAGTTATATTGTTGCATATTTTCATCTTTACATCAATATGAAAAAAATTTGAACATCTCATAGTTTTGTAGGTTTAGGTAAATGTTAAAATTTATCTATATCTATATATCTATATCTATATCTATCTATCTATCTATATATATATATATATATATATATATATATATATATATATATATATATATATATATATATATATATATATATATTAGGTATACGACTTTTTTCAAATTGAAAAGCCTGGGGTGGCAAACAATGAACATTTGGCTGCAAACCTGGAAAATGTCTTTGATTTTCTTTAATTCTGAAAAAAAGCTCCCGCACATACATTGATGCTGTTTTAGCATTAAGAGAAAATTCGCCTACTTACACAGTCTGCATTTGGCACTGAATATTCTATACAGTACATTAGTAAAATGGTTTTAAATTTGTGAATTACTGTTAATGAACTTGCTGTTGAGATATTTGTCACTTTTGCAAGTGTTGTGATGCTGTTTCATCACTTTCACAGCTCGCTCGGCCAGAATATTTGAGCCAGGCACATCCAGCATAGAAGTTTCTTTTATTCAGTGATTGAGAAACACTTTAAAGCTTTAGGACTCTTTGGGTCGGAGATAGCAGCACGCAATTCATTGTATGTGTTCTCTGTATAGTGTTGAATTGAAAACCACACGTTTTTCCTCTAGTTGCGATGAAGTCGCAAGTACGTTGTAGCTGATCTCTCAATTTTGGAAGGAGAAAAAAGGCAATCATGCATAGATTGCACGTGACTTCCATCTATCATTGTTCAGAAAGGTACCTTCTGCCAGTTCAACTGAGGCCACTTGTTCTCCTTCCAGTAGAAATTATATCCTTCACGAAGTTCAAGTACAAACCGAAAATCATTTGTCCATTTAGGATTTTTACGTGGCGGTACCTTTCCTGTGCCAGAATAGTTTTCTTGTAAGTCCTCTTACCCAGCCAAAACATCTTCAAATGAATTGATAGTTGAAGCTGGATGACCGTGATTTTATCTAGAGTTCTTAATCCATCCAGTGTCGCAGAACCAGGTCAAGAATATGTTGCTGACATCCTATAAACTAAATCTCATCAAAACCCATTTGTTTAAAATGTCACTGGAGTCTAACAACAATATCACTTTTGTGCCCTATACTCAGTGCTGTGGTGTCACAAATGATCATTTTAATACTCATCCATGCATTATACTCATCCAACAAGGCTTGCAGTAAGATATAGATATTCTCGGCGGATCTGCTTTCACAAACCAAAACTCCAAGTCGAAGATTTCTTTCACAATTCTGCACTTGATAATCTTTTCTTCCTATTCTGGTCCCAACAAAATGCAATTCCTGTTCACCGAAAATTTCTTTAAGCCGGTTCTTCATTGTTTCAGCTTCCTTGATCACTCGACTCAAAATCTCCGATTGTCAAGGTGTGCGTACATTTATTTCTTCGTCAACGATGTTCTGAAGAACTTTCATTGCTTATCCTGTAGACAGATACAGTTTCGACACGTGTTTGGCTGCAGATTTTGTTGCTTGATACTTACGTTTCATAGGGAGAGGATCTACTGAAAATTCGGTCACTGCTGACCTTACGTTCTTGAGTATCACTGATGCTCACATGTTGCACTTGGCTTGTAAACGGACCAATTGAGCTACTTCGCCTTTTTGAAGGATGGTTCGTTGATATAGAGGCAACTTTCTCGGCAGTGTATCCGACTCGGCCACAAGAGTTGTTTTGTATACAATTCTTTGTCTTCACTGCAAAGCCAGTTTTCTTTTTTCTTTTTTTTTTTTTTTTTTGTAGTATCGAAGACACTAGCGAGAGATTTTTGAAGTACCTCATTCCTCATTTTTTCTATATTTTACGAACAACTGTATCAGCTTGGCAACTTTTGCTTAAATTTGCTGTATAGTAAGCAAAAGAAAATTCAGCTTCCCCAAAGTATACACAGTTCTTAAGAGATTATTCTATCCGACTGCCCTTTCAGTTAATCGTATAATCCCAAATATCTACTAACTATGTCTGTGTTTGTAGGAATTTTACACATTTCACGCATGTCCGTTTTCATTTCTGGTATTCTGAAAAGGCGTTTTCTACATGTCGCTAAATTCTGTGTTCACTTTTTTCCAGCTGATTCAAGTGCTGATTTTGATCTTTTGGTTTTGAATGACACTTTTTAATCTAGAAATAGAAGAGATCGAAATTAGAAAGACAATTGAGGGAAGCACTGTTGCAAATACATATAAAAGCAAAGAATAATAAAGTTTTATCACCGGCACCTACTAGGCTCGTAACGACAATAAAACTGATTTGTAAAAGTGTTTAATGTGCATAATATAAATTAAAATTTGGAAAATAACTTGTATCTCTGTTGCTTACTTATAACTTACAACAAAACATAATGTGTTCTTTACATAGGAATCTTTAAATTTCTGTCTGCCTGATGGGTTGATGTGCAGACAAAGATCTGTACATTTTGATTATAATTATACGATAAATATATTACGTTATCGCAATTTATATTATACCAATGTCAATTAAACATTACCTAGATAGCAGACTTGATTTCATTATTACGTTTTGCGAATAAAAAATCATTATCATATATCGCTTTTTTTAACTTACCTCGCATATGAAAATACATTAGGTGCGGGTCTTTTTGCCAACCCGGAACGAAAATAACACCAGAGAACTAACGCATAGGCAAAAGTTCATTAAATACAACATCAGGAAAATTAAAAGTTTGTAAAGAATTAAAAAGTCACATCCCTAATATATATATATATATATATATATATATATATATATATATATCTATATATATATATATATATATATATATATATAGATATATATATATATATATAGAAAATGCTTTTCTCATTACCTTCTATAAGAGTGTACTTTACACAATACAGCTTTTGTCTGCTTATTGTTCTTACAGGCGAGCCATTGAAATCAACTGGATTTGAACGCTGGGGGCCAGGAGAACCAAAAAATTTCTTAGAAATAGAACACTGTGGCGCTCTTGATAGACTTCAAGGAACATTAATCGATATCAATTGTTATCCACAGTTGAATTTTATTTGTGAATATGAACTATGGTGATACCCAAAGAATGGAATATAGTATGATTATCAGCCACAAAACAATTAATATAAATAAAAGACTCATACTTTGATTTTTGTTGATTAATACCTTATTTTACATACATATATTATAAATTAGTGCTGATTAAATATCAAAAACTTATCTTAATCTAATTAAGATTTTCTGAGAAGTGTCTGAAATCAGGTTGTCCTAAATTTGTTTTTAACACATAGAAGGAAAGAGTTAATTTTGAAATAATTTGTGTAACATGTTATAATAATAATATATTATATATACCTAACAAAGTGATTATTTTCTGTCAGAGAGCATAAGCAGATAGAAACTTTCTAACTGAAATAATCGCGTTTGTTCACAACTACAATTTCTAATGCTAATTTCAGAATTTATATATTAATATAGGGTTTCTATACTCACAATAATGTATATCAATAACTCATAGTTTTATAACGTTTACAAAACTAACTAAATAACTTTTTCATTTAAAATTTAGTTGCATAGATCTACTGTGAATGAAGTGAGAGAATATCTATCTCACTAAGCATACTATACTTAGTTATTTTAAGCATACTATACTTAGTTAAGCATACTATACTTACTTAGTTAGAATCATTTTTTGTGAGTAATTGCAATGCTATACATTGAATCAATATATCTCAGAAAATATAGTTGATTGATTTTGAAATCTGCATCAATTAATATTTTTCATTTTTCTCCTGAAGTATTCGACTTATAACACAATATAAATCTTTATCGGTATAATCATAACGTTAACCGATCATGTTTTATTATGAATGGTGATTTAAAATTGATATTAAATAATCGATAACAGATATTACAGAAAAATACATTGGTCACAGCTCAGTAATATAATGAAAGAAAACTGTACATTACAAAACTAATTTTAACAAATTAAGTATATTTGTATTCATGAGAAAAAACTAACTGCCCTTACATATCACTTTGTAGCTTCATGGGTCAGATGATCTAAATAAAGATATTACGCCAATACACAACTTATTACAACAAAACAACGAACAGAAAATAAGAGTTCAAAACAGTGAATGACTTACAAACCTTTGTTTTTGCTACTCTATTGCACACTATACATTTACAAATTTGATAATTATTTTTTCTGATATACCCAGACTTTTGAAAAGCTTATTTATTGTCTTCTCTAGTCTTTAAGTCATACCAGTCCATACCATAGTCTGTGATTATTCAATTATTCAAGATCAATTCATTAAATTCTTATTCTAAATTATTTCTGTGTTATAGAATTTTATCTTTGAATTTCTACTCCCATGTTTCTAATTAATTCTGAGCTACGCTATCTACGGCTCCAAGAGTTGCACTAATTTAAATTACTTCTTAGAGGAACTGGGTGAATGTTAAGGCCATTCAGTAATTTCATGTATATAATTGTTTGGGGTTCGCAACCCAAACCAAAGGCTCCGTTCGACATGCCTCCGGAAGTTTCTAACCTCCTTTTACGTGACAAATCCGGTCACGTTTAAGGTAGATTGCGAACCTATTTTTAAGGTTTTAGCATGGTGGAGTGCATGGTCTTTTGGAGAGCGCTACAAGCTAGTTTGTATGTTGAAATTCACTGTTAAAATTGTTTTCTGTCTCGTAATGTTTCACTAAGCGCGCGTGTGTGCAATCATATTTCAAAGTCTATTTAAACCTTTTAGATGTTAAGTGCTAACGTTATATTTAAGGTGGTGTAAAAAATTAAGGTTACATTACATACATGACAATGTGATATTAGTTATTTAAGTTAAAAGGATATTTTTCTTGCCTTATTTTACTCATGCCTATTGATGAGTTAAAAGAATTGTTAGATGAGATACATTTATGTAGTGATATTACAGAAAACGCAAAGAAGAATTCGACATAAATATAATACTAGGCTAAACAGCAAAATTAATCAGGGAACGCATACAGAAACTCCGGAAAACTATTCGGTTAAGGTTGAGGTTGCTCGAGATTTGTTGCCTATCCCGAGGTTCGATGTCAAAAGTGGTGATGATATACGTTTATTATGGAGGAATATGATGGCGAATGTAGGATCAATGGTTGAGACGATGCTAAGAAAAAGAAAATGTTACCTTTTGCATTTACAGGGTAATTTAGAAAAAGGTTACGGGTACTTTTACAGAGACGAAGTGAAGAGCCACAATCTTATAACAATTTTTTTTAAAAAAACTTATTTTTTAAGGAATTTGGTAGATCTACACTAGGTTTAGGCATAGAAGATCAATTGCAACAGAGAATACAAAAACCTGATGAACCAGTCACGAACATTGTGTATGACATGCTTTTGCTGATCAGATTTGATGACAATGGTAATATAGATAAAAACAATGGTCATATAGACTGACAGGATTTTCAAGGAAAAGGAAAATTTTCTCAGACAAAATAGAGAAAATCAGAATCATAACTCTAGTCAAAGAGGTGGATTACGCGGTAACTATAGAAATTTTAGAGGCCAGTCGAGAAATCAATATTATCCTAGAGGTAAATTTTCATAATTACCAGTTCCAAACACCTATGTATGATAGTAATTATCAATATTATCCGACTCAGGCACAAACACATTCCATTTGTCCTGTTTGTGGTCATGTATTTCACACAGATGATACATATTTATTGCGGAAACAGTCTTCAAATGCGTAGTATCTGTAAATGTGAGAGGTACATTTACAGATAACGCTGTATTCGGGAAAAAAGAGTCATGTCGTAAAATCCTACATTACCACTCAAAACAAAATGATTTTAATGCCAATACTGATAGAAGATAAGAATGCTCATGCTGTGTTAGATTCTGCTTCACATATATCAATAATTAGAGAAAATTTAGTTTCAACAAAGACTACAGTATTTGAATATTGATACACGCATAAAAGGAATTACTCAAATTTCTCTTTTCATAAATAAAATAATTGTTCGTTTTATGATTAATGGGAGAACATTTCATCATGCTTTTCACGTGTTAAATAATTTTTCCCAAGACATGATGCTAGGTAATAACCTTTTAGTATCCCAGAGACCACAAATAGACTTGAATAGGAATGTTTGTTCCTACGTAGATTTGAAAAAAAACTCCAAGGTTTGCTATTAAAATAGCAGGGATATTTGAAAGGAATTTTCACCACAGGCTAATAATTTAGTCTGTAATAATATAATCCCTGCGTTTGTTTTGGTTGATGATGTTACTATTCCGCCTAGAATAAAACAGTTTTTTTAAATGAAATTAGTGAATTCAATGACGGAAAAACAATGGTTACTTAAACCAAACAAATCATTACAAGATAAGACAGGAATTTTTATTCCTAAGACAGTTTTATCTCCCCAACAATACTTTGTACAGATTACTAATCCTTTTGTGTCTTAAATTTCGTTAACGAAAAATGAGATTTAGGATATGCAGAACATTTAGGATATTTAAGTGATTTTCAATGTTTCAATGTACAGTCAGAGAACAGATTCTGAAGAGTTGCTGAATTGTGTGATAGCACAAATCTAGATGTTGGTACACAAGTTAAACCGGAGATTAGAGAACAATTGATTGAATTGTTTTATAGGTATGGCGACGTGTTTACTTGGATAGAGGATTCTATAGAGAGAATTAAGTATTATGAGCCTGTAGTAGAGTAAAAATCACAGGTTCCTTATTACAGAAGACAGTACTCTATTCCTGCGGCGCTTAGACCAAAAATTAGAGAACAATCAACCTTCTTTTAGACCAAATATTGGTTGAATGTACTAAAAGCCCATATAACTCGCCCGTGATGTTTGAAAAGAGGGAAAATGGAGATTTACGTCTATGTCTGGATTCACGTCTCCGTAACTCTCGTGCAGTGTTACAATCTGTTTCTTTACCACCAATACATGACATTTTATCTACTATCGGAGGAAGATTGCATAATTGTTCGTTAGATGTCAAGAACACATTTCATTGTGTTTCTTTGGCATAACAATCTAGACCTTATAGGGCTTTTAATTTGCCTCAGATCGGGTCATTTCATTATCGTTCAATTCCACAAGTTTCTTAAATCCTCCACGAATATTTAGTAGAATTATGTCCATGTGTTTAGCAAACGTTTATCCTGAACATGTGAAGTGACATGGATGATGTCCTAATTTCAACAAATTCTCAGGAGCAGATGATTGAATTTTTAGAAAAAAGTGTTCCAAATATTAAGTAATGTATGTCTGAAGCTTTCTATTGAGAATTGTAAGTTTATCCACGATAAAGTAATTGCGTTAGGACATGAATTATAAAGGTGTGGTTACAAAATTTCGGACAAGATCATTAATTTAATCAAAACATTTGAGACACCAACATCAACTAAAAAATTAAAATCATTTTTGGGAATTACGAATTATGTTAGGAAATTCGTCAAGGACTATGCAGAAATAGTGGACCTTCTTCAAAAACTGACGGGGAAAAATGTGAAATTTCAATGGACAGACTAACACCAGAGACATTTTGATAGACTAAAATTAGAATTAATGAAGACACCCATATTGGAGACGTACAATCCGAAGAAACGTTTAGCTTTGTACACAGATTATTCCCGAAAATCTGTGAGTGGAATTTGGTGAAACGCGTTGAAGATAAGAAGTGGTATCCAATGGCCTACTACAGCAGGAATTTGCGAGACAGTGAGAAGAATTTGGACATTTATTCTTTATTGTTACTCGCAGTATTAAGTGCATTCAAAGCACTTAGAGTATTTTTAATTAGTCGATAGTTCAAGTTGCTTTGTGACAATAGGTCAATTACCTACTTGAAAAATACTCCTAACTTGCCATCGAAATTGGCGAGATGGCAATTGCAGCTATTATACATGATAAGTCTTCAGATAATGTGTCCAATGTACTTTCCAGGGAAGCAAACAATCAACCAACTCCATAGGTAAGACGGTTTCTGACTCCAGTCATCCGAGTTTTGGAAGGAGAAGAACCGTAGGACGCGAAGACGGAAAGACAATCGTAATACTTTGAGATTAAGGACGGACGCCTTTTTCGTAAACAAAAACATCCTGGAGGAATTAATTATTTATTATGTATTCCTTATTCTTAAAAGACTATGTATTTCACTGTGTCTACTCTTCTAATCTAGAAGGGGGCACTTAAGTTTTTCAAAAACGTATTCAGCCGGAGTTAAGAAAGTTTACATGCCAGCCTTAAAGCAGTACATACAGAAACTTTGTCAGCAGTGTATATCTTGTCAGATAAACAAGTGAAGAGCTGGTAGAACATCTCTACATCCACAAACTTATCGAGCATACTCTGCTATGAGTACGATAGTGATTTATAAGTGTGGCCCTTTTAGCTTATCGGCTTCACAAAGACATAAATACGTTCTAAAAATGGTGGATGCTTGTACAAGATATTTGGTGACAATAAGTCTTTCTGACATTTCGGCAGAAACGATAACTAATGCCATTTATGAGGGAATAATTCTCAAGTTTTGTATTTCTCAAATGATTTATTTAAATCGATTAACATCTCACAAATCGAAGATCATGGAAGAAATGGCAGAATGATTTAACATCAAGTTGAAATTTGCGAATAAACCAGTAGCTATACCATTGGATTAGCTCAGAAATTTAAGGACAAAATACAAACGTGCCTTCGGCATTTTGTAAACAAGAAATCAAATGATTTGGACACGGCTTTGGCAAATATAACATTTTGTATTAATACCCACAAACATGAAGAAACCCGTTTTTCGCCTTTTTATCTTCTTTTTTGGGTTTGAAGCGAGAACGATGTTGGATGCAAAGTTAGATCTTCCATGCAAGTTCGTGGAGAACGAAGTCCGAATCAAAAATGTACCAGATGCGAGGGAGATTGCGGCGAAAAACCTTTCCAAGAGATTTGAGTCGCAGAAGCATTAATTTCAGAGAAAGTATTCCAATTAAAAATTTCATTTAGGACAGAAAGTCTTAATTCAAGACGTTAACCCGCAGAAAGGAGTTCCAGCTCGCTTTGGAAACAAATTTAGAGCGCAAGGGACAATTGTTGAAAAATTGAATGAGAATTCCCACCGAATTCGCTATCGAAATTCGAAAAATGAAGAAGTCGAGGATTCATTTGACATTAGAAGACTACGTCTCTGTTACGAAGATTCCAATTGCCAAATGGGAACGTTAGTGTGAAAAGGAAAGAAGGAAAAAGTTTATGAAATATAACATTAATTACTATAGGCCTTAACTGGAGGTGGACCATCTTATTACTTTGCAATTGATATGCTTCAGCGAATTCTGAACGCTGAACCTCAACCAAGTCCAGACAATCGACGGAAGTCGACATAGAAATATGTTAACATTTTCTAAATTTCAATATCAAAACGTAATTTAATAATCTTCGATTGTGTCATTTTCTATTCTAACCTTTTGGGTTAGATTAGGAATTATGGATTTTTCTTCCACACTTGGAGAAACGAATCAACATTAGAAAAAACGATCCTGTAAAGTAAACATTAGATTAGAGAACATCCTATAAATAAAGTTTAGATCTGAGATTTCATTTTCAAAAAGCCGCTTACTGGAAATTTTTATTCATTTTAGATGAATTGGATTTCCATTACTCTTATTCTTGAAATGAAATGAAAGTTTTGAGTTTTAAGTCCCAGGATTATGCCGGTTAGGCTAAAGGAATCTGTAAGGATGAGATATGAATGAAATAGTGGAATGGAGAAAGAGAGAGGAAACGGGAGAACCCCGAGAAAGCTCACGCACATGGTCTTTGTCCACCACAAAATTCACTTGTCGGGAGCAGGGTTTGAATCCGGGACACCTAGCACCAGAGGTGAACGCTCTACCACTGATGCTCTGATTCTTGGATGGTCCATCAGTAGATACTGTGAGCTAAACCTTGACCCTCAGCATAAAATTACTTTATCAGAAGCAGGGATTGTTATTTCTCAAGCAGGCTTTGCAGTTCATGATGCAGAGAACATCTATACTACACTTCGGATTCATTTGGATACTAATTTTACGTTAAAACACAATGATAGTTGTTCAGATTGCTCTCGATTAAAAGAGGTTATTGCAGCACGAAAGAGAATTTTTGCAGAAATCAGAGACGCCATGCCATGTGCTCTCCCATTTTCGAACAATTCAGTTCATTGTGTACCTAAACAACGTAATCGTAGATGAATTGTATCTGGGATACTTGGTCTTAAATATTTAGGTATTGAAGGTTATAATTTTTATCAAACCAGTCAATTAAAGGGGCCTGTAAATGCGTTACAGGAACATGATCATTTGTTAACAACTGAGGTTCAAAATCTTATAAAAAGATTTTAATTATGAAGTTAAAATTATAGAAAATGTAGCCTTACAGTCAAGCGCACTATGCTGAAATTAAAATCACAGATACAAGGAGGTTTTTGTAAAGTAGTTAGCACAGAAACCTATTTGCTTGCAATGTTTACGTACTATCAAACACAGCAAAGGATTATGGAAATGATATCTGATATTCTTCAAAATAGAGTGACTCACGAAATATTTAATTCATAGGAAGTTTCAAGTTTTGTTAAAAACTATGCAATTTTCAAAGATACTTTGTTTGTCAATGATATAGCTTTATTTTATTCAATTTTATCTGTATTTTTGGTTAACATTAATTTTTAGACACTGAATGTTGATTTAGTTTTGAAAACACCTGTAATAACCAAAAAAAAAATTGAAAACTGTTTGAAGTTTCCAATTAGGAATGTTACATTCTGATAAGCTTGTGAAGTAAAATATTCCAAACAGGTATATGAAATCGACAACAAATTCATGGAAATCAATAAGTTGTTATGTAAATGACAGTCATTTTTATTTTTATGCGAGATGTCTAGTTTACGAGCCATTTCTTCATCGAAATGGTTAACGAGCATGATTTTGAATAAATCATTTACTGATTGCAAAATTCAAACTGTTCCCCATAAGCTTCACTATAGGCATCTTTATACTCCTGCAAGATTATTAGTTAATACCTTATTACCAGGACACATTACAAAAAGAACATATAATCATGTTCTTCATACTGACCCGTTAGTCTATGGTAACAAGAAATACAATTTATTTTGTATGAAAACTTTTAAAACATCTTTATAAAACACACTGTATTGCCCTCAAGGCAAACTATTAATGTGGTCAACATGAATGTCGGTTTGACAATAAATGACTCAGCTTCGCATTTAAATGTAAGGTATGCAATTAAATCTTTAGACCAAATCACTGCAGAATTACAATCACTCAATCGTACTGAAAATAGATTGCATATGCTACATTTTGACAAATTGCACAGCATTTGTTCAACCGTAATCCTGATTATGTTAGTTTCGTTTCTTGCTCTATTGTTTTATTTATTTTTTAAATTGCAAAAACTAGTGAAAAATTATGCTGGTTCACATGAACAATATTGAAGGTAGGAATCATTGAGTTACTTACCGAACTATTTATATTTGTTTTATCCTTATTAATATATTTATGTATTTGAACTTATTATGCATATCATTAACAAAATACATACCTGGAAAATATATTAAACAAGAAAAGAGAAAGAAAATATTAGTTTTCTTTTTTACTTAAATACTTCCAAATATCAGTAGAAGAAAGTTAGTATTGTTACTTAATAGAGATAGTTCATAAGAATGTCGGCACTGTACCTTGCATGAAGCAGAAGTACACTTCCCAACTTCATTCCAAAGTTAAGTGTTGATTTTGAGAATTTTTAAGTTTCTTCTAAATAATTTAAGACTATGGTTATTCATAGATGTGTTTAGTTTTTATTTGAATTAACTCAATTCATGATCTAAGGCTACAAAGGTGTGAGACGTCATACTTAATTTGTTAGTCTTATTTTCATGCAATCATGTTAAGAGTATGTTATTTTTGGTCTGGGTATTAAAGAGCAGGGAACATTTAGTTTTTATTGGAATGTTTTATTAAGGATTGCAATGTTAATAGTAATACTAGTGCATTAAGGCAACTCCCTATTTTACAGGCTTGAGACTGTTCAGGACATATAGTATCCTGAGCTAGGTTAAGATTGAATAACGTATCCTTTGTTAAGATGATTATAGAAACTTATAGTTCATCTCTAAGGTTTAGACAGATGAAGAGAACACAAAAGAAAGTAGTTAAGAAATAGAAAATAAGTTTTATTATTGCTTGTGGTTGTTGTAGATATTTTATTTCGTTATGTTCAAAATATTTAGTAGTTCCTTCAATCTCTTTCTTTTACAGAGAATGGACGAACAAATTATTTCTATCATCGCAGCTACGACATTAGTTGATATAATTATTGCAGTTATATCATCTATAAGACTGTTGTTCAAATATGATTGCACCTTCTCGAAATTTTGTATGCAAAACTTGGCAACACCGCAACCCACTGGCACTCACGTACCTCATTATGATTCTAATATGAAATTCGTGTTACGTGACAATGCGTTTATAATTGCATCTACGTCAAATGCATTACATGCATATGACGATGTCAATATTTCTATTCCTAGTAATTATGTTTCTAATATTCCCCTATCTAGTGATAACTTTACTTCAATTTGTTTGAAGGTCGCGCGGTGTTGACTTTGTGGTGGGGAAACACCGTGCTCGTGGTTTTTTCCGGGGTTCTCCTGTTTCCTCTCACTTTCTTCATTCCACTATTTCACTCATCCCTCATTATCACTGCCTCCTTTAGCTTAACCGGCATATCCGTGAGACGTAAAACTTAAAGATTCCATTTCATTTTTTTCAATTTCTTTGAATAAAACTTGTTTGCCGTTTGCGATATGCAAATGATTATCAACTAAAACAGAGCGTTCTTTTAACCTTCCTAGGCAATGCAGGTCTCCAATTTTTATAACAACTAAAAGAAACATGACAGATTGATTAGAGGATAATTTCTACAGATAATTATAGCAGGACTAGTTATGGAAAGAAGTGAGGAAGGATACAGAAAAGGGAGAAAGTACTTTTACTTCTGCTGCACAAAACTTCTGAACTGTAATTGAATTTACATTGTTTCACTTTAGTTCAGAATCCACAACAACTCTAAAAACACAAAGAACTATCACTACAATGTGTTGGAAGCACCATGAGTCACAATAAAATAAGAAACACTGAAAGCAGCAAATATTAATTTCCAATAAACGTTTTGGCGACATTAAGTATCTTCACACACAGACAAATACAGACATGACGCATTTTGCACTAGCACCAGAATTATCTTACGAGGGGATTTATCCAATCAGCATCATCCTACGCATCTCCAGTACTTTCAACATGCTTCTGCTGTCCTTGAACACAGCAACTTCAGCTATCAGTTGTGAATATTCAAGAGTGTTGCATACCAGAAGTATTCAAGAGCTAGTGACATACAGTGATTTAATTTAATTTACGATTTTTCGTATTATTTCCACATATTTATTGATGAAATAAGTGAGTAAGTGTATAATCCGAAACAATATATTTTTAGTGTTGTGTGCAAGCGCTTCTTCTAGTGATTATATACTTTTTATATTGTGTACTTCATCATACCTTGAATGATTAAAATTGGTGAATTTAAATACAGTTGGCAACGAGCTGTGAACATTCATGAGAACTTGGTCTCTGAGCCAACAATAGAGAATGGTTGTTTACTTCCCACAGACATAAAGTGATAAATAGACAGAAACATAATCTGTTATCTAACATGACTTCATACTATCTTTGCTTATTCTACGTTCTCGAACTGTTATGTGTCTGCTTTTTACAGACTTTAACGAACAATATTGCAGACACTTCTTTACCATTGCAATAAAATGTTCTTTTATACAGGATAATCCAATGTGGACAATGTCTCTGAACATTTTTATTATTTTGAATAAAGTATTATTTTTGTTATTCATTTTGATATTCATTTTATACATCATGTATTACGTATTCGATACTTCATATATCAGATATAGGGTGCATCATAATTGATGATTCAATATTTTAAGAAGAGTTGATTGATTATTATTATTATTATTATTATTATTATTATTATTTTATTTAATTTCCGGTTTTGGTTTAATATTTTATTAATTTTTTCACGCTTTTGTTTCAACCACGAAAGAAACAAAATATTTAATTAAAGCACAGGAAATATTATGTACCACAATGTGTAATAAATAAAATGTTTTTAAGTGTGTATAAAATAGGCAGTGTATTAATTGGAGGCAGTTCGAATATTCTTTAGGATTCATAATCCAATGAAACATTTAGTGTGCCTTGTCTTCTACAATGCAAATGACCGGCTATGACTTCTAGAACTAGGAAGACAGAGAAAGAATGTGCAACAATGTTGACATGACGGAAAAATCATATAAATAATACCGGATTCTCCTCCAGGTATGGGAAATTCTATTTTGACGTCGAAACTATGCGAGTCAGATCACTCACCATTACTTTTGTTACTCCGTCATTCTGTCCATCAGTTCTTCTCATCATTGTTACTAAAAGTAAGTGATTACTTATTCTCTTCTCTAGTCTTTAATTCATACCAGTCCATACCATACTCTATGATTATTCAATTATTCAAGATGAGTTCAATAAATTCTTATTCTAAATTATTTCTGTGTTATAGAATTTTATCTTTGAATTTCTACTCCCATGCTTCTAATTTATTCTGAGCTACGCTATCTACGCCCCCAAGATTTGCATTAATTTAAATTACTTCTTGGAGGAACTGGGTGGATGTTAAGGATATTCAGTAATTTCATGTATGAGAATTATTTGGGGTTCGCAACCCAAACTAAAAGTCTCCGTTCGACATGCCTCAGGAAGCTTCTAACTGCCTTTTAAGTTACAAATCTGGTCACGTTTAAGGTAGATTGCGAACCTATTTTTGAAAGCTTTAGCACTATGGAACAGCAAGGAACTTGATTTACAAACATAAATGCGAAACATTTTGTTGAACTGGACTATAACTGTAGATTCGGAGAGTTTCATTCATGTATCTGATATGAATTTTTAATTCCATATTTCTTATATGGAAGAAATAATAAATTAGATCCAAATCAATATTGGATTTGTTTCTTGAAACAACTTATATAGTATAATATGTTCTATTTATAATTTCGAAAAACCACGGAATTCTTGTTTCAATACGTGCAACGTTGCTTACCAGTCGCTTAGTATTTTCATAGTGACACTTGTATTAACCAATAAATTAACGCGATAAGATAATAATTAAGCGACACCTTAGTACAGGGTGCGGCACGTAAAACCGGCCCGTAAAGTGAACACAAAATGAAATGTAATGTATTGAATATGATTAACAACAACACATAAACGAAATGTAATGTATTGAATATGACTACTCACATTCACAGCAGCCTTCACAGCAGGTGCTGAAAGTGTCCTCCGCCCACTTCAACACACATGTGAGCACGATTGAGGAGATTCATATATACCCTTTTCAGTTCTTGTTTTCTAATGCTATCGGTGACATCCTGGATCCTGGTCTTGAGTTCTTCAATTGTGTGTGGATTTGTTTCGTATACTCTTCCCTTTAACAGTCCCCATAAGTAAAAGTAACACGTGGACAAGTCTGGTGACCGAGGAGGCCACAAGCCTTCGCTGATTGTCCTCTCTTGTGTATCCGGTACGGTTTTAACTTCAGTCCCCTTAAAACACGTCTGCAACTTCTCTCACTCGCATGAACCTGTTGACTCAATATCCTGGTTGACTTTCGAGGACTTCTTGTCATTATCTCCTCCACCTGCATCTTTAATTCAGGTGTGCAGACAGATGGTCGTCTGTTCCTGGGAGCATTTTGAACCGATCCTGTACGCCGCCATTTTTCAATCAATTCCTGAATGGTGCTTTTTGCTGGTACAGAACGTCCTGGAAATTTCTCCCGAAACAAATTCTGTGTTTTCACAAAAAGTCCAGTGAGAATGAACCCTTCAACAATGGCAACACAATGGTATCCAATACGGCATTATCACACACTGACACTCACCCGGTTTAACACAACGAGGCCTTTTTCTCAACTTTTTTCGACAAGTTTCACTGCGGCTGCGGCTGCACGTGACTGCTGCAGGTCACGTAAGTCGACCCGACCTCGGTAGATTATTTAAGTGTTGCCAAAAACACAATATACCAGAATATTACTACGGGCCGGTTTTACGTGCCGCACCCTGTACATTGAAAGTAGTTTGGAAATGTAACGCTGGGTTTTTAGCTCATGTCTTTGCATTTTACAACTATGTTATCGTAACTGACAAAATGAAGTACTTCCACAGACTATCCGACTCGTAGGAAGCCCAGGGAAATATGTTATAAAACTTCAACAAGAGGATATGAAACCAAATTTGTACATGAACCTTTGTATTTGAGAGTTGAAGGTACATTAGAAGACGTGCTGTAAGTGACCTCTCTCACTCACAGAGAAAGTCAGAGGTTAAGTCAGATGACCTGTTTGATTATGTTCTTTAATTTATGCCCTTATGTGTTTTCAGCTAAAGTAAGTTTATATGACACTTTTGAAATACATTTCATAGCAATGTTCAAGATTTTTGTTATTATTATTAAAAACCTCACAACGCAGCAAACAATACGTTTCATATAAAACTTTTAGCGTATTTTATTAGCTTTAAAATGATATACGTATTAATAGGCTTAAGGAATGAAAGCGATGTCTAGAGGGTTCAAACCAAATAGCTCCAGGTGCGGGAAAGCATCCTGCCGGACCGCATAGGCGCACGCCGTACCCCAACTTTGAAACTTTCTACCTTCATGCGTTTGTTTCAGTGAGAGATTTATGAAGTTTTTATGTACTAAGTGATTTTGCGAGTAGAAGGAAGAAGTACTTAATAAGTATCTAGTAGGTTCCTTTTTCTGTGAGGTTTTTGATTTTTAATGTGAAATGTAGGCATATTGCTATGCCTTTAATTTTCTGATTCTTTGTCTTTAACTTGAACCTAACATTTTATTTACTTTCTCATAACCAATTTAGATCTTTACTTCTTAAAAAATCTACAAATGAGTTTACGTTAGGTTTAACTGCAAAATAGGAGATTTCAAGTACAAGGCAATCATTGAAATCTTTAATGAGTACAAGATTATCCACAGTTAATTTTAAAAAAATGTCTAATAAGCCTAGATAATACAAGAATGTGTTTCATTTCAGAAACTAAATGACAATTTAAAATACATAACTCCTTCTAACGTATTGTGATTAGACAATACTTTGTGATCATATATTATAGAGATAGCAATACTACTATTTATTTTTATCAATAACACTTACGGTAATTAACAGAAAGTAGAAGATAGTGTTCTTATTTTAAACTTGAATTTCTAAATTATTTTATTTGATGAAACTTAACTCAGTATAGTATATTACATTCACAAGAATGTACTAATTTCATATTGTTGCAGGTTACCTGAGAAACACTAAGTTTTAAAAAAACAAATAATAATTTTGATTTTATTTTTGTAATTTGTGGAAATGAACTTAATATAGATATTGTAGTAGCAAAAAATAGTGTACATCCTTTTTGTGAAGCTAGTGTACAAAAGAAAGGCTATATGCATTAAAAGTTAGGAGAAGGAGCAAATTTTAAGAATACTTTTAAATTATTGGTAACGTCTTATTACGGAAAGTCTTATATTTTTAGAGCACAAATTATAAAAGACGAAAATTGAAGAGAATACAAGAAAGTTGAAAGTAGGTGTGTTGTTACAAATCACGTTCTCATAATTACTGTAAGAGTTAGATCGTTTCTGTCACCTTCATAATATTGACAAGCGAAGTCATAATCTAACTAACTCCCCAGCCATTCTTTTAGATAGATTTCACATATTTTTGATAATGTTAACGTTCATGTGTGGTCTTGATAGCAAACGTACTTTTCATACTATGGGAGGGATTCATTTTGTCACGCCAGGCATCTGTGTCGAAACTCAGATAACAGTTAAGAGACTTCCAACACCGCAACTATCCTAGAGTACTTATATCCAATTGAAAAGAGAAAAACAGGGCTTTTGCAGTGGCAATTGTCACTGAAGACTTAAGTGAACTTTCAAGGAGTAATATCTCTAACGAACCAATCTTCACAACATCTGTTTCCTCTTAACATTATATGTATTGCTGGATTACAATCGCAGCTAGGATGGAGTGTATTTACAACTATGATAATAAGACATTCGGAAAAGCATCCAATCACATACATTATGGCTGTATTGCAATTGATCAAAGCAAAAAAAAAAAAAAAAAACGAAACCAGCTGTGGTGATTCATGAATTTCTTATTCATTATGTTACTTGTGCCCATTGATTCTGGTAGTTGCTGATATGTTCTAAGAAGATATGACACCATATTCATGAGAGCATCCCACGATGACCCTACACAAGCTGATGCAGCAGTTATGGTGCGAACAGCTCGTTCCGCAACATCACAAACATGTTCTATAGGATTAAGATCCAGTGACTTATGGGGAAAATTCATATGCTGCAGCTCCGTGAAATATTAAGTAAGCCAAGCAAGTGCAGTCCTGGCTTGGTGGCACAGTGCAATGAGGTCCTGGAAAATGTCATCTTCGTGTGGCGAAAGAAGTGTTGCATTATTTTAATGATGACGACTGTGGACAGAAAAATAAACACACTGCTGAACGACACTGCACATATTTAGTAAAACCACATTTACACGTGACGTTTCGATTTCGTATGCAAGATGGTCATCACACGCGCACTGACTGATACAATAAACTACTCATGTATACATAAGCAATCCATCTTCCTATCTACTCTCTCATTGACCCGTTCAAACAGCCAATGAGAAGCGTTGAAATCTACTGAATTGACGAATGGGAAAAATATAACATTCTACCAGAAACAAACAACAAATAACCATATGTCTCTTCTCGAATACACCAATTCAAATATATTTTCTGTATGTATCAACAATATTCCTCCATTCTTTATTGATGGTTATACCTTTGGTTAAATTCATTAAGTTAACACTTCTTGCATTTTTATCCACCAGGCCTCTTTCCACTTTCCATTTTCTCGGCCACAACCTTTTTCCCGGTCCAACACACTAACTTCTTCCCAGTTCACATCATGTCATTATTCTTCTACGTGTATAAAGATTGCGTTAGTTTCTCTGCCATATTTCAAATTTCTTTTATGTTTTTTTTTTTAATTCTTTCTTTCAAAAATTCCCCGTCTCCCAAATACATTTCGTATCACAATTCTTCAAATTATACAATAAATGACACCTCTCTGCTCTCATTTCCCCTTTATAAACTAACAACGTTTTGCTGCTTTTTCTATAAAACTTGACACCTTGCATTCCTAACTTCTTTTCTACATCTCAGTATATAATTCTAACCCCATAATGCCTTTCAATACCCTCTCATTGTCCTCCCCTTTTCCAGAGACTTATCCCGTTTACCTTTCGCAGAGACAACAGATGCTCTAACGATATCGCATTTACTAAAACCCTTGTCATAAAGCTGTTCTTTAAGCGTTTCAACATTCTCTTCTACATTTTTGTCACAAATTTGGTAATTCTTTCTAACATATTTCTTATGAATTAACTTTTCTGCTTCTATCTGAATTAGTTTGGTTATAACAATAAATACTAGTATTACGTTTTCTGATACTATTATGTCTTAATGCTCGTCCCTTTCTTACTCATTAAAAAGTCAAGATAACATAATACACCTTCCTGCTCTATCTCTAGCTCTAATTCTATTACCTTTCCTTATCTTCAATACTAGCAACGAAGTCTATCAACTTTTCATTTGATCCTTAACAAACCGTAAAACAATCATCAACGTGCTTACATAAATTTCGAATCTTTTCCTTCCCCTTTCCTAACACATCCTTCTCCAACACGTTCATAATGATATCAGAAAATACTGGACTTAACTTATATACTATACTTAAACCATAATTAATTTTATATATCATTCTTACCTTTGCATACACCAAACTCTCATATTAAGTTAAGGGCATTCCTAACTTTCACTCACTTCCATCCTTTAAAATATATTACCGCCATAACTCTCTTAATCGTATCAAGTATAGCACTTTTCTTTAGACTAGTGTAAATGGCTTTAACATCTAAATAATATAAACACAATCATATTAATATTGACATTACTATTATAGTTTATTTTTTCTTTATAGTCATTAACTGACAAAGTCTCTTGTCTATGTCTCACCCACTCTAATACTGGTTTCAATTCAATTTCTAGCGGTTCTGAATAATTGTACCTGCAGTCTATAACTACCATAAGTTTTTCTTCCTTCTTGTGCATTTTTGGTAAGCCCTTTAACACCGGCACTCTTCAAACTTCATTCATTCATTTCTTAAGTCCCTTGCTTTTACATTCTTCATTTAACCTTTCTGTAATTTCTTCTTTCTTCTTGTCAACTATTTCATACTGTCCGTCCACTAAATCAGTCACCTTGTCCTCATACCACACTTTATTCATTACCACTGTCGCCCTCCTTTCTCAGATCTTTCTACCAAAGTGTCCTTCCTTTTCCTATTGCTATCATATCCTCTTCTTCCTTCTTCACCAAATTCCAAGATCTTTTGTGAATTTCCTACTTTACCAAAACTATTGCCTTCCTTCTTTACCTATCTCTGTCCAATTCTTCTTTAATCTCATTCAACTCTTCTTCTATCGAAAAGACCATGTCATCGACACTGCTTGTTCCGTCTTTCACTTTAAATTTACAACCCAACGAAACAAAATTCTCTCCTTCCGACACTTGAACTTCCCCTATCACCACTACATTTTCTTTGATCTTCTCCTCGCATACCCAACACTATTAACTACTTTTTAAGTCTTTGTTCTACTTTGCGCCTAAAACACATCCCCTATTGTCTTAAATATTGTACTAACAAGTCTCTTACAAAAATATATGCCAAATCTACACATTCTAGTTCTAATGGTTGTGTGAAAACCTAACTCCTGTTTAGTCTGTTCTTCAAACCAGTGGTCAAGCTCGTCATGCTCCCCATCTCTGTTCTCCTTATAAGCGTCCTTAATCTCTCTGACTGTTCTTTTATGAAGTCCCTCTGGGTTCTGAAACTCCTTGGTATTATTTTCTTTTCCGTACACTTCTGCAAAAATCCCACTTCCTGCTCCATGTTGATTTTCCCCTTCTGATCTTTCAGTTCTCAACGTCCCCTTTCAGCTTCGGGCACATTTCAAACTGACTGAAATCATAGTCATGTGTCTTGCGAATAAAAGCAGAGAAATAAAGACACTTCTAAGCAAGACTGCACTTATTTAATAAAAACACATTTAGACGTGACGTTTTGACCCTCTACCCAAGATCCTCATCAAACGTGCACTGAGTGATGCAAAAATATACTCAAGTATATATACACAATTCATCTCTATCTCCCCCGTCGTTGGCTCGTTCAAACAGCCATTCAGAAGCCGCGTGGAAATCTCTCTGAACTGACTTATGGGAAAAACATAACATTCTACCAGTAAAAACAACAAAGACCAAAAAACCCATCTCTCTCTTTGAATACATCAATTCACATACATTTTCTGCATTTATCAATAATATTCCTTCTTCCTTTATTAATTATGATTCCTTTGGTAAAATCTATTAACATAACATCCTTTTGCTTTTCTACCCACAAGGCCTCTTTCCACTTCCGCCCACAACCTTTTTTTTCGTTTCAGCTCTATAACTTCTTTCCAGTTAATATAATGTCCATTTTCTTCTTCGTGTTTAAAGATTGCGTTAGTTTTTATGCCATATTTCACACCAATTTTTGTTTAATTCTTTTTTTAAACAATTTCCCCGTCATAGCATGTATATTTCTTATCATATTCCTTAAAAAGTTAAACAATAAAAACACCTTTCTCCTCATTTCTTCCTTTGCTTTTGACCATGTCCAACAATATTCTGCTACCTTTTCTATACACCTTGACACCTCCCTTTCTTAATATCCTTTCTAAAGTCTCATTATCTTCTCCTAACCTTACAAAGCCTTTCCTTACCCTCTCATTGTCATCCCCACGTTTACCTTTCCCAGAGACAATAGATGCTTTGACGATATTTCTTTTCCTAATTCCCATTCAGCAGTTCTTTGTTGATTTCAGCGTTCTCTTGGCATTTGTTTTACAAATTTTCGTAATTCTTTCTAACGTATTTCTTATGAAATTAACTATTGTGTTCCTATCTACAATACTTTTCTTATAACAAAAAAACAAGAACATAAAATTTTTTGATACCATTGAGTCTTAATGCTCTTCCCTTCATTTCAAGGACAGCTGTGTGACAATCGGTATGGTAAAAGGAATATCATCAAAGCATCCGTTGTCTTTGTGAAAGGTAAAATTGGGAGCATCTTGGAGGGTATAGTAAGGCTTAATGATCTTCCCTTCTTTACTCAATAAAATAGTAATGTAAGAATACACCTCGTTGCTCTGTCTCTAGCTATATTTCTTTACATTTGTTCTTATCTTTAATACTAGCAACGAAGACTATCAACTATTCTTTTGATCCTTCCCAAATCAGAAAACAATCATCAACGTACCAACATAAGAAGCGAATCTCTTCTTCCCAATTTCCTACCACCTCCCTCTCCAACACATTCATAATGGTATCAAACAATACTAGACTTATCTCAGATCCTATACTTAAACTGATCCTATCCGACTCAGATCGTATACACCGAAGAAAAATTGTGGAGCAAGATACAGAAAATCTTTCTCCTTATCTGGAACAAGTCTTGGTGTCTGTGTTGAAGTTACCACCATATACCAGCGAGGACATCGTTCCTTTTAGCGCTCCTGCGAATCGTTGCGAAGAATCGCGAAGGGACCAACACGACCTATTGCCAGTAATGTGCATGCATCTATTATTATATCTTATTTTTCCTGACTACGTGTTCCTAAAGTGAGCTCCGGGGGTAAAGAATAACCTCTGCCTTAACATCATGAAGTGGAAAATCTTGATATAAGTGCGATAAGCAACTGTCTCCGATCATTAGAAAGTGAAAGTGGGTAGGGATGAGCTCGAGTCGAGACACACTTTGTAAAATTCGAGACGAGTCGAGACAAAAGTATTTCTCGACTCGAATTATCGAGTCGAGACACGAGTCGAGTCGAGACGGCTCTTAAAAATCTCGACTCGACTCGAATGTCTCGAAAAACTTTCTATAATTTTTAATATTATTTTGAAGAAAGAATTCACTCAGAAACAGCCTTGAAACCAATTCCAGCTTTTATTCCTTCAGAAAGGTACAGAACGCATAAAATTAATAGTTAATCTTTAAAGATCAAGATTTAATTTTCAGCTCAATTCAGTTAATTAGAACTAATAGTTAATGTCGTTGTATTTGGTTGTACTGCAAATATAATGATAATAATAATAATAATTGATAATCTAGTTTGTATAAAACTATTATCCGTAGTCTAAATCTAGTTTGTATAAAACTATTGCGATAAAGTGAACTTCATAAATTCTCTGAATGAGAAGTTGGTAGTCTATAGTAATTTAGCATAGTTATAATTATTGTGTTTTCGTTCCCATGAACGCAATAGGGACATGTAACTTCTGGATTATTCGCTTGCACAACTATTCTGAGGCTTTAATATTTTGCAGCATATCACGAGCTACGAATAATATATAATGTAACATTTGTTGTACATCACATATTATAATACGAGACTATTTTACATAGTATATCTTATCTAATATAAATAAAATAAAGAGTTCTTTTGTGTGTTTGTCTGTCTGTGTGCGACCTGTGGACCAGACGAGTGGACCGAGAGTTCCCAAAATTTGGTCACGGGTACCTTAGTCCAGGCCCCAAATCAAGACAAAGCGCTTTTTTTAAATTTCGAACCAGGGGGGTCTCGGCGGGGACGTTTACTGGGACCGACCTGGGACCAGACAAGTTGACCGAGAGTTACCACATTTTGGTCACGGATACCTTGGTCCAGGTCCCAGTCTAAGGCGAAGCGTTTTTGTCAGAATTGGAACCAGGTGGTCTCAGGGGGGCGTTTAGCTTGACATGTGGTAAAAGTAATCCAAATTGATCGACGTTAGTGTCGAATCCATACTTTTCACGGTCGGTGAGATCAATGGTGACACTTCCATCAGCGATGACTTGCAAATTCAGCTACTACTCTATGCGGGCCGGGTGTCAGCGGGTGAGGAATACCAAGACATGTATAAACAGCCCATATTGATTGATACTAGTGTCAAATCCATAGTTTTTGCGGTCACTGAAATGAATGGTGATACTTCCACAGGTGTTGACTTCCAAATACAACCCCCATGCGAAGAATGGGTATATTAAGCTAGTATTACAATAAATGGACTGCTTGGATGCCAAGAACTAGTACAGATAAGTACCATTCACTTCTATGAATAGGTATTTTTTAAAAGGATTTTTGTAAACACTAAGTTATAAAACAATGAACTACATACAGTAGTTATGGTTTTGGTTCCCAACATAAAAGAAATATGGATTGTTCATGAGATATTGAACTTTAACTTTCACTCCTGGAAAATTTCAATTTTGGATTTAGGCCACTTGGTATCAAAGCAGTTCACTGTAAGATAAATACATTCCGCACATTAGTAACATAGTTGTTCAGGGGCCTTCGATTTTCATCCTCTCAAATGAAAGCTGAACGATTGCTTGATACGTGCTGACTATATAGGAGAAATAGTGTATTAAGTTTTCGAGCTTTGGTGCGTATCCGTATTTACACTCTGATATAACTTTAAGTTCACACTCAAATCGAGCTAATTGTTTAATGCATTTCGAGAGCTTTTGTTTTTATACAGCTCATTAAGGAAAATCTATTTCATAATCGTAATATTTATGTACTAAGAAACTATGAACGTAAAGTGTACTTAACCTAGCCCCGTGGCCGCTGTGACTCAGTGGCACAGCTCTCACCCTTGGTGTGTGAGGACTCTGATTCTGTGTGTGTGTGTGAACTCCGCGGCTAGTGTACGCGTCTTTGCCGTGGAAGACTCGGGTTCAATTCCCGGCGCAAGCTCATGTAGTTCGGATTGCACGTTAATCCGTAGGTCTACATTTCATATATCCTCGCTGCGGAAAGAGACGGTAAAGTCAAAATCAACTCAACAATATATATGTGTGTGTGCTTATGTGAATTTCCTCGCGGCTGTATGGTTAACACATACGCCTTGATTGCGGGAGACTCTGGTTCGATTTACGGTGGAAGACCATGAGGTTGTTACCGGTATCCCACTTTAAACAGTAGATCCCTGCCTCATATAACCATAGATATAATATATATGCCTTTGATACACTTATTTTCCGACTTGGAAGCCATCGAAAATTTCCGGACACAGAGTCCCGTAGACCGAAAATGAGAAACATTGGTACAGAGTAAAACAGCCATAGAAATTTAAGCTTTTTAGGCTAACTTAATCCTTACATATAGTGCAACTAGCTTGGCCAAGTTATAATGGAGGAAATGATATCATTGCAACACTCTGAGAATAGAAAATGTTCGTCAGGTATTACTATCCCCCCTCTCCTGCAGAATGAAAACCCTGACTAAAACTCAATATATATATATAAAACTATTTTGTGTAATGTAACAAACACTGGCGGATAGTATTCATATTTCCTTACAGAGGTCCTTACGAAGGTTCGCTTCCATCTTCATCTCCCCAAGAACTAAGATAAATTAAAAATTTGCTATTACTTGTTAATCTTGTACAAAGGACGCAATTAAAGTCTCAGTGTAAGACCCTTCACATTTAGATTTTTCCCCTGGAAGAAAACCAGTTATTATTGCTTCTTGATTTCTCAATCTCACCTACATAAACATACGAATAGAATTACAGGATAGGACATGTTTAGAGTGCTTGCACGTGACATCTAACTATATTTATCATCAAATGTGCCACAGATGAAAATTTCCGTTTGTACTATCTCTATTTTCTGGTACATATGTTTCATTTATGTTATGTTGCTAAAATTCGTTAGGAAACAAGTACAGACTGCGCCTGTGTGCCTGACAAAACGTAAATGTACTGGATAATTATTTCTTCACTTTCTTCAAAAAAAAGTAACCCATCTCATGTCGGCTAACAAAAGGAGGTAGGGGACCAAAGATAGCCGTTGTTTACCTAAGGTCGTTACACAGCAGGGGTTTCATTCAGTAAGAGGGAAAAGAAAAAATAATTTAAGGTTTGTACATTTGTTTTGAACTGCAATATACTTCTTCCTTTTATTTTAAGAACCATTTCCTTCTCATTTGTCTGCATCAGAAAAAAAATGCAAAAAATCACTAGAATGTGCCTATTTACCCAAGTACGTACTAGATCACTAGTTCAATAGTAAAATCACTAAATCTAGTATTATACGAAATCATAAATGTGGCATCCCTGGTTTGGAGCGAAAGTAAAGGTTGGAGTAAAAACTAGTCCGTATTTCTACTGCGTTCTGTTGTTGAATTCATAGAAATGTTCAAAAATAAATTCAAGAAGTAAAATACGATCCTACAAAAGACTGTTTACTTGCTCACTGGTTTTATTATTATGAACTGAAACTCAAGTGCGCAGTCATGTTGAATACTTCTGTCCCTTTCTACTTTACAGCTTGAGGTGGGATGAGGATCAGGATAGATCTAGTGATATACCGCTAAAGGAAGTGCTATGGAGTCGGAAGCGGTATGTATTGTTTATACTACTTACAACGTTACCCCCTACTTAAAATATAAATTCGCCCTTTCTCCCTTCCCTTTTTCGAATACAATGAACCGACTCTTGCTGAAGAAAGATGCTAAAAGAAAATTGAAACATCTGTATCTAAACTTTCTTTGAAGCGAAGTCCTTTATATTTGTAAGATTTTGCGACTGTTTTCGAGATAGCCAAATCTTTTACCATGGACTCCTGCTGCGAACTGACTGTGAGTAAACACCCGATCTCGCTGTTAGTGAGTCGTAATTTCTCTCGCACACGTGAAATGGGTTTGTTGTTTCCAAAACAAATAGGAAGTTACCTTGTGCTTTTGCATTTCTGCACGCACACAGATACCATTGTTGTTTTAATGATCAGAAGAAATATCAAAACCATCCAATATATATGATACGACACAGCTAACAGAGAGAGGCAAAGATAAAAGTAGGCTTATACCAAGTTTTCCGCGTGGTACCATTATGGAGAATAAATATTTGATAAAGTCACGTAGATGCGCTTAAACCTATTCCATCTGTCCTTATAATATTTCTGGTCTCATAAATTTCTCAGGAGAATACGTACAACATATGTCCAAATTCCATATATACTCTTTCTAAACTAATGAGTAAACTCATTAAGAACACCAACTGATATCAATAAACAGGATATTAAACAATACTTTATACTTCTATCATTTGCTACACATCTCTATGAAGCACAGCTTGTTTCTTTTCGAAATAGCTCCTTCGTGTCACAGCTGAGGTTAGTTTTGTTTTGTGTTAGGATGAGAGAGAGAAATGCAACATTTGCTTCGCGGTGAAATTATATATATTATTAAGATGAGCGGTGATAAGCGAGGCTTAACAAAGAGTGCCTTTCGTATGCATAATTTAACGGGTAGTTGCAGTCAGTGTTGAGAATCGAACCAAAGCTATGTACGACGTTAATATTGAGCTCTTTTGTGGTAAAAGTGAACTTCAGAAACACACAAAAGACTTGAAACATCAAGCTAATATAAGGCAATTGAAAAATAGCCTACGTATCTCTGCATCTTTTCTGTGGCTAGGAACATGCAGTGTGTAGCAACAAGAATCGTGTTAAGGACTTTTTTTTTCGAGTCAACATTGAAAGTTTGGCCTTGTTCCCACGGCTACACATACTGAAGATCACAGTGAAATTTGACTTATAAAAGCAGTGATGATTTTTTTAGAAAAATAGTAAAAATTAGCAATCTATCTCGTGCTAGTACTATAACGACTAGCCCAAAATCAGCTTAGGTTCTGTTGGTTGTATGTAGGATTGTCTAAATCTTTGTGATGTTTGTGAATTATATTGTTTTCATTCTTAGTGGGCGAAAGTGAAAATAAAAATATAACACTAAGGAAAGTGAAAGAAAAGAAGGTACTTAATTTTACAACCTGAAACTTTAGTGAACTAAAAAACTGATACCTTTTTCACATTCATACTAGGCCAAATGAGTTATCAAAATTATGTGACTTCCATATATAAAACGGGTATATTTTTTATATAAGGGGTTTCTCAGTCGCCATAAAGTTATACACACAGTCAACCAAGAATTGCTTCGTGAAAGTTTTCCGTATATATTCAGGAGAGATAAAAGGTTGTTGCAAAACGGACAAGAAAAGCATATCGATAAAGCTAAAGGGAAAAGAGTCACTGACCATCAGATCTCTTTCAATGCAATATATATTCTGGCTTACAATATGAAAAGACACACCAACGTCATAGAACAGATTGACGGAGGAAAGTTGTCTTTTGTTGTTATTTGACTGCTGCTTTGTGGTTCCGGAAGGAACGGAACAAGCCTCTCAAACTGTACATAAGGAAAACAAAGTAAAATGTTCATCTTACTAATGACCCTGAATTTGATCACTAAGCTGTGGGAAAGAATGTTTTTCTTTCCTTTCTTTCGGTTTTGATGATTTGATGCTTTTAATGTCGCTTTCAACACCGAAGCTTAACCCATATGTGATTCCATTGGAATCGAATCCGTATGCTATACATATGAGAAGCTCTATGTTGACATCGAGTATATATTTAACAATATACCGAATTGTGAAGTCATAAGAAGTATATTCGAGTCGATTTAACTTATTTGAACTCGCATAAAATAATCTAATATTACTATAATTGTAGCAATTTGTGAGATATTTATTCAACCTTTAGATGTTTGTCAGTCTTACCCCCATTTTTTCAATATAGTTTAGAAATTGTATTAGTGTGATACTCAGGGAACACAAAATACTACTTAGTAAATAACCAGTGGTTTTGAAATAGTCTTTGTTACTACTTAGTTTATCATCTAAACAAATTAGTTGGGGCACTATGGCTCAGTGGTAGAGCGCTTACCTCTGGTGCGTGGGGCTGTGGTTCGATTCCCGGCAAAATAGTTTTGTAGTGGACAACATCGTGCTCGTGGGTTTTCTCAGGGTACTCCATCTCCTCCCACAATTTCATTCCAACAATTCTTCCATCATCATTCACTTACTTTAATCATTATCTCCTTTAGCCTAACAGGTATAATCCTGGAAGATTAAACTCAAAGATTTCTTTTCATTTAAAAAAAAAAACAATTAAATCATAATTAAATTGAAGGTTTATTCTTTTAGGATGGGAAACATATTGACACCCATGGCCGTAATCAGGCTTGAAGATTTGGTCGGACAGACATAGTTTAGGGTCAGGCTCTTAAGTATTCTTTTAATAAACAATGCTGAACAAACTAGACAATCGTGTTTTAGGATTGTAGAAAATAACCGTGAATAATTTTCAAACACAATTATTATTATACTTATTTCTCTGACTATTGGGTCTTTATATTAAAGTGTTCATCAAAAGAGAATAATTGTTTATATAATAGTATTCAAGAGTTTTCTCGTCATAATTAGTTTTGTCAACAATTCAATTACACTTATTTGGTGTTTATTTCTAAATAATAAGTCCTAATACAATTTCATAAAGTTGTAATTCTTCTTTAGTTTGTATCACTTTACACAATGACAAATCCAAAAGGTGTGTTGTATCGGTGCAGTACCAGTTTTTCACGTTTTTCAAAATGTTCCAAAACCCAAAGAATAATCTTTAATTTCTGATATTTTAGTCATCACAAATTACAATTTTATAATGTAGTCAATGTTTATAATTACTGGGCAGTTGGGCGTTTAAACTGATAACATCATAATAAAGTCAAAACCATAATTTCAGGAATTGATTCTGAGTTTAACGTCCCGTTCAGCAGCGACGCTATGTGAGACGTGGACCTACTGATTAATGTGGAATCCGAACCACATGAACTCCCACCGGGAATCAAGCCCAGGTTTCCCACGCCAAAGGCAAGTATGCTAACCCTTAGCCTCGAAGGAGCTCCACCATAATTTTAGTGGGCGATAAGAAATATCTCGCCAGTGCTTTTACAATAAATAAAATTTTATAAGTATTAAAGAATAGTGGTAAGAGATTTTATAATAGCTCTTTTATTTATGAGATATGAGTATTTTGAAAAAAAAAACAACTAAAGAATAGGTTTGCGGAACCACAAAAGACTTGCAAAATAAACTTTCTTATAAATACATACCCACCTTACTCACCTTTTATAATTGCTATGCTTACGTTCTCCATAAAAACATAAATTCTCTTTTAGTGATATTTTACACATGATCATGAAGTGGGTTCAAATTTAATTAAAGGCAAAATACAATACAATAATCCACAAATATTGCCTCAAGTGAGTTTAAAGATTTCTAAACACTAGTGCGAAACGGGGCTCTGCCGTTGCGATCGATTTACAGGTCTTGAGACGAAAGTAAGAAGGAACTTACGCACACAGTAAGCAAAAACAATTAATATGCCTGTAACTTTCCCCCAAATGGGTGTATCTTAAAACTAACCTCACCATTATTTTTCTAATTAAATTCTAGCCCGAAATTATGTATCATATTACCCTATTCCCATTTTGAAAACTTGACCTTAATTCAAAATGGCGGATTTCAAGATGGCTGCCATCAAGGTCATATCTACCATACGACTTCCCCCCAGGACTTATATGTATCCACATGGTTTTTCTTCACTTTTCTTCATTAACGCTCCGTTTACAAAGGGTAGTAAGGGACTTCTGTAGTAATCTCTAATAACCACATCACAACTCTTAAAAGTTATTTTTTTTTTTAAAAAAATAGAAAACATGCACCATGGCAAAAATATTGTCATCACAAGTAATGATTCATACATGCCTTCTATCAGCAAAAAAAGTTTCATTGAAATTGGAGCAGGACATTTGAGTGACGTCCCTTGTGGGATGTGATTGAACGTGACGTTAGAACACATCCCCCCTTCCCGGAATTTACGGGAATTAGGTGATCTGAGTGAGCACATGTGGTGCCAGCTCTCTCCAGCGACCTATCAAGGATCATTGCGTGTATGCCAAGACGTGTCGCCGTTTTTATCCATGCCAAAAGTAGACATACTGACAATTAGGTAGGTAGTCATGATGGTCTGGCTGATGTGTGCGTATATTTTAACTCGTATATTTTGTCTCGACTCAAATTTCGAGACGTCTCGACTCGAATTCGAGTCGAGTCGAGAGAGAGACTGTCGAGTCGAGACAGAAACATATTTTCGAGTAGAGACACGAGTCGAGACAAAATTCTCTCGAAACGAGTCGAGACAGGCTTAAATGCATCCCCAAATGGGGCTCGAATGCATCCCCAAAAGTGGGAAGTATGAAATAGAGTAAATAGACAGGCAAATTTTGTTATAAAATTACATAGCGAACCCATTTCACCTTATCCCAAAATAGTTATCGTCGAATATACACTGTTAAAGGAGCACTCTCATTGGTGAAATTAAACCGATACCAACGATTCATCCCTTCACAAGCGACGTTTTCTTCGTCGCTTCCGTGGCGGAGTCGGAAGAATACCGGTAATCATAAGGTTGGTGGTTCGGCCCCTCCGGGGTGCGTTTTGGGTACTTTTTCTAGTGTTTTTAGACTCACGTTAGTGAAAATAAATCACATATAGACGATTTAACATATATTGCCTTTGCTGCTCAATGAACTCTTGTCGCGTTTCTGCCGCTGGTGGTGTAATTTCCAAAGTGAAAGAGGAGAAACCGCGGATCATCTCAGGGGAGCAGCAATTTTTTTGCTATATGTCACTAGCAGCACATCGGTGGTCCACCGACGGCTGCGGTAAGCTGTACTTGTATTTGAAACTATTCTATGTTAACATACACTATTAAAACTGTCGTCCTTAATATGACAGACATATTGAAGACACAGTTTTAACATTGCTTAGTAGGGTGGAGCTTTTGTTAGAAATTCGATGACGGCTAGTGCGGAAAAGATGGTATTAGTGGCACAGAATTTACTGATTGTTTTAGCTTCTTGAAGTACCCCTTACCCTGCCCCTTTGGACTTAAAGTTTTTAGGTGTTTGGTTAAGCAACACGCACAACACCAAAGCTACTTGTGGTCGTTTTCATATCTACCTGATGGCTATAATACTATGTTATTAAAAGAAATTTGTAGCAATGTCAGTAAATAATTTTAAAATCTTTATGAGTCAAAGTACATCCATATTAGGCCAGTTGTTGGAATTAATGTCCAGATTTTGTTTGGAATGCCATGTTAATGATTATTATAGGCATAACTCATGATATAACACGATATGTTTTTGGCAACTCTTTGCTTGTTATGTGCACCGACAGCAAATGCCATCTAGAGATAGGCTGCACAACTTCGCCTTTGCTTACTTTGGCCACGCTCTTCGAGCGTCCTCGCTAAGTCCGGCTCCGTCCAGAAGATTCGCACACATCCTGCTGGCCTCGTTGGCTCCAGAACCTACGCCTACGTTTCTAGAATGTTCTCGCTAGAAGTTCGGCGGTGGTATAAATATTGCGTACTTCGGTTAACCAATCCAAAAGGTCAGTTTATTGTAGCTTAAGCTTTAACGGTTTTAGTTCGCTACTGTTTCTGTTAAGACACAGATTTTGTGCATTGTACCTAAAGTTACAGTCTTCATAGTGCGATACGATTCAGAGAAATTTCGTATACTTTGGTCTCCAAGTTCGGAAGCAATGGAAAGCAAGATGAATAAAAAGCCTCATAGCAGACCAACGCGGGAAAGTGTGAAACGAGGTTTATTTGGTACTCCAAGTGAAATGAGTGAAGTGCAGTTACCCACGTACGCTGATATTATGCGACATTATCATTGGATTCGAATGGTTCAAGTGTAACTAAATTACCAGTGACTGACGTTTGTAAACTAGTTACACAAATAGATGTACTTACTTCGCGTAAAGCAGGTATTCCTGTGGTTTCAGAAAGAGAGTTTTTTACACGCTAAAAACATTTTATAGTACGTGTTGTAGCAAGGAAAAAACATTTCAGTCGATAAGGACAGGAAGCAACACTTCGTGCCGGTTTTGTTCCACATGCGGGTAAGGCTCTTTTTGATAGTGCGTTTTGCAAATGTAAAACCGCCGAAGATTGCAACTGTGAGTGGACACGCATGATTCCAAAACGAGAATTCAAGTTTCTTTTAGACCAGAGAACATCACGGAAAATGAGGATTGGTAACATTGACGTCCGAACAAGCAAATCTCTGTCAAAGATGTTTTTCCGTAAATTGAGCAGATTTAAGGGGCAGTCAACCAAAAAAGACGCTGGAAGTATTGAAGCAAGTCCATTAACTAGTGGGATTAGGCATAGGCTCAGGTTAGATAAACTGGCGTCGTCAGGAGAATGCTGCGAAGCTGTTGAATCGGGAGGCAGGTCGGAATCTGACTTCGAAGCGCGATCAAGAAGGAAACATGTCTAAAGCGCACCTGTCTTTGAAATACAGCGGAGGCAGTGTTTAGAACTGGAGTTTCAGACAGACAGGTTGCTTTCATCGCTTCTGCCGTACTTCAGGACGCGAGGCTCATAACGCCAGAGGACAATAGTCTTGTTGTTGACAGATCTAAGATACGAAGAGGAAAAGATAAACTGGGTGTGGAAATCGAGAAAGAAAAAGCTCATCTAGGCCGGCTGAATACAAGTATCTACTTAGACGGAAAAAATGATGCAACTCTTGTGCAATAAAAAAATAAGGGCTAATTACGAAAACGAAAGGTTACAGAAAAGTATATCACAATTCTATCGGAGCCCAGTCCAGAATACTTGGGTCATGCTACACCTATGTCAGGCAATGGCAAGGATATTGCCGAATCTATATTGAAGCTTTTAGAGAAGAACCAGTACGATTTTGTCAAGTCTTGAGGCAGTCGCCAGCGATGGCGAAGCCACAAACACAGAATGGGATAACTGGTGATAGGTCCAATACAAAGATAACTAGGAAAGGAACTGGAGCATCACATTTGCCTTCTACGTACCAACGAGTCATTTCGACACCTGGTTACCGTGGATGGCGGGACAACCAGAAACAATGCATTTTCGAGCCCCATCGGAAAGAAATTAAAGGATTGTGAACACTCACCGATACTTACCTTTAAACCCATTCCCGTTGAAGGGGTGTCTGAAATAGAAAAAACAGATGGTTTAAGAAGCGACCGGAATTATCTCTTTGAAATTTGTAAGGCAGTTGCTACAAGAATGTGTACCCTATGCCTAATCCCACTAGTTCATGGACTTGCTTCAATACTTCCAGCGTCCTTCTTGGTTGACTGCCCCTTAAATCTGCTCACTTTACAGGAAAACATCTTTGACAGAGATTTGCTTGTTCGGACGTCAATGTTAACAACGTTCATTCTCCGTGATGTTCTCTGGTCCAAAAGAAACTTGAATTTTCGTTTTGGAATCATGCGTGTCCTCTCACAATTGCAATCTTCGGCAATTGTTCATTTGCAAGGCTCGCTATAAAAAAGAGTCTTTCCCGGATGTGGAACAAAACCGGCACGAAGTGTTGCTTCCTGTCCTTATCGACTGAAATGTTTTTTCCTTGCTACGACACGTACTATAAAATGTTTTCAGGGTGTAAAAACTCTCTTTCTGAAACCACAGGAATACCTGCTTTACGCGAAGTAAGTACAACTATTTGTGTAACTAGTTTACAAACGTCAGTCACTGGTAATTTAGTTACACTTGAACGATTCGAATCCAATGATAATGTCGCATAATATCAGCGTACGTGGGTAACTGCACTTCACTCATTTCACTTGGAGTACCAAATAAACCTCGTTTCACACTCTTCCGCGTTCGTCTGCTATGAAGCTTTTTATTCATCTTGCTTCCCATTGTTTCCGAACATGGAGACCAAAGTATACAAAATGTCTCTGAATCATATCGCACTATGAAGACTGTAATTTAAGGTACAATGCACAAAATCTCTGTCTTAACAGAAACAGTAGCGAACTAAAACCGTTAAAGCTTAAGTTGTAATAAACTGACCTTTTGGATTGGTTAACCGAAGTACGCAATATTTATACCACCGCCGAACTTCGAGCGAGAATATTCTAGAAACGTAGGCGTAGGTTCTGGAGTCAATTAGGCGAGCAGGATGTGTGCGAATCTTCTGGACGGAGCCGGACATTGCGAGGACCCTCGAAGAGCGTGGCCAAAGTAAGCAAAGACGAAGTTGTGCAGCCTATCGCTAGATGACATTTGCTGTCGGTGCACATAACAACCAACGAGTTGCCAAAAACAAATCGTGTTTGTGGCATTCCAAACAAAATCTGGATATGAATTCCAATAACTGACCGAATATGGCTGTACCTTGACTCATAAAGATTTTAAAATTACTTACTGACATTGCTACAAATTTCTTTTAATAACATAGTAGTATTATAGCCATCAGGTAATACTGAAAACGACCACAAGTAGTTTTGGTGTTGTGCGTGTTGCTTAACCAAACACTTAAAAACTTTAAGTCCGAAGGGGAAGGATAAGGGGTTCTTCAAGAAAATAAAAACAATCAGTGAGTTCGGTGCCACTAATATCACCTTTTCCGCACTAACCGTCATAGATTTTCCAACAAAAGTGCAAAACGCGTCATCCTACTAAGCAATGTCATCAATATGTCTGTCATAATAAGGACGTCAAATTCAACAGCGTATGTCAACATAGAGCAGTTTCAAACACACGTACAGCTTGCCGTAACCGTCGGTGGACCACCGATTGGCTGCGAGTGACATATCGCAAAAAAATTGGCTGCTCCCCTGCGATGAACCGCGGTTTCTTTTCTTCCATTTCGGAAATTATACCACCGCGGCAGAAACGAGTCAAGACTTCATTGAGCAACAAAGGCACACCCGCAATATATGTTATATCGCATATATGTGATTTTTTGCACTAAGGTGAGTATAAAAACACTAGAAAAGACTACCAAAAACACACCCCGGTGGGGTCAAACCACCTACCTTATGATTACTAGGCGGGTATTCCGACTTTCCCACGGAAGTGATGAAGGAAACGTCGCCTGTAAAGGGATGAATCGTTGAGATCTGTTTAATTTCACCAATGAGAGTGCTCCTTTAACAGTGTATATTCGACGATAACTATTTTGGGATAAGGTGAAATGCGTTCGCTATGTAATTTTATAACAAAATTTGTGTGTCTGTTTACTCTATTTTATAATTCTCACTTTCACTTTCTAATGATCGAAGACAGTTGCCATTTAAATTCATACAATTATCACATTTATATCAAGATTTTCCACTTCATGATGTTAAGGCAGAGGTTATTCTTGACCCCCGGAGCTCATTTTGGGAACACTCAGTCAGGTAAAAATAATATATAATAATAGATGCATACACATAACTGGCAACAGGTCGTGTTGGTCCCTTTGCGATTCTCCGCAACGATTCGCAGGAGCGTTAACCAAAACGATGTCCTCGCTGGTATGTGATGGTAACTTCAACACCGACGCCAAGACTTTTTCCAGATAAGGAGAATGAGTTTGTGTATCTTGTTCCACAATTTTTCTTCTTCTACTAAAATTAACTTAGCTGGAATAAACCCACTCTAAGATTATATTTTTTAAAATTATGAATCACTTAGGTAAATCGAAAGAAAACGTACAAGCATACCGAATTTCATTTTTTTTCCAATTCTAAGTACCTAAAACATGAGATTATCTGTTCAGAAAAGTCCCATTTAAATAACATGGGGAAATTCTTCATCCTCTCTTAAGATTCCCCCAAAATTAAAAATATTCACTTTTGGCAATTTTCCTGTTGGTTTGTTCCGAAAAACTACAATCAGGTCAAATTTAATCATTGTAGCCCTACACGACGTGCTCAATAATTTGGGGGTAAAAGGTCTGTATATAAATAACATGGGAAAGATTTATTTCCCTATAAAACAACTCTAAATTTGTATTTTTTAACTTATTTGCTTAAGTATAAATATTACTAACAAACAGGTGCAATCATACCGAATTTCAAGTTTTTATTCCAATTCTACGTACATAAAACATGAATTTATAAATTTAAAAAAAGTATCTTTTAAATAGATTTGGGAAATTCTTCATTTCCTCTTTAGACTCCCAAAAAATACAAAATATTCACTTTTGGCAATATCTCTGTGGGTAAGTTCCACAACGCTACAATCATGCTAAATTTATTCATTTTAGCTCTACAGGAAGTGCTCAGTAATTTATGTCAACTAATGTAGCTTTGTATATAGTTAGGATGTGGTTGGTTTACCACACGCTTCCTGACACATAATATATACTACGGCAAATTGTCCTTTGGACGTCTTTCCAACTTCTGTATCCCAGTCTTGGCGGCTCTTTTGCACCCATTATTTTCTCCCAGCAAGGAGGCAAAATATGAAAGAGGCGAGGCATATAGACCAACTTGGTTACAATTTATATATGAGAACAAGGAAGATATGTAAGGGTATTTTAAAATTACATCAACAGTTATGTTTCTGTAGTAGTATAGAGCCCAATAATAACGAAAATAACAACACTATCACTTTTGGACAACACTCATTGAAAGAAAGTGTGATTTGATATTATTTGGAAAATTAGAACGAAAAAAAAAAGAAACACACAACGAAGGATACAATGCACGATTCTCTTTCGTGTCGTTCGTATCTGCTCTCTCCCACAGTCTCGTGATTGCTACGCTACTGCGTGGCAATTGAAGTCCCATGTTTACATTTCATTGCTCCTCCTTTTAATTCTTCTCGCTGTAGCGAATTTCAAGCCACACATTCTTCTATTCATGTTCTCCAATATGACGCATGGTAACGTATTGCCTTTATTGGGCGATACACTAGTACAGAAACAAAACTGTAGCCAAAATTGAAAAAAAGTCCTTATCTATCTTACTCTGTTTTCATATCTGCAATAGCAACCAAGTTGGACTATGGGTTCCAGACTTTTGCTTTGTTCTGTATATATACCAACTCTTTGCTATGAAAAATACCGGATAGAGTGAGTAAGGCTGCAACATATCAGTTGAAAAGATGGCGAAATCATATTTTTTTCTATAGAGTGTTACCGGCTTAATGACATTTATCTTACTCACTTTTCATCACGAAAAATTATTGCGGCGTTTCTGAATAAATCGGTGAACATTATTGATGGCAATCGCGCTACTGTGTTTGTTACGCACGCAAATCTGCATATAAGAGTCCAGTGAGATAATGTGGCGTTTTTTAGGTATATTGTTATCTGGTAACTTGCTGGAGGATGTTTATTTTACAACTGTTTATGCACGGTTGATTCTTCAGCAGTCTCGTATTGTTATTCGTGATGGAGATGTGTAACTTGGACGAAAGCTAAACAACCCTCACAGACAGGGACTCTTTATAGAAGACTTGAGTTTTGTGTGATGATGTCATATTAGTTATATATAATATTTCACTTTTAGGAAATATAAATATAGTAGCAAAGTGTAAGAACAAGTTGATTTTCCAATATGTAAATATATCTACTTCTTGTTCTATGCATTTCAATTAAAACTAGAGAGTTAACCAATCATGACAGTATGTTTTCTGCCCAAAAGCAGGTCTTTGAGCAGAAGGTCCCTGGGAAAAGGAACACATGGTGGTTTGCCATTCCCTTCCATGGAATGATGATGACGTCCGTAGGACGGAATCTACATTTTAACGTGGGATCCGTACCGAGAATCGTTCCTGGGATTCCTTAACATTACAAGACGACAATACAGGGACATTGGACAGTATACGTGGAGAAAAATAAATTATTATTATCACGGACACACCACATTTTATATTTATTCAATGAAGTGTGAGTGGCCGTTGTGGCTCAGTGGTAGAGCGTTCACTTCTGATTGCATGGGGTCCCGGGTTCAATCCCTGCTCCCGTCAAGTGAACTTTGTTATGGACAAACACAGTGAGATTGGGTTTTCTCGGGTTTGTTCAATTTCATCCCACTTTCTTCATTCCACCATTTCATACATTTCTCATCATCACTGTCTCCTTTAGCCTAACCGGCATTGCGTGGGACGTAAAATTCAAAAATTTCATTTAATTGTTAATAAAAAATGGTATGGAAGAACAATAAAAATCGAAACAAATTGAATAAAACACATGCATTTCGAGAAAAGTATCAGTAGCCATACTCTTAGAAAATACATAAGTACAATTTCTTACGAAAGTATTTAAATTATACGTAAGTTACAAACACGTACATACAATGAATTTTTCTTATAAATAATGACTAAATAAAGTGATCATACCAGCATGAAACCATTTCATTGCACCATGACTCCCACTATAAGGATGACGTGGTCCACTAAGATGTTCACAGACGGGGTATTTTCATTGCTCTCTTTGTTGTATATCTTACAGAATGCAAAAATGGCTACTGCAGTGCTTAAAATAAATGACGAAGAGCGAAAGGAAAACAACGAAAAGAAGAATGAACTTGCCAACATGTGAGTGGTCCATGTCATCCTTGTGGTCAGGTTTCATGGCGCAGTGAGGAGTCAAAGGACGTCTGCGTTCCAAGTCTGAAACCGTTTCATAATGATTCGTTTCAGAGAAGTACCGGCAGGTAGCTTACACTTGTATCAATAGATTGTAGACTTCACTCTTACATTTATTTAATTTTCTCAACCCGTTATTCTTACTTATCATCCCAGCCCGAAAATGGTTTGCTGGCACCCTGGCATAGAGCTACCCAACCTTACAAAAATAAGCTGGCTATTACAGGAAAAAGATGTGAAAGATTATATTCGCTGTCGCATGTAAAAGGAAATGAAAGTCGTCCCAAAACGGATGACGGCTAGGAGTCACTTCACAGTGAACCTATATAGAGTTATCATAGTAAAACTTATGCAGCACCGCAATTTAGTTGAATAGCCTGCATCTTACATGGAGCGCAAGTAATATCTTTCATCTCATTAAGTAAGCAAGATTAAATAAACATGCTGTGAAAACTCGGGTAGTGATACAAGCAGGTGAAAAAAAACAAACCGTAAAAACGATTTGGATATTATATGATCCCTGCCTCCTGCTTGATCTTCCTAGAGAGAGAGAGAGAAGGTGGAAAATAAAATGAAATATTTAAATTTACGTAATAACATTATGCCGGCTAGGCTAAAGGAGACGATGATGATGAGAAATGAATGAAATGGTGGAATGAAGAAAGTGGGACGGAACTGTTGAATCCCGAGAAAATCCACTCACACGGTGTTAGTCAGACGAAAAGTTCACTTAGCACGAGCTGGCACCCAAGGACCCCATTAACCAGATGTGAACGCATCACCACTGAGCCACCGCGGCCCACGAGAGAGAATGGAATCAAGTTGCCTACCTATAAGGAGGACTGTGAGAAGATAGAAAGGACTATGCCGAAGATATTTGGAGTAGGCAAGACTACAAATTCAGTGAGTTTATAGGTTGGCAAGAGAGGGCAAGTGGGACTCGATACCTGTATAGGACCACAAAGGACACGTATATACATACAATCGTCTTCAAGAGTGTGCACCAACAGCCATACATAATATTGCCAAGTAAAGTACTGCAGAAGTGATATACAGAAAAAAGGAGAAAATGTTGCTACGATCAGCATGTGTGTGTATCAGAGATTGATTCTTTTACAAGTTTGAACACGACTGTATACACAAATTAACACGCACAACAATGGAAACTCCTTACTCACAAATACCCATTATTTATGCCCTTATACATTATTATTGAGAATGTCAAGAATTTCTTCATCAATACCTCAAAGTTCTTCCATATTAGCATGAGGAATGTTAAATCCAATTCTTGCTGTCGACTTTTTACCATATATAAATCAACTCTAGTAAGTCGCTTTAAATAAAAAGACTAAGAAAATTCAAGAATAGACTAAGGTTTGAACTTGTATATCGAACTTACCGTATGGTTGCATTAACCACTCTTCCCTAACTGTTATATTCTACCACTCTTGAAGTCGGTGCTGAATCAACTAGATCGCATTGAGTATACCGAAACTTGTGTAGGACCTGGGCATACAGTGTCTACACTGCAGAAAACCACTGGTATTTAGATTTATATATGATAAATTGGGGAAATAAATGACCATGTGAGTATTCAATGTTATATACAATCAATTATTCCCTTCAGTTATCATACATAATACTGACATTTAACCGTTTATCATTAAAATAATATAATTTCCATCATCCTACATCACTTACGATTGCAAAACTAATTGAGAGACGAATGAAGCACAACACATATGTTGAAACACAATACATAAAATAAAACTCTGTACATTTATTGAGAATGATTACAGTAAAAATTACTTAGTCTTGCATTAAGTAATCATTTGCAGTACATAATATATTTAATACAAATACATAAACAAAGAAGTCTATTATAATTAAACTTTATCGTATTTGGAAATGATGTTAGACCTACTGAATCAATCTGAAATGTGAATAGCATTTTTTTCACCCTTTAACAAATTTTTGTTTATAGATCACAATGCTAGTAATTACACAACGTACATTAAAATACTTTGAAATGTGTATACATCTCATCAGTGTATCAATTTTAACCAGTTTTATATAACCTTTTTAAAAAAACCACTAACATTGTAAGAAGAGTTCAAATGTAGGAACAGTTACACATCAATTTCTAGTCAAAATATTGCATTACCAATGACCGAAAACCAAGCAGCAGAATCATACGCTTACTTAATCCACCCGTCAACACACACACATAAACACAAGAAGATATACTATTTCTTGAAAACTTCTCTGCCACCTTCTTCTAAGAATATACTTAACGTCACGAAATAGGTATATTGTACATTACTTTAGCATTTGAAATGTAATTAAACAATCATAAAATAAAACTGAGCGCAATGTACATGCATAATACGTTAAATGAATACTATACCCATCACTAGAAATTAACCACGACAATAAAAGAAATGACTATCAATAAGAATTAATTAGATCTTCAGTCTAGATTTTTAATTGGCGCTCTGTTAGGCTATGAATATTGGAATTCTGAATATATAGCGAAACAACTATAGGCCAATAATCAAATCATCTGGTCCTGAATCAAATCAATGGCCCTGAAAACTAAAAATGCTATCTAACTGAGTCAGGGTAAGGCGAATTTGGTGCGTCCAAATGGGAGGAGGCGCGTCAGCAATGTTTGTTATACGTATAAGTGAGGATAGCATAAAATATGTTTTTTTTCGAAATGATACAAAATGAAATTAAATCTGTTTTACGCCCCTCGCTTATGTCGGCTAGGTTAAAAGAGACGATGATCCTGAGGAATGAGAAAATAATGAAATGAAGGAAGTGGGAGGATATGGGAGAACTCCGAGGAAACCCACGTGGTTTGTACCCCACAAATTTCATTTGGCGTGAGTTGGGATCGAAACAGGGACCCCAGACATCCCTGCTGGCGCTACCTCAATTTTGTGGTGAACAGACAGCACGTGGGTGGGTTTTCTAGGGGTTTTTCTGTTTCTTCCCCCTTTCTTCATTCCACCTTTTCATTCATTTCTCATTATCACAGTCAACTTTACCCTAGTCAGCATATTTAATTTCATTATATTTTCATTTATTACAACTACTACTTTTGGTATTTAATTTTATAGCTATTAGAGATAAATGGTCTATAGTGGAAAGCTAGTGTAACTTACTATTGTCTAAGGTAAATTCTTGCTTTGAATCTTACCTGTTAATTTTTCAAACTCTGGTGGCTTATACTTGAACAGCACATACAGTATTAATATACTTTCTCATTTTAACCTTACTATACGCTTTGTAATAGTTGTTTCTAGATTGTTCACAAATCACCAACAACGGAAATGAACATCCTAGACAATTTGTTTCATATCTATTATCTCAAATGCAAGAGCAGGATTTAAGTTTGATGATGCTCTAAGCTATTGAAGGTAATGGGGCCCTTTTTATGTCCAGCTGTGCAACTTGTGCACTGAGAATGTAGGCACCATCTATACAGAAATGAACTAATTGTTTATATTTTAAGGAGCAGCCTAGTCCCATTATTTACATCTATGACAGAAGGTGCATTATTTACATCATAGAAGCATACACAAACCAAATTACTATTGTAACATATAAATGTTATTTTGTTTTCTATTATGTAGTATTGTTTATTGCGTAATGTACTGTATATATGGAACTGCATATGAAGTTCTCTTTTTCTTTAATTATCTTGGGTCTTCCAAGACAAGGAGACATAACCTATAGCTTGTTTAGATCATACGTAAATACACCAGTGCTGATATGTTATAAAATTAACAATTTGTGACGGAATTTTCTATGTCACAGTCGATTCTTAAACAATCCACAAATAACCTAACTTTGGTCTCTAAATTAAGAAGCTGTACCAGTAATTTAATTCCGAATATAGAATCTAGAATTGAAAACTACTTACCTTTCAATCTCTGTATACTGACTCATGATATATTTCTATCCGTTTGTTATCTCTCTTAACAATACGTTTCAAACGAAATGCCACAAACTATATATATATATATATATATATATATATATATATATATATATATATATATATATATATATATATATATATATAAACAATTAACAGAGCAGCATATTATGCATTTTCAAATCCACACACTCTCAAAGATCTAGACTAAACGCATCGTTTTTGTCTTCAGTAGATCATATTACCCTAATTGGTGTCAATGTCGCCACAGTCTCCAGTAGTTCATTTAGTTAAATCAACTGCGGCAAAAGGGGTAAAGTCGCAGTAAGTTTGTTCCCGGTAAATAGTAATGAATATAATACTAATTCTGACTTTCCCACTATTTTTCACACTGGGGAACATTATGAAATTCCTTTGCAATATGTGCGGTTAGTGCTTATGTTATTCTTCCCCGATTTTAATATAGTTATGGGTGTGGTTGTTTTTCTAAATAAATAATCTGAATAAGAACCCTTCTCGCACTTGTAACGACAATAGCTATGGGAAGGGTGCAAGGGGAAGCTGGAAGAATGTATATGATGCCTAAGAAAATAGCTTAGTCAACGGTTTTCGACAAATAAAGAACTTATCAATCTTCTTTCCTTTTATACTTACCTAAAGGCACGAGCGCATAAAGATTTGTTTCAACTTGCTTCTTCTCTCGCTTAACACCGAGAAGCTTAATACCCCGCATTTCGGATGCTATTCATTGTTTCATGTGTCGCGAGTGGCTCTTTCTCTTGTTGAAGTCTGCTAAACTCTGGTACTGCGACAACGTGTCCATGGTTAATTGTCTTTTACATTCTTATACCAAAGACGCTGCACATACTCTCTTACTACTGTCGTTTGAAGACATATCCATTATCGTATGTCAGTATTCCACGCGGACTGTCCATGCTGCCATTTTCCCGACTCGCGATAGATAAGAAGTTCAACTACTTTCACCACTCCGACCAACTGATACAGCCTTTCAATACGGATATTTCAATGGTAAGTCTGCTTTATATAGGAAATAAATATTACTCATTTTTCGGATGTCATAAAAGTGCCAACCTCTTTTGGACTCTCTAGCCCTTCCATTTTCCTGTCTCCCTCATTCTAGTCGACTAGCTGCTAGTTGCTAGTCGATTATATTTTCAGCACATTGTATTCAACACACTCAACTTTACAATGCTATTATTTCAATAGAGATTCAATTTTAAACAGTGAAGCATTTCAATAATCTTAGCGCCTGCCGAAAACTGGCCAACTTCTTTACTATCAATCCTTCCGCCATTGTAACGAGTCGGAAAATTCTCTTATATCGACCATTTCCCGCATGTTCACTCACTTTTTCTTTCATACAAATTCCATTCGACTGATTATACATCACAATACAGTTGTTTCAATAGAGGTCCGTTTGTTGGGGGAGATATTGTAAATCATATTATGTAGTGATTCCTAGCAGTTTACAGTAAGGCCGCCTCTGGGTCCAATCCCTTCTCTCCGCCATCGGTCCACTTCCGACACAATATATTTCTCCGACCGTAAATATCATATGCTATTAATAAAAATGCCCCTATACAGCAGGTGATTTTTCCTAATAGTTTCAAAGTTTACATAATTTTCAGAGATTATACAGTCTTTTCTATTTTTTGGTTGTAGGGAATGACCCGCTTCAAACCCCCGAAGTTTTACCGTTGAGAGCAGCATTTGGTCATGCATTGCGCCTTTGCAGCATCTACTTGAGAAAACCTACATGACCATTGGACAGCCTACATTCATATGTTAAAGCACAAATAAAGATTAAAATTAAGTTCTAGTCAACAAATTTTCATTCTTGCGCCTAGCTTTTGCCGGTGTGCGGCACGGCTACTTCCGTATCATATTTTCGACTCGGACAGTTTCGAGGGTCCCTTTCGCTGCTTAGGCAGACATCGGCAGCAATTCCCCATGGGGTTCATAGATATCTAGTGTATCCAAGACGGAGAAGATAAGACGATCAATGTTACAACTCAGACTGAAATTACTCAGAAGCGTCATTTCAGATTTTGCTTGGGGAGGTAAGACCCCTTGATATAAGTAAAATATCGCGTTTTTCACTGATTTACTACTATTATATTGATAAAATCTATATACATCTCAAATTCAGGGAGGTAAATGCCCCTCCCTGCCCGCCCCTAAATGACGCCCCTGAAATTACTCCGTGAAGGGCAGCAGGACAGGAACGCAGAAAGGAACGCAAAAAATATTAGATGAAAAAGACCTTACATTTTTCACAGATCATTTAGATAGTTGCTCCCACAAGTGTTTTCAAGTGAATACAAATGCCTTCCTTGTGTACTGCTGTATGTTCATTGTTGAATGTTCCTTCGTAACTAAGTGAAAGGAGGACCAAAAGTAGGAACGTGATATTTTGATATTAATTTTAAGGAAGTGCACTTGGTCGAGAAAACAAAGGGCATGTGCAAAAAGAGGAAACTTATTACACAGAGAAGAGGTGCCAATTCTTTTGCTACACAAACATGGCCTGCTACCAAATCCTAATTTGTCTTTACTAATCACTTTCATATAATTTTCTCCGCTGTTTTTTCCTCCTCCGCCAAATTCTCCTTTTCTAAGTGTCAGTTACGAACAATGTTTCTTCCTTAGTCAGAGTGTAGGACACGTAAAAGCAAGTGAAAATTTCAGTTGAATGCAAGAAGCGTATTCCCAGAAATGTTCTCGTCCTTACATGGACATCTACGCCTGTTGTGTACGGCAACAGAACGCACTTCTGTGCATCTGGAATTGGAAAAAGTTTTTAGAGCAGGTAAGCCACTCACTTTAAAAATACGAAAATTTTTAGAATGACTCGGGTACTTGAAGAAATGTGCGTAGGTCACAAAAGCATGGGCAGCGGCAAAAATTCCGCTTTCAACAACAAATTTCTTTATCAATACAACCTCATCGCTACTTGTCAACAATACACTATCTTGAATTTCACGAGAGGAAATTGTGACCTCTTTAAAATATAAACTTAATATATTGTATACCAGAAAGAACATGTTATCACCTGGCACCATGAATAAATTCCAGGTCTCAATTGCGAGAGACTTCCATGAAACCCTTTCTTCAAAAAGATCTAGTTCAACTATTCTCCTCATTACCTGCTCCAGGGGATGAGGAGCCAAAGTAGGTATTTAAGTCTGTATAGATACGTCTCGAATAGAAAGCAGCTGAAGTATTTACAATGCCGTGACTTAGACATTCTTCAGAAATGTGGATCAAGTTGTGGACGTTACATACCAAAATTTTCCTTCTACATAACTCTCTGCAGTCATTTACAAACCTTTGCAATATACAGTAAGTATAGACGCGCCATATTTACCCGTTTCTAGTAACACGTGAACTACATAAAATGTACACTGCCGTGGAAAGAAGGCAATGCTCATAGGTATATTGTGGCAGGATCCCACGTAATGATATTGGTCTTAGATGCATTAAGAAAAGACGAAACTCGATAGCCTTCCAACGATCGAACATCTGTGAATCACGAGGAAGATGTTCAAATTGAACAGTAATACAAGGTACCAGTTCTCTTAGTTTATCAGTAAGGTCACTCCTGTCATTAAAAGGTACTTTATTTTTAAAGAAAGTTTCGCCATTCACCCAAGCCTCCAGTAACTTGAGCACTACGCCTAGGAGAAACAAATGCATGCAGTCTAATGGTACCTGAGAAACCAATCCAACACATACATCAATCAGGGGTGAAGTTCCATTATGGTGACCTGAATCCTACTGATCCGAGAAGATTTGTCTTTCCTCAAGGGGCATCATTCCGAAGGAAAACCATGCGACCATTGACATGTTTGTCTTTCGAACATTTTTTTCACGTGTACGTATGCTCTTATGACATTTTATGGCCTTGAGGAAACAGCCGGCAGGTGTGTCACAAACAAAAGTACCCTTGGAAATTTTGCATGCGAATTAGCTTTCCATGCACTTCCATACCTGCTGTGGACAACTGTTGAAATTCCAGATTTTATTTTGAAAGTCACTTGAAGATTGAATGTGGCTTCGACTCACCATGATAGATTTCCGCTAAGAATATTGTGTAGCCTTGAATTTCTCGGACAATGTACAGAATAGCCCACAACTTTCTGTTTGAGTTTCTGGAAATGGGGAGGCCGTCAATTTTTACAACAGACAAGGAAGTTTGTGTCTCAACATTAATGGCTATACACAATTATCGTTTCACCCCAACCCGATCCCGTGACAAACAATTTTCCCAGGAGGCACGTCCTGGGCATTGAATTTTTAATCCACAATAACATGGTTCTGTAGGTCTAAGGAACGTCAAGCACCTTTCTCGTCAGTATTGACAATAACTTATCTATAGCACAACAAGATAGGTTATATTTAGCGGCTGAAAGGGTAAGTTTTTCACGCAGTGCTAACTGACGGTTACAAGTGACTAAGGGTGGGACGTTTACCTCGCATTGCAAACTATCATCTGACTCTGAAATATAACAATCTGACATACTTCTTCCCCATCACTCAAATGATCTGAAGTGTAACTTTCTTCGCATATTACCTGTGTGCTGCTAATGTGAAGTTCTTGTCTAATTCGTCTGTGTTCATATGACAAAAGAGGGAAATTCCGCTTAATATTTTGCATTTTACGTCGCAATGAAAGGATTCAAACAAACGCTGAACAATTGAACTGGAGTCTATATTGTGCCTTTATAGGGTGCTATGAACCATCTGAGGGAAGAAAATGCTTCAGCAAAAATTACTTTTTCCATGCAGGGAATGGTGTAAAATTGCATCAAGGAATTACGGTACTTAATTACTACCTTGGTTGTAGGACAAGCCCTCCAACAGAGTAAAAGAAGAAATCCGATAAAGCATAAAAACGAAGTAATTTGTCATTTTGCACCAATAAGAGACTAGAAAAATACATGAAAGGAAGTGCACGCTAAGGTTGAAATTTTTAGCATACTTAACGGTTTATTTTGGCACTTGTTGGCAATTACTTTTCACATACAGCACTAGAACGAAAGCAAATATATATCATTAAAAGTGAACGTTATATGTGCACATTCTGTATATATCTACTTCACCATCTATGTAAGAAATTTATAAAAAAAAACTCTTCTCCGACTATACACGTTAACAAACATAAAAAACATAAAGTTAATATCACCAAGTTTTACTCGTCTAGGAAAAGAAACAATATAAGAACGATTACATGTACCCAAATAGATAAAATAAAACTTAAGTTGGTGTGTTACGTTTACACTGAAATCACGGTAAAACATTGAGTTGTTTAGTGTTGTTTCAGTAAAAAGAAACTCACATCTACCAAGAAGTGGCATCAAAACCTTTCAATATCTCTATTATATTTCTTATGCATTTTCCTCACTACATTCATGTGATCCGTCTTAAAAGTCCACTTAATCCTACCGCAACGTTTCATCTATTGGGTTTGGATCTGAGTGTCGTCTACTGAGGCAGAGGCTGTCGAATTAAACGATAAATTGGCAGGAGTGGCGATACAAGCAAAAAGGACAGCTTAATTAGTTAGCTACCGACGTACCACATGGAAGAGAAAGTACCAGCACGAAAAAATATATATGCTGGAACACACATACCTACATATATTGACATCCCTCAGTTTAGCTACGTGAAAAGTATGCATACTGGGAATAAGGAGAATTCACATATGAATGCATAAGGCTGGAATACCAGTGTAATAGGAAAATAATATATATATTTTTTTAAATCCGTCTCTCCCCCTCCAGTCAATGTGTTATTGTCAGCAAAATAACAAATGAAGGATGTTCACAGTGAAGACTTTGCCGATGACGAAACACACACACACATATATATATATAGGGTGACTGGTAATTCAATGCTTTCCTTGCAATTGGATATTCTAGAAGTATTTTTAAACATTTTCACTTTTTGAACCCGGGGTTGAAATCAATAGTTTTTTGAGTAACTTGGATATGTATGATTTCGTTCAAGTTTCCTGGCTAAGGTTAGTGCGCGAGAAAGTTTCAAACAGACAACTTGCACATAGTGTAGAACAACTAAATTTTGCATGCGTAATTCTGACACCCATGAAGGTCAAGTTGTACTGTACAGCTCGTAACTCTCCAGCATTGCTGAGTTATAGGCCCGGAACTGAAGTAAGGTGTACTGGTTCAAAATCTATTATTGCAGGTTACAAAGCAGCCTGGCAACATTGCAGAATTTTTTGCTGGTAGGAAATGACTGCATTCCTAGAGGTAGGACTAACGTGTTTGCGGTCAAGTAGAAACACGAACTGTCAGTTTTCATACCCAGAGTCGTGCATCTTTCTGGCCAACATTTTCGAGCTGTGAACGGATGCGTTGCTTTCTAGAAGAGGAAAACATTCTTTCAGCATGCCAAGCTCTGCAATGATGAAATATCGTTGAATCCCGCAACTCATGAAGCAGTAAGTCATAGTATATCCTGTTAATTGGAAGCAAGTAGTAATATCCCATGTTGATCCCAAATGAACGTATCATTACTTTGGTCTCTCAGTGTTGAACATGTACATAATTTGAGTGTGGTACGTCGACACGCTGTCGTTGCTATGTATAACGCCCCGCTCGCGCCATATCAGACAAGGCGGGAGAACACGAATCCAAGTAGGCACAGAGGTAGCTTTATACGACGAAGAAATAGTAGAAAATGTCAAAATTATTAATCAAAAATCCAAGGGGTGAATACAAATCACACTAAAACAATATAAATATAACAAAAGACAACACACAATTTCCGTGGAATGGCATTACTTCAATAAATACAATCTAATTTCTTCAGATAAACGACAGTCTGATTAGCATTCACTCGTAGATATGGTAATCAAGTTAGATAAATGTAATTCTTCAGAATTAAGTGTGCAGTACTGGACTTCTCAAGTAAATGACATTAAACCCAAATGATTTTTAAAATTTCCAAAGCTAAATTCAATATTTAAAAATCTCACGCCAATCAAGGACCTCTAACATCCGAGCCGATATAATTAATTTCAATTGCAATTCTTCTCAAATACTATTATAATCGGATTAAGATTTACTTTAGTTCTGAGCCGACTAGCTTTCAAAGAAAAAGATAAGAAAGTAAATTTCTAAAAAAAATATTAAACGCAATTTTAGTTTCCTTTAGACAGCCCAACATATCCAAAACGAGACTAATTAATTTTCTCAATCCTTGAAATTTTAAGATTACTAAAATTTGTCGTCTCAATCTGGCAGAAAACACAAACCACAGACAATATAAATATGTCAAACAGTTCAAACACGAAAGTTCTATGACCCCATTTTACCTATCCGAAAAAGAAAAAGACTTAGAATCGTAACTGATGAAAGAAAAATATTAAACAAGCAGTTTGATTAAATTATCGAATTTCTTAGCATTCACATGAAAAGAAGAAAAATATCACATCTGCACTACTAAGGTTTCGGTTCAACACTCGCAACCTTTTCTCCCCTGAATTTTCCGTTAAATTTGCTTAAATTACTATATTGAGTTCCGAATTCAATACGGTTGGAGTACAACCGACGACCCAATTGAAAACTACACACACAAGATACAAGCTAGGAAGAAAAATTATATTCCACTCACCTTCTTTTTTTCGTTTATTGGTTACCTTAAATTTATTTTTGTTCTCCTGGGCCTCAGATGTCTCTCACTCATGCATTAAACAAAAATAAAACAATTTGCAGCGAGGAAATATGTATTGCAGTTTAACCTGACCGATTTTAATAGCAACTTCAAATGACGCTAAACATCAAACCAAATCCAATCGAATAAAGAACTAAAGTAACTAAGCCCCTTGAACAAGAAAACAAAATCATTTCTTTTAAATATTGTTTGCTTTGCAAAATACAACAGAGAGAACTAATCCAAGTCTCCCTTTTTTCTTTTTACACTTTCACTTAACACAGCAACATCAAATTCGAAAATGTTACTACGCTTACAATTACTACACTTACTTCTAATATTCTTCCAAATTAGAAGATGGAAATACATTGATCACTATAATATTATTAGCCTGCATATAATTGCGAATTTGCTATCAGTATTGTTCTTATTTCTAACCAGAAACCACTGCTGGCAAAATTAGAATGACCAACTTCCTGTAAAATACACTGACTTAATAGTTCTTGAATTTATTCATAAAATATTTTTCCTTCTTTTTTTGGATTGGGAAACCGGTATCCTTAAATGGTTACTTACCTTTCAAAAACAATTTTCAAAGAAAATTTTAAATATAGTTTACTCTGTCTGTAATAACATCCTGATATTTTGATTTTATAGGATAATTAAAGGAAGTACCTCGGGTTCATTGAATCTCCAAGAGTCTCTGTTATCATTTCAGTTTTCCAAATTTGTTCATTCTTAGTTTTTCACCTTGTGTTAGTCTCATCAACAGTACTTTTTTCCATAAAGTTCGTCCGAAATATATTTCTTATTTCTCTCAATCAGTTTATGGAAGTTCTCAGCCTACTCCACATCGATATCCGATGCCTCAGAGTCACTATTATAAACACACAAAGACAATTTATCAATTTCATCAACTTGATTTTTATTTTAAATCCACCTTATCTTCTACTATATCCTCTCCAAAGTGACTAAGGAATTCATATTCTTTGACTTCCTCTTCATGCGATGTCTACTCCTAACTTTCCTTCGGGTGGTATTCGAACTGTGATTCAAAACAGTAAGATTCCCACCAACACTCAAATTAGTACTGTTCATTCAGTTTTTAGATTGATCATAATCCATTTTACTATGTCCAGATGTTGGATCAATCACTAAAAGTTGATTCGAACTAGCACTAGAATGAACGTCTTCCTTATCACCCAATTTGTTAAACGATTGAAATTTCGAATTGCACTGTTCCGTAACTTCTAAATTATTTTAGGACATTTTATTCGCACCAGTTAAATTTGTGAATTTGTGATCTACCAGTGAAGCACAATCCACTTCTAAAGTCGAATTATTAGTCAGAAATCTTTTCTGATTTTCAACTTTGGATATGTCAATCGCACCACTCAATATTCAGTTGATGCCACCCTGATTCCCTACTTCCAGATTTTCAATCAATCTCGACTTCCGAATCTATCATGGACGTAAGCTGATACATCTGAAACGTACTAGGTTGCAGAATCTCCAATATCTTGGACTCGAGCTCAAAAGAAAAAGAAACTAATCACACTGCACATCAACGTCATTCTTCGGAAAACTTAATCCCTCTTCGCATAGAAAGATTGATGCTATTCAGTTTATTTGGATGACAATTAGTCGAACTTCTATCATTCAGACCAAGATGATCACCAGATTTAAATCTCTGAGGCTGAATCTTGTATTGAAGTATCTTTCTATAATTTAATCTGATCAGTTTCTTACCACTACGAATTATCAAACAGTTTCTCGATTAATCGTTAATGGAATTGGTTGATTTTAAGAAAGAAGTAAAAAGTAAGGACAAGCATTACAGTTGTTTTACATTCTGAAACGATATTCCCTCAAAATGACCTGAGAAATTCCAAGTTAACACTCTCTCCTGATTTGTTGAGAAATCTAATACTGATGGTGCATTGACCATCCTATCTTGAATGAAACTAATACTTTTTTCCAACCCACAAAGCCTCACTAAATCCAAACGAACAATGTTGCCGCTTGAGCCTCCATCAACACAAATATCAGTTAAATACTTATTAATTTTGTCTATTACAAAGGAAGCGACGGCACTATCCACTCACTAGGAGTGGATTTAACTGAAGCTGTGGATGCTTTTGAATGATCAGACATTTCATTACAAACCTTGAGTTTTCACGGATCCCCGAGACACTATCATCAATCGATTCCGTACATTAGTAGGGAAGGAAGTAAACAAGTTTTTTCGCCTCAAAAAATTTATTTTCAAAAGGTACTCCTGATTCTGAGGCATTTTGATTATAGTTAGACATTACTAGAATATCTTTTCTTCTAGAGAAACCCATTTCACTATTATGCTCCATTTGGTTGCTAAAATTAAGTTCAGGTCCTTCCGCAATATCCAAAAGCTCCACTCGAGTAGGTGGGATATAATAGTTTAACATACGGTATTTATGATTTGGATTTATTCCGTTTAATATTAAACGAACCATGTCTGACTTCCGATCCAAAAAATCAAAATATTCCTAACAATGAATATGAATTTCAAATACTGATTAACTGGTTTTGACAATCGTTGCCGCCTATAAGTTCTATCAAAAATTAGTGAGCATAAAGTAACAGGAGAAATACAATTAATAATAAGCTTAGATTTTAACGCATTCCATGGTACTTGATGGTTTAATGCTAAGAAAATTTCACTTAATAAGAAACTTTAACATTTCCCAATGAGAACAGACGAAATCATACTCAAAGATCCATCCAGCTAATATCCATCTAAGTTTGATCAATTTTCACTGTTTCAAAAACCATCAAACTATTGCTGCCGTCAGTTGTTTTAACTTCTTTGAATTTTGATTCTAAATAATTTGTTCTTCTAAAGCAGGCCTGCCACGGCGAGCAGATAGTGGAAACTCTCCTCGTGAACGCTCACGAGCATTCTACGAGCAAATACCGTTGTTCGTGCTTCGTGAATCTTCGGGTTTTGTCCTTAGAGGAGCGGAAGTGTTGTCAACCTTGGCGGTAATCACTAGCTTACCAAATAAAAAAAAAGTATTTATGGTAACTGATTGCCATTTAGTGTATAGTGTTTTTTACAATGTGGTAACCGTTAACTATAGACAACACAAACTGGTAACAGCAATCAAATGATAAACTATGTACGTTCCTTTTCTTCTTTTTTCTTCCCTTTTGTTAAAGAAGGATGTGGTGGAACCAAACCATCGCTTACATTTATAAAATTTTGCCAGTTTGCCCAATGGAAAACCAGTTTTCAATATATATATATATATATATATATATATATATATATATATATATATATATTGAAAACTGGTTTTCCATTGGGCAACGTAAATCAATAAATAATAGTTTCCAGAAAAAAAACAGAAATTTGAAATAAAACATGAAAAAGAACGATGTTTTTTATTGAAAAAACTTAATTTAAAAAAACTTAAAAACTAGAACTATATTATCAAGTTCTTAATCCGAGTGTGGGTATGTTGTTTCGCTTTTTAGGAAAAGAGATAATCTGTTGATACGAAAAAAAAAATACTGTAGCACTTGTTTGTAATTATCTAAGTATTATCTCCAGAAAATTAGCTTATGCATGTATGTGTGTACGAATAGGCTTAGCAAGGGGTTGGTTGTGGAGATTAGAAGCCACTATTACACTATCAATAGGAAGAATAGTATTTCTTACTCCACTTTTAAAGTGGGGCCACGGTGGCTCAGTGGTAGACGTTCACATCTGGTGCTTGGGGTCCCGGGTTCGATCCCAGCCCCCGCCAAGTGAACTTTGTGGTGGACAAACACCGTGTGCGTGGGTTTTCTCGGGGTTCTCCCATTTCCTCCCACTTTCTTCATTCTATAATTTCATTCATTACTCATCATCACCGTCTCCTTTAGCCTAACCGGTATAAGCGTGGGACGTAAAACCCAAAAATTTCATTTCATTTTTTCCACTTTTAATGTTACTTTGATCGCAAAGAATCAAACAAGATATTAAGAGAGCCAAAGAGATTTTCCATTTTTAAGAGTGACCATTAGTGGGTACCATTAGTTTTTCTTTTTTCAAACAAGGAGTGTCTTTTTAATAAGGAAAAATATATTGTCCCTGGATGGTTGCTTGCCGGTAGCTTGTTAAAAGTGAAAAAGAATGTTAAATCATATCAACGACTGAAGCTACACGTTTGTCTTTCTTCGATAGTTACTGACTGGTTTTGAAAGTCACGATGTTGTAGGCCTACTGTAACAGCGTAAACTTGGAAGGGAACGTTCCAACTGAATGATACGAACAATTATTCCCAATGTCTTGAACATGAAACGTGGATTGCACGAATAACGCTTAAAGTGGGCTGGACTGCACTGGAATTTCCTTCCGGCAAATTAGTGTTTGATCGGAACTCAGTTCTTCTGTGTAATTGTCTCTTAACAACATTTGAACATTTCTTTTAGATAATAATATCTAACTAACTCTATGGCCTATGGAACCCGAAGGTTCAATGCGGCGTTTACAACATATTTCCACTAACTTCTGTCCTTAGCCAACTGGATCCAGTTTCTACTCTGTACTCTTATTTCTGCAAGATCCATCTTAATATTGTCTTCCCATCTACGTCTAGGTCTTCCTAGTGGTCTTCTTCCAATTGGGTTTTCAGTTAAAATTATGAAAGCGTTTCTAATTTCTTCCATTCTGGCTACACGGAATGGCCACCTGAGCCTTCTACACTTAATGACCCTAACAATGTGAAGGGAGCGGTATAAACTATGCAATTCCTCGTTATGAATTTCCTCCAATCCCCATTTTCATCCGTCTTTGGTCCGAATACTACTACTACTACTACTACTACTACTACTACTAATAATAATAATAATAATAATAATAATAAATAATACGCATTATTATTATTATTATTATTATTATTATTATTATTATTATTATTATTATTATTATTATTATTATTATTATTATTATTATTATTATTATTATTTTCAACCTTCCGTCGTTCTGCTATCAATCTAGCAACGAAAGGCGTTCACAACTTAGCAAACGTGAAGCGAGTGACAAGTTACAGACCGAGTGCTAATGTAATACAATGTCACGAATTGTGTAAGCAAGCTTAAAAAGGCCTGAAACAATTCGTTTCCGATTTTTGCAGTCGTTTTTACGTCTGTAAGCTGACATGTTTAATATTAGTTTCTTTCTTTTTCATTTGTTAGTTACTTCAACGCTAACTGTAACCTCTATCATGCGTCTTCCTCGATCAAAAAACGTACCAATTTTATTTCCTGCAGTGTTTTCGCGTCACTGCTTTCGAAATGGGGAGGGGGAGAGCACACCTGCACATTTCACGCTTGCGTCTGCTCAATGCTTCAACATCGTGCGAATTTGTGACCAGGCTTGGCCGTAGGTTTTTTACCATCATGTGTGGTTGGCAACACTTATCGGATGCAGTGGAAGGGGCGGAGCTACTAACACCTGTGCTCACCTGTTCTTATCTCCGCTCGTTGTCGCTCACGCTTCGGCTCCGGGAGCCAATTCATGGGCAGGCCTGTTCTAAAGGTATACTTCATTAAATAATTATGCTCAACGCTTGATGATTCTGAATTATTATCTAAGGCTGGCAACTATGTTGCTACAATATTCTGCACTTGATTTAGCCTAGGAGGAGAGGAATAATGCGGATGTCAGGTATTCTTAGGAGTTGAATTTCTAATTCTAGAGACTCTTCTATGGTAACTTTTAAGATTCAAATTCCTAGATGGAGTCTCATTCTCAACATGATCAAGTACACTAACTTTAGGAACACTCCTTTTTTTGCTAATCCGTGTGTTATATTAACCAAAGAATCTTCAAACGTAACCTGCCTATGATCTCTTGAAATATCATTCAAAATCCCAACGTTAAATAACCTACTATATTGTTTTATCCGCTGGGGAATTTCAACTATTTCTACCCTCCATACTATCATTTCTCATTACGGATTGTCTAAACCGGAAATTACCCTGAGTTCACGGAGTGAAAGACGTGTTCAATTTACCGAAATCTGATCTAGAATCGCTTTCAAAATTTCCAGTCTGTAAAAAGTTAATAATTCCGTATACTCATTCGGGATGTCGATAGTCATGTACTCCATCGGATTACACATAGTAATTGCTAAAAACCAACTAGAAATTTAGGCACTAACAGAGTTTAACATAATTAAATACAATATAAGGTCACAAATATACAATCCTAATTACGAACACTACTGCAGCCCAACAAATGACCATATGGAAACACAATTATAGAAACTCTAATGTATCCAGACCTCACCTTTTACCAAAAATACCAAAATATATTTAAATGTAAATAAACAACGACTTTCACCCCTTAAAAGTAATATTTTTTTCTTATTTGCAATCTTCCAGAAAAAAATACTGAATTTAAGAGTGATTTTTAATGAATACTTACAAAAGATAAACCCAAAAAATAAATCCGGTGTACTTTCGCTGTATCAAAATGTGTAACGCCCACGTCTGCACCATATCACGCAAGGCAGGGGGAAAAGAATCTAACTAGCCACAGAGGGAGTTTAACACGAGGAAGAGCTAGTAAAAAAATATGTTCAATATTAATCGAAAATCGAACGGGGAAATACATATCACACATAAACGACATAATTATAAGAAATCACAACATTCGATTTCCGTGAATTCTTTAGTAGAATAAATTACAATCAAATTTCTTCCGGTAGATGACAGTCTGCTTAGCATCCACTCATAGATACGGTAATCAAATTAGATAAATGCAATTCTTCTGAATTAACTCCCAAAATTCTCAAATAGATGACGTTAATCTCGAATATGATTTAAGTTTTGAAAACTAAATTCAATATTTGAAAATCTCAGGCCAATCAAGGACCTGTAACACAGGAGCCGTTATAATTAATTTAATTGCAATTCTTCTCAAATACTATTATAATCGGATGAAGATTTCCTTTTAGTTCTGAGCGAATTAGCTTCCGATCAAAAATGTAAGAAAGAAAATTTAAAAAATTGTATTTAAATTAATTTTATTTTCTATTACACTGCCTAACTAGTCCAAAACAAGACGTAATTCATTTTCTCAAGCCTTGAAATTTTAAGATTACTAACAGAAAACACCAACTTCAAAAATTATAAACATGTGAAGAGTTCAAACACGAATGTGCTACAAGTTTACTTTGCCTTTCAGAAAAAGAATTTTAACTAATAATCGTAACTGGTCAAAAAAATATCAAACAGACAGTTTGATTAAATTATCAAATTTCTTGTCATTGACATGAAAAGAAGAAAAATATCGCATTTGCACTTCTATTTTTTGGATTAAAACCCACAACCTTTTCTCCCCTAGATTTTCCGTTAAACTTGCTTACTATATTGAATTTACTATATTGAATTAATAATTCAACACGGTTGGAGTACAACCGACGACCCAATTGAAAACTACACACACAAGACACAAACTAGGAAGAAAAATTAGCATTCCACTGATCTTTTATTTTTCGTTTAATGATTACCTTAAATTTATTTCGCGTGGGCCTCAGATGTCTCGCTCTCATGCATTAAACAAGACTAAACCAATTTACAGCGAGGAAATGTGCATTGCAGTTTAATCGGACCGATTTTAATAGCAATTTTAAATGACGCTAAACATCAAATAAAATTAAATAAAATCACGACTTAAAGTAAGAAAGCCCCTTGATCAAGAAAACGAAACTAATTCTTGTAAGTCTTGTTTCGCTTTGCTAAATACAACAGAAAGAACTTACCCAGGTCTCCTCTCGATTCCTCTTACACTTTCGCTCAACACAGCAACGTCAAAGTCCAGAAAATTGCTACAGTCACTAAGTGTTATTTTCACTTGCTACTCGAATCTTAATACAACAGCAAACTACTTAGACTTGAAGAAAAAACGAACCAAAATCGTCCCTTTTCGAAGTTCTCTCATTTTGACATGAATTTCCGGGATCCTCCCCGTTCAAGCAATACAGCGAAATTCAATCTCCACAATCATCCTGATCACGACCCAAAATACTGAACATGGGCAAGAGACATACATGCGCTGAATGAAAAACGTCCTTGAGACACTTGGCTCCGAACGTAAAGGAAATTTCACATAAATCTTACTCTAACACTTTCTTTTTTTAAGAATTTCGATTTAACAAGAGCCATTGAATATCTTTCTTGCAAACAAATATAATGTTATTTCTTTCTTATTTCCCTTTTCTTTCATATCCAGTTAACGTGATCGTTACATATGACAAGATTTCCCTGGTGTTCTTCACTTCCAGCAAGGAAACGCCGGTATGGTATCTCGTAAAAGGTCAGGGTCATTTCTTCCCAAATCCCAGACTCACCTAACAAAGCGATGTGAAACCAAGTGGGAGGTTTCGACAATTTTATTGTGTTATTCTCTTCATAAATACAAAAGAAGAAAGAAAGACTTAGCAATAGAGCATACCGACATCCCACTTCCAAAGCTAGTCCGTGTTCAATTCTCAGAGATCAAAGTGATGATCACGTTTGTTTGGGATGAGCATAAGTATTAGCACTTGCTTTCCAAGCAAAGGTTATCATAATTACCATTATATAATGTGCCTCCCTTCTGTGTACGCTCCGAGATACTATGAAATCCGAGAGCGTGGTATCTGCGCGATATGTACAACTGTTTCAGGGTAAAACTTTCTCGCGCACTTCACATTAGTTGGTAAGTTTTAAATAAATCATACATGCTCAAATCATACATACTCAAGAAACTATTGATTTTCAACCTCCGATTCATATAGGTGAAAATGTTTCAAAATATTTGTAGATTATCAACTTGCAAGGAATTCATCGAATTAAAAGTCACCCTGTATATATATATATCTGACATATTGTAACTTACTATCAGAGGTACAACAAAATGTGAGAGGAAGAAACATATTGGAATATGATGTTTTCATTCTAAAGTGAAGGATTTGTTTTAAATCGAACAAACCGTTCGCGCTGTGTAAACTTTTTACGCTCAACGTTAAATGAGAATTCAACATTGCCATTAACCTGGACCCACAACGTAAATGAATGAAGTTACTCTCTTACACTAACATGTCGTTGGCCAACCTTATTTTAAACACTAAGTTCATTCACTTATATTTTGCTTACAGGTAAGTGGGAATGTTGTATCTTCATTTAACATTGGGCGCGTAAGGAATGCACAGCCCAAACGGATCATCTTAGATATATATATATATATCCTTCACTTTGGATTGAAAACATCATAATTGGATATGTTTTTCCTCTTGGTTTGGTACAGGTTGCTTTTTCTTCTTACATTTTCTTGTAACTCTGATAATAACTGTTGCCCTATACAAAGGGATTTTTGAGACACCCTGGAAATGAAGGTGTCGAGGCAACAAGTGGACAATTCAAATAATGTAATTTTAAGGGGAGATACTTTAAGCATTTAAAATATTTCCATTATATTGCTTGCTTTCTAGTGCGATGCTACTTTCTTCCATGCGTGAGAAACATGAGAACATAAAGAATAAACTTGTACAAGAATTTCGGACATACAAGTAATGTGCTATTTAAAGAAACATAAGAATTGTCACAAAAACAGTAACTTGTTCAACTTTTACCCTGAGTCTTTCCATTACATTCATTGATTTTTAGGGGAAAATAGTAAAGTTTTATTTCACTAACAGTAGTTTAAGAGTCTGAATACCAAGGGGACCCCAGTGAGGCCCACAGCCGTTAGTTTTTAACGGAAGCTCAAATGCCTTGGTGTTCTTAGGATTAATTATTGTTTCCCACCATCGCAAAATTTTTTTTCACTCTTGTAAAAATTGTATATGAAGCAAAAGGTAGCATCAATAATGCAGATTATAAACAGCAAGGTAGTATATAGAAAACCATGAGTAGCATCATAAGCATCACAGAAAGCAAAATGTTATTATATAAGACACCGTTAATAACTTAGTGTTTGCTGCTACCTTTTTCTTTTTTCACTTATGCTGACTTCTAGTATATGATGTGCTTTATGCTGCAATATTCTGCTTCATGCAATGATTAATGATGTAAAATCGATTGTCTTATTATATTATAAAAGTTATAATAAACTGCTGAAATATAACACTGGTGCACTATAGAGACACACAACCAACAACATAAACCTATTGTTACGAAGTAGTTACCTTTTCCAGAGAATTTTCGTATTCTTTGCTTTGCTGTTACCGCGTATCTTGTGAAAATACCTAGTTAACATTATTTGCATTACTTATTATGTTACGTACTAATCTACGTATATAAAGATTAATATGCATCCATGTTCATGAAATCGAGTTATTATTTATATATGGATTTCGTTCCTTACCCCTCTCACGCTCTTCTTCTCATGTAATTAAACGATCGTAGCATTCTTTGTCATGTGAGGGTGGTATCTCGTACTTCAAATTCTGACCATCTGTTGTCCCAAAGTAGCCAAACACCACGTCTTCAAAGTTAGAAAAAGCGTGTTAAGTGATGAAGAGAGAACCAAATTTACGTGAAGAACGACTGCACCTCAAAAATATCATTAACGTAAAATGTCACTTCGAGAAAAATAAATCAAAATTAATTTATGTTAAATGCATATTTCCGATAAATAGAGATATTGGAAATATGGAAGTACAGAATAATGTATACTTGCATTGTGGACAAAACATTTGAAAGAAAGAGACAATACAGGTGAAGTCAAAGGTAGAAAACACTTAATGTAACACCAGGAAATACAGCATATAGAAAACAATGGAGCACTTTGTATTAAATATTTCAGAACTTCCAGTTTGGGATACACAACTAATATTCAAAGGTCAGGTTAAGGTGTGAAGTTTCGATGGTCATTTAACGATGACATTGTTATTTTTAATGAAACTAATGTTGTGAAAATATTAATTCAGCCATGCCTTGAACGAAAGGAAGCACTAATCTTTGACAGTATTCGTTACTATATACTTAAGAAACAATAAGTTACATATGTGATAGACAAATAAGCATAAATTCAGTTACAGGCTAGTGTTCTTGTTACTAGATTTACATGTCAATGATTAAATACAATTTGGAATGAAGTATTACAGTTCACTTCAATTTTAAAAGATAACGGTTCATCATTTCTTTACACTCTCATCATTAACACAGAAAAAAGCAATTCCAAGGAGAATATTTCTAGTGTCATTAAATCCACTCTACTAATACAACTGACCAATCACAGTGATCCGTACTGCTGTTGGTTCTTGTGTTACACTTTCCAATATAGGAAATAGGAAGTGTTTCCACACATGAGAATTTCACTCGTTCTCAAGTATTACCTTTCAATTTTATGATGAAGCATACATACTTTTCTCCTTGTTCAAATTTACACGTTATCTGAAGTTTGGCTGAATGGAAGCAAAGATGGGGAATGCAAAACATTTGAAGAACGATAGCGTCAAAAAAGGAAGAAAGTCAAAAACACATGTGATATTACTCAGAAACTCATTGTATGTGCACTTATATTTGTAGTGGTTAGAACCCTAAGTTTGGGGCAATGCAAAGAACATGACTAACGTCATCATCGAGGAATATACTCGAATACTGCACCAATCCCCATTCCAGAAAAGGATATTTCACGTAAAGTCATTTCTTACGTACAGTGATGCAATGGTGAGAACATATTTGCTACTATGTGTTTACTACAAATCTTTACAGTGCACCATACATTGATGTAGTCCATTTCAATGATTCCCTCTACCTGCGACATACACACTTACATAGACCTAATTCACAGTGCGCAAGCAATGATAACTTACCGTATACCACGTCATTTAATTTCGTGCTTTTAAATCCAAATTTGTTATTTGCGCCACTGTAGATGATTTCTTCGCCTAACTCACTTGCAAGTAGTTTCGCTAATACATTGCGATTGCAGGACTTCACGTCATTTCCACCCATTGTGGTTAAGAAGAAAATCTAATGAGAGGAATAAAACAAAAATGAGGTCATAATATAAATATCACAGTTAAGGGTCAATTTAACAAGATTGTGAATAAAGAATAAATCAATGCTCTATGCAAAACAAAGTACATTGCGACCAGTAGGTGTTACTAGACAAACGTGTTCAGGCTGGAAGTCAATGAAACATAACAGCGAATACCCCAAATGGTAAAAATCAGCATCAATTTTATTATTTAATGCAGGACGAACCATTGCTATTATTCCCTTTAAAATTTAAACATTTTAGGTAAATTTTAGACTTTTTAACAAACAGCTAGTGCTTCCTTACTACAAAAAGTAAGATCATGGTTCATGCATCATTTGTTTTACGAAAAAAAAAAACATACTTTGCAATGGTACACCAAGCTTTTCCGTGTTATACACCACATACGAGAAAATAAGGAAAAGCGCAAATTAAAAAAAAAAAAACGAAAACTTTGAATCAATATGGTCCGCGATTAGGTTCACGTAGGGATCTGAATATGTATTTAGAAAATACGTGTTAAGCACATAATGAGTTGCTAAATTTCAAACTTTCATAATCAAATCAAAGGACGGAAAGTGTTCTTGAAAATCTGTGCTTAGGTCATATATATATATATATATATATATATATATATATATATATATATATATATATATATACAGAGCCGTAGCTAAGGGGGGCCAGCGGGGCGCCCGCCCCGGGCGCTGATAGCAAGGGGGCGCCGAACGAGCAAGAAGAAAGAAAAAGTGGTGTTGGACATGAGTAAAATACGAGTCGCCCCCAGAAAGTATTGGCGCCCTATTAGGTCAATATTGCTGTCGGTTATTAATGAAATACGCAGATTTCTTAAAAATTTTCTTGCTTGCTTCGCTCGCAATCCAAGAGTTTAAATAAGTCACAACAAGTTTTTACTTATTACTTAAAGAGTTTATTATAGATAATTTCTTAATGACATGTGGTATACAAGGTCCCGAGTAATGACTTATAGTGTATGCAGGATAGTGGCGTATTTACGATTTTGTTTCGGGAGGGGCTTTGCTAACTTTCGTGGGGGACTTTGCCTGAAAATGTGAAAATTCTGCAAGATATTTCATATACTTTACTATAGTAAGTTAGATTTCGGGGGGGGATTAAGCCCCGAAGCCCCCTTAAATACGCCACTGATGCAGGAGCATTTTTAAAATCAGAAACGATCAAAGTCGGCGTTTTAACAGTGATGAGTTTGCTTAGTTCAAAACATTTTTTTTAATCTACCCGATAGGATTAATCACGACGCACAGTGGGGCCAAACCACTGAATTCTTGGCAAAAATAAGAATTCACAATATGAAGCAGAAAATTGAAAGAAAACAAATTAGTTTGGTGTGTGCAGTGGCTACAATAATGTTATTTGGACATTATTTCATCAAAAGCATAGAGTTTTACATCATAAAATGAAATAGGTCTATTCCTTATATTCGCACCTAAATTATATAACAGATTATGTGATTGGCATAAAGAAACGCGTGGGCAATATGCTTTCATTTGGCAATTTATGATTGGCTTATATTCTTACGCAAGAAAGGAAAAAGTGTACTTATTCATTTTACAACTGAAGAGTAATAAAATTGAATAAAGTTCTTGCTTCTCAAAATTATTTCAAAGTTGTGGAGGATTCGTTATGACAATGAAGATGCAAGGACGCTTCAATACATAAAAATTATCTCATCAGAAGTTCTCGATATGAATATATTATCAGATATATTAAACATATGATGATTTACAAGCATCAGTAACCTGTCCAGGTTGTTTTATATATTGCATCGTGCATTACGTGAGCTCATTTCAGGGCTTGATTGGAACACTCTGAGCTGGAGCGAGCGGAGGCTCATTACAGTTGATACGAATGTCACTTCTGTGCACGCATCACAAAAAACACAATACTAAATTGATCAACACCATTTTTAATATGGTTCTGCGTTATGGTCCATAGATTGTTTAGCATTGGCGTTTCAAAATGTCACCACCATTAATCAAATATATTTGATTAGAGTTTAGTTCTGTTGGTGAATGCCAGAGAAGTATGACTAGATGTTGGAAACAAGATGGGTCCTGGAGGCGAAACCCCCAACGAGGTCTGGGGGCAAAATTCTCAGAATCGACCTATATTCAACTTCGTCACTGCGTGCATGGGGATCACACGTCTAATAATCTAACACTTACTCTCACATTCATCCCAGCTAAATTCAAAAGCAGCATTGCATCCAGAATGCGGTTTTCTTCAAACATTTTCATGTGCTATACTTCCCAAAAGTGCGAATATGTGCAGGTTTTCTCTTTGCATACAGTAAGAACAATGTTTCCGCTACGACATATTAAAAAATCACAGACTTATTATGCCATATTTTCTACTAAATGCCATTCTATCGTTTGACCATAGTTTATATGCTTTCAGTATCACAGCATTTTCCAAATATGATATTAAGTAGGAGATTATCATAGGAATATGATAATGATATTAGCATCATTGCAAATATGACTATTGACTACACATCACATCAACATTCTAAATATACAAAAAGATACATACATGTCGGTCGTGTCACCATGTGTAACAGCCACTGAATATCTACACGCAATGTAGGAATAGTCGCATTCAAAGCCAATTTCCTATCATCTGTCACTAAGCAGCGCCTCTCCGACTTCGGCGAATAACCACATATACACGTCCCATGAGTTCGTTGTAAACTGCTATCACTTCTTTTCCCGCACACTATCTTATGTGTACACTATTAAGCTTTCATTATAACAAATCATATCGAGTCAATCTTTTACTTTATTTTTCGAGTTTTTGCTCAGAATTGCCGCGTTTGGACCCACTTTCGTGCGACGGTGAGAATGAAGGTATGAAAGTGAGAAGAGTGAAGGGACATTCAAGATGCTGTTTGCGTGGAGTATTAAAAATAAAGGTAAACAAGGGGAACAATAACATTTTCGAACTTCAAGCAGTTGCAGAATAGGGGCTTAAGGGATCAGAACTTAGCCCAACGAAGTTCGACTTTTTCAGACACTAGTCACTACCTATGATTTATTTTAAAATTCCATTGACATATCAAATGCTTCCAATTTGGATTAATTTATTAGGGTCATTTTTTCATCAACTTTCTGTATGGCCAGCATATTATTTTGTGCATACGTGTCTAGTTGTGTGATGTTTTTATCTATCTACATACACACATTCTTTATATATGTACGTGTTAGTGTATTTTAATATGTCAATTAATAATAAGTAGATTAAATTCGGAACTTTCATTCATTAAGAAATTAAATACAAAATAATTACTTTAATTTCAGGTATATGTAGTAGTCAAATATATACAGGATTTTCATAAAGTCTGGACGGATTTAATTTGCTTATAATTTTCTCATATGAATCAAATAAAGTGCTAACGGTAGTGGAATGATTAAATTTTTACCTGTAATCTGCACCAGCTCAGTTCATTCACCGCCACACCTCCAACTGGGCGCCATTTACGTCCACATATTACGGTACATTTACGTCCGGTACATTTGCGTCCACACATTGATACGGTAAAAAAAATAGTCATCTCAGAGGAGTTTTTCATTTATTTATTTCTTTAAAAGACACACACACCAATACAGCTTACAACTTACTTTTAACAGTCAACATTGAAACAACAATGAAAACAACAATGGATGGAATTTGTTAAGAAACTGACCCTTGCTCTCCCTCTCCCTCTCTCAACGTGTTCAGAGTTGCCGCTTATCTAACAGTGTTGCCAACTAAAAATTTAATCCTTCCGCTACCGTTTGCACTTTATTTGATTTCATTATGAGCATTTTTATGAAAATTATAAGCAAATTAAATCCGTCCAGACTTTATGAAAACCCTGTATTTTGGATTTTAAGTACAAACATTGAACATATTCTTCACCTATATCGATCAATATTTAGAATTCACAAAGAAGGCTCCTTCTGAATTTCCATTACATTTCACAAAATATTTTTTACCGTAAAAAGATCGAAATTAAAATGCTATTGATGTCGTCACATACAGAATAAAATTAAATAGTTTACAATTATTACTGGCAATTAATACTGTCACTCATTTTGAACAATTAAAAGAACACAGTCTAAATGTATTGAAATTTCATTTCTTATCGTTAGTACGAAGCATTGTAAATAGTAGTAACTTTCGATAACTGTTCTCCTAGTGAATTTGTATACAACGAAAGGTAGTTTAACAAGTTTACCAAAAAAGTCCAAAATAACACTCTTGAAAACAGCTCTTATTTGAAAAAGGTACATAATGATCACGTTTGGTTCTTGCAATGGTCTTTCCAAGAAGATTAATAAAAATTCAACATAGCATAACAACAAAAGCTGTTTTGCTTTTATTTATATATATATATATATATATATATATATATATATATATATATATATATATATATATCACGATTGGTAAGTTGAGTGTAGGGGCGCCGTTTCTGCTTCGCCCCGGGCGCCGAAATCTCTAGCTACGGCTCTGTATATATATATACATCTTCACGGCATTGTCAAGGTTCTATATTTGTATTTCACATTTATTATTGCAACCATGTGTTTCTGGCTCCCGTATACGGTGGTCCGATCTTCACGCTTGTTCTTCGCGCGCACAGCCATTTGTACTCTGTACACAAACAGTTTATGGCTGTGAACTCCGAAAGCCTGGTACTTCTGCTTGTCAAGGTCAAAAAGAGGGAGAAAAAGCGATGTAAAGAATGTAAAGAGGGTGCAACAGTGACTGATACATGTAAGAAACATTCATTTGTAGATCGTGCACATTCCGCCTGTAGCGCTACTGTGGTACAACGTATATTGTAACTGTACACCACTTGTAGGTCTATTGGCGTAACTGACGACCGAAACTATGTTGTCAGCTCTGACTGAGATAAGGCACTGCTGTGCTTCTTTTGGTTTTCTTTTTTTCTCCTTTGTCATTTGTGAGACGCCAAACATGTTGTTTCCGCTTGTAGCAAGCGCTGAACGGGTTCCTGCTGAGCGAAGTATTAAAGAAGTACTACTACATATTCTTGTTACGATAGAAATAAAATAAGTACTTTGAATTATAATACGGTACTAAATTGGTTAACTGTTGAAAAAAATACGAAAATAAAGCTGTACTTGTAAAAGCGTATTAGTCGAGGACGTGGCTTGTGACAGTCTTGATTACAGATTTTCTCGTGGAAGAATTTCATAACACTAGAGGTGAAAAGCTGACGTCCATTTAGACCGCCCACCCCCACCGCCGTTTCCGACTCAATCGGAAATGGTCTCAATCGTTAGTACAGAAATGTGCAGGCGAAATTTTCACTTGTACACAATTACGGGCGCCGCCAGAACGAAAACAAAGTGGGGCCTGTCTAAGTTGTAGCCAACCACCATTTCCAAATGAATCTCAAATTGTCGCAATCGTTTGTACATGGCTTGTACAGAAATGTGAAGGTGAAATTTTAGTTTGAATACAATTAGGGGCGCCGCCAGAACGAAAACAAAGTGGGGCCTGTCTAAGTTGTAGCCAACCACCATTTCCAAATAAATCTCAAATTGTCGCAATCGTTTGTACATCGCTTGTACAGAAATGTGAAGGTGAAATTTTAGTTTGAATACAATTAGGGGCGCCGCCAGAACGAAAACAAAGTGGGGGCTGTCCAAGTGATACCCCCCACCATGTCCCATTGAATTAAAAATTGTCGCAATTGTTTGTACCTCGTTAGTACAGAAATGTGAGGTAAAAGTTTCGTTTGTACAAAATTAGAGGCACCGCCAGAACGAAAAGAATGTGGGGGCTGTAAGTGGAAGCTCCTACAATGTCCAATTCAATCACAAATTGTAGCAATCGTTTGTACATGGTTCGTACAAAAATTTGTAGGCGAAATTTTCGTTTGTGCATAATTAGGTGCCACCAGAACAAAAACAAAGTGGGGGTTGTCTAAATGGAAGCCCCCACCATGTCCAATTCAATCACAAATTATCACAATCGTTTGTACATCGTTTGTACAGAAATGTGAAAGCAAAAGTTTCGTTTGTAAACTATTAGGGGCGTCGCCAGAACGAACACTAAGTGGGGGCTGTCTAAGTGGTAGCCCCCCACAATATCCAATTCCATCAGAAATGTCGCAATCGTTTCTACATGGTTTGTACAAAAATGTGTATGCGAAATTTTGGTTTGTGCATAATTAGGTGCACTGCCAGAACGAAAACAAAGTGGGGGACTGTCTAAATGTTAGCCCCCACCATGTCCAATTGAATTAAAAATTGTCGCAATGGTTTCTACATCGTTCGTACAGAAATGTGCAGGCGAAATTTTCGTTTGTACACAATTAGAGGCGCCGCCAGAACGAGAAAAGTGTGGGCTGTATAAAAGGGGTTCACCACCATGTCCAGTTCAATCACAAATTGTCGCAATCGTTTGTACAGAAATGTGAAAACAAAATTTTCGTTTGTACGCAATTAGGAGCGCCGCCAGAACGAAAACAATGTGGGGTGCTGTCTGAATGATAGCCCCTCCACCATGTCTAATTCAATCACAAATTGTCGCAATCGTTTGTACAGAGATGTGCAGGCGAGATTTTTGTTCGTACACAATTAGGGGCGCGCCAAACGATAAAATATTGTCTGCCTAGTTGGTAGCACTTCCCCACTTGCGATTCAAAAGAAAATTATCTCAATCGTTTGTACATCGTTTGTACAGTAATGCGCAGAAAATTTTGTTTCTGCGTTAGTAGGTGCGTCGACAGAACGAAAAGAAAGGGGAGCTGTTAAGTGCTAGCCCCACCATGTTCGATTGAAACACAAATTGTCGCGATCTTTTATACATCGTTTGTGCAGAAATGTGCAGGTAAATTTTTCGTTTGTATTAAATAAAATACGGACATGAGTATTTTTAATATCTGCAACCAACGTTAACCGTTTTGAATAACTGTTGCTGAGATTGAAAATGGTACCTATTACACTAGTCGACAAATGAAATTCTTTTTCTCCTGCACGCGGAAGAAAATACCTGATTCTAATAGAACTTTTCACGTAGAATTTGAATCTGTAATAATTTTTTGTCCACCGCCCTCGGTTGTTCCGTGAGAGAGGGATTTTCGGGAAATTTCCCCAAAATTTTCTTTTTTTCTTTTTACCATTTTCATACCTGTAGTACGGGTACCTTAGATATGTAAAGGAACAAATTAAATTAGTTATTAGCTTGATTTATACTTAGTAATCCCTCTGAGTTTCATAAGAATAGCATTAGCGAAATAAATATATTTATATAGAAAAATATGCTATGTGTACTGTTCATTTTACAATATGTATAAGCACGATTTATATCTTATTGGATTTGAAATAAAACATATTTTCAATGATGTATACACCGTGTCACTATTTTATATCTACTTATAAATGATACAAAAGAAGTGAGTGGTATTTTCTTAATAAAGGAACATTTACTTACCTCAACTAATATGTTTTAGTTGTCGACTTTCTTCTGTGTTCGGCTTCTGGAACATCTCTTTTATGTGTCCAACAGTAATCAGTTAGCATTCTAGAACTCCACTGTCACTGGTATCTCTTCTCCATGAAGGAAATGTCCTGATGAAAAGGGTCCCCATACTCATAACTAACAGCACCAAGGTTTTCAGGAAATATTAAGCTGGGAGTCTAGAAAATGAACTTTAAGGGACATGTTGCAACCCATTTCTTTGAATGATTGCAGGAAATCACTCACAATTTCACGGTAACTTGGAGATTTCTTGTTTCCTAAAAAAGTCTCTGTTAAACATTTAAATGAATACCAAGCTGCTTTCTCAACCAGAGTTAAGACATCCTCAGATATTTGGTCACGAATCAAACATCTTATTTGGGGATCTACAAAAATCCCTAGCGTCACTTACCCGAGGAAATTTATCCTTGAATTCTAGAGGTAACAAAATTTGCATTAGTTTTGTCTGCATTAATTCTGCATTGCATTGAAGAAGTTTTTCAAGAACTCCAATTTTATGTGAAGAGGAGGTAGAGTTATCTTATCAGGGCTCACCAGTGAGGAATAAACAGCATTCTTCTGTCCAGGAGTTAATACATGTGTTGGGCATTCTTTCTTGATGTAATGTTCCGCTTTGTTCCTGCTGTCCCATTCACAGAGGAAACAAGAATATTTCGTATAATCAAGCTGAAAATCCATTAAAAAAGAAATGACTTTTATATCACAGCAAATGGTCCACTTGTATTTCTCATACTGAATTCTTTCTAACTCTATTTCGATGTTTCCAAAGGGTTCCTTCATATTACTTGCATAAGCCCAATGTACTGAAGGGAATTTGTTGCCTTTGTGCAAAAGGACAGCCTTAAAACTCGTTTTGGAAGAGTCAATAAACAATCTACACTCTGTACTTATAAATGTATGTCCGAGTGTATCCATCACTGTACAGACTTTATTACAATACACTAAATCATTTTCTTGTTAATAATAGTATTGAAACTCTGTACAAAGGTTTCGAAAAATACACACTTTAGTGTCACGATGGAGCTGATTCCAGCCTTTAAGTCTAGACCCAAGAAGTTCTGCCTGTATCTTGGAGAGTTCTAAATCCCGTACGAGGTTATTTAGTTCACCCTAAGTTATCAGATGGGGATCCAATGTAGATGTGCTTCCTACATAAGTAGAATCATCTTCATTTGGAACTTAAGTAGTACGTAATCCTCATTTACCGTAAGATTTGCAGGAGGTACTGAGACAGGTAATTCTGTATTGTGTGGAACTGGCCTAATTGCTGATGCAAATTAGGTTACTGTATTGTGTGCTTAGATTTACTGGTTATTTCTTTTATCTGTGTCATACAAAAGTAGCAGTCTGAAGAATGATCTTTAGTTTCCCTCCAGATCAGCGGTACTACGAAGTTCATGTTTCGTTCACCATTTGCCAGCCCAGTCAGACGTTTCACGCAAGTACAACAAATGTAGTGAGGAGCGAAATTCTTATCTTGGGCTGCTACACAGTAACCAAAATATAACTGATAACACTTACTCACAAGTTGAGTAATACATCGACGTTGCGATTTAAATGACAGCTCCCCACATACATAACAGAAATTGTCCGGTTTATTCAACTTCCTCGGCATCTTGTATCCTGTAAAGTAACACACACACATACACACAGGAATCTACACTCTATCAAATTGCCACAAAAACCCTCTAGAAATTCCCTCATACAAAAATGGCGACATGATGTACACATCATTGAAAATATTTTTATTGGAAGTCCAATGAGGTATAAAGCGTGATATATTGTAATTTTCGTGGAAATTATATGTGTTGAAGACGGACCCGACCCGACCCGACCCGACAACCCGACCTGAATCACCCGACCCAACAATCCAACCCGATTGACTCGACCCAATAACCCGACCCGAGCTGACCCTAGTGACCCGACCCGAAGTGACCTAACCCGACAACCGCCCCGAGTGACCTGACCTTACAATCTAACCAGTTTGAGAGAACTAGAATATTGCGAAGCTGCCACCAGAAAAAGAATATTGGCCAATTCGTATGCATAAACCATTGTTTCGGCTTTTTTATCTGTAGTATAATTATTCTCCTCTTTCTCCTCCACCTCCTCAGTGTTCTGCATTAATTACAGGTTCGTTAACTACAAGGTTCGACGTTCGAAATCCGTCTCGGAAGTTGCAGACTTTATATATTCTTAATTCCTAAGTTCCCAAGATCTTTCTCTCCATTCGTAATCATCTGATGCTCTCAAAAGTGTTCTCCACCTTAATACGACAACTGCCTAGTGTGGTCCTCGCTGTTCCAAACCATCCCTTCCTCTGTTTCAGAAAAAAACACAATTTTCGTCATAATACGAATGCTGTACGATCATTTTTCCCAGTTCTAAATCTGTGTATATAAATCATTTCTCTCTGTCTCCATATTTCAACCTCTCTCTCTGTCTGTCTCTCTCAATGTTGCCCAGGAACTCATATGGCTTGACATCAAGCCTTCGCCTCTTGAAACCAACTGTAAGCTCTCTAGCAATGTGCTATCGTAACTCTATAGGTTTGTTCCAAAAGCAGTGTCCTTTTAGATATTATTCGGAGGGGTGGTAGTCTCCACCGACAAAAAATCACTTTTTTATTACTGTGTTACTATACATTTACCCAAACAATATGTATTTATGAAGCTCAAGGGAGGGGAAATTACACCTTCCTGTCCTGCCCAAATGACGCTCATGCCACATTTGATTGCAATTACTGAAAAGAAATAAAATGAATTATTGAATAACACTCATTTCTGTCAGTAGATATTCTCGAGCTCTGTGCGTGCATTTCAGACTTGAGGAAGCATAAAACTTACTGCTCTAATTGGCAATTTCCATAGATTTCTTAGGGAGCATCTTATTAGCTTGCAATCTTTAAAGAAGGGGAAAAAATGAAACTAAAGGAATTATTGAAACTGTGGGAAGATTGTGTGACTTTTTTTTAAATGGGTCTTGAAAGATAATCAGAACAAACGAATGAAGAAGATCTATAACATTGTCAACTTGATTGCTGTTTTTATCGTCTGAATGGAAAGAGTGTACTACGCCACACACACTGCTTTAGACAAGGAGAGGTGAAGGAGGAGAAGAGATGAAGTTGGGTCGTACTAGAAGCAACTAATCGATTGAGACATGTATTTCTGGATGCATAAGAAAACGGGGTAAGAGTTTGTTGTTAGTTTGGACTTAGAATTTTTGTAAGAATTTCTATGCCGCGAAATGTACAATTATTTCCAGTAACCTTGAACAACAGGGAGACAAACCCAGATACATCGAGGACATTTAATATTTCAAAGGCTCTCCCACCAGGAATCGAAACTGAGACCCCGCCTACTGAACTATCTGATGAGTGGGTTGCCTGGTTCGTTCCCAAGGCAAGGAAGCTTGAGACTGACAGCATTGTTCTCGAGGGTTATGGACACTCCTACTTTATCATTCTAACAGAACAGAACGCATATTCTAATAGAACGCGTATGATAAAATAGGTAACAAGGAGATTGTAAAATGATCTTCGCTGTTTCTTATGTGTAATAGATAATTTGGGGTTGGAAATAGTTGAATGAGGACCTTACGAAGTAGTTGTTACGCAGTCGTGTGGTTTAGATTACCTGTCTGAAGTTCCCAAGGTGCTGGGTTCGAGTTTGGATGTGGGCCTTTCTGTTTTTTAATCGTTTCAGATATTGTTCATGTACGTGAGAAAACTATTAAACTTTCCACGTGAATTACAATTTGGAGGTAACAAGTAATGTGATTATGTTTGTGGGAAATTAATACGATATTTTTAACAAATTATAACAATTACAAATTAAATTTGTCACGGAGTGTCGTAATTCCGTATTTAAAAATTCCTTGATTTCCACGCAGTTCCAGGTTCGAGTTTCAATTATTTTATCCTTTTTGCAGTTGAATGGTGATATTTCACTTGGTTTTACTGTGATATACATGTGTCTCTCAGGAAATTCAATTGAGACATGAATTAGAAAGTATGGTTTGAAAGTGCTTTTATGAGAAACGTGACGTAACCTAAGTTGCGAATACACAGACCTTGAATCACATAATAGTTAATGCAAAATGAAATCTTGCAGGTTTATGTCCCACGATTATACCGAGTAGGCTAAGAGAGACAGTGATGGTGAAAATAATGAAATGATGGAAGCAAAAGAATGAGAGGACACGGGGAACCCTAAGAAAACCCAGCACACCGTGTTTGTCTACTACAGAGACCACTTGGCAGGAGGTGGGATCGAACTAAAAACCCCACTTAGAAGATGTGATCGCTCTATCATTGTGCCATAGCAGCCACCATACGTAATGTGCCATAGCATACGTAATGTAAAACAGCTATTATTGAAGCGCATTGCATAACTACAGTGAATACGTTCAATACTATAGTATTCAAGTAAATCTAATGTGTTTTGACAGGTATCTAGAAAGAACCGAAATTACTTTGCAAATCCACAGGGTGGCAACTTCGACCCCCGCAGTGGGATCCCATGGTACCACTTTTTCCCCTTTATTTATGCTAATTCCGTAGGCATGCCTAAGCTATTCAACTGTTGTTGCTTCACAGATTCTTATTGGTGCTTATCATATTAACTCAACACCAATTTGTGGAACTATGTGGTATTTGTTATAAACGTGCCCCAAATCTGTGTGGATTGTGAATTTTTAATTCGTTTGTCTTGGAACTATTCTCAAGAGAGAAAATCCACCCCCCAAACCCTTCTCCTGGTTATGCCCTGCTCCCAAAGATTCTTTGAGTGTCGCACCACTTCAGTAAATTTCACCTTGGTAATATATACGTATGATAAATTTGTGTGAAATTCCTCCAGGGGTGTGTGGTGTATCGTACGAGCTAAGAAATTGTTTTTTCTTACTGACGTTTCCGCACTATGTTTAAACGTATGACAATAGGAATCAAATATTATAGTACCTCCCGACTGTCATCGGTGTGCAAAATATCATAATCTGACGTAGGACAATGAGTGGAAATAACGTTGTAAGATTTGAAATCAAATGTGCAATTATTGTAAGTAAAAGAAAAACATATAATAAGAAGTCTCATATTAGAAAATAAATTCTGCTCAGACTGCCTGAGATTACATATAGATCTTAACAGAACTTGTGGCATGCTCAGAATAAATGTTGCTAAAAAAAAACAATGTCCTTTCCGTGGACCCGAACCCCTGACCCTCTATGTATAAGTCCAGTATGCTAACCACTGATCTAAGAAACCTAACGGAAAGTTTTCTTTATTTAAAATTATAACCGAAGGGCAATATTATGTGCAGGACTAATTCTTTCTCTTTCTCTCTCCTTTATTTTCCCAAAATATCACACGTTTCAAACATTTTTGAGTATTAGCTATGCTTTATGTCTAATTATTTGGTAGTAGTTTTTAGTAGACGGTTCTTATAAATAAGTCTTAACTAACACAGTAGTAACTAATGTTTTGTTTACTGATTTTCTGGAGGGGAAAGAATGTAGACTCTTGGCTAGCTCTTGGAAACTTAAAAATTGTGCTTCCTCTCCTGGGCCAGGGGTGGACGTCCCTCCAGGTGCTTGAAAAAAAACAGGTATGTCTTCAGGTTTCGTTTTGGAGGCGGTATTAACTGTAGAAATAACTGTAATCAAGTTTCGTCGCTGCAATTCCTTTATCAGACATATTCTCCCTATAGATATGTGCCCGTCTTTACAGGTATTTCTTTACCATATATCAGTAACGAATTTACAAGAAAACCTTTTTTTATTAATCCCGGAATTGGGGGAGAGGAGTGGAGTTTTTAAACATATATATATAACTAACAGTACCTTCTTTTTTAATAAGTTACAGTATAATTCTGCAATAAATATGAATAATTTACCCGAACCTTAACATATCTGTTGCTTTTTTCCCATTCTCTATTTAAAACGTGTCTATTATGATGTTTTTGTGTTTCCTATCCCATATTGCTGGAACATTCCTCACTGGTTCTACTAATATGTTTTTCATAATCAAATTTAACAGTGCACCAAACTTCACGAATATAGACATAAAAAATCTTCAAGAAAAGGTCAAAACTCCCACATTTAAAATCCCCACACTCAAGAAATGTCAAAACGAACACACAAACGGTCCTAACCCCACACAAATGGACAAATTTCCCAAATATACGAACGGTCATAACCCCCACAGCAAAAACTCCCACACTCAAGAATTAGTCCTGAATCCACAGTGCATGCCCATAGAAATTTGTGGGTGCACGGAGTTTTATTGTTTCATCGTGTTCTTCGACCTATCGTTGTCTACTTTTTCTTGGGTAGAAATCTCAATTATGGTCACTTATCTCCACAGACGCAATTTTCCAATATGGCCGCCAAATAAGCAACCAACATGCATAACTAAGGAACTAAGTCACCTAGGAAAGTGATTTTGGTGTCGAATCATAGGTTTTATAGGTTAAGGAAGTGAAATATTACCATACAATTGCTATGTATTGAAGAATTTTATATATGACAGAAAAAAGATACACTATATATATACAGGATGGACCATTTTAATTCATCCACGGGAATAATCCACAAACCGAATCAAAAGAAGTTTTCAATTATATTTGTTCACCACAAAGAGAGACCTTTTGGCGTACTCTTCAATACCAACATATTAGCAGTGTTGTAAATCCATCACAAATTTGTATTTTTTTAAAAGTCACTATGTCAGGTTATTACAAGTTTCAAATCTACATTTAAAAAGAAAACCAACACCACCACACACATTGTTTAGTGTTGTAAACTAACGACGCTAGAATAGACTAGGTGTCACAAACATTAAAAACAACCAAACATTGAAGGCTTCTGAAATAATAATTACGCAAATGAGACGTACGGGACAAGACATATCGAATGCACCTTAGTGTCTAATAATATCATCATGATTCGACTATTTCCAATAGATTCGAACAAAATTATAAGAAATTAATAAATTTCTTTTTGAAAAAGCTTTATTTAGGAAACAAAGTTAATATACAAAATGGCTTTACGTTTACAATATATGTAAAAGCAGTAAATCAAATATTGTGCTATTAGTACCACTATGAATTAATATTTGTTTATGGTCCAAAATATCATTAATATAAACAAATTGAGCCATTAGAAAAGATGCTGATGTGGCTAAACAACTGAGTATTCTTACAATATTTCTCATATATAAACAACAATATACACAACATTTTAGCAACCACAATATTTACAGTCTCTAATATTATTTTGTCATGCTTAATATATGTTAGCATGTCCCTGTGTAAAATGGCAAAGTTATGCTGAATCTGGGAAATTGTTCAATAAATAAAAAAATAAAAAATATGTTATTTTTTGCCAAAATATAAAATATCAATATCAACACACAAAACCAAGTGGTTTCATAAAGAGCACTCCGTTACCCTTTTGCAATTTAAGTCTTTCCCGCACATATCTTATACCTCACATTTGAGCAACCTTATTATTTAAAGCACTAAAAGTAGTATATTTTTGCAAATAAAGATTAAAGATTACCTAATATGCGTCCAAATTTATGTCTGAAACAAAATACATGTGACTTACAGCTGAGAATTTTCACAGCGTTTGTAACAAAGACAATACATTGTACACAACAGTTGAAACCTCTTACATACATATTGTTTACAATTGTTTATTTTGCAAGAACCCACTCGCAATACAGCATCTGGTAAAGATCGGAAACACTTTTTCGGTCTCAGGAAACCGTCTACTTCCTCCCATCCAAACTTCACAGGTCTTTCAGTAATATATTTCTTTTCTAATGACAACAGAGATTCTCCGATGACCAAGTACGCACGTATAATGCGACCTCGAATAGCAGATGAAGTGAATTGCAGCTCTGATGAATTTAGGGCTCAGTCGATAAAGTTCATAGCATAAACCATAAAAAGTTTATACTTTAGTCAATTTCGGCCACACTTTCGAAAATATGTTTCTGCATTTCTCATGTCTTCAGCTGAGAGACTGCTTGTTACAGCAAAATGAAGAAGATAATTGGTTGGTTGTGCATTCAGTGCTGCATTGTTTGTACCCACTTTATTTACAATGCCATTGTCAGTGAGAATGTGAGCCTTGAGGACGACGCTGCTCATTTTGTGTCTAAGTGTATCATATAAGTGGTGAATAGGAATGAAACGATTCTTTTCTCCCGCCTCAAACGTTACCTACAATTGCTTCAGCCCTTTAGTACTCAAGCTTGCAAAATATCTTAGTAACAAAATAGCCACATTAGTATCATTGGACACCCCGCTGCGCGCCGCGTTCAAGGGCCCATTATGTGTGAGGTACAAATTTTTGGTCGGCTTCTTCAGTTTTTGATGTGAGCATTTCAGTATTAGTTACGTTTCCTTTTAAGCATATTGTAGTAGGAAGACACTGTTGTTTATTACCATTCCGCCTGTAACAAGAATTAAGTCTGTTGAAGGTTTTTTAAGTATCATTTTTTTGTGTGTTAATGCTTGCAGTTTTATTTTATTTTGAACGGTATTCCAGAATTTCAGTTTTTCATTGGTATTTGACTCTGAGACTAAATGCAAGCGAGATGAATAGATCCGGTAGTGCCTGATCGACGTTATCTCTTACTTTCTTTGAGTGAATTGTCACAATAACTTTCAAAATCAAAGTGTATTTCTTTGGCTGGACAGACTCTAGTGGTTCGTTCAGTAACATAGTTTATTGCTTCTCGAAAGTTATTAAATACTGACATTTTCAGCATTCTTATCCGAGATCATCATGAAATCAACAACTACAGTAGTCCGTGTTTGAAATTCTGAATGAAATGAGGTACTCTTGTCGATTGTTTTCTCCAAATGCGATACTTGCACTTACTATGTTGGTCTCGAATGTGCATCACCTTCAAAACACTACCTTGAATTTACGAGATCATGAAAGTGTATTTCTTGCATTGTCAAACCTCTTTCATTTGCTATGGGATTTTCTTCTGAATCTGTGCAAAATCTCTTGATTTGATTATGGCAGGTGTCACAGTTACGTTGTTTGTGGTAAGAGTTTCAAAGGTGATGACATAGACGTTTTCAATTCTGTCCGTCAGTTTCCTTTCTTTGGTAAAGAAGAGCTCTTTCCCAAATTTCTCATTCTTACTTCTTGTATCTCTTAATACACCTAACATTTTCGCCCTCACATCCTCAGAAACAATTTGCTTTGTCACAATGTTGTGTAAAATAAAAGAACCATCAAATTTGAATGGATTACCTTCTGCAATTATGAACCGATTTGCTTTGCTTCCCTGTTAATTCGTGATGAACTGTTTCTGTGTGACTCACTATCTGTGCATTAATAAGATTGTTCCAAACTTTGGCAATTTCGAGAACTTCGTGATAGGTCAATTGCCATTCAGTGACGTACGGTATTGAGTGTTACGTGTTTGTCCAATGTTTCCTCTCGTACTGTTTAGAGCTCGTTGAATTATTTTGTATCTGGTCCCACTGCGTGTAATGGTGCCGGCTTTCCAGAAACTACAAACTGACCATTCAAGAACTTTTCATGCAAATAAGGACAATCTATTCCAAGTCGCTTGATTAATTCCAAGTATCATGATTCACAACGTAAATAATTCAGGTAATTGAATTGCTGAAACATACGGATTAATGACTCAACGCTCTCAACTTCTAAATTCCAGTTTCTTCGCGATCAGACGTTACAAAGATTTTGATGAGTACTTCAATGTTAAGGAAATTGTTGAGGTAACTGCAAAGTTCTGATTTCTCCTTATTCATTCACAAATCTTAAATAGCAGTCTCTTAGTTGTTGACTTGAAACTAACAGTTGAGTATGGAGGAATTTACATTTTTCTTCTCTATTTTGCTAGGCCAGTTAAAACTGATTTACTTCTTTAAGCAATTTGTTGTATGCTTCCTTTTTGTTACTACTCCAGAGAGCATCCCAAATCATTTTCTCGAGTGCTTCAGAGGCAATTAACATTCCTTGAAACTCCCGAACATAATATTTTCCATTTAGTACACTCTTAACTAAATTCACTCTGAAGATCGCTGTTTCTACCAGAGCATCATCGAAACCGTTACCAAGGAGGTACTTCTCACATCGTAGAGCCCCTTTTGTGGAATGAAACATTCTAACCACTGGCAATATGTCATAAGATTCCTTTGGTTTACTTAGAACTATGTACACAACTGCACAGAATATTCCTTCGTCGCAGAAGACCGAAAGGTTTGGTTGTCACAATTGTTGCCTTACAGATTCAAAGCTTTTAAGGGCAGTACAAATAGTAGCGTAATCAGTACCTGGGGAAGTAATAACTGGCAGAAACCAAACTTGTTTAATTGGTACAACTTTGGATGAAGTTAAAGAGTGTATATTTTTCTACGGTGGTTATACGTGCTGAGCGTCGCCTGGAAACGCACCACATCGAGCAAGAGAAATAAGAAACTCAGTTTTTAGGGCACATGTGAATGCCTCATCAGATGAATGAATGCCAACATCCTCAGCTACTTTAAACTTGTTCGAAAGAGCAGGGTTGGTTGTACTCTTCCTTCGATTTAGTACTTTTTTTCGACATGGTAGCTGACACAAAAGTTTACAGGTTCTATTCATCAGTGCAGTTTGTGTAATCTTTATTTCTGTGAATCTCTTCCGATCATTTATGTTGAAAAAGAACCTCGCCAGTACGTTGGCTCTCAAATGTACCTGAGAGCAGTGAATATACTCAAAGTCGAACTTGTCAAGAGCTCCTATTGTAAAGTCTCTAAAATTGAAATGACTTGGTATCGGTGTGTCAGCTTTGGATTTCCTCCGAAATAAATTCCTGCGTACGCCCCTGGCTATATTATATACAAGACTTCAACATATCGCAAATGTAAGGTAATATTTGGACTCTCTGACCCCGAAAACCTATAGTTCGACACCAAGATCACTTTCCTAGATGACTTAGTTCCTTAGTTATGTATGGTGATTGAATATTTTGCGGCCATATTGGAAAATGGCGTCTATGGAAGTAAGCGACCATAATTGAGATGTCTACCCAAGAAAAAATAGAAAGCGAGAGATTGAAGAACACAATGCAACAATAAAACTCCGTGCACCCACAAATTTTTACTGCCATATAATGTGGATCCCGGGCTAAATTGTCAAAACGCCCACACAGTCGGTCATAACTACCACACAAACGGACAAATCTCCCAAATACACGAACGGCCATAACTCCCACAGCCAAAAACCCCACACTAGTAATCAGTCATAACCTCCAACGGCCATAACTCCCACACAAATGGACAAAACTCTCACACATAGCAACGGTCACAATCCCCACATAAATGTACAAAACCCTCTCAGAAACGGACAAAACTCCTTCATGCAAAAATTGTCACAACTGCAACAAAGATGGAAAAACACCCCACACAATAGGACAAATCTCCCACAGTCTTAAATGATCCTGGTTGCATGTCTTGCCCTTGTACTTTTTAATAATATTTTTATTCCACTTAAACTGATGTATTGCATATTCTTCTTGCACTGTTTGCTAAGGTCAGAAACACTAAAATGAGCGACATAAAGAGCCGCAACAAAGACGTGCAATCACTATCATTTCAGAGTGTGGAGGATTTTCCGATTGTGTGGGGTTTTTGTACATTTGTGTGGCAGTTCTGACAATATCTGCATGTGACAGTTTTGACCATTTGTGCGAGAGTGTTGTCCATTTATGTGGGGATTATGACCGTTGCTATGTGTGGCTGTTTTGTCAAATTGTGTGGGAGTTATAACTGAATGTGCGGGCGTTTTGACATTTCTTGTGCGTTTGGGTTTCGACCTAGACCCAAATCCTCTGCAGACGAAATTTTAAACAAATGAAGACGCTTCTTGAAGCGCTACAAGGAGAATCAAGGAGAACATGAGCCACAGCGATGCTTCCGCTGAACATCGATGTAAAAACAAAGTCGGTTGTTTAACATCGCGGCCATTTATTCACCCTCGCGGTATACCTCTAGGTCGTGAGTTAGCGTACATATATCGCATGAGCATATATATTTAAATCCATGTGCTTGTGCCAGTATCGGGAGTGACACCTCGACCTCGATCACAAGGTTTCTTCGGTATGTTTCTACCTTTGAGCCTTATTTTAACAACTTGTGAAAAACGTCCGGAGGTTCCAGATGTCCGGGCTACGCCACGGCTTGTTAGCATGTATTCATCCTCAGTCACTGTTCACTTCCACGATCAGCCATAATTTTATTCTTTGAAGCCAAAAAGAATACATTCGTTCTCCTTCGCATTAGGCGTTCTTAAAAATAAAATAATGTTATAATTAAACCTGCGATTTCGCCATTTTCAATCTAAATTACAGTCCCTTCCTACGCAAAACAAATCTCATAAGTGCAACTTGCGTGTATGGCAGTGTTGGGAAAGTTACTTGTAAAAGTGTAACGCGTTGCAAGTTACTTTAATTTCTCGTAAAATGTAACGCGTTAGGAACGCGGAACTTGGGCCAAAAATGTAACTGTTATTTTACTTCGAAAGTAACGCGTTGCTTACGCGTGAATTGTAGGTCCGAAACTTTAAGTATGTGAAAAAAATTACTTCAACTTTCCGTACTACTATTACTACCTCTATTATTATTACTATTACTATTATTACTGTTATTATTATTATTATTATTATTATTATTATTATTATTATTATTATTATTATTATTATTATTATTATAGCTTCTGAATCGCTTTATGTAAATGAGAGGACACAATTTTAATTATTATATGAACATTTTCATATAATGTAACATTGATAAAATGCCATACTGCGTTACTCGTAGGGATGGGCACGAGCAAGTTTGAGCGAGTTTTCTTTGAAACTCGATTCGACAAAAAACATACATCTTTAAGTTTGACCCGAGAACTCGGCTCGAAAAATTTCAACAACTCGACTCGAATTGTTGTTGAGTTTCAAGTCGAGTCGAGCCAAAACCGGTTTCGAGTACTCTCTTCAAGTATATTACATCGACAATATAAGTATCATCAATGACACTACTACTACAACTTATTATTATTATTATAACAACACTGTATATAAATATGAATTCTAGCACTACACTACTACTACAACTTATTATTATTATTATAACAACACTGTATATAAACATGAATTCTAGCAAACTAGTTGAAATCCCAACCTCGGTAGTCGTGAAGTCTAGGAGTCAAGGACTTTGTTCACGAGATTCTGAATTTGGGGTGAGGGTCTAGGTAGCGTTTTCGAGCTCGAGCCAAACACTGTTAAAATTATAGGGCACTGGCCAAATATCTTCAAAACTGCTCGGCCCGGGTTTAGAATTGTCAACGACTCGAGCAACTCGGCTAACAGCTCATTCACTATCGACACGAACCGAGAAGTGAGCCGAGTCAACAGCTCACCCAACCGAGCAGATGGATTATCTCAACCAAGCCAGCTCGAGTCGATTAACACCGAGCCGGCTCCAGCCATCTTCTCAGTTGAGCCGAACGGAGCTTAGCTTTTTATAAAAAATCTCTTTCATTCTCGCTCTTGAGACGAGAAGAGATGCGAGCAGTGTCCCCTTTCGTCAGCAACACTAAAAGTATTCCATATTATTGTTTAGCTTACATTCCTTTCGCTTTCCAGTGTTATCAGGCTATGATTTCAAGACGGCTTAAAAGGAACGAACCATTTATCAAACTCGAGTGGACTCGAAACTCGACGCGAGAAACTGAATCGGATAGGAACTCGACTCGAAAATATTACCTCTGATTTGACTCGAAACTGGACTTGAACTCGAGTCGAGTGGAGTTTTATCTTGACTCGTGTTCATCCTTATGCGTTAGAAAAAATGTTTGCTTATTGTTATTCTGCTAAGTGAATTATAATGTTATGTAAAATTAAAAATAGGGAATGTAGAGAAATACTACACTACAACAAATAAAATGAGAACACATGAACTGGGGGTGAATCAAAACTTGCCAGTAACTCTAAAATCGATATATGCTTTTTAAAGCTAGTTACAAACTGTATAATCAACAAGACTCTAGGATACCCGAACTGATTTGAAAGATCTCCAATATTACATACTATCAGTAAACTATTATCTAGTAATAAAGTAGGCCTGCTGATCAGAACAGTTTATTCATATTAACCCGTTAGTATATGTCGTTAACTATGGTACCCTAGTTGTTGATAAATATTTCCACCGAGGCACTACATTCACTTCACTTTCAAATTCTGTCCACCATCATCCTCAGTTCTTTGTAAAAATGTATTCTTTCAAATATTCGAACGGTAAAATATTTTTTCTGCATCTTTAGAAAAACAACACCAATAAAGTAAAATAGACTACCGCTATCACTGCACCCCTAGTTACCTCACTGAATGTATTGATTTGTAGCTGTCAAAATTTACGACAAAGTTTTCCAGGTGCTTGCAATCAGTACACTTGATTTCCCTGAGGTTGACCTCGTCATCAAAAAACAGCAAATGGCACTACGAACTTATCTGTTTCACTGTGTCTCGGTGACTATCGGTCACTGACATAGGTAATTCATGCTCGATTGTTTCATTTTGAGAAATTCCCCTACAGGAAAGAAACATTTGTTTCCGAAAAAATACATATATTGCGGTTACTCATCCGAAATGTAACGCGAAAAAAGTAACGCAAACTAGGTAGGTTACATAAAGATGTGTCACCGTTAATTTACTTTGGAAAAAATGTAACGCGTTACCAGGAAACGATACTTAAAAAGTAATGCTTTATAAGTAACTCGTTACTTGGGTTACGTTACTTCCCAAGACTGGTGTATGGCCCCCTGTTAAAAATCTAAAAATTGAATTTGGATATTTTCTTTAAGACTGTTGGCGAGATATAGAATTGCATGTCCAGTATTTCTGTTTACTTTGTACTGCAATTAATAGAATTGGAAGTAATTGTTTTGTGTAAGTATAATTGTGCAGAACATCCATGGGTAAATGCTTTCTGCTACTATATATAAATGTATGAAAATTGTTAGGAAAGTTTATAGAGGATGGAAAATATTTTTCCCAGGCTGGAAAACAGGAATCAAGTTAGTTCCGGGGAAAGAAAACTAGAGAAAATTTCCTTAACTTTCCCCTTACAAACGTTCTGTGTCTGACGTATGACTGCCTATCGTTGTGTGTGCCTCCGCGAGTGAGTGAGTAGGGTCGTTGCTTGGTACTCGTGAGTTACATGGATCGAGTCCTGTTCAGTTAATCCAATTTTTTCATTCTTTGTTGCCCATATCTGAAGATGTTTCTCCCCCTCCGTAATCATCTTATGCTCTCAACTGAGTTCTCCACTTGAATTCAACAATTGGTAGTGGAGTGCTCTCAGGCTCGGGTGAGCTTTTACATGTCTTCTTACCAAATCAAACTTTTCGACAAAATATGCATGCTATCCGATCTTTTTTCTCAAATTCTACATTTGCAAAAACGGCTGTATCTCTCTTTCATGATATTTGCATCTCTCGTTCTCCAATGTCATCAGCTATGGCATGAGATGGCTTAGGAGCAAAACTTGAAATCATAAAAGTGTTATACCAATGGACTCACTCTCACTAAGCATTTCATTAATCGTATATTTTCACACTGGATGAGGTAGGTATCCGCTCTTCCTACCCTCCTGAAGTGACAGAATATTTATTCAGACTCTGCAAAGTGATTTCAGATCAAACGACGGAAAGAGTGTTCATTGCAACAGCAAGAGGATTGGACTTTAATTTCTTGTTTTAATTTATCTCCACAAATAGGACAAATATCAAGTAATATGTTTGCCATAAGAACTATACGTCTAAGATTAGTTTTATTTGGAGAAATGATGCAGTAGACGGTAGTGGGAATTTTCCCCAAGTGTCTGGGAATTTTCAGTGCCTGGCGATTATACAATCCGCCTTCCTTTACAGCAAATTTGGTTGTATATTTCCCGGCAAATGCTTGGGACTCAGTTGGTGGAGCACTTCAGCCGTAAATCTTCATATGGCTGTACCATCCAGAAGTGTCCCTTACTGTACAAAGAGTAGACATGAGGATGATCTAAGAAGCTAGTCCAAATGCAAAAAAAGTCAATTTTTTCGCGGAACTTCCTGAAAACAAGTAATTAAAAATTTTTCTATTCCTGAACAGAGGATGCATATTCCCCCGAAGAATCCTATGGTGGAATGTGCTTCATTTTTTCCTTTAAAATTTGAATAGAAGAAATGTTTCTCTTCTCACGACTTTACTGTGATTAAAATTTGTACGTCTTATTCAATTTGAACAGTCTTTTTAGGAAATTTAGGATAGGTTAATGGTCTATGAATCCTGTAAGCTTTGTTAAAATCGACACATTTATTCTAGGATAGATACAAGAACCCAACCATAGGATTCTATTTGGAATATGTGACTTTTTAAGGAAGAGTGAGAGTGTGAAGATAGCAATTACTCTCAGTGCACAGCATATCGAAATGAAGTTTGGGTGATAGTGAAAGTTATTTATATATAACTGTACTTTTCCACTATCCTCGTTTCTGATAATACCCCCTGTCTCTGACACGCCTGCGTTCTTCAGAAGCACCCCCTCGTTTCCACTTGAGCTCATTCTTCTAACTCGGTCAGAAAGCATTCATGCTCTGTATTGGACACCTTGCACTAGTTCGTTCGTGCTTTATGTACTGTAGTTTTTATGGCATACATGCTCACTGTATTTATACCGCATGCTCTGCTAAAAGAAATAACTAGGCTAGAAATTCTAACCTAAGCAGAAAATGTACGAAATTTCAGAATTTGGTAGAACCGTCTGGTCGGGTAATGCCGTTGTATACCTTTTGGGCAATTGTTTATGGCCATTCCTCCTGTCCCGCCTTTATATGGGCAAACGGAAAATGAGATTATTTCGGATTTTCATCGTAGGCTGAAGATCTCGGAATCATGCATCATTCTTTCCAATTGCTCACCCCTTGTAGGTTGTACCCAAGGGCCTAACCCTTAATATATAGCAAATTTCGTGCTTTACCAATACATAATGATTTATAAAGTTTACGATTAGACCTTTGTAAATATACTTACCGTAACTCTTTACTTTTTTCTAATTTTATAGGTAGCAAAATACTTCTCCGCGAAAATATGATGACGACATTTGTAACGTTTATTGCCTCCATGTGGCCTATATGTGCATACCTCTCCTTTCTTCTTTGTTACAAAATATTGTGCTATCACACAACTCTGGTTTTAGTAAATAGATTTCATAGGAGTAGATGTGAGACCTATATTCCCTAAACGTAGCACACTAAACAGAATAATTCACTAATTCCTTAATCAAAAGAGTAAACAAAACTCAATTTCTAAACATTGTACCAACTTGTCACTTTCCACAATTGAAGAATATTGCCACCTTCGGTTGGTAACATTTGGCTAAATACATTTTGAAAGTTTCCAAGGTTGTTATGTGCCGAAAACTAAGTCCAAAAACGTTTTTTAACTTTAGAAACAAACTAAACTCAACTAGTATACGTAAATATTATTAACTAAAACAGAAACTATGCAAAATAATATCTTTTCAAAAGAAACACGAGCTCATTCCTTGTCAGCCTATCTAAATTTCTGCGTACAAAAACGGAACGAATAAGATAAAGTTGCTGTATCTGCCATGTCAATTATCGCATACTAAACTGCAAATATTACATTCCCTTAACGAGAACAGTTACTAAATATGGCGGACTGTCTGGTCTATACTGGTTTACCTCTTTGGAGTTTACCCATGTTAATTTAGAAACCTGGCACTTTTAAAGGTTAATAAAAGACACACATACACACAGCGCATTTAGTCACTTTGATGTATTAATTACACGACACAATGCACTAGAAAGTCAATTAGACGTACTCAAAACTAGATTTGATATGCTCTAAATCAGCGACGCGTAAACTATGTTTTGCGGCGAGATATGACCCCAGAAAGTTCCTCTGTTCATGATATGATGCTTAATCTTACTAGTAAAAAGACAAATGTGGTTTATATCAAAGAATTGTATTAGAAATACACTGATATATGAAAAGTTTACTTGATTTCGGAAAATCACTCTACCTAAGTACGAAGAAGATCACAAAAATTACTTGTAAATATTATTTATTTGTATAAGAAGAATTGTTAAATATGACATTATAGCTTTTTATTGGCCCGCTTAAGTTTTTTCTTTATCTTTGATTCTCCTTGAAGAAACCTCAACCATCACTGCCTTCTTGTGTTTCGAGAAATAAGGTGCAAACATCAGCCGTAATCAATTTTCTGGTCACCTAGTCACACATTGTCAAGTATAGTTTTGTCGCCAAAATATTTCAAAAGGCACACACATGAAGGCACACTCAGTAGTCACTTTTCGAATTTCGGCGCTAATTGCTTCTGAATATCTGCTAGATTTAGCGATTTGTTGCTAGGTTTGTCAACACTGCCACTGACGATAATCTTCACATCCGGTGTAGTAAGAAGTGTAGCTCCTATGTCATATCCCTCCGTTGAGAAAAAAAGCTCGCATAGAAAAATCTTCGCCACTGGACCATTGAAGTAAAACTATATAAATAGATATTTTCCTTAAGAATGATCTAAACAAATTTTCATTTTTAGGATATATATACTTTGTAAATGGTATTTCGGGAGTAGCGAATACACAGTATATTTCAATGCGTAGCCATACAGAAATACACTGAATGGCACGGAAAAGGTTTCGAGGAATCGTTGGTTAAAAATTGCATTCACATGGTTTAACAGCCTAACAGCGCCAGCTTCCATGGTGGTTTAAGCGTTATTTGTGTGTGTGATGCATTTTTCTAATTTCCATTATTATGCCCACACAAAAAGTAGGATGTCATGGGTCAAAATAAACACTACCCCTCCAAAAGGAAACATAAACACTATCCCCATTGTTGAAAACGTAAATCCAATGATGGGTAATAATACTATGTTTATCTTCGTCCCGAAGGTGAAAAGTTCTTTCCGTTTCACCGCAGTATATAGTCATTAATATAACTCTAATCCATGAGTGCAATCATATTTGCTTTGAAGCATTTCTCATCCAAATTATCATATTTTAATACATTTATTTCCCTTTAACTCCATTTCTTCTAAAAGATATTGCAAAGTTATTTCAACATGAAATGTCGGAATAAGTGGTTGGGCAGATGGATATATGACCATTCATACATTATCGTAAATGAATCCGGAAAATAACTACAATGTATACGTGTGACAAATATCTTCAAACGTATACATTCTACTTTGAACGCTATGCATTACAGTATAATTATTTTTGATGGACTAGCTTCTATAACGGAGATGTAGAAAATTATTTCTACATTGACAGTTAGTAGTTATTAGAATCGCCTATGACGGCCAGCCAGTAAACCACCACTGTTGGCCCAACAGTGGCAATCCACCGTTTAAACGACCGTCAATAATAGTAATAATGTAAGCAAAAGTTTCTTTCATCGTAGCATATTTTTACAAGGCAATTGCAGTTTAAAATCATATTCAAGGGTGATACAGAACTTCATATTTTTCTCATAGCATTGGCAGAGCTCATTCCTGTTTTCCGCCTACACCGAAATGCAATAATTTAGTAGCGTTGTTCCCGCGGCGAATTTTCTGCTAAAAACGTCATTGTCTGCGTCCCGAACCTTTGCCGAATGTTTGGTAGATTTTTTGTTTGGTAAAATATACAGGCTACAATTCTATTTTAAATCAAGTATCTTCATCCTACTTGAAGTAGTTTACCTTAGATAAACACTTCAATGTTTTGTTTCTTCGTCTGGCAACGCAAGAACCGAAGGAGACACCCTTCCTTGGTGGCGTAGCCGTTGGCATTTCCGTATAGTTGCAAACGCACCGGCTGCAACCCCCAAGGGGTTTTCGTCAAACAATTATTTAACAAGATCCAAATTATGTTTTAACTACGAAATTATCAGGTTCTGCTTGACAACTGTGGAAGTAGATTCAGGTTATTAAATAACTAAAATATTCTAATCAAACTTGTTGAACTGGGAACAAATTACAATACAATTTATGTTAACAGATTCTTATGGAAAAGTACTTGTGGAAAACGACGGAAAAGTCCGGAAATGAGTGCGAAACGTCTACCACTCTCCGAGATGGGGATCATGGGGGAGAATTTCCTATCATGGCCGTCACGCGCTAATATTATTCGCAAAGCTTCATTTATGCGCCTCCTGTATCCCTCCTAATTAATACAAAGCAATGAGTTATAAATTTTTGTGAAGCTTATGTAATGTAGATTTCACTATGTAGCAAGATCTTCCATTTTGCCCACCGAGTAGAAGAAGAAGAAAAATAAATTTTAAAAATTTACAAATAAACTCGATTCTTTCAGAAAATATTTCATCTGTGGGAACACAGTGTGTCCAGCAGCGTAATTAAACATTCATAAGTACACACCTTACATACGTGTGTGCAAGATGTGCAACAGCCACTGAGATATAGGCAAATAATGTGTCCCAATTCGAGATACCCTTTATCAGCTGTATCACCGATTTCAATAGAGGAAGTAGACCGATACATGAAAACACCCTGCCACCTAGACCATCTTCACTACCACAGTGTCATTACGTACATCGCTGTAAAGTTTATAGAACGACGTTTCCAACGATTTAACATTGTTTTCCATTTTGTCCACCGACTACAAGAAGAAAAAGAAGAAGTCATTTTTAAAAAATCAAAAAAAATTCGAAATTATTTCATCTCTGGCAACACTGTGTCTACAGCAGTACACCAAAAATTCGTTATTACATACCTTACACATTTGTGTGTAAATTGTACAACAGCCACTGAGATCTAGGTCCAAGAACCTGTCCCAATATGGGATAGCTTTTTTGGGCTATATCACCGATTTTAATGGAGGAAGTAGACCAGGCAAGAACATCCTGCTACCTGTAATTCTTATTTTCAACATAATGTGCATAGGTTAAGTTGTGTAGGATTTATTCACTTTAATGTAAGTGGGCTCCAGCATACGGAAACTATTCAGCACAGTATTGTACTGTATGATGGAAAAAATATTGTAATAAAATATTGAAAAATCTTGATATAGAGAATAAAGTTTCAAATATTAAACAATCCTCTACATTCACTCATATCACGTATTATATGACATGGACCTCATATTGGCAAATTCACCATAAAGCCTACTACTCGGAGAGGGGTAGATTTTTCAACAAAGTTTCTCTAAGGTATTATTTCAATAAAAAGTCAATATTAAATTATACATTACAATAAGTTCAAAGTTCAGTGTTTCTTTCTACTTGAATTTGTTAGGTTGTTAAGGCCCATATTCTACTTGTATTATTCAGTTTTCTAATTGGACCAAACCAGTACAACTATTGCATTGCATGATGGTTTTATAGAATGCTATACTTTCTCAAATAAGTTTCGTGATAGCATGCACACACAGCAATTATGATATTCCCAAAAATATACATCGATATATATACATATATTTAAAAATGTTTAATTTTCTTCTTCTTCTTCTTCTATCTGGTAGCTCAAATAGGGATTAGTTCTAAAGACTTGAAATCTGTGTTCAATAAGTTTTAGAACGATGTACGTCATTACACTGTGGTATTTAGGGTGGTCGTAGGTTGAAGAGGGTTCTCATGTAATGGTTTATTTTAAATAAATACATATTTTTGTTGTATACCACTAGAAGAACCGTCAATTTGCCTGCCTCATTTAAAAATCAAAATGTTTTGTTGATGTGGACAGTTTTATATGTTGTATGTTATATGGTAATATATCTCTTTAAAGTAATAAATTTTGAAATATTTTACATTACTTTTCCCTTGAGTTTGCTACTTTATATATATTTTATTTATCCTTTTCATTGCTGTAAATGTAAAATATATAGTACTTCTTTGAATGATTTTCAATTTCAACATGTTAGTATCTCGTTGGCAATACAGTTCTCTGTAGAACTAAAGGTTTTTTTGAAGGTACTGTGCACATGAGTAATTAGAAATGCAACATGAAACCTGATAAAATGTTACGTGTTTTCTAAAATTTGAGTGAAAGTGAATTTCGCTTCGAAGAACTACAGCGAGATTTATTCGACGAAGACAGTAGTAGTATTTCGAATGCAGTGTCTGGAGGTAGTTCTTCGGATAAAAGGGAGGAAACAGGTACTGCCTCACACGACATCCATCGCTAGAAACCTGGTTTATTATATTATGCGTTACATCATATTTAAGATGGTGATCTTGATAGTGCTTTTTGCTTTTTCATAGACAGAACTATATTGAGAAACATTGTGAAATCGACGGTTATTGAAGCTCATAAACAGAGATTTTCGATTTGATGAGAAGTGCCCTAGCTCTTCAAGGCTGAAAGCGGACAAGTTTGCTTTTACATCATCTGTGTGGAACTTATTCACTTTGAATTGTATCAGGTACCATCATGTTCACGAAAGTGTTTGTATTTGAGGACAGTTATTCTCTGCTAAGAGGAGATGCAAATTCATATAACATATGTCTAATAAGCCTGACAAAAGACAACGACATCGAGACTTACAGTTAGACGAATATATTGTTCTGAAGGCGACAGATCCTTTTCTCAACAAAGGACTGCATGTTGTTTGCGATAACTTTCTTACAAGTTAAACATTAGCTGAATCTTAGAAAAAGAAGCAAAATATTTTAATTGGTATTATGCGTCCAGATAGAAGAGTTTCTAAAAATGTGCTTGAATTACAATGAAAAGAATAAGTTCACTACAAACGTAAATGAAGATCAATCAGCAAATACACTCTCACTACACAGTGTAAGCGGGAAAAAAGTGTTGCTCTTTTGGTTTCAGTGCATACAAGTGGAAATAAAAATGTATTGAAAATGAAAATTCATTTTTATGTAATAAAAAGTTCGAAATAAATTATAATAATTTTGGTGCATTATACACAGGGTTTGCTTTAAAGAAAAGTAGTCCAGTCAATGTCTACAGGGAAGGTAGGGTGATCAGGTAACTGGTAAAGAAATGATTTCATAAGGAGTAATATACGCATTATTCCTTTATTTTAATTTTTCATGTCACTGTCCTGTGGACGAACTAATCATATCAATATTATATTTAATATATTGGATGGTTTTTCGGCCTCATTTTGTACTATATCACGAGAGCAACTTATATGAAACAAAAGCTAGTCGATTAAGCCTATTGAATTAAAACTAAAGTAACAGAAATCTAAGGATAAAAGTATATATATTTTTCACAACCAAATAGCCGTAAAGTGGCGGTTTCAGTACTTCTAGGGAGGTAAAAGTTTTGGTGCTTCTAGTGTTAAATCGAAATTTTCAGGAAAGTTTTATTTTCACTTTCTAGGTACGGTAGGAAATGTTCACTATGTGTCTATTGTAGATAAAAGAATAAAAGCAGAATGGAAAACCTCTAACCCTTTCCAAACAATTGTGGGCCAACACTAAAGGTCAGTGTTTTCTTTATAATCAAGTGTGCAGGTGGGATATAGAGCCCGGTTCCTCCATTTACACCCAGCGTTCTTTTCCTTTGCTTCGAAAGAGCTTGGATTCTCCTTTATTCCAGCGTTTGTGTGCAAAGATTTATATATACATATATATGTGTGTAATGTATATAAAATCAGAGGGGGCTTTAGTTTTCCCCTGTATATCGTCCTTTTTTTTCTTTCCCTTTTTCCTTCTCTTTTTTTTATTATTGGTATTATTACTGTTGTTGCTATTATTATTATTATTATTCGTTAAATAGTTTGGTTTATGTCGATGTGGCCACACGTGTGGTTGTTTCACTATAAATATGGTTATTGTTTCTGTTGTTTCGTTATTTTTTTGCTGTTCTTTCTGTTTCCTTTATTATGTTTCGTCTTCCGTGTCTCGGTATTTTTTTCTGTTATAATTGTTGTTTCACTTGCTTTTAATTCTTGTTTTTTTGATCTTTTAGTTGGATCTTTCGGTCTGCATTAAAGCCTTTTTGTGCGTGTGTGTGGTTTGTTTTCGATCTCTCATTTGTGGTTTCTGGTTGGGATGTTTGACGGTTTTGGTTGTGTTTTTTTTCTTTCCTCATGGGTTCTAGCTTCAATTGTTTATTCATTCTGTGTTTCCAGTTTCCTTGGTTGGATAGGTTTCTGTTTTACTCATCGTTTTTTTTTATTATTATTATTTACTTCTCCTGGTTTTCCTTCTTTTCTTTATTATTTTTCTTTCTTCCTTTTTCCTTTTTCCTTTTTTTTGTCCTCTCTCAGAGTTTCTCGTTTGTTTGTGGGCATGTGGTGTATTTTTTGTGTCTAAAAGACAGCATTGTCTTTTATCTTGCTACATCCCGGTAGTTTGATCGGGTTTGGTTTGTTTGCATGGTGAGTCCCAACACACCTATGATTTTTGGCAGGTTTTTCTGTTTCAAGTTTTGTTTTGTGCCTAGGATTATTTTCACGATGGGTTTCAGTTCTGTTTTCGTATAAAGGTTTCTTAGGGCCCGTTTCTGTCTGAGTTAACTCCATGTGAACGTAGTCGTTCGCATGGGCAACCGACAACTGGTCCCCCTGTGGTTGTGTGTTTGCGCAGGAGAAATGTTTTGTCACCAAGTCTAATGTAAAAATATACATAAGACTATCCAGCCCTCTCCTATCTAGTGATGAGTCTGGTGGTTACAGAATTTCTCCCTCGCATTCTTCTTTTGCTCAGCATTCCTCGAGGTGTGATGGTTTGGTGCGAGTGCTATTCTCTTTTCCTTTTCATGCTTGGTTGTAAAATGTTGGTGTATATGGTATATACGAGGTCTGTGAGATTTTTTTCAGCTCTCAGTATTCTTTGAGGGGTGTTTGTAGCGTCTTTTATTGCTATTTGGTAGAATAAGGTTTTAATTTCTGTGTGTGTTTCGCGGGTTCCTTTTCAGAGCAATCTGAATTGTTTCGTGTGTTAAGAAGTGGAAAGTCTTTTCCCGTACTTTCAGTTGGTTGTGGGTTGTAGTTTTGTTTGAGAGATTGCATATTAATGATTCTTTTCATTTTTTGTTGGTTTTCTGGTTCTACTTGCTTTTCCTTCTCTTCTTTTTCCTTTTTCTTTTCGTCGTTGTTTTGTTGGGTTTGTTGGTGGTGGTTTTTCAGTATTGCTTGGGTAGGGTATGTAAAATTTTAACTCTGTTTTGAAGGTTTGTTGGTCCTGAGAGAGACCCTTGTTCCTTTGGTGTTAGCTTTTTCTGTTTTATTTTTGGGAAGTTGTTCAGAAACTCGTAAGGTCTTCTATCGATTCCCTTCTTGGTTTTCTTTGTTGGGTGTTTTTGTTTTCGTCTTTCTATGATTTGGTTCTTTTCGGTTGTGGTTCGTTCTTGTTGTTGTGGTTGGAATATTTCTTTTTGGGAAGTCCAGAGTTACTTGTTTTTCTCTGGATTGCCTCATTTTGTATCATGTGGGCTAAAGGGAGACTCACGCTTCTCTAGGGCAAGTTCCCCCCTTTTTTATATAATGTTGGTTCTACTTGTCTGTGGTGTTCAATGACTTCTCTGTTTATTTCAATTTGAGTTTTATTAAAAAATATATTTTTTGTGTTTGGTTTTGAAATTAGTTGGTGCTTTGGCGTATTCAACCAAGTTCATATCTGATTTTTGAAGCCGTATTCGGGGTTTTCCAAGTTGGGCCCATTTTTTTTTGTTTGGCTTGGTAGTGTTGCGCAAGGCGTCATAGTAGACTAGCTTGCGTAGTGTTTTTAAGGTTCTCTTTCCTTTCCCCGCTCAGCCTTTAGTTGGGCCAAGGGGTTCCGGGTTGTTTGCTGGTTTTGGAGTATTGCTCCTTTACTCTTCTCTTCTTTTCTTGTTTGGCCTTGGTTCACTTCTTCCGGTCTTTGGCTTCTCCATTGTGTTAAAGGGTATTCTTTGATTTGGGTTTTCCGCAGTTCCAATGTCTTGGAGGGTTCGTATTAAAAAGTACGTTTTCACACAGGTCTTTACGAGGTATAGGAGTTTTCGTTGTTAGATTTGCTTTTGTACTGACAAGTACAGTTTCGAGTTTTTAATTTCTGGTCTTAATGACTGCTTGGTGTTCGTTGCCCCAGGATAGTAGGGCTCCAACTATTTCGACAACTCGTCTCGTCAGCCGGGGTTTCTTGCGTAGTTCTCTCGTCGCAGTCTGCTTCCAAAGTGGCAGGTTGTAGTCTTTCCCTCTGTTTCTGTGGGTGTGACCTGGCTGGCTGATCACGTGATACCTGTGTGTTTGCGAGCGTGCTTTTGTTACGGTGCCCGCGTAGTTCTCTTTCTCTGTTACTCCTTCTCCTTAGTCTGGGTTCTTTCTGATTGGAATGTCCTTTTTTTTGTTTAAGAATATGGTATGGTTTCATTTTTATTTGTTGTAATAAATTTGTTGGGGTCATCCCCTTCCTCCTTTCTCCGGAGGTTTGATTTGGTTTTTATATAGTAAGTTTCAAAGGAAAATTAAATGCTTCATACCACAAGTAGTGGTTCTTTGGTGTTCAAGAGGGTGAGCGGGGATCGAAAAGACCTAACTATGCCCCAGTCGTCCTAGCTTGGCGACTTCACGTAACCTTTATAATCAAGTGTGCAGGTGGGACATAGAGCCCGGTTCCTCCATTTACACCCAGCGTTCTTTTCCTTTGCTTCGAAAGAGCTTGGATTCTCCTTTATTCCAGCGTTTGTGTGCAAAGATTTATATATACATATATATGTGTGTAATGTATATAAAATCAGAGGGGGCTTTAGTTTTCCCTTGTATATCGTCCTTTTTTTCTTTCCCTTTTTCCTTCTCTTTTTTTTGTTATTATTGGTATTATTACTGTTGTTGCTATTATTATTATTATTATTCGTTAAATAGTTTGGTTTATGTCGATGTGGCCACACGTGTGGTTGTTTCACTATAAATATGGTTATTGTTTCTGTTGTTTCGTTATTTTTTTGCTGTTCTTTCTGTTTCCTTTATTATGTTTCGTCTTCCGTGTCTCGGTATTTTTTTCTGTTATAATTGTTGTTTCACTTGCTTTTAATTCTTGTTTTTTTGATCTTTTAGTTGGATCTTTCGGTCTGCATTAAAGCCTTTTTGTGCGTGTGTGTGGTTTGTTTTCGATCTCTCATTTGTGGTTTCTGGTTGGGATGTTTGACGGTTTTGGTTGTGTTTTTTTCTTTCCTCATGGGTTCTAGCTTCAATTGTTTATTCATTGTGTGTTTCCAGTTTCCTTGGTTGGATAGGTTTCTGTTTTACTCATCGTTTTTTTTATTATTATTATTTACTTCTCCTGGTTTTCCTTCTTTTCTTTATTATTTTTCTTTCTTCCTTTTTTCCTTTTTCCTTTTTTTCGTCCTCTCAGAGTTTCTCGTTTGTTTGTGGGCATGTGGTGTATTTTTTGTGTCTAAAAGACAGCATTGTCTTTTATCTTGCTACATCCCGGTAGTTTGATCGGGTTTGGTTTGTTTGCATGGTGAGTCCCAACACACCTATGATTTTTGGCAGGTGTTTCTGTTTCAAGTTTTTGTTTTGTGCCTAGGATTATTTTCACGATGGGTTTCAGTTCTGTTTTCGTATAAAGGTTTCTTAGGGCCCGTTTCTGTCTGAGTTAACTCCATGTGAACGTAGTCGTTCGCATGGGCAACCGACAACTGGTCCCCCTGTGGTTGTGTGTTTGCGCAGGAGAAATGTTTTGTCACCAAGTCTAATGTAAAAATATACATAAGACTATCCAGCCCTCTCCTATCTAGTGATGAGTCTGGTGGTTACAGAATTTCTCCCTCGCATTCTTCTTTTGCTCAGCATTCCTCGAGGTGTGATGGTTTGGTGCCAGTGCTATTCTTTTTTCCTTTTCATGCTTGGTTGTAAAATGTTGGTGTATATGGTATATACGAGGTCTGTGAGATTTTTTTCAGCTCTCAGTATTCTTTGAGGGGTGTTTGTAGCGTCTTTTATTGCTATTTGGTAGAATAAGGTTTTAATTTCTGTGTGTGTTTCTCGGGTTCCTTTTCAGAGCAATCTGAATTGTTTCGTGTGTTAAGAAGTGGAAAGTCTTTTCCCGTACTTTCAGTTGGTTGTGGGTTGTAGTTTTGTTTGAGAGATTGCATATTAATGATTCTTTTCATTTTTTGTTGGTTTTCTGGTTCTACTTGCTTTTCCTTTTCTTCTTTTTCTTTTTTCTTTTCATCGTTGTTTTGTTGGGTTTGTTGGTGGTGGTTTTTCAGTATTGCTTGGGTAGGGTATGTAAAATTTTAACTCTGTTTTGAAGGTTTGTTGGTCCTGAGAGAGACCCTTGTTCCTTTGGTGTTAGCTTTTTCTGTTTTATTTTTGGGAAGTTGTTCAGAAACTCGTAAGGTCTTCTATCGATTCCCTTCTTGGTTTTCTTTGTGGGGTGTTTTTGTTTTCGTCCTTCTATGATTTGGTTCTTTTCGGTTGTGGTTCGTTCTTGTTGTTGTGGTTGGAATATTTCTTTTTGGGAAGTCCAGAGTTACTTGTTTTTCTCTGGATTGCCTCATTTTGTATCATGTGGGCTAAAGGGAGACTCGCGCTTCTCTAGGGCAAGTTCCCCCCCCTTTTTTATAATGTTGGTTCTACTTGTCTGTGGTGTTCAATGACTTCTCTGTTTATTTCAATTTGAGTTTTATTAAAAAATATATTTTTTGTGTTTGGTTTTGAAATTAGTTGGTGCTTTGGCGTATTCAACCAAGTTCAAATCTGATTTTTGAAGCCGTATTCGGGGTTTTCCAAGTTGGGCCCATTTTTTTTGTTTGGCTTGGTAGTGTTGCGCAAGGCGTCATAGTAGACTAGCTTGCGTAGTGTTTTTAAGGTTCTCTTTCCTTTCCCCGCTCAGCCTTTAGTTGGGCCAAGGGGTTCCGGGTTGTTTGCTGGTTTTGGAGTATTGCTCCTTTACTCTTCTCTTCTTTTCTTGTTTGGCCTTGGTTCACTTCTTCCGGTCTTTGGTTTCTCCATTGTGTTAAAGGGTATTCTTTGATTTGGGTTTTCCGCAGTTCCAATGTCTTGGAGGGTTCGTATTAAAAAGTACGTTTTCACACAGGTCTTTACGAGGTATAGGAGTTTTCGTTGTTAGATTTGCTTTTGTACTGACAAGTACAGTTTCGATTTTTTAATTTCTGGTCTTAATGACTGCTTGGTGTTCGTTGCCCCAGGATATTAGGGCTCCAACTATTTCGACAACTCGTCTCATCAGCCGGGGCTTCTTGAGTGGTTTTCTCGTCGCAGTCTGCTTCCAAAGTGGCAGGTTGTAGTCTTTCCCTCTGTTTCTGTAGGTGTGACCTGGCTGGCTGATCACGTGATACCTGTGTGTTTGCGAGCGTGCTTTTGTTACGGTGCCCGCGTAGTTCTCTTTCTCTGTTACTCCTTCTCCTTAGTCTGGGTTCTTTCTGATTGGAATGTCCTTTTTTTGTTTAAGAATATGGTATGGTTTCATTTTTATTTGTTGTAATAAATTTGTTGGGGTCATCCCCTTCCTCCTTTCTCCGGAGGTTTGATTTGTTTTTTATATAGTAAGTTTCAAAGGAAAATTAAATGCTTCATACCACAAGTAGTGGTTCTTTGGTGTTCAAGAGGGTGAGCGGGGATCGAAAAGACCTAACTATGCCCCAGTCGTCCTAGCTTGGCGACTTCACGTAATCTTTATAATCAAGTGTGCAGGTGGGACATAGAGCCCGGTTCCTCCATTTACACCCAGCGTTCTTTTCCTTTGCTTCGAAAGAGCTTGGATTCTCCTTTATTCCAGCGTTTGTGTGCAAAGATTTATATATACATATATATGTGTGTAATGTATATAAAATCAGAGGGGGCTTTAGTTTTCCCCTGTATATCGTCCTTTTTTTCTTTCCCTTTTTCCTTCTCTTTTTTGTTATTATTGGTATTATTACTGTTGTTGCTATTATTATTATTATTATTCGTTAAATAGTTTGGTTTATGTCGATGTGGCCACACGTGTGGTTGTTTCACTATAAATATGGTTATTGTTTCTGTTGTTTCGTTATTTTTTTGCTGTTCTTTCTGTTTCCTTTATTATGTTTCGTCTTCCGTGTCTCGGTATTTTTTTCTGTTATAATTGTTGTTTCACTTGCTTTTAATTCTTGTTTTTTTGATCTTTTAGTTGGATCTTTCGGTCTGCATTAAAGCCTTTTTGTGCGTGTGTGTGGTTTGTTTTCGATCTCTCATTTGTGGTTTCTGGTTGGGATGTTTGACGGTTTTGGTTGTGTTTTTTTCTTTCCTCATGGGTTCTAGCTTCAATTGTATATTCATTCTGTGTTTCCAGTTTCCTTGGTTGGATAGGTTTCTGTTTTACTCATCGTTTTTTTATTATTATTATTATTTACTTCTCCTGGTTTTCCTTCTTTTCTTTATTATTTTTCTTTCTTCCTTTTTTCCTTTTTCCTTTTTTTTCGTCCTCTCTCAGAGTTTCTCGTTTGTTTGTGGGCATGTGGTGTACTTTTTGTGTCTAAAAGACAGCATTGTCTTTTATCTTGCTACATCCCGGTAGTTTGATCGGGTTTGGTTTGTTTGCATGGTGAGTCCCAACACACCTATGATTTTTGGCAGGTTTTTCTGTTTCAAGTTTTTGTTTTGTGCCTAGGATTATTTTCACGATGGGTTTCAGTTCTGTTTTCGTATAAAGGTTTCTTAGGGCCCGTTTCTGTCTGAGTTAACTCCATGTGAACGTAGTCGTTCGCATGGGCAACCGACAACTGGTCCCCCTGTGGTTGTGTGTTTGCGCAGGAGAAATGTTTTGTCACCAAGTCTAATGTAAAAATATACATAAGACTATCCAGCCCTCTCCTATCTAGTGATGAGTCTGGTGGTTACAGAATTTCTCCCTCGCATTCTTCTTTTGCTCAGCATTCCTCGAGGTGTGATGGTTTGGTGCGAGTGCTATTCTTTTTTCCTTTTCATGCTTGGTTGTAAAATGTTGGTGTATATGGTATATACGAGGTCTGTGAGATTTTTTCAGCTCTCAGTATTCTTTGAGGGGTGTTTGTAGCGTCTTTTATTGCTATTTGGTAGAATAAGGTTTTAATTTCTGTGTGTGTTTCTCGGGTTCCTTTTCAGAGCAATCTGAATTGTTTCGTGTGTTAAGAAGTGGAAAGTCTTTTCCCGTACTTTCAGTTGGTTGTGGGTTGTAGTTTTGTTTGAGAGATTGCATATTAATGATTCTTTTCATTTTTTGTTGGTTTTCTGGTTCTACTTGCTTTTCCTTTTCTTCTTTTTCTTTTTTCTTTTCATCGTTGTTTTGTTGGGTTTGTTGGTGGTGGTTTTTCAGTATTGCTTGGGTAGGGTATGTAAAATTTTAACTCTGTTTTGAAGGTTTGTTGGTCCTGAGAGAGACCCTTGTTCCTTTGGTGTTAGCTTTTTGTGTTTTATTTTTGGGAAGTTGTTCAGAAACTCGTAAGGTCTTCTATCGATTCCCTTCTTGGTTTTCTATGTGTGGTGTTTTTGTTCTCGTCTTTCTATGATTTGGTTCTTTTCGGTTGTGGTTCGTTCTTGTTGTTGTGGTTGGAATATTTCTTTTTGGGAAGTCCAGAGTTACTTGTTTTTCTCTGGATTGCCTCATTTTGTATCATGTGGGATAAAGGGAGACTCGCGCTTCTCTAGGGCAAGTTCCCCCCCTTTTTTATAATGTTGGTTCTACTTGTCTGTGGTGTTCAATGACTTCTCTGTTTATTTCAATTTGAGTTTTATTAAAAAATATATTTTTTGTGTTTGGTTTTGAAATTAGTTGGTGCTTTGGCGTATTCAACCAAGTTCATATCTGATTTTTGAAGCCGTATTCGGGGTTTTCCAAGTTGGGCCCATTTTTTTTTGTTTGGCTTGGTAGTGTTGCGCAAGGCGTCATAGTAGACTAGCTTGCGTAGTGTTTTTAAGGTTCTCTTTCCTTTCCCCGCTCAGCCTTTAGTTGGGCCAAGGGGTTCCGGGTTGTTTGCTGGTTTTGGAGTATTGCTCCTTTACTCTTCTCTTCTTTTCTTGTTTGGCCTTGGTTCACTTCTTCCGGTCTTTGGCTTCTCCATTGTGTTAAAGGGTATTCTTTGATTTGGGTTTTCCGCAGTTCCAATGTCTTGGAGGGTTCGTATTAAAAAGTACGTTTTCACACAGGTCTTTACGAGGTATAGGAGTTTTCGTTGTTAGATTTGCTTTTGTACTGACAAGTACAGTTTCGATTTTTTAATTTCTGGTCTTAATGACTGCTTGGTGTTCGTTGCCCCAGGATATTAGGGCTCCAACTATTTCGACAACTCGTCTCATCAGCCGGGGCTTCTTGAGTGGTTTTCTCGTCGCAGTCTGCTTCCAAAGTGGCAGGTTGTAGTCTTTCCCTCTGTTTCTGTAGGTGTGACCTGGCTGGCTGATCACGTGACACCTGTGTGTTTGCGAGCGTGCTTTTGTTACGGTGCCAGCGTAGTTCTCTTTCTCTGTTACTCCTTCTCCTTAGTCTGGGTTCTTTCTGATTGGAATGTTCTTTTTTTTGTTTAAGAATATGGTATGGTTTCATTTTTATTTGTTGTAATAAATTTGTTGGGGTCATCCCCTTCCTCCTTTCTCCGGAGGTTTGATTTGGTTTTTATATAGTAAGTTTCAAAGGAAAATTAAATGCTTCATACCACAAGTAGTGGTTCTTTGGTGTTCAAGAGGGTGAGCGGGGATCGAAAAGACCTAACTATGCCCCAGTCGTCCTAGCTTGGCGACTTCACGTAATCTTTATAATCAAGTGTGCAGGTGGGACATAGAGCCCGGTTCCTCCATTTACACCCAGCGTTCTTTTCCTTTGCTTCGAAAGAGCTTGGATTCTCCTTTATTCCAGCGTTTGTGTGCAAAGATTTATATATACATATATATGTGTGTAATGTATATAAAATCAGAGGGGGCTTTAGTTTTCCCCTGTATATCGTCCTTTTTTTTCTTTCCCTTTTTCCTTCTCTTTTTTGTTATTATTGGTATTATTACTGTTGTTGCTATTATTATTATTATTATTCGTTAAATAGTTTGGTTTATGTCGATGTGGCCACACGTGTGGTTGTTTCACTATAAATATGGTTATTGTTTCTGTTGTTTCGTTATTTTTTTGCTGTTCTTTCTGTTTCCTTTATTATGTTTCGTCTTCCGTGTCTCGGTATTTTTTTCTGTTATAATTGTTGTTTCACTTGCTTTTAATTCTTGTTTTTTTGATCTTTTAGTTGGATCTTTCGGTCTGCATTAAAGCCTTTTTGTGCGTGTGTGTGGTTTGTTTTCGATCTCTCATTTGTGGTTTCTGGTTGGGATGTTCGACGGTTTTGGTTGTGTTTTTTTCTTTCCTCATGGGTTCTAGCTTCAATTGTATATTCATTCTGTGTTTCCAGTTTCCTTGGTTGGATAGGTTTCTGTTTTACTCATCGTTTTTTATTATTATTATTATTATTTACTTCTCCTGGTTTTCCTTCTTTTCTTTATTATTTTTCTTTCTTCCTTTTTTCCTTTTTCCTTTTTTTTGTCCTCTCTCAGAGTTTCTCGTTTGTTTGTGGGCATGTGGTGTATTTTTTGTGTCTAAAAGACAGCATTGTCTTTTATCTTGCTACATCCCGGTAGTTTGATCGGGTTTGGTTTGTTTGCATGGTGAGTCCCAACACACCTATGATTTTTGGCAGGTTTTTCTGTTTCAAGTTTTTGTTTTGTGCCTAGGATTATTTTCACGATGGGTTTCAGTTCTGTTTTCGTATAAAGGTTTCTTAGGGCCCGTTTCTGTCTGAGTTAACTCCATGTGAACGTAGTCGTTCGCATGGGCAACCGACAACTGGTCCCCCTGTGGTTGTGTGTTTGCGCAGGAGAAATGTTTTGTCACCAAGTCTAATGTAAAAATATACATAAGACTATCCAGCCCTCTCCTATCTAGTGATGAGTCTGGTGGTTAGAGAATTTCTCCCTCGCATTCTTCTTTTGCTCAGCATTCCTCGAGGTGTGATGGTTTGGTGCGAGTGCTATTCTTTTTTCCTTTTCATGCTTGGTTGTAAAATGTTGGTGTATATGGTATATACGAGGTCTGTGAGATTTTTTTCAGCTCTCAGTATTCTTTGAGGGGTGTTTGTAGCGTCTTTTATTGCTATTTGGTAGAATAAGGTTTTAATTTCTGTGTGTGTTTCTCGGGTTCCTTTTCAGAGCAATCTGAATTGTTTCGTGTGTTAAGAAGTGGAAAGTCTTTTCCCGTACTTTCAGTTGGTTGTGGGTTGTAGTTTTGTTTGAGAGATTGCATATTAATGATTCTTTTCATTTTTTGTTGGTTTTCTGGTTCTACTTGCTTTTCCTTTTCTTCTTTTTCTTTTTTCTTTTCATCGTTGTTTTGTTGGGTTTGTTGGTGGTGGTTTTTCAGTATTGCTTGGGTAAGGTATGTAAAATTTTAACTCTGTTTTGAAGGTTTGTTGGTCCTGAGAGAGACCCTTGTTCCTTTGGTGTTAGCTTTTTGTGTTTTATTTTTGGGAAGTTGTTCAGAAACTCGTAAGGTCTTCTATCGATTCCCTTCTTGGTTTTCTATGTGTGGTGTTTTTGTTTTCGTCTTTCTATGATTTGGTTCTTTTCGGTTGTGGTTCGTTCTTGTTGTTGTGGTTGGAATATTTCTTTTTGGGAAGTCCAGAGTTACTTGTTTTTCTCTGGATTGCCTCATTTTGTATCATGTGGGATAAAGGGAGACTCGCGCTTCTCTAGGGCAAGTTCCCCCCCTTTTTTATAATGTTGGTTCTACTTGTCTGTGGTGTTCAATGACTTCTCTGTTTATTTCAATTTGAGTTTTATTAAAAAATATATTTTTTGTGTTTGGTTTTGAAATTAGTTGGTGCTTTGGCGTATTCAACCAAGTTCATATCTGATTTTTGAAGCCGTATTCGGGGTTTTCCAAGTTGGGCCCATTTTTTTTTGTTTGGCTTGGTAGTGTTGCGCAAGGCGTCATAGTAGACTAGCTTGCGTAGTGTTTTTAAGGTTCTCTTTCCTTTCCCCGCTCAGCCTTTAGTTGGGCCAAGGGGTTCCGGGTTGTTTGCTGGTTTTGGAGTATTGCTCCTTTACTCTTCTCTTCTTTTCTTGTTTGGCCTTGGTTCACTTCTTCCGGTCTTTGGCTTCTCCATTGTGTTAAAGGGTATTCTTTGATTTGGGTTTTCCGCAGTTCCAATGTCTTGGAGGGTTCGTATTAAAAAGTACGTTTTCACACAGGTCTTTACGAGGTATAGGAGTTTTCGTTGTTAGATTTGCTTTTGTACTGACAAGTACAGTTTCGATTTTTTAATTTCTGGTCTTAATGACTGCTTGGTGTTCGTTGCCCCAGGATATTAGGGCTCCAACTATTTCGACAACTCGTCTCATCAGCCGGGGCTTCTTGAGTGGTTTTCTCGTCGCAGTCTGCTTCCAAAGTGGCAGGTTGTAGTCTTTCCCTCTGTTTCTGTAGGTGTGACCTGGCTGGCTGATCACGTGACACCTGTGTGTTTGCGAGCGTGCTTTTGTTACGGTGCCAGCGTAGTTCTCTTTCTCTGTTACTCCTTCTCCTTAGTCTGGGTTCTTTCTGATTGGAATGTTCTTTTTTTTGTTTAAGAATATGGTATGGTTTCATTTTTATTTGTTGTAATAAATTTGTTGGGGTCATCCCCTTCCTCCTTTCTCCGGAGGTTTGATTTGGTTTTTATATAGTAAGTTTCAAAGGAAAATTAAATGCTTCATACCACAAGTAGTGGTTCTTTGGTGTTCAAGAGGGTGAGCGGGGATCGAAAAGACCTAACTATGCCCCAGTCGTCCTAGCTTGGCGACTTCACGTAATCTTTATAATCAAGTGTGCAGGTGGGACATAGAGCCCGGTTCCTCCATTTACACCCAGCGTTCTTTTCCTTTGCTTCGAAAGAGCTTGGATTCTCCTTTATTCCAGCGTTTGTGTGCAAAGATTTATATATACATATATATGTGTGTAATGTATATAAAATCAGAGGGGGCTTTAGTTTTCCCCTGTATATCGTCCTTTTTTTTCTTTCCCTTTTTCCTTCTCTTTTTTGTTATTATTGGTATTATTACTGTTGTTGCTATTATTATTATTATTATTCGTTAAATAGTTTGGTTTATGTCGATGTGGCCACACGTGTGGTTGTTTCACTATAAATATGGTTATTGTTTCTGTTGTTTCGTTATTTTTTTGCTGTTCTTTCTGTTTCCTTTATTATGTTTCGTCTTCCGTGTCTCGGTATTTTTTTCTGTTATAATTGTTGTTTCACTTGCTTTTAATTCTTGTTTTTTTGATCTTTTAGTTGGATCTTTCGGTCTGCATTAAAGCCTTTTTGTGCGTGTGTGTGGTTTGTTTTCGATCTCTCATTTGTGGTTTCTGGTTGGGATGTTCGACGGTTTTGGTTGTGTTTTTTTCTTTCCTCATGGGTTCTAGCTTCAATTGTATATTCATTCTGTGTTTCCAGTTTCCTTGGTTGGATAGGTTTCTGTTTTACTCATCGTTTTTTATTATTATTATTATTATTTACTTCTCCTGGTTTTCCTTCTTTTCTTTATTATTTTTCTTTCTTCCTTTTTTCCTTTTTCCTTTTTTTTGTCCTCTCTCAGAGTTTCTCGTTTGTTTGTGGGCATGTGGTGTATTTTTTGTGTCTAAAAGACAGCATTGTCTTTTATCTTGCTACATCCCGGTAGTTTGATCGGGTTTGGTTTGTTTGCATGGTGAGTCCCAACACACCTATGATTTTTGGCAGGTTTTTCTGTTTCAAGTTTTTGTTTTGTGCCTAGGATTATTTTCACGATGGGTTTCAGTTCTGTTTTCGTATAAAGGTTTCTTAGGGCCCGTTTCTGTCTGAGTTAACTCCATGTGAACGTAGTCGTTCGCATGGGCAACCGACAACTGGTCCCCCTGTGGTTGTGTGTTTGCGCAGGAGAAATGTTTTGTCACCAAGTCTAATGTAAAAATATACATAAGACTATCCAGCCCTCTCCTATCTAGTGATGAGTCTGGTGGTTAGAGAATTTCTCCCTCGCATTCTTCTTTTGCTCAGCATTCCTCGAGGTGTGATGGTTTGGTGCGAGTGCTATTCTTTTTTCCTTTTCATGCTTGGTTGTAAAATGTTGGTGTATATGGTATATACGAGGTCTGTGAGATTTTTTTCAGCTCTCAGTATTCTTTGAGGGGTGTTTGTAGCGTCTTTTATTGCTATTTGGTAGAATAAGGTTTTAATTTCTGTGTGTGTTTCTCGGGTTCCTTTTCAGAGCAATCTGAATTGTTTCGTGTGTTAAGAAGTGGAAAGTCTTTTCCCGTACTTTCAGTTGGTTGTGGGTTGTAGTTTTGTTTGAGAGATTGCATATTAATGATTCTTTTCATTTTTTGTTGGTTTTCTGGTTCTACTTGCTTTTCCTTTTCTTCTTTTTCTTTTTTCTTTTCATCGTTGTTTTGTTGGGTTTGTTGGTGGTGGTTTTTCAGTATTGCTTGGGTAAGGTATGTAAAATTTTAACTCTGTTTTGAAGGTTTGTTGGTCCTGAGAGAGACCCTTGTTCCTTTGGTGTTAGCTTTTTGTGTTTTATTTTTGGGAAGTTGTTCAGAAACTCGTAAGGTCTTCTATCGATTCCCTTCTTGGTTTTCTATGTGTGGTGTTTTTGTTTTCGTCTTTCTATGATTTGGTTCTTTTCGGTTGTGGTTCGTTCTTGTTGTTGTGGTTGGAATATTTCTTTTTGGGAAGTCCAGAGTTACTTGTTTTTCTCTGGATTGCCTCATTTTGTATCATGTGGGATAAAGGGAGACTCGCGCTTCTCTAGGGCAAGTTCCCCCCCTTTTTTATAATGTTGGTTCTACTTGTCTGTGGTGTTCAATGACTTCTCTGTTTATTTCAATTTGAGTTTTATTAAAAAATATATTTTTTGTGTTTGGTTTTGAAATTAGTTGGTGCTTTGGCGTATTCAACCAAGTTCATATCTGATTTTTGAAGCCGTATTCGGGGTTTTCCAAGTTGGGCCCATTTTTTTTTGTTTGGCTTGGTAGTGTTGCGCAAGGCGTCATAGTAGACTAGCTTGCGTAGTGTTTTTAAGGTTCTCTTTCCTTTCCCCGCTCAGCCTTTAGTTGGGCCAAGGGGTTCCGGGTTGTTTGCTGGTTTTGGAGTATTGCTCCTTTACTCTTCTCTTCTTTTCTTGTTTGGCCTTGGTTCACTTCTTCCGGTCTTTGGCTTCTCCATTGTGTTAAAGGGTATTCTTTGATTTGGGTTTTCCGCAGTTCCAATGTCTTGGAGGGTTCGTATTAAAAAGTACGTTTTCACACAGGTCTTTACGAGGTATAGGAGTTTTCGTTGTTAGATTTGCTTTTGTACTGACAAGTACAGTTTCGATTTTTTAATTTCTGGTCTTAATGACTGCTTGGTGTTCGTTGCCCCAGGATATTAGGGCTCCAACTATTTCGACAACTCGTCTCATCAGCCGGGGCTTCTTGAGTGGTTTTCTCGTCGCAGTCTGCTTCCAAAGTGGCAGGTTGTAGTCTTTCCCTCTGTTTCTGTAGGTGTGACCTGGCTGGCTGATCACGTGACACCTGTGTGTTTGCGAGCGTGCTTTTGTTACGGTGCCAGCGTAGTTCTCTTTCTCTGTTACTCCTTCTCCTTAGTCTGGGTTCTTTCTGATTGGAATGTTCTTTTTTTTGTTTAAGAATATGGTATGGTTTCATTTTTATTTGTTGTAATAAATTTGTTGGGGTCATCCCCTTCCTCCTTTCTCCGGAGGTTTGATTTGGTTTTTATATAGTAAGTTTCAAAGGAAAATTAAATGCTTCATACCACAAGTAGTGGTTCTTTGGTGTTCAAGAGGGTGAGCGGGGATCGAAAAGACCTAACTATGCCCCAGTCGTCCTAGCTTGGCGACTTCACGTAATCTTTATAATCAAGTGTGCAGGTGGGACATAGAGCCCGGTTCCTCCATTTACACCCAGCGTTCTTTTCCTTTGCTTCGAAAGAGCTTGGATTCTCCTTTATTCCAGCGTTTGTGTGCAAAGATTTATATATACATATATATGTGTGTAATGTATATAAAATCAGAGGGGGCTTTAGTTTTCCCCTGTATATCGTCCTTTTTTTTCTTTCCCTTTTTCCTTCTCTTTTTTGTTATTATTGGTATTATTACTGTTGTTGCTATTATTATTATTATTATTCGTTAAATAGTTTGGTTTATGTCGATGTGGCCACACGTGTGGTTGTTTCACTATAAATATGGTTATTGTTTCTGTTGTTTCGTTATTTTTTTGCTTTTCTTTCTGTTTCCTTTATTATGTTTCGTCTTCCGTGTCTCGGTATTTTTTTCTGTTATAATTGTTGTTTCACTTGCTTTTAATTCTTGTTTTTTTGATCTTTTAGTTGGATCTTTCGGTCTGCATTAAAGCCTTTTTGTGCGTGTGTGTGGTTTGTTTTCGATCTCTCATTTGTGGTTTCTGGTTGGGATGTTCGACGGTTTTGGTTGTGTTTTTTTCTTTCCTCATGGGTTCTAGCTTCAATTGTATATTCATTCTGTGTTTCCAGTTTCCTTGGTTGGATAGGTTTCTGTTTTACTCATCGTTTTTTATTATTATTATTATTATTTACTTCTCCTGGTTTTCCTTCTTTTCTTTATTATTTTTCTTTCTTCCTTTTTTCCTTTTTCCTTTTTTTTGTCCTCTCTCAGAGTTTCTCGTTTGTTTGTGGGCATGTGGTGTATTTTTTGTGTCTAAAAGACAGCATTGTCTTTTATCTTGCTACATCCCGGTAGTTTGATCGGGTTTGGTTTGTTTGCATGGTGAGTCCCAACACACCTATGATTTTTGGCAGGTTTTTCTGTTTCAAGTTTTTGTTTTGTGCCTAGGATTATTTTCACGATGGGTTTCAGTTCTGTTTTCGTATAAAGGTTTCTTAGGGCCCGTTTCTGTCTGAGTTAACTCCATGTGAACGTAGTCGTTCGCATGGGCAACCGACAACTGGTCCCCCTGTGGTTGTGTGTTTGCGCAGGAGAAATGTTTTGTCACCAAGTCTAATGTAAAAATATACATAAGACTATCCAGCCCTCTCCTATCTAGTGATGAGTCTGGTGGTTACAGAATTTCTCCCTCGCATTCTTCTTTTGCTCAGCATTCCTCGAGGTGTGATGGTTTGGTGCCAGTGCTATTCTTTTTTCCTTTTCATGCTTGGTTGTAAAATGTTGGTGTATATGGTATATACGAGGTCTGTGAGATTTTTTTCAGCTCTCAGTATTCTTTGAGGGGTGTTTGTAGCGTCTTTTATTGCTATTTGGTAGAATAAGGTTTTAATTTCTGTGTGTGTTTCTCGGGTTCCTTTTCAGAGCAATCTGAATTGTTTCGTGTGTTAAGAAGTGGAAAGTCTTTTCCCGTACTTTCAGTTGGTTGTGGGTTGTAGTTTTGTTTGAGAGATTGCATATTAATGATTCTTTTCATTTTTTGTTGGTTTTCTGGTTCTACTTGCTTTTCCTTTTCTTCTTTTTCTTCTTTCTTTTCATCGTTGTTTTGTTGGGTTTGTTGGTGGTGGTTTTTCAGTTTTGCTTGGGTAGGGTATGTAAAATTTTAACTCTGTTTTGAAGGTTTGTTGGTCCTGAGAGAGACCCTTGTTCCTTTGGTGTTAGCTTTTTCTGTTTTATTTTTGGGAAGTTGTTCAGAAACTCGTAAGGTCTTCTATCGATTCCCTTCTTGGTTTTCTTTGTGGGGTGTTTTTGTTTTCGTCTTTCTATGATTTGGTTCTTTTCGGTTGTGGTTCGTTCTTGTTGTTGTGGTTGGAATATTTCTTTTTGGGAAGTCCAGAGTTACTTGTTTTTCTCTGGATTGCCTCATTTTGTATCATGTGGGCTAAAGGGAGACTCGCGCTTCTCTAGGGCAAGTTCCCCCCCTTTTTTTATAATGTTGGTTCTACTTGTCTGTGGTGTTCAATGACTTCTCTGTTTATTTCAATTTGAGTTTTATTAAAAAATATATTTTTTGTGTTTGGTTTTGAAATTAGTTGGTGCTTTGGCGTATTCAACCAAGTTCATATCTGATTTTTGAAGCCGTATTCGGGGTTTTCCAAGTTGGGCCCATTTTTTTTTGTTTGGCTTGGTAGTGTTGCGCAAGGCGTCATAGTAGACTAGCTTGCGTAGTGTTTTTAAGGTTCTCTTTCCTTTCCCCGCTCAGCCTTTAGTTGGGCCAAGGGGTTCCGGGTTGTTTGCTGGTTTTGGAGTATTGCTCCTTTACTCTTCTCTTCTTTTCTTGTTTGGCCTTGGTTCACTTCTTCCGGTCTTTGGCTTCTCCATTGTGTTAAAGGGTATTCTTTGATTTGGGTTTTCCGCAGTTCCAATGTCTTGGAGGGTTCGTATTAAAAAGTACGTTTTCACACAGGTCTTTACGAGGTATAGGAGTTTTCGTTGTTAGATTTGCTTTTGTACTGACAAGTACAGTTTCGATTTTTTAATTTCTGGTCTTAATGACTGCTTGGTGTTCGTTGCCCCAGGATATTAGGGCTCCAACTATTTCGACAACTCGTCTCATCAGCCGGGGCTTCTTGAGTGGTTTTCTCGTCGCAGTCTGCTTCCAAAGTGGCAGGTTGTAGTCTTTCCCTCTGTTTCTGTAGGTGTGACCTGGCTGGCTGATCACGTGATACCTGTGTGTTTGCGAGCGTGCTTTTGTTACGGTGCCCGCGTAGTTCTCTTTCTCTGTTACTCCTTCTCCTTAGTCTGGATTCTTTCTGATTGGAATGTCCTTTTTTTTTGTTTAAGAATATGGTATGGTTTCATTTTTATTTGTTGTAATAAATTTGTTGGGGTCATCCCCTTCCTCCTTTCTCCGGAGGTTTGATTTGGTTTTTATATAGTAAGTTTCAAAGGAAAATTAAATGCTTCATACCACAAGTAGTGGTTCTTTGGTGTTCAAGAGGGTGAGCGGGGATCGAAAAGACCTAACTATGCCCCAGTCGTCCTAGCTTGGCGACTTCACGTAATCTTTATAATCAAGTGTGCAGGTGGGACATAGAGCCCGGTTCCTCCATTTACACCCAGCGTTCTTTTCCTTTGCTTCGAAAGAGCTTGGATTCTCCTTTATTCCAGCGTTTGTGTGCAAAGATTTATATATACATATATATGTGTGTAATGTATATAAAATCAGAGGGGGCTTTAGTTTTCCCCTGTATATCGTCCTTTTTTTCTTTCCCTTTTTCCTTCTCTTTTTTGTTATTATTGGTATTATTACTGTTGTTGCTATTATTATTATTATTATTCGTTAAATAGTTTGGTTTATGTCGATGTGGCCACACGTGTGGTTGTTTCACTATAAATATGGTTATTGTTTCTGTTGTTTCGTTATTTTTTTGCTGTTCTTTCTGTTTCCTTTATTATGTTTCGTCTTCCGTGTCTCGGTATTTTTTTCTGTTATAATTGTTGTTTCACTTGCTTTTAATTCTTGTTTTTTTGATCTTTTAGTTGGATCTTTCGGTCTGCATTAAAGCCTTTTTGTGCGTGTGTGTGGTTTGTTTTCGATCTCTCATTTGTGGTTTCTGGTTGGGATGTTTGACGGTTTTGGTTGTGTTTTTTTCTTTCCTCATGGGTTCTAGCTTCAATTGTATATTCATTCTGTGTTTCCAGTTTCCTTGGTTGGATAGGTTTCTGTTTTACACATCGTTTTTTTTTATTATTATTATTATTTACTTCTCCTGGTTTTCCTTCTTTTCTTTATTATTTTTCTTTCTTCCTTTTTTCCTTTTTCCTTTTTTTTCGTCCTCTCTCAGAGTTTCTCGTTTGTTTGTGGGCATGTGGTGTATTTTTTGTGTCTAAAAGACAGCATTGTCTTTTATCTTGCTACATCCCGGTAGTTTGATCGGGTTTGGTTTGTTTGCATGGTGAGTCCCAACACACCTATGATTTTTGGCAGGTTTTTCTGTTTCAAGTTTTTGTTTTGTGCCTAGGATTATTTTCACGATGGGTTTCAGTTCTGTTTTCGTATAAAGGTTTCTTAGGGCCCGTTTCTGTCTGAGTTAACTCCATGTGAACGTAGTCGTTCGCATGGGCAACCGACAACTGGTCCCCCTGTGGTTGTGTGTTTGCGCAGGAGAAATGTTTTGTCACCAAGTCTAATGTAAAAATATACATAAGACTATCCAGCCCTCTCCTATCTAGTGATGAGTCTGGTGGTTACAGAATTTCTCCCTCGCATTCTTCTTTTGCTCAGCATTCCTCGAGGTGTGATGGTTTGGTGCGAGTGCTATTCTTTTTTCCTTTTCATGCTTGGTTGTAAAATGTTGGTGTATATGGTATATAGGAGGTCTGTGAGATTTTTTTCAGCTGTCAGTATTCTTTGAGGGGTGTTTGTAGCGTCTTTTATTGCTATTTGGTAGAATAAGGTTTTAATTTCTGTGTGTGTTTCTCGGGTTCCTTTTCAGAGCAATCTGAATTGTTTCGTGTGTTAAGAAGTGGAAAGTCTTTTCCCGTACTTTCAGTTGGTTGTGGGTTGTAGTTTTGTTTGAGAGATTGCATATTAATGATTCTTTTCATTTTTTGTTGGTTTTCTGGTTCTACTTGCTTTGCCTTTTCTTCTTTTTCTTTTTTCTTTTCATCGTTGTTTTGTTGGGTTTGTTGGTGGTGGTTTTTCAGTATTGCTTGGGTAGGGTATGTAAAATTTTAACTCTGTTTTGAAGGTTTGTTGGTCCTGAGAGAGACCCTTGTTCCTTTGGTGTTAGCTTTTTCTGTTTTATTTTTGGGAAGTTGTTCAGAAACTCGTAAGGTCTTCTATCGATTCCCTTCTTGGTTTTCTTTGTGGGGTGTTTTTGTTTTCGTCTTTCTATGATTTGGTTCTTTTCGGTTGTGGTTCGTTCTTGTTGTTGTGGTTGGAATATTTCTTTTTGGGAAGTCCAGAGTTACTTGTTTTTCTCTGGATTGCCTCATTTTGTATCATGTGGGCTAAAGGGAGACTCGCGCTTCTCTAGGGCAAGTTCCCCCCCTTTTTTTATAATGTTGGTTCTACTTGTCTGTGGTGTTCAATGACTTCTCTGTTTATTTCAATTTGAGTTTTATTAAAAAATATATTTTTTGTGTTTGGTTTTGAAATTAGTTGGTGCTTTGGCGTATTCAACCAAGTTCATATCTGATTTTTGAAGCCGTATTCGGGGTTTTCCAAGTTGGGCCCCTTTTTTTTTGGTTGGCTTGGTAGTGTTGCGCAAGGCGTCATAGTAGACTAGCTTGCATAGTGTTTTTAAGGTTCTCTTTCCTTTCCCCGCTCAGCCTTTAGTTGGGCCAAGGGGTTCCGGGTTGTTTGCTGGTTTTGGAGTATTGCTCTTTTACTCTTCTCTTCTTTTCTTGTTTGGCCTTGGTTCACTTCTTCCGGTCTTTGGCTTCTCCATTGTGTTAAAGGGTATTCTTTGATTTGGGTTTTCCGCAGTTCCAATGTCTTGGAAGGTTCGTATTAAAAAGTACGTTTTCACACAGGTCTTTACGAGGTATAGGAGTTTTCGTTGTTAGATTTGCTTTTGTACTGACAAGTACAGTTTCGATTTTTTAATTTCTGGTCGTAATGACTGCTTGGTGTTCGTTGCCCCAGGATATTAGGGCTCCAACTATTTCGACAACTCGTCTCGTCAGCCGGGGCTTCTTGCGTGGTTTTCTCGTCGCAGTCTGCTTCCAAAGTGGCAGGTTGTAGTCTTTCCCTCTGTTTCTGTGGGTGTGACCTGGCTGGCTGATCACGTGATACCTGTGTGTTTGCGAGCGTGCTTTTGTTACGGTGCCCGCGTAGTTCTCTTTCTCTGTTACTCCTTCTCCTTAGTCTGGGTTCTTTCTGATTGGAATGTCCTTTTTTTTTGTTTAAGAATATGCTATGGTTTCATTTTTATTTGTTGTAATAAATTTGTTTGGGTCATCCCCTTCCTCCTTTCTCCGGAGGTTTGATTTGGTTTTTATATAGTAAGTTTCAAAGGAAAATTAAATGCTTCATACCACAAGTAGTGGTTCTTTGGTGTTCAAGAGGGTGAGCGGGGATCGAAAAGACCTAACTATGCCACAGTCGTCCTAGCTTGGCGACTTCACGTAATCTTTATAATCAAGTGTGCAGGTGCTACATAGAGCCCGGTTCCTCCATTTACACCCAGTGTTCTTTTCCTTTGCTTCGAAAGAGCTTGGATTCTCCTTTATTCCAGCGTTTGTGTGCAAAGATTTGTATATACATATATATGTGTGTAATGTATATAAAATCAGAGGGGGCTTTAGTTTTCCCCTGTATATCTTCCTTTTTTTCTTTCCCTTTTTCCTTCTCTTTTTTTGTTATTATTGGTATTATTACTGTTGTTGCTATTATTATTATTATTATTCGTTAAATAGTTTGGTTTATGTCGATGTGGCCACACGTGTGGTTGTTTCACTATAAATATGGTTATTGTTTCTGTTGTTTCGTTATTTTTTTGCTGTTCTTTCTGTTTCCTTTATTATGTTTCGTCTTCCGTGTCTCGGTATTTTTTTCTGTTATAATTGTTGTTTCACTTGCTTTTAATTCTTGTTTTTTTGATCTTTTAGTTGGATCTTTCGGTCTGCATTAAAGCCTTTTTGTGCGTGTGTGTGATTTGTTTTCGATCTCTCATTTGTGGTTTCTGGTTGGGATGTTTGACGGTTCTGGTTGTGTTTTTTTCTTTCCTCATGGGTTCTAGCTTCAATTGTTTATTCATTCTGTGTTTCCAGTTTCCTTGGTTGGATAGGTTTCTGTTTTACTCATCGTTTTTTTTATTATTATTATTATTTACTTCTCCTGGTTTTCCTTATTTTCTTTATTATTTTTCTTTCTTCCTTTTTTTCTTTTTCCTTTTTTTCGTCCTCTCTCAGAGTTTCTCGTTTGTTTGTGGGCATGTGGTGTATTTTTTGTGTCTAAAAGACAGCATTGTCTTTTATCTTGCTACATCCCGGTAGTTTGATCGGGTTTGGTTTGTTTGCATGGTGAGTCCCAACACACCTATGATTTTTGGCAGGTTTTTCTGTTTCAAGTTTTTGTTTTGTGCCTAGGATTATTTTCACGATGGGTTTCAGTTCTGTTTTCGTATAAAGGTTTCTTAGGGCCCGTTTCTGTCTGAGTTAACTCCATGTGAACGTAGTCGTTCGCATGGGCAACCGACAACTGGTCCCCCTGTGGTTGTGTGTTTGCGCAGGAGAAATGTTTTGTCACCAAGTCTAATGTAAAAATATACATAAGACTATCCAGCCCTCTCCTATCTAGTGATGAGTCTGGTGGTTACAGAATTTCTCCCTCGCATTCTTCTTTTGCTCAGCACTCCTCGAGGTGTGATGGTTTGGTGCGAGTTCTATTCTTTTTTCCTTTTCATGCTTGGTTGTAAAATGTTGGTGTATATGGTATATAGGAGGTCTGTGAGATTTTTTTCAGCTGTCAGTATTCTTTGAGGGGTGTTTGTAGCGTCTTTTATTGCTATTTGGTAGAATAAGGTTTTAATTTCTGTGTGTGTTTCTCGGGTTCCTTTTCAGAGCAATCTGAATTGTTTCGTGTGTTAAGAAGTGGAAAGTCTTTTCCCGTACTTTCAGTTGGTTGTGGGTTGTAGTTTTGTTTGAGAGATTGCATATCAATGATTCTTTTCATTTTTTGTTGGTTTTCTGGTTCTACTAGCTTTTCCTTCTCTTCTTTTTCTTTTTTCTTTTCGTCGTTGTTTTGTTGGGTTTGTTGGTGGTGGTTTTTCAGTATTGCTTGGGTAGGGTATGTAAAATTTTAACTCTGTTTTGAAGGTTTGTTGGTCCTGAGAGAGACCCTTGTTCCTTTGGTGTTAGCTTTTTCTGTTTTATTTTTGGGAAGTTGTTTAGAAACTCGTAAGGTCTTCTATCGATTCCCTTCTTGGTTTTCTTTGTGGGGTGTTTTTGTTTTCGTCTTTCTATGATTTGGTTCTTTTCGGTTGTGGTTCGTTCTTGTTGTTGTGGTTGGAATATTTCTTTTTGGGAAGTCCAGAGTTACTTGTTTTTCTCTGGATTGCCTCATTTTGTATCATGTGGGCTAAAGGGAGACTCGCGCTTCTCTAGGGCAAGTTCCCCCCTTTTTTTTATAATGTTGGTTCTACTTGTCTGTGGTGTTCAATGACTTCTCTGTTTATTTCAATTTGAGTTTTATTAAAAAATATATTTTTTGTGTTTGGTTTTGAAATTAGTTGGTGCTTTGGCGTATTCAACCAAGTTCATATCTGATTTTTGAAGCCGTATTCGGGGTTTTCCAAGTTGGGCCCCTTTTTTTTGTTTGGCTTGGTAGTGTTGCGCAAGGCGTCATAGTAGACTAGCTTGCGTAGTGATTTTAAGGTTCTCTTTCCTTTCCCCGCTCAGCCTTTAGTTGGGCCAAGGGGTTCCGGGTTGTTTGCTGGTTTTGGAGTATTGCTCCTTTACTCTTCTCTTCTTTTCTTGTTTGGCCTTGGTTCACTTCTTCCGGTCTTTGGCTTCTCCATTGTGTTAAAGGGTATTCTTTGATTTGGGTTTTCCGCAGTTCCAATGTCTTGGAGGGTTCGTATTAAAAAGTACGTTTTCACACAGGTCTTTACGAGGTATAGGAGTTTTCGTTGTTAGATTTGCTTTTGTACTGACAAGTACAGTTTCGATTTTTTAATTTCTGGTCTTAATGACTGCTTGGTGTTCGTTGCCCCAGGATATTAGGGCTCCAACTATTTCGACAACTCGTCTCGTCAGCCGGGGCTTCTTGCGTGGTTTTCTCGTCGCAGTCTGCTTCCAAAGTGGCAGGTTGTAGTCTTTCCCTCTGTTTCTGTGGGTGTGACCTGGCTGGCTGATCACGTGATACCTGTGTGTTTGCGAGCGTGCTTTTGTTACGGTGCCCGCGTAGTTCTCTTTCTCTGTTACTCCTTCTCCTTAGTCTGGGTTCTTTCTGATTGGAATGTCTTTTTTTTTTGTTTAAGAATATGCTATGGTTTCATTTTTATTTGTTGTAATAAATTTGTTGGGGTCATCCCCTTCCTCCTTTCTCCGGAGGTTTGATTTGGTTTTTATATAGTAAGTTTCAAAGGAAAATTAAATGCTTCATACCACAAGTAGTGGTTCTTTGGTGTTCAAGAGGGTGAGCGGGGATCGAAAAGACCTAACTATGCCCCAGTCGTCCTAGCTTGGCGACTTCACGTAATCTTTATAATCAAGTGTGCAGGTGGGACATAGAGCCCGGTTCCTCCATTTACACCCAGCGTTCTTTTCCTTTGCTTCGAAAGAGCTTGGATTCTCCTTTATTCCAGCGTTTGTGTGCAAAGATTTATATATACATATATATGTGTGTAATGTATATAAAATCAGAGGGGGCTTTAGTTTTCCCCTGTATATCGTCCTTTTTTTTCTTTCCCTTTTTCCTTCTCTTTTTTTGTTATTATTGGTATTATTACTGTTGTTGCTATTATTATTATTATTATTATTCGTTAAATAGTTTGGTTTATGTCGATGTGGCCACACGTGTGGTTGTTTCACTATAAATATGGTTATTGTTTCTGTTGTTTCGTTATTTTTTGCTGTTCTTTCTGTTTCCTTTATTATGTTTCGTCTTCCGTGTCTCGGTATTTTTTTCTGTTATAATTGTTGTTTCACTTGCTTTTAATTCTTGTTTTTTTGATCTTTTAGTTGGATCTTTCGGTCTGCATTAAAGCCTTTTTGTGCGTGTGTGTGGTTTGTTTTCGATCTCTCATTTGTGGTTTCTGGTTGGGATGTTTGACGGTTTTGGTTGTGTTTTTTTCTTTCCTCATGGGTTCTAGCTTCAATTGTTTATTCATTCTGTGTTTCCAGTTTCCTTGGTTTTATAGGTTTCTGTTTTACTCATCGTTTTTTTTTATTATTATTATTATTTACTTCTCCTGGTTTTCCTTATTTTCTTTATTATTTTTCTTTCTTCCTTTTTTCCTTTTTCCTTTTTTTCGTCCTCTCTCAGAGTTTCTCGTTTGTTTGTGGGCATGTGGTGTATTTTTTGTGTCTAAAAGACAGCATTGTCTTTTATCTTGCTACATCCCGGTAGTTTGATCGGGTTTGGTTTGTTTGCATGGTGAGTCCCAACACACCTATGATTTTTGGCAGGTTTTTCTGTTTCAAGTTTTTGTTTTGTGCCTAGGATTATTTTCACGATGGGTTTCAGTTCTGTTTTCGTATAAAGGTTTCTTAGGGCCCGTTTCTGTCTGAGTTAACTCCATGTGAACGTAGTCGTTCGCATGGGCAACTGACAACTGGTCCCCCTGTGGTTGAGTGTTTGCGCAGGAGAAATGTTTTGTCACCAAGTCTAATGTAAAAATATACATAAAACTATCCAGCCCTCTCCTATCTAGTGATGAGTCTGGTGGTTACAGAATTTCTCCCTCGCATTCTTCTTTTGCTCAGCATTCCTCGAGGTGTGATGGTTTGGTGCGAGTGCTATTTTTTTTCCTTTTCATGCTTGGTTGTAAAATGTTGGTGTATATGGTATATAGGAGGTCTGTGAGATTTTTTTCAGCTCTCAGTATTCTTTGAGGGGTGTTTGTAGCGTCTTTTATTGCTATTTGGTAGAATAAGGTTTTAATTTCTGTGTGTGTTTCTCGGGTTCCTTTTCAGAGCAATCTGTATTGTTTCGTGTGTTAAGAAGTGGAAAGTTTTTTCCCGTACTTTCAGTTGGTTGTGGGTTGTAGTTTTGTTTGAGAGATTGCATATTAATGATTCTTTTCATTTTTTGTTGGTTTTCTGGTTCTACTTTCTTTTCCTTCTCTTCTTTTTCTTTTTTCTTTTCGTCGTTGTTTTGATGGGTTTGTTGGTGGTGGTTTTTCAGTATTGCTTGGGTAGGGTATGTAAAATTTTAACTCTGTTTTGAAGGTTTGTTGGTCCTGAGAGAGACCCTTGTTCCTTTGGTGTTAGCTTTTTCTGTTTTATTTTTGGGAAGTTGTTCAGAAACTCGTAAGGTCTTCTATCAATTCCCTTCTTGGTTTTCTTTGCGGGGTGTTTTTGTTTTCGTCTTTCTATGATTTGGTTCTTTTCGGTTGTGGTTCGTTCTTGTTGTTGTGGTTGGAATATTTCTTTTTGGGAAGTCCAGAGTTACTTGTGGGCTAAAGGGAGACTCGCGCTTCTCTAGGGCAAGTTCCCCCCTTTTTTTTATAATGTTGGTTCTACTTGTCTGTGGTGTTCAATGACTTCTCTGTTTATTTCAATTTGAGTTTAATTAAAAAATATATTTTTTGTGTTTGGTTTTGAAATTAGTTGGTGCTTTGGCGTATTCAACCAAGTTCATATCTGATTTTTGAAGCCGTATTCGGGGTTTTCCAAGTTGGGCCCCTTTTTTTTGTTTGGCTTGGTAGTGTTGCGCAAGGCGTCATAGTAGACTAGCTTGCGTAGTGTTTTTAAGGTTCTCTTTCCTTTCCCCGCTCAGCCTTTAGTTGGGCCAAGGGGTTCCGGGTTGTTTGCTGGTTTTGGAGTATTGCTCCTTTACTCTTCTCTTCTTTTCTTGTTTGGCCTTGGTTCACTTCTTCCGGTCTTTGGCTTCTCCATTGTGTTAAAGGGTATTCTTTGATTTGGGTTTTCCGCAGTTCCAATGTCTTGGAGGGTTCGTATTAAAAAGTACGTTTTCACACAGGTCTTTACGAGGTATAGGAGTTTTCGTTGTTAGATTTGCTTTTGTACTGACAAGTACAGTTTCGATTTTTTAATTTCTGGTCTTAATGACTGCTTGGTGTTCGTTGCCCCAGGATAGTAGGGCTCCAACTATTTCGACAACTCGTCTCGTCAGCCGGGGCTTCTTGCGTGGTTTTCTCGTCGCAGTCTGCTTCCAAAGTGGCAGGTTGTAGTCTTTCCCTCTGTTTCTGTGGGTGTGACCTGGCTGGCTGATCACGTGATACCTGTGTGTTTGCGAGCGTGCTTTTGTTACGGTGCCCGCGTAGTTCTCTTTCTCTGTTACTCCTTCTCCTTAGTCTGGGTTCTTTCTGATTGGAATGTCCTTTTTTTTGTTTTTGTTGCATCTTCTCTGCTAAGAGGAGATGCAAATTCATATAACATATGTCTAATAAGCCTGACAAAAGACAACGACATCGAGACTTACAGTTAGACGAATATATTGTTCTGAAGGCGACAGATCCTTTTCTCAACAAAGGACTGCATGTTGTTTGCGATAACTTTCTTACAAGTTAAACATTAGCTGAATCTTAGAAAAAGAAGCAAAATATTTTAATTGGTATTATGCGTCCAGATAGAAGAGTTTCTAAAAATGTGCTTGAATTACAATGAAAAGAATAAGTTCACTACAAACGTAAATGAAGATCAGTCAGCAAATACACTCTCACTACACAGTGTAAGCGGGAAAAAGTGTTGCTCTTTTGGTTTCAGTGCATACAAGTGGAAATAAAAATGTATTGAAAATGAAAATTCATTTTTATGTAATAAAAAGTTCGAAATAAATTATAATAATTTTGGTGCATTATACACAGGGTTTGCTTTAAAGAAAAGTAGTCCAGTCAATGTCTACAGGGAAGGTAGGGTGATCAGGTAACTGGTAAAGAAATGATTTCATAAGGAGTAATATACGCATTATTCCTTTATTTTAATTTTTCATGTCACTGTCCTGTGGACGAACTAATCATATCAATATTATATTTAATATATTGGATGGTTTTTCGGCCTCATTTTGTACTATATCACGAGAGCAACTTATATGAAACACAAGCTAGTCGATTAAGCCTATTGAATTAAAACTAAAGTAACAGAAGTCTAAGGAAAAAAGTATATATATTTTTCACAACCAAATAGCCGTAAAGTGGCGGTTTCAGTACTTCTAGGGAGGTAAAAGTTTTGGTGCTTCTAGTGTTAAATCGAAATTTTCAGGAAAGTTTTATTTTCACTTTCTAGGTACGGTAGGAAATATTCACTATGTGTCTATTGTAGATAAAAGAATAACAGCAGAATGGAAAACCTCTAACCCTTTCCAAACGATTGTGGGCCAACACTAAAGGTCAGTGTTTTGAAATTATTAATGCTATGTTATCCAATATTATTTTGAAGAAGATACTACTTCTCTGACACTGTTCTGTAAAAATTTGTCTAGCCTGAATCATTGAAATATCGAAAGCCGTGATAACAGAGAAAAACAAGCACAAAAGCAAGATTGGCATAAAAATATTATATATTTGTTTCACATACAGGCTACGCGTATCGGGAATTTTTCATCATACAAACTTGCATTACACTTTAGTCACAAAACCTAGAAAAAAACATTTGGAATAATAACACATCTAGGTGTATATTTACATCAATAAAATTATTCCCAATTTCTCCGACTTCAGATATTCACTTATGATTATTATAAATTGTGAACTTTCCAAATCGGAGATATATGAACATGATACGTGTCAAGAAGTTAATTTTAAAACTGCTGCTCCAACATTCTGATTTGCCTCTCCCTTCAATGCAATTTATCGATTATTTTCTATTCAATGGTCTTGAATGCTATTATTTAAACAGGAACCACATGATATTTCTTGAAAGAAACCATGGAGCACAACACAAAATTACGTCAGCACTAATGCCATTTTCATCAGTAGTCTTCAAGAATCGTCCCATTCAAACGTTCCTTCGCAGTGAAAAAAAAAAACACTCTTTACAATAGAAGATACTCTACAAATAGATACAATGTCATTTTGGTCATATATTTAGTCAATTGTTAAAACAGAATTTTCCAATAAAATAAAAAAAGTTAAATATAAGACTTTTCCCTAACTTATCGTAGCGCAAAAGCATTTAGGAAAAAGGAATTCTATTAATTAAAACTCTATAGTTTTTATATTCAAAATATACAAAGTTAAATAGACTTTTCAAAATTTTAACTTATATGTATCTATTTAACTTAACTCTACTATCCTTCGGTTTATTTTACCTTTATATTTGTCTTGAAGTGGTTCGCTAATTCTATCGATCTCATTATTTTAATTTTCTACCTTCAAAGCTTTATTGTCTTGTCCGCAAACCAGATAATATATAATCTTCTTATAGTTACCGTGTTTCATCCTAAGAGCGTAATTCTAACTTTTCTTTTGCCGTTTATTTCAAATTTACTCTATTTTTTATAATTCCTTATCATCTAAGACACAATCATAATAAGCCTTGAAAGATGTTTCTGATTTAACAACATTTTATTTTATTTATTTTGCTGTTCTTGCTTTAATTTAATGTTCTTTTGCATCTTCTTCACTAACGCAATACTCCTTTCCCTTCAGAACACATATTTTTTAGTTAAGAAGAATAACCTTAACTATTACAACACTTTTAAACCCAATAATCTAGGCTTTTTTCTCTCGTTCTTGCACAACCGTGCGTGAAACTTTTCTTTATTACAAAACACGAGAATTTTTTACGTACACACTCACTAAGCCATCGATTGATTTTTCGGGTTCCTCGAATTACATTTGTTTCTTCCTTGCAATTAGGAACACCATGTGGACTTCAAATAGTTTCATTTAGCTGAACTGAAGGCGGAAAGGTTAATAAAAGTAAATATTTGTATTGTTTTTAACTTCTTCGTTGTTTCTGTATTTGACGTCAGAATATTTATTGACCTTAAATAAAAGTGTAATATGTACATAAATCGTTTGTTCTATGGCATATAATTTAGAAGAAAACTACAAGTAACAAAATCGTGTAGGTCAGATTGCATTTCTCATCTTGTAAATAAGTAGGAACAATATGTTGTTCTGCAGACAACTTCACCCCATCAACTGCCCTTGCAAAAGTTCACACATTATTACAACTTGATAGCATAATAACCATAAAGAACCTATAATTAAAACTATACTACACATAATTGCATTTGTACTCTATCCCGTAACGCCTCCAAGGCAATGTATTTACCCCATCCCGTAATATATATTTTTTATCGTCTGAAGAATCTTATGCCAGCTTATTAACTGTTATCGTATATAGCTCATGCTTGTTGCTTCTAATTAGGTTTAAATACTTATACGTTTCAACACTTTTAAATAAGCTTTCTTTATAATCATTAAACTCCGATTCTTATGATATTAGTTACTCCTTTGGCTTTCTTCTCGTCTTTATTTTCTACTCTATAAGCATACATCTTTGCTCGTATCCCAACAAGCTCTGTCATTATTTTACCCTTATTCTAAGCTTTCATCTTACCCATTACCTTTTTATTTATCGGTGGTATTCTGTATATATTATTTTTCTTACATTCACTCGTATCAAATTGACCAATCATTTCCATCAAATCTTCATAAAAGTTATCAGTATCAATCTCATATATAAAGCTACCAGTATTCATGTAACATAACCTATATTATTTTTTATTTCGTCTTCATAGTGTTATAGTGAAAATCGTACATTAATAGTTTTGATAGTTCTAATACATTCATACGCACATATATTGGCTTATTAATGTTAGTGTAACTTTTTTTCTTATGCGTAGCACATAAGTACTCAGTACATATTGTTCTGAAATCAAAATAAGGTTTCACAATTAACATTGGTCGGCAAGAAAATCCTCTCACGACGGTGAAAGAGTCTACCGGATAGATTTATAGATGCCGATTACGAATATCTCATCGAGAAAATTCCAGCACGTAATTTTTTTAGGTGTGATGTTTCCATATTAGACAGAAATATCGTATTTTTCGTATTTAATACAAGCTTTCCGTGTTTGAAGTGCATAGTTCTGATTTTTTTTATCTTTATCCAAGAACTGTTACTAGGCTATATCCATGCAACATTCTTTTCTCTAGCTCAGAACCTCCCGGAAACATACCCCTTTCCCTTGGGTTTCAAAGATTTGTTATCGTTCCAAACTGTAAACATTAAAACTTAGGCGTTATTGACGGATAAAGGTTTCGTAATCAACTTGCGACCATTCATCGGCTCCTTTTTGTCTAGACGACAGACAAATTCTTAAGAAAATCACGCCAAGGCATACACTACGTTGTCGCGTGAAACAAATATTTTTGTTTCGAGTTGATCTTCGTGTTAGAAGGTGATATTGCGCTGTGGCTTTGTATACCGTAGGTGAAAACTATTTCTGCGTGAAATATTGACATTTGTGTTAAACGAACATTCGGAAAACTTTCAACAATTCGACAGATTCATTCTGCTACAAATGTGGGGAAGTGATTTTCAAGGGACAAACTAGGCCATTGTCACCGTTCCTGAAGACAGCCTACCATGTGTACTTCGGGTGTAGAATCGGCGACCTGGATCGCGTTTGGTCTCGACACAAAGTTATAACTCGTGTGCACGTACTCTCACAGGATGGTTGAAAGGTACACATAAATCGGTGCAGTTCGATGGTTTGGCACGAGCCCCGTGATCATTTCTCAGACTGTTACTTCTGACTGACTAATATAAAATGTTTCTCAAAAATCATGCAGTATCTCAACTTGGATTTCGCGAACATACCTGTGAAACATGTTGTGTGTCTGCCTGTACCCGTACCACCAGAGGCATACACCCTGTGCTGAGTTTCTTCCGAGGAAGAACCTGCTGCTTGTGAGGATGTTGCACAATCTTCAGATTCCAGTTACGCTCCAGTGCCTGACACTAATGAACCACATGTGATAATTCAGGAAGAGCTAAATGATCTTATCAGAGACTTGAACTTTCTCAATTCTAAGGCCTTGTTGCTTGCATCACGACTTCAACATTGGAATCTACTAAACCAAGATGTGAGCATATCGATGTATAGGAAAAGGAAGGTGAGTCTAGTTCCTAATTTTACAAAGGATAGCGATTTGATGTATTGCAGTGATATTCAATCGCTTATGGGACAACTGAAGTAGACCTACAACACTGAAGATTGCAGGCGATTTGTAGATTCCTCAAGGATATATCTCAAGGCGGTGTTACTACACAATGGCAATGAAAAGCCAGCCATCCCTATTGAACATGCTGTACGTATGAAAGAAACATGCGAAACCTATTGCAGAAAAAGTACGAACAGTTCCAGTGGTCTCTACACGCTGACCTTAAGGTTGTTGCCATCCTCACCCTTTTAAAGGAGGTTACACAAGGCGTTGTTACATTGGGATATCATTGGGATAGTCGAGCCAAATATCAGGACACCATCCCAAATTGGCCATCAATAAAGCAACTGGTCCCAGGGGAGATGGACGTGGCTAATAAACGTCTTGTGGATCCGGAGAAAATATTCTTACCACCCACTCCATATCAAATTAGGGCTCATGAAGGTCTTCGTCAAGGCCCTGAACTGGGATTGTGAACCATTTAATCACCTCAGAAAACTATTCCCAAGACTCAGCGAGGCCAAGGTGAAAGATGGAGATTTTACGGGATATCAAATCACAAACGTTTCTAAGGATACTACATTTTCTTTTAACCTTAATCAAGTGGAACGTGTGGCTTGGGAGGCCTTTCGGGAAGTGTGAAGTAACTTTCTAGGAAATCATAAGTCACCTGATTACAAAGACATTATGGGCAGGTTAATTACTTCATTTCGTAACATGGGATGTAATATGTCCCTAAAGTTGCACTTCCTGCATTGCCACCTAGACATTTTCCCTGAAATGTACACCTTGTTGGAGGTCTCTGACGAACACGGGGAAAGGTTTCACCAGCAAATAGCTACAATGGAGAGGCGCTACTCTGTTAAATGGAGTGTGAATATGTCGGCAGACTTCTGTTGGAATGTGACACCCGAGACATTCTATAGTAATTACAAGAGGAATATTAAAACCAAATGACATGTAAGTGTTAAACTGTTACTTTTATGCAATTTTGCCTGCATAATTTATATTGATATTTGAATTATAACGTGCAAATTATTATGGGTGGAGAATAGCATCTTTGGATGGATATTGAAACACCCCCACCCCCTGAAAACTATTACGTCCTTGAGAAAATCGGCTTACGGATTCGATTTCAGGAGCTCAAAAAATTTAGGAATCACTTATTTCGTTCGTGGGAGCGAAAAAAAATCCTTTGCCGACAAGTTATTTTTTTTTACTCTTTCAGGATCACATTCTAAATGTATCGGCTGACTCTTTGGAATATTTTTCATCCTTTCTCCGAATACTGAGTTATTGATGAGCTTATAAAAACCTTTTTTCAAACTCGTTTTTAGTTTGTGTTCTCATATCTGTATTTAAATTAATGTATTTCTTTAGCCAATTTGATTCTTTGAATTCTAATACTCAATGTGTTTTCTTTACTCTTATTCCAAGTGACATATATATTTTTAAGTTCCTATAGTGAATTACATGTCTTTCTTTGCTGTAAAGTGTTGTTAGTAGTTTTGATTGTTTTGATTCTGGCGGAAACACGTTTTCTGGAGCTAACGGAAATCAGAATGTTTGTTATGTGACTACTTTGAATATTCTAAATATACTTGTAATATGTAACCAGTTTCTGAGTCATCTGGAATGTTCATTATCTCTATATAAGGTTTAATCAACTTAAAGTTTTTATAAGGCATGTATTGACTTATCGCCTATCCACATAAGTTATTTGAGTCTAGATATGCAAAATATGTTGAACACTCATCTTTATTATAATCTTTCATGAATTTCCTCTTATCTTTTACATATTTTTACTGCACAGTGAGATTCCTCCTCTTATTCCCTTTTCTAACATTACAGTTTTATCATAATCAGTTAACATTTCTAACTTAATTTTAGTCGTCTTTAAAATTGTATCACACGATAAGCCAGGTGCTGTGTAATACCATGCAGGATCTAACCCATATGCCTTTAGATATATTTGAGAACACATCTCTAAAGTTCTCAAATATATCAGTTAATTGAAGAACATCTGTTTTATTATAATGTTCAGTATAATCTTTAAGCAGTTTTAAATTAAATTCTGTACAAACTCTTACATGATGGTTATGGCGTCCAACACTCATTTAATCTCTGGTTAATCTATTTTTAAATTTGTCTCTAGAAAATGGAAGAAGCTCTTTTAATTTTTCAAATGAATCAACATAATCATATGGATAATCACCTTTAGTAGTAAGAAGCTCAAGTTTATCAATTGGAAAGAAGTTTACTGTTTCTCGAAATTGTTCCGGCTTTAAATTACTAGTTAGTACTGCTAGACTCGGACATAAATCTATGTCAAAATTTTTAAATTTATTCCATCTTTTTTCCTACTTCTATATATTTTTCATATCTTATATACTTTTTCTCATTATTTGGGATGAGTTTAATTTTGTGCGAATCATAAGATAACTCTTTCATGATCAAATGCCTATCATAACCAGTTGTGGATAAATACAGGAATAAAGTTAGGATTTCTACAGTTTCAATTACAATAACCGTGAGCTGCACCTCTGAACTTTCCAGTTAAATGATCATGATATCTTACTTTCGCTTTATTTTTATTTACATTATACAAACATTTTCTGAACTCATATTGCCATTCTTCCATTTTTTTATTCATATTCTCTTTGTCTTTGCAGAATTTTATTTTGTTTCGAAATACATTTTTGTTTTTCTTATCTGCTGGTGGTAAGTCATTCAAGTTTCTTTCACATAAGTGTCAAGTATATGAGCTTGTATACATTTATTTTTCCTCTTCAGTTAGAATATGCATATCAACTTGATGATTAGATATTCTCATTATTTATATTGCTTCTTTTTTTAATATTTCAAGAAATACTTTTGCAGCATCTAAACCAACATAACTAATAGATATTCTTTAATACATTTCAATACTTAATATAATATCAGAAACTCATTGGAACATGCTTTTGATATTTTACTGTTTTAGTACAAGTATACTCTATTCTTAACTTACATAAGATGCATTCAAAGTCGGCATATACTTCAAATAGAACTCTTAATGATCTATTATAGTTTTGGGTCTCTATTTGATTCTCATATGACTTAGGAAGCTCTACTCTAACAGCCTCATGCTCTTTAAAATATAGCTCACGTTTTTGCAACTGTTTCTCATTTCTAAAGTGTCTTGCTAAACATCTATCACAAAAGTATAACTTTTTCGTATGTTTTTTCAGTTGACTTCTTATTAATTGTTACAGACTTTTTATCCAACAATAATGATTATTTTTCATCCTTTACACATAATAAATTAACATATTTTTCCTGATTACTTTTCGTGATTTGAAGTGGATGTACGTTATATTTCTTGTCATAGCTCTAACCTCAATGGAAATATTACTTCTTTTTTTTTCAAAATTTGGAATATCTTTTAATTGTATAGGAAATTCAATGTTATCACAATGATTCTTTTGTAACTCATTAACAAGCTGTTTATAATGTAAAGGTCTTTGAAACAGAACATCTGTCTATAGGTTTTAGATAACTTGCGATAGCATACAATTAGCATTTATTAGTATTGTTTTAATATTGATTACTGCTTTCCCAGTGAAGTTTGTTTTTAAATTTTATCATGAATGATTGAGATGACTTATTAGTTCTATTATCACAGTATTCTGCTATTATTCCCCAATCTACTTTGTCAGCATGTTCCCTAATGATAACTTCTGATAACTCTTGATCATATGATAAAGCACGAAAGTTAAATCTATCGTAATAATCAATAATAAAATCATCTGAAAGCCTTCGATAAGCAGATATTAGGTCAAAGTTCATTTTATCATCGTATCTTCTCATACAATCTTCAGAAAAATTACCTGTACAAATTGTATTCCACTGTTTTTCAGTTAACGTTTGTAGCATATTAGGAGAAAGATCCATAGCATTGGATTCTTATATAAAAGATTCTAGTTCTTTATTATTTTCTGTAATTGATTTCTTGAAGAAATGATGTAATATATGTAAGGATATAGTAAGTTGATTTTGTCTTTAAAATGTAAGTGATCACAAATATTCTTGAAAACAAGTTTGAAACGAAGCACTACTTCCCCATCATAATTATATAGATTATTTTTATTTTACGTTTCATTTTCGTAACCTTTTTCTTCTTCATTATGTGGAAAATCTGTGATTTTCAATTTAATTTCTCTAAGATAACTGTTAACATTTGTATATTGCTTTTATGACTAATTACCATAGAAGACAAAACATATCAAACTACAACCCACCCATTTATTGTCTTAATCGATGTTACAAGGATATTGTCGAAGCAACAAGAGCACACGTAGACAAAGAAGATAAACAAATACAAGCTCAGATAGGCCCCGGGAAAACACTGGCCTCTTTAAATACACAATCGCATACAATATTTATTAACAAGTCTGTCTTATACTCACTAGTCCTGCTCCATTAAGAGGTTTGGCATCTGATAGTGTAATAAGAGAAAGAAAGTGTCATCGAGTTTGCTCTTCTTGTATATGGTTAGACAAATATCTTTTAAAACATCATTTGTATATGTCCCTGCTATTTCTTTTAAGCCCTCGGTTTTAAGACGTAACCCTTTCAACTGTTTTTCTATATCTCGCATTTGTGTTTGGAGTAATTCGTTGTTGTTGCGATATTGTTGGAAGTCTCGAACGAAGTAGCTAATAGTAACTTCGTTGCACTTGTGATATAACTCGGGAGTAATCCATCGAGATATATCGAGAATTAATCCTTCTGTTACATGTTCCTATAAATACATTCCATATTTTTCCTTTGTTACCTGTTACTTTTTTGATAATTTCGTCGGGTGGAATTCCAGCTCTGGAGATATATGCTGTGAGTTGTTTTGATTATTTGTTTTGAAAAGAATTTTTAAACTCTTTACCACCATCTTGACATAAGTTAGTGCCATTGAAGAATCCTGCATTCTTATCTATAATAAATTTGAAATCACCAAATTTTCCAAACCAATAATCATCTTTAACATATCTCATTCAAACTCTGATCCATACTAACCATATTTAATAATTTTAAAAAATAATTTTTCCCTAACCTTTTATGACTATTATTCCATAAAAGACAACATTTATATTTACATTACAACATTACTTTTATCTATCCAGCTATTATGTGAATCATCAAATCCTAATCATTTAACGTTTACTTTGTCACCTTTCTTTCTTAACACCTTTTCCACCAAGTATGCGTCGCTATGTTTCATAATTCTGGCTCGTAAAATCTGCTTTGCACATCCTCGTTCTTTAAATATTTTACCCTGTATGTTAGTGGATTAGATGTATATCCTTTCTCAAACAAACCTTTAGTTTTACTTATACTAAGATAATCTTCACTCTCATACTTTGTCTTGACATGCTTATATTCTTTCTTATATACATTATCATATATTATTTGCAAATTCTTTTATTAATTTCTACAAGCTTTAAACCAATTTTTCTCTGTATTTTGTTATTATGCTCGTTAACTAGTGTTGGTAATATCTTTATCCATTTATAATTTCCTAGTGTTATAAATTTCTTCCACGTATTTCGTTTAAGCATTCTATTTAATCTCTCAACCACGCGTTTCATATCACTATAGGTCGAGTAATCATTAATCCTATTTTCCTCCAACAACTTCCTAAATTCATTATTGTGAAACTCTTTGTCTTGATCAGTTTGTAAGTTACTAAGTTTTCTAATTTTAATATTGATTCAAATGTTTCTGTAACATTCTTACCCCTCTCATCTTTAACAGGAACAGCAAACGCATATTTCGAGAATATATCTATGATCGTTAACAAATACTTGTATACTTTATTTAACTTGGAATCACCCTTTATCACACCACTATCCATTTCCACAAGATCATTTTGCCATAGATCATCTATACATTTAACAATAGCATTTACCTTTAACAATAAAACAAGTTTCTCATCATGTTTGGTGGACTCCACATTGAACTAGCTTTCCTAAAGGTCATAGGCCCATGGTTGGAAATCAGCGGCTGGACCCAAATGTTGGAAGCTGCTAGTGTTGCATCTGCAGGAACAGCTGCCTCTTTTATAACGGCACATCGTGTTATGAGAACCTGAAGTGCTCACCAGGTGACTATTTGCGCATTGAATGCTTTACTGGAAAATGCATTCAAAAACTCAACTAAAGACTGCGAAAACCAAACAACCTTCACCAAATGCTGAGGAAATAAAGAAGTCCACTCTTCCGGTTATGGTATCTAACTTTGACTACGGAACTGTTACTGAATATGTTTGCTCAGTCGCTTCGTACTGGAAACCTTCACTTATACATTGATTGCCTCACAAAGATGATTCTCTGGTTCTTTGCACTGGATCGTATCCGTTATACTGGGTGGCTTCCAGTACACCTAAGAGACATGGCAATCCTCAAACAGGCACACCCAAGTGTTCCAGAAGAATTTTTAAAGGGGAATTGTGTGGTAAAAATGACAAACCACAACTTCTCTGCTCTGCCCATTGATCAAGCTCACGAACAACATAATTCTATAGTCAAAGGAGAAGGATAAGCTATTGGATTAAAGGAAAATCCCTCTGATTTACGAAGATGGTCAATTGCTGACATTGAGGTATCACGCCTTGTGATGCAGTTTGAAACAATGGTGAACTTCGAAACTCCACAAACAACCAAACAACATGATGAAAATCCTGCCACTCAAAGTCATTTTGTTCATGATGTTTCGCATATTATTGAAGTTTTTGAAGAGCTTGTTAATCCTTTTTCTGACGAAAGCTGTGAAGTCTATAACATTGCCGCTAAACAAGTTGTATCAGATGAAGTGAAGGGGACACCATTCATAATTGAACAACGCAATTGAGATCTTTTCCATGAGTATGTTGAAAGGAGATAGGAAAAGCGGGAAGTATTAATTTGTGACCCAACGAAAATGCAGAAACTTTCACTGATGATTACTCCAGCCCCTGAACATTCGAAGCAAAGGAGTATTTTAAGATCTGTGCTTAAAGATTGCAAGCTTTTTTCTCGGTTATATCTTCGTTGTGTAGCGCGAGGCGGTAACATTGAAGAGGTTTTCCGACATGAAAATCATGGATGGCCTCCATCACTGATTATCTTAGAATGTCAAAAAAGAGTGACCTTATTCTATGCCTATAGAAGATTTTGGATATCCATGATCAAACTGGGGATGTAGACATAGTGTTATTGGATGGAGTAGCGATTGCCAACTTTATTAGGCTAAATTATACTATGAAAATCTTTGCTGATTATGCTGAGCATGGATATTATATATTTATTTTCTTATTTTTATAACCAGTTAAAACGAATCATAAATGTAGACGTCGTATGGGATACTTACCAATATAACTCACAAAAAGCATTTGCTCGCCAGAAACGTGGGATAGGTATTAGGACTCTCGTCACTTCCGGAACTACTTTACCGAAGAAGTGAAATGACTTCCTGAGAGACAACGAAAATAAGGCAGACTGTCGTGTCGTGCCGATATTGGAACTGTCGTGGCAACTGTGGGAGAAAATGCAATAAGCAATCTGGATATCAACCTGCCATCTGTGAGCCCGTGCAAGACGTTATCTTTTTACTCAGAAAAACCGTAGAATTGAAAGCATACCACCAACCTAAGATACACTACTGCTGCATATTAAGAGAATAAACACTCTTCCAAGCTGGACATGTCTGGGGTCAGGCTACTGTCAAACAGCCTGCTATCCCTTTACCGTCTGAACGGAACTTGACTTCAGGTCTAAATGGCTAGCAACCAATATGGATGACACTACCAGAAGCAGTTAAAACTTGAATTGAAGTAATGGTTTGCATGTGTAACAATCAGCTGTGCAGAGGACTTTGCAAATGTTGTAGTGCTTCAGTGTAGTGTACACATTGTGTAGATGCCAAGGAAACTGTGAAAACTAGTCTGAGCTCTGAAGAATGATGTAATAACTCATTAGAACATTGTTAATTGTCAAATATTCTGTTAGATTTTACATTAAAACTGTACACAAAACATATAGTTTGGTATAAAGATTGCGTTTATCCACGTCTTTTCAACTTTTTGACAATTATGGTCGAATGCCAAAAGCTATCACTCCTACATAAAAATAAATAGAAGATTTGAATTTTAGATTATCAAACACCTATAGTTTGATATAAAGTTTGCGATTATCCCTGTTTTTCAACTTTTTTGCAAATTATGGCAGCCATATTGGAACAATGTCCTAATATCAAAAAATAACACTCCTACATAAAAATAAATAGTGGATTTGAATTTCTGCGTCTCAAAAATATATAGTTCGATACAAACATGATGGTTTTCATTGATTTTTTGGAATTTTTAGCCATCTGACAACCATTTTGAAAAATGGGGCCGGCATCTTGTTTCATGTGATCTTTTTGTTGGCCGCCTGTTATAAGTTTACTTAGAAATATGTCATAAGCAATCCCTGCATTTTTCACGCTTTTATCATAAATAGCACAATACATATCAAACTCTGCACCAATAATTCACAAAATACATTATTATCAACATCTAATAATAATTACATTTGTGTAGATGAATGAATAAACCTAAATAAATCTGGGGGAAAACAAGTTCGGACTATTGCAATGCGTAATCCTCGCAGACGGACCATTAATTTACCATCTTAACGGTCTCGACGAGAGAAATATTTTACCCAAAGTTTCAAATCGTTATGTTGACCCCATCCGAAATGAAGGAAGTTCACATTTTGTGTCCAGAAAGTCCCTTGTCGGAGCAGAGTTGGGTACGACCTACTTTTTTCTCACTCCGGTTGAGTGATCGTCTAGGCAGGTTATCCATTTAACCGAGATAGGGTGAACACCAAGAGGAATTAGGCTATCGCAACGAATCAAAAATATTTTTTCCTCTATATGTGTACCTTTGGATGTTATTTGGCTTAGAAACTCCTAACGTCTCTCTCAGAATATGAGTTATGAGTTTCAGTACTCAAAAAATTTAATGTGGCCATAGCTCTGCTGTCTTTGCGTCCAATTCAACCTACATACAAAATAATGTAATTCTGTACAGTCTTTCAATCAGTACTGAAACTAAGTAGAGAAAAATTGTTGTTCTAAAATACATTAGCGATGATAGTTTGATTGAGCTCGTGTGTGAATGTTAAATTTTTGGCAAAAATTTGAATTCATAACCAATTTAAGTTCGTAACTAACCAATACAATTGGTAACCAATCAAATAGAAGGAGCATGTTCTGCTGAGGATATAGTTGAACTTATTATTTTTTCGGAGAATGTTCGCGAAATTGTAGTAAGACTGGTACAAGATTTAATGGGTTCTATCCTGAGTGTACTAGGGTAAAGAATAAGTATGTGGCACTACAACACGTTTCGTGAAACCCAAAGCGTTAAGGACCAACCTCTTTCAGGATGGCCAAAGCTAGATGAGAACACAATGTTAGAAGAACCTATAAATCTTAGTGAAACAGTGATGATTTTAGCAGACGATTCGAGGTTTACGAAATTATGTGAGAGAAAATTGCACAATATGAGCAGTGTTTTTTTGCACAATATGAGCAAATCAGTTTAATGAAGAAATATACTTCCCTTTGACGGGAATGTACAATACGCATAATGGTCGATATTGGGAAGATTTGAATCTGCGTGCTGTGAAGAAAGGGCACAGTCAAATACCTGAGAAAAATGTGCGAGCAGGTATTTTAGCAAACCATGTATTTGGTTCTTTATTTATCGTTTCAAATTTAGCAGGAGATATGTAAATGCAGTTTCTATGGAATACAGTGTGGAATACCGGGAATTTCCGGTACCCGGCTTTTTGGGCTATTCTTTAGACTTTCAGTCAAGCAGCTACTGCATCGTCACTATTTATTCTAGGATCATGGTTTATACCTCATTCTCTTTAGAATGGAGCTGGCTTTCAGATGCTCATACCATATACCAGGAAGGGAAAAATGATGTCAAAAGGAAAATTTCGGAGGGAATTTTTTTTTCGCATTTTGGGCCCCTCTGGAGCGGCTTTGTGTGAAAGTAGCCATCTAATAAAATCTGATAAACAGTACTTGGTATACTGAATGTGTATGCCAACCTTCAAGTTTCTATCTTGAATACTAAGGGCGGTAGAAATTTTATCAAGAATTCCCACCATGCCCCAAATTACCGTAAAACACCATGATCTCAGGTAAAAAAATTCTTGAGACGTCCCTAAATATCCTAGGGTCATGTTTCGCCCATCATTCTTTTCAGCTTAGAACTGCCTTTCAGGCGGTATGACTCACTTGTCTCCATCATGTATCTAAGGCGGGAAAATCCCACAAAAATTAATTTTTTGATCTAAATATCCTTTTTTCAATTTTAGCCCCTCTGGACCCACCTGTTTTAACGCAGAGATCTGAAAAAATCTGATAAATACTACTAGGTGGGCTGAATGTTTATACGCAACTCCAATTTTCCAGGTGCAAAAGTAAGTCCGCCAAAAAATATATACCGACAATGTCCCATATTCCCGTATACAGAGGGAAATTTTTAAACATTCCCTGAGACATCTTTAATTAAATCTATTATCATGGTTTGCACATCATTCTCTTCAGAATAGAACTGCCTTTCAGGCCGTACCATTCGCTTGTCTTTATCATGTATCTAAGGCGAGAAAATCCCGTGAAAGGGATTTTTTGGTAAAAATTTCCTTTTTTCAACGTTTAGCCCTTCTGTACCTCCTGTTTTGACACAGAAGTACGAAAACATCTGGTAAATACTCGTCGGTGGACTGAAGGTTTGTGCACAATTTCAATCTTCTACGTGCAAAAATAAGTCCGCAAAAAATAATACCGAAAATGTCCAAAACTCCCCTATACAGAAGTATATTTTGATACAAATTCTCTGACACTTCCCTAATTACCCGAAGGTCATGTGTCGCACATCATTCTCTTCAGAATGGAACTGCCTTTCAGGCGGTACCATTCACTTGTCTTCGTCATGTATCGAAGGCGGGAAAATCGTGAAGAAATGGATTTTTGGTAAAAAATATCCCCTTTTTCAACTTTTTGCCCCTCTGGATCCCCCTGTTTTAACGCAGAAATCTGAAAAATATGGTAAATACTACACGGTGGACTGAATGTTTGTGCAAAATTTCAATCTTCTACGTGCAAAAATAATCCCGCCAAAAGTAATGAACATAGATCGGCTTCGCAATATTAAAAGAAAATATATATTTTAGAATTATGACGTCATTACCTCCTATGTCTCGAAGCGGGAATGTGTAAAACAATACGTAAGGTCTTTTACAATGGCTCTGGACTTGAAGAACAAAAAAAGACGGAAGAAAAAGCTCAAATAGGAGAGTTATACCGCAATGTACCATGAAACACCCCCTATGGTACAGATATACCATGGGATCCCCAAAGGGTTAATTAGTGATCAAGTAGATCATGCAAGGGATCAATACTGAGAGGTCGAATTCGTTGCGGACACTGTAGTATAGCACGGCGGATGCTCTGTACATTATTACAAGGGAGTTCATAAATACCAAAACGAAACCTGCCGCGATAGAAAGATAGGTCGCCTTGACCCAGCAATCTTCTGATCTATCCCTAAATGACTTCCTACTACCGGGTCATGTAAAATCTATTCATATAAATCTAGTCACATACAAAGCACTACCACTCCTAATGAGAACCTGAAATATTGAATCACATCAGAATGTATTCCGAGGAAATACTTCGGCAAGTACGAATGGGTTTCATATCCTCATCTTTTGCTGTAGAGAATTAAATGGAGATCATTTCAAACATTTACACTAGCTTAATGAAGTATAAAACACCGCTTGCTTTATTTTGTACTTTAAATGTTTTTACAAAGGTAGATTCAATCGATGTAACTAATTTTAATTTAATTTGTTACTGTTACTTTTCTATCAGCGAAACAACACAGTCTCACATGTCTTGCTACTCCTCTAAACAACGGCACTACTGACTCGTATCTCTGATGTCTAATTTCGCAACTCTTAATTGCCGCTTTTGAAATAACCATTTCTTAAGACCTTACTCATTTACAATATATGGGCAATATGCTCAGAAACAAAGTTATCATCCTCTTGTTTTACAAGTGTATTTACCATTCTTGAAACGTGCCAAAAATATGTAAAATACTGAGAAGAGTAACGTTCCCATCCCAAAAGTATCTAAAAGCCATTAAAGTCATTCAATGCTAAATTGATTTCTTTGCCAAATTTCATTTTGACAACCTATCAAATTCAGAAGTTACTGGAACATTTATTTTGTCGACTTTGTTCAAACTACTCTATTCCATTTTACATTTCAAAAATTCAACTTTAACTACATATTCCTATTTACGAGGTGTGGGTGTAACTTTTGTAGTACACAATTGGAACCCGTGAAGATAACGTTGAATGTGGTTTTGCATTTTCTCATACTCGCAGTTGCTTCGCAGATAAAAAATGTAGCAAAGGTGTAAGAGTACAGCGTCTAATACGCACGAAAACGACTTGATTTATGCCCTGATTTATTTTTAATAAATATTGTGACTGGGAGTTAAACTAGATTTATAACATATTCTCTTTCAGCAGATGGATTAGAAGGTGTAAATAAATATCAGAATGACAGTGTGTGCTTATTAGGATTCGAGTACTAATGATTGGAAATCTTGTTGTAAATTGTAAATATGTGAAAAAATTGATACAAAATGTTTTATTTAAACTTTTCTGCATCGCGACAGGAGAAAGGTCAACCCGTTTGACACCTGAAAGATTCAAACAGTTTCTAATAGGTGAAAGGGCATTCAGTATTTTGATATATATTAACGGAATATCCTGCGAAGTTTATATTACAAGAGAGTGGTGCGTAACAAATATAGTAAGTGTACTTACTAATATATGTGTTGGTGATTGAAGCATCTTTTTTTACATTGCAGATAGTTATTGCATATCTTTTAAAAATATTTGAGTGAACAATGGCATAGTAATCATTAATGTTAATTAATGTGAGAATGAAGTACAAAGGTTGTTCCCCAGACATATATTCGTGATTTAATTCTATGAATCAATTAAACTTTCTGAAACACTTTTTCAAAAATTATTTAAATAATTCGAACCTAATTATCCACTTGGTATTTTGTAGTATTACTGTGCGACTTTCTTTGCAGAGTCCGATGTTCATGACTCCATCGTTTTTTGAGCATTTATTCGCAGAAAATTAAACACTTTTCTCGAAATAACCATTTGAACAAGTGTTTCGATTCTTTGTTAAACTTTACAATTTAGCGTTTAAAGTATTTTCATGTTTTTCAGAATAATGAACTCGTTAATGAGAATGAAACTAAAATAAACGTTCACAGATATACAACCCATTTCGTGCACATTACGACTCGGTTGAGTAGCTAATACATAACTGTCCGTTGAGCTAAAGACAACTTCTGAAAACGGTCATACACTAGTAGGTGTTTCTGAAACGATACATTATAAAACAAAGTTTTACGATACTTGTCTGTTGATTACTTACTTGTTTATTAATAAATATATTGCCTTAGTAAATGTCTCCTTGTTAAGAAGGGCAGACATTTTATATTAACATTCTTTATATTCAAGAAACGCATCCAATAAACATAGTTTGTGTGAAACAGTATGTTTTATATGAAACATGCTGAGAAAATATTAGTAAAAGTATCATGAAAAAAAATGTTCGCAATGTTGCCTCTACGATTACAAGAGAACGTTCGTCTACGTCCACAGCTGATTACAAGGAGTTCTTACTTTTAATTCACTATACTTCTTTGTCTCTCAAAAATTAGGTACAACCTGAAGATTAATGTCACAGCAATTCACCAAACAAATATACTATCTTTTGTCCAAATAGTTAAGACTTTTCTGTCGGAACATAAGAATGTAATCTTTATATTTCGACAAGAGATTAACTTGGGATGATTATAAGCAGTTTTGCGTATGTTTGGCGATTCAATTTCGAACATGATTTATGTGCTCTTTGTAGGAAATTAAGTGTACACGTTTTTTGATTCTGGCATTCGTCTGTTCTAAGCGTGGAGAGTATGACAACAAAATCAATCAAAAATGAACCGAAGGGTAAGGGGGAAAGCCTAATCTTAGTAAGACATCGAACAGGCTCAGAAACGTTGAATACGGACAGTCCATGGTGGAAATAATGGACGACATAGGAAGAGAAATTAAGAAACAACTGGTAATCGAAGAAAAGAGTGTGGAAAATAAAATAGAATATGAACAAATATTCCAACAATTGAACACTTGCGAAATACAATTTAGTGTAGTGGAAAGAAACCAAAGGACGTGAGTTTGAATCTACTGCAAATAGTATTTGTTTATATTTGTTAATAATACACACATAAAAGGTTGCTTATTCCTAGTTTAGTGTGTTAATTCAAAACGAGGAAAATGCTTCACAATATTTGTAAGAGAAGTGAGACAATGAAAATGGGGAAGCAGGAAAGTCTAAGCAGGGGGATGATTCAAAGGACGTTGAACGGATATACGAAATTTTCATGAATTTTACCCATGTGTACAACAGGGAAATATCTTGAGAAATGTAGTTATTGCGGAGACCATCAATTAACAATGTCACAAAATGTCTGTACTTTTGCCGATCATCACACTAAGAGACGAAAACCACCATCAGTTCCAAAGTTTCTATCTCTCCCGCTCTTTGTATATATATCAATACAGAGAGAGAAAGAAAAAGAGAGATCCTTCCGGAGCGGAAAACGGAATGTGTTCCTTCGAATCGTCAAGATGACAGATATACGTTTTCATAATAACAATGCCTAATATAAACAACTATAAAACATGAAACTGATTATTGCAAGCATTATACTAAATTATGCTTTACCTAAAGTTCTAAGTTCCGTACGACATACCACTTATATCTCAAATGTCAAAACATTGTGATTCACACAATTGTCTATCTCTTTAAACGTGTCTCGTGCAAGTAATTACAAGTTTTAGGATGAGGAACCATATTGAGACCACAATATTATGCTATATAAATGCACTGAAATAAATTCCTATTCAGTTATTTTTTCATACTACTAGCTTTATTCATACAGTATTCAACAGTGTTGTTTATACTCGTTATTTCTTCTATTCGAACGTTATTCTAACTAAATAGAACTCCGTTCCAAATAAAAAACAATATACGGCGGGCCAATTGGTAAAGTACCCTAAAGAAACCCAGGCTCGTGAAAACTATATAAACCTTTCTTTCCTATTTAAAGTTACACTAGAAAAAACTCATTTTCTAGTCATTTCTAAGATTTATCTATTCCAAAAAAGGTTGTTTAAAAATTGTCGTTCGGGTCCATATTAAGTCATAAGAGGCCAATGCAGGTCACACCTGATCCAAAGTACTCGATAGTCCAGTGTCGCACAATGATCCAGTACCATCCAACCATGGAAAATCGAACACCCCGAAAAATTATTCTTTACGACCCTTTTTTAATTGCGTATTCTTACCCTTTTATGAGTACTTTTTGGGGGTTTGTTCGTTCCCTTTTATGACCCTATTTTAATATAGCAGAGCTAATAAAAGTCAATGAACACAATTTTCAACCCATATGCAACATAGCAGAATTTACTTAAGACTACGATCACACAACTATATAACGTAGCAGAAAGGCTACTAACATAATAGAGGTGTTCTCTTTCTGTATTTCAACCCCTATGTAGCAAAGCAGAAATTTCACAAGACTACGTAACATAGCAGAAAGGCTACTAAATAATAAAGGTGTACTTGTTCTCTTTTATAACCAATATTTTAACATAGCAGAACTGAGAAAAGAATATGACTTATTTTCAATCACTGTTTATGATTGCAGAACATATTTTCTTTTACGGGGGGGGGGGGGGTCAGCGGTATATAGAAAGTTTTCAGTGCCAAGGAATGAAATGTCGCTGAATACCTTAGCGTTACACCGTTGTAAAAGTCATAATTCGTAATTTCTATTATGTTGAAAAGCAGTTTCAAGCTGAAAAACTAAAAAAAATTAAGACACTGAAATTTATAAATTCCCTATGTAACAAATAACTATATTTTATTTTCTATGTTACATAACAGAAAAGCTACAAGCATTAGCACTTGCCCGTAATGATGAAAATATTTTAAACGTTAATCGCAGTTGTAAAAGAAATTCAACCTTCATAACTGGTAAGCTCTCTGGAGAAAGGTAAAAACTGCTTTCCTAATGTACTTGTAAATAATATAACATGACAACAGTGATTTTATTGTGTTTTCGTTACTTTAAAGTCTTCTGGTGTAGTGAACGGAACGTAGTGGTGTGTGTGTGATCTGTTTTTCTATGTTTTTATCCGAAAAAAACGATAAAACAATACATTTAAAACGTTTCATAAATTAATGTATGGTATGCTGCCGTCTTTTTTTAGATGTTCTGTAACATAAAGTCAAATATAAAGGAAAAGTGAATTTATATTAACTGAATGCATTAAATAAGGTATGAATCATTTTCATGTTTCTGCATGTTTTTTTCTCCCGTAGTTATTCTGAGTAACAAATAAGAAATTAGCAATATTTACCAAGTGCATTACGTACCAAGGAAAAAGGTATATAAAACTCTTTATTCAAACGAAACAATATTTATTAGCATTCCGCGAATAAAGTTTTAAATATATATATAAATTGTAGCTCTGAGGTAATTAAGATGACGTCAGAGAAGAGACCTTTGCATGATGTGATCTGTGACTCATTTAAAAGGGCGCCCATCAGGGGGCAAGCTAGGGCGCTCTCCCATCCCTTTAGAGGAAATTCTACTTCGGAACTTCGAAAACTCAATAGATATTTTGGAATAGTTACCGCAAAATTTGGGACTACATTTGAAATGTCGGTTATACCTGTCCCCCTTGGAAACCACAACTTGGGTTTCCTTGGTCCTTTATGAAAACATAATGTAACAAATAATATACTAAACATATTAGTTTAATGTGTCATTTTTTTCAAATATTTCATAAACACCAGGTCAACACATTAAGGTCCTCTTTCCACAAGGGTACTCTGCAGAGTCATTTTGACGCTTGATTAGTGGTACACTAGAGAGTACGACTAACATATGACTATTGTGCGATTAGTGCACTGGGCAAATATTTAATCCCGAAAACTTTTAAACGGAGCGACGTATTAAGGTGCTGTTTCCAGATTTCGCAATAGGTCATTAACCACTACATGTAACACAATTACTGACCACTGAGGTCAAAGGTAAAATATTTAATCCCGAAAAACTATTAAATGGAGCCACATATTGAGGTGGTGTTTCCACACTTAGTAACACGTCACCAACTACTATATGTCCGAATAGTACTGAGCATCGGCTTCAAAGGTCAAATATTTAATCACAAAAAACACGTAAACGGTGAGACATATTGAAGGCGTGTTTCCACATTTAGTAATAGGCCATCAAGTATTAAATGACGCAAAAGTGCTGAAAATCGAGGTCAAAGATCAAATATTTAGAAACCAATAACTCGTAAACGAAGCCATATATTAATGTGCTGTTTCCAGATTTAGCAGTAGGTTACCAACTACTGCATGTCTAAAAGTACTGATAATTGAGGTCAAAAGACAAACATTTAATCCCGAATAACGTTTAAACGGTGAGATATATTGAGGGCGTGTTTCCAATGTTTTCGGCAATGCTGATTACAAATAAATATTAGTTTATATGGGATACGCCCTTTTATGTCAATTTTCGACTATTTGCATGAAACTTGGTGTACAGGTATTTTTGAACATGTTGATTAGGAATATGATATTTATTTTGACCTGAGTCTTATAGTTTATGTTTATTGTATTTTTGAAAATATTTGTAGGTATGAAGTGATTATTTAGTTTTTTAAAGGTATTAGCATATATCATCGTGCTGAAATAATTGCGAGGAGTGATGTATATTTCATAAATTATATTTAGAAGAAACACATTATATTTATTAAATTTATATTTGGTTATTAAGAATTAAATAAGCATCTTGTTATTTGATAGTAATAGTAGTGACTTTGTAGTGAAAAAAGACTTGTTATTTAGATACTATAAAATAATAACAAATTTTGTAAAAAAGATGTAAACTTGATAATCAAATTATACCAGAACTAATAATATAGTGACTAATGATTAATAGTATTAATCATTAATAGTATTAATCAGCACTATTAAATTAGTGATTAATAGTAATTTAATATGTTTTATAGTTAAATCAAATAACTGTAACGTAAATAGTGTTTGCTTTTTAAATAATGAGAAACAAGAATTTTAAGAATTATTCAAACAAGAACAAGACAATTCATCTTTTAAACTAATTTGGCTTTGGCTACAACGTTTAAAAAACCAGTATATTTAGAAGCGTGTCGATTTTACCTTAACAGTGGACACGAAATTAGTTTAGCAACTACTGATTTGAATGATATAATTAAAAAATATTTAAGATTTTAGTGGAGCAAGAAAACCGAGGAAATAGGTTGCTCTTTATTTGCAGAACTTAATCATGAATTACAAATTAAAACCAGCAATTATGATCCATTAGTTTCCTCATCTTAACTACCTCAATGGATTTTATCTAACGGGACATGCGTTTTAAATGTTCAAAATACCTATAATAAAATTTTATGTATTGTATTCTAGCAGCATTACACCCCGCAAAAGATCATCCCCATCTTATAAATAATTATATACCCTATATTAATATTTTACTAATTTTATTTGAACAAAGTGATACAACCTAGCCTGTTGAACTAACAAGCATAAATATATTTGAATATATATATATATATATATATATATATATATATATATATATATATATATATATATATATATAGATATAGATAGATAGATAGATAGATAGATAGATAGATAGATAGATAATTCTAAATTTATTAACGAACCAATTTCTATTAACGTATACGGAATTGATTATGAGAACAAAAAAATTTTTCTTTATATGTCTGTGAAAATACATCTCTATCTAAACATATTGATTTATTGTATTGTGAAGGGAATTTCAATTTCAATATGACTGTATTAGAAAGAATCTCAATGCCTTACTGAGAAGTCAAAAATAAAAACATATATAAAGCTACCTCAGTGGATTTTATCTTAAAAAAAATGCATCTTATACATTCAAAATACCGACAATAGATGTTTTATGTAATGTATTCTAAGAGCATTACACCGCGCCAAAGACCATTAACATAGTGCAAATAATTGTATAACATATATTAATACTTTACTACCTTTATTTGAACAAACCGATATAACATTCCCTGTTGAACTAAAGGACATAAAGAAATTTGAAAATATATATAATTTTAAATATATTAAGGAAACAATTTCTTTTACCATATACTCCATTGATCATCAGAAAGGAAAAATATTTCCTTTACATGTCAGTGAAAACAGATTTGTAAATAAAAATATTAATTACAGGAAGATTCAAACTCCCATTATTGTCTAATTAAAAATATTAATACTTCGGTTAGAATTCAAAAAAGTGATCATCACCTATTTATTAGTCGATGGTGTTTATTATTTTTTTAAATATTATATCAAGATTAGAAAATCATGATGAATTAAGCCAACCAAACTTACTATGCCAAAGGAAGGTAACAGAATCATTTTTTTTAAAAAACGAAAATTATTATTAGAAACCGATGTTGCAATAGCTGCTGATTTCGAATACATTTTAAAACCACTAAATGAAAAACAGCAGCTGCCACAATTAAAATTCAAGAACATGAAGCATGTAGTTGTGGTTATATTGTTTGTTGGGCAAAGCCAATACATCGAATCAACTTTAAACATTTATTGGGGGAAAATATGACAAGTAATCTGTATCTGCCATGGAAAAAGAACTAGAAAAAAAATAAAAATATATTAGATGACTAAAACCTATGATCAAATTAACAAATTCTCAATTAGAGGAACATATGGAATCTTAAGAATGTCGTGTTTATAATAATAGGTATAATATTGAAAATTGTAAATTTCAGCATCACAATCACTTAACAGGACATTACATTGTCGCTTTATGCAATAATTCTAAATTACAGATTAAGAAACAGAGCAATTTTATTGCCTATTTTGACACAATTTATCTGGCTATGATGTGTATTAAGTTTCGTTTTATAAAGAATTTATTTATTTTTATAAAGAATGTATTTCGTTTTATAAAGAATTTAATTTCGATTGTCGCCAAATTGGATTGTGATTTTTATATACCTACAGAGTTTTGCCTTATAGCTGGTAGACATTAGTGAACGAAATTAAAGCCAAATCAGTTTGTTTATAGCTCACAATGTGATGATAAAAGTAAACTGTCATTATGGATTCGAAAAGGCATATACCCGTATGAGTACATGACGTATTTAAATAAGTTTAATGAATCAAAACTGCCCGGAAAAGAGGCACTTAATTGCACTTTAAATGGATTCAAAATTAAAGATGCAGATTCCAAAAATATCTGTGAGATATTTAAATATAAAATATTAGGGGACTATCATGATTTGTGTCTTAAATCTGATGTGCTTTTGACAGTGGATGTGTTAGAAAATGTTCGATAAACATGTCTAAATGCCTAATAAAGCAATCCAATTAGTTGCTATAGTCCACCTGGTTAATATTATCAGGCAAGCTTATACCAAACTAAAATTGAACCTTAACTATTTTCTGATGTGAACATGTATATATTCATTCAGAAATCAATCCATGGTTTAATTACACAATCCATATTGATATATATAAAAGCCAACAATCCATATTTAGTAGATTATAATCCTGAAAATGAGAGGTTTTGTTTGCTTTATGTATATCAAAATAAATTATAGGGGCTCTCAACGATCGACTATTTGCCATTTGGAGGATTTCATTGGAAGGAAAATGTAGGTAATTAGCAAGATAAACATAAAAGTCTAAATCGGCCCATAGATAATGATTTTTTTGCAGAAGTTGATTGAGACTATCCTCAAGAGTTGCGTGATAAAACACAATATTTTATTTTTGCACCAATAAGGAAATAACTTCAAATGACAAGCAGCCAAAATTGCTATTAACAGGAGAGTCGAGAGAATATGTGACGCATTACAGAATATTACAGTTTTATTTAAAACATGGATTAACGTTAAAAAATACACAAACCTTTATTGTTTAAGCAATCAAAATGGATGCCTCGATATATCAATAAAATAATTTAGCTAGTTCAAATGCCACCAGTAAATTTGAAAACTGTAATGTATATCCTGTTTCTGTATATATATATATATATATATATATTAATATTTCAATCACGTTACACGTACACTTGCCTCCTCAAATACAACTTAAAGATGTACGCTGGAGGGATGGGGAATCTACTTCCCCCAATAAAAAGTAGTATAGTTAACTTGGTATAGTTCAATTAACTGAACGAAAGTAATAACCTAATAAATGCAGTATCTACTAGTACTAATGCTTTATAGCAGGCCAGGTAATCTATGGTCTACAATAGGCAAATAATAGGAGTTAAATCGGATATTATCAACTTTATATATATCTGAACTTGAACAATATAATTAAATTCAGAATCATGATGATACAAACAATAACGCAACATAAATTCAGTCTAGACCACAAATTACACTTAGAACTCAAATATAGTCTTTATTCAATTTCGCCCAGCGAAAACAGAACAGATACAACCACAACCTTAAATGGCGTGCTATCTTCCAATGAGAAAATGTCATAAATAAATTACTTACAGAAAGTACTCCACCTATAATCCATAGCATTCACAGTAAAAAGTCGTAAATTCACATTCATCACAAACTAGCAACACTTAATTTAATTTTATAACCGATTAGATTAAAAAAGATTAAATTATCCCAGGCATTTGAACAAAATTTTCATTCCAAAAAGTACCGCCAGAAATCATAAAGAACCATAAATTTTCTTGAAATGAATTTAAATTTCAATTAGGATATTAATATTACAATTAGGTGTAAAACTTATTATTTTCATTTAAAAAGAGATTAATCGAGGCTAATTATGATTTATTATTATTCTTTTCGACAATTTACAACCTTAGCTATTTAACAACATACTACAAAACGGATTTTATAAAAACGAAAATAATTTTGTCTACGCGAAATCTATGAAAGACGTGACGAATCGAATTATTATTGAGTTGGTAAATAACGAAGAGCAATGCAAAAAAATAATCAAGCAACAACAATTTAAAAATTTGACAATATTAAATGACAATTTGGCTGTATTTCACATCAGTAAAAAAAATGGATAAACCCATTTATGTGAGTGCAACGGTTTTAGATCTCTCTAAATTAGCCATGTATCAATTTATTTACAATGTAATGAAATCCCGATATGGAGACAAGATTAGTATTGCTTACAGATACACTGATTATTTTGTTTACCATATTGAAAGCGAGGACATTTATTAAGATATAAAGGACATGCTTGAGTATTTTGATACCTCAAATTATTTTAACCCACCCCATATAAAATTTCATCGAAAAATGAAAGTTTTAGGTACCCTGAAGGGAAGTGAAAGGAGTTACGACCTCTGAAGTGATTGTTTAAGAGAAAAAAATTATGCAATAAAAACTATGAAACAAAAATTCAAGGGTGTGAAAACAAATGTTGTTAAATATTAAATCACTTTTCACGATTATCAAGTTTTTTTATTTGAAAATGAAACCATTGAAAAATCTCAATGTAAATTTCACTCGAAACAACATAAGTTAACAACAAATTAAATAACTAAATTAGCATAAGACCCGTATGATGAAGAGCGATTTATAATCAACTGTAATATTCCTACATTACCATGGGGTAACAATCACGTAGTAAACAATAATAATCATTGTTACATATGTAAACAATTATTATTTAAATATTAAATAGATAGGTAGGGATACCAAGAAATGGATTTGTATATCCATTACAGAAGCCTGTAAGACGGCATAATCCTAGAATTCCTGTAATCACCAAAAGTCTCCATGATCTTTGGCAACCCGATCTAGTAGAAATGAATTTTGGCAATTTAAAAGGATTAGGAAAAATTAATAACGGTTGTAATTATATGATAACTATTATAGATATATTTAGCGAAAAATATGGGCTGTGGCCGTAAAACAGAAAGGAGGGAAAAGTGTTGCTAAAGCTTTTGAGTCTGTATCAAAGCAGACCCAGAAAAGACCTAAGTATCTACAGACAGATCGAGGTAAGGAATTTTATAACACTCGCTTCAATTAATGAAAAAGTATGCTTTTAAACATTCTTCCACATACATTGAAATAAAAGGTAGTAATATGGAAAGATTCAACAAAACCTTACGTAACCTTATGTGGCGGTGCTTCACATTACAGGGCACTTATAAATGGGTAGCAAAACTGCAAGAATTACTAAACCAATATAATAATACCATTCATAGTATGATTAAAATAAACCATGCAGATGCCGATAAAAAAAACATGACCAATATTTATTATCGACCGTGTATTGTAAAAAAAATTCACCATCTGAAACAAACCAAAATTTAATGTTAAATATTATGTTCGAATAAGCAAGGTGTAAAAAGAAACAATTTCAAAAAGCATTTACTCGTAATTGGACTACAGAAATATTTCAAATAGCTAAAGTACCCGCAACAAATCAAATAACCTACCACTTAAAAGATAGCAAAAGACAATCTATACAGGGACGTTTTTATGAGCTGCAATTGGTGAAAACTCAATACCCTAATACATACGTGATTGAAAAAAAATTGCTAAAGAAAAATAATAGTCTATGTGAAATGGTAAGATTTACCATCAAGTGAAAATGCAGTAATACTGTAACTCACTGTATTGACTCAATACTGTAATGATATTATTTTTAAACGAGTCTATAATACAGAGAGTGAAAAAATGGAATGGAACATGTGGGGTGGCGGGACCAACAATCTGTAGAAAATCATATTTTATTAAAACATTTCTTGAACATTTTAGTAACTTATTTAAAAATATTTTATGGTGTTATGGTGAATGGCAGCCCTCTGCCCTGCTGCACCTTGAATGTTTCACATCAACATGATGAGTTTCAAGCACACGAGGGTCCACATCTTGTAATTATTGATAATCAGCGACTTCGAATAAATACTTTTTTCTACGATTCTTTTCATTATGTTTATGTGTCTATAAAAATAATTTATTGCAATATTGTTTACATTTTAACAATTATTTGTTCTATAATAGCCGTAAGAATGATTAGTAAGAAAAATCCGCATTTACTAAAAGGTTGCAAAGTCAAATCTTAAAGCACGTAAGGCAATATTCCAAATGTAGATCCTGATTTAATTTGATTGATCTGCGAATGTTCATAGAACGTATTACAAAGAAATGTTTCATTAAATAAAAAAGATAAAAGTAGATTTAAAAAAAGACAGGAACTTAGAAGTTTGGTAAAAAATGGTCCGTCATTAAAACAAAAATAAAAACGAATAATGGTACAAAAGGTGGTTTCCTTACTGTGTTGTTTGCACCTATATTAGTAGAAATTTATTATTAAGTTTAATTAAATAAAAAATATGCAAGACGCACAAAAATTTATTTCAATCTCACCTTAAAAATTATATCATTACCAAACGATATTTAATCTTGATTGTGAAATGAAAGACACTTTAAATAATGGAAGTCTGAATGCAGAAGAAAACGTGTACAACATAGAGAGATATTACTAAAATATTTAGATATAATTCACAAATTGGCAGCCTTCACAACAGCAACAACAAGTATTAATCTTGATGAAGAGGAGGAGGAGAAAGAAGAAGAAGGAAAGGAAGAGGATGACGTAATAATTTCTACTCTCCCTGAAATTTGTAAACGTAATGCAAGACCTCTATTACGTAACTTGAAACAAAATCATACTATTCAGTGGGATGATAATGGAAATGTAAGTATTAATAATAAATTAATTCCAGTTGCCAATATAGTAGATATAGTATCCTATTTTGTTAGATGCCGTAAGAAAGATATTTCAGTTGCCGGTTTGAAACCGTTTGCTACATTAGTAGCAAAAGCCAATATTCCCTTATAGCACATCGGTTATCCTCAACGAATAGAATATATTAGAAAACTCACACAAGTAGAAGGGCAAGAGGATGAGAATGAAGCGGAGGGTCTTCCACCCCACAAAGGTAAACCTATCAAGAAATGGTGTACCTATAAGCAAAAAATGGTTTTACATAGAACTAATATAGTATTATAAAATATTGATAAATTGTAGTATATAGAAAGAAAAAAGAATAATCCTTTGTTGCAACATTACACTCATCAAGCAGATAACGGATATAATATATAGAGAGGTGCACCGTACCAAGAAGGTAATTGCATTGTAAGTTCTCTAGGAAGTTTATTCCGTAGTGCATTTCCATTCTTAAAAGAAGGTACAAAACTGTTGGTAAAGAGTTGATACCTACAGGAATTAATGTAGCAGGGTATGTACTAGATGACAAAAGACCTATTGGAAAGTCTTTATAAAATCGGTGGCAAGAACTAGATAAAAATAGAAAATAAAGCTCAAAATATATTAAATCAAATATTGATATGATCGGGAAGAAAAAGAAAAGTTCATTTTGCACCACCAGTTTTTGATAAAAATCAAGAGTTATTTTTCATTAGATTAATTATGGAACAAAGTGATATAGCAAAAGTTCTATGGAATATTTCTCTCAAAATACTCTTATATTACTAAATTATTCCATTCTCTTGTTCTGGAGAAGGGAGTGTGGGAAACAGCTGTTGCTGAAGTACATTATTCAAGTTCATTTTAGAATGTTTCCAAATATACTCTTAATACTTTTTACCGTATCATGCATAAAGAAAACTGGAACATAACCACAATCCTACCAGGACACTATTATCAGATTGACGAAATTATATTTCAAATTAATCATAAATAATATATTAAATTCACCATTAAAAGCTAAAGCTTCAGGAAAACGAATTGAGGTGAGAAGAGTAAAATAGGAAAAGCAGAAACATATATAAGTACGCCTATCTCCCGAATTAACCAGAATGCTAGGTTTTGAAGTAGTATTCATAAAACCAGTTTGGGGCCACTTCCTCAAACCAGGCTTTTTTATATATGAAATCCCCCAGCATAGAATCTAATTATACACATCGAAAATTACATCTTCCCCACATTGACCCCATACAGGATACACCTTCAATCTACTTTTATGACATTTAAAATCATAAAAACTTACATCTAAAAATTATTACTTATAGTGCTGTCTTTGATTGAAAAAATAGTTTTTGTTTGGTGTAAATTGGATCATAAATAACTGAATTATAAAACGTTAAAGTTTAGTATGTTGTATACTACAGATATATGTATATACACTCCCGCTCAATCGCACACACACATTTACAATATCAGCTGTCGAGCACACATATACATATATAGCAAAGAAGAAGGAGGAAGTAAAACTTGTACGCTTGCCAATTTTTTTCTCTCTCTTATTCTCTCTCTCTTTCCTTCCCATCAGCTCTGAACGACAGAGAGGTTTATGCAATAGAAACAGAGAGAGAATGATTAACGACGCAGTATTCCTCGCTTCCTATATAGTTAATATTGAATTTAACGGCTATATATAGCTCGGGCGCCGTATTCTTCGCTCAACTTTTCTCTCGTAACGATCAGAATTTGAGCGAAAAATACCGCGCTGTTACACGGCGGATTTTGGCTGTGAGCATCCTTGTCGACAGAGCCACTATTTAGTTCCAAAACGTGCCACATGCACGGGCTAGTGTTCCATATACAAAATGTATTTTTCACATCTTCTCTTTTTCTCTCCACACATCTCTAGAGTTGAAAGCATTCATTGATACCAGATTTCAATAACTGAGTTGTATCTGTATATTCAAAGGCCTTAGCTTATATAGTGTTGATACTATAAAAACACTTATACAGTTAAAACATACTTAAAATTACAATTTCGGATATTGATAATGGAATCATCTGTTAACCTCGTTCTCTATAGGAAACAATGACCTCTTAAACTCTGTCCACTGATCATAATTCAAGCTGAATAGACAGCCGTTAATATCAAAAACCACTTGAACTTCGGTTTGCACATTTTTCACAATTACATTGAAATTATTAGTAAGAATGAACTTCTTTTGAGGATCCATTTCTAACCACTCCATTTTTTACTTCTGACGACATATTTTTGTTCGTTTTTGTTCATTTTTTGGATTTACATACAGAACTCAACAGTTGGATAGTTAACTTTTAGACGAGTGTATTTGAATTTTATTCCATCTTTAACGATCTCATCAATCATTTTATCTGTTAAGTGTTTTGTAAATCTAGGTGGAAGAAAAATCTTAAACTCCTCACACTCAACTAAAATGCTCTTTCCATACTTAGTTTTAATCTTTTCCATTTTCACAATCTTATATTCTGTATTTAATTCTAATTCTCTTAATCCAATAACCTGTTTTTGTTCAAGACTACCAAGCTTGTTTAAAAGTTCAATATGACTCGCCATCGTATTTATTATATAGAAAATCAATTAACACTTTTCAATTTTTATCTTCACCAAAAATATTTAATCATTTTGTCAATTTCGATTAATGGAAAAACTTCCATAAAACAATCGTTAATGAAAACAGTTTGAGGATGCAAGGGTATCTTTTCGATACCCTTCAAAGTCGCCTATGGCTATCTGATAAAGCGCCAGTGATACTGACCCTTAGATCCTTGAATTGTTTTTGATATTTTGTTAACTATCTAAAACTCATCTAGCACTTTCTCATTCTTGGGATCATATGTAAAGTTCTTTCGTCCAATTAAAATCGCATAACATATAGTATCAGCAGCCACAGCTTCTGCAAAGTCTACAACAATCTTTATGTTTGTTCTCTCATTTACCGATACCTTCTTCCTCTTACTACAATTAATCACATACATTGGTCTGTTATCTATATACTCTTTAGGGTCATAGTACATTTCGGTATTACCACACGTTATTCTCTTAAACGCAGTATAATCTTCATACATCTTAAAATAATCCTTGTTAGCAATATCTAAGTTTCTTGATTCTTTTGGAAATACCTCATTCCTCCCATTCTTAAGATAGATATTCTTTACCTTACAATGATCAAACTTACTTGCATCCGCGGTTTGTTTGCCACTTCTATCAGTTTGGAACATTACAACTACAAAATCAGGCATATCAAATTGTCTAGAATTAAATTGAGTAGTAACATCAAATTCCAAGAAAGAACCTAGAACAGTCTTTTGAACACATTGATAAGTATGGAATGAAAACATGATTTTGGGTTCTTTAAGAATATTCAACTTTAACTTGTTTTCATAATTAGATTCGTATTCAACAATAGGCATTCTTATCTCCATACTTTTTATTGTTATTTTTCCATGATGAGGAGCTGCTGCACCTGCACCTGATCCAGTCCATTTGTACAAGACATCGTTATTGTTGTTAGCTTTTGTAAATGTTATTCTCAATCCACCTTTCCACATAACCTCTTTATAATCACTTAAGAAGCCTGGAATTAATCTTAATGGATACAAAACACTAAAGTCCTTTCTTAGACCAAGTTTATCATCGGTTTCAAATCCTGCTTGCTTTAGATATTCAACTTCTGGCTTGGAAGTCTTTAACGTTCCGACAGCTGTAGATGTTATTCCTGGTAGTTCAATCTTATCTATAACAACACCATGCTTTCTAACCTCAATTTGAGAAAAGAAGAATGGGAAGAAGTTATCTACAAGTTTTATAGTATCGTTTGCGCCAAATGTTCCTCCAACTGATGCACCAACAACTTTAAATGTCACATGACAATCTGCTTTGTGTGGATGTATGAACCCATCATCCACATTGAAATCAAACTCAATATCTTTGTTAGCCTCATTCAAATTATTAAATGTTCTTGTGTTAGCTTTAAAACTCTGTAACTCGTAACTCTCAACACTATCCATTTATTATAAAGAAAATCTTGAAACAATGCTTTATGGTAAACACCATCAAGTTTTGGGGCTTGTTAAATTTAGTTGCTTTATCGATTTAACCATCAAGTTTTGTATCTAGTGACAGGGAATCTAAAAGTCTTTGCGTAAACCAACAAACATACTAACAATCTTTTCATCGACGTCATCTTCATCGCTATATGCTTCAAGGTGTGAACCGTACCATTTGATTGATTTTGACTCCAGCTTTGATTCTTTTAGTCTGTTGTACAAGTTGATTGAGTTAGGGTCGTCGGTGTTAAGAATGACTTTGAGTTGTGGATACTTTGCTTTGAGCTGTTTAAGTCTTGAGCTAACGTTGCATTGTTGAATCCTACCAACCCAATAAGAATAAGACTCGTAAACAATTTTCTTTTCTCTAGTTTCTTCATCATAAGGGTCAAGTATCAGTTCAAGTTGGTGTTCGGTTAGGTTCTTTTTTATTACGATGAGTCTGTGGATCTTGCCTGGGTCTTCTGTGTATGGCGCTGCAATGAGTTTGAGTGATGCGACTTGAGTTGTTAGGTCTTTGTTTTGTGATTCTAGTTGGGCAACTCGCTCTTCGTACTTATTGTTTGCTTCTTGTAAGCGGTCTGTCTGTCCTTGGTAGTGTTGGATGAAATGATTGGCTATGTAGTTGTTGACGATCTAAGAAACCTTGAAGCCAAACTCGTCTGAAACCCAAGCTGCAATGTGAACTATGAGGTCTGGGTGGTAGTATGTGCCTGAAATAAGTTTGTCTTCCGTTGTTTTGTTTTGTGTCATGATGGTGTATTTTGCAATCGGAAAATCTTCCGTTCGGGAGTTTGTTTGTGTTTGTATAGCTGTATAAATATTGGCATTGTCGGAAAATCGACCGAGGAAAAATTTACCAAACACCTTAATCATTCTCTTACTTCGTTTAATTTCTTGCCAATGTTTTAGTTCCTTTCCGTCATCTTTACAATGTTTAGTTGCGTTAATGAATCCGTTACGGTAGTCGTCGCTCTTAATCATGATAACAACAAAGTCACCGGAAAGAGCCTTGTGGAACTCTATGCCGTCCTTTGACTTGATGAATTGAAATGCTGTGTCTGTGATGTCTATGGCTGTGATGTCTTTAATAAGTGAGTCCATTGTGACATATTGGTTTTGGGTTTTAAGTTTGTTGTTGTGTTCATTTTTGTGGCTTCATGGCTTTAACCATCAAGCTTTAGACTAAGTGTAAAAAACAACACTTTTATGGGGCGTATCCGTAAAAGAATCGTACATAATAAACATAAAAACTTATAATCCCCATCCCAACTTAACCTTAGCATTCATAGCAGTACCAACCCCAAAAGCAGCTAATCGTTCACCAATTGATGCGTCACTACTAAATGCTCTTTTCCATGCTTTAGTTTCTAGTTCCTTATCTGCAATATGTCTTGACTCTGTATCTTTATTGTCTCTGTAGTATATATCGTGTTCTTTACAAGCCTCATCTAATGGGTTAATGCCTTTATCACCTCTCTCTAACCTTTCTTGAAGCTTCGTAAAAGGTCCGCAAAATCTGAAGCCTGGTATATGTAACTCTGGTATTCCCTTCATGTTTAAAATCTTATTCATTAGTCCTTTCCCAAGCTTCTCATCATTCCAGAATCGTGGTGGTAATGTATTTAACATCTTAATCAAATAACCTATACCTTTTGGATCATTAGGAATAAATTGTGAAAGCTTGTTATTAATCATATTCACTATACCTACTTTCTCATTATAAAAGTTATCATTTCCAGCCTTTTCTTCTCCATCTATAACTATTAACCTATCTATAAGCTTTCTCACGTCGTCCATCCATACATATTCTTTAGGTATCTCGGTATATTGTTTAATCCCTTCCCCAGACTTTGGCGTTTTCTCTCTTGGTGGTGTTGGAGGTAAAGATGGTTTAATATAATTATCCCAAATAGGTTTGATAATATTAATGTACTTAGAACCTCTACTAGATGCTACCTTTTTATCTCGATTATATTTTTGGAAGGCAGCATCTTATTGTATTATTATTTACTTGTACTGTTCAAAATCATCATCATCATAATCTTCAATGGTTTTATTAGTATTCATCGTTAACAATTCCCATAAACCTTCTGTTCCTTTATAAGTATTACCATTAAATATCAAATCATCACCATTCACTTTAACTTCCAAATTTCCTATCTTATTTATTATTTTTCCATCTTCTTCTGCAGCTCTTATTCCAAATACACTATCATTTCTTTTACTATAATATTTCGTTGCAATCTTACCAAATGATTGTGCTGTTGTTAAAGGTTCTACTCCTTCCACTTTGTCTTTAATTTGTTTTCTCATCTGCTTTATTTCTCCGGTTATAGACGTATCGCTACTACTTTTACAACTATCATAAGTTATCTTTTTAGGTGTTTCTAGTAGACTAGGATCAATTGAAGCCGACTTATGTGCAACTGGAACAAGTTCAGTTATTAGATTTTTATTTTGTTCTGCTACTTCTTTGATCTCACTCCCAAAGTTTTGAATAGCATCAATTACAGGTTTCTCTTGTGTTTTAAATTTATCGTATATACCTGCTCTTTCTTTCTTCCAAGATTTGAAGCCCATTATCAAGAACTTAATATTCTTATCAATTTCTTTCTCATCCATTTATTGTATAGAAAACGAACAAACGTCAATAAACGTCAAAGAACGTCAATAAACGTGAAAAAATGTCAAACGTTAAAACGTAAAACGTGAAAAAAAAACATTAAACGTTAAAGAAGTGCATTATCTTGTTCCTATACTTACCATTGTTTACCTTCCTTGTCATATCAATTACTATAAAACCATAATCTTCTTGCCAACATTTTGAACACATCTCTTTAAACTTATCATAAGACATATCTCCCCCAACAAACTCATTATACACATGTTTAAGATTAGTATCATCTTGTCTGACTATACATAGGAAGTTAACGTTATCTCTTATAAGCTGTTTAGGTACTTTCGAATATGTTTGTGCAAGATAGAAACAGTCTAAATGTCTATGCCTAACTCTTGTAAAGTAATTTCTAACAGTATCTTGATTCTCCAAAATGTAATCATCAAACACAACAACAGAGTATTTTTCACATTCATCAATAGGCACAATAGAATCATTACCGCTTAAGAACGTTGCTATTTGCTTATTGAACTTTAGTTCTGCCTTTTCAAATCGATCTTTTAACTGCTCATACTTTGGCTGATTCATGCTTTTAGAATATATGTAGAAGTAATTATTGTTTAACCAACATGGCTGTAATAAGAAGTTAAATAGCAAAAACGTTTTACCACACGCCGACGGACCCACTATAAGACAACGAATATCATCAGGTATAAGCTCTCCATTTCTTTTCTTAACTGTTGTTTCTTTTATCATCTCTTGTACATCCCAATTAATAGTTTTCTTACTCATTTATTATAGAGAAAATCATCACCTTTTATGATCTTATTTGTCTTAGAGTATTCACAACCTTGAAACGCCATCCAAGATCATGTAGACGAAGAAGATAAGAAACATTGTTCAGAAGTTAGAGGCATTGATTCAATGCCCCACGTTGGGGTCCACCAGCACTGGACCCCTTTCAAACAGTTTGAGGATGAACTGTAAGGTGAGCGTTTTGCTCACCCTTAAAATCTCTATATGCCTGTTGATGACGGTTGTGTGAGGTTGTTCATTTGGAAGGGTGTCCGAATTACGGACGCCATTTGTAGTTTCAAGGTCTTCAACGTGCATATTTTTGGTAGCACCGATCGCAGCTCCCAAGCTTGTTTGTACTTTTTGATTTGTTAAAGAACTCTAATCCTTGACCATTCACATGTGAAGGGCCTGAAAGTGTTGTAAACGTTCAACCCAATCAGATACCTATCCAATCTTGAAACCGCTCAGCCTCTTTCTTTTTTGACTTCATGATCTTATATCTTTAAGCTGTTCTCTGATTTTAAGCAACGTACCTTTTATATATTCACTATCCATTTCACCATTTAATGTTATTATCATCTCTAACTGTTCTTTAAATGAGTTAATACAAGTGACAATGGTTTCATATTCGTCTTTTCTTTTCCTTATGTTTAACTTAGAAGACAAACCTGTTATTATAGCTCTTCCAGTTGCAAGAGACGTTGTTAATATTGAGTAAATTGTTACAGGTATAAAAATATTAATAAACCCAGTTGTTGCAGAAAGTATAACTGATAACGTGATCAAAGTGTAGTATGCATATTTAACAATTCGTAGTTTTCTCTTTTTCTTCTTCAAACTGTATTCTAACTTTTGAATGACACCTTCTATTAACTTGATTACTTTCTCTCTTGGAATATCTCTAGGTAAATCAAAATCATTCATTTATTATATAATAAATGGCTAAGGTATTTAAGCTAACGAGTGATACTTCTGTTTTAAAGAAGAAACTCCATTATGAATTAGACAACAGCAGCAACTATTTAAGTATAGGACTAGTTGGGTTTTACAGTACATATTTGACACCAAACATAACAACACAAAAAAACAGTTTCTCATATGGTGATAGACAAGTTTTTATATCAGAAGGGCAATACAGCTTAAACAGTCTTAATGAATATTTAAAATCTCAATCCATCAACATAACATTATCAGAAGATCATTTAAGAAATAGAGTTAAAATTGAAACTGATAGTAATGATGTTACAATTGGGAGTATAGGCACTGTCCTCGGGTTTAATGTTTTTGAAGTTTTAGAAAAGAACAAAACCCATATTGGAAGTAAGTTGCCAAAGTTTAATCCGTTTGATACTATAAATGTTCACTGTAATATAGCAGATGGCATGTTTGTTAAAGATACAGAATACACACATAGAGAAACAGGAATTTTAGCATCATTTAAAACAGATGCCGAGTTTAAACATAGCATCATTTACAAACCTACTTATCCATTATTTTTCCCTATATCCAAAGACAAGGTTGACAACTTTGAGATAAAGATAACAGATGAGAATGATTCCTTAATTGATTTTGGTGGAGCTACAACAACTGTACTTTTACAAACTAAGATTTTCTCTTAAATAAATAGGAAGATGTGTTCTATTAAAGGTTGTATGTTTAGTGTTCCTTATAACGAACTAAAGGATTTAAATATCGATCATGTATTAACAAAGAAACAACTTAGTGATAAATCTAAGAAAATTAAAGAAGGTAAAGGAATGAATTTAACTTTAACTACTGCACAAATGAAAAAGATTAAGAAAGACCATATGGGAGGTTTTATCTTTACAATTCCAGCCATTTTAGCAGCTTTAGGAGCAGTTGGCTCATTAGCAGGTGGTGCAGCAGCGATTACTAAAACTGTACTGGATGCTAAGAAGAATAAACCAGAACTTGAAGAACAAAAAAGACACAATATGGCTATGGAAGAAAAACAGGGGGCGGGTAAACCAAAGAAGTCAAAAAACTAAAACCATTGACCTACTTCGATATAGAGAGGTTGGCTAAAGAATTAAAGATAAAAAGATTTAGAGGTGTATTTATGAGTGATGAACTTCCACAAAAACCTTATGTAAATGAGTGTGGTGTAGTTAACCTTGATAAATCAGAAAACATTGGTACTCATTGGATATGCTATTGGAAAGATAACAACATAAAGTACGTATTCGATTCTTATGGTGGTGTGCCTCCTAAACAAGTAGTACAATATCTTGGTACTGAAAACTTATTCTACAATGACGAACGAATACAAGACTTTAATTCAGTTATATGTGGTCATCTTTGTGTTAAGGTTTTAAATCTTCTAAATCAAGGGTATTCTTTTAGTGATGTTATGTATATGATTAAAAATGATTAAGTGCTTTTATGGTTTGTATCCATAAAAGTTTTTCTTTAAGATAAATATGGAAGCTATACACAATAGATTTTTAGATTATTTTCAGAAGCATCAGGATGAACTCGATGATCTAGTTAGATATAATTTTTATCAGTATTTTGAGCAAGTTAGTGAGATAGACTTTAAAGATAAAAACAACGTATACAATGTTATTGATTTATGGAAAATGCTAATACCAAAATTTTTGCACACAGAAGAAGAGTTGGAAAAGTTAAGTCCAATAATTACCTTAAAGGAGTTGTTGTCAAATTATAGCTCTAGACCATTAGAGTGCAGTAATTGTGGTAGTAAGTCATTAACAAAAGGTATGAGTAGTTACATTTGTGATGATTGTTCTGTAGAGAGTGGTTGGGTTTACAGTACTTGTGAAGAAGTGAAAGCTGCTTGCGTAAGAAAACCATGGTACGATACTACAAAAAGATTTAAGTTACAGTTATCTCGTTTGCAAGCTTTACAGGATAGAATTATTCCCGAAGAGGTGCTCAAGGTGTTAAATGATGAACTTAGAGATATACCAAGAGATTTAATATCAACAAAAGATGTTCTAGAAGTACTAAAGAAAAACAAATACACAAAATATTATGATGATGTCTATTTAATACACTATCACCTTACCGATCAAAAACCATTAAAATTACAACATATGGAGAAAACACTTATAAATGAGTTCGAAAACTTACACGAGGTCTTTAGGGAGCTGTATCCGAAAAGAGTATTGTTTATTAACTTGAAATGTGTATTGTACCATCTGTTGAAAAAGCACGATGTTCATGTTGATATTGATTTTAAACACTCGCCTCGACAAATAGAGATGTTAAAGAAATATTTTGAAAAATTAGGATGGGCATTTTCTGTATAATAAATGAGTATGGATATATTTGGTAATGATAAAGATAGAAAAGGTGATGTTGATATTAGTGAAGAAAAATTAAAATTGTTGGAGAATTTAAATGATCTTGTTAGCGTAAGTCAACTTAGGTCAATAGAAGCTCAATTAGAGAACGATAGAAAACGATTTGAAGATGCATTAGAAACGTTACAAGACACATACATAAAGAAAGAATATTTTCAAAAGATTAGGATGGATACTACTAAATTGATTATGCAAAAAGAAACCATGTCTGTATTATATCGATTAAGAGCTAAAAACGTTAAGGAGCCAATCTTTAGAATATTTAATCTTTCTAATGGTTACAAATTTCTCTATAATGGGAAAATAATGCACATGGACTTAAGTTTGGATAAATACTTTCTAGATATATATTTGTGTGATACTTTGATTAAAGAGATACCTTTTGACTTTAAGAAGAACGATATAATTACGACTAAACCAAATAAAAATTCTGCTATGGAAGAAGGACAATTATTGTTTGTTGTAATGTACATAGAAAGAGAGCTTTCCTAAAACGTTTGCTATATAATAAATATGGATATCTTTGGTAATGTTAAAATGGCATCAGAGTTAGATAATACAGTTGTGAGAAAAGATATTGCTATGTTGAAAGAAGAGATTAACTTCATCAAACGGAGTTATGTTATAGAGCTCCATAGTCGATTGATATCAGAAAATGTTGAAACTCCGTTCTTTTTAATACATAATCTATCTATCGCATACAAATTTCTTTATAAAGGTAGGTTAATGCATATAGAATCATCTTACAATACGTATTATATAGATATATATTTAAATGATTGTCTAGTTGAAACCTTTCCATTGCACTTTAATGCAAATGATAAATTAGTAGTTAGACCATCTAAAGGTTCTGATCTGAAACATGGTAAATTACTATTGCTTCTTATGCATGTAGAAAGAGAAGACGAAGATAGTGATGATGATGGTGAGAATGTTGATAGCATAGTATTAAACAGCGATAGTTATTGATTTTCTATATAATAAACAGGATGTATTGTGTTAAGTGTAAGAAATCGACAGATACGAAGAAAGATACTATTAGAATTCAACAAACAAAGAATGGAAGATATATAAAGAAAGGTATTTGTTCTATATGTGGTGTTACTGAAACTCAATTCGTTAAAAAGCCTGATTGACTAGAAGAAGGTAAAGGTGTTAGAGAAGACATTATAGAAGAAATTCACAAACCATCTAGAAAAAACTTTGACAGATTAAGTGTAGTTATAAAAGGTATCGATGATCTTTGGCAAGCTGATCTTGTTGAAATGGATAGTGGAGTATCAAAAAGGTGTTTCCAAAATCAATAAAGGTTATAAGTGTTTGCTAACGATTATAGATGTGTTCTCGAAATATGCGTTTGCTGTTCCTGTTAAAGATAAGAGTGGTAAGAATGTTACAGAAGCATTCGAATCCATATTAAGAACGAGAAAGCCTAGTAACTTACAAACTGATCAAGGTAAAGAGTTTTACAATAAAGAGTTTAAGAAGTTGATGGAGGAAAATCAAATTAATCATTACTCAACCTATAGTGGTAAGAAAGCTTCTGTTGTTGAGAGATTTAATCGAACACTTAAGCAGAACATGTGGAAAAGGCTCACAACACAAGGGAATTATAAATGGATACAGATATTGCCAACACTAGTTAAAGAGTATAATCATCAAATTCATACAACAATTGGTTTAAAGCCTATAGAAGTTAATAAGAAGAATGAGCAAACAATATTGGAGAAAGTGTATCAAAAAGAATATAAGCGTGTTAAGCCCAAATACAAGTTAGGTGATCATGTTCGTATAAGTAAGTCGAAAGGGTTATTTGAGAAAGGATATACACCTAATTGGTCAACAGAAGTATTTGTTATTAGTGAAGTTATTCCATCTAATCCGCCTACATATAGAATTAAAGATTTAGAAGAAGAGGATGTGCAAGGTAGATTTTACGAACCAGAACAATTAAAGACGAGGCATAAAGATGAATACTTGGTGGAAAAGGTGTTGAGAAAGAAAGGTGATAAAGTATATGTCAAATGGTTAGGTTTTGATGATTCGCATAATAGTTGGATAGATAAGAGTAATGTTGTAGTGTAAATATAAATGTTTGTCTTTTATGGTTATTATGCCATAAAAGGATAGTTTGAACGAGATAAGGGGTAACGGAACGTTACCCCTCATAGCATATATTTCCAGCGCTCGTATTATAGGAGATGAAATTATCAAAAAATACGATGGGAACGATTCTACCAACCGCTCTATGTACACAATCAAAAGGTGGAGAAAGGCTTGATAACTGTTGAGAAATAAAGAATCAAAATAACTAATAGATTATATTTCAAGGGCTCACATGCGAGCCGATCAAATCTTTCAAAAAATTAGCTGGCTTACATCTAAGCCAGCAATACTATACTTGATATGACAAGATGGTGAATGAGAATTTATTTGTGTGGATAAAAACTCCGAAAATGATTAAATCAACACTTTTATATAATAAATATGAGCACTATGGATAGTTCTCTTAGTTTAAACGATATTTGCTACGAACAGATTAAAGACAATTATTGGTATGGTCTGTTTGGCGATTTCAAGTTGATTATAGATAAGCGTACAGGATACTTCAATGCTACTAAGTTGTGTCAGAGTGCTGGTAAAAGGTTCAGAGATTGGAAATGTAGCGAACATAGCATAGAGTTGGTCTCTTACATAAATCAAAGCCGGTGCGGGATATCTGGCGCCGGCTACGATTGTAATGTAAATATAAATGTTTGTCTTTTGTGGAATAATAGCCATAAAAGCTAATCAAAAATGAAATAAATAATTATTTTTAAATAATAAATATAAGTACTATGGATAGTTCACTTAGTCTAAATGATATTTGCTACGAACAGATTAAAGATGATTACTGGTATGGTATTTTTGGTGATTTCAAGTTGATTATAGATAAGAGTACAGGATACTTCAATGCTACCAAGTTGTGTCAAGATGGTGGTAAAGAGTTTAAAAATTGGTTTCAAAATAAAGAATCTAAATACCTAATGGCGTACATTTCCAGCGCTGGAATTCCAGCTGTAGAAATTATCAAAAAAGTAGCAGGAGGTAAAGGTGAAGCATGGAATCAAATAAGAGGAACATATGTTTGTAAAGAATTGATTCTAGATATATCACGGTGGTTATCTCCAGAGTTTTATCTTAAATGTAATCAAATCATTATTAACTACCTCGTTAAAGACTTTCAACAGCTATACCTTACTAGTAACGATCAGCTTCAAACAAGAGTAGAAGAGATAGAACAACAAATGGAGCAATTACGATTGCACAATCAAGAACTAGAAAGCAAAGTTGATTATCTTAAAACAGTTGCAGCACCATATACAGAAGATCCAGGGAAAGTACACAAACTAGTTATTATTAAAAAGATCCTCACGGCTGGTCAGCTTCAAGACATAGTAGACAAGTACGACACAGACAAACATGATCAGGTTCGGCGTTACGAGTCATACAAATATTGGGTTGGAAGGGTTCAACAGCGCAACATCAAAGCAAGACTTCAGTGTCTCAAAGAAAAGTACCCAAGCATGTCAGCGTTATCAGAAACCAAAGATCCAAACTCAGTCAACCTCCTAAACAAAGTTAAAGAAAAATACAGCTGTGTTGTTTCGTATGGTTGTCACGTGGATATTGAAGGAGAAGACGACGATGAGTTTGTTGAATTGTTTTTGAGTACTGTTATAAGGCATAAGTGCTAAGCGTATTTGTCGTTGTTGAAGGTTTTATGGTTCGTCCATTAAACCCAACTAAACAAGGGAACTAAACAGTTAGTGCCTTACATAGAAGTTTATTGGTTTGGTCAATCACATCACACCGTTTAAAAAATGAGACGGCAAACACCAAGATTCCAAATACGAATGGATTCAATGCTTAGTCTTAATGACATTTGTTACGAACAGATGAAGGACAACTATTGGTATGGGGTTTTTGGCGACTTCAAGTTGATTATAGATAAGAGTACAAGATACTTTAACGCTACTAAGTTGTGTCAAGATGGCGGGAAAAGATTTGATAATTGGTTAAGGAACAAAGAATCAAAGGAATTGATAAGATACTACGATCAAAAAATAAGCAACTCCTCATATACGAATGATTGCTCTACATATCTAATTAAAGGAGGAGACCAAGAAACAACATCAATCATCTCAGGAACATATGTATACAAAAAAGTGTTGGTTTTCTATATAACAAATATGGAGAAAAAATTTGATTTATTACATGATAGACTTAACCTTATTCATGAAGATCTTAAACTTTTAGCAGCACTACTAGAGAAGCAAATACTGTTGAAGGAAAAAGACTTATTAATAATGCAACAAAAAACATCTGATTTGAGTAGTGATGATGAATATAAATATGGTAGTGATGATTATGATGATGATGATGATGATGATGAGTAAGTTTACAAAAATGATTTAATTTTAATATGTGTATATGTGACTTTGATGGGTTATTCCCATGAAAGCCGTGTTCTAATACAACGCGTAATATGTAGACAATGGCAGGAGTGTACAATGTTGTGTTGTACTAGGACAAATGAAAATGAACTGAAATAACCCGGTGAAGATAAAAATTGAAGATTTTCTATATAATAAATAAGATGATTAATTATAGTAAATTTACTGTAGTAGAGTTAAGACGCCAATGTAAAGAGAGGGGAATCAGAAGATATTACCGATTAAGAAAAACAGAACTGATAGACCTTCTTAAACAATATGACGATGAACAAAGCAGGAAACAGATTAAAAATATATTCCCATTTAAAGAAGAAGTATTTGAAAGATCGAAACCGAAAAGACCTAAGCTAAAAGTTGAATTGAAAGAAACATAATTGAAATATAGATTACAGACATTTAGAATAGAAAACATTGATGGATATAAAGATCCTTTGAAATTCTTAAATGCAAGTAGTAGGATTGTTAAAAATAAAATCAAGGACAGTTTTAAACTTTTCAATGCGCTTAAAGTTAATATGTCATTTATTTGTAAATTTAAAAAAGAAAATACGATACAAGAACATAATTTTAGAACTTCAAATGAAATAATACTCGAATTTACATATTTATATGACTTTTGTAAAAAAGCTTCATACAAACTCATAAGAGAAATGGAAGAGTTTCAAAGTAAAGGATCTGGATGGATGTTACAATCTATAGACTTTTAGAATTAAGAATTAATAAGTATGTATCAATGAGAACTTCCTCTTACATAGAACTTCCATACATGATTAAGAAGAGAAGAGCATGTGTTAATATAAAGAATAATGATCAAAAGTGTTTCCTATACTCAGTCATATCTGCATTATATCCAGTTAAACATGGGCGGCATGGAGACAGGGTCTCTACATATAAAAAACATGAAGATAAGTTTAAAGATGTTTTTAAAGATATTCCATTTCCTGTACAAATTACTGATATAGCCAAGTTTGAAAAGAGAACTGAGATTTCCATTAGTGTATTTACTTTTGATCATAACTATTCAATTTTCCCACTTCGAATCGCACAAGAAAAGAAAGAAAAACATATTCATCTGTTACATCTTAAAAGTGAAAAGAAAACTCATTTTTGTTGGATTAAAGACTTTTGGAAGCTTGTAGGCAGTCAAATAACTAAAGATGGTCATAAAAGATTCCTATGTGAAAGATGTTTAGCCAAGCATTTTAAATCAGAAGAGTTATTAAAAGAACATGAAAAATACTGTGGATTATATTCAGCTGCAAAAATCGTTTTACCAAAAGAATGGAATAAGGTACTTGAATTTATTAATTATAAACGATCTTTGAGAATTCCATTTACAATTATTGCTGACTTTGAATCACTATTAAAGGAAATTATTACATGCCAACCTGATCCAGAAAGATCTTATTCAAACGCATATCAAGAACATAAACCAATCAAAAGCACTTTAGATTCTTATGAAAGCAAACCAGTAGAATATATAGGAGATAATGTATCAGATGTATTTGTAGAAAAATTAAAAGAAGAAACTATTAAAATTGCAAAGATTTATGATACTTATAAACCTATGAATCGCCTTACAGAAGAAGAAAGAAATATATTTGAATCATCTGAAAAATGTCATATTTGTGAAAGAACTTTTAAAGAACTTCCACGCTTATTAGAAAAGAAAATAGAGAGGTTAAATATTTTAACTAGTTATTTAAAAAAGAAAATCGAAGGAGGTTATAAACATCTAGAAGAGGAATTGTATATGAAAAAAGATGATGATGATATTGATGATATAGATGACATGTTAATGGATATAAAAGAGAAAAGGAGGATATAGAAGTTATACTTGATGAATGTACTAAAGAATTGAAAAAGACTATAAACAATATAAAATCATGTATAACCAAAGTTGCTGATCATGATCTTTTAACTGGAAAATTTAGAGGAGCTGCTCATTCTTATTGTAACATAAAATATACAAACCAAAGATTTATTCCTGTGTTCATTCATAACTTATCTGGATACGATACACATCTATTTATAAAACGTTTAGGAGGCGGAAAATTAGAAGAAAAGATAACTATAATACCTAACATAGAAGAAAAGTATATTACATTCTCAATAACGATAAGATGCAAGAATAAAGAAAATAAAGAACGATCAATCCAATTAAGATTTGTAGATTCGTTTAGATTTTTATCAAGAAGTCTAGCTGAATTAGCAAAAAATTTAAAACCAGAACAATTTAGAGAAACATTAAAATTCTTTCCTAAAATGTAATTGATTTAGTAAAAAGAAAAGGTATCTATCCATATGATTATGCTGATTCACCTGAGAAAATAGATGAACCTGTTCCACTATCTAGAGACAAGTTTAAGAATAGATTAACAGGTGAAGATATAAGTGACGAGGATTATAACCATCATCTATTAATCTGTAAGATATTCAATTTAAAAACCTTAAGAGAATATACTCAATTCTACAACAGAACAGATGTACTTCAATTAACAGACATTATTGAAAACTTCAGAGATACAGCTCTTAATACGTATAAATTAGATCCTGCATGGTATTTCACAAGTCCAGGCTTTTTCTGGGATGCAATGTTAAAGATGACACAACAAAAATTAGAATTGTTAACTGATGATGATAAACTGCTCTTTATAGAAAAAGGTATAAGAGGTGGAATTTCCCAATATTCAAATAGATATGCAGTAGCTAATAATAAGTATCTAGAAAATTATAATCCTAAAGAGAAAAGTTCTTACATAATGTACATGGATGCAAATAATGAATATGGATGGGCTATGAATCATCATATGCCTTATGGAGAATTCGAATGGAAAAAGGTTATTAATGGTGTAAATGATAAATACTGGATAAATAAAATATTAAAGACAGACGATGAGTCTAATACTGGATATATACTAGAAGTCGATTTAGAGTATCCAAAAGAACTTCATAATAAACATTCAGATTTGCCATTAGCTCCTGAAAATTATATAAACAACAAGAAACTTCCAAAATTATTAACAACACTTTACGATAAAGAAAACTATATATTGCATTATCAAAATTTAAAATTCTATGTGTCACAAGGTCTCAAAATTAAAAAGATACATAAAATATTAGAATTTAAACAATCAGGCTGGTTAAAGAAATATATAGAATTAAATACAGAACTTAGATCGCATGCAAGGAATGATTTTGAAAAAGACTTCTATAAACTAGCGAATAATGCAGTGTTTGGAAAGACTATGGAAAACATAAGAAATAGAGTAGATATAAGACTGGCACATAATGTAGAATTAGCAGAGAAACTAATAGCTAAACCTACTTTTAAACATAGAACTATATTTTCCGAAGATCTAGCTGCTATTCATATGTATAAGACAAAAATTACTTTTAACAAGCCTATCTATGTTGGGATGTCTGTTCTGGATATATCTAAAATTTGTCTATATGATTTCTATTACAATGTGTTGAAGAATAAATATGGAGATAATGTCAATCTATTAATGAGTGACACAGACTCGGTTATAGCACATATAGAAACAAAAGATGTATATGAGGATATGAAAGCTATGTATGAGCATCTAGATACATCTGTTTACAAAGATAATAACAAATATGGGATAAAACAAGTTAACAAGAAAGTATTAGGAAAATTCAAAGATGAACTGAAATGTGAAATCATAGGAAAAGTCGTAGGTCTCAAATCAAAGATGTATTCAATACAAGCACCTCAAATAGACCTCGAAGATAAAGACTTTAAAAGTAAATTTGATAAAGACAAATGTTGTAAAAAGGCAAAAGGAATAAAATCGAATATTGTTAAATCAGAAATAACTTTCAAAGATTACGAAGATTGTGTCTTAAAAGATTATGAATTATATAAAATGCAAAATACTATTAGGAGTAAAAGACATAATGTATATTCAGTAGAAGAAAACAAGCTAGCATTAAGCTCTTACGATGATAAAAGATACATATTAGAAGATGGGATACATACTCTAGCTTGGGGTCATTATTCGATAGATTTAAGGAAAGAAGATTTACTAACAAAGCTAAAAGAACTAATGGATAGCTATATCAAAGGGAGACAAGAAAGAGAAAAGCGAAGAATAGAAAGTTTAAGAAATGTTTAGATATAAGTTTTAGATGTAAGTTTAGGTGTAAAATTCTATTATGGTTATATATCATAAAAGTAGATTGAAGATGTATCCTGTATGGGGTCAATGTGGGGAAGATGTAATTTTCGATGTGTATAATTAGATTCTATGCTGGGGGATTTCATATATAAAAAAGTCTGGTTTGAGGAAGTGGCCCCAAACTGGTTTTATGAATACTACTTTTGATCATATACAGCAAGAAGATATTGCAGTTGTGCCTCATGCTTGTAATTCTCCAGATTTACAAGAGTCGCTACCAACACTTATGCATATTTATAGTGATTTTATAGAACCGTAAGTGACAGGTGGTAACGTAGCTCAATTGTGACGTATTATAAATATAACTATTAAAGAGCATGGTATTAATAATAGACATATTTTTGAAAATCCTCATTCTGTCCCGGTGCAACGTAAACAATTTGATCAAATTATTATTGGTTTAAAAGATAGTACAGATAATCCACTGCCTTTCCAATATGGCAGTGTATGTGTAAAATTACATTGTCGGAAACGTAATACGGTATTGTAAATTTAACTTGTGTGAATATTAATAATAAGAAAAATGCAGTCTGAGTGTATGAAATCGGAATTAGACTTCTTTGCGTGTTTATAAATTCAAACAAGTATTATAAGTATTAAAATAGTTCCACATAAGCCTGTGGCTTCATTATGTGATATTGCACCAATTGAATTTGTAGTCCCTTGTCATGGGGACAATTATATTGATTTACCTCATACAATGTAACATATTAATGGTAAAATTACTAAAAAAGATGGTACTAATTTAACTTCTACCGGTAAGAAAATTGGTCCTGAAAATGATTTTCTCAATTCGAGGTACAAATATAATTGAATAATCAACTTAGTTTCTACTTTTCACATACATATCCATATCGATCGTATATTGAATAAACTACTAAATTATAATGTTAATGCTAAATCAACGCTTCTTCAAACATCAATGTGGTTTAAAGATAGTGCAGCTCATACGGACAGTGTGACCGACAGTAATTTAGGATTTAAACAACAATTTCTTCTCACTGCTTCAAGCCAGTCATTTGAATTATTGGGTTATATTCATGCTAATAGTTTTAATCAGAAGAAATTTCTACCGAACGATGTAAAACTACTTATGATACTAATTCCAGCTAAAACTGCATTTTGTCTAATGGCTGATGGAGTAGTTGTAAAAACAGATGCAACATTATTCGTGAAAAAGGTTGATGTGTCACTCGCAATTATAGTAGCACAAAATAAAATATTACGAAATCCTAAATTTATAATAAAATACCCAATAACAAATGTGCAGGTGAAGAGATAAACTTTACCACAACGAATTATAGATACTACATTTTCCAGATCTGTTTTCTGGCATAGTACCTAAAAGTATTATTATTGGGTTTGTTACTAACACTGCTTTCAATGGTATATATATACAAGCATATTCTACTTTATTTACAGGTTGATATTTATTATTCCAATCAAGGTAATGCTATTTCACTTGTCGAAAATTCTAATGAATATGCTCTACTAGTGGTGATTTAACTCACTTTCTAATCCTAGTGCTGCATTTCATGCTAGTCCACAACGTCACAGAAGTGTAGGATTGGAGGTTCATGTTAAAGAAGTATTGCCATCTTCTGTTGCAGCAATTTTTTGCAGTGAATTTTCCTCAGGAGTAGAAATTGATTATATATATATATATATATATATATATATATATATATATATATATATATATATATATTAAAAATGAACTTAATAGTTCACTACAACACGATTTACAGAAAGATCATTGTATAGGTGTATATGCTGCAGATGAGCTAATTCTGTTTATTCACACATTTCCGGCAGCCAAATTTGTAAATATTCATTCTAGTAATAAGAATTGTGAACATTGGGTAGAAATTTATATATCTATTATGAGTGTGGGTGAGTATTTCGATAGCTATGGTTTACCACCCTACATACAATATCATATGAGTTTTTTAATGAAACTGTTTGTATCATAGATGGAATAATAGACGTATTTAAGGTGACTTATATCAATTTTCCGAACTTTACTGTTTTCTATATCTAGTATGTCGTGCATCTGGTTATTCACTACGTGATTTTTTAAAACAAATTCTCACGCACCACTACTGATGTTAATAATATTATGCTTTAGTTGTTTATGAGAATGTGATTGCCACTGGCACGAGATTAAGGTCTCCGTAAACTATGTGTGTGTTGTTATTTCTTAATTTCTGCGTTAGTCTATGTTTTTTTTAACTCCATCGTTGCTGGTCCTAAACCCTGGATGCAAAAGAGGAGGGTTGGGGTAGCTACCCTGTGATGAAAATACGTTCTACTATTTTAAAAATGTTAGTAGCCTTAATACTGTGTTACATAGTTGTGTATTCGTAGTCTTATTTAATTTCTCCTTTGTTAACACCTCAGTGCACGGAGAAATTGTTGTTACGGTTGTGCCTTTGAAGGACCACCAAATTTAACTAAGTCAAACATACATAAAACCCTTTTTTAAAATAAAATACCTTTAAGTTTCCAAAGGATACATGTTTTACTTGTTCATAGCTAATGTTCAAAACACGAAATTCAATATTTTCATGTTCTTTTCGGAAATTTGTTTTACCTTATTAATAACAGATACAATCAAATTTTACGCCGTAAAATTACGACTTCTGAAATACTGCATCTGATTGCAAGTATGAAATATTAAGAATAATGAAGAATATTTACATAAACAAATTCATTGATGTTTATAAGTGTGCGGTGTATTGCTTAAACTAGAAAAGTCATTTTCACCCATACAATTTGTCTTCAATTCATTCCGTGCGTAACATTTCAAAGTGTTTCAAGCACAGCTACTTTTTACCCAATTTACAAAAAAAATGTTCCACTATTTTTGCACTTACGGAATCTCCATGTGCTTCCTCGCACAGTATCTTCTTTTTGTCTGGTATAAAATCTGACAGACTTGCAGAGGACTCGTTATATCTTGCTGCAGATAAATCACCTGACATCTTTTCCTCATTTTTAGGCAGCTAAGTCCTAAGTTCTTGAGAAACTGCCTTCTTGATATAGAATTGTCTTGATTAGTATTTGATCGAAACAGAATATAGGAGTTTATTCTAGAAATGTTTGTCAGTATATAGAACACACACATTGGCTGTCTCTGTACATTTCTACCTACGTCATATTGTGCGAACATTGCATCAGATGCACCTACCCGCCCCATCGTCCTGTCATAAAGTCTTATAATTTCAGGTTTTCTACTATCACAGTTTTCACTGTATATATTGTCATGATGGTGCATTGACGATAGTAACACTTTTCCCTTTCTCCGTAACATAAGAAATTGGGCAGCTTTGAAACCTAATTTCACTCTTATCAGAAGTATCATGTTCACAATTCGTGTCAGAGGCCGAATCACCGTTCGAAAAATCCAATTCCGACGGATCACTGTTTTCGGTCAAATTTCTCGTTTCTTCTACAGTCAATCTCTTTGACATTGTCTACAAAACACAAATTAGGAGTGTCCCAACGAAGTGATCAATCAATGTTTTCTATGTTCTTAGTTAAAAAAGTTTTCTGTGTTAAAAAAGAGGTAAAAAAAGGTGACGAAAACATCCCGAAGAATTGCAAATAAAAGGGTACGAATACACCCTTAAAAGGGGCGTAGAAGAGAACGAATATTCGGTTTCGGGTCAGGCTGGACCTGAATTGTCCTTTTCTTTACTAATATTGCCCAGATCACGAAGTTTTACAGTAGTCAAACTCCAATTTGTTATTAATTTATTGCTTATAAATATAATGTTGTAACTTGCGCAGATAAAATGAACACTGTAGTGATTAGTACATTTTGTGTTTAACGTCCCACCCAGAGGCTATGTGATACTAGGACCTAGTGCTGAATTTAGATTTCCAGCCACATGAGCTTCCGCTGTGAATCGAGTCCGGACCCCTCACGCCAAATGAACACGTTAGAGCTGAAACGTGTCATCACTTCAGACGGGTGACATGGGTTAACTTTCGACGGAAATTCGTTCGTTCGACTCGACTCCGCAGTGACCCGCTGCTTGTATATAGACTCGGTAACGCAGAGGATAAAAAAAGGTTTTACTTATTTCCTTGTATTGAAACCGAATTTTTAGCTAGACATTCCAACAAAGTCATTTGGTCTCTCGTATAGTTTTAACCATGAAACAGACATATCCGCAAAAAATATATGTGTGTGTGTTTGTGTGTGAGAAAGAATCAAATTCAGAGAGTCAGAGAGAGACAGAGAAAGAAAAGTAAGATACGAAGACATTATAAAAAGGTTAAGAAAGACATAGAGATAGAAAGACGAACACAAATAGAAATCGTACTTATCATTGCAAATTATGATGAACTCATACACTGTTTACTCGGATTCTGACCAGTTCTGCTTTGTAAATTAATTAACCAAATGGAAGTTTATTTAGATATAGAAAATTGTTCTACTATTATAATGATTTCTAAACTCAAAAAATGAACTATAATATTGATAATAAAAAGAAGTGATTCCGATGTTTATATTTTATTCAGTTTTCAGTTTCTTTTTACATTCTATTGAATATTTCATTACAATAGTCCATGCTCACAAAAGAAACAATGATTAACATCACAGTTGACGTCGTTATAACGTGCCGTGTTAATGCTAAACGATCCACAGTTTTCATTTCCCTTGTTATTGTTAGGTTCATTCTCTTCCCAATGCATAAACCCAGTTCTTTCCAGTTGTTGACCTGAAGAAAAGAAATTAAATAAGACCATTATACAATGGAATTTGAATTCTTCAACCAATACAAAAATGTAAAAGCTTTTTCGCAAATCTTATACTTAGAAATTCTGCAGCTTAAGAATAATGCATCTTTGTTATTGAATTTTTGAACAATGTTGCTCATGTAAATACATTTCGAAAAATTGTATATGACCACATTCATTATTCATTAGTTTAAAATTATGTGGAAGAAAATGAATTATCTGGCAGTTATATATTTAAAAAAAACTGTATTTATTTTCAAATCTGTAATGTTGCAAAAAATATTGCTGGTAAAATATTAAGGATAGCAATTAAATAGAGGGTTAACAAGCCATAAATATATTAAAACGTCGCGTTTATATTTTAGTTATCTCGCAGTTATATATAAAAACTGTATTTCTTTTCAAATCTGTAATGGTGCAAAAAATATTGCTGGTAAAATATTAAAGATAGCAATTAAATAGAGGGTTAACACTCCATGAATATATTAAAACGTCGCGTTTATATTTTAGCGGTCAGGAACAGTTTATGTTTTCATGGAAATTGCGTATTTGTCGCACATTTTTTTTGACAATGGTAACTCGGTAATCGCAAGCTATAGAAAGATGCTGTTTTCACTGATCAATTTCACATATTGAGTAGATTCTATATTTCAGAAAATCCGTTATTTGTTTACCGCCATTTATAGTGGCACAATCGAAGGATTATAATTTTAAAAAGTAAAGTATCATTCCTACGAGTTTTGCATTTAAACACCGAACAGTTGTTTACGGAGGTTGTATACCTCTCGGCATTTGTTTCATTTTCAAACCAAAAAGAAAGACAAAGGATAACCATATCTACAGTCCAAGATAATCGTTTATCGTTTGGAATGTTTGCCCAATTAACACTATATATCACTGATATAATTTTTAATATAATGTGTTGGTAATATATTATACGATTACTTACTGCATACAAGAAGTAAGAAAACACACATCATACACGCGTTAGAAACTAAAACCGAAAGTATGCTTAAATTTTGCATAGGTTCGGAGATATTAAAAAATAATCATAAAATCGCCCCTTTCTGATATCCCTTGCCGAATTTTATCAATAATCATTCACTTGTGTCTGTAAAGCGAAATGTACAGATATTGTGAGGAATAACAATAAGATTCATACTCAAATGTGAATGATGCTCTGTGTAGAGAGCGCAGGTTCAGCTAGTAGTATGATTCATTTTTATTAAAACTTTATTATAGTAATGCTATACCATAGAACTGTTGAGATTTATCTTAATATTCTAACTGTTTTTTTTTAATTTGCTGTGAGTATAACTGTTATAGATAACATATCAAAACTAATCTAATTTCATTAGTATAAGGTTAATGCGACGGAGTATATCTAGAAAAAAGGTATTATCTCAAGCTTGTGACAAAGAATCTTAATTATTATTGTGATGAGGAAATTGTTTACTTTTCTGTTATATATGTGTTACAACAAAACTTTTACATAATGCACTGCGTATTTTGTGTATGTTGAAAACATGGTGACATATGTATGCTAAACACTGTCTGATATACAGAGTGATTTTTTTAAATCTCAGAATTCATTTTTGTATAGATTTTCTAACTGAGCTCCGATTTTCATTGAGTTTGTGGCAAATGATCAAGAAAGGACGAAACATTTATGAAACTATGTTTACTGGTTAAATTAAACCGAAGTAATATCGGCCGAGCTAAAGAAAAAGATCAAATATTCGACAATGTCCTTGCAATTGGAATAAGGTATAGTGGGGCATGGAGACTTGAATTTTCTTCGCTACATCGCAACTTCGCCAAGGTTAATAAGAAACAGAAAACTTTTTCGTTATATTGATGACTGTGCTGTACAGTTCTGTGCTACTGTGTGAATATGATCAGGATTCATGATGAATAGTGTACCCAGTTGGAACAACATGAGTTTATCGTTTCAGGAGATTTTGGAGAACGATATCTCTCGTTACTACACAAAGTGCATTTAGAAATAAATTTCTCTCACGTTCTGCACCGAACAGGTGGATAATATTGTCGCTAGTGAATAAACTACAAGAAACAGAATCGCTTCTCAGTGAGACACGGAATTATCGGACCCTGCAGGCGGGTGTTGAAGATATGAGCTATCGACTCCTTAGGTCGCCTAATAAATATTTGCGTTGTTCCTGACAAACCACCTTCTATAGATATTCAACATATGATCTATGGGTGTTACTACCAGAGATGACCACTTTGACCTAACCTCACTCAACCTCACGCTCACAAACTCATTTCGACCTCATGCTCACTCGACCTCACGCACACAAATACATTTCGGCCTCACGCTTAATCGACTTCACGCTTACCTCATCAGCCTGACCTCACATCACCAGTGTGGCCTCAAGCTCCCTCAACCTCACCATCAAATCACCAGTCTGACCTTACCCTCATTCAACCTCATGCCCACATCACCAGCCTGACCTCCCGCTCACTCACCTCACGCTCTCATCACCATTCTGATCTTAATTTCACTTAACCAGACGCTCACTAAACCCAACGCTCACATCACCAGTCTGATCTCACGCTCACTTCGTGAAGCTGTGGTCGAGTGAGCGAAAGTTCCGAAGTCATGAGCGCCGATTTTGGAGTCTGGACACAGCTCTTCCAGCTATCCTATTGGCTAGCACGCGTACCTTTGGTGCACAGGGTCGTGGGTAGAACTTGCGATATTTCGATGGATCGACCGATTGTTTGAAATGTCGGTATTTTTCAGTGTTGATTTTTCGACAGTATTCAGTATTTGGATAGTTTTTGGTGTTTTCTTGTTTTCAATATCAAGGTATAACGATACCACTTTATCAACATAATGAAAACTATTCATTTAACATGATCTAGATTTTGAATACTTCAACGTTCTCTGTTCCAAAGGATTACAACCAAATACAAGCAAATATGACAAACTCACGTCGATTTATCAGGAACACGCAAGTGGGATTTGTAATATTGTACACCCGTACGACTTTTGCTTCACACGCGAACTACTAAACACAAAAGACTTATTGAGTTCCGTCTCCTGGGATCGATAGCTAAAATAATTGTTTCAAATAGTTCGTTAATGAAGATGATTTACGCATGGGCAGAGGTAGAAATTAGCCATTTGCAGTTTAACATTGACTACTATAGAGCAAAGATAGTAACATATAGCTAGACGTGGGTTATTGCTGTTGACCCAGCATCCCAAGAAGACTTCTTATCTTCATCTTGAACAATGTACTAAAGTTGGAATTGATAAAAAAATTAGTACAACTTCCAGTCTCGGTATTGGTCTACATAGGTCAAAAACTATAAAAATGGTAGTTAGTTTTTTTTAGAATCGATTGAGTTTTCTAAGAAAGTCTCACATTCACTCTCATCCTAATATTCAAACTGAAAATGCCAGAAATCAACTACCTCTGGGTCTAACATTGATCACTATAAGGTAAAAACTGTAATAGAGATAAGCGGTTCTTTTGGTAATTAATTAAACATCCGAAGAATAGCTCTAGTTTCCGTCCTTATCCTTCCTCCGAAATAGAAAATAATAGAAGTATATTACAACTTGCGAATTCAATACATATTGCAAAAACGGTAGGAGCTAGCTAGAAATAGATTTTGGAATCTGGTTAGGCATCTAAGAATAGTTGTTATCTCTCCTAACCCTCCATGCTAAATAAAATCTATGAGTCTAACGCCCACGTTACGGCGGTTAGACCAAAGTAGATGGTGGTAATGATATAATGAATGGAATAGTCGAATGAAGAAGTGAGAGGAAACGGGAAAATTCACGAACACGGTGTTTGTCCACCACAAAGTCACACAGGTGGTGGGATCGAACCAAGGACCCTACACACCAGATGTAAACGCTCTACTACTGAGCTACCGCGGCCCCTAACCCTCCATTCAAAACTGGTGTAGCAGAAAACAATTGTCTCCGGTTTTAGCGTTGATCACTGTGTTGTTCAAATTATAGTAGATAGCGAGAAGTGGTATCTATAAGATTAAATTCCAAGCACATGTTTTATTTTCACTGTGATCTCTTTACTGAAATAGGAAGTAGCAGAAATCTTAATATCATTTTCGGTTTCAATATTGCTTGAGAAAATATTGATTCTTTTTTTATTGACACCATTAGAGTTTGTTTAACAGAATATGCGTATAACTTCACTACGACGTCATTTTGATGCATAAACCGCAGTCCCTTTAACCTTTATTGTTATAGGTCAACCTCGGAAATCCTAACGCCGCGCTACTCCGAACGGACTTCTGTCGCCATTTGTACATACATACTTTATTTTTAGTTTCTCATGCCAGAATAATACAGCCGTAAGCTAATGAAAAACTGCTATAAATCAGGTCAAGATTTCACGTTAAGACAAGACAAAAAACAATACTAATTGTTGACGGGGTAAAGAGTTAAAGGAAGGTCCAGTATATTTGAAGAATTTGGGGATGGAAAGTGGTTTACGCTTCACTTTTCGGTCTGGGCGAGAATAGATGAGAGTCTAATAAAACAGGTCAGAAAACTTGCTATCGCTTCGGCGAGAGGAGGTCGTACGAATCAGCCTTATACTTTTAGTTCAGTAAAATCACGCAGCAAAAACTCTCCAAATCATCCCCTCCGTCCGATAGCATTACTGTGCTTTGCCAATTTTTACCCAAGCTTGGGAGAACCTGGATAAAAGTTTGGTCACACCTTGTTTTTGTTACGTATGGGCTACATTTAATTAAGATGAAACAAAATTATTACTATTTCTTATCTTATTTTTTTTTCTAACTGCCTACCACAAGAGATAGCCCACTATTGCCACTTTGGGGCACATACGTTCCGCAACCTAAACTCGTGGAGAGACTAAACTTAAGAAAAGTTAAAAGGACAATTTAAACACAAATATCCAACTCGGAAAGTTAATATTTGTCCGCTAAATGACCTACATTACAAATAACGCAACATGACGAAATAATGAAAAAAACACACATGATCATGAATTATAAAGACACCAATCACAAATTTCAAATTTTTATCATTAACCGTACTGTTGTAAGATATATGAAATATACACGTTTACTGCTATTAATATACGTATGATTTCGTAGCCTAATCTATCTAGCTATTTCTTTTTTTAATTCAACCAAATTCTTTATAGTGGCTCACTAATCGACGAATGACACTAACAAACGACGTGCTTCATCAAACAAACAAAATCACTATGTCACTGTATTTTCCATTTAACACCTTGAAGTTTTCCTTCCGAACGTCATTGGGAATGTTACAAAATTTAAATTACTTACTAGTATTTTCCTCAATTCTCCTGGCCGAAATGCCGGTTCTCAGTCCTCACTCTCTGTCCATTTTCCTAATTTCCCTTTTTCTTCTTTAAGTGGATTATTCTTCTTTTACTTTGATATGAATAGGTACAACGTGACTTTTTACTGGATCATTGTTAGTAAAACTATCTATGAAGTTCAATAAATATAAAGATGTACTTCTCCGCACGGTGTGTGCAAAACCTCTTTTCAGGACGCCATGATGAAGTATGTTTGGCGCAATTTTTAGTCAGCACAAGGTACCTGACAGTCCATCTGCCTTAGATGTAACGTTGTTTTTCATTGGCTGATAATCAAGAGAATCAACGAAATTGTCCAATCAGACTTTGGCTTGGAAATGGCTGAAGACACTACATGACATAGCAATTTCTCGAATGTTCCAGAGAACTGCGCAGAAAGAAATCCCATTACCTTCGAGACAAAAGGCACTTCCGAGAAATCCCATACCTACGTTCTCTGCACACACACATACACAAGAAAAGTCAGTTTTGGCGTCGAAGAGATGACGTGCACTGTAAAAGCACTCACATAGTTGCAAACTAATAGGTTTATCACCAAAAATTAGTTATGGAATTCGCTAAAATATACACATTAATTTTTCTTGCTTCGAAAGTCGATAGCAAACTATTAAGGCCTTTTCCAAAGTACTTCTTTCAACGTAGAGATACTGTAGTGTAGATTTTTGCAAAAAAGGACAAATTTTCATTTTGTAGTTGGTCTTTATTGTGTGCTTTTTCAATTTATTGTAAGTACGTACATATAAATTTATACATGCGCGTAGTTTAAGCTTCATTTGGGCTTCACCTTAGCACTACTTGGTAATCCCATTGGCTCGAGCAAACAGATATTCGGATTAACGTGTGTGAACTATATTCATATAAGACTGAAAAAACGTTGTGTTAGTAGGTTCCTTACTCCGTACAACTTATAAACAAGCGCTTTTGTTTACAATCGATAGCTAGTGTAATTATAGATATAGTTCGTTAATAGATTTATTCCATCCACCGGAAGGTAAGAAATCAAACTTTTTCCTGTTTAAGGTTTATCACTATAGAACAGAAACGGTAATAGGTACAGACAATTTATTTTCTGAAATTGATTACCCATCTTAACAACATATTTCATACCCATCCTTAATATTCTATTAAAACCGAAAATATTAGACATTCACTACAATCATTCGTTTCAATATTGATCTACATTAAGGAAATATTATGAAATAACGAGAAGTTGTTCACCCGCAATCGATGCAGTTTTTTAAGCCATCTTTACTTTTAGCCATATATTCAAACTGAAAATTGTAGAAATCAGCAATTTATGGTTTTAACGTTGACTGCTCTTGATAAAAAAGGAAACAGATAGTGAGAAGAGGATTTCTGCAATCAATTCAGCGCCCCAAGAATATATCCAGTCCTCATTGTTACGTCTCTACCAAACTCGAAAATGGTAGGAATACTACAACTTCCCATTTTGACTACTGATCTACTTCTAACACAACTAATCTACATTCGAAATTAGAAGTAAGTTCATTACAATCCCGGCGGCAGTTCATGTGGTTCCAATCAAACGTTAAGCTGTAAGTCCACGCTTAATATAAATTAAATGCTAAATTGAACGCTAACATCAAATCAATCAATCAATTCAAATTAATTACGAATTTTGTAATAAGCAGGCATTAAATTAAGTACCTTACAAGCGCGAAGTATTAGTTTACCAAGAACAAAATTACTAAAATATGATATTGCACTGCGCTACCACGGTATAGTGAAGTCTTGCTGGGAATAAATAGAAATTATGAGAATATGAATATTATTTTTCTTATTATTAACTAAAAGTCCATTTTCCACATGGAAAAAATAAGTTTTTGAGAAATGTGTAAAGTATATTAGAAACCCCTTTCTACAAAAACGGAAAAGGAAAACCCTAGTCCGACTCCAACTCATGTTAAAAATACCTTTCTTAGAAGAAAGACTTCATTCTTTTCAAGAAATATAGTCTCTATATTTCAAGAAATGTAAAAATACAGTCTTTTCAAGAAATATATATATATATATATATATATATATATATATATATATATATATATATATATATATATATATATATATATATATATACACATTGCGTTCCACTAATAACACTAAGGTCCACCTCCTGAAGAAACGAAGGCAGATAGAAACATGAAACCTTTTGGAACCTTCAAGGAACTTGAAAAGCAACATTATGCTAAGAGGGAGATTCCCCCACCAGGGGGGCTAAAGGGGGTTACTGGGGCTAACTCAAAAACTTTGAGTAGCAACCCCCATCGTGTGGTACCTCGCTGGAAAAGAAATCGCGGTTAGAGACCAGACCGTGTCCACAACCAACTCTAAAGCCTAACGTAGGTCTAGTTCGGAACGAATGCACAATACACATTCCACACAACTAACACTATAACAGTATTGCAAATACAAAACATGCAAATTGAACTGAAACCGATAGAAAAGAGGGTACCATTCTATTATTGAAAAAATCTGAACCCTCCGAGGCTCGAACCCCGGACCGCACGTGCACTGAACCAACACTTTACCATTGCGCTACTGTCGAACTGCTACTCTTACGGACAAGGAGACGTAGTTCATGACGACGAGTTGCCCGTGGTGGCGCTTTGTTGTTGGACACACGTACTTTAGCAAAGCTACTCTGATTACTCGTGCACCACTATCAGATGTTCTTTTCCGACCAACAGTGCGCTACATTACAAACCGGAACAGTAGGTCTGAAGGACGTAGACGTGTATTTGTGCTGGTGCGTTTGACCATCCTACATTGCATACATAATGTGGTCTCTTGAACAGAGAATTGAAATTGTGTTACTCGTTGGTGCTACGAATCGTTCGTACAGTACAGCAGCACGGTTGTTCAATGAACAAAATTTGCGCAGCCCAATTAGTGTTTCTTTTGTACGCCATTAATTAATCAAATTCTTTACGACAGGCAGTGTGACCAATGCCACAAAGCCTCGGAACCCTAGTGTTGCTACGGAAGAAACACAGATACAAGTGCTGGCGGAGCTGAATGTGCATCCTCAACAGTCCCTAACAACTATGGCTCAAACGTGTGGTGTGTCACGCACAACGACATACAGAATCCTAAATAAAAAATCATACCTTCCATCCATACAAACTACATATGGTCCAGGAGTTAAGTGAACATGATCAAGATATGCGTATCGAGTTTTGTGAGCAGATGTGTGAGGCATTGGCACGTTGGACGATAGTGCTGACAAACGTGTGTTTCAGCGATGAGAGTACGTTCTACTTGAATGGCAAGGTCAACAGTCATAACTGCCGATATTGGTGTGACACAAACCCTCATGCATTTCGTGAAAGCAACACTCAACACCCTGAGTCAAAGAATGTCTGGGCGGGTATCTTAGGTAATCACATAATCGGGCCTCTCTTCATCGATGGAATAGTAACGGGTGAGAAGTACCTGGCGCTGCTGCAAGACTTTATTGTACCGTTGATTCTCGAGGCAATGGAAGAGAATCCGCGAGAATTTGGTGAGATTCCGCCCGTTTTTCAGCATGACAGCTGTCCTACCCATTTTCACCGCCTTGTACGTGATTATTTGGATAGTGAGTTTCCGCGACGATATATTGGTCGTCGCGGTATCATTGAATGGCCAGCCAGTTCGCCAGACCTTACTTCACCCGACATTTTCTCGGGGTTATTTGAAGACTATAAGTTCCGCACGCAGCCGAACAGCATTGCGGAGCTGCGCCAACGCATAGTTGATGCCTGCCATTCTATACCGGTAATGACTTTTACCCGTGTTCGAGAGGAGTTCGTCCAACGTTTATATTACTGCCGGGAAGTGGTCGGTGCACCCTTCGAGCATCTCCTGCATTCATGAGGTATGTTCCAAATCATACTATGCTACTCTGTGCTTACCGGGTTGCAATGTTTCTTCGATCATAGTTTACGGATGGCAGCCATGTTGGCTACGGACATGCTAACGACTTACAATTTTCACAAGTGGTCTTTACTCGTGATTACCTTTCAAGCGAGGTACCACACGATGGGGGTTGCTATTTAAAATTTTTTAGTTACCCCAGTAACCCCCTTTAACCCCCCTTGTGGGGAATTCTTCTTCTCAGCATAATGTTGCCTTTTAAGTTCCTTGAAGGTTCCAAAAGGTTTCATGTTTCTATCTGCCTTCGTTTCTTCTGGAGACGAGCTTTAGTGTTATTCGTTGAACGCACTTCGACCGTCCTTTATGGATGGCCGCCATAATGGCTACGAACATGCTAACGACTTACAATTTCCACAAGTGGTCTTTACTCGTGATTACCTTTCAAACGAGGTACCACACGATAGGGGTTGCTATTTAAAATTTTTGAGTTACCCCCAGTAGAAAGATGATTCTCCTTCTCAGCATAATGTTGCCTTTTAAGTTAGTTGAAGGATCCAAAGGTTTCATGTTTCTATCTGCTTTCGTTTCTTCAGGAGGTTGACCTTAGTGTTATTAGTGGAACGCACTGTATATATATATATATATATATATATATATATATATATATATATATATATATATATATATTAATATATATATATATATATATATATATATATCGATAGATAGATAGATAGATAGATAAATAGATAGATAGATAGATAGATATAGGTGTGCACTAAAAATTATAGTTGGGTGGGGTACAAGTTTTGGGGTGGGTCTATGTAGTTTTGAACTGATGTTATTCTACACCTCTTTCCATCCCAAAAAACAAATGACTTTTAAGTACAGACCTATATTCTGAAGAAAACTGATAGAACTGGACTGTTCGTATAAGAAATGGAAATGCACTTTTGATGTTTTCTTCTACATCAATCTTTTCTTCTAACAAGTAAGGGACCATATGGTTGTCGCGGAAATCAGATGCAGACATACGCCTTCTGATTGAGCATGAAAAGATATGGATAACACAGAAATTTAAGTTGCTAAGGGCAATAGTGAGCGAGGCGAGGAAAGAGGAAACATTGAATGTCGGCAAAATTGAAGTCAGGAATGACTGGAAAAGTTAACTTCTTGCAAACAGGGAAAGAAAGTCAACCAAAAGAAATAAATTAAACATGTTATGGGCATCAAGGACGAAGAAAGATCATAATCAGAGTTGTCATCCGGACCGCAGTTTTGTCAGCTCTGCATAACATTGATATGGATGGTATAGCACAGTATAGCAATTCATGCACAAGGAATAATATTAGTAACACAAAAGACAATTGAAAAGATTCTGTACACGTGCGTAAAAAGGTTTAACAATAGTCGTGAGTGAATAATGTACATGAAGGAGGAAAAATATAAACATGAAAGTGAAGGAGGTACACATGATAACGAAAGTGTTTGGGAGCATCGTTCCTTGAGGACGACGACGATGATGATGATGGTCGGTGTACTGCCTGAAGGCAGGTTTGACCTGAAAGTCCCTGGGCTGGATGAACCCATGGTGGTTTGCTATTGCCTTCCACGGTATGATAATGACGTATAAAGGATGGGAGCTACAATTTAACGAGGGATCCGAGCCTTTTGTGTCCCTACCGGGAATGGAACCCGGGTTCTCTAGTATAAAAACCAAAGAGTTTAATCACTCAACCATCCCGGATAGTATGGGTCCAGTGTCGATATTAATAGACAAAAATTTCTTCCGGCCATCCTGCATATTGTGCCTTATAAGCCGTCGTTGCACAGGGGAATTGTCGGGATGATATATGTTATCACGGACCAAACCTGCTTGCCTCATCTGTCCTAGTCTCGCCGAAAGTGCCGATGTGGCCTCGGAATTAAATATATAAACACGTGATTGTATCCTTGACTAGTAAAATAAATAGACTGGAAGAAGACCCGAGTAATTGACGATCCAGTGTATATTGCGTATTCGCTGTTCTCGTAGACAAAAAAAAAAACACACTCACACAAACTCCGCCTCGCCGTAGATAAAATATATGTCACTAAACTGGGTGGGAGACAAGTGTATCGACGCCTCAAAACACGGGGACATTGTTTGTTTCTGTTGTTTCCATAGCAATCGCTATAAGAGCTAAGCGAACGTTTTTTGTTCATAAAATACAATGTGCACATGTTTTTCACATGTGTACTCATGGGTTTCCTTCGAGATTGTCCAAGCAGTGATCTTATGAGAGAAGACAAAATCAAATTGCGTGGAACTACAAACTAAAAGAGGTATGAAGTAATTTGTCATGCTATGGGCCAGATGCAACTACGTAGATAGGGGGCGCATTTGTAGGAAGTGAGCAGAGAGTATGGGGCTTAAAGACGCGAGACACAACTAGTGCTTGTTGTTGTAGAAGTGCAAGTGTTGAGTGAAGATTATATTCTGTGTGTGCCACCACAAAGGGCAGTCAGGAAATGTCATTGGAGCGATTGCGGGGATACTTTGGAAAGTGATTTGTACACTTGTTGCGTGTGGTTTTGTTAATGACATATTAAAAGAATACCACACTAGATCAATATTGATCTGCTATTGTAATAAAAGAAGCGAGTGATTTGAACGTAGGTAGAGCACAAAGATTGTCACTAGGCGCGTCATATGTGTGCAAAATGCGACAATCTGTAATTGTAAAGTTGCTAGCAGATGTGTTCGCCATTTCACAAGAAACACCAACACGGGAGGAACATATTGTTACAGAGCAGATTAGAACACAGTTGTAGAACGAAGAAAGTGTTGTAGATGAGTTTAGTACATTAGTAATGGATGAAGATGGGACAAATGTTGAGGACATTGAAAGTGATTTCGGTGATGATACAGCGTTAGCAGAAGAAACAATGTTGCAACCAGAACGAAGTCTACCAACCACCACGAAAGCAGTGGTTCGTCATCTTATGCTCCATCTCCACCAAAGAAACAGTTCACAAAATTCCAGGACAACTACTTGGCTGATGCATATAAGATCTGGACCAAGCAGCCGACAGGGCCAGAGCCCCCCAGCTGTGTCCTCCTGGGTTAGCGATCGTTATGTCACCACGTCTAAAATTCACTAGCGTTATGGCACAAAACCGCAAAATAAAAAATGAAACCGTCTGTCAAAACTTTGAAAAGACACTCACAACACCTTGCAAACGCGGCACTCCTTACAGAAACGCTTAAATAATGCTGTACTCGAGCATTTCATCGCAATGAGAAAATAAAATGCAATTATTCACGACCGCACAATACGTATCTGGGCCATGAATATTAAGAGAGAAATTGATCCACACAACACATTATCATTCGCAGCGTCCAGACCATGGGTCACGCGCTTCAAACAAAAAAAAAACCTGGTTTCGCGCAAGATTACACATAAAGTTAGTACACGAGTCGCCGTTGATACTTCTGCACTTCAAGCATCGCCACAGACTTTGTTAACGAGATCAAGTCTTTTATTTAGAGCACGAGTTGACTCCAGACCACGTTCTTAATACAGATCAGTCGGGATTTGCTAAAGAGTTGCATTCAGGCAGAACCCTTGCCATTAAAGAAACCAACCCAATCATTGTTGACGTAGGTTCAATTACCGCAACGACGAATCCCTATATGATTATGGTGGTGATTGGGATGGACGGTACATTGCTTCCACACATGTATGTTCTTTTTTCGGAACCCAGTGGTAACTTTCCAGCGCGCATGGTCGCTGAATTCCCCAATGTGAAAACATATGCAAGCAGATCAGCGAATATAACCAAACGGGATTTGCAAATCTTCCTGGAAAACGTTTTGTGGCCCGATCTTCAGGGTAAGGATCATGTTTTACTTTTGGTTGACTCCTGGACTCCAAACAAGGATGACAATCTTTACAACATGCCAGTTCCTGACGGTGTTCAGTTCTACAAAAAGCTGATTCTTCCAAAATGTACAGACCTTATACAACCTGCTGATGTGTTCTTCTCTCGTCCATTCAAAAACATGGTAAAGTTCATCACAGATACGTTAGTGTTCTCTAGTATTAATGTGGGGCAACGTGAGAACTTTCTCCGCCTTCACTCATTTTTCCATTACCAGTTTTCCTCTAGGCGATTCCAAAAGATGATACGCTTTGCGTTTTTCAAATGTGGCTACTCCAATGAACATCCTGGACAGTTTCAAACACCTTCCGCATATTGCTTAAAAAAGGATTCACAGAGGAATGCTGCAGAGACGCGTGTCATAAGCTTGCTTTCATCTGATGTACTCACTGCCAGAAATGTTTGTGTGTTGACCACGCATTCATTCGTGATCTTCACGTCAACTGTAATTAGACTACAAATTTTTCGTACTGTTCCTTTTTTTTACCATTTGTATTCACGCTTGTGTACTATTCACTCACGACTACGTAAACCTTTTTACGCACGTGTACAGTCTTTTCAATTGTCTTTTGTGTTACTAATATTTTTCCTTGTCCATGAATTGCTATACTGTGCTATATCTTCCATATCAATGTTAAGCAGCGCTGGCAACACTGCGGTCCGGATGACAACCTTGATTATTATCTTTCTTCGTCCTTGATGCCCTTGTTATGTTTAGTTTCTTTCTTTAGATTGACTTTCTTTCCCTGTTTGCACGAAATTAACTTTTCCCGTCATTCCTGACTTCCTGGAATTTTGTCGACATTTAATGTTTCCTCTTTCCTCGCTCCGCTCCCTATGCCCCTTAGCACCTTAAATTGCTGTGTTCTCCATATCTTTTCATGCTCAATCAGAAGGCGTATGTCTGCCTCTGATTTCCGAGACAACCATATGGTTCCTTACGTGTAAGCAACCATGATGTTACTACGAAACTGAGCACATGTCTGTTGAGTTACGATTTTTTGGGGGTGTCCGGGCCCTGTGTACCACCCCTATGTGTGCATCTGTGCTTAGTTTAATCTTCCTGATTTGGATTAAATTTATAATATTTTAACTCCCATTACATTAGGATATAAATTTTAAAGAAATTCGTATGATAAAGTCCCAGGTTGAGTCCAGAGCTAACCATATTCGAAAGTCGATTTCAAACAATTCAATCGTTTTCGATGATGTTCGGACGATGTCGATTCCTTTTTTATTTCGGTTTCAGTTTCCCTTTCCGTTGGTTTCCGGTTGCGACAAACAGATTCCAGGAATCAACTCAGCATTTCAAAAATAGACTTGATCTCGTTCGACAATCTTCTGCGTAAACCGGAAGTGGTTGAAACAGGATGTGAAATCCGATAAGAAAATATTTTATGCATGCTTTTTCCCCCACCAAAATCTGTCGGCGGGTATACGCTAATACGAAAATATAATGGTAATAAAAATGTTCAGACATATAAGTCGCTCTTCCTTCCCTCCACCATTTTCAAACGATTTCTCACCCTGGGTTGAAATGAATTATTTCATGGTTTCCTCAGTAATGGCCATAACAAAAAACGGTAGTAACCAACGAGAGAAAGTTTTCGGAAATCGATTCCGGGTCTCAAAGAAATACGCCATTTCCACCTATTTCTTTGTTAAAATTGGAAATGGTCTAGATTCCTACTACCTCTGGTTTCGATATCAATTTCCATAGATCATAAACGGTAAGAGATATCAAAAACCGGTGTTCAAAAGTTGCTTCAAGAATAACTTTTTTGTCTGACCTTATCCCATTATTACAACAGAAAGATGTATATATAGTTTTAGATAGAATTTGTGTGAAACGATATTCACATTTATTATCGTGGTCTCATCGAAGACAACTTATAGCACTCCCAGCTGCTCTAATGGCAAGCACGCGTGCCTCTGGTGTACGGGATCCCATTTTGTATTCCTGGTGCGAGAGCATTGAACGATGGTGGTTCGGATTTCACCTTAAACTGTAGGTCCATGTCTCATATAGCCTCGATGCCGAAAAACGATGCCAAGCGAAAATCAAATCAAAGCCAACTTGTAGTACAGACTAAGTATAACCACACCAGCGGTGGTCGCTTTATCCCCTTTCCGAGATCAGGGGCATGAAATAGAATTGAATTTTATTTTTTAAATCAAATATTTTCGGTCGAAGGTTTAACAAATATGCTAATCATATTGGTCACTGACTGGCGCTTCGCCACCCGTATCGAGTTATAGGTTTTCGTCGTCCATTCGACACTTTCCTGAATTTCCCATTGTTGAAGAATTCGCAAACAACTTTTTGTAAGTGAGCTTCCCTCTTTTCTCCCATTATCATTTCACCAAATAACCAATGTTTATCTAAAGGGCGCAATCGTAGATTGTTTTACTAAAATATTTACTGATGACCTGCGAACAAAGAGACGGAGATTAAACACAACCATGAATAGAATCTCATAACTGACTATCCTAAATGCATTATCCAGGTCTCTTAAAAATATTAAAAATATAAATGTACTTTTGGTACACATAGCAACAAAAAATGTGCCAGCTAACGCCGTGCAGTTAGGACACCAAATATACACTTTCTTATCCCATAATCGTGTCAAGTAAAGAGACCTCTCTCTCTCCTCCTTTCTTCTCTCAGATATTAAACTTAGCTAATACAAGAAACGCAGTTCTAATTTCAAACTACACATATATTGTGTCGATAAAATGAAATAAGAAAACCGAGACAAAACAAGATTCATAAGTTGATATAGAGAGAAACTGAAACAAACACAATGACAAACTGAAACAAATGTATGTCTATTACACAGAGATTCGGAAATGGGGCAGAGAGAGAGAGTGAGAGAGAGAGATAGAGAGAGAGAGAGGAGGAGAGAAAAAAGAAACGAAAAGGGAGAACTGGTAAAAATATGGAATTTATATATAGTAAGAAAAGAACTTAACAGTATAAAGTTCCGTTTCCAGAAATCCAATAGTAATGTAGAATGCCAAAGTTTATTTTTTTACAAAGTGATTCTGAAGAATCGACTTATGATACTGAACAAGTAACACATTAGAATGTGGAAGCAAACACCTGTATCATGATAGAGACGATTTATGAATGCTATTCGCAAAGGCCAAGGGAATTACCAGGCCTTTCCAAAGACATTATTGATCTGCATTATACACTTTTCCTGTTATCGTTTTCAGAAAGAAACGCTACAAAATTTGTTAAACAAAGTTTCGCTGAAGCAATCGGTGGTGTAGATTTAACGTGCCAGGATTCCAAATGTAAGATATTGGTTCGATTCCCCATCCAGTAGTATGACTTTTTCGCATAAAATAATGGCTGCAGACATTTATCTTCTGATGGAGAATTTACAAAGCATCAGTGGAGATAATTCAAATAAACAGTGAGTTCGTTCTATAGCATTAACTGTAATGATAAGTATGTTTCATATTTATATTCTTCCCTCTTTCTCTCTTTCTTGACCTTTCCCTATCTTGTCTTTGCATCTTTCAGTTCTCCCCCTCTCTCCGTCTCTCATAAACACGCACTTCATGTTCCAAAGTTAAAACGGAGCAAGAGTCCGATATACCTGGTCTGGAGAATCTAAATAACTGTTAATTTCGTCGTCGTGTTTTTCGTGATCTGGGGATAACATCTCCAGTCCTGATAATCTCTGACAGAAATACTGTTTAAACGCAGGGGAATAAGTAAAATTTCTTTTTTATCCTCTAGGTTACCGAGTCGAATTACCGGGTCACTAGGGGTTTAAATCCTCGATTCGGTAGTGGTGTATAACCTAACCAACATCATCCGACTGACACGATGGTCCGTTTTAGCTCTTAGCTTTTTCATTTTAGCTGTGCAAATTAAGCTATATATCCTGAGGAGATGAAATCAATGCTGGATGTTTGGGACAGATAAATCTTCGAAAACGACTAGAAAATGGTAACATGTTTGGTTATTTGAAAACAAACTTTTATTTATATTAGTTCGACACAAAATTTGTCCCCGTCTATAATTCAGTGTGTTTTTTCACGTTGAAATTTGAAACATTCTTCATCTATGAGAAACACAAACTTTGGCTTTCCAATGTTTGTAACTTTTCATTAAGATACACTTTGGACTTTTAATATAGGGTATTTCCGATAGAAATTCAGCAGTAAAATAGAACACTTGTATTTTTACTCCTTTGTTTCTTTCTCTTTTTCCTTCTTTTCGTTTCGTTTTTTTTATTTTTGTTGAGTTTGCATTAGTAGTCTGAAATGGAGGATATGACTAACGCTATCTACTTGGTTTATTAGAATGTATTTTATAACAGTTCGTCAAATGAAAATCTACCGAGTTTCCAATCGAACCACTCGGAAACAAAGCACGTTTGTTAAACTTTTAACATTACCCTAGATGTGTCTCGGAGATCTACAGTTCTGCTAGAAATTGAGCATGCTATCCATTAAAAAAGGGACATAATTAATGTTTAAAGCATCATCTATATATTCGAATACTTCTGAAAACATATGTAAAATCAAACGTTATTCCTATATTACTCTTTGATTTCTGGAAACGGAACATTATAATGTTTGCTTCCTTTCTTACAATGTTTGAATACCACAGTTTTATCTCTTCTCCCTTTTCATTTCCTTCTTCTCTTATCTTCTCTCTCTCTCTGCCTCATTTCTGAATCTCTGTGTAATAGAGATCCATTGGTTTCAATTTTTCAATGTGTGTGACTCTGTTTCTCCCTACATGAACATAAGAATATTTTTTCGTCTCAATTTTGTTATTTCATTTTGTCGAAACTAATACATGTGTAGTTTGAAATAAGAATTGCGCTAATATTGTTAGCTAATTTTTGTATGGCAGAGAAGAAAGAAGGAAAGAGAGGTCTTTTTACCTGACACGATTATGGGATAACAAGATGTATATTGGGTGTCTTAACTGCACGGCGTTAGCTGTCGCAATTCTTTTGATGCGGAGTGTACATATGGAAATTATTTATCGGGTCATTCCACGTCAGTTCATCCAGCGAAAAAACGAAATGTCACCCACCGACTCAGATTTTAATGATAATTGAGACACTTGGTCTACAACCACCAAAATTAACTTGTGGAAAAGTTCAGAGTTCTCGCTCAACCCGTTCCCATGTTATGGCCCATCAAAATTTGGACATGGTAGGTACAAAATTCTACTCGCGACATCCGGAAATTGTGCATCGAGGTTTAAAGTTTCCCTCATAACATGCTGATATGAATCCTTTGAGACAACAACCCTGTCCATTCTGATGCAGAATTGTCTGTAGATTTCAAATCTGTCGTTCGATTTGATATAACATCAACTTAAGTGCACTTTTGTACAAGAAACTAGTAAAAGGTATACTTGAAAAACAAGCCTCAAATAGAAGTACAAAAATGGCTCTATTTCAAAACGTACCAAATTCACAGAAATAATTTCTAGGTATTCTGAAAGAGAATGAAATTTCCTATACAACGAAGTGAAAATCCTTTTGGGTATTTGAGAATGTGATATACTACATTTAAAAATGCCAAAATGAATGAAGAGAATTGTTGAAATTTTCCTCCTGCCTCTTTTAGTTGACATGACTGTTACTATGTGGCAGCAGTTAGAAGTACCCTGGGTGAACAAAGAGTGCGGAACAACAAAGGAGAGAGTTTGAAAAGCAAAAGTTTCATAGTTTGTGACACATTTTGAATTACATAATAGCATCCTTGGCTGCATAATTTGCAATATTGCGATTTGTAATTACTAACCTTTATAAATTAATTAACTAATGTATACAGTAATTAATTAATTACCTATTATCTGGTTTCATTTTCAGGATTGAAATGGAAGGTGAAGGTTCGTCTGAAGTTACTGAGACTGATCTACCTCCTTGCAGCATAGGTTGTGCACAGTCAGGCTCAAAATGCCACCAGAATACATATGGTTCTACGAAGGAAATCCCGCCAGTTAATAATGAAACTTTCGCAAAGAATGAAATTCAATTTATTACGTGTATGTCTAAATTACAAGGTACCATTGAGAACCTGACCATTTGTTTTCATCATAAACAGAGGTATTTGCGTCACTATGGACTAGCTCACAAGAAATGTTGTGATCCTTTTACAAGACACAAGAAAATAGTGCGACGTGATTTGCGAACAGTGACGCTGGAACTTGCTAAAACCGTCAGGAAACATCTGGACATTATCGTTATCCCAGGCCAGAAAATGTGCTCCAACTACCGCAAAAGAGTGGAGAAGGAAATCGCTACTGCCAAACATGGGAAATCGTCTTCAGACACGCTAGAGTCAGCTTTTCCACAAAGAAAAAGTTCAGACAGTGAATTCAAATTTGATCTGCATACAAGAGAATCTGTAGTGGAAGAAGAAAAAAAAACAAAGATTGATGCAAGTTTAACACATTTAGGTCTTTCACCTTTAAAACTACATGCTGTTCCTGCACAGCAGCGTGTAGCAGTTACGCGTAAACAAATCAAAGTGATGCACGAAGCAGCGAAGTTAACAATGAAACGCAGTTTACAGCTTGATGACACAGAACACTTGTTATCTGACATCAGTGATTTGGACTTAAGAACCAGTGCAAATGAAGTAAAAGAAAAAGCAGCAGACATGGATCGCTTAGTTCAGTTAATGAAGCAGTAGATAGCGATAGCAGATAGACCTGAAAAACTTCAAATTCTCGCTATTGCTCCAGAGTAATGATCCCACAAAAAAAAAGTTTCTGATGTTTTTAATGTTAGTGAATACATGACTAGGCAGGCTAGGGCATTAAGTAAGAGCAAGGATATATGCTCCTTACCAGAAACATAGATATAGGGAATAGACTACTTGAAGAAACTTTAACTTTAGTTCAAAATTTCTATCAAGATGACGAATTTAGTCGGATACTTCCTGGAAGAAAATATTTTGTGAGTGTTAAAAGAAATCTCCACATACGAAAACGACTAATATTGTGCAATCTAAGTGAGCTTTACGTTGCTTTTAAAGAAAAGTATCCTGATATTAAAATTGGGTTTTCCAAATTCTGCTTATTAAGACCTCTATGGTGTGTTGTTTCAGGTTCAATAGGTACACACAGTGTCTGTGTGTGTACTACTCATCAAAATGTAGATTTATTGTTGCATACCATTAGTTTAAAAAAGGAAGATTTTGATTATGTAATTTCACAGATGGTGTGTGATAAAAGTAATAGAAATTGTATGTTTGGAGTGTGTGTGAAATGTCCCCAGGATAGCAGAATTTAACAGAATTTCTCCAAAACAAAATCGAAGAGTACTGGGATGACGAACAGCTAAGCTTTGCAGAGTGGGTCAATGTCGATCGTAGTCAGTTAGTAGAAAGAACACTACCAATTCCAGAATTAATTGATCATTTTGTTCAGAAACTCCAAAGATTAATACCTCATTCTTTCGTTGCTAAGAGACAGACAACTTTCTTAAAGGAACGTAAACAAAATCTCTCATGATGAAGCCATTATATTAATGGACCTTGCAGAAAATTATGATTTTATATTACAAAATGAGATACAGACTTACTATTGGAGTCATGTGTCAAGTTCCTTACACTCTGTAGTACTTTATTTTATTGAAACTAACCGTTTAACCGAGAAGTCTCTACGTTTTTAATCTGATGTCTTACATCATGACGTGCCTTTTGTGTATAAAGTCCAATCTGAAACCATGTCGTTCTTAAAGAGTAAATATCCACATAGTAAAAGGTCGAATATATAACAGATGGGTATGCTGCACAATATAAGAACTGTAAGAGCTTTTTAAATCTGTGCCATCATATCCAAGACTTTGGCATATCTGCTTGTTGGTCTTTCTTTGCCACCAGCCATGGCAAGTCACCTTGCGATGGGATTGGTGGCAGTGTGAAATGATGTGTTACAAAGGCAAATCTGCAGAGGCCATTTCAAAACCAGATAACAAATCCAAAACAAATGTATGACTTTTGCAAGCGTCAGTTGTCGAAAGTTACTTTTTTTTCCTGAAGCTGAGATTAACAATGTAAGAAGTGTGTTAGCAAATCGTTTCCAGATTGCTCAGACTGTTGCAGGTACAAGAGGCTTTCATAAATTTTTACCACTGTCAAATACAGTTATAACAGCAAGACGATTGAGTACAGATGAAACACCAGTTTTAGAATTTAACTTTGCACCAGGATATGATCAGTTGGAATAGTTGGTTTGCCTGGACATTAAAGTTAATTGCTTTGTAGCATGCATCTATGATAATAAGCGGTATGTTGAATTAGTAGTAGAAATAGATGCTGGCAATGCGGATATAAATATAAAACTCGCTAAAGCTCGCTGGGGGCTCCGCCCCCAGGCCCCCGGTCAGGCCTTTGCCATGAGGTGTCATGTTCTAGAAAACTATTCCTTCAGGAATTCACTTCCCTTTACAGCAGACACCTGTTACCAACACATACTTCAATTCAACCGGTATTATTCCTTCCATGTAACTTTGAAAAGCAAACACAATTTATTAGAAAGAACTCTATTAATACTTCTACTCTGGCAATCATGTGCATGGCTTATTATGTACACTTTGCGCACACCTATACATGTTAGAGACAATAACAGAATTTATTTTCTGAAACATATACAGCGGACACTGTCTTCCAATAGCCTACCTATTAAACCTTGCATTTTGCGAAAACACTCACTGTTTACAAATGTGATTTTTGCAACCTATCAAATATTTATTCGTAGCATTTTTTAATATTATGTTTTGCAGTGTAATTTAGTACAATGTAATATAATAGTGTCCTTGTAGTTAATTGTACATATTACCAGCAGGAAAAGTAATTCATATCTGTGATATAAGGGTGGGAAAATATTTCAGTCTTCCTGCACATTTATTCTTGTATTTACAATGAAGACTACAGTTTACTAGATAATTTACAAATATGAATATTGTTGGAGATTGTTTAAATTATTTCATAGCATTTGAGTGAACACTACTTTTGTACTATAATGTAGTACAGTGGATTATAATGGAAACCTTGGGCATAGTTGTACATATTACCTCAGCAAGATTTCTTGAAAAGTTTCATATATACTGCACAAATTCTTGCAGTCTCCCTGTATATTTATTCATGTATTTTCAATGAAGACTACAATTTGTAGGTGATTTACAAATATGATTATTGTTGGAGGCTTTTTAAACATTTGTTGGTATCATTTGAGAAAACACTATTTTGCACTGCAATATAGAAAAGTCCCTTATAAAAGAACCCTTCGGCATAGTAGTACATATTACCTGCAGCAAGACTTTTTGAAATATTTCATATTTACTGGACAATTTCTTGCAGTCTACCTGTATCTCTCGTCTTGCATTTTTATGAAGACAAAATTTGTTCGTAATTTACAAATATGAATTTTGTTAAGGCTTTTTAAACATTAGTTCATAACATTTGATTGAACACCAGTTTTTGCACAGTAACGTAGTACACTGTATTACAATGCTGTCCTTTGGAACAAAAGTAATTATTGGGCAGCAGGACTTGTTGAAATGATTATTTATACTGGACAATTACATACAGTCTTCCTGTATCTTTACTCTTATATTTTCAATGAAGACGTTTATTTACTAGGTAATTTAAAATATGAATATTATTGGAGGCTTTTAAAAAAATTGTTTATAGCAACTAAAACAACACCACTTTCTACACTGTAGTAAAACATTGTACTAGAATCGTGTTTTTCAAATTTCTTATTACAATCAAATAACAAGAGATCATTTCCTTAATCATCGTAAAAAAAAACACATATATAACACGATAACTATTCCGATTTTAGAGGTGTAATTCCACGGACGCGGGCCAGCTACGTACCAGTACTATGTGAGCAGTAAGTAGAAAATCCAAAAGCTAACGAATTGAGTAGTGTAGGGGAACGACGTAAGCCTACTGTGCAAAAGACCTGGGTTCGGTTCCCAACAAGTTTTTCTCTCACTTTTTCTTTCTTTGAAAGTTTATTTTTATAGCATAGGTGATTGAAAATAAGCTTGACTCTATTATATACGGCATTTCATTCCAACCGGACCCGCAACTAAAACTATTAAATCGAAAGGGGCACTTTCCTACGTATCTTATATATTATAAATATGTACGCTGCCGATGAGACAATTTTCAAGAGGGGCCCATTTGTGTGAGTGTATGAGCGTGTGTGTGCAGTAGCGTACACAGGAATTTATTTCGGGAGGGGTCCAAACTCAATATCTGTGTATTTTATATTGAAATTTCCTAAACTTGTCCCAAAAATTAGGCTACATTTACACAAATGTTGGAATTTCGGGGGTGGTCCGGACCCCCAGGAACCACCCCCTGCGTACGTCCCTGTATGTGTGTGTATTTCCTTAAAATTAATATTTTATACTTTCAATTTGTGGTATTCACTCCAAATTTGGTATACGCAGGTATCTTAACGAGGGACATAAAAGGGGAGAGAGATACTTTGCAATCGTTTCCGGTTTGAAGTAGACACTGTTGTCGCGAGACAAAATGTATTGTTGTCTTGTATGGACACTATATCGTGAAAAAGATGCCCATTGTTTCTTTCAGACTCTTTTTGGGGAACACCGCCTCCTCAGAGCGCCCCTAGCCAGATCAAAATAATACGTATATAATACAATAACAAATAGAATGTTATCAGCAGTGCCCCCGGGGTAATACTCCCCCCCCCGAACATTGCTTCCGATAGAGACACTGGTGATGCTCCATTTCCACTGCTACATATATTTGATTTTAAATACTTCAGTATCGTCTCGAAACTTTACACGAACATTCTGCCTGGTTTCGAGACCATCTCAACAGTTAGCGTATAAATATATCCTTTCCGTCTATGTCTGTAATAACGAAAATATTTTGTTCACGCAATGCCAACAGAAATTATTTTGATAAAACAAAGCAACGTGATAAGAAAAAAAACGCAAGATAAAACAAGGTCGGCGGGGATTGGAACCCAGACCTGCTACTCAGAAACCAGACACTTTACCGCGGAGCTAACTTATTACATTACATTCTACTTGTTCTATTCTCCTCAATATACCACATAAGAGGCCAAATGAAGGCAATTCAAAAATATGGCAATTTTGAATTCAAGATGGCGACTTCTCCAATGATTTGTTTCTTCACTTAAACTGAACTACGTCCTTAATAATATAGCGAAACCTGGCTTACCTACCAAGAGCAGAACTTACAATTTTCATGGTTACAAATTTTTGAGCTGCCATTTTGAATCGAAGATGACGACTTTTCCAATATGTCGGAATTTTCCCCTCACATGCGCTGTACTCTACACACTTGAACGCAATTTCGTGATTCCACCATATCTACAAATTGTGTAGAATTAGACGCCCCCTTATAATATTCCTAGCACCTTCACATTTTTTCGATTTGCGCCTCGAAACGAAAACGAATTTTAATGCTCTTTTTTCTATCATAAACTATGTTCCTAGCTTCACTGCCTGACAAAATATGACGTTTCTATGGTGTGCGGAACTACTCTAAAAACCAGCATTTCAAACCGACGAAAACTTTCGACACTTCATTTACATGGAAAATGTCGCCTTTTTCGTGATATCGGAATTTTCCCATTACTCACATCCCATGACAAACAAGTATGCAAAATTTGGTGTTTGTATGTTTTGTGGAAGTACGCAAACAATTAAGTGTGTTTCCGATTATAGAGGTATATAATTCCACGGACGCGGGCCAGCTACGTACCAGTACTATGTGAGCAGTAAGTAGAAAATCCAAAAGCTAACGAATTGAGTAGTGTAGGGGAACGACGTAAGCCTACTGTGCAAAAGACCTGGGTTCGGTTCCCAACAAGTTTTTCTCTCACTTTTTCTTTCTTTGAAAGTTTATTTTTATAGCATAGGTGATTGAAAATAAGCTTGACTCTATTATATACGGCATTTTATTCCTAGCACTTTCTTACACCGAACATGACTATTTTTTTCAAGTTTAAGGGCGGATTCGCAAACTACGCATCAGAATAAACATCACCTCGAAATTTCTACCTCCTAGATACAGCCATTACAAATTTCACATTTTTTCGATTTGCGCCTCGAAACGAAAACGAATTTTAATGCTCTTTTTTCTATCACAAACTATGTTCCTAGCTTCACTGCCTGACAAAATATGACGTTTCTATGGTGTGCGGAACTACTCTAAAAACCAGCATTTCAAACCGAAGAAAACTTTCGACACTTCATTTACATGGAAAATGTCGCCTTTTTCGTGATATCGGAATTTTCCCATTACTCACATCCCATGACAAACAAGTATGCAAAATTTGGTGTTTGTATGTTTTGTGGAAGTACGCAAACAATTAAGTGTGTTTCCGATTATAGAGGTATATAATTCCACGGACGCGGGCCAGCTACGTACCAGTACTATGTGAGCAGTAAGTAGGAAATCCAAAATCTAACGAATTGAGTAGTGTAGGGGAACGACGTAAGCCTACTGTGCAAAAGACCTGGGTTCGGTTCCCAACAAGTTTTTCTCTCACTTTTTCTTTCTTTGAAAGTTTATTTTTATAGCATAGGTGATTGAAAATAAGCATGACTCTATCATATACGGCATTTCAATCCAAACCGGACCCGCAACTAAAACTATTAAATCGAAAGGGGCACTTTCCCACGTATCTTATATATTATAAATATGTACGCTGCCGACGAGACAATTTTCAAGAGGGGCCCATTTGTGTGTGTGTATGAACGTGTGTGTGCAGTGGCGTACACAGGAATTTATTTCGGGAGGGGTCCAAACTCAATATCTGTGTATTTTATATTGAAATTTCCTAAACTTGTCCCAAAAATTAGGCTACATTTACACAAAAGTTGGAATTTCGGGGGTGGTCCGGACCCCCAGGAACCACCCCCTGCGTACGTCCCTGTATGTGTGTGTATTTCCTTAAAATTAATATTTTATACTTTCAATTTGTGGTATTCACTCCAAATTTGGTATACGCAGGTATCTTAACGAGGGACATAAAAGGGGAGAGAGATACTTTGCAATCGTTTCCGGTTTGAAGTAGACACTGTTGTCGCGAGACAAAATGTATTGTTGTCTTGTATGGACACTATATCGTGAAAAAGATGCCCATTGTTTCTTTCAGACTCTTTTTGGGGAACACCGCCTCCTCAGAGCGCCCCTAGCGAGATCAAAATAATACGTATATAATACAATAACAAATAGAATGTTATCAGCAGTGCCCCCGGGGTAATACTCCCCCCCCCCGAACATTGCTTCCGATAGAGACACTGGTGATGCTCCATTTCCAATGCTACATATATTTGATTTTAAATACTTCAGTATCGTCTCGAAACTTTACACGAACATTCTGCCTGGTTTCGAGACCATCTCAACAGTTAGCGTATAAATATATCCTTTCCGTCTATGTCTGTAATAACGAAAATATTTTGTTCACGCAATGCCAACAGAAATTATTTTGATAAAACAAAGCAACGTGATAAGAAAAAAAACGCAAGATAAAACAAGGTCGGCGGGGATTCGAACCCAGACCTGCTACACAGAAACCAGACACTTTACCGCGGAGCTAACTTATTACGTTATATTCTGCTTGTTCTATTCTCCTCAATATACCGCATAAGAGGCCAAATGAAGGCAATTCAAAAATATGGCAATTTTGAATTCAAGATGGCGACTTCTCCAATGATTTGTTTCTTCACTTAAACTGAACTACGTCCTTAATAACATAGCGAAACCTGGCTTACCTACCAAGAGCACAACTTACAATTTTCATGGTTACAAATTTTTGAGCCGCCATTTTGAATCGAAGATGACGACTTTTCCAACATGTCAGAATTTTCCCCTCACATGCGCTGTACTCTACACACTTGAACGCAATTTCGTGATTCCACCATATCTACAAATTGTGTAGAATTAGACGCCCCCTTATAATATTCCTAGCACTTTCTTACACCGAACATGACTATTTTTTTCAAGTTTAAGGGCGGATTCGCAAACTACGCATCAGAATAAAAATTAAATCGCAATTTCTGCCTCCTAGATACAGCCATTACAAATTTCACATTTTTTCGATTTGCGCCTCGAAACGAAAACGAATTTTAATGCTCTTTTTTCTATCATAAACTATGTTCCTAGCTTCACTGCCTGACAAAATATGACGTTTCTATGGTGTGCGGAACTACTCTAAAAACCAGCATTTCAAACCGACGAAAACTTTCGACACTTCATTTACATGGAAAATGTCGCCTTTTTCGTGATATCGGAATTTTCCCATTACTCACATCCCATGACAAACAAGTATGCAAAATTTGGTGTTTGTATGTTTTGTGGAAGTACGCAAACAATTAAGTGTGTTTCCGATTATAGAGGTATATAATTCCACGGACGCGGGCCAGCTACGTACCAGTACTATGTGAGCAGTAAGTAGAAAATCCAAAAGCTAACGAATTGAGTAGTGTAGGGGAACGACGTAAGCCTACTGTGCAAAAGACCTGGGTTCGGTTCCCAACAAGTTTTCTCTCACTTTTTCTTTCTTTGAAAGTTTATTTTTATAGCATAGGTGGTTGAAAATAAGCTTGACTCTATTATATACGGCATTTCATTCCAACCGGACCCGCAACTAAAACTATTAAATCGAAAGGGGCACTTTCCTACGTATCTTATATATTATAAATATGTACGCTGCCGATGAGACAATTTTCAAGAGGGGCCCATTTGTGTGTGTGTATGAGCGTGTGTGTGCAGTGGCGTACACAGGAATTTATTTCGGGAGGGGTCCAAACTCAATATCTGTGTATTTTATATTGAAATTTCCTAAACTTGTCCCAAAAATTAGGCTACATTTACACAAATGTTGGAATTTCGGGGGTGGTCCGGACCCCCAGGAACCACCCATTGCGTACGTCCCTGTATGTGTGTGTATTTCCTTAAAATTAATATTTTATACTTTCAATTTGTGGTATTCACTCCAAATTTGGTATACGCAGGTATCTTAACGAGGGACATAAAAGGGGAGAGAGATACTTTGCAATCGTTTCCGGTTTGAAGTAGACACTGTTGTCGCGAGACAAAATGTATTGTTGTCTTGTATGGACACTATATCGTGAAAAAGATGCCCATTGTTTCTTTCAGACTCTTTTTGGGGAACACCGCCTCCTCAGAGCGCCCCTAGCGAGATCAAAATAATACGTATATAATACAATAACAAATAGAATGTTATCAGCAGTGCCCCCGGGGTAATACTCCCCCCCCCGAACATTGCTTCCGATAGAGACACTGGTGATGCTCCATTTCCAATGCTACATATGTTTGATTTTAAATACTTCAGTATCGTCTCGAAACTTTACACGAACATACTGCCTAGTTTCGAGACCATCTCAACAGTTAGCGTATAAATATATCCTTTCCGTCTATGTCTGTAATAACGAAAATATTTTGTTCACGCAATGCCAACAGAAATTATTTTGATAAAACAAAGCAACGTGATAAGAAAAAAAACGCAAGATAAAACAAGGTCGGCGGGGATTCGAACCCAGACCTGCTACTCAGAAACCAGACACTTTACCGCGGAACTAACTTACTACGTTGATTTCTGCTTGTTCTATTCTCCTCAATATACCACATAAGAGGCCAAATGAAGGCAATTCAAAAATATGGCAATTTTGAATTCAAGATGGCGACTTCTCCAATGATTTGTTTCTTCACTTAAACTGAACTACGTCCTTAATAACATAGCGAAACCTGGCTTACCTACCAAGAGCACAACTTACAATTTTCATGGTTACAAATTTTCGAGCTGCCATTTTGAATCGAAGATGACGACTTTTCCAACATGTCGGAATTTTCCCCTTACATGCGCTGTACTCTACACACTTGAACGCAATTTCGTGATTCCACCATATCTACAAATTGTGTAGAATTAGACGCCCCCTTATAATATTCCTAGCACTTTCTTACACCGAACATGACTATTTTTTTCAAGTTTAAGGGCGGATTCGCAAACTACGCATCAGAATAAACATCACCTCGAAATTTCTACCTCCTAGATACAGCCATTACAAATTTCACATTTTTTCGATTTGCGCCTCGAAACGAAAACGAATTTTAATGCTCTTTTTTCTATCATAAACTATGTTCCTAGCTTCACTGCCTGACAAAATATGACGTTTCTATGGTGTGCGGAACTACTCTAAAAACCAGCATTTCAAACCGACGAAAACTTTCGACACTTCATTTACATGGAAAATGTCGCCTTTTTCGTGATATCGGAATTTTCCCATTACTCACATCCCATGACAAACAAGTATGCAAAATTTGGTGTTTGTATGTTTTGTGGAAGTACGCAAACAATTAAGTGTGTTTCCGATTATAGAGGTATATAACTGGCTAAAGCTCGCTGGGGGCTCCGCCCCCAGACCCCCGGTCATGGCTTTGCCATAAGGTGTCAAGTTCTACAAAACTTCATTAAGGAATTCACTTCCCTTTACAGCACACACCTGTTACCAACACATACTTCAATTGAACCGGTATTATTTCTTCCATTTAACTTTGGACAGCAAACACACAATTTATAAGAAGAACTGTATTACTACTTCTATTCTGGCAATCATGTACATGGCTAATTATATACACTTTGCGCACATCTATACATGTTAGAGACAATAACAGAATTTATTTTCTGAAACATAAACAGCGGAAACTGTCTTGCAATAGCCTACCAATTAAACCTTTCATTTTCCGAAAACACTCACTGTTTACAAATTTGAATTTTTCCACCCTTTTAAATATTATGTTTTGCAGTGTAATTTAGTACGTACAATGTATTATAATAGTGTCCCTGTTGTTAATTGTACATATTACCTGCACTAAAAGTAATTCACATCTGTGATAGAGTGCGAAAATATTTCAGGCTCCCTGCATATTTATTCTTGTATTTACAATGAAGACTACAATTTACTAGGTAATTTACAAATATGAATATTGTTGGAAATTATTTAAAATTTTTTCATAGCATTTGAGTGAACACTACTTTTGTACTGTAATGTAGTACAGTGGATTATAATGGAAACCTTGGGCGTAGTTGTACATATTACCTGCAGCAAGACTTTTTCAAATATTTCATATTTACTGGACAATTTCTTGCAGTCAACCTGTATCTCTCGTCTTCTATTTTCAATAAAGACTACAATTTGTAGGTAATTTATAAAAATGAATTTTGTTAAGGCTTTTTAAACATTAGTTCATAACATTTGATTCAACACTAGTTTTTGCAGTGTAACGTAGTACATCTTATTATAATGGGGTCCTTTGGTAAAAAATGTACTTACTGGCCAGCAAGACTTCTTGAAATGTTTATATACACTGGGCAATTACATAGAGTCTTCGTGTATCTTTACTCTCATATTTCCAATGAAGACGATTGTTAACTAAGTAATTTAGAATATGAATATTATTGGAGGCTTTTGAAAATTTGTTTATAGCATTTTAAACAAACCACTTTTTGCATAGTAGTATAACTGTATTAGAATGGTGTCTTTCTCATTTCTTAATACAATTAAATAACAAGACATCATTTCCTTAATAATACTAAAAACGCATATATAAACCGATTACTATTCCGATTTTAGAGGTGTAATTCCATACAGATGCCGGCCGCAAAGTACCAGTATTATTTGAGCAGTAAGAACGAAGTCAAAAATCTAAGCAAATCGGTAGCGTAGGGGATTGACGTGAGCCTACTGGGCAGGAGACCTGGGTTCGATTCCTAACAGTCTTTTTCTCACTTTTTCTTTCTTTGAAAGTTTATTTTCATAGCATATATTGTTTGCCTATAAGGTTGAGTCTATTATAAAACGCATTTCACTCCAACCGGTCCTGTAAACAAACTACTGAACGGAAAGAGCCACTTTTCCACGTATCCCGTATATTATAACTATATACGCTGCCAACGAGAAAATTGTCAAAAGGTGCATATATATATATATATATATATATATATATATATATATATATATATATATATATATATATATATATATGTGTGTGTGTGTGTGTGTGTGTGTCTCTGTGTGTGTGTGTGTATTTCCTTAAAAATTATAATCTTATACTTTTTCAGTTGTGGTATAGACTTCAAACTTGGTATACGCATCTATCTAAACGACCAGTATAAAAAGGGAGATTGTTTGCAATTATTTCCGGTTCGAAGCACGCACTATCCTCGCGAGACAAAGTGTATTTTTGTCTCGTCTGTATACTATATCGTGGAAATGATGCTCAATGTTTTTTTCCAAAATGTTTTTGGGGGGTACACTGCCTCCTTGGGGCTCTTAGAGTGCCCCCGCAGGAGACCAAATAATACGTGTATAATAGAATAATAAATAGAATACTATGAGCAGTGCCCCTGGGAATACTAACTGTGATCCTCAGGAACATTGTTTCTGAAAGAAACACTGGTGTTGCCCCATCTCTAAAGCTACATATGTTTCTTTCTAAATAGTTGAGTATCGTCTCGAAGCTTCACACGAACATACTGCCTAGTTTCGAGACGATATCAACAGTTAGTGTATCAATATATTCCTTTCGTCTGTGTCTGTAATAACGAAAATATTTTGTTCACGCAATGCCAACAGAAACTATTTTGATAAAACGAAGCAACGTGATAAGAAAAAAAAGTAAGAAAAAAAGAAGGTTCGGCGGGGAATCGAACCCTGACCTGCTACTCAGAAAGCAAACACTTTACCGCGGAGCTAACTTACTAGGTTGAATCCTGTTTGTTTTATTCTACTCAATATACCACATAAGAGTCCAAATGAAGGCATTTCAAAAATATGGCAATTTTGCATTCAAGATGGCGACTTCTCCAATGATTTGCTTCTTCACTTAAACTGAACTACGTCCTTAATAACATAGCGAAACCTGGCTTACCTACCAAGAGCACAACTTACAATTTTCATGGTTACAAATTTTTGAGCCGCCATTTTGAATCGAAGATGACAACTTTTCCAACATGTCGGAATTTTCCCCTCACATGGGCTGTATTCTACACACTTGAACGCAATTTCGTGATTTCACCATATGTACAAGTTGTGTAGAATTAGACGCACCCATATAACATTCCTAGCACTTTCTTACACCGAACATGACTATTTTTTCAAGTATAAGGGCGGATTCGCAAACTACGCATCAGAATAAACATCACCTCGAAATTTCAACGTCCTACATACAGCCATTACAAATTTCACATTTTTTCGATTTGCGCCGCGAAACGAAAACGAATTTTAATGCTCTTTTTTGTATCATAAACTATGTTCCTAGCTTCACTGCCTGACAAAATATGACGTTTCTATGGTGTGCGGAACTACTCTAAGAACCAGCATTTCGAAACGACGAAAAATTTCGACACCCCATTTACATGGAAAATGTCGCCTTTTTCGAGATATCGGAATTTTCCCATTACTCACATCTCATGACGAACAAGTATGCAAAATTTGGTGTTTGTATGTTTTGTGGAAGTATGCAAACAATTAAGTGTGTTTCCGACTATAGAGGTATATAATTCCACGGACGCGGGCCAGCTACGTACCAGTACTATGTGAGCAGTAAGTAGAAAATCCAAAAGCTAACGAATTGAGTAGTGTAGGGGAACGACGTAAGCCTACTGTGCAAAAAACCTGGGTTCGGTTCCCAACAAGTTTTTCTCTCACTTTTTCTTTCTTTGAAAGTTTATTTTTATAGCATAGGTGATTGAAAATAAGCTTGACTCTATTATATACGGCATTTCATTCCAACCGGACCCGCAACTAAAACTATTAAATCGAAAGGGGCACTTTCCTACGTATCTTATATATTATAAATATGTACGCTGCCGATGAGACAATTTTCAAGAGGGGCCCATTTGTGTGTGTGTATGAGCGTGTGTGTGCAGTGGCGTACACAGGAATTTATTTCGGGAGGGGTCCAAACTCAATATCTGTGTATTTTATATTGAAATTTCCTAAACTTGTCCCAAAAATTAGGCTACATTTACACAAATGTTGGAATTTCGGGGGTGGTCCGGACCCCCAGGAACCACCCCCTGCGTACGTCCCTGTATGTGTGTGTATTTCCTTAAAATTAATATTTTATACTTTCAATTTGTGGTATTCACTCCAAATTTGGTATACGCAGGTATCTTAACGAGGGACATAAAAGGGGAGAGAGATACTTTGCAATCGTTTCCGGTTTGAAGTAGACACTGTTGTCGCGAGACAAAATGTATTGTTGTCTTGTATGGACACTATATCGTGAAAAAGATGCCCATTGTTTCTTTCAGACTCTTTTTGGGGAACACCGCCTCCTCAGAGCGCCCCTAGCGAGATCAAAATAATACGTATATAATACAATAACAAATAGAATGTTATCAGCAGTGCCCCCGGGGTAATACTCCCCCCCCCGAACATTGCTTCCGATAGAGACACTGGTGATGCTCCATTTCCAATGCTACATATATTTGATTTTAAATACTTCAGTATCGTCTCGAAACTTTACACGAACATTCTGCCTGGTTTCGAGACCATCTCAACAGTTAGCGTATAAATATATCCTTTCCGTCTATGTCTGTAATAACGAAAATATTTTGTTCACGCAATGCCAACAGAAATTATTTTGATAAAACAAAGCAACGTGATAAGAAAAAAAACGCAAGATAAAACAAGGTCGGCGGGGATTCGAACCCAGACCTGCTACTCAGAAACCAGACACTTTACCGCGGAGCTAACTTATTACGTTATATTCTGCTTGTTCTATTCTCCTCAATATACCACATAAGAGGCCAAATGAAGGCAATTCAAAAATATGGCAATTTTGAATTCAAGATGGCGACTTCTCCAATGATTTGTTTCTTCACTTAAACTGAACTACGTCCTTAATAATATAGCGAAACCTGGCTTACCTACCAAGAGCACAACTTACAATTTTCATGGTTACAAATTTTTGAGCTGCCATTTTGAATCGAAGATGACGACTTTTCCAGTATGTCGGAATTTTCCCCTCACATGCGCTGTACTCTACACACTTGAACGCAATTTCGTGATTCCACCATATCTACAAATTGTGTAGAATTAGACGCCCCCTTATAATATTCCTAGCACTTTCTTACACCGAACATGACTATTTTTTTCAAGTTTAAGGGCGGATTCGCAAACTACGCATCAGAATAAACATCACCTCGAAATTTCTACCTCCTAGATACAGCCATTACAAATTTCACATTTTTTTCGATTTGCGCCTCGAAACGAAAACGAATTTTAATGCTCTTTTTTCTATCATAAACTATGTTCCTAGCTTCACTGCCTGACAAAATATGACGTTTCTATGGTGTGCGGAACTACTCTAAAAACCAGCATTTCAAACCGACGAAAACTTTCGACACTTCATTTACATGGAAAATGTCGCCTTTTTCGTGATATCGGAATTTTCCCATTACTCACATCCCATGACAAACAAGTATGCAAAATTTGGTGTTTGTATGTTTTGTGGAAGTACGCAAACAATTAAGTGTGTTTCCGATTATAGAGGTATATAATTCCACGGACGCGGGCCAGCTACGTACCAGTACTATGTGAGCAGTAAGTAGAAAATCCAAAAGCTAACGAATTGAGTAGTGTAGGGGAACGACGTAAGCCTACTGTGCAAAAGACCTGGGTTCGGATCCCAACAAGTTTTTCTCTCACTTTTTCTTTCTTTGAAAGTTTATTTTTATAGCATAGGTGATTGAAAATAAGCTTGACTCTATTATATACGGCATTTCATTCCAACCGGACCCGCAACTAAAACTATTAAATCGAAAGGGGCACTTTCCTACGTATCTTATATATTATAAATATGTACGCTGCCGATGAGACAATTTTCAAGAGGGGCCCATTTGTGTGTGTGTATGAGCGTGTGTGTGCAGTGGCGTACACAGGAATTTATTTCGGGAGGGGTCCAAACTCAATATCTGTGTATTTTATATTGAAATTTCCTAAACTTGTCCCAAAAATTAGGCTACATTTACACAAATGTTGGAATTTCGGGGGTGGTCCGGACCCCCAGGAACCACCCATTGCGTACGTCCCTGTATGTGTGTGTATTTCCTTAAAATTAATATTTTATACTTTCAATTTGTGGTATTCACTCCAAATTTGGTATACGCAGGTATCTTAACGAGGGACATAAAAGGGGAGAGAGATACTTTGCAATCGTTTCCGGTTTGAAGTAGACACTGTTGTCGCGAGACAAAATGTATTGTTGTCTTGTATGGACACTATATCGTGAAAAAGATGCCCATTGTTTCTTTCAGACTCTTTTTGGGGAACACCGCCTCCTCAGAGCGCCCCTAGCGAGATCAAAATAATACGTATATAATACAATAACAAATAGAATGTTATCAGCAGTGCCCCCGGGGTAATACTCCCCCCCCCGAACATTGCTTCCGATAGAGACACTGGTGATGCTCCATTTCCAATGCTACATATGTTTGATTTTAAATACTTCAGTATCGTCTCGAAACTTTACACGAACATACTGCCTAGTTTCGAGACCATCTCAACAGTTAGCGTATAAATATATCCTTTCCGTCTATGTCTGTAATAACGAAAATATTTTGTTCACGCAATGCCAACAGAAATTATTTTGATAAAACAAAGCAACGTGATAAGAAAAAAAACGCAAGATAAAACAAGGTCGGCGGGGATTCGAACCCAGACCTGCTACTCAGAAACCAGACACTTTACCGCGGAACTAACTTACTACGTTGAATTCTGCTTGTTCTATTCTCCTCAATATACCACATAAGAGGCCAAATGAAGGCAATTCAAAAATATGGCAATTTTGAATTCAAGATGGCGACTTCTCCAATGATTTGTTTCTTCACTTAAACTGAACTACGTCCTTAATAACATAGCGAAACCTGGCTTACCTACCAAGAGCACAACTTACAATTTTCATGGTTACAAATTTTCGAGCTGCCATTTTGAATCGAAGATGACGACTTTTCCAACATGTCGGAATTTTCCCCTCACATGCGCTGTACTCTACACACTTGAACGCAATTTCGTGATTCCACCATATCTACAAATTGTGTAGAATTAGACGCCCCCTTATAATATTCCTAGCACTTTCTTACACCGAACATGACTATTTTTTTCAAGTTTAAGGGCGGATTCGCAAACTACGCATCAGAATAAACATCACCTCGAAATTTCTACCTCCTAGATACAGCCATTACAAATTTCACATTTTTTCGATTTGCGCCTCGAAACGAAAACGAATTTTAATGCTCTTTTTTCTATCATAAACTATGTTCCTAGCTTCACTGCCTGACAAAATATGACGTTTCTATGGTGTGCGGAACTACTCTAAAAACCAGCATTTCAAACCGACGAAAACTTTCGACACTTCATTTACATGGAAAATAGCGCCTTTTTCGTGATATCGAAATTTTCCCATTACTCACATCCCATGACAAACAAGTATGCAAAATTTGGTGTTTGTATGTTTTGTGGAAGTACGCAAACAATTAAGTGTGTTTCCGATTATAGAGGTATATAATTCCACGGACGCGGGCCAGCTACGTACCAGTACTATGTGAGCAGTAAGTAGAAAATCCAAAAGCTAACGAATTGAGTAGTGTAGGGGAACGACGTAAGCCTACTGTGCAAAAGACCTGGGTTCGGTTCCCAACAAGTTTTTCTCTCACTTTTTCTTTCTTTGAAAGTTTATTTTTATAGCATAGGTGATTGAAAATAAGCTTGACTCTATTATATACGGCATTTCATTCCAACCGGACCCGCAACTAAAACTATTAAATCGAAAGGGGCACTTTCCTACGTATCTTATATATTATAAATATGTACGCTGCCGATGAGACAATTTTCAAGAGGGGCCCATTTGTGTGTGTGTATGAGCGTGTGTGTGCAGTGGCGTACACAGGAATTTATTTCGGGAGGGGTCCAAACTCAATATCTGTGTATTTTATATTGAAATTTCCTAAACTTGTCCCAAAAATTAGGCTACATTTACACAAATGTTGGAATTTCGGGGGTGGTCCGGACCCCCAGGAACCACCCATTGCGTACGTCCCTGTATGTGTGTGTATTTCCTTAAAATTAATATTTTATACTTTCAATTTGTGGTATTCACTCCAAATTTGGTATACGCAGGTATCTTAACGAGGGACATAAAAGGGGAGAGAGATACTTTGCAATCGTTTCCGGTTTGAAGTAGACACTGTTGTCGCGAGACAAAATGTATTGTTGTCTTGTATGGACACTATATCGTGAAAAAGATGCCCATTGTTTCTTTCAGACTCTTTTTGGGGAACACCGCCTCCTCAGAGCGCCCCTAGCGAGATCAAAATAATACGTATATAATACAATAACAAATAGAATGTTATCAGCAGTGCCCCCGGGGTAATACTCCCCCCCCGAACATTGCTTCCGATAGAGACACTGGTGATGCTCCATTTCCAATGCTACATATATTTGATTTTAAATACTTCAGTATCGTCTCGAAACTTTACACGAACATTCTGCCTGGTTTCGAGACCATCTCAACAGTTAGCGTATAAATATATCCTTTCCGTCTATGTCTGTAATAACGAAAATATTTTGTTCACGCAATGCCAACAGAAATTATTTTGATAAAACAAAGCAACGTGATAAGAAAAAAAACGCAAGATAAAACAAGGTCGGCGGGGATTCGAACCCAGACCTGCTACTCAGAAACCAGACACTTTACCGCGGAGCTAACTTATTACGTTATATTCTGCTTGTTCTATTCTCCTCAATATACCACATAAGAGGCCAAATGAAGGCAATTCAAAAATATGGCAATTTTGAATTCAAGATGGCGACTTCTCCAATGATTTGTTTTTTCACTTAAACTGAACTACGTCCTTAATAATATAGCGAAACCTGGCTTACCTACCAAGAGCACAACTTACAATTTTCATGGTTACAAATTTTTGAGCTGCCATTTTGAATCGAAGATGACGACTTTTCCAATATGTCGGAATTTTCCCCTCACATGCGCTGTACTCTACACACTTGAACGCAATTTCGTGATTCCACCATATCTACAAATTGTGTAGAATTAGACGCCCCCTTATAATATTCCTAGCACTTTCTTACACCGAACATGACTATTTTTTTCAAGTTTAAGGGTGGATCCGCAAACTACGCATCAGAATAAACATCACCTCGAAATTTCTACCTCCTAGATACAGCCATTACAAATTTCACATTTTTTCGATTTGCGCCTCGAAACGAAAACGAATTTTAATGCTCTTTTTTCTATCATAAACTATGTTCCTAGCTTCACTGCCTGACAAAATATGACGTTTCTATGGTGTGCGGAACTACTCTAAGAACCAGCATTTCGAAACGACGAAAACTTTTGACACCTCATTTACATGGAAAATGTCGCCTTTTTCGTGATATCGGAATTTTCCCATTACTCACATCCCATGACAAACAAGTATGCAAAATTTGGTGTTTGTATGTTTTGTGGAAGTACGCAAACAATTAAGTGTGTTTCCGATTATAGAGGTATATAATTCCACGGACGCGGGCCAGCTACGTACCAGTACTATGTGAGCAGTAAGTAGAAAATCCAAAAGCTAACGAATTGAGTAGTGTAGGGGAACGACGTAAACCTACTGTGCAAAAGACCTGGGTTCGGTTCCCAACAAGTTTTTCTCTCACTTTTTCTTTCTTTGAAAGTTTATTTTTATAGCATAGGTGATTGAAAATAAGCTTGACTCTATTATATACGGCATTTCATTCCAACCGGACCCGCAACTAGAACTATTAAATCGAAAGGGGCACTTTCCTACGTATCTTATATATTATAAATATGTACGCTGCCGATGAGACAATTTTCAAGAGGGGCCCATTTGTGTGAGTGTATGAGCGTGTGTGTGCAGTGGCGTACACAGGAATTTATTTCGGGAGGGGTCCAAACTCAATATCTGTGTATTTTATATTGAAATTTCCTAAACTTGTCCCAAAAATTAGGCTACATTTACACAAATGTTGGAATTTCGGGGGTGGTCCGGACCCCCAGGAACCACCCCCTGCGTACGTCCCTGTATGTGTGTGTATTTCCTTAAAATTAATATTTTATACTTTCAATTTGTGGTATTCACTCCAAATTTGGTATACGCAGGTATCTTAACGAGGGACATAAAAGGGGAGAGAGATACTTTGCAATCGTTTCCGGTTTGAAGTAGACACTGTTGTCGCGAGACAAAATGTATTATTGTCTTGTATGGACACTAGAATATATCGTGAAAAAGATGCCCATTGTTTCTTTCAGACTCTTTTTGGGGAACACCGCCTCCTCAGAGCGCCCCTAGCGAGATCAAAATAATACGTATATAATACAATAACAAATAGAATGTTATCAGCAGTGCCCCCGGGGTAATACTCCCCCCCCCGAACATTGCTTCCGATAGAGACACTGGTGATGCTCCATTTCCAATGCTACATATATTTGATTTTAAATACTTCAGTATCGTCTCGAAACTTTACACGAACATTCTGCCTGGTTTCGAGACCATCTCAACAGTTAGCGTATAAATATATCCTTTCCGTCTATGTCTGTAATAACGAAAATATTTTGTTCACGCAATGCCAACAGAAATTATTTTGATAAAACAAAGCAACGTGATAAGAAAAAAAACGCAAGATAAAACAAGGTCGGCGGGGATTGGAACCCAGACCTGCTACTCAGAAACCAGACACTTTACCGCGGAGCTAACTTATTACGTTATATGCTGCTTGTTCTATTCTCCCCAATATACCACATAAGAGGCCAAATGAAGGCAATTTAAATATATGGCAATTTTGAATTCAAGATGGCGACTTCTCCAATGATTTGTTTCTTCACTTAAACTGAACTACGTCCTTAATAATATAGCGAAACCTGGCTTACCTACCAAGAGCACAACTTACAATTTTCATGGTTACAAATTTTTGAGCTGCCATTTTGAATCGAAGATGACGACTTTTCCAATATGTCGGAATTTTCCCCTCTCATGCGCTGTACTCTACACACTTGAACGCAATTTCGTGATTCCACCATATCTACAAATTGTGTAGAATTAGACGCCCCCTTATAATATTCCTAGCACCTTCACATTTTTTCGATTTGCGCCTCGAAACGAAAACGAATTTTAATGCTCTTTTTTCTATCATAAACTATGTTCCTAGCTTCACTGCCTGACAAAATATGACGTTTCTATGGTGTGCGGAACTACTCTAAAAACCAGCATTTCAAACCGACGAAAACTTTCGACACTTCATTTACATGGAAAATGTCGCCTTTTTCGTGATATCGGAATTTTCCCATTACTCACATCCCATGACAAACAAGTATGCAAAATTTGGTGTTTGTATGTTTTGTGGAAGTACGCAAACAATTAAGTGTGTTTCCGATTATAGAGGTATATAATTCCACGGACGCGGGCCAGCTACGTACCAGTACTATGTGAGCAGTAAGTAGAAAATCCAAAAGCTAACGAATTGAGTAGTGTAGGGGAACGACGTAAGCCTACTGTGCAAAAGACCTGGGTTCGGTTCCCAACAAGTTTTTCTCTCACTTTTTCTTTCTTTGAAAGTTTATTTTTATAGCATAGGTGATTGAAAATAAGCTTGACTCTATTATATACGGCATTTCATTCCAACCGGACCCGCAACTAAAACTATTAAATCGAAAGGGGCACTTTCCCACGTATCTTATATATTATAAATATGTACGCTGCCGATGAGACAATTTTCAAGAGGGGCCCATTTGTGTGTGTGTGTGTGCAGTGGCGTACACAGGAATTTATTTCGGGAGGGGTCCAAACTCAATATCTGTGTATTTTATATTGAAATTTCCTAAACTTGTCCCAAAAATTAGGCTACATTTACACAAATGTTGGAATTTCGGGGGTGGTCCGGACCCCCAGGAACCACCCATTGCGTACGTCCCTGTATGTGTGTGTATTTCCTTAAAATTAATATTTTATACTTTCAATTTGTGGTATTCACTCCAAATTTGGTATACGCAGGTATCTTAACGAGGGACATAAAAGGGGAGAGAGATACTTTGCAATCGTTTCCGGTTTGAAGTAGACACTGTTGTCGCGAGACAAAATGTATTGTTGTCTTGTATGGACACTATATCGTGAAAAAGATGCCCATTGTTTCTTTCAGACTCTTTTTGGGGAACACCGCCTCCTCAGAGCGCCCCTAGCGAGATCAAAATAATACGTATATAATACAATAACAAATAGAATGTTATCAGCAGTGCCCCCGGGGTAATACTCCCCCCCCCCGAACATTGCTTCCGATAGAGACACTGGTGATGCTCCATTTCCAATGCTACATATGTTTGATTTTAAATACTTCAGTATCGTCTCGAAACTTTACACGAACATACTGCCTAGTTTCGAGACCATCTCAACAGTTAGCGTATAAATATATCCTTTCCGTCTATGTCTGTAATAACGAAAATATTTTGTTCACGCAATGCCAACAGAAATTAATTTGATAAAACAAAGCAACGTGATAAGAAAAAAAACGCAAGATAAAACAAGGTCGGCGAGGATTCGAACCCAGACCTGCTACTCAGAAACCAGACACTTTACCGCGGAACTAACTTACTACGTTGATTTCTGCTTGTTCTATTCTCCTCAATATACCACATAAGAGGCCAAATGAAGGCAATTCAAAAATATGGCAATTTTGAATTCAAGATGGCGACTTCTCCAATGATTTGTTTCTTCACTTAAACTGAACTACGTCCTTAATAACATAGCGAAACCTGGCTTACCTACCAAGAGCACAACTTACAATTTTCATGGTTACAAATTTTCGAGCTGCCATTTTGAATCGAAGATGACGACTTTTCCAACATGTCGGAATTTTCCCCTCACATGCGCTGTACTCTACACACTTGAACGCAATTTCGTGATTCCACCATATCTACAAATTGTGTAGAATTAGACGCCCCCTTATAATATTCCTAGCACTTTCTTACACCGAACATGACTATTTTTTTCAAGTTTAAGGGCGGATTCGCAAACTACGCATCAGAATAAACATCACCTCGAAATTTCTACCTCCTAGATACAGCCATTACAAATTTCACATTTTTTCGATTTGCGCCTCGAAACGAAAACGAATTTTAATGCTCTTTTTTCTATCATAAACTATGTTCCTAGCTTCACTGCCTGACAAAATATGACGTTTCTATGGTGTGCGGAACTACTCTAAAAACCAGCATTTCAAACCGACGAAAACTTTCGACACTTCATTTACATGGAAAATGTCGCCTTTTTCGTGATATCGGAATTTTCCCATTACTCACATCCCATGACAAACAAGTATGCAAAATTTGGTGTTTGTATGTTTTGTGGAAGTACGCAAACAATTAAGTGTGTTTCCGATTATAGAGGTATATAATTCCACGGACGCGGGCCAGCTACGTACCAGTACTATGTGAGCAGTAAGTAGAAAATCCAAAAGCTAACGAATTGAGTAGTGTAGGGGAACGACGTAAGCCTACTGTGCAAAAGACCTGGGTTCGGTTCCCAACAAGTTTTTCTCTCACTTTTTCTTTCTTTGAAAGTTTATTTTTATAGCATAGGTGATTGAAAATAAGCTTGACTCTATTATATACGGCATTTCATTCCAACCGGACCCGCAACTAAAACTATTAAATCGAAAGGGGCACTTTCCTACGTATCTTATATATTATAAATATGTACGCTGCCGATGAGACAATTTTCAAGAGGGGCCCATTTGTGTGTGTGTATGAGCGTGTGTGTGCAGTGGCGTACACAGGAATTTATTTCGGGAGGGGTCCAAACTCAATATCTGTGTATTTTATATTGAAATTTCCTAAACTTGTCCCAAAAATTAGGCTACATTTACACAAATGTTGGAATTTCGGGGGTGGTCCGGACCCCCAGGAACCACCCATTGCGTACGTCCCTGTATGTGTGTGTATTTCCTTAAAATTAATATTTTATACTTTCAATTTGTGGTATTCACTCCAAATTTGGTATACGCAGGTATCTTAACGAGGGACATAAAAGGGGAGAGAGATACTTTGCAATCGTTTCCGGTTTGAAGTAGACACTGTTGTCGCGAGACAAAATGTATTGTTGTCTTGTATGGACACTATATCGTGAAAAAGATGCCCATTGTTTCTTTCAGACTCTTTTTGGGGAACACCGTTTCCTCAGAGCACCCCTAGCGAGATCAAAATAATACGTATATAATACAATAACAAATAGAATGTTATCAGCAGTGCCCCCGGGGTAATACTCCCCCCCCCGAACATTGCTTCCGATAGAGACACTGGTGATGCTCCATTTCCAATGCTACATATGTTTGATTTTAAATACTTCAGTATCGTCTCGAAACTTTACACGAACATACTGCCTAGTTTCGAGACCATCTCAACAGTTAGCGTATAAATATATCCTTTCCGTCTATGTCTGTAATAACGAAAATATTTTGTTCACGCAATGCCAACAGAAATTATTTTGATAAAACAAAGCAACGTGATAAGAAAAAAAACGCAAGATAAAACAAGGTCGGCGGGGATTCGAACCCAGACCTGCTACTCAGAAACCAGACACTTTACCGCTAGTTTTTATTGTACTGACAGAACATACACTAACTTAACAAGAACCGTACAACTGCCGGTATGAATTAACACAAGAGAGCAGCTCTATCAATAGCTGTACTGAACTAATATTAACATATAAAACATCAACATATCAGAAAATTTATAAAAGAAATGATATGAAAAAAAAATGAAAAAATGGATAAATCTAAAAAAAAAAAAAAAAAAAACTTTTGGCTACATACTTGTCAATATTCATACGTACGGGAAGGAAAGAGTTTATAGCAACACCACCTCTAAAAACCGACTGAAGAGACGCCGGTCCTCCGCGGGAGGGAAGAGTTTTCTGCGCGTGCGGCGCAAAAAGTCAAAATACGTGCATGCATCCAAGAAAGGCGTGTAGCGCTGAACATAAATTATCGTACACGCAATTAGGAAGAGCACAGCATGATGTTTGGCAGGTGGGAAGAAATGAAAATCTGGAAGTAGCAAGTAATCAACAGTGAATTGCTGTGGTGGACGGCGGCTAATTCGACCTAACATCACCGCCAGATGTCTCCAGATTGTGGACGCACCTACGCACTGCGTGTAACGATGGTCCAATGTATCTTCTTCATTGCATCTTTCGCAAAGCGCATCGGGTGCGCGATGAACTGCGTATAAACGCGCACGAGTAGGGATAAGCTGATGAACAACTTTAAACCAGGCCTCTTGCATATAAGAAGGTAACACAGCATCAAAAATATTTTCCCAGACTTGAGGCCATATCACCTGCGGGAAATGGTGGAGTATTCGAAGTCGTGTCTGAGGATATGTTAACTCTAAAAGAAGACGATATAATGTACGGGCATTATGACGGGCGGGATCAATGATCGTCCCAGCGTAGGTCCAATGACGAATTAAGGTCAAAACATAAGATGGACACTGGGCGGCAAATTGTATAAAAGGAGGGTTTAGAGGAGATTCATAGCTCGGCCAGAAGCAACTAATCCATCGTTGTGTTACAGAGTCTTCAATGACAAGAGCATTATAGAAGTCGCTCATAAACAAAGTTTGGCATTTAAGGCGAAGGTGAACGAGACTTAATCCCCCACGAAAACGCGGAAGGTAAAGGGCAGTACGAGGAATGCGGAAAAAGAAACCGCGCCAAATATGCCAAAGAAACAGGGATTCAAACTTACGTGCAAATAGTTCCGGGAGAGGGTAGATTCTCGCACGGTACCACAATTTGGTCGCCACATAAACGTTAATAAATTGAATACGATGTAATAGATGGAGTCTTCGAAAACGCATGGAATACAACAGTTGACGGACTTGTGATAACAGTGGGGACCAAATCTCATCATAATGCGGAGTGGGACAGGACGTAAAGGGAATCCCGAGGATGTTTAAAGACGTGACATGAGGTAAAGGTGGTGTACCAGGGTCACTGGGAGGTAAATGAAAACCATGAAACTGTAGAACTTGAGTCTTACGGGTATTATAGTGGAGACCGGAACAACGCGAAAATCGCTGCAAAACTGGAAAACATTCCATCATAGCCGCGGGATCCACTCCGGTTACGTTCAGATCATCAGCATACGCAAAGATATTTTGGCTGCGAAACATAGAGGGCCCAGGAGGCGATAATGTGGCCAACCGCCGAAGTAAAGGGTCTAGCACCAATGCAAAGAGCGTGAAACTCAAACTACAACCCTGACGCAAACCGCGTTGTAACTGAATAACGGGGGATAAATGGCCATTAATCTGAATGCGAAAGTTGGCTGTAGAATACAGATTGGAGATGACCCGCCGGAAGGCTAACGGGAAACCCCAGGCTTCAAGAGTTAACGCTAAGAAGCCATGATCGACGCAATCATACGCTTTTTCCAGGTCCACCGCCAGTGCTCCCGCCGGCACATGACGGGATTGAAAATACGCAAAAAGATCTCGAAGTGAACGTAAAGTATACTGAAGGTTATGGGTCTCGTGGAGTGCGGCCTGAAAAGGACTGATATAGCGGCGAACAATTGGTCGTAGTCGCGAGGTGAGTATCTTGGTAAATAGTTTGAGGTCAACCGGCAATAAAGAGATAGGTCGGAAGTCTGAAACCTGTCGTGCGGAAGAGGATTTAGGAATAAGTACAAGGACGGCGGTGTTGTGCGAAAACGCTGCCCCCGATAATAACTCGTTAAAGAGAGTAACGAGCGTTGCACTGAGACATGGCCAATAACGTTTGTAAAATGCTATGTTCAAGCCATCTATGCCAGGGGCACTGCGACCTTTAGCTTTCTTGAGAACATTGAAAATTTCATGTTCGGTGATGGGACTCATTAATGCCTGACCTTCTTGATCCGTTAGTTGGTGGGGTAACGTGGACAAGAATTCCGTTCCGTAAGCATAATCCATTGGTTTTGCACTTGCAAACGCAGTATAATATCGCTTAAATTCATGTAAAATCTGGAAAACATCGTTCGTAGTCTTCCCATCATGTAAAACAAGGGAATGGATGAAAGTCGATCTCCTTTTTCGTAGCAGGCGGTCTACATGATATATAGACGCAGTTTCCTCTGGGAAACAATGATAGAAATCCTCAGAAAAATAAGCTTGCAGCGAGGAATGTGCGTAAATCTGTTTCATCCGGAATTTAAGATCGTTGATACGTACGAAATTTTCCAGGGAAGCAGGAGCCGCCCAAAGTTCACAAAGAGCACGATAAAAAAATTCGTGCAACAGACGATCGTCCTCGCGCGCGATTCTACCTCGCCATTGAAAAAAACTACGGATTTTGGGCTTACAATATATATTCCACCATGCTCCGACAGTCGAATAATATTTTTTCATACTACACCAATAGACAAACTTAGTAGCAAACAACTCCACCACTTCCTCTCGTGACATAACTTCCGTATTAATTTTCCAAAAAGAAGAACCTCGTGCGGCAGGTATGGAAAACGGCAATTTAAGAGCCATTTCAATAGCCGAATGGTCGGAGAACGGCAAGTGAAGAGTTAACAAATGGACCACCGTCGAACTTAAAGGTGCCGTTAAATACGCTCGATCGAGGCGACTCTTATTCGTGGACCCACAGAATGTGAACGCATGCGGCGAGTTGGATACACTGAGCGCATCCTGTAGCTGCATAGCTCGCACAAGCGCCTCTAACGCATAACATGGAGGTGAGGGGTTGAGAGAATCTTGGGGGTTAATTACAGCATTAAAATCACCGATCAAAATACACTGATTAATGCCAGGCGGAATTAAAGACGGGATGGTATGCTCATAAAACTGTTCCCTTTCTCGTACCATGAGATAGCCCGAAGGCGCATAGAGAAGAATCACACAAATATCGTGAATATAACAACGTATTGCTCTCCCATCGGGAGATAAAGCCACTCTATCATACGTAAGACCCTTCCTGACCAAAAGAGCCACCCCTGTAGATGATTCACAATTAATTATTGCGTGGTAGTCACTAAGAAAGTCTAACGACGGAAAAGTCAGTTCAACGATACCACATACATCGGGGTGACGTTGTTCAATGAAGTGTTTAAGAAGGGCTTTATTAGACGCTGAACTTATGCGATGGATATTAAGAGCTAACACAGTAAATGAATTTACCGCTGACATATCGGTACAAATAATAATAATAATAATAATAATAATAATAATAATAATAATAATAATAATAATAATAATAATAATAATAATAATAATAATAATAATAATAATAATAATAATAATAACAGACTCACTATGAAAATGAAAATTGTTGTCTGCGCACACAAGGGAGAAGTTACTATCCACCCATGGCACTGCTTGTAATATAGAGTTCCGTTGTCCCGTAACAACACCAAAGAGAAACATAAACAAACAGACAGACATAGCCAACCTGTTGCCACAAAATGCTTTCTGGGAGAAAAAGAATTCCAAGGACAGACACACCTACACTCACGTGAGTTCCGAATCAGAAATTGCATGCACTTTCGCTGTAGGAGCACGTGAGTCAGTTTTATCCGTTCCTTTAACTGCACTAAGAAGTAAACTCAATTCTTTTTTCCTTGCAGATGACCTTGAAACTCGTCTTCTTTTTTGTTGCGAAGCGGGATCAGGAGAAACAGAAACATCACCTTGAGGAACTGTAGGAGAAAGAAAACCTTCTGCCTGTACTAAAGAGGAGTCACTCGACTCCGGAAGAGTATCAGGCGGCGCAACACTAGTTGACACTTGGCTCACAACATCCAGGGGCGGCTCGTGGATTATCGGGGGTGGTACCTTTGGCACTGCCTCCGCCGAAGTAGATTGTTCTGATGAGAATTGCGATACTGGGCGGGACGTTGGTAACTCAGGAAACTCACTCTCATCATTCAAAAAAGAAACCTCTGGGGGACCCCGAGCAGGTTCCTGGTGGACATCTGCTCGAACCTCCAAAGGCCGTGACGACAGAAGGGAACGTTGCACTTTTCCAAGTTCAGTCATTTGGACAGAGACAGGGGCCGGTTTCGCACTCACAGGTTTTGATTTTTTCAACGGGCAGATGGAGATGGTATGTAAATGAGATTGGCAAAAAAAACAAGTAATAGGTTGACCATCATAGGATACACCCACTTTATAGCCCTGAACTATTAAACGTGACGGAATATGTTTCTGGAGTTCCATATGAATAATGCGGATACCACTATCAATTCCTGGGGGAAAAGGAGCTGCCCAAAATTGGGGTTCCACTTGACGCACCTTTCCATAAGCACTAAAATGTTCTTCAAGTAACTGTAATGGCGCCTCCAAAGGGAAGTCGTATATCCTAATCTGCTTTATTAGGGTTTCCGCTGGAACAATCCTGACCGTGCTAGAAATTCCATCGGCATGATGAAAGACCACAGAATCAGGGGCACTAGAAGCAAACTGTTCATATGCTTGTACATTCTTAAATTTCAGATAAATACTATAAGACTCGGCGTGTAACTGAAGAGCACTAATATTGTCAAAAATGCCCGGAAACGTTTCACTTAAACACTGATAAACTTGACTGGAAGTCGGGCGTGAACTACGGAACTTTTTATCAAAAACAAATTTAAATTGCAGGTCCTTTTTGTAAGCCATAATTACTAAGAAACAAGCAACAGCAAAAAACACTGAACTCACTCACTGGGAGGCACTAACTTGCCCAACACAATAAGTACGAGAAAACTGTCAAAGCACACAAGTGCGCAGGAGTAGAACAAACAGACGTAACACAGTCAAACTACTCCACGATGTGCTTCGCTCGACGGCTCGAGCGGAACTGACCGCGGAACTAACTTACTACGTTGAATTCTGCTTGTTCTATTCTCCTCAATATACCACATAAGAGGCCAAATGAAGGCAATTCAAAAATATGGCAATTTTGAATTCAAGATGGCGACTTCTCCAATGATTTGTTTCTTCACTAAAACTGAACTACGTCCTTAATAACATAGCGAAACCTGGCTTACCTACCAAGAGCACAACTTACAATTTTCATGGTTACAAATTTTCGAGCTGCCATTTTGAATCGAAGATGACGACTTTTCCAACATGTCGGAATTTTCCCCTCACATGCGCTGTACTCTACACACTTGAACGCAATTTCGTGATTCCACCATATCTACAAATTGTGTAGAATTAGACGCCCCCTTATAATATTCCTAGCACTTTCTTACACCGAACATGACTATTTTTTTCAAGTTTAAGGGCGGATTCGCAAACTACGCATCAGAATAAACGTCACCTCGAAATTTCTACCTCCTAGATTCAGCCATTACAAATTTCACATTTTTTCGATTTGCGCCTCGAAACGAAAACGAATTTTAATGCTCTTTTTTCTATCATAAACTATGTTCCTAGCTTCACTGCCTGACAAAATATGACGTTTCTATGGTGTGCGGAACTACTCTAAAAACCAGCATTTCAAACCGACGAAAACTTTCGACACTTCATTTACATGGAAAATGTCGCCTTTTTCGTGATATCGGAATTTTCCCATTACTCACATCCCATGACAAACAAGTATGCAAAATTTGGTGTTTGTATGTTTTGTGGAAGTACGCAAACAATTAAGTGTGTTTCCGATTATAGAGGTATATAATTCCACGGACGCGGGCCAGCTACGTACCAGTACTATGTGAGCAGTAAGTAGAAAATCCAAAAGCTAACGAATTGAGTAGTGTAGGGGAACGACGTAAGCCTACTGTGCAAAAGACCTGGGTTCGGTTCCCAACAAGTTTTTCTCTCACTTTTTCTTTCTTTGAAAGTTTATTTTTATAGCATAGGTGATTGAAAATAAGCTTGACTCTATTATATACGGCATTTCATTCCAACCGGACCCGCAACTAAAACTATTAAATCGAAAGGGGCACTTTCCTACGTATCTTATATATTATAAATATGTACGCTGCCGATGAGACAATTTTCAAGAGGGGCCCATTTGTGTGTGTGTATGAGCGTGTGTGTGCAGTGGCGTACACAGGAATTTATTTCGGGAGGGGTCCAAACTCAATATCTGTGTATTTTATATTGAAATTTCCTAAACTTGTCCCAAAAATTAGGCTACATTTACACAAATGTTGGAATTTCGGGGGTGGTCCGGGCCCCCAGGAACCACCCCCTGCGTACGTCCCTGTATGTGTGTGTATTTCCTTAAAATTAATATTTTATACTTTCAATTTGTGGTATTCACTCCAAATTTGGTATACGCAGGTATCTTAACGAGGGACATAAAAGGGGAGAGAGATACTTTGCAATCGTTTCCGGTTTGAAGTAGACACTGTTGTCGCGAGACAAAATGTATTGTTGTCTTGTATGGACACTATATCGTGAAAAAGATGCCCATTGTTTCTTTCAGACTCTTTTTGGGGAACACCGCCTCCTCAGAGTGCCCCTAGCGAGATCAAAATAATACGTATATAATACAATAACAAATAGAATGTTATCAGCAGTGCCCCCGGGGTAATACTCCCCCCCGAACATTGCTTCCGATAGAGACACTGGTGATGCTCCATTTCCAATGCTACATATGTTTGATTTTCAATACTTCAGTATCGTCTCGAAACTTTACACGAACATTCTGCCTGGTTTCGAGACCATCTCAACAGTTAGCGTATAAATATATCCTTTCCGTCTATGTCTGTAATAACGAAAATATTTTGTTCACGCAATGCCAACAGAAATTATTTTGATAAAACAAAGCAACGTGATAAGAAAAAAAACGCAAGATAAAACAAGGTCGGCGGGGATTCGAACCCAGACCTGCTACTCAGAAACCAGACACTTTACCGCGGAGCTTACTTATTACGTTATATCCTGCTTGTTCTATTCTCCTCAATATACCACATAAGAGGCCAAATGAAGGCAATTCAAAAATATGGCAATTTTGAATTCAAGATGGCGACTTCTCCAATGATTTGTTTCTTCACTTAAACTGAACTACGTCCTTAATAACATAGCGAAACCTGGCTTACCTACCAAGAGCACAACTTACAATTTTCATGGTTACAAATTTTTGAGCCGCCATTTTGAATCGAAGATGACGACTTTTCCAACATGTCAGAATTTTCCCCTCACATGCGCTGTACTCTACACACTTGAACGCAATTTCGTGATTCCACCATATCTACAAATTGTGTAGAATTAGACGCACCCTTATAATATTCCTAGTACTTTCTTACACCGAACATGACTATTTTTTTCAAGTTTAAGGGCGGATTCGCAAACTACGCATCAGAATAAAAATTAAATCGCAATTTCTACCTCCTAGATACAGCCATTACAAATTTCACATTTTTTCGATTTGCGCCTCGAAACGAAAACGAATTTTAATGCTCTTTTTTCTATCATAAACTATGTTCCTAGCTTCACTGCCTGACAAAATATGACGTTTCTATAGTGTGCGGAACTACTCTAAAAACCAGCATTTCAAACCGACGAAAAATTTCGACACTTCATTTACATGGAAAATGTCGCCTTTTTCGTGATATCGGAATTTTCCCATTACTCACATCCCATGACAAACAAGTATGCAAAATTTGGTGTTTGTATGTTTTGTGGAAGTACGCAAACAATTAAGTGTGTTTCCGATTATAGAGGTATATAATTCCACGGACGCGGGCCAGCTACGTACCAGTACTATGTGAGCAGTAAGTAGAAAATCCAAAAGCTAACGAATTGAGTAGTGTAGGGGAACGACGTAAGCCTACTGTGCAAAAGACCTGGGTTCGGTTCCCAACAAGTTTTTCTCTCACTTTTTCTTTCTTTGAAAGTTTATTTTTATAGCATAGGTGATTGAAAATAAGCTTGACTCTATCATATACGGCATTTCAATCCAAACCGGACCCGCAACTAAAACTATTAAATCGAAAGGGGCACTTTCCCACGTATCTTATATATTATAAATATATACGCTGCCGACGAGACAATTTTCAAGAGGGGCCCATTTGTGTGTGTGTATGAGCGTGTGTCTGCAGTGGCGTACACAGGAATTTATTTCGGGAGGGGTCCAAACTCAATATCTGTGTATTTTATATTGAAATTTCCTAAACTTGTCCCAAAAATTAGGCTACATTTACACAAAAGTTGGAATTTCGGGGGTGGTCCGGACCCCCAGGAACCACCAACTGCGTACGTCCCTGTATGTGTGTGTATTTCCTTAAAATTAATATTTTATACTTTCAATTTGTGGTATTCACTCCAAATTTGGTATACGCAGGTATCTTAACGAGGGACATAAAAGGGGAGAGAGATACTTTGCAATCGTTTCCGGTTTGAAGTAGACACTGTTGTCGCGAGACAAAATGTATTGTTGTCTTGTATGGACACTATATCGTGAAAAAGATGCCCATTGTTTCTTTCAGACTCTTTTTGGGGAACACCGCCTCCTCAGAGCGCCCCTAGCGAGATCAAAATAATACGTATATAATACAATAACAAATAGAATGTTATCAGCAGTGCCCCCGGGGTAATACTCCCCCCCCCCCCGAACATTGCTTCCGATAGAGACACTGGTGATGCTCCATTTCCAATGCTACATATGTTTGATTATAAATACTTCAGTATCGTCTCGAAACTTTACACGAACATACTGCCTAGTTTCGAGACCATCTCAACAGTTAGCGTATAAATATATCCTTTCCGTCTATGTCTGTAATAACGAAAATATTTTGTTCACGCAATGCCAACAGAAATTATTTTGATAAAACAAAGCAACGTGATAAGAAAAAACGCAAGATAAAAAAAGGTCGGCGGGGATTCGAACCCAGACCTGCTACTCAGAAACCAGACACTTTACTGCGGAGCTAACTTACTACGTTGAATTCTGCTTGTTCTATTCTCCTCAATATACCACATAAGAGGCCAAATGAAGGCAATTCAAAAATATGGCAATTTTGAATTCAAGATGGCGACTTCTCCAATGATTTGTTTCTTCACCTAAACTGAACTACGTCCTTAATAACATAGCGAAACCTGGCTTACCTACCAAGAGCACAACTTACAATTTTCATGGTTACAAATTTTTGAGCTGCCATTTTGAATCGAAGATGACGACTTTTCCAACATGTCGGAATTTTCCCCTCACATGCGCTGTACTGTACACACTTGAACGCAATTTCGTGATTCCACCATATCTACAAATTGTGTAGAATTAGACGCCCCCTTATAATATTCCTAGCATTTTCTTACACTGAACATGACTATTTTTTTCAAGTTTAAGGGCGGATTCGCAAACTACGCATCAGAATAAACATCACCTCGAAATTTCTACCTCCTAGATACAGCCATTACAAATTTCACATTTTTTCGATTTGCGCCTCGAAACGAAAACGAATTTTAATGCTCTTCTTTCTATTATAAACTATGTTCCTAGCTTCACTGCCTGACAAAATATGACGTTTCTATGGTGTGCGGAACTACTCTAAAAACCAGCATTTCAAACCGACGAAAACTTTCGACACTTCATTTACATGGAAAATGTCGCCTTTTTCGTGATATCGGAATTTTCCCATTACTCACATCCCATGACAAACAAGTATGCAAAATTTGGTGTTTGTATGTTTTGTGGAAGTACGCAAACAATTAAGTGTGTTTCCGATTATAGAGGTATATAATTCCACGGACGCGGGCCAGCTACGTACCAGTACTATGTGAGCAGTAAGTAGAAAATGCAAAAGCTAACGAATTGAGTAGTGTAGGGGAACGACGTAAGCCTACTGTGCAAAAGACCTGGGTTCGGTTCCCAACAAGTTTTTCTCTCACTTTTTCTTTCTTTGAAAGTTTATTTTTATAGCATAGGTGATTGAAAATAAGCTTGACTCTATTATATACGGCATTTCATTCCAACCGGACCCGCAACTAAAACTATTAAATCGAAAGGGGCACTTTCCTACGTATCTTATATATTATAAATATGTACGCTGCCGATGAGACAATTTTCAAGAGGGGCCCATTTGTGTGTGTGTATGAGCGTGTGTGTGCAGTGGCGTACACAGGAATTTATTTCGGGAGGGGTCCAAACTCAATATCTGTGTATTTTATATTGAAATTTCCTAAACTTGTCCCAAAAATTAGGCTACATTTACACAAATGTTGGAATTTCGGGGGTGGTCCGGACCCCCAGGAACCACCCCCTGCGTACGTCCCTGTATGTGTGTGTATTTCCTTAAAATTAATATTTTATACTTTCAATTTGTGGTATTCACTCCAAATTTGGTATACGCAGGTATCTTAACGAGGGACATAAAAGGGGAGAGAGATACTTTGCAATCGTTTCCGGTTTGAAGTAGACACTGTTGTCGCGAGACAAAATGTATTGTTGTCTTGTATGGACACTATATCGTGAAAAAGATGCCCATTGTTTCTTTCAGACTCTTTTTGGGGAACACCGCCTCCTCAGAGCGCCCCTAGCGAGATCAAAATAATACGTATATAATACAATAACAAATAGAATGTTATCAGCAGTGCCCCCGGGGTAATACTCCCCCCCCCCCGAACATTGCTTCCGATAGAGACACTGGTGATGCTCCATTTCCAATGCTACATATATTTGATTTTAAATACTTCAGTATCGTCTCGAAACTTTACACGAACATTCTGCCTGGTTTCGAGACCATCTCAACAGTTAGCGTATAAATATATCCTTTCCGTCTGTCTGTAATAACGAAAATATTTTGTTCACGCAATGCCAACAGAAATTATTTTGATAAAACAAAGCAACGTGATAAGAAAAAAAAGGCAAGATAAAACAAGGTCGGCGGGGATTCGAACCCAGACCTGCTACTCAGAAACCAGACACTTTACCGCGGAGCTAACTTATTACGTTATATTCTGCTTGTTCTATTCTCCTCAATATACCACATAAGAGGCCAAATGAAGGCAATTCAAAAATATGGCAATTTTGAATTCAAGATGGCGACTTCTCCAATGATTTGTTTCTTCACTTAAACTGAACTACGTCCTTAATAATATAGCGAAACCTGGCTTACCTACCAAGAGCACAACTTACAATTTTCATGGTTACAAATTTTTGAGCTGCCATTTTGAATCGAAGATGACGACTTTTCCAATATGTCGGAATTTTCCCCTCACATGCGCTGTACTCTACACACTTGAACGCAATTTCGTGATTCCACCATATCTACAAATTGTGTAGAATTAGACGCCCCCTTATAATATTCCTAGCACTTTCTTACACCGAACGTGACTATTTTTTTCAAGTTTAAGGGCGGATTCGCAAACTACGCATCAGAATAAACATCACCTCGAAATTTCTACCTCCTAGATACAGCCATTACAAATTTCACATTTTTTCGATTTGCGCCTCGAAACGAAAACGAATTTTAATGCTCTTTTTTCTATCATAAACTATGTTCCTAGCTTCACTGCCTGACAAAATATGACGTTTCTATGGTGTGCGGAACTACTCTAAAAACCAGCATTTCAAACCGACGAAAACTTTCGACACTTCATTTACATGGAAAATGTCGCCTTTTTCGTGATATCGGAATTTTCCCATTACTCACATCCCATGACAAACAAGTATGCAAAATTTGGTGTTTGTATGTTTTGTGGAAGTACGCAAACAATTAAGTGTGTTTCCGATTATAGAGGTATATAATTCCACGGACGCGGGCCAGCTACGTACCAGTACTATGTGAGCAGTAAGTAGAAAATCCAAAAGCTAACGAATTGAGTAGTGTAGGGGAACGACGTAAGCCTACTGTGCAAAAGACCTGGGTTCGGTTCCCAACAAGTTTTTCTCTCACTTTTTCTTTCTTTGAAAGTTTATTTTTATAGCATAGGTGATTGAAAATAAGCTTGACTCTATTATATACGGCATTTCATTCCAACCGGACCCGCAACTAAAACTATTAAATCGAAAGGGGCACTTTCCTACGTATCTTATATATTATAAATATGTACGCTGCCGATGAGACAATTTTCAAGAGGGGCCCATTTGTGTGTGTGTATGAGCGTGTGTGTGCAGTGGCGTACACAGGAATTTATTTCGGGAGGGGTCCAAACTCAATATCTGTGTATTTTATATTGAAATTTCCTAAACTTGTCCCAAAAATTAGGCTACATTTACACAAATGTTGGAATTTCGGGGGTGGTCCGGACCCCCAAGAACCACCCCCTGCATACGTCCCTGTATGTGTGTGTATTTCCTTAAAATTAATATTTTATACTTTCAATTTGTGGTATTCACTCCAAATTTGGTATACGCAGGTATCTTAACGAGGGACATAAAAGGGGAGAGAGATACTTTGCAATCGTTTCCGGTTTGAAGTAGACACTGTTGTCGCGAGACAAAATGTATTGTTGTCTTGTATGGACACTATATCGTGAAAAAGATGCCCATTGTTTCTTTCAGACTCTTTTTGGGGAACACCGCCTCCTCAGAGCGCCCCTAGCGAGATCAAAATAATACGTATATAATACAATAACAAATAGAATGTTATCAGCAGTGCCCCCGGGGTAATACTCCCCCCCCCCCGAACATTGCTTCCGATAGAGACACTGGTGATGCTCCATTTCCAATGCTACATATATTTGATTTTAAATACTTCAGTATCGTCTCGAAACTTTACACGAACATTCTGCCTGGTTTCGAGACCATCTCAACAGTTAGCGTATAAATATATCCTTTCCGTCTATGTCTGTAATAACGAAAATATTTTGTTCACGCAATGCCAACAGAAATTATTTTGATAAAACAAAGCAACGTGATAAGAAAAAAAACGCAAGATAAAACAAGGTCGGCGGGGATTCGAACCCAGACCTGCTACTCAGAAACCAGACACTTTACCGCGGAGCTAACTTATTACGTTATATTCTGCTTGTTCTATTCTCCTCAATATACCACATAAGAGGCCAAATGAAGGCAATTCAAAAATATGGCAATTTTGAATTCAAGATGGCGACTTCTCCAATGATTTGTTTCTTCACTTAAACTGAACTACGTCCTTAATAATATAGCGAAACCTGGCTTACCTACCAAGAGCACAACTTACAATTTTCATGGTTACAAATTTTTGAGCTGCCATTTTGAATCGAAGATGACGACTTTTCCAATATGTCGGAATTTTCCCCTCACATGCGCTGTACTCTACACACTTGAACGCAATTTCGTGATTCCACCATATCTACAAATTGTGTAGAATTAGACGCCCCCTTATAATATTCCTAGCACTTTCTTACACCGAACATGACTATTTTTTTTCAAGTTTAAGGGCGGATTCGCAAACTACGCATCAGAATAAACATCACCTCGAAATTTCTACCTCCTAGATACAGCCATTACAAATTTCACATTTTTTCGATTTGCGCCTCGAAACGAAAACGAATTTTAATGCTCTTTTTTCTATCATAAACTATGTTCCTAGCTTCACTGCCTGCCAAATATGACGTTTCTATGGTGTGCGGAACTACTCTAAAAACCAGCATTTCAAACCGACGAAAACTTTCGACACTTCATTTACATGGAAAATGTCCCCTTTTTCGTGATATCGGAATTTTCCCATTACTCACATCCCATGACAAACAAGTATGCAAAATTTGGTGTTTGTATGTTTTGTGGAAGTACGCAAACAATTAAGTGTGTTTCCGATTATAGAGGTATATAATTCCACGGACGCGGGCCAGCTACGTACCATTAATATGTGAGCAGTAAGTAGAAAATCCAAAAGCTAACGAATTGAGTAGTGTAGGGGAACGACGTAAGCCTACTGTGCAAAAGACCTGGGTTCGGTTCCCAACAAGTTTTTCTCTCACTTTTTCTTTCTTTGAAAGTTTATTTTTATAGCATAGGTGATTGAAAATAAGCTTGACTCTATTATATACGGCATTTCATTCCAACCGGACCCGCAACTAAAACTATTAAATCGAAAGGGGCACTTTCCTACGTATCTTATATATTATAAATATGTACGCTGCCGATGAGACAATTTTCAAGAGGGGCCCATTTGTGTGTGTGTATGAGCGTGTGTGTGCAGTGGCGTACACAGGAATTTATTTCGGGAGGGGTCCAAACCCAATATCTGTGTATTTTATATTGAAATTTCCTAAACTTGTCCCAAAAATTAGGCTACATTTACACAAATGTTGGAATTTCGGGGGTGGTCCGGACCCCCAGGAACCACCCATTGCGTACGTCCCTGTATGTGTGTGTATTTCCTTAAAATTAATATTTTATACTTTCAATTTGTGGTATTCACTCCAAATTTGGTATACGCAGGTATCTTAACGAGGGACATAAAAGGGGAGAGAGATACTTTGCAATCGTTTCCGGTTTGAAGTAGACACTGTTGTCGCGAGACAAAATGTATTGTTGTCTTGTATGGACACTATATCGTGAAAAAGATGCCCATTGTTTCTTTCAGACTCTTTTTGGGGAACACCGCCTCCTCAGAGCGCCCCTAGCGAGATCAAAATAATACGTATATAATACAATAACAAATAGAATGTTATCAGCAGTGCCCCCGGGGTAATACTCCCCCCCCCCGAACCTTGCTTCCGATAGAGACACTGGTGATGCTCCATTTCCAATGCTACATATGTTTGATTTTAAATACTTCAGTATCGTCTCGAAACTTTACACGAACATACTGCCTAGTTTCGAGACCATCTCAACAGTTAGCGTATAAATATATCCTTTCCGTCTATGTCTGTAATAACGAAAATATTTTGTTCACGCAATGCCAACAGAAATTATTTTGATAAAACAAAGCAACGTGATAAGAAAAAAAACGCAAGATAAAACAAGGTCGGCGGGGATTCGAACCCAGACCTGCTACTCAGAAACCAGACACTTTACCGCGGAACTAACTTACTACGTTGAATTCTGCTTGTTCTATTCTCCTCAATATACCACATAAGAGGCCAAATGAAGGCAATTCAAAAATATGGCAATTTTGAATTCAAGATGGCGACTTCTCCAATGATTTGTTTCTTCACTTAAACTGAACTACGTCCTTAATAACATAGCGAAACCTGGCTTACCTACCAAGAGCACAACTTACAATTTTCATGGTTACAAATTTTCGAGCTGCCATTTTGAATCGAAGATGACGACTTTTCCAACATGTCGGAATTTTCCCCTCACATGCGCTGTACTCTACACACTTGAACGCAATTTCGTGATTCCACCATATCTACAAATTGTGTAGAATTAGACGCACCCTTATAATATTCCTAGCACTTTCTTACACCGAACATGACTATTTTTTTCAAGTTTAAGGGCGGATTCGCAAACTACGCATCAGAATAAACATCACCTCGAAATTTCTACCTCCTAGATACAGCCATTACAAATTTCACATTTTTTCGATTTGCGCCTCGGAACGAAATCGAATTTTAATGCTCTTTTTTCTGTCATAAACTATGTTCCTAGCTTCACTGCCTGACAAAATATGACGTTTCTATGGTGTGCGGAACTACTCTAAAAACCAGCATTTCAAACCGACGAAAACTTTCGACACTTCATTTACATGGAAAATGTCGCCTTTTTCGTGATATCGGAATTTTCCCATTACTCACATCCCATGACAAACAAGTATGCAAAATTTGGTGTTTGTATGTTTTGTGGAAGTACGCAAACAATTAAGTGTGTTTCCGATTATAGAGGTATATAATTCCACGGACGCGGGCCAGCTACGTACCAGTACTATGTGAGCAGTAAGTAGAAAATCCAAAAGCTAACGAATTGAGTAGTGTAGGGGAACGACGTAAGCCTACTGTGCAAAAGACCTGGGTTCGGTTCCCAACAACTTTTTCTCTCACTTTTTCTTTCTTTGAAAGATTATTTTTATAGCATAGGTGATTGAAAATAAGCTTGACTCTATTATATACGGCATTTCATTCCAACCGGACCCGCAACTAAAACTATTAAATCGAAAGGGGCACTTTCCTACGTATCTTATATATTATAAATATGTACGCTGCCGATAAGACAATTTTCAAGAGGGGCCCATTTGTGTGTGTGTATGAGCGTGTGTGTGCAGTGGCGTACACAGGAATTTATTTCGGGAGGGGTCCAAACTCAATATCTGTGTATTTTATATTGAAATTTCCTAAACTTGTCCCAAAAATTAGGCTACATTTACACAAATGTTGGAATTTCGGGGGTGGTCCGGACCCCCAGGAAACACCCATTGCGTACGTCCCTGTATGTGTGTGTATTTCCTTAAAATTAATATTTTATACTTTCAATTTGTGGTATTCACTCCAAATTTGGTATACGCAGGTATCTTAACGAGGGACATAAAAGGGGAGAGAGATACTTTGCAATCGTTTCCGGTTTGAAGTAGACACTGTTGTCGCGAGACAAAATGTATTGTTGTCTTGTATGGACACTATATCGTGAAAAAGATGCCCATTGTTTCTTTCAGACTCTTTTTGGGGAACACCGCCTCCTCAGAGCGCCCCTAGCGAGATCAAAATAATACGTATATAATACAATAACAAATAGAATGTTATCAGCAGTGCCCCCGTGGTAATACTCCCCCCCCGAACATTGCTTCCGATAGAGACACTGGTGATGCTCCATTTCCAATGCTACATATATTTGATTTTAAATACTTCACTATCGTCTCGAAACTTTACACGAACATTCTGCCTGGTTTCGAGACCATCTCAACAGTTAGCGTATAAATATATCCTTTCCGTCTATGTCTGTAATAACGAAAATATTTTGTTCACGCAATGCCAACAGAAATTATTTTGATAAAACAAAGCAACGTGATAAGAAAAAAAACGCAAGATAAAACAAGGTCGGCGGGGATTCGAACCCAGACCTGCTACTCAGAAACCAGACACTTTACCGCGGAGCTAACTTATTACGTTATATTCTGCTTGTTCTATTCTCCTCAATATACCACATAAGAGGCCAAATGAAGGCAATTCAAAAATATGGCAATTTTGAATTCAAGATGGCGACTTCTCCAATGATTTGTTTCTTCACTTAAACTGAACTACGTCCTTAATAATATAGCGAAACCTGGCTTACCTACCAAGAGCACAACTTACAATTTTCATGGTTACAAATTTTTGAGCTGCCATTTTGAATCGAAGATGACGACTTTTCCAATATGTCGGAATTTTCCCCTCACATGCGCTGTACTCTACACACTTGAACGCAATTTCGTGATTCCACCATATCTACAAATTGTGTAGAATTAGACGCCCCCTTATAATATTCCTAGCACTTTCTTACACCGAACATGACTATTTTTTTCAAGTTTAAGGGCGGATTCGCAAACTACGCATCAGAATAAACATCACCTCGAAATTTCTACCTCCTAGATACAGCCATTACAAATTTCACATTTTTTCGATTTGCGCCTCGAAAAGAAAACGAATTTTAATGCTCTTTTTTCTATCATAAACTATGTTCCTAGCTTCACTGCCTGACAAAATATGACGTTTCTATGGTGTGCGGAACTACTCTAAAAACCAGCATTTCAAACCGACGAAAACTTTCGACACTTCATTTACATGGAAAATGTCGCCTTTTTCGTGATATCGGAATTTTCCCATTACTCACATCCCATGACAAACAAGTATGCAAAATTTGGTGTTTGTATGTTTTGTGGAAGTACGCAAACAATTAAGTGTGTTTCCGATTATAGAGGTATATAATTCCACGGACGCGGATCAGCTACGTACCAGTACTATGTGAGCAGTAAGTAGGAAATCCAAAATCTGACGAATTGAGTAGTGTAGGGGAACGACGTAAGCCTACTGTGCAAAAGAGCTGGGTTCGGTTCCCAACAAGTTTTTCTCTCACTTTTTCTTTCTTTGAAAGTTTATTTTTATAGCATAGGTGATTGAAAATAAGCTTGACTCTATCATATACGGCATTCCAATCCAAACCGGACCCGCAACTAAAACTATTAAATCGAAAGGGGCACTTTCCCACGTATCTTATATATTATAAATATGTACGCTGCCGACGAGACAATTTTCAAGAGGGGCCCATTTGTGTGTGTGTATGAGCGTGTGTGTGCAGTGGCGTACACAGGAATTTATTTCGGGAGGGGTCCAAACTCAATATCTGTGTATTTTATATTGAAATTTCCTAAACTTGTCCAAAAATTAATCTACATTTACACAAAAGTTGGAATTTCGGGGGTGGTCCGGACCCCCAGGAACCACCCCCTGCGTACGTCCCTGTATGTGTGTGTATTTCCTTAAAATTAATATTTTATACTTTCAATTTGTGGTATTCACTCCAAATTTGGTATACGCAGGTATCTTAACGAGGGACATAAAAGGGGAGAGAGATACTTTGCAATCGTTTCCGGTTTGAAGTAGACACTGTTGTCGCGAGACAAAATGTATTGTTGTCTTGTATGGACACTATATCGTGAAAAAGATGCCCATTGTTTCTTTCAGACTCTTTTTGGGGAACACCGCCTCCTCAGAGCGCCCCTAGCGAGATCAAAATAATACGTATATAATACAATAACAAATAGAATGTTATCAGCAGTGCCCCCGGGGTAATACTCCCCCCCCCCCGAACATTGCTTCTTATAGAGACACTGGTGATGCTCCATTTCCAATGCTACATATGTTTGATTTTAAATACTTCAGTATCGTCTCGAAACTTTACACGAACATACTGCCTAGTTTCGAGACCATCTCAACAGTTAGCGTATAAATATATCCTTTCCGTCTGTCTGTAATAACGAAAATATTTTGTTCACGCAATGCCAACAGAAATTATTTTGATAAAACAAAGCAACGTGATAAGAAAAAAACGCAAGATAAAACAAGGTCGGCGGGGATTCGAACCCACACCTGCTACTCAGAAACCAGACACTTTACCGCGGAGCTAACTTACTACGTTGAATTCTGCTTGTTCCATTCTCCTCAATATACCACATAAGAGGCCAAATGAAGGCAATTCAAAAATATGGCAATTTTGAATTCAAGATGGCGACTTCTCCAATGATTTGTTTCTTCACTTAAACTGAACTACGTCCTTAATAACATAGCGAAACCTGGCTTACCTACCAAGAGCACAACTTACAATTTTCATGGTTACAAATTTTTGAGCTGCCATTTTGAATCGAAGATGACGACTTTTCCAACATGTCGGAATTTTCCCCTCACATGCGCTGTACTCTACACACTTGAACGCAATTTCGTGATTCCACCATATCTACAAATTGTGTAGAATTAGACGCCCCCTTATAATATTCCTAGCACTTTCTTACACCGAACATGACTATCTTTTTCAAGTTTAAGGGCGGATTCGCAAACTACGCATCAGAATAAACATCACCTCGAAATTTCTACCTCCTAGATACAGCCATTACAAATTTCACATTTTTTCGATTTGCGCCTCGAAACGAAAACGAATTTTAATGCTCTTCTTTCTATCATAAACTATGTTCCTAGCTTCACTGCCTGACAAAATATGACGTTTCTATGGTGTGCGGAACTACTCTAAAAACCAGCATTTCAAACCGACGAAAACTTTCGACACTTCATTTACATGGAAAATGTCGCCTTTTTCGTGATATCGGAATTTTCCCATTACTCACATCCCATGACAAACAAGTATGCAAAATTTGGTGTTTGTATGTTTTGTGGAAGTACGCAAACAATTAAGTGTGTTTCCGATTATAGAGGTATATAATTCCACGGACGCGGGCCAGCTACGTACCAGTACTATGTGAGCAGTAAGTAGAAAATCCAAAAGCTAACGAATTGAGTAGTGTAGGGGAACGACGTAAGCCTACTGTGCAAAAGACCTGGGTTCGGTTCCCAACAAGTTTTTCTCTCACTTTTTCTTTCTTTGAAAGTTTATTTTTATAGCATAGGTGATTGAAAATAAGCTTGACTCTATTATATACGGCATTTCATTCCAACCGGACCCGCAACTAAAACTATTAAATCGAAAGGGGCACTTTCCTACGTATCTTATATATTATAAATATGGACGCTGCCGATGAGACAATTTTCAAGAGGGGCCCATTTGTGTGTGTGTATGAGCGTGTGTGTGCAGTGGCGTACACAGGAATTTATTTCGGGAGGGGTCCAAACTCAATATCTGTGTATTTTATATTGAAATTTCCTAAACTTGTCCCAAAAATTAGGCTACATTTACACAAATGTTGGAATTTCGGGGGTGGTCCGGACCCCCAGGAACCACCCCCTGCGTACGTCCCTGTATGTGTGTGTATTTCCTTTAAATTAATATTTTATATTTTCAATTTGTGGTATTCACTCCAAATTTGGTATACGCAGGTATCTTAACGAGGGACATAAAAGGGGAGAGAGATACTTTGCAATCGTTTCCGGTTTGAAGTAGACACTGTTGTCGCGAGACAAAATGTATTGTTGTCTTGTATGGACACTATATCGTGAAAAAGATGCCCATTGTTTCTTTCAGACTCTTTTTGGGGAACACCGCCTCCTCAGAGCGCCCCTAGCGAGATCAAAATAATACGTATATAATACAATAACAAATAGAATGTTATCAGCAGTGGCCCCGGGGTTATACTCCCCCCCCCCGAACATTGCTTCCGATAGAGACACTGGTGATGCTCCATTTCCAATGCTACATATATTTGATTTTAAATACTTCAGTATCGTCTCGAAACTTTACACGAACATTCTGCCTGGTTTCGAGACCATCTCAACAGTTAGCGTATAAATATATCCTTTCCGTCTATGTCTGTAATAACGAAAATATTTTGTTCACGCAATGCCAACAGAAATTATTTTGATAAAACAAAGCAACGTGATAAGAAAAAAAACGCAAGATAAAACAAGGTCAGCGGGGATTCGAACCCACACCTGCTACTCAGAAACCAGACACTTTACCGCGGAGCTAACTTACTACGTTGAATTCTGCTTGTTCCATTCTCCTCAATATACCACATAAGAGGCCAAATGAAGGCAATTCAAAAATATGGCAATTTTGAATTCAAGATGGCGACTTCTCCAATGATTTGTTTCTTCACTTAAACTGAACTACGTCCTTAATAACATAGCGAAACCTGGCTTACCTACCAAGAGCACAACTTACAATTTTCATGGTTACAAATTTTTGAGCTGCCATTTTGAATCGAAGATGACGACTTTTCCAACATGTCGGAATTTTCCCCTCACATGCGCTGTACTGTACACACTTGAACGCAATTTCGTGATTCCACCATATCTACAAATTGTGTAGAATTAGACGCCCCCTTATAATATTCCTAGCACTTTCTTACACCGAACATGACTATCTTTTTCAAGTTTAAGGGCGGATTCGCAAACTACGCATCAGAATAAACATCACCTCGAAATTTCTACCTCCTAGATACAGCCATTACAAATTTCACATTTTTTCGATTTGCGCCTCGAAACGAAAACGAATTTTAATGCTCTTCTTTCTATCATAAACTATGTTCCTAGCTTCACTGCCTGACAAAATATGACGTTTCTATGGTGTGCGGAACTACTCTAAAAACCAGCATTTCAAACCGACGAAAACTTTCGACACTTCATTTACATGGAAAATGTCGCCTTTTTCGTGATATCGGAATTTTCCCATTACTCACATCCCATGACAAACAAGTATGCAAAATTTGGTGTTTGTATGTTTTGTGGAAGTACGCAAACAATTAAGTGTGTTTCCGATTATAGAGGTATATAATTCCACGGACGCGGGCCAGCTACGTACCAGTACTATGTGAGCAGTAAGTAGAAAATCCAAAAGCTAACGAATTGAGTAGTGTAGGGGAACGACGTAAGCCTACTGTGCAAAAGACCTGGGTTCGGTTCCCAACAAGTTTTTCTCTCACTTTTTCTTTCTTTGAAAGATTATTTTTATAGCATAGGTGATTGAAAATAAGCTTGACTCTATTATATACGGCATTTCATTCCAACCGGACCCGCAACTAAAACTATTAAATCGAAAGGGGCACTTTCCTACGTATCTTATATATTATAAATATGTACGCTGCCGATGAGACAATTTTCAAGAGGGGCCCATTTGTGTGTGTGTATGAGCGTGTGTGTGCAGTGGCGTACACAGGAATTTATTTCGGGAGGGGTCCAAACTCAATATCTGTGTATTTTATATTGAAATTTCCTAAACTTGTCCCAAAAATTAGGCTACATTTACACAAATGTTGGATTTTCGGGGGTGGTCCGGACCCCCAGGAACCACCCATTGCGTACGTCCCTGTATGTGTGTGTATTTCCTTAAAATTAATATTTTATACTTTCAATTTGTGGTATTCACTCCAAATTTGGTATACGCAGGTATCTTAACGAGGGACATAAAAGGGGAGAGAGATACTTTGCAATCGTTTCCGGTTTGAAGTAGACACTGTTGTCGCGAGACAAAATGTATTGTTGTCTTGTATGGACACTATATCGTGAAAAAGATGCCCATTGTTTCTTTCAGACTCTTTTTGGGGAACACCGCCTCCTCAGAGCGCCCCTAGCGAGATCAAAATAATACGTATATAATACAATAACAAATAGAATGTTATCAGCAGTGCCCCCGGGGTAATACTCCCCCCCCGAACATTGCTTCCGATAGAGACACTGGTGATGCTCCATTTCCAATGCTACATATATTTGATTTTAAATACTTCACTATCGTCTCGAAACTTTACACGAACATTCTGCCTGGTTTCGAGACCATCTCAACAGTTAGCGTATAAATATATCCTTTCCGTCTATGTCTGTAATAACGAAAATATTTTGTTCACGCAATGCCAAGAGATATTTTGATAAAACAAATCAACGTGATAAGAAAAAAAACGCAAGATAAAACAAGGTCGGCGGGGATTCGAACCCAGACCTGCTACTCAGAAACCAGACACTTTACCGCGGAGCTAACTTATTACGTTATATTCTGCTTGTTCTATTCTCCTCAATATACCACATAAGAGGCCAAATGAAGGCAATTCAAAAATATGGCAATTTTGAATTCAAGATGGCGACTTCTCCAATGATTTGTTTCTTCACTTAAACTGAACTACGTCCTTAATAATATAGCGAAACCTGGCTTACCTACCAAGAGCACAACTTACAATTTTCATGGTTACAAATTTTCGAGCTGCCATTTTGAATCGAAGATGACGACTTTTCCAATATGTCGGAATTTTCCCCTCACATGCGCTGTACTCTACACACTTGAACGCAATTTCGTGATTCCACCATATCTACAAATTGTGTAGAATTAGACGCCCCCTTATAATATTCCTAGCACTTTCTTACACCGAACATGACTATTTTTTTCAAGTTTAAGGGCGGATTCGCAAACTACGCATCAGAATAAACATCACCTCGAAATTTCTACCTCCTAGATACAGCCATTACAAATTTCACATTTTTTCGATTTGCGCCTCGAAAAGAAAACGAATTTTAATGCTCTTTTTTCTATCATAAACTATGTTCCTAGCTTCACTGCCTGACAAAATATGACGTTTCTATGGTGTGCGGAACTACTCTAAAAACCAGCATTTCAAACCGACGAAAACTTTCGACACTTCATTTACATGGAAAATGTCGCCTTTTTCGTGATATCGGAATTTTCCCATTACTCACATCCCATGACAAACAAGTATGCAAAATTTGGTGTTTGTATGTTTTGTGGAAGTACGCAAACAATTAAGTGTGTTTCCGATTATAGAGGTATATAATTCATGCACCCAGCTGCACCTGCAGCATCCTTATATTGGCCTAGCAGAGCTGACACATGTTGGGTCCCAGTACAGCACATTTTATCTGTTATTAAGACTCCATTTACTCGTACTGGTAGGCAATACCAACTGAGTAATAAATGTAAATTATTAATTGAACAGAAATAGAAAACTGTTACCAAAAAATGAAATGTATGGGCCTATGTAAGTGTGTTTGAGTGCTAGAAAATATTACAATTACCTGCACATTGTATAAAACTGCATTTTTATTTCTTCTTTAGCAATAAGTCATATAAAACGATTTTCACTTCATTTTATAGAACATTTCATCCTATTTCAGAATATATAGGAATTATTTCTGTGAATTTGGTACTTTTTGAAATAGAGCCATTTTTGTACTTCTAGTTTAGGCTTGTTTTTCAAGCATACTTTCTACTAGTTTTTTTTTTTTTTTTTACAAAAGTGCACTTTACGTTGATGATATGGCAAATCTGACAACAGATTTGAAATCTACGGACAATTCTGCATCAGAATGGATAGGTCTGTTGTCTCAAAGGATTCATATCAGCATGTTATGAGGGAAATTTTAAACCTCGGTGCACCATTTCCGGCTGCCGCGAGTATGAATTTTGCCTACCATGTCAAAAATTTGATGGACCATAACATAGGAACGGGTCGAGCGAGTACTTTGAAATTTTGAACAAGTTAGTTCTGGTGGTTGTAGACTAAGTGTACCAAATGTCATCAAATTCCGAGTTAGCGGGTGACATGGCCTGGATGAACTGACGTGGAATGACTCTATCGTTAGTAATAAAAATGACATGGCTATCTAGGAGTCGTCTTGTTACTTCTCCCTGTCTGGAGATCAATATTCTCCCTGGGCAGCACGGTGGCACTGCTCATATACTCTCTAATTCTATTGCTGAGGAATACAGTGTTCGATTTCGCATTTATGAACATGTTATGCTGTGTTGCAGCAGTAATAAGAGTATAGTGTGAAGTTGAAATTAAAAAACTCAACATTCTTATTTCGGAAATAGCCCACGAAATGAAATCTTGGCCGGTCAGGATAAAGATGATGCTGATAAAAGAATGAATGAAATGATGGAATTAATAATGTGTTAGGAAACATGAAAAGCCCGAGAAAACCCACGCACACGGTGTTTGTCCACCTCAAAATCAACTTGGGCTGTAATCGAACCAGAGTCCCTACGCACCAGACGTGAACGCTCTAAAACTGAGCCACCCAAGAAAGTCAAAGTTCAATAATAATAATAATAATAATAATAATAATAATAATAATAATAATAATAATAAGAAGAAGAAGAAGAAGAAGAAGAAGAAGAAGAAGAGGAAGAAGAAGGAAGAAAAAAGAAGGAGAAAAAGGAAGCTCTGCAAGAAATAATTGATTTTGCGAATGTACGGCTTGAATCATTGGTCGTAGTTAAGTGAAATTTAACCGTATACTTGCAGTAGATCTTTGCATAGAGGCCGGTCCGTCTGATGCGCTTCGCCCCCTTCCCCAAGTTCCCTTTCGCATGGGTCCCTCGACATTTGCCAGTTACTAATTTCTATCTAGATAAATTTGAACTGTACAAATAGTTATACTGGTAATTTTAAATAAACTCTCGGTAATTTCAGTATTAAAGCTATTACGTATAGTGGTAATTTCGAAAGGAATTTCTTGTATTATTGAAGTAGCTCGTATTGTAATATAAAATTAATCATTTTCTGTAAATTTCTGTAAATTTATAAGATAAGTTTTTCTATACGATGTATTGTTAAAATTTTGTACATTTACTGGGTGGCGAGAGCGAAACGCTTTTGGGTCTAGGGACGGCAAAACATTAAATCCGGCCCTGGGTCGAACGCTAAAAATAAATCAATCATCGGTGTTTGTCCGACTAATATTGTCTAAATGTTATAAGTTATCTCCATTTTGGATAACATATAAATGAAATATAGCTTTAGGATCACATTTGAGGTAGTTGCATCCCCCTAAATTGTTCCGCTCTCTGAACAACGATTAAGGATTATACAAAAATGATTTAAGAGGGCAATTACTGGTACATTTACCCTAGTAATATAAAACATTTATTTATGGCTATACTGCATAGTTATATTTATACAAAAACAATTGCTTGCTAACTATATGAATTTCATCTCTAAGTAAATAGTTAGTGTTCTCCAGGAAAATATATAAATCGTATTTTCTATTTATAGCAGGCAGGGGTGACCACAGACTGGTTTTAGGGCGTTGATTGCACCCGTTAGATTGCACCGGTTAGACTTTTTTTGGGGGAGAGGGCGTCTTTTCTTTCAAAATGACAGAATCGCACATATACTATAATTATAAGTGCGATTCTGTCTTTATAGTATAAGTGTACTATACTATACTTATACTATAAATTTCCTGTTAAGAACGGCAACTGTGACTGCGAATGAATGTATTTTCTGTGGCTTGAAAGGATAAAACTGTGACGGAAGGTAGAAGAAAATACTGTATAGACTGATCCTGTTTAGAAAGAATGGACAAAGGCTACTAAGTGATGTAGTCGGCAATGTATTCGACATGCAAACTAGTGTTGATAATCGTTGGTTAGGGGAAATCTCGCCAAGAATTAGAGTACTCTGTTTTGAGGCCGAATAGTATATTCGGAGGGGGAGGGATTGCAACCATGTAGTTGGACAAATAGGCTCCCCTCGGCCGAGGGCGTGGGAGGGCTGCAATTTTTATGAGGCTAACTGCTAACCAAAGATTCAATATTTTCCTCCCCTTTAGAAAATTCGTAAATAAAGCACTGGCTTAGCATACAAAATCCGTTTTAAAGATTTAGGGTTCCCATATTACCCGATTTTAGCGAGTATCACCCCATTTTAAGATCCTACATTCGTGTCCCGCTTAATACTCTGTTTCTCACGAACAACCACCCGCTTTTTGGATTGCAGAAAACTCTAAGACGACTTTGTTGATAAAGTGTTGTTATATCGAGATTTTTTAAAGAGCAACTTAAAGGAAATGAAAAATATGTTAGAAAAATATAATCGTACATATGGATAATCATACATATTTTAGTTCAACCTATGAATATTATCCATGATCTTATGGGTGGATATTTCTTCGATAGCCTTGCTGTCCAGTTCAGCTGAAGAAATCTATGTTTTTACCTAGTCGATCTGTTTTTATCTAGTCTTTATATTTTGAGAAATGATTCCAAATTGAATTAGGGCATCCTCCATACTTTGTTCAGATTAGATCCACGATAATTATTTTTCTCATTTAAATGGTTGATATCGATTTCATATATTGCGAAACTGTTTAAAAATCATTTAAAATATTTATAAGAAATGAACCAAGACTTCTAAATATGTTTTATCTTTTCTATTATAAATATATTAGAAATTATTTCGTGTATCTTAGAGATAAGACCGTATGAACAATATCTGCTATATATGGCTGCTTTTTTTTTGGACAACTTGCCTTACAGATATCCTTACAATTACAGATATCTTACTGTAATACTTACTTAATATGTATTTCACAATTCGGACTCGCATTTGTTGAATATCAGGAAACATTTAAGGCAAAAACTAAATTTCTTTACTTTAGGTTCCTTATAAAAAGTGCATTGGAAGTGTCACTAAACTAAGAAATCACTACCCCCCCCCCCAAAAAAAAAAACAGTCCGAAGGATTCCAGGTCAGTATTTTCAACTACACAAATTCAAATCAGTACTTACGGTTTAGAATCTCGCTTTTCTAATTTTAAAATATGGTAACCCTATAAACAATCACAAGAGAAATCATAAGAGAAAACTATAGTTAAAGTTACAAAGGAAAATATTCAAACTAGTTTTGGTGGTATCGAATCTTTAAAAATTTGGTAAATATAAAACAATTTAATTTTATCGGTTATTTTATGATAGTAAATGATGAATATTCTTGACCGGATTTCGAGAGCACATACTTCACTGTGCGGCACCAGTGTGCCTAACAATACATCAGAACATTCCATGATTATTTTATACTTGCTTTTAAAAAATATCTGAAGACAAAGAAACTGAAACTTCTATCCCAAGTTGGCCAATAAAAAAAGATAGCGGAGCAACATACTCCCAGCTTACCTATGGTCGTTTCACAGCAGGTGTTATCTTCAGATAGAGAAAAAGAAGCTTTCTGTACAGAACCAAATATCTACAGTCTTTTCGAATTACAATATACTTCTCCCTGCTATTGGAAGAACAAGATGTCTACCTTGCTCCATTACTTAAAACAAACTTATTTCGACCTCATACTCTCTCAACCTCACGCTCATATCATCAGTCTGACTTCATGTTCACTCGACCTCACGATCACATCATTAGTCTGTTCTTATGCTCACTCAACTTCACACTCACAGACACATTTCATCCTCACGCTCACGTAACGAGCCTGACCTCACGTTCACTTCGTGAGGTTGAAGTTAAGTGAGCGTGAGTTTCGAGCTCGTGAGCGCCGAATTCACAAGTTTGAACACCTTTCGTCACTACTCTCACAAACATTCTCATTCAAAATCTCATTCCAATTGTGAGGCCCACTGGCGAAATTAACTGCTTTCTTGAGGCATGGTTGATATTACCCTGGTAACATAGTCTCATAAATTTCCCATTCTTGCTTGATCATTTGCCACAAAACGCATGAAAATCGGACTTCAGTTTCAAATTCTGTAAAAGTAACCAAGAAATGTATGTCGCTTTTTGTAGAGGTATGTGTTCAATTGCCATCAACACGTTAGTTGAGTGCGAGTGAATATAAGATGAAGGTCAGTTCTTGGTATGTGTTTATCCAACATGCTAGCTGGTTGTGGGAGTTCAGTTACACCGTGAACTTGAGTGAGGAAAGTGTGAACATGGGACATCAACAGAGCGTCATAAGGGCGTGTATACTGTCCGAGTTCAAACTAGGATCAAACTCCTAAGAAGCGGAGCTGAAGATATGCCAGGTTTTTGGCGAGAGTGTTGTGACTAAGCAATGCACCTGTGGCTTACCAAATTTAGGGACGCTGACGTAACACTCCAAGATGCACTGCAGGACAAGCCATGTACAAATGAAGATCTTCAGGCAGCAATTGAGGTGAACACAAAAAATACTTGTGAGGACCTTGGACTAAAATTCAGTGTGGATGGAGAAACCGTTCGGCAGCACCTGCATGAACTTCCGAAGCGCTTCAAGTTGGGTGGATAGATGGCTCCCACATGATTTCACTCTGGGCCAGAAGGCAACGGGAGCAGATACCTGTGTTTCTTTCCCGTCTCGTCTCAGTAAGAAGGCATTTCTGGATAGGGTTTTAACATGTGATGACATGTGTGTTCTGCACAAAGCTCCACGGCACGTCGTCATTGGTTAGCATTCCATGAACCAGATCCAAGACAGCCGTAACCAACACTGCAATAGGAAAATGTAATCCTATGTGTCTGTTGAACTTCTCCCGACATCGCCCATAAAAACTGCTACCAGCTGGTCAAAGCATCAAAGCAACTCTGTACTGTCAACACTTGAGCCATGTTGAAGAAAAACTGAAAACTCTACTCTCCTGAAAGGGTTGTTTTTGTACCAGAACAACATTAAGTCCCACGTAGCTACGAAGACGATTAACACCATTCTATGCCTTGGATGGAAACACTATTAAGTCATCCTGGACATTGCGCCGTCCAATTATCACCTGTTCCATTCCTTATACAATCGCCTATGAGGACGCCAGTTCAAATTCGTAGTAAAGGTGCAAAATGCAGGTGACATTTTCTTCGTTAGAGGGTCCATCTAGTTCTACCGCAATGGAATCCATGGCCATTACGAATGTTGGTATAAGGTAGTCGATGTTTATGAGATATATTTTTCATATACTAGATATGTCTCAGGTGGCATCTATGTTCAAAAGTGATGGGTGAATATGTGACATTCTTCGTTACCTTTATGGGCAAAATTTTGCTACCCGAGATTTGAAAAATCATCCAGTATATTAATCAAGACTAGTCATATTACTTACAACCGCATTTGCTTTCAATTTTAAATGGGGATTAAAAATAATTGAATTTCATTTCTGAAATCCGCTATTCTAATTTACTGAATTATTGGGTCGAGATTACGTAATTCTAAAAGTCTGTAAGCGTATATGCTCTTTCTATGGGGAAAAATAAATTTAGGAATTTCTTTGGACTCACTCCCTAAAATGATTCCGTATGGAACCAAATTAAGCCAGGAGAAAAATTAGATCCATTGAATAATTTTAAATGGTGCCCGAAACAACCTAAAATTTTTAATGCGTTTACAATACATATTGTATGGGGAAAAGCTGGAATAAACTCTCGTAATTTAGAAAAGGCTGAAGGGAATGAAAAGATGTCTTTGAAAATGGAACTAGAGGAAGAGACGAACCTAATCTTGTATACGTTAACACGGCGGCCGTCTCGAAATCCGCCATATTGAATTCAGGTTAAAAAAAAATTAAATAGGAAGAGGGTCAGGTGACATGTCTTTTTGAGGTAGCATTTCACCAGATGCACAAATCAGGTATTATTTTCAAGTTACCTATATTCATGTAAGAGTTATTACGTATGAAAAACAAAATGCTTCACGGAATGTTATTTTATTGCAGTTATGAAACACAGATATGTAAGAATTTTGGAAGTCTTTTACATAAACTTAAACAAACTGCTTGTTTCGCTTTGAACTACAAATACGTTTTTTTTATCTAGATGATTAATAGACCATTATGAGGAAAAAGAAAAATTATAACTTGGAAGAAATTGAAATATCTCTTATTTATGTAGTATCTTTTTGGTAAGTTATGAATCCTATTTGCTACATACTTTACTTTGTCTCATATAGGAAAAAAATATCTGTGGGCCTTTATTATCTGCGAAAGAAATGGTTTGTGCTCCTCATTTTTCGTAAAAACGTTGTTGTAATCTTCTATTAGTTACACTCCCCATTCTACACACCGTTTGTTACGTGGATGAATTAAACTATTGCCTTTCCTTGAAGATAGTCACTGTTATTTGGCCATGAAGTCGGATCACACTCACGAAACCCTCTGGGTATTTTAAATCTCTCGTGGAAAATTTGTTTGTTGTAACAAATCACTGATTTCTCTTTTCACAAGAATGTTTATGGTATCATCTCTTGCTTCAAGCCTCTTTGCTGCTTCACGGTTTCCCCTTATAGTTTTAATTCTATGAACCATTTTTTGCTTTTTCCATTATGGTAACTCCATCATCAAAAAAAAAAAAATGCTACGTGTTCCAAGTACCTGAGTCGGCGTGAAAATTTAGAAAGAGCTACTTCAGATAATTCAGCATGTGTGTGTCTTTGACTGTACAAATCTTTCAAAAATTCTGGATCTTCGAATGGTGAATGGATTGTTTGATCACATTTAAGCCAACTGTGAACATAAGTAGTGTGCCTTCGTAGAGTGAAGACGTGTCTGCAGCTAGCTCCGGAGTGCGACCAAACGTAACATGGGAGATACAATAAGTGCGTGGAGGGCCAGAATAGGCCTGTTTATTGCGTTAGTGAAAAACAGTTCTGATGTACAGTGTGAAAGGGGTACCAAACGCCAAAATGCATATTTTGTATATGGTTTGGTTCTAGTTACGTTGCTTATAATTGGTTGTGTGAAAAGCAATCCAGGGCCCTCTCACAAATCTGAATTGGCAGATATCAAGGAAATCCTTAACAATGTTCGCAGTTCCAACGAGCAAATTGTCGTAGAAGTAAAACAATGAAAATCGAGTGTATGTGAACTAACAAGTAGGTTCAATAACGTTGAATTACAGTTGAAAAATATGTCTAGTGAGGTGAGTGATTTACGAGAATATGCGAAATATTTAGAAGACAAAATCGACTATCTTCAAAACCATTCACGAAGACAAAATTTAGTGATATATGGCATAGAAGAAAGTGCAAAAGAAACTTGGGAAGAAACCGAAACCAAAGTGAGAACAGTGATTCAGGATAGACTCCATATTGAACTACAAGACGAAGACCTACAGCGAACGCATAGAGTGGGAAGGAAAGCGCCAGGAAGAAACCGACCTATTGTGTGCAAGTTTCGGTTTTTATTCATAGATGGGAAGAGATTCACCCTTTGGGACTTGAAACAAAGAGACCAGCAGCAAACAACAATGACTGCATTCCAAAGTGATAGTGTACCACCTGAACAGCCCGGGGCTAAAGAAATCCAACTGCTGAAATCCAAGCTGAGTTCTGAAGGCGCCACAGGGAGCAGGAAGAAGAGTTTATCTTCCCCCTCTTCGTCCAAGAACCAACTTATTGTGACAAACCCAGTCAAATGAAAAATGTGTATCAAGGATTCTCCATCTGTAAGTAAGGTAATAGATAAAAATATGCATGTACCAGGATGTTTAAAAAAGAAGGTCAGTGACATGTTAACACAAATAGGTAGAACTAACTTGCAAATATATTTCCAGAATTGTCGTAGCTTCCGATGTAAAAGTGAAATATTTTATACTAATGTTTTATCTTCTAACTATGATATTATTATAGCTGTTGAAAGTTGATTGTGTGAGGGTTACTATAATTCTGAATATTTTGATGACAGATACACGGTATTTCGTCAAGACAGGAACTTGAAACTATTTGGGACATCAAAGGGAGGGGGTGTAATAATAGCAATACATTCAGATTTCAATTCAGATTTCAGTTTGTTAATTCATATGATGCAGGATTTGAATGTATTCTTATCAAAATTATAAATAAATCATTAGTTCTGTATATTTGGCTTTGTATATAGGGCCAGAATCGAAAATAAGCACTTACGAAAATTTCTATCAATTCATTGAAAGTAATTTCCCAGTGGGTAGCTCTATTCTCTGTATTGGGGACTTCAACCTCCCGGAAATTAGATATTCTATGTTTGACTTCGCTCATTCCTCAACTAAATGTAAAAGCCTCCTCAATTTCCTGTCACTCTATAATTTAACTATGTATAATAATATACAAAATACCAATAATCGTACACTGGACCTAGTACTCTCGAATGCATGCGAAATTGAAGTAAACCGTGAAAATTCACCATTGGTACCTATAGACAATCACCATTCCCCCTTAATTATAGCGCTTTCAGTTAAACGTTTTCCGAAACAAAAAGTAAACAATAGATCATCTGGTTTTAATTTCGGAAAAGCCGATAATCATAAATTGTATTTAGAACTTTCAAAAGTTAATTGGAATTGCCTTTCATATTTAAATGACGTAAATAAAGCTGTAGAAACTTTTTATCAATTAATTGACGACGTATTTAAACACTGCATTCCAACTAAAAAGAATCCCAGTAATAAAATCTTTCCTGTCTGGTTTAACTCAGAAATAATTTGAAAAATGAAACAAAAATCGTACTATCACAAAAAGTGGAAGAACACAATAGACAATAATACATATTACCGTGATAAATTCTGTAGTTTAAGGACGGAGGTAAAGACAAAAATTGCGAAAGCATACAAAGAATTCGTAGCTAACTCCGAGAATTGCATAGCAGATGATCCAACAAACTTTTGGAATTTTATCAAAAATGAAACAAGGCATTTGACTAATGGCCCCCTTATGTATAATGGTGAAAGTCCACAGTGTAACAGGGATATTGCGGAGGCTTTTGCACATTATTTTAAGTCTGTTTACAATCATGAACCTATGAGTTATAACACTGATGCTCTAATGTCACACGAACCTAGAAGTATATTACCCGATATTTTCCAAATCACTGTAATAACAATATCAAATAGAACATGCCATTAAAAGGTTGAATTCTAGAACAGCGTGTGGCCCTGATGGTATCCCACCTTACATAATAAATGGAACTATTGATATAAAACATCCTATACATATACTATTGAACATGTCCGTAAAATATAATGTTTTTCCAGACCGATGGAAAGAAAGCTTGATGTGTCCTATTCCAAAAGCTAGCAATGCTAAAAATATAGAAAGCTTTAGACCAATTGCAATTATATCCCCATTTGCAAAAAATTATGAATATATAATACACAATCGTTTACTTAATCATGTTAAATCCAATATCTCTGTATACCAACACGGATTTCTCAAGAATAGATCCACTTCAACTAATTTGACAATTATAACAAACTTTATAGCTTCAGAACTAGACAAAGGAGGGCAGGTGGATGTATTCTATACAGACTTTCAGAAAGCGTTCGATTTAGTTAACCACGACATTTTGCTTGAAAATCTTGCTCTTATGAATCTTTCTAAGCAAGCATTAGTACTTTTCACATCATACTTACGTGATCGTAAACAATCTGTAGCTTACAAAGGTCATATCTCCAACAATTTTAATGCTATATCTGGAGTACCGCAAGGATCAAACCTTGGACCTTTATTATTCCTCATCACTATCAATGACATAACTAAGCACATCAAGAAATCGCATACTTTACTCTTTGCAGATGACTTAAAATTATATGCTCAAATTAAATCACTTGAAGACTGTAAAAACCTCCAGGAAGACTTGGAAAATGTAAAATACTGGTGCCACGTGAATAAATTTAGCCTAAACATAACTAAATGTAAGGCTATTACATTTACTAGAAAAGTAAAATACATAAATTATGATTATACTATTGACGGTATAAATATTTGTAGGCCGGAAACTGTTAAAGACCTTGGTGTTACCTTCGACCCAAAACTGACTTTCGCAAATCACATTGAAACTATTGCAAACAATGCTTATAAGAGTCTTGGATTTGTTTGTCGTGTAAGTAGAGACTTCCGTAGCCACATGACAATTTTAAAACTATATTATTCGTACATCAGATCCCAACTGGAATACGCTTCTGTTATTTGGACTCCTCATAATGGAAAATATATCCAGATGATTGAAAGAGTGCAGTGTAAGTTTTTGAGATTACTAATGTATAAAAAAACTGGAATGTACCCAGCATATATATCATACCCAAAACTAACAAACAATTTCAATATACCGACATTAGAGCAACGTAGGTATGTTAATGATTTAGTTTTTCTACATAAAATAATAAATAATAAAAGTGATTGCATAGAACTAAGTTCTAATATATTTCTGCATGTTCCGACGTCTAGAACGAGGTTAAGCAATAGTAGTACCATGTACTGTAAGAAAGCACGCACTGATATCCTGTATAAATCCCCTTTATGCAGAATGAGCTCCACTACAATAATATTGAAAACAAGTGTGAAATGATAGACATATTCAATATGTCTGAAAAAATGTTTAGGAACACAATTTGTAGTATGATGAATTGAGTTAATTATAATGAAACAATAAAAATTTCTGTATGTTTTTCTTCTGTAAAAATAATGATATTTTACTATATATGTAAACAAACACTGTAACTGGGCAGGACGCCTGTTGTGTTGTTGTTACAATAAATAAGTAAATAAATAAATAAATATAGTCCGATCAGAAAGTGCATACTCTCCGAAGACCCGCTTATATTTGCTTCGTTAAACGAAACTGTTGGCGAAAGAGAAATATTTTAAATAGTAGCTTGCTTTTCCCATCCACCATACATGGTGAATTGCTCCAGGAAAACGAAAGAAAACTCTCCAAGGAGGTATGCTACCCAAGAATATGATGGTCAGTTCTAAAAAGTCCCTGTAATTTTCTCTGCAGTGTCCTGCTTCTACAAGTTTTATAGCAAAATTCAACACTTCATTATTGCATCGGAAATATTGTTTGTTAAATCATCATCATCAATTCCTGGAATAAAGTTAGTGCAATCTCTTCTAGACCACTCGTTCTAAAAACACTTCAATAGGAGAACATCCGGTTCAGATGCAAACGAAACACAACAGTTATCAAAAACACATTTTCAAACAACTTCATAAATATGGTGTCTACAAGGAAGGTTCAGAAGTTTATTTTGGAGCTACTGCTATAGCAGAATGCAAGCACCGTTGACAAGATCTACGTTACAAGGAGTAGTGTCACAATAAACTGCCTGCACGAACTTTACCAAGTTCAATTCTTCAAGCAAATGTACTATAGTAGAATCAATATCTTATTCTCTTCATGACAACAAAATGGGAACCAATTAGCCTCTCATGACCATCTCCTGTAATAATTATTGATAACCTGCGGCAGTTTCTCTGCCAGTCAAATTCAGCAGTAGTTTTCCGTTCCAATGCAAAACTAACGCACTTGATGCACTCTGAAATTGTTCCTTGTAGTTCTGTGCAACTTCACTACCATTTCTCTCAGCATCGGTGAATGCAAGATCCATTTACTGCTAGTTCCTCTACATTATGGCCTAATGCCTATGCTGTCGCTGTCAGAATATTTATTGCTGCTCTATGAGTGATCTTTTATCGACTAAGAGCAACACTAGTCTTTGAGTAATTAACATAGTTTTTCCTCCTTTTACATCTCTTGGACGGTCCGGGCATACACGCATTCGTATTTACATTTTCTCTAACATTCTCAACTAAGTTTTCCTCTTCATTACTTGAATTGTTCCATTTCGTTTGGCGTATAAAGTTCAAACAAATTATTTTCAGAAATGCATTTTCTTTCGCTTTCCTCTTTCGTTTGAAGCCGTGCATATCCCTTTCGTTTTTTTCTCGCCAAACTCATGTGTTTACTTTTAATCGTGTAAGAATTATTAATCTGAGAAGGAGAAATCTTTTCACAGGTAATAATTCTTACATGAATAACGCTATCTTTAAAATAGTGCCACATTTTTGCTTCTGGTAAAACAATACCTCAAAACGATATGTCACATGACCCTCTTTCTATTTAAAAATGTTGACCTGAATCCAAGATGGCGGATTTAAAGATGGCCGCAATGGTAGTATTATACAAAATTATATATGATTCTTCCTCTATTTATATTATAGAGAGTATAGTTGTATTACCTTTAGCCGTTTCTAAATTACATGAGTTTATTCCAGATTTTTCCCATATACTATGTACTGTAATCGGATTAAAAATTTTAGGTCGCTTGGGGCACCATTTAATATTATTCAATGAGGCTAATTCTTCTCCTGGCTTAATTTAGTCCCATATGGAACCATTTTAGGGGGTGAGACCAACTCGATCTGAAAATTGATATTTATGGGCCACCCTAATATATATATATATATATATATATATATATATATATATATATATATATATATTAAAATTAAAGAAATATCATCTTATCAAAATATATGAAACTGAACGCTATCTCGAAAATTTTTAAAAATTTCTCGTGCTATTATTATATGTCTTCTTCCAGCTGGATTAGTTACCAATTTCAATCAATAAATACATATTATCATAATAAAAATTCAATTAGAGTACCGACTTGGGGGATAATAGTTTCTAAAACAATTTCTCAAATTTCCCTACCATCTACGGGACCAGACATCATTATGATCAGATTCAGATAAATATATTCATATATCAGAACACGTATTTGGATAAATAAAAGCTCCGTTCCACTTTATTTGATATTTGCTAACGGTGAATGCCACAACATCAAGATATATCTAAAAAGTTAAAGTCATGGATGGAAAAGTAAGTAGCAGAACGTTATCTAATCCTTAAATCTAACTGCTGCAATGTTTCAAGTTATAATTGGCAATGTTGAAAATATATATGAAAATCAACACCTCGAGGATCATGTACAATTTATCCTAACAAATACTATTTATTTCACCGTTCAGTTTACTTAATATATTTAACCGATATAAAGAATTAATAAAAGATTGGTAAGACGACCATACTAGCAAGTACATGAAAATATATCCCTCTTTTGAAACACCATTACCTTAAATGTTTCAGTCGACACTTAAATAATATTATGAGACACATTAAAGTTAATCTGGCATAGAATTATATCTCAGAAATACGAAATTATCACAAAATGTGACCACGCATTATCATACAATGCACCAAAGGGAATATAATGATAAAAGAGCTAAATATTCCAACCATAGTACTGATGGAGATTTTACCTAGTATAGACCATTTCATGTTTCCTTTCTAGTACAACGGACAAGTTAGTCAAGAGTATACCAAATAATGAGTTAAGTTTTGGTGATGGATGTTATAGTTTGAAAATTAGCCTTGGGCATGGAAGATTGGGCATTAACTGTTTCTTTCAATTTATGATGACAATAAATTATTTTCCTTAAAATATTAATCATTAATTTTCTCAAATGATAAGTACATTTTACACTTTGCACTCAATAAAATGAAAGTCAAATTAGATTAACAAACGCATACATCTAATAAAGATTCCTAACATAACTGGTGAGCACAAAGGAACAAGAATATAATTAACAATTTGTAAATGAGCATAACATGTAAGTATCTCTACTATTATACAGAATATTCCACAAACCTTATAAAAGAAAACTGAGAGAAATGCACATACTATCTTAAACACAAATAACATATATGGTTATCCAAAATGAACATTGTCTTCCGGGGAATCAAAAACTCAAACGGAATAACTGTTTCGTCGTTCCAATATAATAATAACTAAAGTGGTATTAAAAGTTCCAGTCCTATGCAAACATTATTTGAAGGTCCTGTTCTAGCATACGAAGATCTATGGTAAGCATTTTTGTCTCAGTTTTTGCGTCTCCAGACACAGTTCGTCTTAACAATTCCACAATATGCATAAATTGAAGATAGAATCAGAGGGTTTTTTTTTTCAAATAGACAATATATATTGAAAGTTACATAATTAAAAGTACACAACAGATCTATATTAAGAAAATAATCCAAATAATATGTAGGCAATTATCCAGGTCATTCGAAATTAAATAAGAAATACATTGAAATTATGAAAATACGTCAGAGTGCGATTCCATTCAAGAGAAAACCGTTCCAGATGAAATTCTCACAGTATTCATTCCACTGAATTATCATTCCACTCAGAATTTGTGATTTTTTAATTGATAGAAAGTAGCAACTGGACATTAATGTCTAAGGCCAACTGTGGATTGGAGACTCCTAAGGAAGCCGCTGTAACTAATTCTTAAGATTCGAAACAATTCAATTTATGACCAAAGTCGCTCGAAAATGTATATCTAAGAATTATATATATATATATATATATATATATATATATATATATATATATATATATATATATATATATATATATATATGGGTACGTATTTTGCAGAAGTACTTTGTGTTTGTTGGATCATTACTTTAAAAATATAATCTGGTGATTGTATCATAAAAACAGCATATGTCTTCGAAGTCTTAGGAAATATTTAACCAAACGTAAAATACAGTGACAGCGACAACTCTTAATGGCGAATTGACATTATCATATTAAGAATAACTTATTGGAAAATTTATAAAATCTTTGCCAGTTGGAACTTGAACAATTATTGTTGACGGTTTCTGCATAGTTTTCGTCAGTTAAGCATAATTTTCGTTACTGAATTACAAGATATATAAAACCATGCATGATGCATGAAGTCAGGCATGAAAATCTGTGCGTATATGGTTATCTATTGAATGGTTTATGCATCGCGATGATCAATCTGACTCTCATGAGCATTAAAAGTTCTTCAATAAGGAAAGTTTAGGAGGTGAAATTTTCGTAATTTCTGATACTACTAGCTTTTTTTACCAATTTATCTTTAGAGTCACAGCATGTCTTTGCATCTTGATGAATGTAATTTTTAAAAGATTGTTTAAGTGACACCGGATTATAAAAAAATAGGGAAGTCAATAAGCTATTGCATTTCGACGATTTTCTTTCTGCTAAGAATACACGACAACGCAAGAAGCAACAATGTTTGCACGTGGATTCAGTATTATACATAGTATTTTTTTATTGATTCAAAGGTACATCTTGGGTTTCGTACGAAGCAATTTTACCATTATTTAATCCACCATACCTCGCCCAGTGGAATAGGAAGGACTTGATTTAAAATTACATAAACAAACAAAAATTGATCATTGTTTATAATAAATTTGCGACCCGAATATTAAGTACAATGATCACATTATGATCACATTTTCAGCTGAAATGTTTTGATTTGATCTAATATACGTAATTTCAATATAAGAATGTACCCATCTAAATATAATCCCGTTCCAAATAATCATAATTTATTTCAACACTTGTAGATTTTTTCAATATATATTGAGAGTTTAAGTAGGGTGACCCATCCTATTTTTCTAAACAGCGTGTAATTGGCAGTCAGTTATATGCTGAGATTTTGATGAAAGTGGCAACTGTGTTTGATGAAAGTGGCAACGGACACTACTTACGTGCTAAAAACTATCACGAAAATCATGTCGACGAAAACAAATAATAGTAGGAGCAAAATTCAACGAGTGGCAATATTATACGAGTGCTATAGTCAATTATCACTTCGAAAATGTGGGAATGAATGAGAGCAGCAAAATCAATTCAAGCAGGTCTCACCAGCATAATATATTCATGTCAAGCATCATATTAATCAATCACAATTTACATAGTATAGGCAGTCCATTTCTCATCCTTAACACATTTCAGTTCTTTGATCGATTTTGTATTCAAAGAGCTCATCTGTATAAAATAGACTCAAATGAAATTAGAAGAAAAAAGAACTAAATGGAGATTTGCCAAACTAAACAATTGTTGGATGATTTGCAAGTAGACTTAACTATACAGTAAGTTTCTGTTTAATAATTACATCTAGAATTTTCATTATATAATCAAACAAGAAAATCACACTTTATATAGCATTTACGTTTTGCCTTCCAGTGAAAATTAAAGGAATAAGATATAACGATATGCTTACTGTAGCCCTGTGTTGCTCTACAGACCATAGCGTTATTTCAAAATAATTGCTCAACTTACGACACCGAAGTCAACTGATTTTGCAGGTATTATCTGGTCATGTTGTCAGAAATCCCGGTTCTCTTCCAGGATGCAAATGCTACTGAATTTCATATCCATGCCATAAGAATGGTACTCTGCTGAATTAAGCAGATACAGTGTATTCCATATGGCAAATCAAAGACTGGTTATCTTCTTAGAATAAAACATAAGGAAGACCGGGACTTATAATCTGGCTTTCTGCAAGCGGTCTAAAGAGTTACACAGTCTGCTTAACGTTAACCACAATGTTTGACTCGGCACTGGACCAGATTTAAGAGACTAATCGTAAATGGAAGTACCTTAAGCCCACGACCAGTTGTTTATAACCACGTCTTCAGTTGTGGAACGACGCTGTTATTTATGTTGCTCCTGCTAAGAGAAATCCCTTTGATATTATCAGACCGTCTTGGCCACGTAAAAATGTCAAATCAATGAAATAATGGTTAAGATCAAGCTTTCAGGCTTGTTACTTGACCCTAGTCTCAGATGAGGTCTACAGATCTCATCGCTTATTCTATGTTGCACAACCTTGTGTAAAAGAATTGAAGTAAAGCATGAATGCCACACATAATTAAAAAGTGGACAAGAACATACGCTCGTTTGCGAGAATTCTTTAAAAAATCGTCAACAATAGTTCTTCTTAAACATATACCATACCATAATCATACCACTAAAATCATTAACTGAATCGTAACACATACGTAGTACTGAAAATTCATTGATGCTGCACTGTACCTAAATTATATCAAAATACATTAATTTAATGGAACAGAGTTTCTAAAATTTCCGTACTTGTATAAAATTTAAAGTTATTGCTATGATAATCTAGGAGAGTTTATTCCAGACAAAGTAGAATAAATTGATTATTTGAGATCAAAGACAGGGCTGGAGAAATAAAGTTGTGAAAATATGGGTATCATTATTTGTTTTTAAGAAGTGATGTACTAATATTAGATAATATATTTTGAAAGTTTTTTTTAAAGTTTTAACACTTATGAATTAAATCTTGCATGGTATTTTACGTTACCAAAGCTAGCTTGGAAGATCATGTTTGAAATATCACAAGTTAAGCTAAAAGAGATGAATGATTATAATATGATGTTATACATTTAGAAAAATTGAAACGAGGTGAATCATCTGAATGTACTAAAATATGTGCAAAGGCATATAATACATATACAAACTATTATGATCTAAATTCAATAAACTAAGTACCTCCTGCTAGAATAAGGCCCACACAACCTATGTGGGTAGGCTCTGACTTAGTATATATAGTATGGAGACGTATCAGGCCATAGATAAATTAATAAATACATGCAGTGTTGCTGATGTTGGTTATCTAGATGAAGTGCATTTATAATATCTAGAGTAGTTAGATGATTATTGGCAAGTGTATACTTTAATTCCTTAAAAAACGTAAATATCCTTGGTACTAAAGTACTAGAATAGTTGCAGATTGTAAGGAACACTATAAATTCGATAACTAAATCTACATATAACTACACTATCTATTTTGAAGAAGATGAAGGCGTTAACACATTTACCTCTAATTCTGATTAATAGGGCTGACTACCCTTTGACAAACCATTATATGTTAGTGTGTCTATATGAGAATGAACACCTTAACCGCCAAGTACACACCATGATAACGAGAGAAAGTTCGCACAACAGTCAGCGTCGGTCCCATGGGACCGACATGTTTCATCTACTAGGGACACTTTCGTAGGAGGCCACAAGTCTGCTCTTGTTGAGACTTTCCCATTAGAAAAGACCGACTCGACCTTCTTCAAGAATTTTGTGCAAACTTTCCACTAACATTGCATTTTATTTATTTTTCACCTGCAAATTTATATGGTGGTCCTTTAAAAAATCATAAAATTCAAATCTTCACTCACTAAATCTGTGCTCTTTGTTAGGATGTTGTGAAGAAAATGATATGGAGACAGTTGAGGTAGTATGTGCTGATACATATAGTTTAAGGTACTCAGTATTCAATATTTTTAATATATAAAATTAATGCATTGTAAATTGGATGCTATTAACTCTAAATAGTTATACACACAATGTACAACAGATAAACAAAAATGGTACATGTAAAATAAAAGTGAGTTTTATACAAATAGAAAATAGTTTTATAACATAGAATTAAATAAAATAGCTTAAAATCATGTTGATGTTAAAGTATATGTTCTGGAAGATGGGCTGAATATTCTTCTATGGAATTACTATGAAATTACTGCTTTCTTACGGAATTGGTGACACAGAAAATAGTTTTAGTTACGTTTCTTATAAGTGAAACTAACAACACAGTTGTAATTAACAAAGTATACAGTATATCACAGGAAATGTTGTTTCAACAGTTAGAATCGAGAATAGAAAAATACTTCTAGAGATACACTTATTTCTACTTTGAAAGTCAAGATTTTGGCCCATATTATTTTCTTCGAAACGCTTTACTGCATAATCAGTGTTCTATGTAATTTGGTGCCATCTTTCCGTGTCAGAAAAGTAACGTGAAGTCTGTAGTTATAGTAATAAGAAGAGAACAACTTAAACATTCCGTTTCACCTGGAGAGGGATATTACGTCACTAGGAAGAAAATTTGGTATGATATGATTTTAATTTAATTAATTAGGTTTACAGCGTTGTACAAGCAATTCAGAAAACATTTTGGTAAGTCAAAAAAGTCCTACGTCTTATAAAACAACTCATGTAAAGCAAGAAGCTCTTCGTTTCGTAGAAAATAATGAAAAATTACTATAACTTTGCCTTGAAATCTCCTTATGAGGAGGAGAAGAAAAACCTGTTGAAACAAGGTTATTGATGAAAATAGAAAAAGAAAAGCACGTTCACATTTGTACGAAGAAATTAAAGTATAGCACTATATATTAACTGGAACAATGTATTATATGAGTAGTCTACCATAAACACTGCTTTAGTTAATAGTTTAGCAACCTTAATACCACTTACTATTGTAGCAAACATGGAAGTGTTTCTTCTCAAATTCTGTTCATTTGAAATAGTTTCAAACCCATTTCCGTCTTTTACTGTATCTGTTTGTGGAGTGATATATAATGTTTGTGACGAAACAATGAAATTGAGTATAGCTAGTATTGATTTTCCTTTTTAAACTGATCGTAATGATTAATTATAAATTTATTCAAGACTACATTTTAATGAAAAAATCATTAACTTAAAGCCATATTTTATTATCTCAAAAACATTTGAATATAATAAGAATATATTAAAAAATTTTGAAAGATGAGGAATTTGAAACTCAATATACACAAGCCATCCCTACTCCTTTTTCTGAAAGTTAATGATAAACTTCATGAAAATAAGGGGCCGCGGTGGCTCAGTGGTAGAGCGTTCACCTCTGGTGTATGGGGTCCGGGGTTCAAACCCTGCTCCCGCCAAGTGAACTTTGTGGTGGACAAACACCGTGTGCGTGGGTTTTCTCGGGGTTCTCCCGTTTCCTCCCAGTTTCTTCATTCCACCATTTCATTCATTTCTCATAATCACCGTCTCCTTTAGCCTTGCTGGCATAACCGTGGGACGTAAAACTAAAGATTTCATTTCATTTCATTTCATGAAAATAAAATTCAATCTGTGTACTTGATAGAAATTTTTTTATATGTTAAAACCCTTAGGAATTTCATAAACATAAGATATGGTGAAACAGAGCAATAGGTCAGAAACCATTTTTCAGTTAGTTTCTTTTACATATTTAGTATTTTTTAATGCTGACAAAATCTGTCTGAAGACAGGTTCAAATGCGCATTTTCTGTTCAGTTAAAATAATCATAGGTATATAGATATAAATATGATGGCGTTCTTGTATAAGTACCTAAGAAGAAATATGGCGAATTCACAATGGAGTTAAGATCTAAATTGCATGTTTGACAATTTTCAAAGTACTACACTTGATAAATGAAACATTAGTAAAAAAAAAAAAAAAGATTCATGGAACTGTATTTCTGAGGTTGTACTTAGCTCTACATTTGGCAGCAAAGACACAATTTTACAATGTTTCTTGGGTACATCACGCGGAATATATCAGATTTATAGCATTGTTGTTTCTCATTTTTTCCAAGCACCATTGAAGTACGAGTGAAGAAATATAGCAGAATGATATAACACACTGCATCTTAAACGTCGAATGTGAAAGGGTACGATGCTTAAAAATAACGTAAACAACAATATTTGAGAAACAATATACCATCAGGCTAGAAAGTTCATATTTTAATTCCATCATGTTAATACTCTTTTGAGTAGTTTGGAAAGTTAGTGGCTCCAAAGAGAATTCAGTAAGTAGAGCATGAAGCTATTTATGACCTATTACCATTATCTTAGCTTTCATCAAGTGTCACCTTAGAACGATATATATATTAAAGCAAGCACTGAAACAGTAATATAAAGAGTATATTTTTACAACTAAAAGAGAAAGTTAAAAATTGTAAACTATAATATATAAAATATTATCTTATTTACACATTATTGTTTATTTTAATAAAGTTAAGAGCCAACACGTTCCAAGATATTTCGAGTAAATAGATCATACATCACTAATCAGAAATTCAGAAGTGTGAGTACATAGGACATCAGTAAACTTGGCAGGATATACTTCCGAACCTTGAAAAATTTTGATAGTGGATGGCTTTCTTCCCTGAATAATAGAAAAACATGGATGTGACTTTTGTGATAAAGCTTTTATCTTATGATGAATTTTCTCTTCATAATAACATGTAATTACAATATCGATTATGGTGGTATTGGTATAAAAATCTATAAATCCTTTTCATGCCTCAGAAGCAATCAAAGTCTTATATAATGTGATCCGTATTGAATATCGACCTATTCTATTTCGATTATCGAAAGAGTTCTTTCCTGTCAATCTGAATTCACATCCAATTAATAACTAGGCCAGGAAGGGGAAAATATTTCTAAATTCAGAAAATTTGTTGTGTTGCCACTTCCGTGCAAAACTATATGTATACCTTACTCATTTTGTAACTTGATGTGATACGAAGGGAATTACTTAAACTAAACAATCAATTTATTTGCATCATTACCCGAAACAATATGACTCACAAATTGATAAGACAAATGACTATCTTACAAGAACTGGAAGGTTTAATTTAGGCATGACAGTAATAAATCTAGCTAATATAATTAAAGACAGAAAATTACAGAGTAAACGACTATTGTAGATTAAAATAAATTATAATTGGATCTGAAAAAAGAGGACAGAAAATTTCATACGAGTATATCTAATAAAGCGAGTGTACGAAGATAGGTAACTCATTAAAATCACAGGTGAAAAACTTGATTAAAGTACCGAATTATTTGAAAATCAGTCAGTAAAATTAAGTAAAACTTTCAAAGAAATCATTGGAACAGAAAAATATGCGATTATTAAATGATATAAATTAAGTATTTATCACTGGGTGCTCTTAAACAACACCCACGTAATACCATTGAGAAGTTCAAGTCTACCGAACAAAGCATTGAAACTGTTTGTAATGTTGTGAAATATGTGGATCTCCCACTAAAGGAAAAGTTCCAAACCAGCAAAAAGATGGATCCCACAAGCATAACAAGTTACCACTTCAATCTCCAATGTAAATAATTATACAATATGTACCTGGAATTACTTTTTTAAAAAGAAACAGACAGTCAAATTAAGTAAAAGCTTGAAAACAAATAATGTTAGAAAAATAAAATACCTAATTATTAAATCTGCTAAATTAAATTCTTCCAACTGGATGATTTTGATCAATACTGGCACATATTACTATTACAATATACGGAATTAGAGAACACAGCTTTGAAACTATTGTAATATTGTAAATGATGTGCATCTTTCATTAGAAAAAAAGGCGATCAGAAAGAAAAGTACGTGAATTCAATAACATTCTATAAGTTTCATGTAAAGTGTATATCGTTGTAAAGTTTTTAACAAGTCTAAATAAGGACGAAACATTCAAGAAATATACAGTAGTACAAATGTAAATACCAATGATCGAGTTACTGTATACCGCTCATAAAACGCAAATGAAAGAATCACACCTTTCAGAATAAGAACAGTTGGCGAGTTACGGAGAATATATTTTAAAGTTGTTATTTTATTAAAATAAAGTAAGTACTTTTAAGAATTGAAATTGACGGCGAATATTCTGGATATTTGAATTGCAAATTATTGCAGAATATACATAGTTTGAACTTAGTCCCTAAGGAGTTTTATTTAATAACAATGCAATGACTATATTATTCCTAATTGTAATTTGTTTACATGATGTTACTTGGGACTATGAACTTATTTGGAAATTATGTGGTATATAGAGACGACCAATAAGGTAAAACGAAAGATCGTGTTATAGCCCTTATGTAACAATATAAAGTTTGAAAGAGTAAGTTTAAAAACAGCGTAAAATTTGGCTTGCCTCATTTAGTTTTCAAAACGTAACGTATTACTTATTCATACTTCATTTTACTTCTATGAGAAAACTAGATAAATATTAATTGTTTTATATACTATTTGAAAACAAGAGATTTCGTCTAAACAGTAATTTAATAATGTTAGAACATTTTGTCATTAATTAGAAATTATAATTTTAATCTTGATGTATATATACTTTTTATGCAAATTATCCGATTTTTTGAAGTTGTACTACTTACAGTACGTAAATTATGTAAGGAAATAAAATTTTATTTGTTTATGTTTAGCGTTGAGGTTTCATTATGCTTGGACGTACTAATTTGAGACCCCCTATTTTTATATTTTATTAAATTGTTAATAACATATCTAACATGACTGTTCTATATAGATTATTGTCTGAAAACAATTAATATCTTTGTTAGTTTTCAAAGGAAATAGTTGAAAATTTGTTCAGAAAATGGTACATCTCCAGTATTAATGTATTGAGATAAATATTAAGGTTCATTTGTTCAAGTTAAAGAAGATTGAAAGAAACTATAAATATTCATATTGTACTCCTAAATATAGTTCTGAAGTAGAGCGTAAAAAGGGGAACGTCATGCAAGTATCGGAAATATGTTTCTTACAAGATTAGTAAACATAATTACGGTATGTTCAATGTGGAACTTGGAAACAATATTTCATTAATATATCATATTACCAAATACAGTTTTGTCAAATATTTTAAATCTGTTAAATTGTGATAATGCTACTACAAATGTACTATTTAATGGTTATGACTCTCAACATCCTAATAATATACAGCTGGATGAAAATAGTTACACTGAGTATCAAGTAATGAATGCAAAACATAAACGAGCAATTCGTTATTTTTTAATATCATTGTATATGTATAATGCGAGTTAGAAACACTTATGAATCTACTGTGTAAAATATTCAACTTGATAATTATTCATAAATCATTCCCAATATAATGGACGGAAATATATTTTTCCAGCTTTAAATTCTAGTGATAAATGCAATGTTCATAATGATAGAAAAACAGCATTTGTCATCGCTCATTTGTAGTTCTTTGAACCTTTCGGGAAGCAGGCACGGCTTTAATAATAATAAAATCTCCCTCTCTCTCTCTTCTCCATCTTACTGCAATGCCCCTATGATCAGCCAAACACAATAGAGATGGCACATCTCATCAATATTTCCTGCCCTTTCGCAGCTGGTGTTTGAACGAAACACAAAATAACCAACGTAAAGAAATGAGTACAAATTTTACTAGAATATGTAGTACTTAGGTCTTTTATGTTACCATGCAATAATTACTGTAGTGTAAATGAAACGCGAGGTGTTAAGGTGTCAACAACTTTTAAATAATATTTAATCCCTATTTAGGTTAAGTTCTTTAATTAACACAAAAACTGTTAGGTTAGGTCCTCTCTAATTTATTATAATTATACAAACATATCTCTTATAACATACCAGCGCCCAATGCCTCCATATGTTTCTTGCCTTCAACTATTTATTGTTACTTTTACAAAAGTACAATTACAACTCTTACAAAATCCTTATTGCTCTTCTATCAATCATTTCTCTTTTTTGCTAATTCTCTTTTATTTAATTCCTCTCTATATATAACTTTTTTCAAGTTCCATTTACTATTTATCGATTAACAAAACTTCAGTCTGTCTAAACTCAAAATCAATAACTGTTTCTAATCACATCAAAAACTCTCGTCCTCCTTTTCTTCTTCTGCCTAGTGCTATTTTTTAAACATTTCTAACCTAACTTTCTACACTAATTTCCTACTACTAACAACCTCCCGGAGCTCCCAAAGAATTTTCCTCTTTTCTTTTCGAAGCATGTCTCTTCTTGATTTCCATGATCTGTCGTTCAATTAGTGACATACTCGTATACCATGTTTTTATTTTGTTCACCCAACAGGAAAAATCTTCACAAAGGTATTTAAAAATATTCTCCTTCCAACCTAATATTTGGTCTTCCAAAAAATCAAGGTATGAATTCATTACAGGCTTGTTCGTAGTAATATTTTACTTACATCTTCCTCTTCTACTTCTTGTTCTATCAATTATTTCTTCTACGTCGCTAAACGTACCGTTGTTACATCTTAAGTCCTCTATTAACGGTTCAGACTCTTGAACATCTATACGGTTGTAAGTATTTTTGCATGTAGCCAACTTTGTGTGATGGTATCTCTCTTTAGACTTATGTTTGTGAACTTTCTGCTTCCCTTTACCGTTTACTTCCAGTTTAATCAATCGAGCTCTATCTTGATTATTGGATGAAACAGTAGACGTTCCTGGTTCAACTTTAGATGGTTCTGCATTATCTTCAGTTTGTACTCCATTCGATAATTCGTCATGATTTTTATTAACTGGCTCTTGATAATATGAAGTGTCTAACGTCAATACTTGAACAAAATCTTGGTCATTATTTTGCTCCAATATTGCTGAAGATTTAATTTCATTTTGAAATGGAATGGCGAGACTAAAGTAGGGTTATATCTGTTTGTTTTTCGATGAAGGTTAGGGTTTCTTTTCAGCACCAAGGCTGTAAGAGAGACTTATAAGTTAAGGTGGAATCCGAACCACTATAATAGTTCAGATTTTATTAATGCTTCCGTGAGACCATGTGACCAAAGAGGCACGTGCTAGCTATAAGGCCAGCGGGAGAACAATATTATATGCCTAAAGAAACACGAGACAAGATACATTATTCATACCAGGTAGGAGACCCGGGTTCGATTCCCGCTGGGATCTCATGTGGTTCGGATTCCATGTTTCCCGTCTCATATAGCCTCGCTGCTGAAAAGGATGTTAAACTCAAAATCAACTTAACTGAAATATTCGTACCACCGAATTTAATATTTTTGTTATAACGTCGAAAATGAATTACTAAACGGTAAGAATACTGCAAAAGAAGACGAAAAAGGTAGTAAGTTTAAAAGTGACAAAGGGTGGATTTTAAGAGGTTAAGACATTATCATGTTACTTCAATTAACATTTAGCAACAAAACACAAATATACTATTATACTATTGAACGTCGTAATCTTGTATCACTTAAAATGTTTGTTTCTCTGGAATATTATAATATATTTGTCTAATCGAATCAATTTATCTATTTTACTGTTTTAGCCGTACTAACTATGAAACAAACCATAGCTTATGCTAATATGCAATGTTGTCAATTTTAATGCGAATGGTTAGCAATAATCTGTGCCTTCACTTTTCTGATAACTTTTTTTTATCCATTTGTCTCACATATTTACAGTACTCTTACAGAAATTTTTCTACTTCGATCTCTTCATGAAATTCATACATATGCTCTTAAAGGATTCAACTGTTAATTTAATGAAAGAATAGCGAGACCATTGGAAACCAAAATTAGTCACCAACAAAACTTGAACCGTGGCTTCTACATATGCACAATTGTTCTCTCGGTTTTCTGTCTTACCGACATGCTTCAAAGACTCACTGCCCTACGAAATATTGCGCAACTCAAATGCTACACAATGCTTAATATATGAGCATTATATAACTACCTATGAGATTTCGTAGTTGAATTTCCCATCTTCAGGGAATAAAACCTAATTGCAAGATTCTATTCAATAATAATAATAATAATAATAATAATAATAATAATAATAATAATAATAATAATAATAATAATAATAATAATAATGTGTAACTGTTATTGTTCGACTACTGACATTTGTGCTAGCCACTTGATAGACATATACTTTCAGTTGAGTTGATTTTGAGTTTAACATCCCTTTCAGCAGCGAGACTATATGAGAAGGGAACTACTGATTAACGTGGAATCCGAAACACATGAGCTCCCGCCGGGAATTGAACCCGGGTCTCCCACTCCAAAGGCGCGCACGATAACCGCTTAGCAACGAAGAAGCATATTTGCTTTCGGCGCAGTTTTCATTTCTCTATTGCAAAAAAAAAAAAAAAAAATCGATATATTATTGTCGCACTATACTTGTATATACATAAATGTACTACCTCAGTCTCTTGAATCAATACAGGATAAAGTTAATGTCAATTTAGCAGTACCTATACAAAATCCTATTTTTCAATATAATCCTCTCTGCTATTACATACTCCAAGATCACCACCACAACTAGAGAAAGATCATAAGTCTAACCTCGACGTCGTAGAATCTCCACAGCACGAGAAAACTTGTTTAAAACGATTTTTCTTCCCTGGCCAATAAAATAGTAGAGCCGTATTTAATAGTTGCACAAACCAGTTTGCATAACCAAAACAGAAATGGGAATTAAGGGAATAATCGATGAAGCATCACCACAAAACCTCCAACAAAATCCACAACAGAAGATGAAATACTGGACTTCGCAAGATGCAGAAAGCGTAGGCACTGTGCTTTTACCCATAGGCGCCGACACGAAGAAAACATTGGGGGGCTCAACTACTCTAAATAGAAACAATGATTTAGGGTTAGTTGGTTGAAAACCAACTGGTTTTAATCAGAGTGGATTTAGACACCTTGTAGCCAGGGACGTAACAGGAATTTATTTCGGGAGGGGTCCAAACACAATTTCAGGCTAAATTATATTAAAAATTGTAAAATTGCCCCTAAAATTAGACTAAATTTACAAAAAAGTCCGGATTTCGGGGGCGGGGTCCGGACCCCCAGGGCCCACCCCTGCTTACGTCCCTGCTTGTAGCCTAAGTTCTCCCTCCCCCCGCTTCGTTTAGTTAACAGTTTTCATTCACTTTCTCACTATTTACGTTCCCCGTTTCTGTGCGTCAATAATGGACTACTGACAACTCGTCACAATGCAGTTGCAGTCCTCTCAACTGGTCTAGTGGCTAGCGCGCGTCCATTTGGTGCACATAGTCCCGGGTTCGATTCCCGGTGGGAGAGCGTTGAACTACAGTGGGTCGGATTTCAGCTTAAATTGTAGATCCATGTCTCATATAGCCTTGTTGCTGAAAAGATACGATGAATAATAATCAAATCAACTCAACAATACAGTTGCAACAATTCAGAAACGATAATGGCTAAGAATTCACTATAACCAATAAACTGTTTAACCTTTTATCTCATAATAAGTTCAGTTAAACCTCTTAATAATGGACATCAATGGGACATGACTATTTGTTCATATATGAAAGGCGACTGTAAAAGGGAGTGTTCTCTCCCGTAACAATACATATATTTGTGCTGGGAGGCAGAAAAAAAAGTTTGAACATTTCCAATGTTTGAATGATACGAGACAATAAAATAGATGTAGGAATAAGATATGATTACCAAATTTAAATTTCTTATTAAATTGTAATATTATGTTAATATTAACTTACTTGTATTTAGTTGATTCTCTTCTATCCAGGTTCAGGTTTGTAGGTGGCAAATGGAGAATTACTTCTTTTTCATAGCAAAGGTTTGCCTGCGAATTTCGGTGCGCGTTATAAATTCGTCTGCAATAAGATCAAGATCGAGTCCTGCAGAAAGTTCTTGATGACAATTTAAAATTGCTAACGCGTTGAGCCGTTTTGTCCCATGGTAGATCGTAGATAGGACTTTAGTCGTCTTAAAGAAGAAATGGATCTCTCCGCTAGTGGATGGTAGCGTCAAAAATAATCGAACGAACTTAACGATTTCTGGCAACATGGTTTGAAGATAAGTGTTTTGCTTTAAGAGGTCAAGAACACACGCGAAACTTCGGAAAGGTTCGGAGCTAGTTTGTGTTTTGCGAAGATCAAGTAACATATCACGATGTAGCTTGAGCCGTTCGATATGTATATCGTCTTTGTAAAATTCGTCTATAGCACTAACATCATTTGTTTCACCAATGATAAACCGTTCACAGAGCCCTAGAAAATGTTTTATTTTAATATCAAACCGTGATTCTAAACACTGTACCGCTGTGTTAATAGTTTCAAAATATTGTTGACGATATAGCTGTTGCGGGTTTTCATATTCATGGGGATTATCACCTTGATTGATCCGTTTTGGAAGTTTTCTTGGTCGCGGGAGAGCTGGTTCTGAAAGCTCAAGTTCGTTTGGTTTTCCTACTACATCTGCCCAGAACGTGTCAAATTCAGTATCTGTTCGGAAATTCTGCAAAGTGAGCTGTAGGCTGAAATCATATTTACAGCATCTTGAATACATAAAGTTTTCTTTTGTAATGCTGTATTTGCGCTATGTATGTGACAAAACAGCTTCATTAGCAATGCGAGATGAAAAAAGAAATCGAACGAGTGCATTTGAACCAGGAAGCCATGTGCTTTGGCACCAGCATGACTTATCTGATAAAGATTGCTCTGACAAAATCCATAAGCTCATGGTAGTTAAGGTAACACGACTGAAGAGAGACATGCCGTACTGTCATTCTTGTTGGACAAAACGACAGTCGTAAATTAATCGACTTATCATTTCACTTTGCAGTTGATGAAAGAAAGCCAGTCTCTTAGGGGAATGTTTTACAAAAACAATTATTTCCCTAACCAGGTTGAGGACATTTCGACAGCCTGTCACATTTCTTAAAGTATCTTGAACAACCAAGCTAAGAGAGTGAGCAAAGCAATGTACATAAGAAGCCCTCGATTCTAATTGAGATACTTTTGCTTGAAGTCCTCCACGTACGCCAGCCATATTGGAAGCGCCGTCGTAACACTGGCCTCTACAATACGTTATTTCCAAACTGAAACGTAGAAGAACATCTTGAATTATTTTGAAAAGCGTTTTTGACTGTGTGTCATTTGTTGAGTAAAAGCCTAGAAAAATTTCATCAATTTCAAGATCGTTGGTGACTATTCTAAAGCAAAAGGAAATCTGTTCTTTCACTGAGATATCTGCTGTTTCGTCAACAATCAAAGCGTAAAACTTTGTGGATTTTATAGTGGACACAAGTTGCATCACTACAGCATTACTCATAATTGATAACATTTCGTTACATATATCGTGTGATATCCATCTTTTCTCTCTCTCTCTCGTTCAAGCCACAACTTAAGGATAGGGCTGTCTTTACTTCTCAACCGGAGAAATGATTGAGATTGCTTTTGTCGTCAGTATGACCCCTTATAGCTAGTCCCTGAACAGCCAAATAACGCAAAGAAGAAAGTATCTTCAGTAGGGCAATTCTACTCTCTTCCATCTGAATTCTTTTACCATCAGAGAGCTGGGAAGATACATTGATCTTGCTATTCAGAACATGAAGTTTTGAAAACGATTCTCAGTGACAATCAGAGCTTTCATGTTTTCTCATTCTTTCCAGCGCTTTCTTCCAATTACGGAAACCAGTTTCAATAAAGGTTAACTCCATTTTTGATGAAAACCTCAAAAGTTTTTTCTCATATGCGTCTTTGCAAATTTTACAAAATGCCGTGTCTACTTTAGCGTCATAAAACAACCAAGGAAACTTCTCACCCCAATGTACCTAAAAGGTTCTTTTATTTGATGTAGATCTGTCTGTTGATGAAGACGGCATTGAAATTTCCTCTCTCTCTTCCTCAACAACAGAAGCACTACTATCAATATTGTCAATCACTGAAATAGAAGATTCATTTTGCACTTTTTTTTTTCGTTCTCACTATAAAACGATCCATTTTTCAAGTGTTCAATTAACACTATTGACCCGCAAATAATGAATGAGTGAAGAAATAAAACAAACACCACTAAAACTCACGCTCCTCTTCTTCCAGAAAACTGAAACAATAACACGTCACCACAATAATATTTATTTCTTCTGTCAACATTATCGACAAACTAACACACCGACACGACACGAAATCTTTGGGACAAAACACATCGGAGTATACGTTATTACTGACTGCGTTATCTCCACAAAATGACCAAAACTCAATATTTGAAAATATAGAAAGAAAAACTTCAGAACAAAGAAAGGGAAGCAGGGTTGATTTTCTGCAACCAGGGGTCATAAACCCCTATATAAACTAGCATGTGTTGCAACTGCTAGCAGGGAAAGTTCAGAAGGCTTCTAGAATTCCTAGAAAGAAAGGCGCACTATACTTGTCCTTTACATCCGCTCATATAGTAATACAAATTGTGGTACAGACTGATTAGGTTGCTGCAGAATATTGTGAAATTTAAAACGTTCTGGTAATTCATTTGTTTGGACACCGTAGTGTGATAACATCAATTCCTTCAACTCCAAGTACGACTTCTGAGCTGGTCTTGCAGGTGTACATAAGTTCCGCAGCTCTTCATATGCTTTCGTACCTATCACCGCTAAAAATGTAGAAAGCTTTTTGTCTTCCGGTAAAGTCGAAGATAAAGCAACTTGCTCAAAACATTTTATGTAAACTTGAAAGCGTCCAGTTTCCACATCAATGGGCTCAAAATTACAAAATGAAGCCATGTCATCATATCGACAGCGCCAATTGTTAAGGTGTCAACAACTTTTAAATAATATTTAATCCCTATTTAGGTTAAGTTCTTTAATTCACACAAAAACTGTTAAGTTAGGTTCCCACTAATTTATTATCTCCTGAGATAGTTTACAAACATATCTCTTATAACATACCAACGCCCAGTGCCTCCATATGTTTCTTGCCTTCAGCTATTTATTGTTACTTTTACACAAGTACAATTACAACTCTTACAAAATCCTTACTGCACTTCTATCAATCATTTCTCTTTTCTGCTAATTCTCTTTTTTCCAATTCCTCTCTACATCTAACTTCTTTCAAGTTCCATTTACTATTTATCGATTAACTAAACTTCAGTCTGTCTAAACTCAAAATCAACAATTTTTCTAACCACATCAAAAACTCTCGTCCTCCATTCCTTCTTCTGGCTAGTGCTATTTTTTTAAACATTTCTAACCTAACTTCCTACTACTAACACGAGGATTGAATTATTACTTTATAAAGTTTAATGTTCTAAATGCAAAAGTTATATACATAATTTACCAGAAAAGGAAACTTAGTATTGAATTGAAAGGATGCAAAAATTAAAAAAAAAAAACATTTTTTTCTATTTTTAAGTGATCTCATGTTAGTTTTCGTTATAGTTGGAGAAAATATACAAACACGGAAGTTGCTTCCTTTTTCTCTTCTGTCTGAAGACTCCAGTATATGGATGAAAGGCCGTTAACATGTCCACTTGCAAAAACTTGAATTATTATCAGCTCACCCTGCTGGGCGAAGTTGCTGCTGCTATATATGCAATTGTCGCCCCTATACGCTATAATCCCTTGAATTTCGTGCTTGCAAATCAGCTTCAACTAACAATTGTTCAGTGCATCATAAAAATTAAAATTCCAATGTATTGCCGCTACACACTTCCAATTTGTTTCGGTGGCTGATGCCAACTATGGTGCCGTAGAGAAGTAAATAAGCTTCTCGGTTGCAAGTATACTGTATTGAACCTATATAGATTCCTTTCGTTATTCGTCAACTAGAGTAAGCGCAGAGAAAGAGCCCAAAGGCTTTACGTGGTTAACGCAGAAGGGGTCTTAGGAACACTAGTTGTGGCAGTTTCAGCAACAGTGAATCTACTATAGTCAGTTTCCGGGCATACTGACATACCATATGAATCTACTTCTGACTGGAGGAGCCGGGCATATGACGTCAGGGGTTGTCCAAATTAAGTTAGTAAGCAAATTATTCTGTTCCCGTAAAGGATCATCTTACTTCGTTGGATAGAAATGTTCTCAGGGACAGAAAATGAACCTCCCATTGTGCTCATCAGCGTAGTTCTGATAATTATCTCACTGATTGGTGTCAGTAAGACACAACGCAAAAGAGTACGAATACAGTAAAAATTAAGAGTGCAAAGAACATAATGAAGGAAACTTTGATTTAACTTTCTTCATCTGAGACTCCAAAATGACGGTCTCAACCTATTGTTCCGAACACGAAACATTAGATTTGTCTAAAATATATTTCGAATTGAATTCTGGGCGTCGAAGGGTTAATGGGAACTCTATAAAAGTATCTCATGGAAAGTCACTGAATATTGGAGCACTCTATATACACTAATTCGATGCACTAGTGTTTCACTCTAGATTTATGTTATATCTGGGTTTACTGTATACAGTTTAGTATTTTTAAAGCTGCACGTAATATCGTAGCTTCCGATTTAGGGGCGTGCTCATTTCAATATGTATTACTTGGTTAATGTTCCACAGAAGTCTATTTCAAAGTCTTTTTTTCTTTTTTGTTAACTTCTCACACGAAATAAAGTTTTATCTCAACTGTATATTTTGATATGTCTTCCAAATCTTTTTCAATAAACATAATAAATACATTATATACATAATAATAATAAAAGTTATAACAAACAAACAGCTGTCATGCACACACAAAATAAACACAATGAAATAATATAATGTTGAGTGAAAATATAAGCGCATGTGTATTTATTACGGAAATCGTTCTCTTATAATGCTGTCAACGGAAGTCTGAAAATTCTAGGATGTATGAGATGTGTCGCATCAGGATCCTGCCGCCTACAGTCGGACAATTTGTCCATACCGACTAGATGCCGCGGTCGGAGCACCGCCGCGGGACTCCGGCGTCTTTCCGCGCAATTTACGACCGCGACGAATAGTTACATGCGGAGCAGTCGCTGAAAAGCCGGAATTGAGCATTAAATTCGCCGACGCCGCCGTCGAAAAAAGGCCGGCATAAAGAATGGGCAGAGGGTCGGAAAGAGGCCTTTCCTAATGTTTTGCCTACTCTGGCGGACGGCAACAGTCAGCTAAGTTCATTTTAGTTTACGATTTTGGACTGCTTGCTGCCTCGGGAAAAGATCAGCAACTTTGAACAACTAGAACGTCGTGCTGCGGCCGCCGCGGAGGGGTGTCTGCTGCCTCCGGTGGCCAGCAACTGTCGACGGCGGCAATTCCTCTTTCCATCTGCGACTTCCCGATGGGGTGTAGTGTTGATCGTAAGTGCTGGTGTGTACTTTCTTACAATAATGTTTGACTAACAACTGAATTCGTACTAAATTTGTAGGTAACTTATAATCACAGATTGAAAAATTTATTCATTATTGCATCTTAAAGTATGACGTACTAAAATACATATAACGATTAATAATATTTTTTGCTAACAAATATAAGAAGAGAGTAGTTTTGAATCATTGTATTATTTTACTCAAAACTTTTACAAAAATACAAAAAGACATTTCAAATGAAGTGACAATTTAAGGAACACTAAATAATAGGCAATGGCAACAAAATGTCAAAATACTAAAAATTATACAAGAATTAAAATCTCTCAACATATTTCCTTAAAGTGATCAAAGTATACGAAATGTAACCCCATCAGGACGTCGTGATCGGGAATAGGAGGCAGCCGGCAGCCCATCTGCGGTGACACGATGATCTAATTCTTCAAAGTTACGGACCTTTTGCCGAGGCGGCAAACGGTCGAAAACCGTAAAATTTAATGTCCTTTGCCGACTCTTTGCTGACTATTGTCAACCGTGTTAGTGATCAAAACAGTCGGATAGGCATCTTTTTGACCCTTTGCCGATTCCTTATGCCGACTTCTTCTCATGGGCGGCGCCAGCGCAATACCTGCGCCTTTACAGCTTTTTGCTTACTGCTCGGAAAGGCAACTTTCCGACGGCTTCGCAGGCGAATTTAATGCTAATTTCTGGCTAGTTACCGACTATAAGCAGCAGGATCCTGATGGGGAAAATCTTAGATAATTCTTGTACGAATTTGTACAAGAATTACTTTCCTCTGTGCTTTTCAATCCATAAAGGAAACCATCCATTATAACTTAACTCATATTTAAAAGAAAAAACTTATTCTGTCACCGCAACAATATAAGCTTCATCTGCCGTATAATACATGTGGTTTACTTGCTATGACGAGAACATTTGCGCTTGCAAAAGATATTTCTAAACCTGTATTAAACGTACTTAAAAAGCAGCATCAGGGAAGCACATATCACAGTATCTTTAGGAAGACAATTCACTCATCACAAAGGAAACAAATGTTTCTTAGCAATCATCATGCCATTGCTAGGTATTAAGCACAAACAAGTAAAATGAGAGGGATATTCATCGACCTCTGAAGTATCATCATCCAACAACAGTAAATGCTCAGAATTACAGGCTCCTTCGTCTTGCAACTCCCTGAGTTTGAAACGGAATAAGACAGACGGATAAATTCGAGCTCAAGCTGCCTAGATACCGCTCTAACTACCTATTTGCATTGTGGTTTCAATCTACACGAATGCACATTTTAGTAATAATAGCTTTATAAAGATCCACTCTTGGTATATTAGTAATCGCCCTATATGTAAATATATTAATTGTATATCACCGCCATTTTGCTTTCAAGGAATAACAGTTTTCTTCGCAAAATGGTCAGAATCTGTACTAACATTCCATTTTCCTTTACATCCAACACTATTAACGTATCTCTACTAGGTAAAAATGTTAATTGAACAAATTTAGAATTTGCGATTCCCGACATACACTATTACGAGTGCGAAATGAACAAAAATATTTTCTTTAGCATGAATTTTAAGCTCAAAGCATAATCAAAACTTTTTTGCTCAGACGTCATTCAAAAGAATTTAAGAAATCAATCTACAAGGTTGATGTCTCTTAGCACATGTATTGGAAAATACGAAGTTTTATTCAAAGTTACATTTTGTTCAATCAAATAGGATTTCCTTTAATTATATTCACTTCAACGACTTTATTTAAAATTCTTAGATTAAGTTTATAAAAATAACTGAATCAAGCATGTTTTTCCTAGAATGAGAAAAGTTTAACTTTCAGTTTTCGCAATATTTTTACGAAATTAAAATTTGATCCATTATTAATGTTACTAATGATCAATATCTATACATATATTGAAAAAAACGACATATAATTTTAAAATAGATATTATTCTTTAACATTAATTTCTCGTCATCACAGTCCCCCTTAGATTACAAGTATAACCATGGGACGACAAAGTTAAAAGTTTCATTTCATTATAAATGAACTATATTGAAGCATTGAAATTCTTACGACTGGATAATGATTCACGTCACCCAGATAATTTTATGTGCTTACAACTACGTAGAACTAGTGCTTTAACTACACATATAAGAATGTTAATATTAATAAAATCTAAATATCTTATGCATCTTTACAAACAATGAACACTAATAAGTAGATACTTATCAGATTGTAAGCCATTCAATACTTTAAAAGAGTAACAAGTCCACGATGTACCTATTCCTGAATGATATTGTTTAGCAACACAATGGTAAGTCATTCACATAAAAGTAGTTTGATGACTTAGTGTCGAAGGATAAGAAGGCACTGACTCACTTCTCCAAGAAGGATATATGCAAAAAGCGCTGACTTCTCCTGACAATTCAAAGTTGAATCGCTCCGCACATTAAATCTTATCCCACCCAGGTAGAGGATTAACATCTGTGGCCAGTGTATATCCGAGAGTTTCCAATCACAAGAATTGAAATACAAATATGAAACAATTGGACGTTACTTTACCCAAAACAATCTTTGGAAAGAATAACGTCCTTTCCTACTGGTTAGACAGAGATATTATGGTTCTCATCAGAATATTCGACAGTAGTAATAAATTGTTATATAAGGCTTTCCCTTACTTGCACAAATCAGCATGTCTTTTGCATCTCATCTCCGTTGCCAAGACACTAGCCAAATAAAGAAATATGAGAAAATCTGGTAAAAATATACTTTGCTCTTTTAGTTACGAAATAACATTTAGAAAATACATCGTCAAAATTTTCTTTTACTCACATTCAAATAGTCCTTTTCAATGTGGTATAGGACACATTGTTGATTTGTAGTCGATATATATAACTCCAGGTGGGGGTCATAAGTCTGCCATACGGGAAGAAAAACTTGAACAGTAACTAATAATTAATCCTTTTCTTGTCAAGAAGACTGCGTTGCTCAGAAAAAAAAAATACTGCATGGGATTTCCGTGTCAAACAGTTGTAAAATAAGACATAACTACACGTTATATTTACAAGTTTTAGACAAGATTGTGACGTAATGTGTCCCATAGGATACACTACCAAGAAGAGAGTTAGATATCCAGAACATTTCGAAACAGCTAATTTCATTTTTCAATGTTATACCCAATATTCATAAATGCTAAAATTCAAAACAATAGCTTTAACTCTTAGATCTAATCAAATGTAAATAATCAATATAATTTCCATTAACATTAATGCATACGTAGTTCCGAAATTTAGATATGTGCAGATTAATACAAAATTCCACAAATAGCTAAAACACTTATATACTCGCGATTTAGGTCATTATAAAAAAAATAAAAATATTGGATACGGCGCCCATAAGGGTATGCTACATAATATACTTAAAGTTTTACTCACATAACGATTTTATTATTACAAATTTATAGTCGAATCAAAGCCTGAAAACATGGTTTAACATATACACATTAAAATATTGTATATTATAAAAACAAGACTTCATTTGTCAAACTACATTCACAAATCCACAAGGACTTTATCCTTATAGCAGTTACTTATGCTCTATTTGTCTTACGAGTTCTCCAATAATCCTACAGGTTGTTTAAGCTAATTGTTTAAACTTTAAATAGCTAATTATAAGTAAATGTGGGAAAGATAAAAAACTTCAACTAAATAAGAATATAACATGAATTATTTATGGAAATTTGGCTTTAAATATATGCTATGTTTATTTCGTTTACTGAAAACTAAATACAAGTATTATTTAAAAAGTAGTTCACGCGATACACAAAATACGATACGTTATCAAATGCTGTTGAGTTCGTTCCTCCTTTCGCTTCCTTCACTTAGATTTTGGCAAAATGTTATTCTGGAAACACTGTAATTTCTCTGGATGATAACAGTGAAAATTCTTCACGTTCATATTTTCTGTTGTAGAACAATATAATTTATGATTGTGGTAAGTTCCGTTTCATTATCTCATTTCAGTTAAGGGAAACAAGCAAAAAAAATGGTAAAGTTTGTTATATTTTTAGTAAGACTGGCTGTTAAGTATAAAATTGAACTAAACACGCTAAAAATGTTTCTCCCCTCCAATTTGTATTTCTTTCCTTTTTCTATGCTCTAACTTAAATCCAGAGGATAAGTTAGACACAACAGAGTTAGTTAAGACGTCATTTATGCACTCAACTGATCGCATGCAGTAGTCAGTAAAGTACAAGTCTCTTTTGTACATGAAATGATATAACAGGGTACATTTTCCCTTCTAACACAGTTTTGCTGAACACATATTTCAGCTTTCTCTTCATTATCAAGTTCATTCTGGATGTTGATTTGAAATTCCGGCTGCAACAGGATAATGAGCCGTTGAGAGTTTCCAACGGATGCCGAAGATCTTTTAGTTTATTGATGGCACCTCCTGAAAAATGTTTACTAGCTAGTAATAACGAAGTATTAGGTAAGAGGGTTCATATACTAAGTCTGTCCATGGAGTGATAACCTACGCTAACTCCATTCGAACTCCACAACTATACAGCTCTGCCATTACATGACACACACATGTAGATGTACGAATCTCTAAAAAGTTATATGAAGTTAAATGTTTGCTTCTTTTTTAAAATACTAACTTTATGATGTCGTACAAATACAAAACCTTGAATGCGCACCAATAACTTATCATTCTGCGTCTAGTTAAACTTTCCATTTCTCTTTTGAATTTTGTCAGTTCTCCGAAATGTGGCTATGATTAGTTTATTACAGCAGTTTATTTCATCCTCCGAACAGACATTTTCTTGTAGATTATTAAGAAAATGAAGAACTATTGTATGCGAAGTGTCAACCTTTAAGTGAAAACTTGCAGGTGGAACTCCTGAGTTCTTGAAATAGTGCTATTTCACAGAAGTACAGTTTGTGTGAAATTTTCAGCATACTCTGCGTGCGAAGGTGCGTAGAGTTATCAAAGTCTGCACTAATTCTTTGTTTACACTTTCGAACAAAATACTTTGGGCATCATAAATAGTGCAATGTTAGAAAACTACCTTTTACTTTTCCATGACGTAAAGAAAACGTTTCAAATGAAAGATGGTTGCGTTTCCGGTGGTGACCATATTTGACAGACCTAGTATGGCAAAGTAGTAATTTTCAAAACACCCAACTATTACTTTAGCAGTTGAACTCTTTAATGCAAATGCAGTAAAATAACTTATATTCAACGCTTTATATCAAGAGCGAATCTCTTGTCATTTCTCTAGCCGTTTAGCACGTCAACAGAAATGTAATCTCTGGGTCTATTACCAGGATAGTACTAAGTAACTTAGCTGATGTTTGTTGGTTTGGTGTAATACTAGTACATGTCATAAAGTCTCAAATTAATTCCTTGACTGAATTTCTTAACTCTTTTGAAAGACATGTTTTAGATATTGTTGCTTACACTCTCTCACGGTGTGGCTCACATCTATATGATACGCAGTAAGGATATTGTGAAAGAAAACTGGTGGAATACTAATCTTGCAACGTATAGGACAATGATAGTCCCTAATAAATATGTTGTTGTTCAACTCACAGTGTTACTTCCATGAACTGCTGCCCGAAATTCATTTTCGTTCACAGTTCCTTCTAAACCTCGGTCGACATTTATATAGTCTGAGTACTAGGGTCGTCCTTATTTTCGCATGTTTAAAATTTCATCTCTGCCCTTTTGATACTGTTCCTTTCTACGAAAAACTATGTAAAGTTTTTATCGAATTGATTAATATCGAATTTAAAACAAAGGCCACTCGAAGTGGCTCAAATAATTTAAAGTTTATTGTACAGTGTGCACAATGTAGACCAAAATGCAATTTCTACATGACATATTATGGCGTTATTGTAATTATTTTTACACTATGTATACATAATCATAAATTATAATAAATGCTAACAAAATAAACAATGTATTATAATAAATTAATAATAAACTAATAAATTAATAATAACCTTATAGATATGTAAATTTATACATATACTGATAAGTATGTTATACTAAGTATGATAGGGCACGTCTGACTGTCTGAGTGTGCAACCAAAAAGAACACTACAGAAAATTAACTTTTATAACCAAAAATACGATCTATACCACATTTTTTGGAGGGTAACATCATCATGGTTCCGTCTATAGTCTAAATTCTCAATCTAGCAAATTCAAATATTCAACCAATTTAAGAAATTCAACATACGTGGCTGACGTGCTTTAATTAACACTAGAACTAGCGGGAAATTAATTATACAAGAACTACCAAGGGGGTCACTTTGACCCCTAGTGATTTAGAGGTTTCTTAGCTTGGAATTTAGCGTTCCTTTGGCAACTAAGTCTTAATGTGGCTGGATATAAAATTTAATCCTGATTAAAATCCACACTAGCTTTAATCAGTTACCATTGTTTTTCACACCGAAAATGTTGGACATATGTGCATAAAGGTATACTTGAAATATTTATTATACGAATATGCTACGCACTTATTTAAAAGTATAAGATGTGAGCATATAAACGAGTACAAGTTTCAAGAGTAAATCTAAATTCTGATAATAGTATTATGTTAAGGCATAGGTATAGATTTCAATGCACTAAAGAGTTTTGAAGACTGATCGAGCATTTTGTTTTTTCTACATGTTCCGATTTGGAACTTCTTTTACAGCAGAAGGCGTTGATGCTGATGGTAAATCTTTCGAAGGACCCTTTTATCTTCTAGGTAGGTGTTTAGGTAGGTTTCTTTGTTTCGTGTCCACTCATTACCTGTACGTTGGTGTGAAGGTTACTCAACACAAGTATTTTTTGTTTCCCTGCATTGATATGTGGTGAGTGTGACATCGTCCATTTTCTGAGTAGTCTGTTGTATACAAATCTTTGTTATATTAACGCACGGAAGCTGTAATTTTCCTCTTGTTGCTTCGGATAATACAAGCAAACTTATTTCGTTAATCCTTAGTTCCCTTGCAAGACTTGGATATGTAAAAAAAAAAAAAAAAAGTTGTTTCACGTTACATGCAATCGCAAGTGTATGAAAGGTTTCACAAGATGTACAACTATATGTTCAGCAAGAGTGATGTTAGTCGGTCTTTTTTCATCTTTTCCTAGATATGGAATACTATTTGCAAATCATTTGTTCTTTACTTCAACAAATATCCAAAGTTTGATGCCATATTTATCCGGCTTGCTACCCATGAACTGAATAAATAGACAGCGAGATTTCACTGGTATGAGTCACTCATCAATAGTGCAATAAATATCGGGATTGTAGCACCTTCGGGAATTTTCAATCAATTAATACCAAATATCAGAAAACAAGCAAAACCTGTCAGTTTTAGGTCTTTCGGTTCTCATAGATTTGAGATAAACCTCATAAATCTCATTATTTCTTCAAACCTGTTTCTGGGCATGACATTCCAAAAGAAACTGCAGCCCAAGCTTCCCAGACAAGAAACACTTTACACTGACGCTATTCATCCTCATTGCTCCACGGAAATACAACAAGGCAATAAATGCATCAAACTCATCGAGAGAGATTGAGCTGTTAGAATAATCTAAATCTCGACTGGTCTCAACTTCTGTATACTTCATTATACTTTACAGTAGGAAATCAGTTAAAATCAGTCTGAATACACTTCTACAAGTATCATCCATATTACGCGTAACGAGTGATGTGGGTCGTCGTTTATAGGAACTATATTATGTTTGTTGAACTCTTCCACATGTCTTGTTGTTTCCATCCATTATTTCCACGCAGTCTGATGTGGAGTCACTTCAGTTGACCTAATATAATTTGAGTAGAGTTCCGTTGGTCAGATTCTTCATTTGAATCATTACCACTAGAATCAGAATCAGTATACCGCACATCTTCGTAATCACTACTTGGAAAATCTTTATCAAGGTCTGTAACATCTTCCTTCTCAATAAAGCTATTACTATTTTCATCACCAGACGCACTATCGTCAATATCCTTTAACTGTGGTAGAAACTCTGGCGCTGTAAATCTTTTACTCTCTGAAGACTCCCTCATTCGCAAACACTGAAACACATTCTTCAAAACAACTACCAGAAATCAATGGCTGGTTACAATTGTTTTAGAGATATCTATAATACGCCTTAATAAGAGGTATAAACAAGAAACAAAAAGTCATTTTTATCCAGAGTAAAATAAGTAAGAAGTGAACTTTGTGGTGTACAAACAGTCTCGGGCTTCTCCCATTTTCCCCAGTTTGTCCATTCATACTTCATTATACTTCGCATCATCACGGTCTCTTTTAGCACATATGGCATAATCGTGGGACGTAAAACTGACAAATTTTATTTTCATTATGAAAATAAACACGTATATGTCAAAATGACCCCTCCTGGTAGTCCTAGGTATATCTTCATTTTCAAAGAAAACCAAAAATAATTGAAATATGATTTTTGCGATATAATTACACTGACTAGAGAGAAGAAATGTAGTGTCATGTGTTTAGCATATTTCAATTAATGTTCATATTAAAGGATAATGAATGATGTTGATGACCCCTTTGGTAGTTCATTTAATAAATACTTTTTATTTGTATTTCAGATTCTTTTACTGACCTTATAAATAATAATCATTTTTAATAGTGACATACCAAGAAACTTAATCTTATAGCCATATATTGTAAAACATACAGCTGAAAGAGTACTTTCCCTTTAAAGATGCCTGGAGCATGTAGTAGATATTCATTCTCAATATATATATATTTATTACAGCTGCATCAGAGAAATAGGTCCTTGATTGCTTTCTGTATCGTCACATTTTTCCGAAAAAGACAATCTGAACGGTTGCAACTAAGACAGTGGAGCGAGTTGAGGAGTTCTCTTCCCTCTATTCCAGATGAACAGTCCCAGTTTAAAAGACCTAAGAAGAATAAGTCATCGGACCCAGGCTAAAGAAGCCAGTGAAGTCATTTTCACAACTAATTGAGGGATGTTTTGACATCAAACATTGAAATGCCATAGATATGTTGGATAATGAAAAGCCAATATGTTACCAGAACTTTAACGACGGTAGAGAAGTCCTGATTATATTAAGGGAGCTCAGAAGATACTACATCAAAAAGAGATGGATATATGTCAAGAAAGAAGTAACATTAACGAGAAAAAAGCAAGATCCAAACTTAAAGAAGATATGTTGTTCGAAAATGCAATGTTATCGAGCAACCGCTGAGAAGAAGAAGACGAAGATAAAATTTAAGCTTCAGACTCCAGTAAACCAGTTGAAGACGTGAATTACATAACCGTATAAGCCCAACCAAACATATGTTGAGAAACCCAATAAAAACTTAATACTTGTTGGACGTTTGAGCTTAGAAATCCGATTTTCTTCATAGTTCTTCATATTTTATATTTACCAAAGTGCAAGTATGAAACTTCCGATTTCGAAGTTCACATTTTCCAAAAATACTCAGGTTTCAGTGAGTTTCTCAATATATCTTAGGTAGACTTGTGCTGTTATGGAAGTCTTTACCAATTAATGTTCGACTTCGAAAGAAATGCAAAACTATTATATCATCTCAGCTAACCGCACTGCTCGGTAGGAGCGGAGTCAATGACAGAAGTGCCATTATGATTGTCTTCGAGGCTTGCAAGACCTGTGGACAAGATTCTCGGAAGCTAACAATTAATAAATCTATCATCCCCTGTCAGCGTCAAGAATATAGGAAATTGTCTGCTACTGACATAAAACACTCATTCAAACAAAACCCAGTTGTAACAATTCCCGGAGATGGGAATCAAATGAGTGTTATTAGTGGAAGCAATAAGGTAGTGAGGCTGCCTATTTTGCTGTCAACCATGGGAGATAAAAATTGCTAGAAATTCCAAACTTATCACTTGGGGGCGGAAGAGCTACCACTGACGCTGTACACACTAGTAAGAAAGAATGGAGATTAAAAAACTTGATCCGTGTAATGGATTTTGATACTAAAACTTCTAACACTGGCCGTTCATCAGAGGAGTGTGTCATTATTGAACAGCTACTAGGTCATAGTCTTCTAGACTTTGGAGTGTCATTAAGTGTTCATATCCACAAATAACATCATACTTAAGATGGAAGAAAATTCTAACACTTAAACGTAACTTTTGGGTGAATCGAGTTGCTGCCCGGGACGTATGCGATAGAGCAGTACTAAGTGTGCTCAACATGTGAGGGAAGCTTCAGGTTCAAATGTCAAAGCGTCTGGGAGATACAGCCACTAGAACGTCACATGGAGGTACGTGTTATAGTCGTAATACATAGTCCAAATCATAAGAGAAAATCTTATACATATCACTTCTTCTAAATTGGATTATGTTTGCCTTTCTACAATATATAAATGATGGAAAATAAAGAAAGTTGTGAACACCTGATACAGGGAGCACACCTGAGAAACGCAATCAAGTCGCACTTGTAACATTTATGTTTCATGATTCCGTCAAAATAGCAATCGTGAATAACGATCCAGCCTTGAGGAAACCCATATGGAATAAATGGATATGAAACGTACATAGTATCGAATCATGTTGCAAAAACGAGGACCACTGAACTGACAAATTGTGAACGACTGAAGTTGTATGAATCAGTTACGATGCCAAATATTTCACTTTACTTCGTGTTATTGCTGTATAAGTGATGAAAGGAACAAAAACTTAATATGAACGTAAGAAGTAAATATCCAGAGCCTAAATTATGCCACTACATTCACCAGGTATCAGCCGCTTAAAAAAATAGAAAAGCTTTCTGGCACACGGTGAAGAAAGACTGTCGTATTTTTTATTTGCAGACCATGAATTGAGCGATACGAGGACTTTCTTCCTATCCTTTTTTTGCTTTCCCACATGACGCCCGAATAGAAAGTCTTAAGATCATGAATGCTTATATTCGCTGTTTTAACAGAATTAAGATTAAGATTGTATCAGCCGAATGGGCTGGCTTTACTGCAGGGAACCTACAGTTAGGTTCAATCGCCACAAACTACATGAGACATAGAATTTCACCTTTCATGAGCATATCCGACATTATGATATAGGAAAAAGTTGTTACACTCACATACAGTATCCTAGTGTTGTTAAGATTTTCACTCATTGATTTTCCTCAATGCTAGTGATGGGTAAATTCCCGGGAATTTCCCTGGGAATATTCCCGGGAAGATTCCCAAAATGGGAGTTATCCGGGAATTTATGTTCAATCAGAAAGAAAATTGCATTCTATTACTATGTTATGATTTCAAAGTTGAATTAATTTTTATATCACAGCATATTATTACTGTTGTTCACAGATGATTTTTTAAAATGTATATTCTGAACGGTATTATGTTACTTTATTTACACTTTATTATATTCAGAAACTACGCATAAATGTATATTTAATTACAATATGTTCTATCTATTATGTGTGAAAAATTTATATAGTAAATTAGATAGCAACAGTTTAAATTTATATGTAAGTGGATTTGCTCAACTTGACTCTATTACTGATATTATAAACATATTAAATTTTTAAATGTTATAAACTAATTAGATTGGGTAAATGATAGCAGATATATGTCTCACCGATTTATCATTTGCGCATACATATTTATGTTCACAAAATTTGCAAGATACTTACTTATCTTTATATTTTGGCACTTAATATTGCCATACATGACCTTTCATTCTACCTATTTGTGTAAATATAATACGTTAATTCACATGTAAAAGAACTACGATCATTTCTTCAGAAATTTGAGTTAGAGAGAGGAGGCAGACCGACGTCTATTACTAATGGTGATTCAGGGTTTATTAATAGTACTTAACTCTATTTCTACATAATTCTAAATTACTTTACAAAATGATTCCTTTCATCATATGTGAATTAGTACTTTGCTAATTTTGGCTGTTCTTATCATTGGGGGCCAGTTTTGCATCTACTTTTTTGCGATATTCTATTCCGATGTGTTTGTTTTATAGTTTCACACGTTAAATTACGTTACCAACATCAAATTCAGACAGCGTTGCAGAGCGAGCGTTAGCGAATGAAGGCGCATTAGAGCCCCGCATGGCACGTTGTTTTCTATCTTCGTTACCACTTTCTTTTTCACTGTCTTTTCTCACATAAATCACTTCCACTTACCTTTCCGTTTTGTATAAATCCCATACTGCCCTAAAAAATATGTTCGATACTTTCTTGACTACTTGAAAATCACTATTATCTCATTTCTTCCGTAAATCATCCTACTTTTTGCTAGTTCTGGCTCCTAAATTCTAAACAATTACCTTACGTTTTAGTGCAAATGAAAATTGAACAAAAAATTATATTATTAGTTATATAAAGTAGAGTCAAGGAATTTTAAATTTTTTAACCTCCAAATTATCTAAAACCTAGAATTAAATTATAATGTATTAAAATAAAGTAATTAGTCATATGGTTCTTATAATTTGGAAGATAAAAGTAAAGAAATGGAAATAAATTCCTTCTCGAGAATGTATAGGCCAGGGAAAAAACCCGGGAATATTCCCATTTTTTTAAATTCGTTCCCACCGGGAATATTCCCACTGCCCATCACTAATCCAGCACGACTGCAATTCCTTCTCGAAGCGACTTTGACCGACATTGAAGACATTGGCAGCTTGAATGTCGTCAGTGATTATATGATCACGTACTGAAAAAGACTACAAAATGCACCTCAATGTGAATTTCTAGTGATTGTGTTCTCCTAAAGCATGTGAAGTCGGCAATGAAATGCAAATTCAATTTGCAAATTGAATACACTTCGTACTGCTCTATTACATATGTTTCGGGCAGGAACTCGATTCACCCAAACGTGGCGATTACTTGTAAGCGAAGTCTGTATGCCAAGAATTTTGTATTCTCGTAATTAATTATCGGTTTGATTTTACTGGGTAATAGTCCATATTGTAGGAAAGAACTTCATAGCCGTCTATGGAGCTGCGAAATATGAGTAGGAAGGGAATAACCGAAGTGGCAAGCATTTTTCCAATGAGTGTTTTGCTTCCTACAGAAGAGAAATAATAATGCTGAGTTATGAGGTAATTCATTACGGTAGTTGCGAAGCAGTGTCATACAAAGGATTTGTAGGATTGTGAACAGTAGAGCACTATAGGAGATTAATAACATTTTGGCAAAAACAATATATTGTGGAGGGATACGAGAAAAATTATTAAGGGTGCAACTTCCTGAGCAAAGTTAAATGTGATTCGGATTAAAGTAAAGGAGATGGAAGGAAGTTACCACACAGTAAAGGAAAGGAAATGGGAGATGTTCTTAAGTTACGAAAAACGCACATAATTAAAAGGGAAGAAGAGTTTGCCGTTCAGTGTGTATTAGGTGAGTACCTAGCATGACAAATATATATTTTATATTCTGTCAGACTTATCTTTCTTTGTTCTATTGTTACATAATATAAATAGGTTGAAAGTTGAGCAATATGTGTCTACATGTCGTTAAAAACTCGATTCTGGAAGCTGAGCTCCGTTCTGACGTTTGGAAGGTGGGCATTAAATTGGGATTCAGTTTGCTTATAATAATTTCGAAAACGACCTACTGGAAGTTAAATATCGCGAGTGTTCCAATTTTGCAAAATGATAGAAAATTAATATTTTTGTTTAAGAAATATATTTTTCTTCGTAAATTTTCAATCCTAACTCTTCCTCTGCTTTGAAGGAATCTTATAGAATTTGTTTTCCTAGTCTCCCATATCCTATTTACATGTTTTCTAGCGATTTAGAAATCGGATCCTGGCTTGAGTGCTGCTTCAGACAGTTTACGTTCCGTGTCCTGAAGAACAAAAAACTAGAATACATAGTGCACAATAGAAAAGGGTATTTTCGGAAAATTTATGTGTGCGATCACACTTGGCCGTATTGCGTGATTGTCCTGTGCAAAAAATTAAATGCAATTCTAAAATGAAATTAAGTGAAATGAAATTCATGCAATTTAAAATTTCTACAATTGTTGAATGACTGTGGTTGATTGTCGAACAAAATTTAAATTTGAAATCGTAAACTTTGGCTAAATGTTGAGTATTTTTGTGTTATGTACAAGGTATTTATGTAGGTATTAGTATTAAAATACTTCAAAATGAAAAATAAATATGTTCAGTGAGAAAGTCCGATATAGCTTTCGCAGTGATCCAATCGGTGACTTAGGTGACATATTAACGTGTTGACTTTTTAACGCCAACAAAAACGCATTTGAACTGGTAATATCGGAATGAACATTTTCCAATGTTTCGCATTAAAATGTCGAAGACGTGGATATTGCATCCTGATGCAGTACTTCTCTATGGTCTTAGTATTTCAGCTCCTTGCAATTACTGCATATCTTTATTTTCAAATTTGCTTGTATGTTAGGAAAGTAATATTTGCGCAATATTCATTGATAAGGTTCAGTAAACCTAAAGTGAGGCGCTATGGGGTTATTGTGTCTGGAATCGAAACACTGATTTATGAAGGAATTCGGTATGCAAAGAAGGATTTCGGTGTTCGGTAAACCTAACTGAAAGCATTTTTACACTATGCATACAAATCCCACATTGAGAAGAAAATATTTTTTAAAACTAAAGTTGGAACATTATTTGGTTCTTTCTTTTTAAAAAGAACTATTATAGAAATTAAAAGCCATTTCTTTGCTCTTTTGCCAAAGTATACAGTTACGTAGATTGTTAAATTTGGAGTGTAGCATGATTTAAGGAATGAGAGGAAAAAAACATTAGCTTCTTCTGTAACACTGAATTTGTCTCTTGTTGTTGCACATCCTCTTTCCTTACAGATTCCCAAAGATTCCGGTTGGGTGTTGTGAACCTTTAATGTGGCTAACTTCAAAGTTTAGGCGGCCAAAGATGTCATGTATAAAGGAAATTATGCTACCCTGTTCGGTTGTGGTTAAGGGATGTATATTCTATTAACAGCGTGCATTTTATGTTTAATAGAAAAATAGAGACATTTTAGAAGAACACTTATCAGTGATCGTAATTTCCACGGTGTACTAGAAACTTTACTTAGAATTTAAGTAAGCCGAAGGCTCCAAAGAAACAACTTTTTCTTTTTACAACTTTTCCAAAGAAACAACTTTTTCTTTTATGATTATAACATGCTAAAATACCTACCACATCCAAACTGGACGCGTCTCCGTAAGTATGCATTTCTTAAGTTGGAAGTGAAAGAAAGACGGTGATATAACTATGTAAGTTTGGGTTTTTCTAATAGTACGTTATAAATCGATGTTAAAATGAATTTCAAATTTTTATATAGGAGAGCATGGAAAGGCGCTACTTTTTCAATGAAGTTTTAATATGGATTCTCGGGTATTTACACTTACGTCCAAAATTATTGTCGCGTGTCTATAAATATGTTGTTGTAGAAAAATGATTTGATAGCGAATTCAGCCGGTATTTATTATAATGTTACTTTGTTCATAATCGACAAAGACATGTATGTGGCAAATCTCATGTCAAAAGAGAAGTAAATAAGATTAATAAAACGAAAATAGAAGTTTCTTGTCCACTTCGCAGAATTTTGTTTCATTCAATTTAATTTTCGTATTTATAATTACTTTCCTATGAAATTTACCACAAATATAAATTTCTTGATTATAAAGTACTATGAGTATTAAAAGTACCCTGCAAAATCATTATCAAATGATATTCTTACAAGAAAATAGTTATAAATATGCGACAATCGCTTTGGACATGAGTGTATATAGTTCGTTTTTTTACTAAATTCTATATGTGATAAGGTACTTAAAGTTCCTAATTTTATTACAGACGTTCGGAGATTTTTTAATATATATTTCCTGCCACAACCTTAAACACAAATACATCGAGCTTGCTATATAAGAAGTAGTTTTCATTTTGGCTGGCTCCAAAATTTATATTTTGTAAATTTTTGGAAGAGTAGTTTAAGATCTGAGAACTGTTGCTTACAATTTGTAGTTACGATAACCAAATTGTGTGCAAATGCAGTTATTCCTCGTGGTAGTCCTTCAGGAACGATTTGGGTAGTGACTAAAAAAGAATGCTGTTGTGCAGTGTCACGTTAGGCAAAAAATTGGAACATTTTCTCGAATGATTGAATTCGAACATAATATATTTCTGGCTTTTGTAATGTACCGATAACTTAAAAAGATTTTTTTGTTTATGTCGATACATCTCATGCAAGATTTGTCTTTAAGCGTGTGCACAATGTTCTCTGTAGACTAGAAAAGAAAGCTAAGATATTACGTAAATAAATTGCTTCCTTGAAGATTCGAAACTGACTGAAATTCTGATGACTTGGGCTTTCGACTAACGAAAAGTGGCGAACTAAACGAACTGTTCCCTTAATGATTATTGCATTTAATAATTTGTATATGTATTTACGGTCGAAAACAAATGGAATGGATAGTGAACACTGGTTAAAATTGGCCGCTTTATCAGTCGTTATTATATGCGTGCATCGCCTAAAATATCCAATGTCTTCGGAAGCATATGAGAATACATTTCTCTATCTATATTGCAAATTTTTACTGCATTTCTCTTATTTTTAGTTAAATCTCGATTGATATCGAAAACTTTAATATGAAATAATTTCTTGTAATCTGTCCTGAACTTCTTTCGTTTTGTACATTGTGTAATTAATATCTTTCAATTGTTGATCCTGCAGATCGTCTTGTGTGTAAGATATACGCCGTGTTTATGAAATGTGACTGGTCGATTTGGTTAAATTAAGATCAAAAATGAGATTGTCTTTTTTTATGTTCGTACCTGGATGCAATGTATAAATAACAGATATTCTAATGGAGTCACAATAAAAAATCATTGTCTATAGTTTGATTTTTAACGTTACCGGGAAAAAATGCGCCTTCCCTGGTATGATGATTTTTCGGTACTGTGAATACATCTACAGAACTTTGCTGGTGTGCAGTTTTAATAGCTATTGCAGACAATTTCTCCGGTATATTCGTTTCGGTAGCAAAGACAGGAGCCCGTGGCTTTCTGAATGCCGAGAATGTTTTGTTGTGTAGCTTAATCTTGGCCTAGAAATGCAGTAAAATATCTTCTTCAAACAACGCCAAGAAATCACTGTGTTTCCAGAAAGCGAAAATTGTGGAAAGACATTGGTGTGCCAATTGTGAATGTAATTAGAGCTTAATTTGTGAATTGCATTTTCAATCCATCTGATTTAAATAATAAACGGAATTAACTGAATATTTCATTGTCTCCGTGGTACGCAGCTGTAGTACTACATACAAAGGATCATGTGGTTGTTGTTTATAAATAGGACAGCATGGTGGTTGTTTGTAAACACAAGCACGTGGGACGTTTAATGTGGTATATAATATAAATTCTCTTTAAAGGAATTGAGTTTTGTCTGTAGAGGAAATAAATAAATGTTATATATAGTTCCTGGTACATGAACGCAGATATTGAGTAAATAAATTATAAACGCAAGATAATAAAGGAAATGGCGATAGTGAAATGCTTAAAAAGGTTTAGGATGGAGAAAGCACGGAGCATATGAAACAAAGTTACGGAAGTCAGATGCCAAAGGAAAGTCCCGAGTTAAATATATTAAAAAGAAATAAATTATAAAATCACAGAAAACATGAACACGACTTAAGGGATTGTTACAATTTAATATTCAATGAACTTAACGTTGAAGACAATAAGATAAAGGGGCTGAATAATGTTAAGATAGACAAACATAAACTTGTACGTTACAACTAGAGCATTGAGAAGGAAAAAGAACGTCACTTTTGCTTTGTAGAAAATATAAATTTTCTAAATATGAATATTAGTCCAACTTTCGAAATTTGAAGTTGTCACTAAGCATGCATTAATTAAATGCTTAGCAATGTAATATAATGGTCACAATATACTACTTATGTATTAGGAATTTTATCATAATCAAAGTTGTGATCCAGATATGTTATGGTTTTTATTTCCTAATGTATAGATGCTGAGTAAACACATTAACTTGGAGTAAAACTATTACATAAGGCATTTCCTTAAATGCTTTAGGTTCAATATAACGGAGCAGAAGCGTTACAAACTCTTAGTATTTTCTACGTAAGGTTCATTATTTATGGTAGTAGCATAATATGACAAAACCTTCATCGAAGTCTCTATTGGATAGTTAACTCTAATGCCATCTTTGAGACATAATACAAACTATCCTTTAATTTCATATTAGAACTAAAAGGTTACCACTAGAGTGTGCTGTTGAAGGAAAAGTACAAAAATGCCAGATGTCTTTCACATTATTTTAAAATTACACTATATTATTCTAGGTGTCCAATGCATAGTAATGCTAAAACACAGTGACAACAATTTGTTTGGTATAATAGTTTGAAATCTAGGTTTATGATGTTTTCTATATTATAGTTAAGTAAATATTATATTTGTAGAAAAATGAAAGTGTTTTATTGTCGGATTGGTAGTGAAGCATGATTTGTATTTTGTATACCAATGGCTAATAAATTAGGTAGTGATAAATATTGTGCAATCTATAGAAATTGAACCCACTAAGCGGAGGAAGATTTTCCCTTGAAACAGGCATTAATCAGTTCTTCAAAACATTCTAGTAAGCAAGCTTGGCTGTATACATCTGTACCTTTTTCTACTTCAGTGTATCCTAATAAGACTTGTCTTCCTTTCGTCGACCATGCAAGTGTCTTCATTTTATTTTACATCACCAACAATACATGCGTGAAAAATGAAATGAAATCTGTAAGTTTTACGTCACATGCTTCTGCCGGTTAGGCTAAAGGAGACGGTGATGATGGGAAATGGTGGAATGAAGAAAGTGGGAGAAAACAGGAAAAACCCGAGGATCCCATGAGCATAGTGTTTGTCCACCACAAAATCCACAAAGTCCATCATGGCCCGAGCTGAAATCGAACCTGGACCCCAAGCACAGGAGGTCAACGTTCAACCACTGAGAAACCGCACCTCTGTTACATGCGTGTAGTAGTATATGGATAATTCTCAAAATAGAGGAAAAAATGCTGTCTCCAGTTAATAATTTTACACCAAGGACACTAATTGCTCAAAAATTGAAATATATGTGTAATTCAGTTCCTTCAACAATGCCATGAGCATTTCTTCCTCAATATGTACTATTTGTAGAAAATAGCTTCGTACGAAATTTAAAAGTAAATGGAGAATGTCACTAGCATGGCTGTCACCAACTACATTTTCACTGTTTTTGTTTTTATAATGTAGCTGTTTGTATCCATACGCCTTTGATATTAAGCGACAACTTTTAGGCGATATTCAACTTTACTAAGCTTTAAACAGCTTCGAGTTTTAAGGTATTCTTATTTTAAAGACTTTGTTTTTATTTCTGCAGTCATCAACAAAGGCGCGTTTCAAATTGACATGTCGTTTGCTGGAAAGAGAAATATGACCTGGCGACCGTGCGACTAGAACGGTTTTCGTGTGTCATTTGTTGGTGTAAAACTATTGCCCAAGATAGACTTTACGTAAGTATTTGTATGATTTTTCTGCAGGATGACAAAAGAGATTTTCAATAGTGTGGAGACTGGAAATCGAAATATTTATTAAATCAGCGCGATATTGTTTCTGTAAATTAATATATTAGAAACTTAAGATATTGAAGTAATGTATTAAAATAATTTGTGGAAGGGGTTGTTGTACAAGCTCGATTAAATGCAATTTCGTCATTAGCATGAAAATGTTGACGTTAATTTATATTCTCTTGTAATTTGAGGTTTCTTATTGCTTTCATGAGAGTATCTTTTTGCTTCACAAGTGATTGAAAGGCACGTACCCAGACATTGTTTTTGGGGACGGTCCAGAACTTTACCTGCGGAATTCACAGTAGGAGTTTAAATTACATAGAAAATGTTGACTAAATTTTAATTCGATGAATTTTAATTTTCAAAACTAGCGCGATCAAGAGAGAGGAGTGAAGACTAGGGACGCACAGTGGGGACTATACCCAAAGAAAACCATTTAGGTGTTTTGGGCTTATATCTGACTTTTCTATAAAAGCTCTTTTTCTATTAGCACATGACAAAGAATGTATGTTTGCTTTGTCTTTAAGTTGTATTAAAAGAGAATTAAAGATTAAGGTGTAGTGTCCATGTAGCCAGCGAATTGCACACTATGTACTGTACAAAGGTGCATTTAAGTACGTCGCAGAAAGATTCTTTCAAAACGGCTTAGAACTTTGATTTGATATTCTAATGTATTTCATACAAACCCTATATGTTAAACCCATTTTATTAAAATCTATTTAGAGTGAATTGGAAGTTATTCCTTTTCTAGATCAAATTAAAGAAATAAATAAAACAGGCCCCTTAGTACAAAATCACTGGGAAAATGATACTAGATCTATGTAATAGCTAGTAGCATAAATTTATACTTGCATGTGAGGTGGTATCTTGATTTTAGAAGATCATATATGCGTAAGCGCTGGAAATATTTGTTCCAAAGAATTATAAAATTACATTTGTGTACCACATCCTTGTACATTTATTGAATATCATTGTCTTGCAGACAGCAAGAAATAATGACCGAAGTGATAGTGAGAAAACAAAATAATAAATTTTGGCCGATACAATGACAGTTCCTAAAAAATTTCGCTACTTGACAACTTTACTCCGGGAAAGATTGACAGTAAAAGCCATTGTTAAAAGCCGAAATGGAAAGTACAAACCAAAACGTATAAAATAGCGTGGTCCGAAAAATTAATACTGATAAATGCCAATGTAAATTTTGAACGTTTATAGCGAGTTTATTAATCGAAAAACCTTTAACACTAAGCTTCTACATTCTCATAAAACTTTAGTAGATAATACAGTGACAATATATATCTTAAAAAATACATAGCGTATTAGGTTAATGTGCACAAACAAAATAAGGACAAATAGATGATGCTAAAAGAGGAATGTCTCTGCAACTTTGACCAAAAGCCCATAATATCAGAGATTTGGGCTGCCGAAAGCATGAAAACATGAATTTTAGAGTTCCCTTTATTAAACAACTATCCAATATAGTGAGTGCGGCTTAATAAACCACTTAGAAAGTCCTGCAAGTTATATTTAAAAATGAGTGTTTCGAAACTGTTCGATGCGTGTACAAGGGGTTCCTCCAACAATAACCAATAATGAAGCACTGTTGATTCATCATGCCTTTGGGGAATCCCTTGCGCACATATCGCACAGTTGGAAAATTTATTTTTAAATCGAATAAGTATGGTATCCCAAGTGATTTATTAATCAGCACTGCGCATGTTTGATAGTAATTGAAACATAGGTCGCTTAGATACATTTTCTCACGTTTCAGGCAACCCCTAACTTCAAAGTTATGAGATTTTGGACAAAGGTTCTTTCCTTGCCGCTTTAATATCAAACTTTATTTATTTCTGATTTTGCAAATAGTCGTTTTAAGAAATATAATTTCTAATTGGTTTCGGTCATGGGTGTGAATTTTTGCTGTAATTTTTAGCTTAAACTTCAGCAAAGTAAAATAAAAATTGCAAGACAAATTGGCACCTACGATCGTAATTAACCAACGGGTAGATTTCTAACTATTGGTATTTGCTAAGTCTATTGTGTGTACTTTGTCAGTAGCATGGAAAAATGGAATTAGCATGGATTAATATTTCACGTCAAAACAAATAATAAAACTAAAGTTATGTTGATTGAGCTCTGCTTAATATCAAAACTTACTTCTAAACTGTATCTGAACTTATTGAAAGAAAATGAATGGTATTAAAAATATATTTTTAGCACTTTTATTCCTCCATTTTGCCACCAATTTGAGAATTACCCATATATTTGTTGCATGTATGTTTGTGATAACACTGTTCTACAAAGTTTAATTTTTTCTCTTATAGAAAAAGAAAACATTCTTAACTAATTTGCTGTACTGAACCTGAAAATAATTAAAATTTTCGACTGGCTCTCGTTTCGGCGTAACTGGGAGTGAAATCCTAGCTTCTCACATTCTCATTCATGAGGCAACACCTCCGAAAGTCTGGCAACGTCGCATTCTATGTATATTACGTCACCATTGGTTTCGAAACGTAACCTAAACATATGCCCATAATCTGAAGCATCTAAGAAGGGCCCAGTCTCCCTCTGTTGTACAAAATGTTTATGATTTAATGTTATGGGTTAATGAATACATTTTCTTTATTTTGGGGGGAGGGTTGCCAAACACGAAAATGACATTTACAATCAAACGTTACCTCTTTTATTTATGACATACCAGGATTTGAATAATGACCTATGTATACAATACATATTAATATAATTGCCAATATTAATAATGCCTCTTCTTTGCCTGTCTCCTGTATGCTGTTTAGTTGGTATCTCTTTTTATCATCCAACGAAAATTACTTAACATTTGCTGCACTCCATTTTCCTCTATACCTGTGCTCCATTACTGGAATGTCCTGATGTAAGCGTTCTCCATTCTCGTCACTGACGCTCCCACGACTAGGCGGAAAGAAATCCAAATGTGAAAAAAAAAAAGTGCATTTTTATTCACACAGTGCATCCAAGCTGTTCATAATGATTCATTATATCTTGAGTAATTTCTCTGTAATTTTCAGCTCTGAAATTTCATGAAAACTACTGGCTCATCTTCAAATAAACTCCAAGCTGACGTTTCCTTATCACTTAAAACTGCTTCAAAGTTGCTATCTTTTAAAAGTTCTCTAATTTGTGGCCCAATAAATACACCAGCTTTTAGTTTTTTCTAAACTACATTTTGGAAATTTGTTACATAAATACGTGAATGCAGAACCCCCTTTATCTAATGTAATGCCTTTACGAAGTTTTTCATCACAACCAATTTAATATGAAGGGGATGGGGAGCAAAATTTTAGCAGGTTTTTTCAAAGGCTTGTGTATCACATTTTTCGTACCGGGTGTTTATGACTTTGTTGTGGGCAAATCATTCTGGAATATTGTGAACCTCTCGCAAGGCTATCGTACTCGAATAGAAAGCACGAAAACATTGTATAGCCAGAATGAAGTCCTAATAACACAGTAATCACTTTAAAGTCATCTGATACGTCCCACTGATTTTTCTTCTAATCTGTTCCCTACAAAAGTTTTCCCATGTTCGTGAAAGTTTTCTTTGTACCAGTAGTATTTTCCACATATGGAAGGTAAAACATTTTCCTTTTGTAAGAGTACGGCTTTTAAACTACTCTTAGGGGAAACAATGAATAGACGCCACTCATTAGCACTGTGTTTAATATTAAGGGCACCCATCAGGTCTTCAATATCTTTACAGTATGAGAATTCACCTTCAGTCTCGAAGAACTGCTGGAAACTTTTCTTTCTGGTGAGGTATGATCTGACTTTCACAGACTCAAGTAGTAGATTTCACTCCTGCAACCTTGATGCCAACAGTTCAGTCTTGATTTCTGAAAGTTCCAAATCCCTTACGAGGTCGTTAAGCTCCCCTTCTGTTATTTTATGAATGGAGTAAATTGAAGTAGTCGGTATCCTTACATGTTGTTGGCTCCTGTTGTCCTTCTTCTTCATTGATTGAAAAAGCACTGTCATCATCAAACGAAACTGAATTAATATCTGCTGGGGGAACAGGAACGGGAAGTTCATCGCCGTGGGGTACAGGATGAATTATGGATGGTATATTTGGATAAACTAACTTTTATTTCATCTTCAATGAAATACCGCTTGCAATAGGAGGTACCAAGCATTCAGTGATATGATTTGTTGACTCCCTCCAAATTATGGAAACACCAAACTGCATACAACGTCCATTTTTGTTCATCCAACCATCGTGGTTGGATGTACGTGAACTAGAGAATACATGTGAACCCCACTTTTTATCCAATCGCCTACCTTGTATCCGAAATACAAAAAATATATATATATATGCTTTTCTTGTAGTGAGGGATATAGCACATTTCCTATTTGAAAATGTCACCTCACCACAAATATAGCTAACGTTATCCAAACTGTTTACAAATTTTCGCGACATGTTTGTAAGTACGCTATGCACAGTTCTCGTATGAAGCAGGCCTAGTACATCACCACAACTTCTACAGGATTTTTTTCATTTCAGACTAACAAAGGGAACAATATCAATAATCACATTGACAATAATAATTTTAACAATATCTGCCAATCACGCGATTTCATTGTTTGACAACAATTACCGGTACAGCGCCAACTTACAATATTGCCAACTGCTGAACATCAAAAAAGACTGAAAGGCTTAAATTTGTCAAGGCCGTTGCTTTGAAGCTTGAGATAATTTAGAAATTTTATTACCATTTTCCAACTCAGCATCACGGAATTCAAAAAGATTAGGTAGGCTCACTTACATAACATTTTCAGTGTAGAACAGTGTAATCATAACAACCGTACAGCTGAAAACGTAAACTCTGCAAACCGCCTGCGTATTGTGAGTGTCTTCCTTTCTCAGAAATGATCTCAGGCAGTGTTGAAATGAAAAACGTAGATTATGAGTAGTATGAATGTAAACAAAATTGCAGAAAATAACATATGAACCATAAGGTCGTAAACTTTTCTCTCTGATATTAGACCATTATCACGAAGAGGATATCAACTGGTAAACGAAGTGCAATATATTGAATGCACTCCACAGTCCAAAACATCACATATACTCCGACAATATTATTGGTTGAGCACAAAAGTGCAGGTCACACATGATCAACGGTACAAAATTGCTCGGATCATTAATAACCTAACCTTTATCAAACGTTTCTCTAGAATTAAGGAGATTACTCTAATACTCTAAGAAGAATATTTCGTAGCACTAACCTTGGCCAACGCAGAATTAAAAGTATGTATGTTACGAGCACGTGTTTTATATATGTACCTGTGATACTGATTTTAACCCTTGAAAATATAATCAACATTTAAAAAATTCAACTTTCGTTTTAAGCTTAAATTTTAGTTACTTACCAAATATTGTAGTGAATGTCGTATTTCTTCTACGAAATCCAACAAACGACCACTCCCCGCATATATTCCTTGTTTCCCTAAACATCTTTAAGAGCACTCGTGCTTCTTCTTCTGTATTGATAATAGCTAAATGACTAAATTCCTTTTCACATATGGCTTGGGCTTGTTCAAAACTTGCTGCCTTAGTGTGAAACTTATAATGCCCAACACCAGGGTAATATGTGTAGTCCTCAGGAGGCAGCGGAACTAATAAGATATAAGATTAACTGTAGTATTATACAAGCGTACTTGCTGTTAAATACTAAATTAAATGCCATGATATAATGAATATATAAAAAATAAAATAACAGAATTATAATATTTGTTTAAGTTACTTATTGGAATAATTACAAAGACGTCTATAGTACAGGTTGAGAATGTAGTGTGTTGCTGACTGTACTCTCCTATGAGTCACTCTGGTCATTGTATAGAAATATTCTAAGAAAGTGATCATTTCAATTGCTTCAAATACCTGGGACTCGTACTAAGCTTGTACTGTGAACGGACTATGAACAGAATGTGAGTAATTTAACACTATTATGCCCAACGGGACATTTTTGTTCTACCATCATTTTTATTGCAGTCCTTAACTATTAATTACCGCACGAGTTTTATTATATTCCGTGACTTTTAATCTTTTGAAAAAAATATGCGATTACTAGAAAATTAGCTTCGTAGGAATTATAGATTTTTAGATATTACCATATACCCCTAGAATGCCCGAGGAACAATTTTGTTCCACTATGCTTAGATATACGAGAGATACATTATTACGCACTTTATTCCCCTTTTTTTAAACTGACGTTCATTATCCCTCATCTGTTTGCATTCATATCCCCTCAATGCGTTCTTCCCCCCTCAACACGACCTATCCCTCGTTCACTTCCTCTCATCCCCCTACCCAGGAAAGCAAAGCCTTTATATAGTGTTTCAAATTTTGCACACTAATTAGCTTCGTTTCACGCTAATTAGCATAGTTGTGCAGCTAGTTATGACTTCTATTTGACTACGTCGATGGGAATGACTCGTTGATTTTTAGCGCAAATAATTGTGACGCGTTGATTTTTAGCGCAAATAATTGAAGTGAAGTTTACGGTACATTGGAAGTGCCATTGTTGTTGACATTTTTTTTTCGAAATTTGTGTTTGAAAATGTCACGAAAAAGAGGACTAAGCACGCGTCAAGTGTTTCGTGAGCTATCGGATTGGGATTCAGGAGGTTGGTCAGACAGCAGCCTAAGCGGTGACGAGGACTTCATTCCTGTGTCGTCAAGTGATAGCATTTCATCTAATGAACCATGCAGAGACCACATATCTGACTCTTGTTTCTCACATAAACGGACTTGTGATGTACATGGTGAGTTTCAACAGACCAAAAAAGTAGCAAAAGTGAATTAGGGAAAGTGTTCTGATGAGACAAATTTCAGATTCTGTGGCAGATGATGGTAGCAAATCCGTGTCAGAAACTGTGCTACCGGTTCAGCGTGTGTATAATGCAAGGGAACAGTCCATTTGGCAAATTAGTACTACAATTACTGCTCTAGATGGTACGCGTTGGGAGGTAGTACGTCCAGGTAATCCTTCAAGTGGTAGGATTAAAAGGAAAATGTACTGAAAGAAAAACAAGGTCCGACATCACACGCGATACGCCACATTGCTGATTACAGTGTTGCCAGTTCTTGTCGCCTAATAATTGTTGTTCCTATGTTGAATAGAATGCGGACATACACAGAAAAAGAAGCACGCAGACAAACTGGAGAGGAAAGTTTGTCGATGACACTGAATGAGTTAGAAGGATTTATTGCAATAATGTAGGTTCGTGGTGCTACAGGGACAAAATGTTTCAAGGTACATTCCTTATGGTTCCAGAAATGGCGTGTACCCTTCTGCCAAAAGGCGATGTCCAGGAACAGGTTCTTGGAGATTCTGAGGTACTTACGATTCGACGACAAGTCTACAAGACTCACAAGATTGGAAACATACAACTTTTGTCATATTTCAGAAATATGGTATAAGTTCGTGGAGAATTCACAGATGTGCTATGTACCAGGCCAAGACATAACTGTGGATGAACATTTGTCCCGTCGAAAGCTCGATGTCCTTTCACGCAGTATATGCCGTCCAAGCCCGATAATTATAAGCAAAATTTTGGGTAGCCGTGGACAATGATGCAAAATATGTAACAAACGCCTTACCCTACCTGGGCAAGGATGAGTTTTGTCCGGGAGGGACAGACTTTCAGAATATGTTGCGATGAAACTAGTTCAGACCTTCTTAAGAAAGGAAGAAATGTCACGTGTGAAAATTACTTTACTTCGGTAGCACTTGTTAACAGACTACGTTCTGCTTCTACTAGTCTAGTAGGAACTATGAATCGTTCACGCAGGGAGATTCCAGTTTCTGTGAAAAAAATCAAAGGTTCCTTTACATTACACACAGGTGTTGCAACAATGACAAACTACCTTCACGGTTTACCAAGCAAAAGCTAACAAAAGTGTCATGATAGTGAGCACAATGCATCCACAAGATAAACTGCAAGCAGATGGCAAGAAGAAACCTGAAACTGTTATATATTACAACAAGACAAACAGCGATGTAGATTCAGTTGGCATGATGGCTCGCAAATATTCTGTGAAGCCTACTAGCCGACGATGGCCTGTACACACTTTTTGTAACTTACTGGACCTGGCAGCAATTAATTCATGCGTGTTGTTCAAGATGGTAACCGGAAAGGTCATTGAACGTCGCAAATTTATTTTGCAACTTCAAGAGGAACTGGCAGAAAAGTACATGATAGGAAAGAATAGAGAGTAGAGTCAGACACCGGGAACATCAACATTTTCCAGCTCTACAGAAACTACGCGTAGGCGTTGTCAGGTACGCAAGAAATGTAAACTGATCATACTGTTTGCACCTTGAGGACGGTGGTGTAGAAATTCAAATGAACACTTTCCACAAAACATTTTTTCAATTTCTGTTAGTTTTTTCCCATTTACTAGTTCAAAAAATATCATTCCTAGCAAACACTTCTTGTAATATGAGCAGAAAACAAATAAATGCCCTGGAGCATATAGTTCAGATGTAACGTAAAATTTGCATACAAAATAAAAGCACTTGAACTTAATTCCTAATATTCTTCACTCTAGCCTGTTTCCCCCTCCCCCGTTGCCCCTGCCTCACAACAATGCTAGAGTAATGTGATACATCTCTGCTGAAGTTTTTAGTAGATTAAGGCATATAATATTAAGATTTTGAAAAATATATTTTATTTGCTATAGAATCGAAAGAATCGGAACATTTTTGTTTCACTGGGCATTCTAGGTATCTCGGAAGTGCGGGCATTCTAGTGTTAATATTCCAAAGTATGCTAGCAACAACAACTCTATTATGGAAAGACAAACTTCAAATATGAAGTTCCCAAAATTAGAAATTGAACAGAAAGATAAATAAAATTGTTATATTACCGTTAATTGTGGCAAGCGGTTAACGTAATGTAAACTTCTTCAAAACTTAATTTTGGACCCTGATTTGTTACAAATCTTAAAATTTTGACAAGGCAATAACACAATGAAAGTAATAGAAGGGGCAGTCAGAAGAAGAAAAAGAGTAGTGAAGCCTCCACAACACACATTGTCGTTTGCTGTTGAATATATTCACGTAAGACTCTATTACTCAATGCAATGATAGTTTCTGGACAAATTACCACTTGGCAAATGCAGTAAACTTTCTTTACTAAATAAAATATACTGGTTATTTACTCAAATAAGGTCACTCAAAAAAACAAAGAGGGTTTTAAACTGTTCCCTAGGTAGCGTAAATCTGAACAATCCTCAAATCTATGTTGCAGTATGCGTGCTTGTTTATTTTTTTTCTACCTGGTGAATCCTGAAGTATTTTAATCAGAATCTTTTTGAAACAGCTTCGTTTTTCACTGTCTGCTTTAAGTTGTTTAACTTTGCGATGTTCTTAGTTTAACCGACTATAAAAATTTATGTCGTCTTTAATACAAGAAAGCACTCATTCTTGGCACATATACCTTTTTCCACAATATAGAACCTGTAGAATCACCGTGAAGATATAAAAAGGAACACTTTGTAATTTGTATGGACAAGTTTCACAATTAACCCTAGGAACACCAAGGTATTTTTGGGTCATTGAACACCAACGGGTAAGCCTCTGAGACCCACAGTAGAAACGTCATTATTTATCTCGGAAAATAATTTCTTTGTCTGATATGAACTTTCGATTACTACTAGGTTTCTGTGTACAGAGTTGTCAAGTATATAAGTGTAATTTTTATGTACCATTTTTATTTATGTCAGTAACTTAAATATTTATTTTATTTGTTTGTGTAGAAAAATATCAAACAGATCTTTACTGACTTATTAGAGTGTTGTATAAGTAAAAGGTGGTTTCTAAAAGCATTTTGGTGGTGGTGCAGTAAAGTGGGGTAGAATGGGAAAGAGTTTTGTATATTTTAGTATTTCAATGAATTCACAATTAGTCTTTTTTAATTTCATACCGGTTATCCTTGGAATAAAGAAATTCCTTCAAATTTTGTTTTCCCGAGAAGGCAGACTGCATGATGGACGTTCATTGGACACTATAGAGGATGTCAACATAGAAGCAGTATGGCCAACCAAAGTTACATTTTTTCTAGTAGCACAGTCAAGTTTTTGCACCTATGGAATGAGCATATAAAACGTAAGCAAACAAGCTACGACTTGTCTGTCAGTTTGGAAACTAACACCACTAGAACATCATGAACATCACAAGGGATTAATTGCAGGAAACGTACCACTGCTTCCCATTGTTTCATTTGCAGTATCAAATAAAATGTTCAAGTCACTGTCTTTTGCATCAACCTCTGACAGGATTACTTCCACCTTGCTATATTCGATCTCACTACCTTCTACGTCAGAGTCGTTTAAAAGTTCTTTAAGTTTTTTCTTCATTGAACCTTCGCGAAGAGCACGATTTGCCATTGTTCCAATGCTACTGCAGATTCTCACACTCAGTCAAAGTCACAGAACAACGAACTGACAATTTCCTACGAAATATGCATCGTTAATGTGTGTGTGTGTGTGTGTGTGTGTGTGTGTGTCGTTATAATATAAAGTGATATATTTAGGTGTTAGTAGGAATCAAGGAATAAACTATAGAGACTAAAATATTTAGGTGTCAAAAAAATGAGAGAAATGTATATAATAAACTTGTATAATGTGCAGGGCAACATTGCACCACAATAATCGTTCAGAGTACCCCTTGATGATGTAAAACCAAAATTGTTTGAAGGGAAAAAATAAATGGCAAAAATACTGGAATATAACAGTTAGCATATGCGGTGTACAGCCCCTTAGTACCCTTAGTATCTTAGTACTAGTTGTGGTACTGAGGGCCAAGTCCTTTCTCTATTTATAAATGAATAAAAACAAAACACTAAAAACTAAGTAAATACGTTTTATGATTAATGACGCCAAGTTTGACAATATCATTTTTGAGATTTTTATGCAATTATAAATGTTAAAAAATGTTAGTAATAAAAAACGACTATCGATCTTCGTTAATCGATTCAAAGTGTCAACAAAACATATCGTCACAAACCGCAAGAGTACACCAGAGCCGTACGTGCTTTAGTTTACTACTACGTACGGATTCAATATTGATTTTCAGAGCAAAAACAGGAAGAAATATCTATATACAGTTTTATCAAATACGTTGAGCTTCACATCAATACGTTCTATGGAAGAGTCATTCTCTCTAACATTATCCTTTCATTTCAATTTTCTGCGAAACTGACGGTTTGTAAATATCAATCACAACACTGATACGAATTTCAAAATATAAGTGAAATTATATTTTAAAACCCTTCGGTATTTGAGCAAGTATTCCTATAATCGTATTCTCAAGATATAAAACGGACATCGATTTGTCCAATCTCATTGCGACAGAATAGCAGTAACCTTTGAATTGACTTTTGAACATACCACTTTTGTCAAGCTTAGTTTTCATCAGTTCACTTTAATTAAAATAAGCATCCTAAGGGAAAAAAGGAAGCCATTCTAAGGATTTAAAAACCTTCTTAACATTTCTCAAATAAACTTTTCTTTCCATTTATGGAACGGATATTTCTGGTATTAAGAAAATAAATAAATGTAGCAACTTCCAGTATTCTATTCAAATACTTAGAGGAAGCTTAAAATACCAATATGATGTGGGCAATTTGACTGTATCCTATACTATTGGTCAAAGTTGTATTTGCTTTACCGGTCCTAAATAGTATACGTATATTGAATTTTAAGTTATTGCTAGAAAGTAAATTCAAAATGGTTTAAGTATAAGTGGAGTAAATGCTTTTGTTATATTATGCCTATAATGGCTGCCTTCGTATGTTCGTGTAGAAGTACGGAAACATCGTATTCTATTGCTACCAGAAGTAAATTCATTGCAGATTCCACGTTATGATGTAGCTGCACGTCTTATAAAGTTTCAGTGTTGCAAGGAGTAGTTAAATCAAGAACTGATTTACAAGTATGCTGGATAATATTGTATTAGACTAAGGTAGTAAAACACTATGTGCTTTTCCTAGTCCATATATAATACTTTGTCATACAATTACCTGCAGAAAATACTGTTCATGCACATTCCACTGCAAAGTAAAAAAGAGGTGCTCGTTGGAGTCCTTTTCTGATACAGTATTCAGTAAATCAAATGAAACGTTCACAGCCAAAAGTAATATTACCTAAGGTGCGAATAAACTAGGTATACCTTTTATGAACATCGCTTAATTAACCGTAAACATTTACACGTTTTTCACCTTACAGAGTTACTTACAGTATATGCATACGAAACTTTGAATCTTGTAATCTTTGAAAGAAAATTCAAGTAGAGGTCTTAAAGGGGAAATATACTAAAAAGAAATGAGTTTCATTTCCCAGTTTGAAAACAACGCTAGACTTACAAAATATCGTAGTTTATTGCTCAAGCTTGAATTTAAATATTCTGTATTACTGTCTGCAATATATAAATAAGATCAAAGATAGAATCTGTTTCCTAAGAACTGAACCCGATATCGGAAAGCCATTACTCGCTATCCCTTTCTGTTTTTGGTCTATGGAAATAAAGATTGAAATTGAATATTGTTAATTTGAACCATATCCGGTTAGAGTAGGCGGTTAAAGGACAAAATACGATTTACCCTTATGATACTGAATTTATTGTGTAAAACTGCACTCGAACATCTGTCCCTTTTTTGCTGTATCGATCCGAATGTAGCAGTAGGATACCAGAACTTTCGGTTTTGGTAGAGTTTTCTGGGTTGTAATGATATCTTTTCTTCACATTTCGAATCTATTGCAGAAGATTTGTTTTCATATATTACAATTTTTGTTCCATGGCGATAAATATCGTAACCCTAGTCTGGTTATTTGATCCATTTTTTGTTTGAATAAAGGGTTAGTAGTTAATGTAGAACCGATTTCTGGAAAGCTTATAAATTGATAAAAATATATCTTGATATCTCATGCCTTTTTGTCCTACGGAAATCAGTATTGAAAACGGAACTAGTAATACATTTAAAATATTCTCGGGTCTTAAGAGAATGTTCAGTAACGTCATGATACGTTGGTTTGAGGCGGTGAATCCTTTGAGAAAGTTGTAGCTATTTAATCACCAATTCGTTGTATGGCGATAAACATTGGAATTAGAAGTGATAAATTGCAACCTGTTGTCGTTTGAACAGATAGTTAACAGAAGAAATGGATAATTTTCTTGGGAAGTCAAATAAACGTAAAGAAACATAACTAAATATCATTTAACATTTTTGCTCGGTTGCCTGTGAAAACACGGACAAACGGACTTACGAAGTGATAACGCCGTTCTATAAAACTTTCCACACTTAATCGTAGCTCAGTTTGGAACTCAAACAACAAAAGTTGACATTATTCCCTCTTGCATTATATGTGTCAATTTTCAGTATAAAACACTCGCTACTGAAGCTAATCAAAACTGAATAACAGACTTCGTCTTCGTGCGTAACGTATGAGAATAGTGTCGTTTTCTAAACACATTTACCAGTACTTGTTTAGTATCGTAGACGACATGTAGAGAGGAGAATTTTGATTTCTTAACTTACCAAAGTTCAGGCAATTGCAGAGCACATTAGGACGGGTTACAAAATATTGGTGTCACGAACAGACTGTAGTAGTATTAGAGGTAGACGGGTTACCACATACAAGATATTCTTTGAAAAACTCCAAAAATTCCATTCATATTCGCGCCAACTGTGTCAACCCTGTTGTACACATATGATATGGTAACAACTGATAATCATATCATTAGTCCAACGCCTTTCTAATTGTCATCCACCAGGACGACCCTTTTTATGTTGCCTACTATTGCAGGAAAGGAAGAATTGCAAGCGGGAAAGCACTTTTAGGGTTGTTCATACTAAGGCATTAATATCAACCAAAGAGTATGCAACGTACTTGATATGAAAGTTTTTGAGTTCGTATCATCCTCCCCTAGTATTCCAAAAGTTGGTAATATTTTTATAATATTGTTTATATGGAAATATTTGCTTTCGTTACGGTAGATTATTTTGCTCTAAACATTTGCTCTGAAAACTGCAAAGGAGTATCAGCGCGTCAATCAGTGCACTTGTGAACAGTGAATTCCACAATATACAACATATTTTAAATTGTACGAAAGCCAAGTTATATTTGAATGTCGTTTAATTATATTCAACTAATTATTCACGTTGAGCAAATACTTAAGTTTAATTTGAAGTTACATTTGCCTTAATGGGCGATCCTTGCTAATATTGCCGATTTTGCTTTAGAATAATTGATGTCTGAATTGAGATGACATATGTTTAGTTGTTGAGTATGAAAATGAATTGAGCTATGAGGTAAGATAAGGTTTAATGAAACAGGAGAAAGAATCTTTCTTGCAACTCAAAGCACAGTGTACTTGAATGCAAGTTACCTGAAGCTTTTGATTCAGATTGTAAAAATCGTAAATACCTCGATCATAGTATAAGAAAATTTCTAGGACTATATCTAAATACTACTCCCACAATCATACAGACTTTATCTTGTGTGGAGAGGAATGTGTAATATTCATATGTGTGTTTAAAAGCAAACCATTACAATTAAATAGATATTGATTTATCCAGCGTGAATGTTATAGTAGTAGCGTTCACATCGACTGCAAACAACTAATAGTAGAAGATATTTTGCTGCTGCTCACTCGAGGTGGGAGTAAGAGAATAAAAGCCGTAACGAGACTTGCAGACATTCTGAGTTATCTATTCTTTCTAGGAGGTAATTTACTTGTATTCTATTAGTAAATCTAATATTTTCAGAACAAAATGCAACTATAAATGCGGAATCATTGTTGGCTTTATAGAAAACGAACATGATTATCGTCAAAAAGCAACACTAAAAGTAGACAAAGAAAGAGACTTGTGAATATATATTTTTTATGTATCAATACTATTATAAACTTATCAATATGTATCAATATGATTATATACATATTCCAATAGGTCCATATGTGTAACTGTGTGTGCTGACCTTTTTTTGTTGTGGTTTTGGATGCAAAACCTGGTTCTAATACCTTTTCGTCAATTTGTATGTTTGTATTTTTCTTGTTGTTCCAGTCGTACAGCTTATTTTCCTTATAACATTGCAGTAGTCGACATATTTCTAAATTAGCTCATAATAAAAAATCACATATGAGTGATACGTTTTCTATACTTGTTTCCTAACGTAATTTTCCCTTAGTGAAAGTCAAATCTTACATCGGTACATAACATCTCTGCATATGCAGGAAAACATTGGAGTTGTAGCGTGTACCAAATCATTAATATTCATAGTAACTCATTCATTCATAACTAACAATCACAGTAAAATTGTAGTTCATTATACACATTATTAAGATATAAGTCATTGGATATTTGAGGGTACAATATTAATGATAACAATTTCTCCTTTTGCGTAGTATGTTGATATATCTACCAACCTTTTGAGGTCTTTTTGTGCACCAGAAAGATTTTAGATAACTTTTCGTGCAGATCTCAGGGGTTTGTCACACTTATACACCTTAATAAGGTGCAATTTCGTATCTCAGTGATCCTTAGCACCATCGATAGATAGTTTAATAACAGACTTCCATGAACCTTAAGGCGTGTTGGTATCACATGCAGTACAAAGGTAACAAAGAAAGTTCTGTTGATCTTTTAGATGTATGTGTTCAATCGTCCCTCACTTCATGAGTTGAATGCGTGTGGAGATAAAGCAGAGTCAGTTGTTGGTGTGAGGATTTCCAGCATACTTCATAGTTGTGGAACTTCTGTTTCAGCCTGAACTTGAGTAAGGAAGGGGTGAACATAGGACATTCACAGAGCGTCGTAAGGGCATGTATCCTCTACGAGTTCAAAGATGGGTCAAACGCCGCCGTAGCCTTGCCTAAGATATGGTGGCCTTTGGTGAAAGTGTCGTGACTAGCCGGACAGTGCAACTTACAAGTCATTTTACAAAGTTTAAGGACTGTGAGAAAGACACTTGAAGACGTACCACGTGCACGAAACCAAAACGCGTAAAAATTAAGATCTTCACGCAGTAATTCAAGAGAACAGTGAACAAACATGTGACGAACTGGAACTACAATTCTGCGTGATTGAAGAAACCATTCGGTTGCACCTCCATCAACTTGGGAAGCACTACAAGTTAGATCGGTGGGTCGCACATTATTTGACTCAGAGCCAGAAATTAACCCGAGTAGGCACCTGTTTTCTTTGCTGTCTTGTCTGAGGAAGGAGTCATTCCTAGACAGCGTGTTGACATGTGAAAAGAAATCGCTCTTGTGCGAAGCTCCACTGGCACCGTCAGCACCAATTTAGAATCTCATGGAATATATTCGAAACGGCCGAATCCAGCACTGCATACAAATAGTGTATTACTCTGAGTTTGGTGGACTCCTACCAGCTGGTCAGAGCAATTGAGTAGTCAGTTGAATGCAATTGAATAGTCAGCAGTTGAGCCGTGTTCAATAAAAAATTAAAACTGTTTAGCTAACACTCAAATTGCAAAAGGTTCTTCTTGTTACAGGACAATGGTAAGCCCCAAGTGGTTAGGATGATCCGGGAAACCATTCTACACCTGGGATAGGAAACACTGTGGAATACACCATCCTGCTACGTCATTGTGCTATTCGATTATCACCTGTTCCATTCTTTGGAGAGTCACCTGAAAGGAAGCCAGTTCAAATGCCATTCGCTTCACAGCCAACCAAGTTATACCGCGATGGAATCCATGACCTTCCAGAATGTTGGCAGTAGGTTATTGACCCTGAGGGGAATATTTTTAATATTTCAGATTCGTCTTAGGTAATACATCGATGTACGGAGATGGTGAGTGAAAAAGAGACAGAACTTTCTTGGTTACCTTTATAATTTTTGAGTGAGGGTAATGTGTGTTTGCGCTTCAAAAACTGTTTAGCCTCAAGTTCAAAGTGGTAAATGTAAGCCCAATAACAAGGCACAAATCTATATTATAAAACTTGCTCAAATCCAATTCACAGAGATAAATAACTTGTTCACAGGCAAACAACCATTCTCGTGTTCATTAAGAAAATTTTTGTCCAGGATAGAAAATAAAATGGTAAAGAATTTTGAGGATATCCTCGAGCTAGATTTTTTATAATACCTCAATATTTTATGAGATTATATAATACATGAAATGTCTGTACTATTCCAATATCATATCATGGATGATACTACTCTTCAGGATCAGGGTTCTTGTATATATATATCGCAGCGAAGTAAATGTTTATAGACGTCTGACACTTCAGGAACTCTGCAAAATAATTCCTCATTCATCATATTATTAGAAGATAGAAAGTTTCTCAAAGATTCTGATAAATATTGATGGATTCGTTCGAGGCAAGCCCTTATGGTAAAGTTACTAGATAAATGTATGGTTCCTCACCCGCTGTTCCTTTGTCACTCACATTCACAGAGTCACAGAGGCAACTCTGTACCTCTTATGTCGATATGAAGTACTTAAGAGAAAATTGAATTGTTGTGATAAAGATATAGATATCAATTTCTTTTCCATTGAATTAATTATCTGGTGCCTATTTGAGATAAACGTATTAATTATACAAATTTTCAGAACTAAGTTTCGACACGAGGACAATAATAATGATATTAATACTGCATAACAACACATTATAGTACATAGTATATGCAAAAAATCATTACTTTTGATATAGGGAAAAATGCATTCAAATCAAAACAAGACTCACAAGCCTATTAATGGTACTAGCCAATTAACTTAATTTACATACTTGTTAACTAAGCTATGTACATATATTAAAAAGAAAACTTTTGTTATAGGCTGATGTGCCTCAACGTTATCCTATGTGTCAAGAATGTATCATTCCTTTATTTACATTACTGTTCCAAACGAATGTAGTAGAACCAAACAACTTCTGGTTTTGGTGTTCATTACTGTAGATGAACAACTGTATTACGTAGCGAGAAACTGTCTCGTAAAATGACTTATTTGTTTTAAGAACAGGCATTGTTCTAATTTTTAATCATTTAAACTCTTATTTAATAATATTGTATGTCTCAAAAATGATTACCTTGAAGATTCTCTGTTATAGATGTTTAAAAGTGATACTTTATATGGATTCACTAACGTACAAAAATGGTCTATTTCTGTTCTCATCTACGTACAAACACTGGAGGCTGAGGAAACATACACTGCCTGCAGTTTCAAATCTGATCTCTTTTATAAAAAATACTGTAATATGTAATAAGCTTTCATGTTTTGAGAACAGGTTTCATTTAACTTTAATGAAACCAAAGTTATACATTTACTCTCAGGCATGTAGGAACGAAGTTTTAAGTTGGATACAGGGGAAAAGTTGGGCAATCATTTGGGTTGAAATTACTAGATCGTAGCTCGGTATCCCAACGAATCTCTTATGTGTATGGTAGTGGACGATAGCATTTCTTTCGTCCAAGTCCCTGGTTATGCATTTTGTGTAATGTGTGTAAACGTTGTTTATATTTGAAGTGCGAATTTTATCATACAATATGAGATCATCGTTAGAAACCCAACATCATCATTCTTAGAAAAAGGTTTTTGATGATGAACCCTTTATTATACGCATCCTACCATTTTAACGACACCTTATCAGTCTCTTCTTTCGGCCAAAAAGTCTTGAATAAAACATGTATTTTAGGCTAGGACGCCGGGCGCTAGCTGGTGTAAAATTGAGGGGCAATGTCTCAAGGGGCTGTGAGTCAAGGAAAAGAAATTCACAAAGGTCCGTTACCAGATATTTACTTAATCTTGTTCTTACAAAACCTTGTTGAAAGTTATAGATTCTGTAGTTATGAGTTTGGAAGGAAAGAAGACTTTCAAAAAAAGTAGGTTTATCACAAAAAGAACAATAAAAAGCTTTTCAAAAAACTAGAAAACCTACATAGTGTTTATTATAAGTTGTTAAAATACAATTTCGTATGCAATGAAATACAACTCAATTATGTTTGTTCGTTACGCTCTGCTACAGCGCAAGTCCCAATTCAGGAATCTAACCGTAAACGTTACTAAAGGACCTCTTGTCTTTAATGTAAAGGTAAAACGAAGTTGAAACGAAATCTAGACTGCAGTAAATAATGGACAGATGTTAAATTCCATCCTTTTTAAAATCTTGTCCTGTCACCAACTATTGAGGTGCAAGTTTAAGTCATACCTCCTGATCTTTTCTAAGTTGGCAAAGTAGTTTATTAGTTTTTGCAGCAGTTAAACGTCTGCTTTATGGTAGTTAGTTCGGAGTGTGAACTCCTCTAGTAAATATCAAAGGTTGGACTTGTAGACTCTCGCTCGCCCAAGACTTCAGCTGAATTAACATTAATACGTGGAAAGAAGAGCGGAATGAGAGGAGGGATTGGATAACAAGAGCTACTATGTAAAACACTGTCTTAGCTATTATTATGTTTATAGGATCACAAGAAGATAATTATTGAGATACATAGTTTTTCAGTCTTTTAATTTTCCCCTTTAGATATTTTCTTCATTTCTGTTAATATGATCGTAACGTAGGTTAGCTCTTCCTTTAACATACTTTGTGCCACCCCAGATCTGTGATTCAAAGAAACTACTAGAAAGCAAAGGGCACTATTCAATATACAAAGCTTCCTGGCACATTCGTATCTCAAGTAGCTAAATGCCTATTTAACCAGCACCTTTTATTTTTCATCTCTTACCATTTACACAGTGTGCCTGAGGGTAAGAAGTTTGCATCTAGAGTACAAGCTTAGTAACACAGCTATCGGACAAAAACTTCTATCAGTTTATTCCTCTTGTTTTTAAAACAACAGCGAAAGAAAAATAAGACTAAAGTTATCACTGAAAGAGACGTGACATAGTAGCTTTGCCTTAACATCTGACTTTATAAGGGTTGAATGATGGAGAGGCGCAACTTATCATAGGAAAGATAATTTAGGACGATTTAACGAAATCCTAACATTTCAAATTCTTACTATGTTTTACCTGAAGATTTACTAGCAGCAGTAATTTGAGTGAATAATATTTTGTATTAATATTTAAAAGATTTAAAATGTACATCTTACTAGATCTACAAAATGCATAGCTATTTTGATAGTCCTACACATGGGACAACGTTAATTAACTGTTAATAAACAAGGGTTATATACCAGTAAAGGGTAATTCTGGCAGTTCTTTTGTTCGTTGTTACGATTTGTACAAATGAACAGAATAATATATATAATAAAAGCACAGGAGAAATTAAACATTTATTTTGAGAAATATTGTTATGAAATACAGTGTTATTGAAGCACAAGTATTATCGGTTGATACCTTACAATAAGATTTGTTTTATTGTGCTGTTTGTGCGTTTTTAATAGCCAAACTTTCGTTTTGTTGTTTGTGCACTTGAAAATTTAAACGTTTTTTATTGTTCATTTATACAATATGGAAAAGGCCTATTACCATGTGACTAAAGTCACTTGACACTTCATGGAGTAGATTTATGTACTTATTAAGTACACTTAGACTTGTTTCTAACTAACAATTGACACCATTATAACACCAACTGAAGATTCATAATCAAATATTTCTTTACACCATGATAAGGTGACCAAGTGGTTGGTACAATTACAATAAATATACTGTGAGTTGTACTCATTAAGGTGAGAATAACCTATGACAATATTGATAACTTGTTTAGCTAAGTAATGACATTCCTGTGGTTATTCTTTTCCTTTTGTTTAGTGTTTGAATAACGAAAGGTTTCCTTTAACAAACATGACATAATCCAGCACTTAAATTATCTTTTATGTTGCGATTATTACCTATGATTTATATTTAAGAAACAGTGGTAAAGTGATTCAGCAATACATAAGGTTTGAGTTTAACATAGTGTGTGCATAAGATTCGTAATTAGACTAAGAACCGTAGCCTAATAAACAATTAGAATTATTAAACTTGGTATTATAGCTAGCAAGTGACACCCGTACTACAATAATATAAATAATATAAACAAATAAAGTACAAACGAATGAAGCGTAGTAAAATTCCTTAGTGTTTAAGAGGAATGTTAGTTGAAGCTTTTATACACTATTTTTGTTTCGTTCGTTACATCATTTAGGAAAAGTTATTGCAGAGCTAGTTAACTATTTGTACTATGAAAAGTGTGCAATGGATTCTACTACTATTTCTTACTACCTCTATTAGGAGAAAAATATTTTAAAAGAAATTTAATTGCAAGCACATACATGTGTCATAGAACAGCAAAAATATAACTTAACGATTTTAAATTTCAAGAAAATAAAAGTCTAAAGCAGATTAAATTGCCTTCTTTTTGTTTGTTATTTCACAATATTATATATATCTGGACAATAGTTACAAACGTAATTAACTCATTACCTTTGGTAAACTAAACTACTGACGAGTATAACTATGGTGTTTTAATGACAATCTTTTAACTTTCGTTATAAAGATCATGTAAGAATTAGCCAATATATATGAACAGTAATTAGTTAGATACTAATGTATGATATGATAATCATATTAGGGGTAATATACAAACAGTAATGAATTTTCACGTAGTCCTATACTAACAGTGAGATGTCTTACAATTTTGATATAGCTACTATATTTAATTTGTACATAATTTTTTTATAATATATAGTCTTTACTACTATAGTTTCGTTTATATAAAATTTGTAGCTGGGGAACATATTGTCTCTGTTTGTTTTTACCAGTTTTCCCTTTTTTAGAGGATAAAAGAATTATACTAACCAAATCTGAACAGAACTAATGGTTCCTAAGAAAAAAAGAGACCATTAGTTGTTTGCTTTTAAATATAACTAATCGATGATAAATCAAAAGGTTGTACTCCACTATATTTTTGGTTATCTTCTGTTGGTGGTTATCTTCTGTTGTTTAGATGTTATTGGATCGTACGTGTAATGAATTTTAATTAATGAGTGTGTAAATTCCTATTTGACAGTTGTCAATTAAAATTTCTTATTTTGTTTCCAGTAAAATTTTTAAATAGAGTGACATTAATTAAGATTTTCATAGAATTATACGCGTTAGATCAATTCTCGATATATTTTTCTGTTGTTGCAATCGTAGGTGTGCTGGGATTTATGAATTGCGAATACCGAATTTCGTTAACGGTTTATCTGCAGGAGGGGAATTTTTTGGTTAATGCACGTTGATAGCTGATTGACAAAGAAGAATTGCTTAAATTAACCATAAAAATTTTGTTACTTTTACAAAAATGGAGAAATGGCTACATTCCTTATTTTTGTTGTTTTGTACTACTTTGACATTTTTAAAAAACATTAAAAATCGTAGATATAACGTAATACTTTGAACATAGTACTTTGCACACATTATTGTAGATCTGATAGGCTAAACTGTCTAAGTGCCAAAAAGTAGTTCTCGAGGAAACTAAGAAAAACATAGCTACTTTTCTAATACGAATATGCTTCATGAAGACAAAATATTCTATCAGCAGGTATGAAAAATACATAGAGTCGTATTTTCACTTATATCTCAGAGTAGAGGATTGGCATGGAAATGTAGATCACATATCAGCGATAAAACAATATTTTATAGTGTCGTCAGATAGATTATCTAGCATTTGAGGTCGTGAAATATATAAAATACAATAATAAATTTTTATAGTACCAACACAAGTGTATACCGAATGTTTACCAGAAACCGCAGGGTCATATTCGACGCGATTTAATGTCCTTTTTACAAATTGTTTTCTGAATGGGATTTAACTTTTTTGACTGGCGAAGCACTAGAATGTATGAGAAAGATTTTGATGACACATAGAATTCCTATTTGTAAAGATTTTAATTTTGAATGCGTGACTTTTCTTAAGGGAGAGCTTGTTTTTTGCTGTTCACTTATTCATATACAGTGTATTGGCGCAAGGTGAGCTTAATAGGCCTACGGGGAATATGCGCTGATAATTAGACTGTTAGGTAAAGATTTGCTCTAATAAAAAGAATTACTATATACCAGATATAATAAGTCCTTTTTAGAGATGCACTCGTGAGAATGCTTCTTAGTACTGGAAAATGTGCTATTGTACTGTGTTTAATATTTATACGTCAAATGAAACGATGTATTAGATAAGTAAATTGTTACTCTTTTCTATTGGATAATACATGTTTCAATTTCTATGTTAAGACTCGGTAGTATGGGGTATTTAATGTTGGTTGCAGTAAATTAATGCAAGGAATAGCGATAATTTATGTTATGTTGAAGCAACTATCATGAAATGTTAGATGTTCAGTGCTACATTATAAGTTCATTACCTGAATGTATAAAAGATTAAAAATATGTTTAGAAGTTTATTACCACACAAGTACAAGCTAGGTGTGAAAAATTTACTGGTTAGTGTATTCACTCTATATATCCCTTAGCATATTCTTAGTTATTATAGATTGGAACACTGCTAATGTTGTTGTTGAGTGGAAAACATCTGCTTTTGTCACTACCAAGAATCATTTTTTATGAATAAGTTTAACTTTTTTATGACTAGGACTGCCATAGATAACTGTTGAAATCGTCTACCGACCTCTACTGTAGGTTATCGTGACTTCTGATGGGGATCAGGACTAAAATGAGGATCTTTTGGAAGAATTTTATAACCAACAATGGAAAATGAAGTATCAGTTTGGAACAGAAAACTATACCATTGTTCCGTAGTGCTTAAATTTGTGATTAAGGGAAACGGTGACATGGAAGACTAAATTGAGAATAATGAATCTATTTTATTGCATTATTATTCATTAGTTTACATGATGGTAATTTTTATCTTTTCAATGAATTTGAAGATAACTGATATCTTATAATATGTTTACACTAAAAATGCTCAGTAATGTCGCTATTGTTACTATTGTCGTCTATTCAATAAGTTATATTATGATATTGATAATATGGATATTTGTATTAAAATATACATGCTGTGTGTTTGCTTACAAATTTATAGATATAAAATACATATGTAGATATAATATAGGTTACAGATACTATACAACTGCTGTGAATGATGTACTGATAGTTTATAATTGACTCAAAATGTGAGCGACTTAAAAGTGCTGAGCACGCATTAACGAATGAAAATGCTGGTTTCGTCTCAATGTAAAGCAATACAGTAAGTGTGAGCGGCTTTTGAGTTTTTGCTCTTTTACTCCAGCAAGAATGGGAATATTCGAAAACAATGTGTTGACCATACATCACCAGGGAGAAGGGAAAAATATATGTGTAATAGTACAGATATAAAATATGTATTCATCTTTGTATTCTTTTGCTTGATAGATTTATCTATTTGCGGCACGGGTTATTAACCACTCATCATTTACGGTCTGGTTGTTTTCTGGAGCTTTGGGTATTAGCAGAAGAGAGGAAAGACAGGGTATTGAGATTCTCTTTGTATAATTTCATTATATTTTTTCTGTTTACTCCTGATAAATTGAAAATGTTGAGAAGAGAGAGTGTATGACTTTTTCCATTTATTTGAACACCATAGCAAAGAATTTGAAAGTATGGGTTTGTTCCTTTAAATTTATATTCTATTTATTAATTTCTGTTTTATTAATCCCTATTTTATGTTTTTCTCGGTCGTTTGTAAGAAAGTACTTTATCATCATATTGTGGAGCAGACAAGAAAATATTACTTTGAATTTTTGTAATTACTCCAAGTGTAAATGTCAATTGTATTCTTGCATTAAGTATAGGTTTAGAAGTGGAGTGAAAGCTTATTTTCTCGGGGTTGTTATTGTGAAGAATCCACCTGAGTTGAGAGGAGAAAAAAGTAAATATATATTACGACACTCTTAAATTAGAAATACGCGTTTTTTTGCGTTTATGGTTACCATGTTAATCAGCAAAGTTTTTGTTAATTTCAAGGGATTTCAAAGGAAAATTCATGAGTATTCGTGGTTCAAAGAGGAAATGAAAGGAAGATAGTCGGTGCTTCCAATGTTTTATAAATATTGATACAACCATTGTATGCTCTTCAAAAGTTCATCACCAATAACCAATTAGGACGTGCAACAGGTTTTACTACATAGGTATAATATTCAATTGGTATTAGTTTATAATTTGTGTGAAATTCCTATTGTCTTTAGATATAGTTGAATGATCAGTTTATTACCTTTTACTGAGCAGTTGTGAGTAACTTACATTTCTTTCGTTTGAACTTATAATTAATTTTCTCAGCAACTGTGTTTTTTTTTTAAATATTTGAAATTATTGAAAAAATGAAATATTTGAATGATCAGGGAGTTGTAGCTTGAGTTTTGTTTTTAAGAAACAAAATTTTCACAAATTAATTTTAGTAACTATCAGTAAAATAATTCAATCTGAGAACTCAATATTTAAGGGTGAGTTACTTTTCTTTTGACTTTTCTCTATGTATAAATTTTCATATTTTTGTATTTTCAGTACCAATGAAATTTAATTATGTACATTTGAAATACATAGATTTTAGCAGTAGTTAGTAAGATAAGACTTGGAAAATGAAAATTTATTTAGAGTGAGGTTATAGTTGAAAAATGAAACTTTCTGCCCATTTATTAAGAAGTTTTCCCTTACTCGCTTCTTGTTATTTATTTTGCATGTAAAAGTGATAATACCTTTCTCTTATTCTACCAACCGGATGCTAATAGACTAACATGTTAGAAAATATGTTAGCTAAGTGATATAGATCTTACCATCCTATTCAATATATATTTATTTATGAATATACAAGGTGTTTAATAAGTAGTGGTCATAAATTAAAACGTAGATAGTACACGCCAAAACTAACAAAAAAGTCTTAGTAAACATGTGTCCGCAAACGCTTCGTAACGGAGATAGGGGCTGTCGAAAGTGAGGGAAAATGAAGTTTAGAGACGAATATCTCAAAAAGTATGAATCGGACAGAGGGCGGTCCAATGAATGACTATCGAAGTCAGACCTGCGCTATGCAGAAATGCATGGTTGATAATTCTGCAATGCGGGCGCAAGGGATTCCCCAAAGAAACGGAGGAATTCCCGGAACATTGTCCAAGGAAAGGAGGCTCGACATGAAAATCGAGGGCGAGTCTATCTACAAGTAATTCATAACTCGTGGTACTAGGTCGAAAGCTCGAAAAGATACAAAATGGCGTACAATGTTTGCGTGCGGTGTGTGTTTGCATAACCAGCAGGAAATGAGAGAGGCAATAGAAGAAAGGTTGTGGTGCATATTGTGAACTACTTCAGAGCACATTCCTAAGACGAATGCACATGTACAGAGTAGTCCTTTACTGTACCAATACCAAGATAAAACAAACGATGCGAGAAAATAAATGGAATCGCCGAAAGGAACACTGGTAGAACATGCAAGTCAACTGGAAATACTGAATCGGGGTTACAGCAGACGTTAAGCTCACCTTGGATACATGATGTTGCGGGTTCAGATCCGCTGCAGTGCCCACTTAATGCAGTGGTTTTGATCCCAGAGTTTCCAAATCATAGGTCCTGTCCTTTGAAACTCCTAAGCTTGTTTAAAGCAGCAATAACTCAATCAATCGAGCGCCTGTAGGTTGCTCATTATTTGGTTCACCCATTGTACGTATACGTAAAGGAAAAAAAACTGTGCACTCAGTTCTTGTCAATCAGTTGGTAAGCCAGGAAATGTGGAATGGAAGAACACTACATTGTTTCGATTACAGACGTGAATTGGAAACACGCTTGCCTTTCCACGTTTGTTTATTATGTTGCCTGAAGGGTTCTGCTACAGGTCTACATGCTTTCGTCGTAGTAGCTTGGGAGAATGATTCAGAGTGTAGAGGTTCGTTGTCTTCACTTGTCTTTCTCGCCTACAGTGAATGTAATAGTTCTGTGTGTTGAAGAGGTGTCAAATGCGCCTGCCTTTACAGTGTTGTGGATGTACTTACTTCACCGTATTGCGGGGAACAGTGCAAACGTTTCAGTAGTGTTGCAAAGCCACGGGGATACTATTGTGCAGTGTTAATAAGTGCTATTAGTGTGTTGCTAAATTATTGTTTACCTTGCCATTGCCACAATGTACAGTAATATTGAGTATGCTGATATGCACTTTATGTACAGCAAAGAAAACGGGAATCCTTGTACGTATGCATTAGTTGTCGGAATTCGTCCTAGAGCCATTTACAACGTATGTCACCACACTTCGATCGCCTCTCTCATTTCCTGCTGGTTATGCAAACACACACTGCACGTAAACATTGTACGCCATTTTGTATCTTTTCGAGCTTTCGATCTGGTGCCACGCCTTATGAATTACTGGTGGATAGACTCGCCCTCGATTTTCATGTCGAGCCCCCTTTTCCTTGGGCAATTTTCCAGGAATCCCTCTGTTTCTTTGGGGAATCCCTTGCGCGCGCACTGCAGAGCTATTAACCATGCATTTCTGCATAGCGCAGGTCTGACTTCGATAGTCCTTCATTGGACCGCCCTCTGTCCGATTCATACTTTTTGAGATATTCGTCTCTAAACTTCATTTTCCCACACTTTCGACAGCCCCTATCTCCGTTACCAAGCGTTTGCGGACACATGTTTACTAAGACTTTTTTGTTAGTTTTGGCGTGTACTATCTACGTTTTAATTTATGACCATTACTTATTAAACAACCTATATAAAATATTTTTTGTTTTCCCAATTTAAATAGTTTTGGAAAGTATCAAATTGTAAATAGATGAAAGAAAAAATTAATGCAATACTTATTTTATTTGAGGAATGTTTTAAATTTACCTTATGTCTTCTGAGACAATTGCCTTACAGAATTTCGTTTATTTACTGGCTCGAGCCTGGGTGTTAAAGTGAATCACCACTTAATATGTTGCATACAAATTAGCAAAAAATAATAAGTTTAATTATAGTGAAATGTTTCATGGAGGATTTAATAGATAAAACTTCTTTTGACTATCTTATTGTTAGTAGTTTACTTTCCTTCATGTAATTAAATGTTCATTTTTACAATATTAAATTGTAAATTATATTTTTAACAATTGTACCTGCGGTCAAAACACAGTGACCAAAATACTTCCTTTTTAGCATATGTTTTTAAATAATTTAAGTCTCTTCTGTATTATTTATTCAGTTATTAACTATGTATCTGTAGTTGTATCTGCACGTGTTAATTATAACTTTTTGTTTCTGTTGTTCCTTATCATTAATTCAATATAAATTATTATTTTATTTCTATTATTATTATTAGCACTAGGTATAGTAAGTACATCGTACAGGCGTGATTATATTTAGTTTGTAATTTTGAACATTTAGGGATGAGTAAATTTATAATTTTAATTGGTATTGATTATTTTGACGAAATTTTGTGTTTCATTTTATTGTCTTCTCTCAAATTCCAGAAATCGAAAATAGTTATGGTTTTCTTTCAAATTCTAATATGCAATGTAGTCTCTAAGATGGTAACAGCAATTACTAAGATTTAAATTTTATGATAATTTCATAAAACCTACGTTTAAGCTCCTCTTTGATAACCTATTTTAGTATAGTTTTGTTGAATTCACCCGCCAATGAGAAAGAATTTTCTGTTGTCCGAGTGGGTAAGCATAGTGATTTTCCTTTATTAAACATGCCAATTTTATCATGTGGAGTACTGTGGAAATTATGAAGTAACGGTGGGTATATTGAAGGCGTTATGTTGTATGTATAATGCTATTGGCTGCTGTTTCGTTACAAGTGGTTCGGTAGTGTCAATTTCCATTTCGTAATGAAATCCGTTACATTTTCCAGGCTTGTTGCCAGTAACCGATGTTGCTGATCCTGGTTCAATCCTTCCACACGACTTAGTGCTACTTGGAATTTTTCTGCAATTGATACTAGTTTAACATATATTTCGTTCCTATTATCGTACGTCTATTTTATTAACGTACAACTGCGTATAATGTCATCTTTGTCTTCAGCTGATTTAGTGGATCCATCGTTGGTGTCCGCGCACTTTTAAGGCTTGATGGGGAGGAAAGACAGACTAACCTAATATTGTTGTATTACAAGGACACATTTAAATTGCTAATGTTAATGATACTCTGATTCTTATGAATTTCTACAACGTTTAAATCTACAACGAAAAAGGTAATGGTAAATGAATATATATCTACAGTAGAAATAGTCGTGTATTTAAGCATCCTCTTAAATTTTACACTGTAGTCTACTGTTATAACGTCTTAAGCTGAATGTAATTTCGAAGACGAGATTTCTGAAGTTTTTTCTTTGCAAAAATAAAGGTTAGCAAACTACTTTCTGCTCCGGTATCACACAATCTATAAACTTCGACAGTATAATCGTTTGGTAGTATCGTACATATAGGGAAGGCCTGACGTTGCATCCATGCACTTTGTATCAACAGTTGGTGGCTAGCATTCCTGGATTCGAATCTTCAAGGTTGTCGAAATCAACATGCACCGACGTAATCGTAATTTGTACAATGGTATTAACTAGGAACCCAATCAATCGTTACAAGCAAAGCAACCAAACAACAACCGAAAAATGAACAGGACAACAACGATAGTAGGCTATTCAACGACAACAATAGTTACCGACGAAAGATAGCAAAATTCTTGGAATAATGGTCGTGTGAACACACGAGCAAATATCGAAAAATATCAAACAGGATAACTCTGAAGTGATGTGGATATAAAATGGCGAAATAACAATAATCGAAGAAACTTGGATCAGGACACATTCGGCAAAATAGCCTAGGTCAAAGAAATAACCGTAAGTATCGGAGAAGTCTTTATCATGAACAATATAGTAACAATCGAAGATGTTACTGAGAAACCCGGGCTCAGGAATCACACCTTTTGATGAGAATGGTAGTAATGACAGTTGTGTGTTAGTTATTATGTAGCAAAAGACAATGGAAAAAAGACAACCTTACTAGTAACATTTGCAGTCGTGATCATAATATTTTGCTTCGTTTTCCTGGACCTAAAGGTCAATCTACGTCTGCGCTGTCGTAACTTGAATGTCTAGAACTGCACTTAGATGCAAACATTTTCAGACTTATAGTTGATGCAGCAAGAGATTTGTACGAGACCGTGATGCATAACTTACAGACGAGACTGAAACACGTAACCTTCTTGGCTGTCTTGATGATTTTGATGAGTGGTCAATGCTTGAAGGAAAGTGTGCATTGACCATTCAATCATTTGTGTGCAGAGCATGCTTCAAGGAACATGGAAACAGAAAAAGAAAAATATCTGAGTTTAAATAGCATATGTATAATTACGTAAAATCGCAATCAAACTTTTGATAGTAAGAAAACATAAAAAAAATATTTCGCTACAGTGATAGCTCGCGCAACTATCCATGTCACAAACCTCCGAGCGCGTATCGTAGGGTTAAGAGATTTTAAGTTTTTATGTATGTTTTTCTTATTATAAGAAGCACAGAGGTCATGTATTCAAGTCTTACGGTCATATCCTTCGCTTTTGGTATTTACAGGTAACTAAAAACTTTTGGAGTCTACCCTAACCGTTAGGGTTTTCTTAATAAAATATTTATCTTCCTTATCATCTTGATTCAACCAATCCTTCGGACAGGAATTGTATGGTATATTAAAAAGGATATATTTAATTTTATTTTCCAAGCTGTGTTCTAGGCAGACATGGAGTAGTAAATTATGAAATACTTCGTCCAGCCCAATAATTAACCCATAATTCGATAATTGTTGGCAATATTTTCTACTTCCTGATGCACACATTGATATTGCATTGTAACTTGTATATTCATACCCTACATTTCCGGTTTAAGTTTCTATGTTTACTAAGTATTAAAATTTAATAATTTTCCCATGCATTAATATTATATTATAAGAGGGCAAGTCCAAAATTATCTACAATTCTCATTCTACAGTTTATTTACATGAAGCTAGGATTGACTATGTACATAATTTTTTTTACGTAGTCTCCCTCCTTATCGGTGCACTTGGCCTAACGGTCAATGAGCTTACATATTCGTTGCAAATAAAAGGTTTTCGGTTGGTCTTCAGGCCAGTTTTGTACCGCATTTTGTACGTATAAATCTGTGGCAAATCGGCGACCACGCAAAGCATCCTTGAGTGCCCCAAACAAGTAAAAGTCAGATTTAGGCTTGGACTGTAGTTTGGATGTTCCGATAACTCACATTTCAGCATGTTGATGGTTTGAATATCGTAACTCGCCGTGTGTGGCCGTGCTTTGCCATACAACAACAAAACTTAGTTCGACAAAAAATCTCGGCGTTTGTTGCGAATTTCCGGCTTCAGGTTCCTTTCCAACACTTCACTATAACTCACACTGTTCATCGCCTTTTTCCTTTCCATGAACTCCATTATGCGCGCCTGTGAGTAACAAAACGCAGATAACATAACTTTTCTTGCGGATGGCAGTTTTTCTTCGTCGGAAATCCAGGACGTTTCCAATGCATACTCTGGCGCTTTGATTCCGTCTCAAAGTGATGAACCCACGTTTCATCGCTGATGACTATTCTTCTTAAAATACATGACTCTCGTTGTTGAAGCTAGTCAGTAACAGTTGACAAACCCTAACACGAGTGAGCTTGTGTTCTGCAGTAAGCTTTCTGGTATCAGTCATGCATAGACTTTATGAAACCCGAGGTCGTCGCTGATGATTTGAAGGGCAGAACCATGCTTGATGTTCAAAGTAGCTATTACCTCATCGATAGTGATTTGTCTGTTCTCCAGAACAATCTCTCGAGCTTGCTGAATGTTGTAATCTCTAGTTGATGGCCATCCTTTTCTCTCTCCATGCGTTACACTTGTTCAATCGCTTTTAAATTTCTCGTGGCACAAAAACACAGTTGTAGGTGATAGTGCACTTCTTCCGTATTGCTATGACAGTCCGCGATGAATTTCTCATCCTTTGATATTCTCCGACCAAAGGAATCGGAAGACTGTTCGCTGTTCATCTTTGGTGCAAACTCCTAATGGAGAAGGAACGGTATATGGGCAACAGATGAAAGAAAACTGGATTAAATAAGATAATACTTGCACAGCATTACCACAACAGTATAACAATAAAAAATACGAAGACACAAGACAAAGTGCGCAATACAAGAAACGTTATGACAAAAGTGTAGATAATGTTTGACTCGCCCACGTATTTCATGTGTTTGTAAATTTACAATAAACATAAATTTTATGATATATTAATACCATTTAATTTCATAGGTTTCAAGCAAAATCTGAAATATTTTGGTTAAACCAGTATTTTGATTTTCTGGAATATTTTCATACCAACATCATATATTTTAAGATTGGTTGCATGCATCGTAATAAACATTAAATAATGAGTTTTTGTATAACTAGCTAATGTAAGTTTTTCTTTTTAGTGAGACAACAACGTATCTCACTTTAGAAACTAAATTTAAATGTTGCCAGAAATTTTTAAGTCATTCCTGTCGATGCCATGAACTTAAAATTTATCTAAGTGAAATAATATTGATGTTAATATTCTTATTTTAGGTGAAGACCTCGCCAAGAACCGTTTCTTTAGATTTACTGCTTGCAACTTAACGATATTAGTAAGATAACTGAAGTCTTTTTTCTATTGTAGTATTTCTAAATAATGGCGTCTTATTTTCGTTGATAATGAAAATTACATGAACTTGAACTCTCCCGTTTCCATTTTGTTATTTCAATGCATTATTTATTGTTATGCTTCTATGGGTGAATATCGTAATGAAGTGCTAATAGGATTTTCTCTTAGGCATATGTTGGGTCATAGTTTAAAATGACGAATATGTGAATGTTATGATAAATGTACATGTATTGTTAAATGAGTAAGTTAATTAATACTTTTGCATATGTTACGCAAATGTGTCCATGAACATCTTAAATGAAAATAACTAGGCGTTTGTTTACGATGGAATTTCACGTTATAAGAGACAACAGTGTATAAATATGCACATACACTGTTGTCATATATTTTTGATTTTTGATTATCAGTATTTCATTATACTATCAAAGGCATAAAAGCTAGATTTGCTTGGAAGTATTCTTGATATTCGTCACTATCATCTTGAATGTAATGAATATTTTCTACAGATGTTATGAGGGACATCTTACTATCATGTAAGTGTAAGGATATTATTTCTCATGTATCATCTATTAATAGTTAACTTGTATGGTGATTAACCCGTCAATGTCCAGAATCACCTACAGGTGGCACTACTTTAAAGGCGTCTTCTTCCTTGTAGAGTATGTCGACTTCGAAACTGTTTTGTGTGGTGATGCAGGAAGTCTTTACAACGCATGTTTCGACAGAACGTTTAAGTTCACTACTACCTGAACTGCAATTAGCAACTTACTCAAGCCTTCGATATCACATGTGTTAGATAACACCAATCTTTTGACTCCTGATGAAATTCAAATAGCCCTCGAAAGTAAACACAATACTGTTCCTAGTTTCGATAGTATATCTTATAGAATTCTTAAAGAATTTTCTTTTTAGCAACAATATGTACATTTATTTTACACACTGGTTAGTATCAGTAAGACTCAAAGGTGTCTAAGGTATGTATGTTCATAAAACAAACCAACTATCACACTTCGTTACTTCATACCGACCCATACAGTTAACTTCTACCATATCTTAGCGAATATAACCACTACCTTCTCACCAAACAGGTTTCCGGCCGCTATATAATAGTAATGACGAACTTCTTCAACTGACCACTCCGCCTACCAATCATAATAACAAAGCATTACGGTGTTGCCTCATACTCCTGCACCTCGAGAAGGCGTTTGACCGCATTTGGCATTACGACTTTTTTCTGAACCTCTGAAACTTGGAATTCCTCTAACTTACCTTCCAGATATATATTCGTTTATACGGAATCTTATTGCCTATGTGAATATCAATGTCACATTATCACGTCTGATATTCCCACTCACCGGTGTAGCACATTGTTCAAGCTTAGCAATACTTCTTTACATTGCCTTGCATTCGATTTAGTATCTCCAGCACCTAATACATATTTGTTCCAAAATGAGGATAATACCGCTACCTCTAGCTTTTTAAACGATCCTGTAAATTAATATCACCTTACGGGCTACAATTATAGCATTTCTTCAATGGTGTGATAAATGGAGACTCACTGTTAGCGAAGGTAAAATACAGACGCTACTAACTTTATCGCCCAACTACCACAGTAAGGATCATCGTAATCCAAATTTGCTATTGGCATTGTGGGTGATCATCTTCTACAACCGACTAAACCTTTTGCTTATTTAGGTATAATTTTTTATGATACATTACGGTGGACAGTACAACTCCAGAAACGTGTTGGGAAAGTAGAGAAAAAGATTGCAGATTCTACACAAACTTGTGGGTGAAATCTCGGGTTTAAACTGTAAATTATTACTGATACTTGCCTTTACACGTAGCATTCACACTTTCGGTCATAAAGCCTGGTGCTCTGCCACGCAAAGGTTTTACAAAAGATTAGAAATTCTCGCATGGCATACTATCAGACTCACTTTTCGCACAAGACTACCATCCTCAATCATGATCTGTATAATAAGATTGATTTCCCTCCGCTTGTCCAACACATTGCTCTTTTACGGTAAATATATATAACTAAGTGTCTACATTCTTATAGAGATACATTTCTCGAGACCATATTCATAGGTTTGCAACAAGAGTCCTAGTTCCTTTACTGCTATAAATCATTCAGCGTCCACCCTTCAATTTATAATCAACAACGTCCAGATGATCATCATCATGCAAGTTTTTTTCCGACGACAGCTCATTCATCAGGATATTCCTCATCTTTTACAACCATTGCACTGTCTTCCACAAAGCTAATGAAGGCCTTCAACCTTTTCCATCAGTCTAGATCCGCAGAAAGACAGAAAACAAACCCGCACCCATCTTATTTACTTATTTGATTGTGTTATGATGCGATGTACACTGCCTTCATTATGATGAGCATGAATGTTTCAAATTACAATATACCTATATTTCACTAGCACGTTTGGATATTCATATGCTGAATATTCATATATTTTGAATATTTCACTTCACATTTCTACTCTTATTCTGAATGCACTTATTATTATATTATCCTTTATATTCATTTGTTCAGTTACTGTTAGTATATATAATTTTGTTTTCTTTCAAGTTTTTTTTTGTATACATTAGGAATGTAATTGCAACTTTTGCATTTGAGTAATTTTTATTATCTTCATTTTCTTGAACATTTCTTTGTCCAGCAACAAACTTAAAGTTACTTGACGCTCCAACATCACAGGTCAGGATACGCGCTAGTGTCAGTTAGTTTTCTTTTATATTTCCAAATATTATTCGACAACAAAGATTTCAAACAGACCTGTCTCCTTCTATATATATATATATATATATATATATATATATATATATATATATATATATAGATATATATATATATATAGATATATATATATATATAGAAAGCGGTAAACAGAATGGTTTACCTATTGTGCTATTTTAATACAACCAGTCCTCAATAATGAGATTTCCCTTAAGAAATGTACACAGTAACAGTTACAAGACTTATCTACTATACTGTAACTGGATGCCAATAAGGTTACACTGGGGCATCTATCCCCCTAAGCCAGTATTAAAATTGGTGGTTTCTGCGATCTATCATACGTTATTTGCTGTTTTGTGTTTAATGTGCTCATCACTATTGCCACTGGACCTCACGCTTCTTATATCTCCTTGAGTACCTCCGCTCCGTGAGCATCTGTCGATAAGCGAAAGGAGAGCTCCAAACGCATCACACGTAGCGAAGTTCATCAGAATCAATCTCATTGACCTAAACCTAAGCGCCATCATTGTCAGCGAAACATCCACTGAATTAGATTCATCCAATCGCACGGACGCTGAGACTTGTACAATAACTACTGGCAAACCAACTGTTTATTCGTTGCTACTCACCAATTATAGTATTCAGTATCTCGAACTCAAGAAACTGTATCATCGCATTACCAAATACATTCTACGGAATAGTATAGCACAAATGATCTACACTCAGAAATGCATCACTATTATAACGAAAGATGACAAATACGCATCCACAATTCGCAATTCCTAATCCTATGAAATCGTTGGTAAATATCCTACTATTTCTCAACTCAACACTCAACCAGCCAAGGAACCAGTGCCACCACACAAGCAAACAACATTGCCTCTTGTCATCTGAGAAGTTGACCCATCCTTCTCTGACGGAAAAATCGATCTCGAAGTAAAACTAGCTGCACATTCTATTATCAAATGCTTCATATTAAAACGCTCAGCAAAACACGTACATGTTTAGTATTTTAAAGAATTTCCAAGACAACTATCGATTCTCTATTATATAATATAGCCTACACCTATCGTAAATGTAATAGTGTCGAGCCTACTCGTTCTCCTGCTTCACTTCCTATGGGCTGTGAAATGTGTCAAGCGTATAAGCGTCATCCGACCGGCTCATATCAAACCTAACTTAAATGTGAATTCTGTACAAAACCTCATAGCAACCGGAAACGCACTAACCTCAAATAAACTTCTAAATGTTCCACCTGAAACCAAACTAGACATACTACCTATAGTTACAAATGCAAGGCTAAACATACTGAGGATTTTCCTCAAACCAGATTTAACAGTGCCATTAAAACCGCATGTTAGCCAAGCAGCATCCCTTTATCAGGATGTCTGTCAGTCCATTACAATTACACAATTCTTGTCGTTTCACATTGATACTCTCCAATATATCTATAAGCTATTACGGAACCATGTCCTCTGTCAAGCTCAAATAAGCTGCTAAAGCCATATATAACATCAGCTTCACGGCTACGTACTCTGGCCAAAGTATTTACTTCCACAACAGATCCGTTGCGAACAGAAGTTTAAGACTCCCTGTCACAACATATTCTATCCTATCCTTAATATGAATATTACTTTTCTCTTTCTGAACATTCTTTCTCTACATCAACATAACATCTTATTTGAACACTTCCTTTTTGAAAAACATGTTCCATGTCTCGTTTCGAACGACAGTCGTCTCACGGCCCGCATCTCATACACCTGACACATTATAACATACTTCGGTACGATAACCGGACACCAGCAAGGAGCGCAAGTGATGGAGTTGCTGTAGGAGTGTCTTCATCTCTTCCTTTTCGCCACACTTCTCTCCAAATGAATCCATTACCTTAACACCTAATTTATTTTTCATACAATTTAACATCACATTTGCGATCAACTATATTCGTCCAGGGCATTGTCTTCCAAATCAGTTTTTTTTTCGATACATATCGAACAACTACCGCGCTTTCATAATTCTAGCTGTTCTGAATTTTTACAGTCACCCTGATTATCAGCAACAAGCTTTAAGCAACCACGTAATAACGCAAACTTCCGGTCACGTTTATCCCAAATCCGAGACCACTCTGCCTAGTATTAATACATAGAACGATGTAGTTACCACTTCTCTTGATCTACAGACTCGCTGCATGCTAGATGTGCTGGATCCTTTCGGCAGTGATCATGTTTTAGAAGTTCTGACTATCACAACCTCCCGTTTCCCTTTCGCCCTACTCTTCCAGCCCCTCGCTGTTACTACTGCACATTACCTCAGCCCAAATTATTTCGCTTACTGTCATACTGATCATCCTTCCAAATCAGCTCTTCCCCCTCAGAATCTTATGCTTATCAAACCTTCTCTGGCACATTATCGAGACTTCACTCGCCTCGGTAACCTTGAGTCTCTCCGTCTCCAACATAAGTATCAAAAACTGTCCATAACTGCCTTGTTGCATATAAACGCCGTCGTTAGATGATCTACCTGCAATGATCTTTCAACCACCAGTCATCCTACAATGTGCTGCAACAGATACCATTAATTTACTGGCCTGTAATCTCGCACACCTTATCCTCTCTTAGATGGTGACGAATCACTGACGATACAGCTAATCCAAACGCTATTGTTCATTATCTTCAAGAAATTTTCTCTCCGATTTCACCTCATCCTTCACTTCGCCGTCAACCAGCAGATAATTTAGACCTTTCGTCACAAAAGTTCGACTTAATCTCAATCATTTACCTGGTTAAAATCTTCTCACAGCACATTTTACAATGGAAGATATATGCAGTACAGTTGCCAGCAAACGTAACTCCGCTCCAGGTTCTGACCACATTTCTTGCTGTCATGTTAAAAAGGCTCCGTATGTTCTTCATTTACTCACCGCTATCTGTACGTTTGTGTATCTCGAGCATAGCCTTCATGAGAACTCATTGGAAATCATCAATCATTCTTATGTTTCCTAAACCGAACAAGCCACCCATGTTGTCTCTTTGTATTAACCTATCCATCTTTTTAACATGTGTACAACAATACCTTTCAGCTCATAATCTACTTTCCCTTCCTCAAACAAGATTTCGGCCTTCATACAGTATTAATGATCAACTTATGAACATAACGACCAATACCACAATGCCGCTTAACACATGTAAACCTCCTGCTTTCTTTAATTCGATCTGGGAAAGGCTTTTGTGAAGATGTGGTATCCTGGTCCTATATAAAAATCTTTCTTTCCGCCTTTTTTCTGTGTTATACCCGTTTACTTTTTCACTTTCTCTCTTGTCGCCTTAGTTGTATATTTATCAAACACCACCTCTCACATCCTGTTTTACTTCTTTCCAGTGTTCATCAAGGTTCATCGTTATCTCCTTTAATATGTATGTTATATGTGGTCGATTTCCCACCATTACCAATCAATATCATCTTATATCAAATTTCCGATTACACCTCCTTCTTCGCAACAGTTAATACTTTTCAAAAGATAGATCACACACTCCTAGTTCCTAATGATGCATTCCTCTCATATCACAGACCCTGGCGACAGAAACTCTATGTTGCCAAACACAATCCATATTCTTTGTTACTTCGAACAAACGCTCACACGTCTAACGCAAACATACCAATTCTGATGTCAACGTCGGCCACTTTCCTATTCAACTTCTGAACACCGTTACCTATTTAGAATAGTATTCAGCTGACATCTAAAATGGAATGCCGACAAGAAATCCACCTGCACCAAATCTAACAATTGCCTAAAACCTTTTACGCCGCCTCAGTGGTACTATCTCAGGATTGAACATCCACACTTTTAACTAAATAGAAGTGTTTTCACCGACCGGTTCTCACCTTCGGCTTTACCAATTCGATTGACGATGCTCCCTTCTTTTACACCCGGCGTCAAATTCATGAAAGGAATCCATTCCTCTTCTTTCCTTATTCGTCTTTCCATCCAGCCCATGATCTTTATGATCTCACCCGCTTTCCCTACATCTTTTATCATCTTGAAACCCTACGCCTCCGCTACATTTACACTAGCTTTCAAGCACATTGTACTTCTGGAAACGATGCATTACTGCATCCGTCCAACATCCTTCTCAGCCATACCCTTCTTTTGCTTCTTTTTACCCTTTATCACTTCCACTTACCACCTGATAGACCTAACCATCCTTTCATCTCAGACGACATTATTGACATGGATTCACCTTATAGTATTCAATTTTATGCACAGTATTCCTCTTGTCTAACTAGGCTTTACCTGACTCCATCAGACTCGGAGACGCCAACGGATCAGAGCATAATACACCTCTGTCTTGCTAACAAAATTTGTTGCTGTGACGTCTGATGCAATCATGACGGTTCATTCCTATCCACCTTAAAATATGGTTATGGTTAACGGCCATAATGTCTATCTGTTCACATATGATTTGCTGCTCTGTGATCAGTAACTGCCCTACATATATATTTATGATTATGTAAATTTAACGTTGAAATAAAATCTAATAACCCATGACGCTAGGTCCAAAATATGGTTACCTTGGTCTTTATTAAAATGAATTGAAAATTTTAGATTAATAGACATTTTAACATTTTCTTATAAGCATTTTGCCTCTCTTGGCTTGTCACAGCTAGCAACAAAAATGAAAATACGCAAAACTTCTGAATTCAACTGACGTTGCTTGTAATGCGCAATGTTCATAAAAAGTTTACTTGTTAAAGGTTATACATAGTCCCCATACAGGATACACAATGCTTAATTACGTTCTTAACAATGCATTAATGTGCGGAAATTAATCAAATAGTTACAAATCTATGGACAATTCTAAAATTCATGACATTGAATTCATCCAGCTATGACTGTATACGCCGTACACGTGTGTACATGTGTTTCATGCCATGTATCCTGGGTATGGTAGGTATTCAATGAAAATGCAAAAAAGTAACAAGTTTCCATATTTAGGGATCTGGCGCAAAAAAATAAGCTGACTGTTACAGGCTTGGTTGTGCCCTCAAAAATATTAAAAAAGGACCCCAAGGTCTCAGAAAGACAACCAAAAACTCGGCTTTCATCAACGGAACGTCGGTTTTAAATTATCAGAAGCATCGAAGAAGTTTCTAAGAGTTACGAGACGCGTATGTATGAGCAATTATTACATCATTAACTTCACAATTAAAATATCATGCAGTTCAATAAAATGTTCTGTCTACCCACAGTATAACTTTCAAGATTAAGATCTGTTGTCGCATACGCGCATTTTATCACTCATCTCCAATAAGGTAGTTACCTAAGTTATCTATCATACCAATTACTTAATATTTATATTTGTCAAATCAAACTGTCAACTATAAAATAGACTCTGAGTATTTTATATTATTCCTTATGTTGTTGTATGCTACCAGACTAAGCATGTAATAAAACATAAATATTTTAAAAGTTTATATCCTTATTCCCTAAATTAATCCACTTTTCCCATAAAATCATGGTGTAAATTAGATATAATTCTTTTATAACAACCGCTAAAATATAGCGTAAGCATTTCTCTAAATTATTAAAAATTAATAACCTAAGTGAACAAAAAAACCTACACCTTCGTCACAAATGGGGGCTCGTCTACTTCTTTTCTCCCCTTTTCGATTTTTCGAGTCGAAAAAATTTGTGGTGTTGAAATAACCATACTTTCATGTTTCATGTTTTATGATTTATTTTTTTATTTTTCAGTGTAATGTTCAATGTGCATGTTAATTTAAGTTGATTACTTGAGTTGTTGTGGATTCTTATGACAATTAGTCACCTGATTATATTGTCTATAGTGAAATAACCCTTCTCCATATTTTTTGAATAGAGGAAACAAATTTTAACAAAGTAATTCGAAATGTCTTTCCATTGGCTCCCCTTTTTAAAATTAATCTCCGCCAAAATTTCATTATTGGTAATTTGCAAAATCGGGTGAAGCAGGTTTCCAATATTGTATGAAAACTCTTGCTCAGGAAACCGCGCTCACGAATGCGTTGCGCTCCGAATTATGTACCATGGCAAAAGTAGCAACAGGTTTTCCAGTACAGCAAGCCATTTGCCAGTAGCCAGTTCGCCTACTTCATTTAAACCGCGGATAGACCATCATCAGCAGTATAGTTTACCAGATCCTTTGGATAGGCAACCTGAAACGCAAACGCAGCGTTATAGAAAAAAAATAGCAAAGTTAAAGAAACATGTCGTAAAATGCCACTATTGACTCGTTTGGATAGTACACAGTATAAACCGGTTGTTGCGAAACGTACAATTTTCCTTAAGCCAGAAAAACAGACTGACATTTTAATAAAGGTGCAGTTTGTTTCTTCCGAAGAGTCTCCTGGCATTATGACAAGCGATTTTAAGTTTGACCCTACGTTACCTTCAACAACTTTTAAAATGATAAGAAAGCAGAATATTATTGATTCTGAAGTAGTCGCGGATGAGGAAGTTTATTATTCATTCGGTATACCACCTCAAATTGGAAAACCCTTGGGAGGTAAACTGACAGAAATTTCAGCACCTAAATCAAATAAATATAATCCCGATAATAAAATTAAACAATTGGCAAACAAAGAACAACATCAGGAAAAAACTGCCGTGAAGTTCTAACTTAGAGTCATCTTTCATGCAACACAAGCGAGGAACTCAACGAGTTTATAAGTGTAAAACTTGTATGAAAATTCCTAAATATTCACAGTTGATTTTCACCCTCCTCACGTGAAATATTCCCTCACTGCTGATAACGCACTTGCACTGTTGTTATATAAAAATATTAGAGAAAAAATTAGAGAATCACGATGTGAAGACTCCATCAGAAAATTAATTCACTTTAGACGAAAATAGGACAATAGAAGTTAACTCGCTAAAGCTCGCTGGGGGCTCCGCCCCCAGACCCCCGGTTGTGGCTTTGCCATAAGGTGTCAAGTTCTAGAAAACTATTCCTTGAGGAATTCACTTCCCTTTACAGCACACATCTGTTACCAACACATACTTCAATTGAACCGGTATTATTTCTTCCATTTAACTTTGGACAGCAAACACACAATTTATAAGAAAGAACTCTATTACTACTTCTATTCTGGCAATCATATACATGGCTAATTACATACACTTTACGCACATCTATACATGTTAGAGACAATAACAGAGTTTTTTTTTCTGAAACATAAACCGCGGAAACTGTCTTGCAATAGCCTACCAATTAAACCTTTCATTTTCCGAAAACACTCACTGTTTACAAATGTGAATTTTTCCACCCTTTTAAATATTATGTTTTGCAGTGTAATTTAGTACGTACAATGTATTATAATAGTGTCCCTGTTGTTAATTCTACATACTTTCTGCACTAAAAGTAATTCACATCTGTGATATAAGAGTGCGAAAATATTTCAGGCTTCCTGTATATTTATTCTTGTATTTACAATGAAGACTACAATTTACTAGGTAATTTACAAATATGAATATTGTTGGAAATTGTTTAAATTTTTTTCATAGCATTTGAGTGAACACTACTTTTGTACTGTAATGTAGTACAGTGGATTATAATGGAAACCTTGGGCATAGTTGTACATATTACTTGCAGCAAGACTTTTTCAAATATTTCATATTTACTGGACAATTTCTTGCAGTCAACCAGTATCTCTCGTCTTGTATTTTCAATAAACACTACAATTTGTAGGTAATTTATAAAAATGAATTTTGTTAAGGCTTTTTAAACATTAGTTCAAAACATTTGATTCAACACTAGTTTTTGCAGTGTAACGTAGTACATCTTATTATAATGGTGTCCTTTGGTAAAAATGTACTTAATGGGCAGCAAGACTTTTTGAAATGTTTATATACACTGGACAATTACATAGAGTCTTCGTGTATCTTTACTCTCATATTTTCAATGAAGACGAATATTAACTAAGTAATTTAGAATATGAATATTATTGGAGGCTTTTCAAAATTTGTTTATAGCATTTTAAACAAACCACTTTTTGCATAGTAGTATAACAGTGTATTAGAATGGTGTCTTTCTAATTTCTTATTACAATTAAATAAAAAGACATCATTTCCTTAATGATACTAAAAAACGCATATATAACCTGATTACTATTCCGATTTTAGAGGTGTAATTCCCCACAGATGCAGGCCGCAACGTACCAGTATTATGTGAGCAGTAAGAACGAAGTCGAAAATCTAAGGAAATCGGTAGTGTAGGGGATTGACGTGAGCCTACTGGACAGGAGACCTGGGTTCGATTCCTAACAATCTTTTTCTCACTTTTTCTTTCTTTGAAAGTTTATTTTTATAGCATATATTGTTTGCCTAAAAGGTTGAGTCTATTATAAAACGCATTTCACTCCAACCGGTCCTGTAAACAAACTACTGAACCGAAAGAGGCACTATTCCACGTATCCCGTATATTATAACTATATACGCTGCCAACGAGAAAATTGTCAAAAGGTGCGTATATATATATATATATATATATATATATATATATATATATATATATATATATATATATATATATATATATATATGTGTGTGTGTGTGTGTGTGTGTATTTCCTGAAAAGTTTTAATCTTATACTTTTTCAGTTGTGGTATAGACTTCAAACTTGGTATACGCATCTATCTAAACGACCAGTATAAAAAGGGAGATTGTTTGCAATTATTTCCGGTTTGAAGCACACACTATCCTCGCGAGACAAAATGTATTTTTGTCTCGTCTCTATACTATATCGTGCAAATGATGCTCAATGTTTTTTTCCAAAATGTTTTTTGGGGGTACACTGCCTCCTTGGGGCTCTTAGAGTGCCCCCGCAGGAGACCAAATAATACGTGTATAATAGAATAATAAATAGAAAACTATGAGCAGTGCCCCTGGGAATACTAACTGTGATCCTCAGGAACATTGTTTCTGAAAGAAACACTGGTGTTGCCCCATCTCTAAAGCTACATATGTTTCTTTCTAAATAGTTGAGTATCGTCTCGAAGCTTCACACGAACAAACTGCCTAGTTTCAAGACGATATCAACAGTTAGTGTATAAATATATTCTTTTCGTCTATGTCTGTAATAACGAAAATATTTTGTTCACGCAATGCCAACAGAAACTATTTTGATAAAACGAAGCAACGTGATAAGAAAAAAAAAACGTAAGATAAAACAAGGTTCGGCGGGGAATCGAACCCAGACCTGCTACTCAGAAAGCAGACACTTTACCGCGGAGCTAACTTACTACGTTGAATTTTGTTTGTTTTATTCTCCTCAATATACCACATAAGAGTCCAAATGAAGGCAATTCAAAAATATGGCAATTTTGCATTCAAGATGGCGACTTCTCGAATGATTTGTTTCTTCACTTAAACTGAACTACGTCCTTAATAACATAGCGAAACCTGGCTTACCTACCAAGAGCACAACTTACAATTTTCATGGTTACAAATTTTTGAGCCGCCATTTTGAATCGAAGATGGCGACTTTTCCAACATGTCGGAATTTTCCCCTCACATACGCTGTAATCTACACACTTGAACGCAATTTCGTGATTCCACCATATCTACAAGTTGTGTAGAATTAGACGCCCCCTTATAACATTCCTAGCACCATCTTACACCGAACATGACTATTTCTTTCAAGTTTAAGGGCGGATTCGCAAACTACGCATCAGAATAAACATCACCTCGAAATTTCAACGTCCTACATACAGCCATTACAAATTTCACATTTTTTCGATTTGCGCCGCGAAACGAAAACGAATTTTAATGCTCTTTTTTCTATCATAAACTATGTTCCTAGCTTCACTGCCTGACAAAATATGACGTTTCTATGGTGTGTGGAACTACTCTAAAAACCAGCATTTCGAAACGACGAAAAATTTCGACACTTCATTTCCATGGAAAATGTCGCCTTTTTCGTGATATCGGAATTTTCCCATTACTCACATCCCATGACGAACAAGTATGCAAAATTTGGTGTTTGTATGTTTTGTGGAAGTATGCAAACAATTAAGTGTGTTTCCGATTATAGAGGTATATAATTCCCCACAGATGCAGGCCGCAACGTACCAGTATTATGTGAGCAGTAAGAACGAAGTCGAAAATCTAAGGAAATCGGTAGTGTAGGGGATTGAGGTGAGCCTACTGGACAGGAGACCTGGGTTCGATTCCTAAAAATCTTTTCCTCACTTTTTCTTTCTTTGAAAGTTTATTTTTATAGCATATATTGTTTGCCTAAAAGGTTGAGTCTATTATAAAACGCATTTCACTCCAACCGGTCCTGTAAACAAACTACTGAACCGAAAGAGGCACTATTCCACGTATCCCGTATATTATAACTATATACGCTGCCAACGAGAAAATTGTCAAAAGGTGCGTATATATATATATATATATATATATATATATATATATATATATATATATATATATATATATATGTGTGTGTGTGTGTGTGTGTGTATTTCCTGAAAAGTTTTAATCTTATACTTTTTCAGTTGTGGTATAGACTTCAAACTTGGTATACGCATCTATCTAAACGACCAGTATAAAAAGGGAGATTGTTTGCAATTATTTCCGGTTTGAAGCACACACTATCCTCGCGAGACAAAATGTATTTTTGTCTCGTCTCTATACTATATCGTGCAAATGATGCTCAATGTTTTTTTCCAAAATGTTTTTTGGGGGTACACTGCCTCCTTGGGGCTCTTAGAGTGCCCCCGCAGGAGACCAAATAATACGTGTATAATAGAATAATAAATAGAAAACTATGAGCAGTGCCCCTGGGAATACTAACTGTGATCCTCAGGAACATTGTTTCTGAAAGAAACACTGGTGTTGCCCCATCTCTAAAGCTACATATGTTTCTTTCTAAATAGTTGAGTATCGTCTCGAAGCTTCACACGAACAAACTGCCTAGTTTCAAGACGATATCAACAGTTAGTGTATAAATATATTCTTTTCGTCTATGTCTGTAATAACGAAAATATTTTGTTCACGCAATGCCAACAGAAACTATTTTGATAAAACGAAGCAACGTGATAAGAAAAAAAAACGTAAGATAAAACAAGGTTCGGCGGGGAATCGAACCCAGACCTGCTACTCAGAAACCAGAGACTTTACCGCGGAGCTAACTTACTACGTTGAATTTTGTTTGTTTTATTCTCCTCAATATACCACATAAGAGTCCAAATGAAGGCAATTCAAAAATATGGCAATTTTGCATTCAAGATGGCGACTTCTCGAATGATTTGTTTCTTCACTTAAACTGAACTACGTCCTTAATAACATAGCGAAACCTGGCTTACCTACCAAGAGCACAACTTACAATTTTCATGGTTACAAATTTTTGAGCCGCCGTTTTGAATCGAAGATGGCGACTTTTCCAACATGTCGGAATTTTCCCCTCACATACGCTGTAATCTACACACTTGAACGCAATTTCGTGATTCCACCATATCTACAAGTTGTGTAGAATTAGACGCTCCCTTATAACATTCCTAGCACCATCTTACACCGAACATGACTATTTCTTTCAAGTTTAAGGGCGGATTCGCAAACTACGCATCAGAATAAACATCACCTCGAAATTTCAACGTCCTACATACAGCCATTACAAATTTCACATTTTTTCGATTTGCGCCGCGAAACGAAAACGAATTTTAATGCTCTTTTTTCTATCATAAACTATGTTCCTAGCTTCACTGCCTGACAAAATATGACGTTTCTATGGTGTGTGGAACTACTCTAAAAATCAGCATTTCGAAACGACGAAAAATTTCGACACTTCATTTCCATGAAAAATGTCGCCTTTTTCGTGATATCGGAATTTTCCCATTACTCACATCCCATGACGAACAAGTATGCAAAATTTGGTGTTTGTATGTTTTGTGGAAGTATGCAAACAATTAAGTGTGTTTCCGATTATAGAGGTATATAATAATAATTCCCCACAGATGCAGGCCGCAACGTACCAGTATTATGTGAGCAGTAAGAACGAAGTCGAAAATCTAAGGAAATCGGTAGTGTAGGGGATTGACGTGAGCCTACTGGACAGGAGACCTGGGTTCGATTCCTAACAATCTTTTTCTCACTTTTTCTTTCTTTGAAAGTTTATTTTTATAGCATATATTGTTTGCCTAAAAGGTTGAGTCTATTATAAAACGCATTTCACTCCAACCGGTCCTGTAAACAAACTACTGAACCGAAAGAGGCACTATTCCACGTATCCCGTATATTATAACTATATACGCTGCCAACGAGAAAATTGTCAAAAGGTGCGTATATATATATATATATATATATATATATATATATATATATATATATATATATATATATATATATATATGTGTGTGTGTGTATTTCCTGAAAAGTTTTAATCTTATACTTTTTCAGTTGTGGTATAGACTTCAAACTTGGTATACGCATCTATCTAAACGACCAGTATAAAAAGGGAGATTGTTTGCAATTATTTCCGGTTTGAAGCACACACTATCCTCGCGAGACAAAATGTATTTTTTCTCGTCTCTATACTATATCGTGCAAATGATGCTCAATGTTTTTTTCCAAAATGTTTTTTGGGGGTACACTGCCTCCTTGGGGCTCTTAGAGTGCCCCCGCAGGAGACCAAATAATACGTGTATAATAGAATAATAAATAGAAAACTATGAGCAGTGCCCCTGGGAATACTAACTGTGATCCTCAGGAACATTGTTTCTGAAAGAAACACTGGTGTTGCCCCATCTCTAAAGCTACATATGTTTCTTTCTAAATAGTTGAGTATCGTCTCGAAGCTTCACACGAACAAACTGCCTAGTTTCAAGACGATATCAACAGTTAGTGTATAAATATATTCTTTTCGTCTATGTCTGAAATAACGAAAATATTTTGTTCACGCAATGCCAACAGAAACTATTTTGATAAAACGAAGCAACGTGATAAGAAAAAAAAACGTAAGAGAAAACAAGGTTCGGCGGGGAATCGAACCCAGACCTGCTACTCAGAAAGCAGACACTTTACCGCGGAGCTAACTTACTACGTTGAATTTTGTTTGTTTTATTCTCCTCAATATACCACATAAGAGTCCAAATGAAGGCAATTCAAAAATATGGCAATTTTGCATTCAAGATGGCGACTTCTCGAATGATTTGTTTCTTCACTTAAACTGAACTACGTCCTTAATAACATAGCGAAACCTGGCTTACCTACCAAGAGCACAACTTACAATTTTCATGGTTACAAATTTTTGAGCCGCCATTTTGAATCGAAGATGGCGACTTTTCCAACATGTCGGAATTTTCCCCTCACATACGCTGTAATCTACACACTTGAACACAATTTCGTGATTCCACCATATCTACAAGTTGTGTAGAATTAGACGCCCCCTTATAACATTCCTAGCACCATCTTATACCGAACATGACTATTTCTTTCAAGTTTAAGGGCGGATTCGCAAACTACGCATCAGAATAAACATCACCTCGAAATTTCAACGTCCTACATACAGCCATTACAAATTTCACATTTTTTCGATTTGCGCCGCGAAACGAAAACGAATTTTAATGCTCTTTTTTCTATCATAAACTATGTTACTAGCTTCACTGCCTGACAAAATATGACGTTTCTATGGTGTGTGGAACTACTCTAAAAACCAGCATTTCGAAACGACGAAAAATTTCGACACTTCATTTCCATGGAAAATGTCGCCTTTTTCGTGATATCGGAATTTTCCCATTACTCACATCCCATGACGAACAAGTATGCAAAATTTGGTGTTTGTATGTTTTGTGGAAGTATGCAAACAATTAAGTGTGTTTCCGATAATAGAGGTATATAATTCCCCACACATGCAGGCCGCAACGTACCAGTATTATGTGAGCAGTAAGAACGAAGTCGAAAATCTAAGGAAATCGGTAGTGTAGGGGATTGACGTGAGCCTACTGGACAGGAGACCTGGGTTCGATTCCTAAAAATCTTTTCCTCACTTTTTCTTTCTTTGAAAGTTTATTTTTATAGCATATATTGTTTGCCTAAAAGGTTGAGTCTATTATAAAACGCATTTCACTCCAACCGGTCCTGTAAACAAACTACTGAACCGAAAGAGGCACTATTCCACGTATCCCGTATATTATAACTATATACGCTGCCAACGAGAAAATTGTCAAAAGGTGCGTATATATATATATATATATATATATATATATATATATATATATATATATATGTGTGTGTGTGTGTGTATTTCCTGAAAAGTTTTAATCTTATACTTTTTCAGTTGTGGTATAGACTTCAAACTTGGTATACGCATCTATCTAAACGACCAGTATAAAAAGGGAGATTGTTTGCAATTATTTCCGGTTTGAAGCACACACTATCCTCGCGAGACAAAATGTATTTTTGTCTCGTCTCTATACTATATCGTGCAAATGATGCTCAATGTTTTTTTCCAAAATGTTTTTTGGGGGTACACTGCCTCCTTGGGGCTCTTAGAGTGCCCCCGTAGGAGACCAAATAATACGTGTATAATAGAATAATAAATAGAAAACTATGAGCAGTGCCCCTGGGAATACTAACTGTGATCCTCAGGAACATTGTTTCTGAAAGAAACACTGGTGTTGCCCCATCTCTAAAGCTACATATGTTTCTTTCTAAATAGTTGAGTATCGTCTCGAAGCTTCACACGAACAAACTGCCTAGTTTCAAGACGATATCAACAGTTAGTGTATAAATATATTCTTTTCGTCTATGTCTGTAATAACGAAAATATTTTGTTCACGCAATGCCAACAGAAACTATTTTGATAAAACGAAGCAACGTGATAAGAAAAAAAAAACGTAAGATAAATCAAGGTTCGGCGGGGAATCGAACCCAGACCTGCTACTCAGAAACCAGACACTTTACCGCGGAGCTAACTTACTACGTTGAATTTTGTTTGTTTTATTCTCCTCAATATACCACATAAGAGTCCAAATGAAGGCAATTCAAAAATATGGCAATTTTGCATTCAAGATGGCGACTTCTCGAATGATTTGTTTCTTCACTTAAACTGAACTACGTCCTTAATAACATAGCGAAACCTGGCTTACCTACCAAGAGCACAACTTACAATTTTCATGGTTACAAATTTTTGAGCCGCCAGTTTGAATCGAAGATGGCGACTTTTCCAACATGTCGGAATTTTCCCCTCACATACGCTGTAATCTACACACTTGAACGCAATTTCGTGATTCCACCATATCTACAAGTTGTGTAGAATTAGACGCCCCCTTATAACATTCCTAGCACCATCTTATACCGAACATGACTATTTCTTTCAAGTTTAAGGGCGGATTCGCAAACTACGCATCAGAATAAACATCACCTCGAAATTTCAACGTCCTACATACAGCCATTACAAATTTCACATTTTTTCGATTTGCGCCGCGAAACGAAAACGAATTTTAATGCTCTTTTTTCTATCATAAACTATGTTACTAGCTTCACTGCCTGACAAAATATGACGTTTCTATGGTGTGTGGAACTACTCTAAAAACCAGCATTTCGAAACGACGAAAAATTTCGACACTTCATTTCCATGGAAAATGTCGCCTTTTTCGTGATATCGGAATTTTCCCATTACTCACATCCCATGACGAACAAGTATGCAAAATTTGGTGTTTGTATGTTTTGTGGAAGTATGCAAACAATTAAGTGTGTTTCCGATAATAGAGGTATATAATTCCCCACAGATGCAGGCCGCAACGTACCAGTATTATGTGAGCAGTAAGAACGAAGTCGAAAATCTAAGGAAATCGGTAGTGTAGGGGATTGACGTGAGCCTACTGGACAGGAGACCTGGGTTCGATTCCTAACAATCTTTTTCTCACTTTTTCTTTCTTTGAAAGTTTATTTTTATAGCATATATTGTTTGCCTAAAAGGTTGAGTCTATTATAAAACGCATTTCACTCCAACCGGTCCTGTAAACAAACTACTGAACCGAAAGAGGCACTATTCCACGTATCCCGTATATTATAACTATATACGCTGCCAACGAGAAAATTGTCAAAAGGTGCGTATATATATATATATATATATATATATATATATATATATATATATATATATATATATATATGTGTGTGTGTGTATTTCCTGAAAAGTTTTAATCTTATACTTTTTCAGTTGTGGTATAGACTTCAAACTTGGTATACGCATCTATCTAAACGACCAGTATAAAAAGGGAGATTGTTTGCAATTATTTCCGGTTTGAAGCACACACTATCCTCGCGAGACAAAATGTATTTTTGTCTCGTCTCTATACTATATCGTGCAAATGATGCTCAATGTTTTTTTCCAAAATGTTTTTTGGGGGTACACTGCCTCCTTGGGGCTCTTAGAGTGCCCTCGCAGGAGACCAAATAATACGTGTATAATAGAATAATAAATAGAAAACTATGAGCAGTGCCCCTGGGAATACTAACTGTGATCCTCAGGAACATTGTTTCTGAAAGAAACACTGGTGTTGCCCCATCTCTAAAGCTACATATTTTTCTTTCTAAATAGTTGAGTATCGTCTCGAAGCTTCACACGAACAAACTGCCTAGTTTCAAGACGATATCAACAGTTAGTGTATAAATATATTCTTTTCGTCTATGTCTGTAATAACGAAAATATTTTGTTCACGCAATGCCAACAGAAACTATTTTGATAAAACGAAGCAACGTGATAAGAAAAAAAACGTAAGATAAAACAAGGTTCGGCGGGGAATCGAACCCCGACCTGCTACTCAGAAAGCAGACACTTTACCGCGGAGCTAACTTACTACGTTGAATTTTGTTTGTTTTATTCTCCTCAATATACCACATAAGAGTCCAAATGAAGGCAATTCAAAAATATGGCAATTTTGCATTCAAGATGGCGACTTCTCCAATGATTTGTTTCTTCACTTAAACTGAACTACGTCCTTAATAACATAGCGAAACCTGGCTTACCTACCAAGAGCACAACTTACAATTTTCATGGTTACAAATTTTTGAGCCGCCATTTTGAATCGAAGATGGCGACTTTTCCAACATGTCGGAATTTTCCCCTCACATACGCTGTAATCTACACACTTGAACGCAATTTCGTGATTCCACCATATCTACAAGTTGTGTAGAATTAGACGCCCCCTTATAACATTCCTAGCACCATCTTACACCGAACATGACTATTTCTTTCAAGTTTAAGGGCGGATTCGCAAACTACGCATCAGAATAAACATCACCTCGAAATTTCAACGTCCTACATACAGCCACTACAAATTTCACATTTTTTCGATTTGCGCCGCGAAACGAAAACGAATTTTAATGCTCTTTTTTCTATCATAAACTATGTTACTAGCTTCACTGCCTGACAAAATATGACGTTTCTATGGTGTGTGGAACTACTCTAAAAACCAGCATTTCGAAACGACGAAAAATTTCGACACTTCATTTCCATGGAAAATGTCGCCTTTTTCGTGATATCGGAATTTTCCCATTACTCACATCCCATGACGAACAAGTATGCAAAATTTGGTGTTTGTATGTTTTGTGGAAGTATGCAAACAATTAAGTGTGTTTCCGATTATAGAGGTATATAATTCAAACCCTCATAAAGAACCTCAAGTAGAAGGTAAACAAAATCTTGACAAATCAAGTGAAAAGGAGGAAACTAAAAATCGAGTAACCAATATACCAATAACAAAATTGCAAAAATTTAATGGAAGCCCTAAAGAATCTGTTACCAAATTTCTCGATACATTTCAAACCATAGCTCGTGCTTGCAGTTGGCTCGACCAGGAGCAATGTATTTATTTGGCAGCATGTCTCGAAAATGTGGCTCCTGATTGGTATTTATGTCATACGAAAGCCTTTCAACAGTTGCAGTTTCAAGAACTAAAACAAGTGTTTTCTCAATTATTTCCTGACGACTTGTATAAAGGTCAGCTTGAACAAAAAAACATAGAAAACGACTACCACCTCGTTTCCCGCCCGATAACTTGGCTTATACTTTAATAAAAACATGGAAATTCGTAAAATCTGAAATTGAAAAAATAGAGTTGTTACGGTTATTATATAAGGAGTTGCTTTCAAATTAGTATTAAAAGAGGTATCAACAATAGATCATGCCATCCATGTGTTACGATTATTGTTCTTAGGTACCATTTATACCGAATCTCGTACGGAATTTTAAAAAAGTTAAAAAATCAAATAGAGAAGATCATTCAAAACCTTTATGCGTGTTGAAAACATTTATTTTGTTAAAACAATGTGGACGTATAAACGTGAAATCGGGAGAACTGGTAAGCCAATTAAAGTTAAAGAAAGCTCGAACGAATTTATGTGATCAAAGATTACCCACAATTCCCATTCGGATTGTTAACAAAGAGGTAAATGCATTGTTGAACACTGCTTCGCAAATCTCTGTTGGCTGAAGAAATAATTCCTCAAAATGTTCCAATTGCTAAGCAAATGCGTGCTACAATTCGTTTACAAACACTAAAAGAAGAGTTAACTCAACCACTCCCTGCGGTTCGGTTAAGTTTTCAGGTAGGAACCTATGTTCAATGATCTCATCGACAATGGTTAAACGTAGCGTTAGTTAAACAGTCTCAATTGGATGAGAAAATGGTTCTAGGGATAGAATTCACTCAGCGTTACAAGTACGGTATTGGGTTACAATCTATCATTATGAAAGGCAATCAAAAGCAGCCAAACATAAAGCTTAATGTTCAGTATTTGCCAAATCAAAAAAAAAAACTACTGAATCTGTCACATGTTTAGCTTTACAACAAATATAGTAGCCCTAGGAAAAATAAAAATGCTAGCACAACACCAGTATCGCGTTCAAAGGCTAAAATGAATCAAAAGAAATTAAAGTTCAATGATTCACGTTCCTTCACGTTCCGTTCCTCTTCTTAATTCACAACCGGAAAATGAATGTCCTATTTTAAAAAACAATTGTATTAAAACTCAAGCATCGCGTAATTTAATCAAAACTGCAGAGTGCATGCAAATACCTACAGAAAAAATTGATTTAGTAAAACTTACGCCAAGTTATTTTATAGTTAGAGATTATTATGTGGAACCGAATGACGTTTTGCAACAATCTTACTTATGTTTAGTGCCACCCATAATTTATGTGGAAGACACTGGGTTTCCTTAACTGCCTATGTTCAATACGAGTAAACGGGATGTGACTATACCTGACTCTCAAATCGTAGGACATCTAGAGGAATGCGTTCCTACACCAAACGCAAGAGTGAACATTGTTAAAGCCACCCGACTCTCCTCTGAGATAGTTGAGGAATCAAAATCAAAACTACAGCATAATATTAACAAGAAAATTGATATTTCCCTTGAACTTTCACCTAAAAATCGTAAAAGAGTAGTAAATCTATTAACTAAATTTCAAAATATCATGACATGGACTATAAAAATATGACCGTAACGCACGAATACGAACATAGCATAGAATTAATTTCATCTATTCCTGTATCTTCACCTACCTATAGAGAGACCTTAAAAACTAAAAGAGCCACAAAAATCAACAAATTGTTCATACTTCACATCATTTCTCCTTGTAAATCTCCATATGCGTCTCCAGTCATTTTAGTCAATAAAAATTAATTCTAAGAGGCTCCTGGTAGATTAGGAAAAACTGAATTCTATCATATCACCTGATTGCTACGCTCTTCCATTAATCAACGACCTAATACATTTATTCACAACATTAAATTTGTAACCTCAATGTATCTCAAAACTGTTTTTTTCATATCGCCTTAATTGAAGAGGATAAATTAAAATGTGCTTTCATCTGTAGTGCAGGTCTATTTTCTTTTAATGTGGTTCCTCAGTATCTTTCCACTTCCCCAGCAGCATTTTCAAAAAATTATCGACAAAGTGTTTGCCGCGTTAAAATTTATTATAACTGCATGCTACATAGATGATTTAATTGTTTTGGGAAAAATCTATAAACCTAAAGTAAGAGATGCTTCGGAAAAATTTTCACTTGCTTGCGGGAAGCCAATCTAAAATTAAATCAATAAAAATCTCGTTTCATGTATTCTACGCTACCAATTTTAAAATTCGTCGTAGGACGGGACGGGGTAAAAATAAATCCCGAACGAATCGAAGCTATCACTAACTTTCCCGAACCAAAATCAGATTGTGATGTTGTTAGAATGGCTTGTTACAATCAAAAGTTTATTAATAATTTTTTAGCTATCGCGAAACCTTTAATAAATTTGACTAAGTCTGATGTACTCTTTCAATTGGGAGATAAAAAGCGTCAAGCCTTTAATACTTTAAAGGAGATGTTGGTCACTACCCCTGGATTAGCCATCTTTAATCCGAAAGCAAATGCTACCGAGTTGTACGTAGATGGATGTCTATAAGGATTTGGTGCAGTACTAATACAAATAAAGAAGGAAAAACTCATATTGCTTATTATGTGGGAATTTTGAGCTTCTAAGAATACACTTTAGATTGATCACAGCTCGAGACTTTTTGAAAATATAATGAATTTCTTGTTCGCTAAAGCAACCTTACCCAACTAAAGAAAGGGATGTACAAAATTTTATTTGCTCCTCCTATGAATCCTATGCACCAAACTTTTGTATATTAACAAACTTTCTGGTTGCGCTAGCTAAAAAGAACGGTAAATTAGAGTTTAGAAAAACAGAAGATGCAGCTTTGAAATTTGTTAAGAAATGTCTGACATCTATCGCCACTCTTACCCAGTTTTACGACGAGCAAGACGCAATCATCCATCCGAATGCTAGCAAGGACGGAACCAGTGGTTATGTGTGGCAAGTTAAAGAAAATAAAATGGAAATCCCTACAGCATATTTTTCAATATCTTTGAGCCTCACAGTGCTGAATTACAGTACACCAGAGCTTGAAGCTACAATTTAACGATTCTTGATTTTTACTTCCTGCTGCAGGACCGCCCTTTCATTGTCAGGGCACATGGCTGTTGAATTTGCTACCTAGAAAACAATAAAATATTAAATTCTATACTTATGTCTTGAGGTACACACATACATAATTATCAATTCACTATTGAATATGTAAGAAAAATAAATAATGTCACTGCTATTTTTTTAAGAACTCCGTTAAGGCAAGAATTACCATCTAAGTATGGTCAAAAAGAGGAGTGTATACTCATACATAATATCATAGGAATTAAGGACTACTCAACCCTAAGCTTAACGCCGAATATCTGGCACAGGTGACACAACTTTAAAGGCATCTTCTTCTTCACCAATCGTCCACCAGAGGAACCTACTGAACCACATTAGCCCCAGCTACTTACCTATATATGTTGCATCACCACACAAAACAGTTTGGAAGTCGACGTACTGTACAAGGAAGTAGGAGCCTTTAAAGTAGTGTCACCTGTAGGTTACTGGGCATTGACGGGTTAATCACCATACAAGTTAACTATTAATGAATGATACATGGGAAATAATATCCTTACTCTTACATGATAGTAAGATGTCCCTCATAACATCTGTGGAAATTTTCATTACATTCAAGATGATAGTGACGAATATCAAGAATACAAATCTTACATACATCCAAGGAAATCCTTAGAATCTAGCTTTTAATGGCTATGATAGTATAATAAAATACTGATAATAAAAATCAACAATAAATGGCAACTGTGTACATTCATATCCATAAATACTATTGTCTCTTATGACGCGAAATTCCATCGTAGACAAACGCCTAGCTTTTTGGCTTAAAATGTACATCGGCACATGTGTGTAACATATGCAAAAATATTAATTAACTTACTCATTTAACAATACATGTACATTTATCATAACATTCACATATTCGTCATTTTAAACTATGACCCAACGTATGCCTAAGAGAAAATCCTATTAGCACTTCATTACGATATTCACCCATAGAAGCATAACAATAAAAAAAATGCATTGAAACAACAAAATGGAAACGTGAGAGTTCAAGGTCATGTAATTTTTAGTATCAGCGAAAATAAGACGCCATTAGAAATACTACAATAGAATAAATCCTTCAGTAATATCATAGTAATATCGTTAAGTTGCAAGCTGTAAATCTAAACAAACGTTTTTTGGCGAGGTCTTCAGCTGAAATAAGAATATTAACATCAATATTATTTCACTTAGATAAATTTTAAGTTCATGGCATCGACAGGAATGACTTAAAAATTTCTGGCATCATTTAAATTTAGTTTCTAAAGTTACTAAAGCTAGTTCTTCCCTCACTAAAAAAAGCAAAAGTTACATTAGTTAGTCATATAAATATTCATTATTTAATGTATGTTACGATGCATGCAACCAATCTTAAAATATATGATGTTGGTATGAAAATATTCCACAAAATCAAAATACTCATTTAACAAAAATACTTCAGATTTTGCATGAAATCTGTTAATGGAAGTGGTATTATTACTATCATAAAATTTAGATTTATCATAAATTTAAAAACAAATGAAATACGAGTGCGAGTCAAAAATTATCTACACTTTTGTGATAACTTTTCTTGTATTGCGCACTTTGTCTTCTGTCCTGGCATTTTTATTGTTGTACTGTTGTGGTAATGCTGTGAAAGTGAGATCTTAATTCCTCCAGTTTTCTTCCATATGTTGCCGATATATCGTTCCTGCTCAATTAGAAGATTTTACCAAAGAGGAACAGCAAGTAGTCCTCCGATTCCTCTGGTCGGAGAATGTCAAAGGGTTAGAAATTCATCGCGGACTGTCATCGCAATATGGGAGATGTGCACTATCACCTACAGCTGTGTTTTTGTGACAAGAGAAGTTTAAAAGTGGTCGCACAAGTGTAACGCATGAAGAGGGAGCAGGATGGCCATCAACTACCAATACAGATGACCATTCAGCAAGTTCGAGAGATTGTTCTGGCGAACAGACAAATCACTATCGATGAGGTAACAGCTGCTTTGAACGTCAAGAATGGTTCAGCCCTTCAAATCATCAGCGACGAGCTCGGGTTTCTTAAATTCTATGCATGATTGATACCAGAAAGCTTACTGCAGAACACGAGCTCACTCCTGTTAGGGTTTGTCAACGCTTACTCACTCGCTTTAACATAGAAAGATGATGCATTTTAAGCAAAATAGTCAACAGCGATGAAACGTTGGTTCATCACTTTCAGACGGAACCAAAGCACCAGAGTATGCAGTGGAAACGCCCTGGATTTCGGACGAAGAAAAATTTGAAGACTGAACCATCCGCAGAAAAGGTTATGTTAACTGTGTTTTGGAACTCACAGAGGCTTATAATGGCAGAGTTGATGGAATATAAAAAGACGATGAACAGTGTGAGTTATAGTGAAATGTTGGAAAAGAACCTGAAGTCGGAAATTCGCAACAAACGCCGAGATTTCTTGTCGAAGTAAGTTTTGTTGTTTTATGGCATAGCACGAACACACACGGCGAGTCACAGTATTGAAACCATCAACATGCTGAAACTTGAGCTATTGCAACACCCACCCTAAAGCCCAAATCTAGATCCATCTGACTTTTACTCCTTTGGGGCAGACAAGGGTGCTTTGCGTGGTTGCTAAGTTGCCACTGATTTAGAAGTAAAAAATGCGGTCCAAAACTGGCGTCAGGACCAACAGAAAATCTTTTATTTGTAATGAATACGTAAGCCCATTGACCGTTAGGCCAAGTGCACCGATGAGGAGGGAGATTGCGTAGAAAAATGATGTATATAGTATAATCCTAGCTTCATGTAAATAAACTGTAGAATGAGAAGTGTTAATTTTTGACTTTGCATAGGAACGTTATTAAATATTAATATTAAATACTTAGTAAACAAGGAAACCTAAACCGGAAATATAGCGTAAGAATATTCACGTTACAATGCAATATCAATGTGTGCTGCAAGAAGTGGAAAATATTGCCAACAATTATCGAATTATGGGTTAATTATTGGGGTGGTCGAAGTATTTCGTCGTTTACTACTCCATGTCTGCCTAGATCACAGCTTGGAAAATAAAATTAAACATACCCTTTTTAATATACCATACAATTAATGCCCGAAGGATTGGTCGTACCAAGGTGATAAGGAAGAAAAATATTTTATTAAGAAAACCCTAATGGTTAGGGTAGACTCCAAAAATGTTTAGTTAGCGTAAATACCAGAACCGAAGAATACGACCTTAAGATTTGAATACATGACTTCTGGGCTTCCTATAATAAGAAAAACATACATAAAAACTTAAAATCTCTTAACCCTACGATACGCACTCGGAGGTTTGTGACATGGATAGTTGCCCGAGCTATCACTGTAGCGAAATATTTTTTTTTTTTTATGTTTTCTTGCTATCAAAAGTTTTATTACGATTTTACATAATTAAACTCAGATATTTTTCTTTTTCTGTTTCCTGTTCATGTTCCACGAACCATGATCTGCACACAAATGATTGAGTGGTCAATACACACTTTCCTTCAGGCATTGACCACTCATCAAAATCATTAAGACAGACAAGAAAGGTACGTATTTCAGTCTCGTCTGTAAGTTTTGCATCACGGTCACGTACAAATTTCTTTCTAACAATGCCATTCTAAATATTGTTGCATCAACTATAAGTCTGAAACTGTTTGTATCTAAGTGCAGTTCTAGACATTCAAGTTACGACAGCGCAGACCTAGATTGACCTTTAGGTCCAGGTTTAGGTCCACGAATAAAATATTATGATCACGACTGCAAATGTTACTAGTAAGGTTGTCTTTTTTCGATTGTCTTTTGCTACATAATAACTAACACACAACTGTCATTACTACCACTCTCATCAAAAGGTATAAGTAATTCCTGAGCCCGGATTTCTCAGTAACATCTTCGATTGTTACTATATTGTTCATGATAATGACTCCTCCGATTCTTACTGTTATTTCTTTGATTTTGCCTATTTCGCCGAATGTGTCCTGATCCAAGTTTCTTCGATTATTGTTATTTCGCCATTTTTTATCCACATCACTTCAGAGTTATCCTGTTTTATATTTATCGATATTTGCTCGTGTGTTCACACGACCATTATTCCAAGAATTTGGTATCTTTCGTCGGTAACTATTGTTGTCGTTGCGTAGCCTACTATCGTTGTTGTCCTGTTCATTTTTTGGTTGTTGTTGGGTTGCCTTGGTCTGTTGCACGCGTAACGATTAATTGGGTTCTTATTTAATACCATTGTACAAATTACGATTACGTCGGGGATTGCTGATTTCGGCAACCTTAAAGATTCAAATCGATGAATGCTGGCCACAAACTGTTGAAACAAAGTGCATTGATGCAACGTCAAACTTTCCCTATACGTACGCCTCTATGAAACTATTATACTGTCGAAGTTAAGGGGTTGTGTGATGCCGGAGCAGAAGGTAGTTTGTTATCCTTTATTTTTTGAAAGAAAACACATTAGAAATCTCGTCTTCGAAATTACATTCAGCTCAACACGTTGTAACAGTAGATACAGTGGGGAATTTAAGTGGAAGTTATCAACTTAAAAACTATATTGCATATTAGAATTTGAAAGTAAAGTAAAACTAATTTCGATTTCTCCAATTTAAGAGAAAACAATGAAATGAAACACAAAACATCGTAAAAATAATCAATACTAATTAAAATTATAAATTTACATGTCCCTAAAAGTTCAAAATTAAAAACTAACTCTAATCACGACTCCACGATATACTTACTATTCCTACTACTAATAATAATAATAGGAATAAGATAGCAAGTCATAATGAATTGATGATAAGGAACAACAGAAACAAAAATTTATAATTAATATCTGCAGATACAACTACAGATACATAGACAATAACTGCAATAAATAATACAAAAGAGACTTAAATTATTTAAAAACATACGCTAAAAAGTAAGTTTTTTTGCCAATAGTATTATGACCGCAGGTCAACTTATTAAAAATATAGTTTACAATTTCATATTTTAAAGTTGAACATGAACGAAGTTATTAGTCTATTAACATCCGGTTGATAGAATAAGAGAAAGGTATTATTACTTTAACATGCAAAATAAATAACAAGAAGCGAGTAAGGGAAAACTTAATTATTGATGGGAAGAAAGTTTCATTGTTTCAACTATAAACTCACTCTAAATAAATTTTCATTTTTAAGGTCTTACCTTATTAACTAGTGCTAAAATCTATGTATTTCAAATGTACAGAATTAAATTTCATTGGTACTCAAAATACAAAAGTATGAAAATTTCTACATATAGAAAAGTCAAAAGAAAAGTAACTCAACTATAAATATTGAGTTCTCAAGTTGCATTATCTTACTGATAGTTACTAAAATTAATTTGTGAAAGGTCTGTTTCTTAAAAACAAAACTCAACCTATAACTCTCTGAAGATCCAAATCTTTCATTTCTTTTGATTATATCAAACTACTTTTAAAAAAGCATAGTTGCTGAAAAAGTTAGTTAAAAATTAAAACGAAAGTAATGTAAGTTACTCACAACTGCATAAAAATGTAAAAAACTGATGATTTAACTATATCTAAAGACAATAGGAATTTCACACAAATTATAAACTAATACCAATTAAATAATATACTTACGTAGTAAAACCTGTTGCACGTCCTCATTGGTGTTTGGTGATGAAGTTAGAAAGAGCATACTGTATCAATGAGCAAGTACCACCTATCCTCCTTTCCTTTCCTCTTTGCACCACAAATACTCCTAAATTCTCCTTTGAAAACATTTGAAGTCAACAAAAACCTTTGCTGATTAACATGTTAACCTAAACTAAAAAAAGGCATATTTCCAACTTAAGATTGTCGTATTATAACTTTACGTTTTCTCCTCTCAACTCAGGTGGATTCTTTACACACACATCCTCGAGAAAATGAGCTTTCGCTCCATTTCTAAACCTATGCATAATGCAAGAACACAATTGACATTTGCACTTGGAGTAATAACAAAAATTCAAAGTAATATTTTCTTGTCTTCTCCACAATATGATGATAACGTACTTTCTCACAAACCACCCAAGAAAAACATGCAATCGGAATTCACCAACAGAAATTTATAAATAGAATAAGAATTCAAAAGTAACAAACCCATCTTTCAAATTATTTGCTACGGTGTTCAACTAAATGAAAAAAGTCATACTCTCAGTCTTCTCCAACATTTTCAATTTTCCAGGAGTAAACAGATAATATATAATGAAATTATAAAAAGATAATTTCAATACCCTGTTTTTCCTCTCCTCTGCTAATACCCAAAGCTCCAGAAAACAATTAGACCGTAAATGATGAGTGGTTAGTACCCCGTGCTACAAGTAGTTATATCTATCAAGCAAAAGAACACAAAGATGAATACATATTTTATGTCTGTACTATTACACATATATTTTTCCCTTCTCCCTGGTGATTTATGGTCAACACATTGTTTCAAAATATTGCCGTTCGGGCTAGAGTTAAAGAAAAACCTCAAAACTCACTCACATTTACTGTATAACTTTACATTGAGACGAAATCTGCATTTTCATTCGTTAATGCGTGCTCAGCACTTTTAAGTCGCTCGCATTTTGAGTCAAATATAAACTACCAGTATATCATTCACAGCAGTTGTATAGTATCTGTAACCTATATTATATCGACATGTGTATTTTGTGTCTGTAAATTGGTAAGCAAACACACAACCTGTAAATTCTAATTCAAATGTTCTTATTATCAATATCATAATATAACTTATTGAATAGACGACAATAGTAACAATAGCGACATTACTGAACATTTATTAGTGGTAAATATATTATAAGATATCAGTTACCTTTAAATTCATAGAAAAATAAAATTACCATCATGTAAATTAATGAATAATAACACAACAAAATATATTCATTATTCTCAATTAGGTCTTCTATATCACCGTTTCCCTTAATCATAAATTTAAGCACCATGGAACAATGGTATAGTTTTCTGTTCTAAATTGATACTTCATTTTCCATTGTTGGTTATAAAATTGCTCCAAAAGGCCCTCATTTTAGTCCTGATCCCCATCACAATTCAATATAACCTACAGTAGAGGTCGGTAGACGATTTCAGTAGATACCTATTCAACAGATACCTATTCAACAGATTTCAACAACTATATACGAACAAATTAAACTTAGTCATAAACAAATTGATTCTTGATAGTATCAAGAGCAGATACTTTCGACTCAACAACAACCTTAGCAGTATTCCAATCTATAATAACCTAAAATATGCTAAGGGGTATATAGAATGAATACACTAACCAGTAAATTTCTCAGACCTAGCTTGCACTTGTGTGGTAATAAACTTCTAAACATATTTTTAAATTTTTAAACATTTAGGTAATGAACTTATAATGTAGCAGTGAACATCTAACATTTCGTGATAGTTGCCTCAACATAACATAAATTATGGCTATTCTTTCCATTAATTTACTGCAACCAACATTAAAGACCCCATACTACCGAGTCTTAACAGAAATTAAAACATGTATTATCCAATAGAAAAGAGTAGCAATTTACTTATGTAATACATGCTGTACAAACATTAAACACAGTACAATAGCACATTCTCCAATACTAAGAAGCAGTGTAACGAGTGCATCTCTAAAAAGACTTACTATATCTGGTGTACAGTGATTCTTTTTATTAGAGCTAAACTTTACCTAATTTTCTAAATATCAGCGTATACTCCCCGTAGGCCTATCAAGCTCAACTTGCGCCAATGCACTGTATACGAATAAGTGAAAAGCCAAAAACAAGCTCACCCTTAAGGTAAGTCAAGCATTCAAAATTAAAATCTTTACAAATAGGAATTCTATTTGTCATCAAAATCTTTCTCATACATTCTAGTGCTTCGCCAATCAAAAAAGTAAAAAAAAAAAAACATTCAGAAAAACACATTGGAGAAGGACATTAAATCCCGTCGAATATGACTCTGCGGTTTCTAATAAACATTCTGTATACCCTTTTGTTACTACTATAAAAATTTATTATTGTCTTTTACATATTTCATGACTTCAAATGCTAGATGATCTATCTGGCAACACTATAAAATATAGTTTCGTCGCTGATATGTGATCTACATTTCCATGCGAATCCTCTACTCTGAGATATAAGTGAAAATACGACTCTATGTATTTGTCATAACTGCTGATAGAATATTTTTTTCTTCACTAAGAATATACGTATTAGAAAAGTAGCAATTTTTTTCTTAGTTTCCTCGAGAACCACTTTTTGGCACTGAGACAGTTTAGCATATCAGGTCAACAATAATGTGTGTAAAGTACCATGTTCAAAGTATTCCGTTATATCTGTGATTTTTATTGTTTTAAATATGTCATAAGTAGTACAAAACAACAAAAACGAGGAATGTAGCCATTCCTCCATTTTTGTAAAAGTCACAAACTTTTTATGGGTATTTTTAGCAATTCCTCTATGTCAATCAGCTATCAACGTGAATTAACCAAAAAAATCCCCTCCTGTAGACACACCGTTATTAACGAAATTCGGTATTAGCAATTTATAAATCCCTGCACACTTACGATTGCAACAACGGAAATAATATATAGAGAATAGACGTAACGCGTATAATTCTATAAAAATCTTAATTAATGTCACTCTATTTAAAACATTTACAGCAAAACAAAATACGAAATTTTAATTCACAACTGTTCAATTAGCATATTAAACACACATTAATTAAACTTCTTTACACGTACAATCTAATCACATCTAAACAACAGAAGATAACCACTGGCGTATTCGAAAATATAATGGAGTTCAACCTCCTGGTTTATCATCGATTAGTTATATTTAAAAGCAAACAAGTAATGGTCTCTATTTTTTAGGAACCATTGATTCTGTTGAGATTTGGTTAGTATAATTCTTTTATCCTCTCTTGTCCCCTAGAGAAGAAAACACTGCTAAAAACAAACAGAGACAATGTGTTCGACAGCTTTCTTTCTTTGTTTATTAGTATCTTTTTTGAAAAAGTAACGTTCCCAGTATTAATTTTCGCAAGTAGATAAAACAATTTCAAAATAAACATTTGTTCACATTAGGCTTCGAATAAATACCTCCATTAATTTTCACTAGTACAAAAGTTATTATAGTTGCCACCATATCTTAGGATTACACAATTGTTACTTAAATATTCTATGTATACATTCAAGTAAACTCTTGTAGAACTAAAACCTATAAAACCCATCAATGTCATGATTCTTTTTGCACTACAAGTGTAACTAATAATAAAATAATATATCAATAAGCAATGTATTAATAAACTAGCAAATGTCTAATGCTTGTAACATGTATTGTTACCAGTATAATTACTCACCATTTTATATATATATATATATATTGTAGCAGCACTCAATTTTCGAGTAAATCGATTTGTATATTTTGATTCTATTTTAATGTTTATGTCATAAAAATCATTTATTAAGGTTACGGGAATTAAATGTTGAGTATGAGAGTATAATGCAAGCTGCACAATGTTGCTAATGTTTGTGTCAGCAGTTTGTTGTAAATAAATGTGAATAAGAATGTCTTCGTTGAGAGTCTGGCAATGTAGGAAGGAAATGTTGACAATGTGTCTATCCTCACATTAGCCAGATTCTATACATTGTATAAAGTGAATCTGTAAGATTTCACGAATTTCACGAAATTACGGATATGCGGAGAATTGCTTCGAATCGGGAAATCAGAGCGTGTCGAGGATTGCAATTTTGAGTCTTGACACATGGAAGGAATTTGTCTCTCCATGTGAAAACGGTGTCGCACGTGTTGCAAGCAGACGACAAGCAGACGACGGAGGTTGGACAAAGCTCAACAAAACCAGAGGACGAGAGAGGTTTTGGATCAAGTCCTGGAAGTCCATAGAGGAGTCCTCAGGGTGCAATTGATCGAGTCTATGATCAAGTCCTAGTGATCAGTCTTTGGTTCGAGTTCTTGGAGAACCAAGCTTTAGCCACGAGTCAGCCTGATGACAAGAGAAGGATATACTTCATATACCACATCATCCTAACAACGTAGAACATCACGCCAAGAGTAGCAATTAAGATGAGCCATATCTCAATGCTCGTTTTCGTCTTTCAACAGTAAGGAGATTCAGCGTAAAGGAGCCGAGTTCAACGCCAGAGCAACGTGGGAATTACACCAGATTATCCAGGTATGTGTTGCACCGACTCAGGGCTCAAAGGCTCAATACTTGACCGTTTCTATACCCGTCTGGCAAATCATTCTTAATATCCGTCATTACTAGCGTTCTGAAATCTTACAGTAAACTCATAAGTCAAAGAAATACAGTGATATTAAACTAATGAAGTTTACGGTTTCTATATTCGATTTATCCCCATTTTGGGGTCGACATCGTGTAGAGCTGGGATCAGATCTCAGTAAGTAGTAATTAGACAGCATGTTGGAGACGCTGGTGGCTCACGCCTTTGTATCGGTCTCAGTAAATGGGTAATTTAACTTGTAGTAAAATTAAAGCCCTACCTTCCCTCCCATGGTTGTAGATGCTGGTTTGCTTAAGCAAGTGTATCGATCCCAGTAGACACGATTAGAGTCCCACCCATGGTTGGAGATTGCTGGCTTGTAAAGATCTCAGTAAATAGTTAAATCCCTCCCATCCCTCCCATGGTGGAGTATGCTTAGGGTTCGATGCCTAGCGGAGGTTATTTGTAAGATTTAAGTAGTAATTCAGATCATGGTGGCGAGATGCTGGTTTTAAGATCCTTTAGATCAGGGTACGATTCCAGTAGTAATTCAAGACATGGTGGAAATTGCTGGTTTTGGTAATAGGCCAATCAGTAGCGATCTCAGACAGTAGATTTATATAATTAAAATATCCCTCCCTTCCCACCCATATTTTAGATGATATTATATTAGTAAATAAAACCCACCCATCCCACCCTCACGTCGATCAAGTATAACAGTAAGAACTAGTGACTGTTACGACCGAGTTCGATTCTCGGCTGTATTACATTAATATGTTTCAGTAGTAGTTTTAAATGGAATAACGTATAACGTTCACGAAACGTAGAAATTTCATGGTGGTGTTTTTTTTTATTCAAGTATATAATAGTAGCATATATAGTGATAATTTATTAAAAGTTTAGAGCAGTAATAATAAGAGAAAAGAAAAGTAGTGAAATAATTTTGTTGTTAAGTTTTGAATGCACAGAGCGAGATGCATGATTCACTCAGGATCTGCAGAGCGAACGACGATTGTGGCGCAAGCGCTTAAACACGAGTGTTGCCGATCAGAGACGACGGCACACGAACGTTCATTCTACGTCAAGATCCGCTCTAATTATTTGCTCCGTTTCAAGGTTACAAGCAGAGCAGGAAAAATAATAATAACAAAGCAGTTACTTTGCAATAGATTAAATATAAAATATATTAGTCTTAAAAGTAAGCAATACAGTATTCAATTAGTAGATAATAGCACTGAGAACTTACAATGTTGTCTTTAAAGAATAATCACAGGGTTCATTATCCTGTTCTTAAGGATAATGGGAAGCCCGCGACTATGTTCAGCAAGTCAAGGTATTATTCCTTAGATTTAGGTGTTTTAAAGTATTTTGCTGAATATAATCCGACCTACGACGATACGAAGGAACAGACGTTCAGAGATAACGTTCTGGGACGTAGATACAAGAATTATTACCTAATTGAATTTTCAGAAAAGAATTTTAGCGTAGACGATCTTGTAGAGTTAGGATTTAGGAGACACTTTTTGTCGATACTAACTGGTATATCTGAAACGAATACGTTGATACGCAATGAAGTAGTTTTTGCGATTAAAGAAGATCAATTAAAATATAAGGTATGTGCTTTATTTACTAGTGGAGCCAGTCAGGAATTGGTAAATCAATGGCTAGATCGATTCACAAATAAATTCATGTGTACACAGGCAGTGAAAATCTCAGATTTTATTACTACCGTAGCTCAGTATGAAAGGCAAGCGAAAATTATAGTAGCTAGTGATAAATCATTACTAGATTTAGTGGCTTTTGCCTTATTTTTTAAAAAGCGAACACCATGGTTATCGGCTTAAAGATCAGGAAGAAGTAAAATAAGAGAATTGTATAGATATTATTATTATTATTATTAGATATATATATATATATATATACGGTAAGGATAGATATATTCGTAATTATCAATGTTTTAAATATTTATTTAGGTTAATGATTTAATTTTAAGGATTTCATTTGAGTAATGGAGGAAATAAGTATACATGGAATTTATAGTAGCATTATTATTAATATTAGAAAAGTAAAAATCTGACTATCAATTTATTTTAGCGAATTATGTCTTCATGGCATATAATTTTAATGTAGTGACGTAAGAAATAGAAAAAAAATAGGAAAAGACTATGGAGAAAGAGAAAAAAAGAGAACACGCAAACATGAATGATTTTATTAGTTTTGGTATTAGGAACTTAGATATAAGAAAAGGCAAGAATGAAAAAAAAAAACAAGAAATGAATGATGCAATTGAAGTAGATTTAATCTAGACATAAGTTAAAATTAAGAAACCCTGTAAATTAGGCGAAACCTTTCATTAGGGGAAACTCTAATCAGGAAGGAAATCCCATTCTCTTCGAGTTGAATTGGGCGATTACCAAACGTCGATGAGAATATTTTATTTATTGAGCCACATAAGTCTTAAGTGATTGTTGAAAAGAGACACAGGAGTTGACTCGTACATCACGTGTAAAGCGGTGCAAATTTTTTTTGGTGGAGATATCCTTCATTTTTAGCCAGTCCCTTAGCGTAAGATTAAAATTAAGATAGTAATAATTAGCGAGTAATTCATTCGATATTCTAGGGAATAGTAGGATAGTCAGAAGAGAAATAGATGTAGGTAGTGCATCTAAAAGGTAGTAGAAGGAGAATATAGTTATATCCTTCTAGTTATAATGGAAGAATTGTCTAGATTAATCTTTTCATTTGTGTTAGTTAGAAAGAAAGAGGAAAAGAGTTGGTTTTAGGAATGTGAGTATTGAGAAGAGGGAAATTTTAGTAGAAGATAGATTTAAAAAGTAGATAATTAAAGACGTTAGACGTAAAGGAATAAGCAGTTGTAGATTTATAACATAGACTAAAATTAATAATAAATGTGGATAGAGAGAAGAAGAGTGAAATAATAAATGATGAATAATGTTTAATAAGTAAATAAGAGTAAGAAAATAGAAGTAAATAATGAATTTATAGAATAATGCATGCATCATTGAAGATTTATAGATGAATATTTATGCATATGTTAGCGCTAAGAGGACTCTAAGAGAATATAAGTAGATGAATATATATGAATAAAGCGCAAGAATAGAGAGAAAAGAGAAATAGTATCGGGGACATGCAGAGGTTTTCCTGCACAAGAGTAGCCCTGAACGTATTTGAGTTGGAAATATGAAGCAGTTTTGAACTTTCTTCGAAAGAAATCCTTCTCATAAGCTATAGGCCCTGTCGGCATTGTTAAAATAATTTAATAATTTAATATTTTAATTTAGTAATAAGTATAAAGAGTAATAAGTTAATAAATATATGATAAGAAGATTAATAGTAATTCATAACAAAATGAATTGTTGACCTAGTGAAATTGTTGTGGAAATGGCCATCCTAGACAACGTAATTAGGCAAATAAATAAGTAAATAATATAATAAATAAGTAGTCTATTGTTATGATCTAGGAGAATAAATAGTCACGTCTTCAATATTGAAAAAAAAGAATCACGTCACGATAGTCATATTAAATTCAAGTATGAAGAAGAATCAAGTTTTTAAAATTTGGAAAACCTGTCAGATTTTTATAAAAAACCATGTATATAGATAGTAATAAATGTGCTAGCTGTAGCCAAATTTTGATTGTGATGATACGGCAAGTCAGGCTGCCGTATTTAACAACCAAAGCCTTCAGGATCTTAAGGAAATGTAAAATCCATCATTTTCTCTGAATCGCAATCAATTTTTGTATGCAGTTAACAAGTGATAGGGATAATAATAATTGTAGGTTAAGAATAAGTAAATAGTATTTAAATAAATATATTCGCGTGTAAATTTTATTTTGTACTTACCCATATAGATGATTAATCCAGTAAATAGTCCATTGTGTAATCCTTTGTAGTGTCCATAAAGTGAATTATATCCATTTAAGTATATATCACGTATTAACCAATAACATTTTATCACTTTTAAATATTTTATCACTTTTAATATTTAATCACATTTTAATATTTGATCGCAAACGGAAATGCCAGATTGGTAAAGTAAAGGTTGAGTACTAGCATGAGCTTTGAGTATTGGTAACACTACTGCAGTGCATGAGATCCCGCACGAAATCCCGCAAGTAAATGTCAAGAATTGGAACAATTTTGGTGAATCCAATAAACATTCGGCAAGGATAAGAATATTCACATACATCGTGCGACGTGGTGGTATTATAAAATACAGTGTTTTAAAACTAATAACGAAATAATTGCTAGTGAATATTAACACCCAGTGTTATCCGTACAAGAGTGACGCGCAAACAGAAGGACAGGAAAAGGAAGTCAAGTTAACCTTGGTTGAAAAGTGTTGATCTTGCAGTTACCAAGCTGGAAGTATCTGCAGCATATCCAACGCCCTGTGGCAAGATTTTATTTCCGTTGATGCTAAAATGTCAGTGATTAAAATTTTGATGAAAATAAAACAATTATATTTTCAAGTTTTTACAGTGCTAATGTAAAAATATTAACTAACTATGCTTTAACACTATGTTACAAGTTTTTGTTTTTAGATTTCCAATCACATAGCGGTGGAAATAAATGAAGTTGAACCAGTACTGATATGGCCAATAAATTCATTGGTTGGCACGTATGGACAGACAGAGTAGTGGACATTTTTGGTAACATGAAACTCTAAAAGCGTTGTTGCGAAGAGAAGATTATTCAAGAGTACTTGTAAACGAGCATATATAATTATGCACAACCACTCTTGAGCAAATGTGATGAGCAAGTATTTCATCGAAAACTCACTAGATGTCGTGAGCATATACTTTGCCAAATTACATGTGAAGTTTTTGTATTTTATAATTATAGGAATTAAGAAAATATTAAAGATTCAAATATATATATATTTTAATAAGGTTAGGTGAAGGAATATTAATTACTGTTTATATAACTATTCTGCACAATTATACATATGTTATTTAATTTCAAATTTATATTTATCTTTTAATATTGATTCAGTTTATATGATGTACAGGGTGTTTATGGAAAATCGCCCTCTTACGGGGTCTATCTTGGATTGCGAGGCAACCAAGTTTTAAGGGGGGCCATGTAGCAGCACTCGATTTTCGAGTAAATCGATTTGTATATTTTGATTCTATTTTAATGTTTATGTCATAAAAATCATTTATTAAGGTTACGGGAATTAAATGTTGAGTATGAGAGTATAATGCAAGCTGCACAATGTTGCTAATGTTTGTGTCAGCAGTTTGTTGTAAATAAATGTGAATAAGAATGTCTTCGTTGAGAGTCTGGCAATGTAGGAAGGAAATGTTGACAATGTGTCTATCCTCACATTAGCCAGATTCTATACATTGTATAAAGTGATCTGTAAGATTTCACGAATACACGAAATTACGGATATGCGGAGAATTGCTTAGAATCGGGAAATCAGAGCGTGTCGAGGATTGCAATTTTGAGTCTTGACACACGGAAGGAATTTGTCTCTCCATGTGAAAACGGTGTCGCACGTGCTGCAAGCAGACGACAAGCAGACGACGGAGGTTGGACAAAGCTCAACAAAACCAGAGGACGAGAGAGGTTTTGGATCAAGTCCTGGAAGTCCATAGAGGAGTCCTCAGGGTGCAATTGATCGAGTCTATGATCAAGTCCTAGTGATCAGTCTTTGGTTCGAGTTCTTGGAGAACCAAGCTTTAGCCACGAGTCAGCCTGATGACAGGAGAAGGATATACTTCATATACCACATCATTCTAACAACGTAGAACATCACGCCAAGAGTAGGAATTAAGATGAGCCATATCTCAATGCTCGTTTTCGTCTTTCAACAGTAAGGAGATTCAGCGTAAAGGAGCCGAGTTCAACGCCAGAGCAACGTGGGAATTACACCAGATTATCCAGGTATGTGTTGCACCGACTCAGGGCTCAAAGGCTCAATACTTGACCGTTTCTATACCCGTCTGGCAAATTATTCTTAATATCCGTCATTACTAGCGTTCTGAAATCTTACAGTAAACTCATAAGTCAAAGAAATACAGTGATATTAAACTAATGAAGTGGACGTATCTTTATTTGATTTATCCCCAATGAGAAACCTCTCGCAATTGAATATCAAAGTTTATCCCACTCATTTTAGATGGTGAGTGGAAGGCATCCAGTTGCACTCAACTTTGCATCCCCAATTAGGCACTGAGTGGCTGGGTTGTCAATATATATATTTCTTTATTTATTTACATATGTATACCAAGGTATATTTTTAACGTTCATAGCAATTGCTCGTATGCGTAAAAGCGTTGTTTAAGCTTAAAAAAATTCACATAATATTTTTCCCGTTTATTGAGTCCTCGTATATTTATTAAGTATAACTAGCCATTATCTCGTTAAAAATTTATATTCCTGTACAGTAATTCTAATCAATGCTCATTACTTATTGTATATAAGCTATAGTAGTAAAAGTTATCATATTAAAATTGTAAGACATCTCACTGTTAGTATAAGACTACGTGAAAATTCATTTCTGTTTGTATATTACCCCTAATCATATCATACTTTAGTATCTAACTAATTACTGTTCATATCTATTGGCTAATATTTACATGATCTTTATAAAAAAATAAAAAAATCCCATTAAAACACCATTGTTATACTGGTAAGTACTATATTTAACCACAGGTAATAATTACGCTTGTAACTATTGTCAAGATATATATAATATTGTGAAATAACAAACAAAATTAAGGCAATTCAATCTGCTTTAGACTTTTATTTCCTTAACATTGCAAATCGATAAGTTATAATTTTGATGTTCTATGACATATGTATTTGCTTGCAATTATATTTCTTTTAAAATAATTTTATCCTGGAAGAGGTAGTAAGAAATAGTAGTAGAATCCATTGCACACTTTTCATAGTACAAATGTTAACTAGCTCTGCAATAACTTTTACTAAATGATGTAACGAACGAAACAAAAAGTGCATAAAACTTCAACTAGTATTTCTCTTAAATACTAAGAAATTTTACTACGCTTCATTCGTTTGTACTTTACTTGTTTATTTTATTAATATTATTGTAGTACGGGTATCAATTGCTAGCTATAGTACCAAGTTCAAAACTCTAATTGTTTATTGGGATACGGTTTTTGGTCTAATTACCAATTTTATGTACTCACTATGTTAAACTCAAATCTTAGGTTTCATTTTACCACTGTTTCTTAAATATAAATCATAGGTAATGATCGCAAAATAATTGTACTTTAAGCGCTGGATTGTGTCAGGTTTGTTAAACGATACCTTTAGTTTGTTTTGTTTGTTAAACAAAAGGAAAAGAATAATCACAGGAAGGTCATTACTTAGCTAAACAATTTATCAATATTATGTAACAGGTTATTCTTACCTTAATGAGTACACCTCACAGTATATTTATTGTAATTATACCAACCACTTGGTCACCCTTTCATGGTGTAAAGAAATCTTTGATTATGAATCTTCAGTTGGTGTTATTATGGTGTCAATTGTTAGTTAGAAACAAATATAAGTGTAATTAATAAGTACATAAATCAACTCCATGAAGTGTCAAGTCACTTTAGTCACATGGTAATAGACGCGTTCTATATTATATAAATGAATAATAAAAAAGTTTAAATTTTCAAGTGTACAAACAACAAGACGTAAGTTTAGCTATTAAAAACGCAAAAACAGCACAATAAAAAATGTTATTGTAAGGTATCATATGATAATATTTGTGCTTCAATAACACTGTATTCCATAACAATATTTCTCAAAATACTTGTTTAATTTGTTATGTTTTTATTTTCTATATTATTCACCTTCATTTGTAAAAATAGTAACAACGAACAGCAGAACTGCCAGAATTACCCTTTGTTGGTATATAAATCTTGTTTATTAACAGTTAATTAACGTTGTCTCATGTGTAGAGGTATCAAAATAGCTATGCATTTTGTAGATCTAGTAAGATATACATTTTAAATCTTTTAAATATTCATATAAAGTATTAATCACTCAAATTACTGCTGCTAGTAAATCTTCAGGTAAAACATAGTAAGAGTATGAAATCTTAGGATTTCGTTAAATCGTCCTAAATTATCTTTCCTGTGATAAATTGCGCCTTTCCATCATTCAACCCTTATAAAGACAGATGTTAAGGCAAAGCTACTATGTCACGTCTCTTTCAATGATAACTTTAGTCTTATTTTACTTTCGCTGTTGTTTTAAAAACTAGAGGAATAAACTGATAGAAGTTTATGTCTGATAGCTGTGTTACTAAGCTTGTACCCTAGACGCAAACTTCTTACCCTCAGGCACATTGTGTAAGTGGTGAGAAATGAAAAATAAAAGGTGCTTGTTAAGTAAGCAAATAGCTACTTGAGATACGAATTGTGCCAGGAAGCTTTGTTTATTGAATAGTGCCCTTGGCTTTCTAGTAGTTTCCTTGAATCACAGATCTGGGGTGGCACAAAGTATGTTAAAGGAAGAGCTAACCTACGTTACGATCATATTAACAGAAATGAAGAAAAAACCTGAAAAGGGAAAGTTAAAAGAATTAAAAACTATGTATCTCAATAATTATCTTCTTGTGATCCTATAAACAGAATAATAGCTAAGACAGTGTTTTACATGGTAGCTGTTGTTATCCAATCCCTCCTCTCATTCCGCTCTTCTTTCCAGGTAATAATGTTAATTCAGCTGAAGTCTTGGGCGAGCGAGAGTCTAGAAGTTCAACCTCTGATTTTGACTAGAGGAGTTCACACTCCGAACTAACTACCATGAAGCAGACGTTTAACTGCTGCAGAAACCAATATACTACTTAGCCAACTTAGAAAAGATCACGAGGTATTACTTAAACTTGCACCTCAATAATTGTTGACATGACAAGATTTTAAAAAGCCTGGAATTTAATATCTGTCCATTAATTACTGTAGTCTAGATTTCGTTTCAACTTCGTTTTACCTTTACATTAAAGACAAGAGGTCATTCAGTAACGTTGACGGTTAATTTCCCGAATTAGGACTTGCGTTGTAGCAAAGCGTAACAAACAGGCAGAATTGAGTTGAGATTTCATTGCACACGTAATTGTAATTTAACAACATATAATAACCACTATGTATGCATTTTTTGTTCATGTGATAAACCTTTTTTGAAACTCTTCTTTCCTTCCAAACTCATAACTACAGAATCTGTAAATTTTCAACAAGTTTTTGTACGAATAAGATTAAGTAAATAACTCTTAACGTACTTTTGTGAATTCCTTTTTCTTGACTCACAGCCTCTTGAGAAAGTGATTGCCTCTCAATTTTACATCAGCTGGCGCCCGGATTTAATATAGGTTTTATTCAAGACTTGTTGGCAGAAACAAGAGGCTGATGAGGTGTAGCTAAAAAGTTAGGATGATTATAATAAAGGGTTCATAATCAAAGCCTTTTTCTAAGAATCATAATGTTGGATTTCTAACGACGATCTCATATTGTATGATAAAATTCGCACTTCAGATATAAAGAACGTTTACAAACATTACACAATACATAAACCCGGACTTGGACGAAAGAAAGGCTATCGTCCACTACCCGAGTACACATAAGAGATTCGGTGGAACACCGAGCTACGATCTAGTAATTTCAACCCAAACGATTGACCAATTTACCCAATGTATCCAACTTAAAACTTCGATCCTACGTGCCTGATAGTAAATGTATAACTTTTGGTTTCATTAAAAGTTAAATGAAACCTGCTTTCAAAACATGAAAGCTAACTACATATTGCAGTATTTTTTATAAAAGGGTGATTTGAAACTTCAGGCTGTGTATGTTTCCTCAGCCCCCAGTGTTTGTACGTAGATGAGAACAGAAATAAACCATATTTGTACGTTAGTGAATCCATATAAAGTATCACTTTTAAACATCTATAACAGAGAATCTTCAAGGTGATCATTTTTGAGACATACAATATTATTAAATAAGAGTTCAAATGATTAACAATTAGAACAATGCCTGTTCTTAAAACAACTAAGTCATTTTACGAGACAGTTTCTTGCTACGTAATACAGTTGTTCTTCTACAGTAATGAACGCCAAAACCAGAAATTGTTTGGTTCTACTACATTCGTTTTGAATAGTAATGTAAAGAAAGGAATGATAAATTCTTGAGACGTAGGATAACGTTGAGGCACATCAGCCCATAACAAAAGTTTTTTTAATATCTGTACATAGCTTAGTTAACAAGTACGTAAGTTAATAGGCTAGAACCATTAATAGAGTAGTGAGTCTTGTTTTCATTTGAATGATTTTTCCCTATATCAAAAGTAGTGATTTTTTTGCATATACTATGTAATATAATGTGTTGTTATGCAGTATTATTATCATTATCATTGCCCTCGTGTCCAAACGTAGTTCTGGAAATTTTTGTAATTAATAAGTTTATCCCAAATAGGCACCAGATAATTAATTCAATGGAAAAGAAATTGATATATATATCTTTATCACAACAATTCATTTTTCCCTTAAGTACCTCAAATCGATAGAAGAGGTACAGAGTTGCCTCTGTGACTCTGTGAATGTGAGTGACAAAGGAACAATGGGTGAGGAACCATATATTTATCTAGTAACTTTACCATAAGGGCTTCCCTCGAACGAATCCATCAATATTTATCACAATCTTTGAGAAACTTTCTAACTTCTAATAATATGGTGAGGAATTACTTTGCACAGTTCCTGAAGTGTCAGACGTCCATAAACATTTACTTCGCTGCCATATATATACAAGAACCCTGATCCTGAAGAGTAGTGTCATCCATGATATAATATTGAAAAAATACAGTCACTTCATGTACTATAAAATCTCATAAAATATTGAGGTATCATAAAAAAATCTAGCTCGAAGATATCCTCAAAATCTTTTACCATTTTATTTTCTATCCTGGATAAAAATTTTCTTAATCAAAACGAGAATAATTGCTATCCTTTGAACAAGTTATTTATCTCTGTAAATTTGGTATGAGCAAGTTTTATGATATAGATTTCTGTCTTGTACTGTGGATTCCTGTAACCACGGCATGGCGGGTCCTCAGGTTGCTTATCAAGGAGAAGACCTCTAGATATAGAGGTTAGCCGCGAATATACTGAATAAGCAGTCGAGGACAACCTACTAGGAATAGTCCCCCAGCTTGGGGTTTTCGGTAGGGTTAACAACCTCATCCTGTAAAAAAAAAGCAATTGTTCAGAAATATTCACAAAAGCCTGGGACAAAGACTGATAACTTGGCACGACCTCAGGAAAAGAAAATTAACACGAGATTTGGAACATGGAATAATAGGAGTCTTTACAGGGCAGGCACGTTAAAATCCGTAACGAGTGAGTAAGAGAAATAAAGTATGGACGCAGTAATTGTTCAGGAAGTTAGGTGGAATGGAGATGGATCTGTGAATTCCGGAAATTTTACGTTATTTTACGGGGAACGAAATTGAAATCACCACGGAAAGGATGACGATATAAATCAGAATTTTTATGGCGAAAGTTGAACGGACATTTGATTAACTCCCGCGATAAGATATGAAAATTCTCTTAGGGGATTTCAATACGAAGGTAGAACGAGAGGATATTTTCAAACCGATTATAGGGAACGAAAGTCTGCATAACGAAAGTAATGACAACAGTGTTAGACTCGCGAACTTTTCAACATCCAAAATCCTAATCGTGAGTCGAAAATTCCCACATCGCGACATTCATAAATACACTTGGACATCACCAAATAGGAAAACACATAACCCAATTGATCACGTCTTAGTAGATAGAAGAAGGCAATCTAGCATAATTCATGTGCAGTCGTTTAGAGGGGCTGATTGTGAGACTGACCACTACCTGGTAGCAGCGATAATACGAGAGAGGTTATCGTTGAATAAAGGTAATATTCATTGTCCAAAACGGAGAGATTTAATTTAAAGAAATTAGACGAGAGCCAGGTAAGAGAGAAATACCAGATTGAAGTTTCGAATAGATTCTCCGCTATAGAAGATTCGGAGTGCACTAGTGTTGAGGATACCTGGATTGAAATTAGAGATAGCATTAAAAATTCAGCAAAAGAAAAATTGGGACATGCGGGAATACGTAGGAACAAACCATGGTTCGACCAGGAATGCATAAAACTAGCAGAGAAGATAAAAGAGGCAAAATTACGCTGCCTACAAAATTCGAATGAAATAACTATACAAAATTTCGCAGATATCAGGCACGAGTAGTGAAGTATATACCGGTTCTAGCGCACCCTCTACCTCCATATTGTTTGACTAGCACGCAAGAATAGCACGAAGTATTTACATAATTGGAACTCCAAAGTATATTGGGTATTGTACACTGTGCATTAGCTTTTATCACATTTAAAGTCATAAAAACTTACATCTAAAACTTATAACGTATAGTGCTGTCTTTGATTGAAAAAATAGTTTTTGTTTGGTGCAAATCGCTTCAAAAATTACTGAATATAAAAGCTGAAAGTTTAGTATATTGCATACAGCTGTTACAGGTATATATGTATATACACTCTACCGGTAGCTGTCATTGCACACACGCACACACATGCATTCAGTTGAGAGAAGCAATAAGATACATGTACATGAGGATTATGATCATTCTATTTCTTTCATTTTTGAAGCGTGATTAACAATCCAGTTTTTTTCCTTCTCCTCACGCCAACATAGATATATAAACATTAGCATCTCCCTTCAACAGAACTTCTAGCTGGCAAATGTGTGAGGGCGCTGTACCAATGACGTAGTGTCCATGAACGAGACAACGTAATACATGACGTCATTGAATCCATGACGAAATATCTCTTGGGTCTCTTTCTCTCTTCCATCAACAGAACTTCTATCTGGCAATCGTGAGAGGGCGCTGTACCAATGACGTAGTCTCCATGAACGGGACAACGTAATACATGACATCACTGAATCCATGACGAAATATCTCTTGGGTCTCTTTCTCTCTTCCTTCAACAGAACTTCTATCTGGCAATCGTGATAGGGCGCTGTACCAATGACGTAGTCTCCATGAACGAGACAACGTAATACATGACGTCCTTGAATCCATGACGAAATATCTCTTGGTTTGGAAACTAATTATTTTTAACATGTTTTTCCAGAATTGATAAAATTACGAATTAAGCTTTGAAACTGTTACCAATGAATTACCACCACATAAGGTAAACATGATAATTTTTTGAACACGATAACCAACCCTGTCATCAATGACATATTGAGGGGGTGCTATTCTTAGAATCGCTGTAGCACCGTTGTTTATTAACCGTTTTTCAAAATTTAGACGACATTCGGTAGAGAAATAAATTTACAATTATTTCCAATTATTTACAATTATTTACATTATTTACAATTTTTTGTATCCAAGGGGTTTCCTACCTTTAAGGATAGTATTTTGAAACTGCTATATTTCCGTTATTTATTAATCGATTTTGAAAATTCAAACGACATTCGGTAGAGATATAAGTCTACAACTTTTTGAGTGTCCAATGGTTGCCTACCTTTAAGGATAGTCTTTCAAAACTGCTATATTTCCATTATTTATTAACCGATTATTAAAATTTAAACGGCAGTCAATACAGAATTAAATTTTCATTTTTGAATGTATTGTGGGTAGTATATCTCTAAGGATACTATTACAAAACTCAAATAAATCTCTTATTTATGTACAGAACTTTAACAATCACATAATAGCGTTGTGTATGTCTAAAGATCTCAGTTTTTATAGTCTTGGAAGCATAAAAACACTTATACACTTAGAACATACTTAAAATTATAAGATTGGATAATGATAATGGAATCTTCTGTTAACCTCGTTTTCTATTGGAAACAACGATTTCTTTAACTCTGTCCACTGATCATTATTCAAGCTGAATAGACAACCGTTAATATCAAAAACTACTTCCGTTTCAGTTTGCACATTTTTCACAATTACATTGAAATTATTATTAAGAATGAAATTCTTTGGGATCCACACTAACCACTCCATTTTTTAATTTAGAAAAAAATTTTAAAATCATTTTTGTTACTTCTTAGAATCATTTTTAAAGAACAGTTGATGTATTTTGTAACCATTAGAAAGATCCTTCATTCCATCATATCTCATAAACAGTTTCTTAGTTTTCATGTCTTTTAAAACTTGATCAGTATCTTCATTATATCTCTGTGGCAATAAGGTTTTGTATTTCTCATCAGATGTATTAATATCCTTTCCCCAATGTATTTTGATTGTATCAATTTCCATGAGGTTATTTCGTATGATTTTCCTTCTTCCAGATCTTGCAATTTAACAAGCTTTAAAATGTTAATCTTGCTTTTCTTGTTTAATTGTAAGGCCATTTCTAATTTATTGTATACAACTTTTAAAAATTTGTTCATTTTTGTAGTGATCTCTTCCTGTTATATATATAGTTAATTTTATCAACAATGTCTTTGATATGTACGTCTGTAAATTCTCCATTCATTACTCTAATAACATTAAGCACATCCTTAAACGTAGCAATTTGAGTAACCATATTATTATGATACTCTTTCTTCGAAGCTATATTAAATCATGTTGATAAACCAGAAATAACGGCACTAGCAGATGCAAATGTTGTAATAATGGAATAGACTGTAAGAGGAATAAATATATTGGTAAACCCAGTTGAAGCAGAAAATAGTATCGAAATGCAATAAGAGTAACATAAATACATTTTAAACTCTTAAATTTCCTCTTATTTTTCGCTAGTAAATTTTGAAGTGGTAATATCGTATCCTCAATTAACGCAATTAGATTCTCTTGTGGAATGTTACCTGGTATATTCATTTTATTAAATAAGTTTTTATGATCATTTTAAATCATCGGTTTCATTAAATAAACAAAGGGGAACAATTCGTTACTATTAAACACAATCATCATTCATCTTAGCTTAAACTCGAGTGGAACTTTTCGTTCGTATTAAACAAATTATTCTAGTCATCTTAGCTTAAACACAAGTGGAACAATTCGCTACTATTAAACACAATCATCATCCATTTTAGCTTAAACACAAGTGGAACTTTACGTAGCTATTAAACAAATTATTCTAGTCATCTTAGCTTAAACACAAGTGGAACGATTTGTTCCTATTCAACAAATTATTCTAGTCATCTAAGCTTAAACTCAAGTGGAATGATTCGTTCCGTTTTGTATGGTTTTTATGACAATATCTTTATCTTCTTGGTCTATATATAAGTTTTTATGATAATTACTATAAAAACACTTTACAAACTAAAAACATCTAATCGAATTTAAATTTTCTCAATCATCTTTTCTTTCTCTACATCGTATTCAAAGTTTTTCTTACCAATCATAACCACATAACAAATGGTTTTATCAGGAACATCACTTTCAAAATTCACAGTCAATTTCAAATTAGTTCTATCACTTACGGTTACTGATTTATGCTTGCTTTTATTAATAACAAACATTGGTCTATTTTCTAAGAATTCTCTTGGGGAATAATACATCTCCATGTTTCCAATTGTAACTCTCTTATATACTGTATACATTGCGTAAGCTTTGAGATATTTGTATTTTTCGAAATCTAATTTAAAAGATTCTAAGGGGAAACATTCATTTCATCCATTCTTAAAGTGAATATTTTGAACCTTACAGTGATTGAATTTGCTTGAGTCTTTTTCTTCATTATCATTTCTATCAGTTTGGAAAACGGCTATCACGAAATCAGGCATATCGAATTCGTTAGAGTTAAATTGTGTGGTTAAATCAAATTATAAATATTTACCTGCAACTGACTTTTGTAAACATTGATGTGTGTTGAAGGAAATATGAATCTTACGTTCTTTTGTCATGTTATTTCTTAACAAGGTACCATAGCTAGATTCATAATTAACAACAGGTATTCTTCACTCCATATTTGTAATCTTAATTTTACCTGGATGTGGTTGATCATTCTCATATGTTCCAATTTGTTTCTTATTTATCCGAATGAAAAATGCTCTATCATCAGATCCACTTCTTTTAAATATATATTTCAATCCTCCTTTCCACATAATGTATTGACATTCAGAACAAGACCCAGGTAAAAGTCTTAATAGAAATAACATTTCCTCGCCTGTTCTCCACCATTTGATTCCTTCCCATCCACTTTCATCATAATGATTTCCTTCTGGTTTTGAAATCGTACATTTATTTACAGCTGTTGAAGTTAACCCGGGATGGTCTATAGTATCTAATATTTGTCCATGCTTGCTAATTTGTATTTGAGAAAACAGATGTGGAAAGAAATTATTAATGAGTTTAATATTTGGTTTAGCAGTGTACTCAGCGTCTGCATCTCTTCCTCTAATTTCAAAACTTACATATATATAAGCATAATGAGGATGAATATACCCGTCACTAATGTCGATATCAAACTCAATTGATCTGTTTGGTTTGTTTAGGTTTTCAATTGTTTTTTGATTAGGTTTAAAGGTTTGTAACTAATATGACTCTATCTTATCCATATTTATTATAAAAAGTGTTCTTATCGTTTTATGAATGAAATCCATAAAACCACTTAAATGTAACTTCTCCAAATATCCGTATTTCTATTCACCTGACTAATGATTAAGAAAAACTATATCCATCTGTAAACATTTTTAATACTACAATACATAAATGCACACAGATTACTTCGTTAAAATGTTGAATTCGATTGCTATTGTATTCTACATTATGACCAAGATATTTTACGAGTGTTTTTAGTGGATTACCACCGAATTAATCAAACACATACTTTCTATTTCCTTCTTTCCAGTAACAAATCCAATGTGTTCCTATATTTTTAAATGCTTCAAGTTAACAATACACACTCATTCTTCCATGGCTGTTTAGGCAATTCAACAATCATAAACACACCTCTAAAGTTTCTTATCTTAAGTCGCTTAACATGTTATATTAGGTCTAAATTACTTAAATGTTTAATTTCTTCTTTTTCTTTACTTTTCTGTGCTTTTCGTTTTTGTGAGCGTACCACATTCTTTCTTTTCCATTGCTAAATTATGTCTCTTTTGTTCTTCTAATTCCTGTTTATTCTTTTTTACATCATCTACCGCTTTTACAATAGTAGCTACACGTCCAGCAGCTGAACCAAGAGCACCTATTAAAGCTAGAATGGTTGGAATTGTAAATATAAAATCTCCATAATGAACTTTATTATCATTTGACCTTATTTCTTGTTTTATTTTCTTAACTTGTGGTATAGAAATAGTTAGAGACATACATTGTCCTTTACTTAGCTTCGCTTCTTATTGTTTGATTTGTTTCTTGGTTAAAATGTGATCAATATTTAATTGCTCAAGTTCTTCGTCAGGAGTTTTAAATGTAAAACTAGTCAACTTCATACTTATATATTTATTATAAAACTTTTATGGTAAAATCCATAAAAATTAAACACAAATACTTATAAACCTAAAACAAATCTTACTTTTGTACTCATAGCCAAAGCAGTTCCTAAAGCAGGTAATCGTTCTGTTATGGAGTTTGCATCTTTAGCAAAAGCTCTTTCCCATGCTTCATTTTCTTATTTTTGTCTCCAGTACTTCTTGAAGCAGTATCTTAATTATCTCTGTAGTAAATATCATGTTCTCTACGAGCTTCGTCTAGTGGATAAACACCTTTATCTCCTCTTTCTAACCTTTCTTGCAGCTTCGTAAAAGGCCCGCAAAATTCATAGCCTGGAGTATGTAACTCTGGTATACCCTTCATGTTTAAATTAATATTCATTAATCCTTTTCCATACTTCTCATTATTCCAAAACTTTGGTGGTAACGTACTCAATGTCTTTATCAAATAACTTATATACCCTTTGGATCATTGGGAATAAATTGTGCGAGTTTAGAATTATTCATATAAATTATACCTACTTTCTCATAGTAAAAGTTGTCGTTTCCAGCATTTTCTTCTCCATATATAACTATCAATCTATCAATTAATTTTCTCACATCATCCATCCATACATATTCTTTAAGTAATTCGTTGTATATTTTTATTCCCTCTGCTGATTTTGGTGTTTTCTTTCTTAGTGGTGTTGGTCCTAGTGTTGGTTTTATATATTCATCCAAATTGCTTTAATGATTTCAAGATATTTTTACCTGTGTTAGATCTTTGTTTTCTTCTACTTGGGTCGCTATCTTGAAATTACATTAGAATCAATAACTATCTGGGTATATTTTTCTAAATCGTCCTCATCATAACTTGTTGGATTGTTTCTTGTCAATAGTTCCCATAAGCCTTCTGTTCCTGTATAATGTCGATTGTTTATTATTTAATCATCACCATTTATTTTATCTTCTTTATCTCCAACCATATTTATAATTTTCCCATCTTCATTATATGCTTGTATACCAAAAACCTTATCATCTCTTGTTGTATAATATCTTGTTGGAACTTTACCAAACCGTGTTTCTTTTTCAATTAGTTCTACACCTTCTACTTTATCTTTAATTTGTTTTCTCATATACTTAATATCTTTAGTCACAGGCGAATCATCATCACCTATTAAACTATCATATCTTGTTCTTGGAGGTGTTTCAAATAAATCAGAATCTAGTCTTGCATTTTTATTTACAACTTCAACTAACTCTGGAATTAAATTTTTATTTTCCTCTGTTACTTGTGCTATATTTTGTTCTAAGCCTTCAATTTCATCTATAACAGACTGACTTTGCTCCTTATATTTCTCATATCTACCTCGATTAGCTTGTTTAATTTCCTTAAAGCTTTTCTCAAGTTCTTTTAACTTTATATATTTCCTAGCTTCAGCAGCATCTAACTCACTCATTTATTATATAAAGAAAAAATAAAAAAAACGTACACGTTCAAGTACGTCCACTCACGTTCATTATAATTTTAAAAAGTTTTTAATTTTATTTCTGTATTTCCAATTATTCGTTTTCCTAGTCATATATGTTCTTAAGAAACCATGCTCTTCTTCCCAATACTTATTGCAGAGTGATTGTCATTTTTCAAATGACATATCAGGTCCAACAAATTCATCATATATATGTTTTAAATTCACATTGTCCTGCCTAAAATACAAGGAAAATTAAGTTGTCTCTTATTAGTTGTTTTGGTACTTTAGAATATATTTGTCCAAGATAGAAACAGTTTAAACATTTATGTCTACCTCGAGTAAAATATTCTCTAACACAGTTTTCTTGTTCTAAAATGAAATCATCAAACACTACCACAGAATCATTCTCTAACTCATCTAATGGAATAATCTCTTCGCTGTTTCCGTTTACTATTGGAATTGTCTTATTAATATCTAGTTCTATGTATTGAAAAAGTTGTATTAGCTGTTGGTATTTACATTGGCGTAAACGTTTAGAATAGCCAATCCGGTGCTAGTAAAATGTTATCAATCATTAGTGTTGTTTTACCACAACCACTATATCCTACAATTAACATCTTATATCATCAGGTAGAAATATACCATTCTTCTTCTTTTTATAGTTTGGTCTGATAACCTTACTCGGATATCCCATTTATTAATTTCATCTTTTATTATATAATAAATGAAAGTATTTAATTTAAACGGTTTTTCATCTGTACTAAGCATGTACTTGCATTATCCATTTGAAAACGATTTAGAAGTACCTGTTGCCGGATTTTATACAACATACTTAACTCCAAACATTACAGAAAGAAATAATAAATTAACATTTGGCCGTAACTTTTCTAACTATCCTATTCTTACAAAACAAATCATAATTCAACCTGGTCAATATAATTAAAAGAGTTAGAAGAATATATTAAATCAAATCTTCCATACTCAGCCGATGCTTATAAAAATATTAAATTTACTGAAAACAGAGAAAAAATAGAGTTAAAATATTTAGCGAACATTGTGATATAACCTTAGATACCATTAACACTGTATTAGGTTTTAGTCAGAAGAAGTTAGGAAAATGTTCAGAACATGTTGGAGATAAGGTTACAAAATTTCACCCATTCCATACTATAAATATTAACTGTGATTTAGCAGAAGGCATGATTTTAAAACATAATGATACAACACATAACGAAACAGATTTAATTGCAAAGTTTAGAACAAATGCAGAATTTAGAGAGCCAATTATATATGAGCCTATAGAAAAGATATTTTTCCCAATACATCATAACAAATTTAATAATATCAAAGTTTCAATTCGGGATAAGAATGGTGATTTGATTGATTTTGATGGAGTTTGGATAACTGTTCTTCTCGCTGTTAAATAGGTATAAATTTTGAATATCATAAATATGGATATCTTTGGTAATGTTAAAAGTAAGAAGAATGGCGTCATTAGCGAAGAGTTCAAAAACCTTACTGATTTAGATAAAGTTTTTACATCAAATAATTTAACATGGGTTGATTTTAAAAAGAAAAGACTTGTTAATGTAGCTGATGCTATTGACCAACAAGATGTAGTAACTTTTCATCAGCTTGAGTCAATAAATGTTCAATTAGAAAGTGATAGAAACAAATTTGAGGATGTATTTAAATGTTTACAATACACGTACATAAAGACAGATGATGTTAATGCTTTGAGGAAAGAATATATGGAAGAAATCCAAAAGACTAATAATAATGTAGTTTCTTTCGTTTAGTGCAAAGCTTCCTATATCAGAGTTAAATAAATTGAAAGCAAAAATGTTATTGCAGTTAGAGAATGTTGTTAGAAAGAATGATATAGATAAATTTGTTACAAAAGAAGCTTTCCAAAAATAAAAAAAGAAACAAATATGTTCATTATGAAGAAAAAAACTATAAATCTATTATGTCGATTGATAACTAAGAATTTTAAAGACCCAATCTTTAGAATATTTAATCTATCGAATGGTTATAATTTTTTCTATAATGGGAAAATAATGCATATGGAATTAAGTTTGGGTAAATACTATCTACATATATTTTTGAACGATACTTTAGTTGAAACTTTTCCTTTAGACGTTAAAAATGGTGATATAATTACGTTTCAAGCAGATAAAAATTCAGCTTTCGAAGAAGGACAATTACTTTTTGTTATTATGTACGTAGAAAGAGAACTTAAATGATTTTCTATATAATACACAGGATGTATTGTGTTAAATGTAAGAAATAAACAGATACGAAGAAAAATACCATGAGAATAGTACAAACAAAGAACGGAAGATATCTAAAGAAAGGTATTTGTTCTGTATGTGGTGTTACTAAATCTCAATTAGTTGAAAAGAAAGATTGACTAGAAGAAAGTAAAAATATTAGAGAAGACATTATAGAAGAAATTCACAAACCTTCCAAAACGATTTATCGTAGGTTAAATGTTATTGTTAAATGTATAGATGAGTTATGGCAAGCAGATAATGTAGAAATGGACAGTGGTGTGTTAAAAGGTGTCTCCAAGTTAAATAAAGGCTATAAGTATTTGATAACGATTATTGATCGAAATATGTTTTGCTGTTCCCGTTAAAGGTAAGAGTGGTAAAAATGTTACAGAAGCGTTTGAACCAATATTAAAAATTAGATAACCTAATAACTTACAAACAGATCAAGGTAAAGAGTTTTACAATAAGGAATTTAAGAAGTTGATGGAGTTAAATAAGATTAATCATTACTCAACCTATAGCGGTAAGAAAGCTTGTCTTGTTGAAAAATTCAATAGAACACTTAAACACAACATGCGGAAGAACTTTACAACAAAAGGAAATTATAAATGGATAGAGATTTTTACCAACACTAATTAGCGAATATAATAATCGTATGCATAGAACAACTGGTTTATAACCAATAGAAGTTAGCAAGAAGAATGAGCGAACAAGTTTATCAAAAAGAATATAAGCGTGTTAAATCCAAATACAAATTAGGCGATTATATTCGTATAAGTAAATCGAAAGGATTATTTGAGAAAGGATATACAACTAATTGGTCAACAGAAGTATTTCTTATTAGCGAAGTTATTCCATCTTATCCATCTACGTATAGAATTAAAGATTTAGAAGAAGAGGATGTACAAGGCTGATTTTATGAACCAGAAATATTAAAGACGAAACACAAAGAAAAATACTTGGTGGAGAAGGTGTTGAGAAAAAACGTAACAAAGTATACGTTAAATGGCAGGATTTGATGATTCACATAATAGTTGGATAGATAAAAGTAATGTTGTAGTGTAAATATAAATGTTATCTTTTACGGTTATTATTCCATAAAAGGCTAGCATATTATAATAACAAACTAAGTGGACCGAATTCGGACTAATTTGAAAACTCATCCTTCACAGTAACAGAAAACTTTATTCTTCTAATTCTAGGAACTTTATTAAAGCAACTTACGAAATAAAAGTTGCAGATAGCGAGGAAAAATAAGTTAAAAATTATATTCTAAACAACAAATATGGGTACTGTGGATAGTACTCTTAGTTTAAACGATATTTCTTAGGAACGGATTAAAGACAATTATTGGTATTGTATTTTTGGTGATTTCAAATTGATTATAGATAAGAGTACAGGATATTTTGAAGCTACAAAGTTGTGTCAAAATGGGGGAGAAGAATTTAAACATTGGAAAAGGTTACATAAATCAAAAGATCTCCTACGATATTATAACAAGAAATTAGGTGGGTCGGATCTGAACCACCAAAAATCAATTTACATAGTTGAGTCAAAAGGAACAAATAAACAAGATCTATTGGTATCAGGAACATATGTAAGAAAAGAATTAATATTGAGTATCACGTTTTGGATTTCAAATGAGTTTTATGATAAGTGTTACAATATAATCGAAGATTACTTCACACAAGACTTTAAACAGATTCGAGAAAACCAAAAAGAGCTGCAAATAAGATAGGGGAAATAGAACAAACAACGGAGATATTGAGAATTCAAAACGAGGGCTTAAAAGAAATTGCAGCACCATATACAGACGATAATTCAAAAGATAATTGCCTAACCATAAACAAGAAGAACTAGCTTAATGATCCTTTCCTTATTATGCTATCAGATGCCAAAAGACAAGCCTATATTAGCCTCTTAATGAAGCAGAAGAACAATATCAGAATCATGAGATAATATACGAAAAGTTTAGAGATCCTAACAGTATAGTTATTCAGCCTAATACAGCAAGAACTAGATATTCATAAAGGTAAGGGTAATGAGTTTTGGACATCCTTATCAGAAGAAGATTTGGTTAAAGAAATTGATGGTTTATATGATCGGTTAATATCTAATCCTATGTAAAAGCTTTAAATATAACTTTTATGATTAGTATTCATAAAGGCTTAACATGAATCTACACTAACCTAATTCCAGTCTTCTTCTTCATACAAAACGTGCTATCAATATCTGGACTTTCAGGATATCTAGAATAAACCGGATTATCAAAATCAAGTTCCTTTGTAAAATATTCAACATCGTTGTTGTCGCTGTTGTCGTTGTTGTTATGTATAACCGCTCTACAAAAAGGACAAGTGTTATTATCTCCTAACCAGATAAGCATACACTGAACACAGAACACATGTTCGCGTGTTGTTTTACACAATTGAGTTTTTGTTTCTTTGCATATTGGACATTCTTCTGAGTTTTGTATTAAGTGTAAACCTGATGAAAGTGATATTAGTTTGCTTCTAAGGGGATTGCTAACATGCTTATTTACTCTTAAGAATTGAACTGTATTGATCATGTCTTTGATCGCTATTAAAAAGTTTTCAGAGAACCTCCTATTCCAACAAGTATATACTATCTTGCTTAAATCTAAGCCTTTTCTTTCAAACTCGAGAATGAATTTTTCGTTTTTATCATCTAAACTAACTTTTCACCAATAAACTTTATTTTGGTATTTTCCCACATGTGTTTAATCTAGTTGTGGTGTAATAGCTTACCAATCGATAAGAGAATTAAATTCGCTCAAGACGTTTGTTAGTTCTTTTCCTTCAATGTAACACCTTTTAGAAACTATATTCCTACGAAGGTTATCTTTAAAGGTTCTTAGGAACGCAAGTTTAAACAAATTTAAATGATGAGAGATTAAATCCCAATGTAAGTATTCTCTGAATTGTGTGAAAACTTAATATTTTGTTTCTGTGTATACTTTCTCCAGTTATTTTTTTTCATTGAACGCAAGCCAATCAATCTCTTCTTTAAACTCATTAAGAAAATCTTCACTCATTTGTCGAGCATATTCGTACGTGTAGTAATCCCAATGAATGTATTGTCTTGTATGTTCTTTATTGTTTAATACGAATTCTGGTTTTAACTGAGGATAAGATCTTGATATATACTTTGGTTCACACAATTTGTCCTACGAAAGTTTATCACCATACTTGTTAATGATGTTTTTGTGTTTGAGTAGGTCTTTTCTTTTTGATAATCTGACCCAATTAATGTGTTCTTCATGGTTTTCAATAAACGAAAGTGACAGTTTATGGTTTGATGTAACTAAATACCAAGTTACCTTGTTTTCGAAGGTATGTAGAAAATCATTGCATAAGTTCATTATTTCTGAAATTTGCTTCCATTTTACGAAATTTAGACTATTAAGTACATCTATAGTTATATTTCTACAAATCGGATTTTGAAAGTAGTTAACAATAATTTCAGGATTTAATTTTTGAGCCATGTCTTTTATAAGTTCAGTTAGTTGTTGTGAATTTATTACAGTTGTTTTATCTTACTCACTTGGTTGTTGTGAATTTTTGGTACTTGTTCTTAGAGACTTATTTTTGTGCTCGTTGATTAAGGTTATTAGTTCTATTTTCCTAAGCTTTGAATAATCATATATTCCCTTCTCTCTGCAGTATTGTTTAAGTTGGGGAATGGATTTCCTTTACATAGTCCTGTTTTGTATATAACTTTTAAAAAATAATAATCATTTTTGCTAATTTTCTATATAATAAATATGGAAGCACATTGTAAATTGATACAAAATAAGCTTATCCTTATTCATCAAGATCTTAATCTCATAACAGCACTATTAGAAAAACAGATATTCGTAAAAGAACAAGAAATGCTTAAAAGAACGAGAAATGTTATTAAAAGAAAGATTTACACCAGAATCAAATTGGGATATCGATAAAGAGATTGAGTCCACAAATGATGGTGAGGAGGCACATTTAAAAAAAATAATAAAATCAATTATTTTTTTTTAAATTAATAGTAGCTTTGATGGGTCTCTCCATGAAGGCCATGATCTAATACAATATGCTAATAGACATTGAGATTTTTTAGGTCGCATGAATATTAACTGTTGTATTAGAAAACGAAAATGATTAAAATTTTTTATATAATAAAAGTGATATAATAATAATAAGTTTAATTAAGCATACAGTAATAGAATTTAAAAAAAAACTTGTGTAATGAAAAGGGGATAAAAGTTAATCCCGATTAAGAAAAGCAGAACTGATAGACCGAATTAAAGAACACGAAGATGAACAAAACAGATTAAACTTTAACCAAACATTTCCATTTCAAGAAGACATTTTTGAAAAACCAAAACCTAAGAGATTAGGTAGAAAGAAAGCTTTAAAACTGTTCCCATTTAAAAAAGAGATTTTTGGAGAAGTAAAGCCTAAAAGATTGAATATAAGTGTTGAACTAAAAGAAACTTCATTTAAATATAGATCACATACTTTCAAAATAAAAAACACAGGTGGATATAAAGATCCTTCCAAATTCCTACGTTCAATTAGCAAACCGGTTAAAAGTATGATTAAAAATGGATATAAATATTTTAATGGACTTAAGGTAAATATGTCATTATATGTAGCTTCAAAAAAGATAAACAGACTCAAGAACATAATTTTAAAACATCAAATGAAGTACTACTTCAATTCACTGATCTAAATGAGTATTATAAAAATGCAACTAAAAGAAATTAAAGCAGAGATGGAAGAGTTTCAAGGAAAGGGTTCAGGTTGGTCTTTGCATTCTGTTGACTATCTTGAGCTAAGAATTAGCAAATACGTAGCAATGAATGGATCATCATATATAGAACTTCCAGAAACAATTAAAAGAAGAAAAGCATGCATGAATATTAAAAACAAAGATCAAATATGCTTCTTATGATCTGTTCTAAGAGCATTACATCCTGTTAATAAAGATCCACAAAGAGTTCGTAGACAATATGAGCAAGAATTAGATAAATATTTTAAAGATATTCTCTTTCCTGTACAAATTACTGATATAATAAAATTTGAAAATAGAGCTAATTTATCTATCAGTGTCTTTACCATAGATGATAATGAAAAGATCTGTCCACTTAGAATACCCAAAAAAAGAAAGCAGAATCATTCTCGTCTTTTATATTTAAAGAAAAGAGATAAAACACATTACTGTTTGATTAAAGATTTATGGAAGCTTGTTGGAAGTCAAATAACAAAAAAATGAACATAAGAGATTTTATGTGAGGGATGTTTAGCTAAGCATTTTAAATCAGAAGAATTATTAAAACAACATGAAGAATACTGTGGTTTACATTCTGCTACTAAGTTCATTTTAGCTAAAGAATGGAATAAGATATTGGAATTTGTAAATGATAAGCGTTCTTTAAGAATACCATTCACAATAATAGCAGACTTAGAATCAATACTAAGAATAAGTTCATGTCAACCTGATCCTAAAAGATCCTACTCAAATGCTTAACTACATGAACCTAATAGTTTTACTTACTATGTAAAAAACACTTTGAAATCCTACAAAAGTGAACCAGTAGAATACATAGGAGATAATGTAGCAGATGAGCTTATAAAAAGGTTAATAGAAGGAGCAATCAAAATAGCAAAAATATATGATACTTATACACCTATGGCACCATTATCTGAGGAAGAAGAAGAGATATATGAATCAGCTTCAATATTCCATATTTGTGAAGGAAGATTTGAAGCTCTACCACGATTATTAGTAAAGAAAATAGAAAGCTTAAAAATTAAAATTGAGCATTTAAAGAGGAAAATAAAAGAAGGAGCTATACACTTGGAAGAAGAACACATCTCAAAGACGAGAAGGATGACAGAATAACATAAATAAAAGAGCAGATAAAAGAGATAAAAGAAGTCCTAGTAGAATGTAAGAAAGAATATAAAAAGCTTAAAAATAGTAGGGAGTCATGTAAAACAAAAGTGCATGATCAAGATCATTTAACAGGTAAATTTAGAGGTGCTGCTCATTCTTATTGTAATATAAAATATACAAATCCAAGATTTATTCCTGTATATTTCCAAATCTCTCTAGGTATGATGCACATTTATTTATAAAAAGTGTAGGAGGTGGAAATGAGAAAAAAAGTAGATGTAAAATCTAACACTAAAGAAAAATACATGATATTCTCAAAAACCATTAGGTATAAGGATGCAAAAGGAAAAGATAGATCTATCAAATTAAGACACATTGATTCATTCATATTTTTACTAAAAGGTTTAGCAGAGTTAACAAAGAATTTAAAGCTAGAACAATTTTGAGAAACATCAAAGTTTTTCCCAAATAAGAATCAGCTAGAATTTGTTCGTATTAAAGGTGAGTATGCATTTGATCTTGTTGATTCTTAGGAAAAGTTAGAAAAAACTGTTCCATTAACTCCAGACAAATTTACAAACAGATTAACAGGAGAAAAATGAGTCCTGAACGCCATAAGCATCATGTACGAGTTTGTGAAGATTTGATTTAAAAACGATAAATGAATATACTCATTTTTATAATAAGATAGATGTTCTTCAACTAACAAACATTATTGAAAATTTCAGAGATACAGCTCTTGAAACATATAAATTAGATCCAGCATGGTATCTTACTGGTCCTGAGTTTTTTTCTGGGATGCGATGATAAAGATGACAAAACAAAAATTGAATTATTGACTGACTATGACAAATTACTATTTATAGAGAAAGGTATAAGAGGTGGAATCTCTCAATGTTCAAACCGATATGTAGTTGCTAATAATAAATACTTAGATAACTTTGTCAAAAAGAAAAAAAGCTCTTACATAAATTACATGGATGCAAATAACGAGTTTGGTTGGGCGACGAATCATCACAGGCAGTATGGAGATTTTCAATGGATATATGTTAATAAGTATAATGAGAAAAGCTTAGCAAAAACAATAATACAAACAAAATATTATTCTGAAGATGGTTATATCTTTGAAGTCGACTTAGAATACCCAAAGATACTCCATAATAAACATTCAGATTTCCCTTAGCTCCAGAAAACTACATTAATAACAAAAAGCTCCCAAAGTTATTGACAACTTTATATGATAAAGAACATTATATCTCAACCTTAAACTATCAAAACCTTAAATCAAAACCTAAAAACTATCACACTATCAAAACCTTAAATTCTATTTGTCACAATGAATGAAGCTTAAAAAATACATAAGGTAATAACAATGAAACAATCAGCCTGGCTAAAGAAATATGAATTTGAGAAGGACTTTCTAAGTTAGCTAATAATGCTGTTTTTGTAAAACTATTGAAAATATAAGAAAAAGAATAAACGTAAGGTTAGTACATAATGAAAATTTGTTAGGGGATTTAGTAGCTAAACCTAGCTTCAAAGATAGAACGATATTCTCTGAGAATTTAGCTGCTATTCATATGTATAAAACTAAAATTATATTTAACAATCCTATCTTTGTAGGAATGGCAGTACTAGATATTTCTAAAATAGGTTTTTATGACTTTTACTGCAATGTTTTGAAATAGAGATATGGAGAAAATGTAAAATTGTTAATGACTGACGCTGATTCTGTTGTAGCATATATAGAAACAGAAGACTTTTACGAAGATATGAGAGATATGTATGAATATTTAGATACCGTTGATTATAAAGAAAACATTCAATATGGATTGAAATTAATTAATAAAAAAGTATTAGGAAAAATTAAAAATGAATTGAAGGGTGTTGTAATAGAGAAGTTTGTAGGTCTAAAATAAAAAATGTATGCTAATAAAAAGAAAGGGGTAAATCAGGATGAACCAATTAGAAAAGCAAAGGGTATAAAGAAAAGTGTAATTATAAAAGATATATCATTTGAGGATTATGAGAACTGTGTTTTAGAAAAGAAAGAGATATATAAAATACAAAATCATATTCGTAGTTAAAAGCACAATGTATACTCAGTAGAAGAAAACAAGTTAGCTTTAAGTGCTTATGATGATAAGAGATATATATTGAATGATTATATATATACTCTATATTTAAGAATTTATAGAAGAACTAAATTAGATTTAAGTAATTTTAGATGTAATAGTTTTATGATTTTAAATGTCATAAAAGCCTAAGAGCCTACTCAACTTTACTTTAGCATTGTAGTTTTGGAAATACTCTGCGCTATGTATAGTTAATCGGGCTCTTCTGTGCTAGTCAAAAATATGGAGGTAGAGGGTACCTTAAAACCGGTATATACTTCACTACTGGCAGGAAACTTCCAAAACTTTTGCAACAAAGAAACGCGATTTTCTGAAAGGTAAAATTAAGGAACTTGAAGATAATAGTAAAAATAAAAACATCCGGGACATGCATAAGGGAATCAACGAATTAAAGAAAGGCTATCAACCTCGTGCTTATATACTAAAGAAATCTGACGGTACAGTTCTCACTGACACGGATAGAATCTTAAGTAGATGGAAAGATTCCTTTGAAGATATGATTAACACGCAATCAAAAACTAATGTGCATGGAGAAAAGTAGATACCACTACAGAACCGTATATTCCAGAACCCGACCGAATAGAAGTAGAAACCGCTATAAAAAAATTAAAGAATTACTAATATCCGGGTTTCGATGAAATTCCAGCTGAGTTAATTGTAGCTGGAGGCGAAAAATTGTGGAACAAGATACACAAACTCATTCTCCTTATCTGCGACAAGGAAGAATTGCCAAAAAGAGTGGAAAGAATCAATCATTGTTCCAATTCACAAGAAAGGCGACAAAACTGACTGTAATAATTATCGAGGCATTTCTCTTCTGTCAACATCCTATAAAATCCTTTCAAATATTCTATTAGCAAGACTGACCCCATACGCAGATTAAATTATTGAAGATTATCAGTACAGATTTAGACGAAATCGATCAACTATCGACCAAATATTTACAATTCGCCAATTACTCGAAAAAAGCAGGAATACAATACCGAAGTACTTCAACTATTTACTGATTTTAGAAAGGTGTACGAGTCGGTTAGGAGACAAACATTATACAACGTGCTTACAGAACTTGGATTATTGAGAAAGCTAATTAGATTAATTAAGATATGTTTAAATGAATCTCAAAGTAAAGTCCGGTTAGGAATTTTTTTTCAAGGGCTTTCACGTCGAAAATGTCTTGAAAAAAGGAGATGCGTTGTCGTTTATTATTTAACTTCGTTCTGGAATACGCTATAAGGAAAATCAAAGTAAGCAACCAGGGCCTAAAATTGAACGATATTCAACAGGTTATGGCATTTAATAGGGAATGATAGGAGAACAATAGAATGAAATGCAGAGATCTTATTAAACGCTTGCAGGGACAAGAGTTTAGAAGTAAATGCAGAGAAAACTAAATACATGGAAGTGCGTCGGGACCGTATACAGCAAATTATGGATGCGTTAATATATTAAATAATACTTTTGATAAAGTGAATAGTTTCAAATATCTAGGATCAATATTAACAGAAGAAAATCATATCCACGGAGAAATTAATGTCGACTAAAAGCAGGAAATTCGTGTTACTATTCGGTTCAAAATCTTTTGTCGTCGCGAATTCTGTCGAGGAATTTGAAGCTTAAAATATACAAAACGATAGTCATGCCTGTTGTTTTGTACGGTTGTGAAACATGGTGACTTACTCTGAGGGAAGAACATAGACTGAAAGTATTTGAGAACAAGATCATGAGACGAATATTGGGAACCAAGAAGAACGGAAATGGGAAATGGCGGAAACTTCATAACGAGGAACTACATAACTTATACGGTTTACCGGGCATTGTTAGGGTCGTCAAGTCTAGGAGGCTTACGTGGACGGATCATGTAACTAAAATGGAAGGAAGTATAAAAGCTTTCAATGTCTTGACTGGAAGATTAATCGGAAAACCTAGCGCAAGACATTAGGAAGGAAAATGTTAAGGTGGAAGACCTAGGCGCAGATGGGAGGACAATGTTGAGATGGATCTCGTAGAGATTGGAGTACAAAGTAGAAACTGGATGCAGTTAGCTAAGGATAGAAGTCAGTGGAGAGCTTTTGTGAATGCGGCATTGAACCTCCGGGTTCCATAGGCCATAGAGTTGGTTAGTAATGGATGACCTTCTACTAGGGATAAACTTCAACTAGGGATTTGAACTGGCTTCCTTTAAGGTGATAATCGGAAAGCACCATGATGGAGTATGCAACAGTGTTTCCCATCCCAGGCGTGGAATGGTTTCCCGGGTCATCCTAACCACGTTGGGCTTACCATTGTCCTGTAACAGGAAGAACCTTTTGCGATTCTGGAGTGTTAGCTAAACAGTTTTCAGTTTTTTAACAATTCAGTTTTCAGTTAATACGGCTCAACTGCTGATCGATCACTCAATTGCATTCATGCTATGACAAGCCGGTAGGAGGCCACCAAACACAGAAGAATACATTATTCTTATGCAGTGCTGGTTTCGGCCGCTTTGAATACATTTCATGAGATGCTAAGCGATGGTGATGGTGCGAGTGGAGCTTCGTACAAGACCGAATTCTTTTCACATGTCAACACCCTGTCTAGAAATAACCCCTTCCTCACACTAGACAGCAAAGAACACAGATGTCTACTCGTGTTAACTTCTGGCCCTGAGTCAAATAATGTGGGACCCATCGATCTAACTTGTAGTGCTTCCCAAGTTGATGGAGGTGCTATCGAATGCTTTTTTTCAATCACACTGAATTGTAGGGTTACGACATTTATCGCCATAGAACAAAAATATTAATATCTGAATACAAATCGTCTTCTGCAAACGATTCAAAATGTAAAGAAAACGTATCATTACAACCCAGAATACTCTACCAATACTGAATGCCCTGGTATTCTACTGCTACATTCGGATCCATACAGCAAAAAACGTGACAGATGTTCGAATGCAGTTTGATCCAATAAATTCAGTTTCATATGAGTAAATTGTATTTTGTCCATTAAGCGCCTACTCAAACCGGATATGGTTAAAATTAACAATATTCAATTTCAATCTTTATCCTCAAAGACCAAAAACAGTAATGGCTTTCCGATATCGATTCAGTGCTTGGGAAACAGATTCTGTCTTTGATCTTATTTATAGATTGAAGACAGTAGTACAGAATATTTAAATTCAAGCTTGAGTAATAAACTAGGATATTTTGTAAGTCTACCGTTGTTTCAAACTGTGAAATGAAACTCATTTCTTTTTAGTATATTTCCCCTTTAAAATCTCTACTTGAATTTTCTTGCAAACATTATAAGATTCAAAGTTTCATATGCATACACTGTAAATAACTCTTTAAGGTGAAAACGTTTAAACGTTTTCCGGTTAATAAAGCTATGGTAATAAATTGTATGTCTAGTTTATTCATACTTTAGGTAATATTACTTTTGGCTGTGAACGTTCCAATTGATTTACTGAATACCATATCAGAAAAGAACTCCAAGATGCACGTTTTCTTTTACTTTGCACTGGAATGTGCGTGAACAGTATTTTCTGCGGGTGATTATATGACAAAGTACAATATATGAACTAGGAAAAGCACAAAGTGTTTTATTACCTCAGTCTAATACAATATTATATAGCATACTTGTAAATTAGTTCTTGATTTAACGACTCGTTGCAACACTGAGGCCTTATAAGACTTGCACCTACATCAGAACGTGGAATCTCCAATGAATTTATACCTGTTGGGAATGTAATCCGAAGTTTCCGTACTTCTACACAAACATACGAGGGCAGCCATTGTAGGCGTAATTTAACAAAAACATTTACTCCACTTATACTTAAACCATACTGAATTTACTTTCTAGCAATAACTTAAAATTCAATATACGCATACTATTTACGACCGATAAAGGAAATACAACTTTGACCAATAGTATAGGATACAGTCAAACTGCCTACTTCATATTGGTATTTTAAGCTTCCTCTAAATATTTGAAGATAATACTGGAAGTTACTACATTTATACCAGAAATATTCGTTCCCTAAATGGAAAAAGTTTATTTGAGAAATATTTAGAAGGTTTTTAAATCCTTAGAATGGCTTCCTTTTTTCCCTTAGGATGCTTATTTTAATTAAAGTGAACTGATGAAAACTAAGCTTGACAAAGTGGTATGTTCAAAGTCAATTCAAAGGTTATCGCTATTCTGTAGCAATGAGATTGGACATGTCGATGTCCGTTTTATATATTGAGAATACAATTATAGAAATTAACCCATTTCCCCCTAACAGTGAAATTTTAGAAAATGATTTAGCATGTGTCCACTGATTTTTAAAATAGGAGACTATATACAAAACTTTATCTTCCTAATGTTATAAATATTCAATTCGTTGACATAAACTTTAACTCCACTATCCAACGCGAAACACATTTTATTTAACAAACATGATAAAGCCCAGTTCATGCTATACTAATTATATTCTAGAAATTATTTCAAATGGTTAAGAGGTCTTCCATGATGATGGGACTGTCCTTTATTCGAATGTGAAGAAAAATGTTATAGCAATTTTCCTTTCTTTTCCTTGCAGGTGGAACTTTAAAACACTACAATTTACAACTCCTAATTTTAAATTAGAAATTTAAGATCGAGTTTCATATTCTTAATTTTAAGGTCCTCGAGAGACTTTATTTTTGGCATTAAAGTTCAACTTTCTCTCGAATGCATTTCTGAAGAAAGTAAGATAATAAAATCAATGCTGAAAATAATATGAATTACCTAGGTATGTTCAACAACTAATTTCGTAGGGTGATGAAAAGATGGATAACAGTGATTTCTATATGATTAATATAACTGTTCAAATGTTCCCACAGTGTTTCATGTTACTAGTTTGAGAAGATGTAAAATACTCTATTTTTAGCTTAAATTTTAAAAGGGGCTTCCTCCGCCCCTTAGTATACATATCTTCATGAAATCTAAAACATTAAGGACAGTTCTCAAAAGTTCTTTTTCTTCTGGCTCAGCCGTATTTACGTTATGGTTATGATCTATTTCGTTCTTGTAACACACTATTTGAAATGTCCGTTCTTGTATCTGGAATATTAGATTAGTGGAAAATATTTGAAGATATATTTGAGCAATCTTCTTCAAATTATGATACGCGTATGAACGAAAGTGAAACGAGAAAAAGAAAACCAAATCGACCCAGCCACCAATTAGTTTTAAACGGTTTAACCAATTGAGGACTGGTTATTTTAAAATTAGTAAATGGAAAATAAACAACGTAGAATTTAATGTTTTCCTCTCCTCAAAGTCTACATTTCCTAAGCTGTTGGGGTAAGTATCAACTTGCTCAAATACCGAGATCGATCTGTCTATTTTAAGGGTTTTAAAATATAATTTCACTTCAGTGTTGCGATTTATATTTACATACCGTCAGATTCGCATACACGAAGAAAGTTGAAATGAAAGGATAAGGTTAGAGAGAATGACTCTTCCATAGAACGTATTCATGGGAAACTCAACCTATTTGATAAAACTGTATCGAGATATATCTTCCTGTTTTTGCTCTGAAAATCAATATTGAAACTACAAATACGTACGGCTCTGGTGTACTCTTGCGGTTTGTGACGATATGTTCTCTTGGCACCATGAATCGATTACAGAAGACCGCTTGTCGTTTTTTATTACTACTTTTATTATATGGCAATAAATATTGTAACCCAACTTTGTTTTCTGATCCACTTCCGGTTTGAATAGAGGGTTAGTGGAGAAAGCGGAACTATACTAGGAAAGCTAAATCAATTGCAAAAAACACATCTTCATATCTCTTACCGTTATAGTTCTAAGAAAATCTGAACTGAAACCAGAAATAATAGAACATTTAAAATACCCAGAAGTTTGATACAATATTCGCTAATGTTATCATATTTGGTTTGAAACGCTGAATCGTTTGCAGGCAACCGCATCTCGCTGTCTAATTACGATTTTATTGTATAGTGATAAACGTTAAATCTAAAAATGAAAGATTTGAACCATTTGCAATTTGGGTAGAGGGCTTACAGAAGAAATGAAACCTACCCTTGGAAAGTTGAAACGATTTAAGAAACCGTACCTAAATATCATTTAATATTTTTGCTCTTTTCCTGCCAAAACATAGACAAATGGACAGACGAGAGGGAAAACCGTTCTACAAGACCGTCGATAGTTACCGATAGCACAGTTCGAAATTGTAATACCAAAATTTAACTTAATTCCTTCGAGAATTTAATGTGTCAATTAACAGTAAAATGCAAGCTTTTGCAACCAATCAAAACTGGAAATTCGACTATAGTGCATGACGTACAGAAATTGTGTCTTTCTAAAGGCATTCACCTGCACTTAATTAGCATGGTACACTCTATCTGGAAGTGAGAATCTGCATTGTTAACAATGCATAGTTACGCAAACTGCAAGCACATTCGAACATGTTACAACTTAGTTGTAAGATGGTATTACGAACAGCTTGTAGTAGTAGTAATGGTAGACGAACTAAACCAGAAAAATACCACCTTCAAATTCGCGCCAATTGCGTCAACCCGTACATATATATATATCGAACAATAGAAACAACTGGCGATTGAGACGATGAAATCACTGGAAATTATGAAATGAAATTAATTAACGTCCTTCATTTATATTTTTAAGGACAAAGGTCACTGATAATTAATGAGAGTAGGTTAAAAACATATTACATTTTTATGTTTCCCTACTGGAAATTGAACATGGAACTGCAAGGACTAATGTCGCACGTGTTACTCGCTAGCTAAACACGAAGGTCCTGAAAACTTATATTTTGTTTGAGGATAGAATATTGTATTCACATTTATTTTCTACCATTTACTTACAAAAAATAACTTAGCTACATTCTCTATTTACTTTTGTAAATGCTTGTAATTATGTGTTCTTCAGTATTGTACACAATCCAGTACCGAGGAACTGTGGTTGCATTGTAGTAATTATGTATTTTATTTATTTATTTACTAAACGTTTTCCAATACAGAAAATATACCATTATTTTACTAATATGCTTTTATTTTTATGAAAAGAGACTGGATATTCTACTTGGGTTGAGAACTATCACTAGTTTTATTTTATTATCTCTAGTTTCATTATGTTTTATTTTCGTTTTATTTAATCTAAGTTTAGTCATATATTTATTAACAATTCAAATATTTGTAAGTTTCCCATTTTGATCATTATGGAGTTTGAAAGATTTTTTTACAGAACGGTTTACAATTTTAATACTTTAAAAGACATAAAACTGAATTATTTGAAATTATTGAAATAAAATAGCATGAAGAGAATACTTCTAAAGAACATTATTAGAAAACACACTGTTTCCTAAGTAATTGCATGGATGAAGGTTGTCTTTAAAAACTTAAAGTAAGGTTTGATATTTCAACTGATGATCGTGCAAAGAATGCAAGGGAGAAGACGCTAAGAAACTATTCTACGCGGGGACGCGGCAGAAGTCCTAAACGGCAGAATTCCTAATAGGTACAAAATCTAAACGGATTAGACTTGAAATGCACAAGTCCTAAAAAATATTTCGCGGCACAAGTCCTAAATGGCAGAAGTCTTAAAAGGCACAAGTCCTAAAAGACACAAGTCCTAAAAAACATTTTGCGGCGAAAGTCCTAAAAGACACAAGTCCTAAACGGCAGAACTCCTAAACTGCAGAAGTCCTAAAAATCTCTTGTGGCGCTACCATCGCGTCCGTAAGAAGAATACTCTCAATCTGTTAGTCAAAGTTTTAGATATACTGTTTCATATTACAGACCCTTAGTTCTTACAAGTTATTTGTGTAGATACATATTCTATCGTTCTGAAATAAATAAATAAATGAAGCCTATTGTCTTTTCTTGCTCTCTCCATGATATATTTCTATGTTGACAAAATTTTTAATTTCCTACCAAACATGATTCCCAGATCTTTCATAATGTCTGTTTTTCTCTATTCCCACACCATTCATCTCATATTATTAACATACTATTGTGTTTTAGTTATGTACGTCATAAATTTTTGTTTCCTTGTGTTGTTTTGAAGTAAATTATTTTTACACATGTATTTCTTGTACAGAAGTCTTTCTGTAGCAAATGATTGTCATACTCGTAATTAACTACTTCTTACTCGTTATGATTATTAATGATAATTTTAGTGTTACTAACATACTTGTTACCGTTGGAATTAAAGACGCTCATATTGGTTTTGTGGCAACTACTTACTACTGAAATGCTTTATCGAATATTTAAGTCTGTAGTTTGTAGCAGGGTGGCCACAGAAGTTAATGGCGTATAGCCCATAGTGCGTCACTGAAATTTTAGAGGATCTTTGAAAAGCAACTTAATTGAAATTAATGAGAAAGATATATTTAAAATAAATTTATTTAATACAAGAACATTACGTTTAATCAATTAAGCAACCATGGTTGAGGAAGGGATGTATTAAAGTACGAACCATTGAAATAATGCAAAGAAATAGCTGTGTTTTTTATAAATATATATGTAAATGAAAGTATACTACAATGTAACTAACTAGACTAGAAATGAAAGAATGTAACTATATATATAAATGAAAGTAACTATATTTGTAACTTAACAACACTTGAACTACCAGACTGATCTCGACAAAAACTTTCATCTTAGATAAGGTTCGGGCCTGAGATGGTTTTATCATTTCACTTTGAAGGTGCAAGTTGGAGAAAGGAAGTGCGAATAAATATTAATAATTATCGACCTTAGTGTCGAACCCATAGTTTTCGGGGTTGCTGAGATGAACACTGACATTCCGATGAAGCTTAAATTCTAATTCAGCATTGCAACTTGGGAAAAGGAGAGGAAGATGTATAAAATGATCGAAAATGACCACTATAAATGTCGAATCCATAGTTTTTGCGGTCACTGAGGTGAACAGTTACACTTTCGATGTCGTTTAAATTCAAATTTACTCCCGCAAATTGAGGGAGGTATATAAAAATGATGCAAAATAATCGATATTAGTGCGAATCCATAGTTTTCGAGGCCGCTGAGGTGAACAGTGACACTTTCGATGCCGTTTAAAAATTTAAATTTATCCCCGCAAATTGAGGGAAGGGAGGTATATTAAAATGATGCAAAATAATCGATATTAGTGTGAATCCATAGTTTTCAGGACCACAGAGATGAACAGTAACATTTCCGATGCAGTTTAAATCTAAATTCAACGCCGAAACTTTAGGAAGGGGAAAGGGGTGATATATATAAGAACATGATCAAAAATGACTGATATTAGTGTTGAATCTATACTTTTTAGGGTTGCTGAGATGAGCAGTGACGCTTCTAATGCCATTTAAACCCAAATTCAGCGCCGTGCCTGGGGACATAGGAGAGGGAATACATATGTATTATAGTCGAATACATGGTTTCTGGCGTTGCTTTGATGAACAGTAATAATTCCGATGCCATTTACATCCAAATTCAGGCCAGCAACTTGGAAGCGAACAGATATATAAAAATGATGGAAAATAACCGATATTAGTGTCGAATCCATAGTTTTTAGTGTCGTTGAAATGAACAGTAACACTTCCGATGCAGTTTAAATCCAAATGCATCTTCGCAACTTGGAGTCGGATATATATATATATATATATATATATATATATATATATATATATATATATATATATATATATATATATATATATATATATATCCGACTCCAAGTTGCGAAGATGCATTTGGATTTAAACTGCATCGGAAGTGTTACTGTTCAGGGTTTTTGGGGTCCTGAGATGAACAGTAACACTTCAGACGACATTTAAATACAAATTCAGCACCGCAACTTGTGGGGGGAGAAGATGCGAGTATATAAAAATGGTCGAAAATGGTCGATATCAGTTTCGAATCCATACTTTTATTAGTGGCTGAGATGAAAAGTGACGCGTCCAATGCCGTTTAAATCAAAATTCAGCCCCCATTATCACTCCTAAAGGGAGAGGATGACATGTAGTACTAAGTGAAAATGACTGATACTAGTGTCAAACTCATAGTTTTGGTGTCCCTAAGTTCACTGGTGACAGTTTTGATGCTCCTTATACCGAAAATGAAACTATTCTCCCCGTGTGAAGAACGGGTATTCTGCTAGTCTTTAAGAATAACGAGCGGAAGTTTTACATGTTAAATTCTTTAATATATTTGTCGCTGCTCAAATTTACGCACTTAAGCGGTGTATGTGTGTATATGTAGAGAAAATCCTCTCTCTTTTTGAGTCCTTCGAAAAATATACAAATAACAAAGAGGTATTTTTATCAGAAAACTAAAGAGTAAAATTAAAAGATGTTTTAACTATTTTTCCTGCTAGTGAAATACGTTGTATATATAGATGCTGCAGACACGTTAGAAAATAAGATTAGCATCAGGCGAATAAACAGTTTTTAAATTAAAAGTTCAAATACCGAGTTTCACGCATCTAGCTTAAACAAATCCTTCCTTAATTTATTTATACATTTTCTAAGAAAGTAATGGAGAATTCGAACATAAAAAAGTGCTCCCTTTGCTCTTTCCCTTTTATGTGTTCAATTTTTTAGTTTCTTTTTAAACAGGAAAGTTTGTGCCAAGTTTCATTTTACTAGCTTCAGAAACTTGCGAGATACACTACCCTTTAAAAAAACCTTGCCCCACTCTTTTTACGATACTTATTCCCAAAAATTCTTTCTTATGTCCTGCTTTCATAAGAAAATTATATTTTATAATTAAAATTTAACGACTCAACTTGTAGTAGTATGCCCAAGAAATCACTCATCTTTACTCTTTTACGTAAGAGGACAGAAAATAAATACTGTCAAACAAATAGACTTTCATGAACAGTTTCCGATTTCTTATAACTAACCTATTCGTACATTTCCCACAAGCTATGGTTTTAAATTTACGCTCTGTCAAGGTTCAGGTTTCAAAAAGGAACTAACTAAAAATATAATAATATTATTTATTTATTTACATGTGTAATATGTATAAATTTATTGTTTTACTGAAGATTTCATAATCTGGAAATACACTTTTGATTTGCTTTTAATATATAGAAAGCCTGCTCCCCTAGAAACATTTGCAGGCTACACCCCTAAATGACTATGTAGTAATTTCTGCAAAAATGGCAGAGACCTAAAATGTAGATCTAGTGCCTATATTTTTAGGACTTGTGACGTTTAGGAGTTATGAATGTCACTCACTGTATTGCATTATAAATGTTCTTTGTTCACTTTTAAATTTACTGCGTTCTTTATGTATACAGTTGGCAGTTGCGTATTTACGAATTTGTTTCGTGGGGCTTTGCTAACTTTCGGCGGGGGGGGGGGATTTGCCTGAAAATATGAAAATTATGCAAGGTATTTCATATACATTGCTATAGTAAGTAAAATTTCGGGGGGGGGGGTTTAAGCCCGGAACCCTCCTTTCAATAAATATGCCACTGACAGTTGATATTTAATGTTCACTCGTGAATTGTCTAGTGAACTTTTGTCCTAATTAAGTAAATTTTGGTGGATTTTTGTCCTACTCTTAATAAAATACGCTCCGCATAGTACTATATATTGCAATTCTGAATGTTTGCTTGGTTTCAGAAGTCTGGTAAAATATGCTTTTTAAACATTTAATTTTCATTTATTTATTTTTCTTTTAGGAACTTGTCTTGGGATTCTCGTATCTCCATTCGAAAGAAACGAATTTCCTAACTAATTATGTAATTAATTCTTAGAATGAAATAGGTTGTGTTATGTAATTCGTGTATAAGTGCAGAACAGATAGTGATAATAATAATCTTAGTAGTACAAATATAGCTGTTACTGTTGGAATTAGCTATGTTCGTAACATTATTGCCAACTAGTTGCTGTATCGTCGCAATTTCGTGTGGTGGTGGCGAATTCCAGAACTAAAGCAAGTGAATGAAAAAGGCACAAGACCTAAACGGCACAAGTCCTAAAAGGTAGAAGTCCTAAACGCCAGAAGTCCTAAAAATCATATCGCTGCACAAGTCCTCAACGGCAGAAGTCCTAAACGGCACGAGTCCTAAAAATCATACCGCGGAACAAGTCCTAAATGGCACAAGTCCTAAACGGCAGAAGTCCTAAACTGCAGAAGTCCTAAAGTGCAGAAGTCGTAAAGTGCAAAAGTCCTAAAATTTACGTCTAGTTCCTATATTTTTAGAACTTCTGCCGTTTAGGACTCCTGGATGTCACTTTTCTACACAGGTAAGTTCAGATTTGTTAATCTCCTAGAATTGTAATGGAATTCACTAAGAAAAAATGCCTTATCGCTCCATATATTCTGTGATTTATTTCTTTTTAGTAGTTTGTTTAGGTGTAAAATGTCTAATACCTATGATTATTAGAGCCATTCCATATGTATAGTAACATTATGATAGATTTATGTACCATTTCTTCTCTTTGTAAATATCAATAAGCGTTTGGCACGATTAAGAAAATGGAACTTAGGATTTAGGGATCAAAATGTCGGAGATTTTTTTTAAGTATATCTTGTTAATTTCTTACTTTCTACTGAAATATTTTTGTAAATATGTTTTTTTTTATTTTTCAGCATATTTCGAATAAGCATGACATTTTATATGATATGAAAGAAAGTTATTTCTATTTATTTCTGGCATGTGGAAATTGGAACAAGTGGCGACGCAAAAGCGGATTAAATTTACTGGCGTCGAAAGAGGTTCTAGATAATGTATAAACTTTTCATAAGAATTGAATAGCTATTTCGTACATAGCCTATTCGTACACTAACATCAAAGGAAAGTAAAATTGTTTGGTAAGTTACCAAAAATATTTACTTATTAAAAAATATAGAAAAGTTTACTTGTGATGAGTTCTGAGCACAAAGTTGAGTGTGAAATGTTGGTGATGAAGAGGAACACTAGGTTCTGGATTGTTTTCTCATGTTGTAAGTCTCACTGCATATGCGAGGGTAGCAGTTTCAATTGAGTTTTAAAATATTAGGTGTGACATAAAATTTTAATAATGGGTCAGACGTACCAGATGAAAGGTGTCAATGGCCGGAGACGATTTGAGGACGAGTGTTGCATGTGGCTGTTCAATGTAATTGAACAATTTTAACATTAAGTCAACAATTTGAAAAATATATGTGGATCTTATGTTCCTCTTGGACAAAACTACTGTCGGCTTTACTGGTCTTCATCCTGTTGTTCAGTTACTGAATTATATTGTGTTTTACACAGAATAAACAGTTGTGTATTTTGTGCAATCCTTATATTTTTTTAATATTTATTGCTTGTCTCCATTTATGACAGCAAAGCATATATATGTTCATCATAATCAGTTTAAATTTCCATATAAAGACAGCGAGGCGAATGTAATAATTCACTCGCACATTTAAGATTGAAAGAAGGTGCTGCGAGCAGGTCATGGTAAATTCCTGAGCTGTGAAAAACAACGTTACACTCGATACTTTCAAACCTGTTATTGGCTCAATCGGCAGATCCCTGTATTTCTAATCAAAAGCTAACAAGTTCGAGTCTAGGTCGGATACACTGGTTTATTCTCGATTTAATTCTTGAAATGGAAACATTTCTCTCTTTACGTTATCTAGTTATGCACGATAGAGATGTTTGAATGCAAAATAAATATATTACTATATAAAAAAAAGAAAGACAAATTGCCCTAGTCCATTTTGTTTTTAACTATATTTTCCCCTTTCTAGGAATTGTGTGATACTTTAGATTCCTAGATCGCACTTTCGCTCTGTTATGTGTGCTTAAACTCAGGCATTTTAATTACTATTGTTCGTCGGTGAAACACATAGATATTACAGTTGTTGTATCCTTTTCTCTCTCTTCTTTCTACATCATGTCTGGAGATGAATGTTCTGACAATTAGGCTACAGCATCGATATTAACAAGTAAGTGAATATACTCTATCAGTTTTAATAATAATAATAATAATAATAATAATAATAATAATAATAATAATAATAATAATAATAATAATAATCTTTATTTATCTTCAGTGGGTCGCCCACAAATCTGGTACTCCACTGGTATCCTTTATTCAGTGTTTGTCTCTCTTTCATTTCTTCGACGTTTCTTTTTTGTTGTTAGGCTAAATTTACCTATATATTACGAAAGCGTAATATTAAATCTAATTAAAAATTTACATTATATAGTATTTCTCGTTTTCAAAAGATTATTATTAATATTATTATTTTCGGAAAAATTTGAGCAACAGCTTTTTTATATCAATTTCTTACCATTCATATTTTTGAACTGCTAAACTAACATTTTTTTTTTTACTTTTATTTCACTCATTGCCCTCATGATAATAGAATCGTCATTCTTTACAATTTATTTTTTTCTCTTATTTGTAGTTTGCAGCACTAATATACAGAGTTAGTCTGAAAGAAATAGACGACTTGTACAATGTATAAAATGTTAAATATTTTGTGAGGAAAAATATTTTATCTATGGCACATGCGTACATACTTGAAGTTTTGCGGCTGACACTTTTTCTTTTGTTTCAGGGACGGGTGTGTGACGTAAGCGGCCCTGCTCTCGAACTTGACTTTGACGTTGCTTAGAGGAATATGGCGAGTCAAGTTGAGAAGGTGGTCTGTGTTCTGGAATAAACCAAGACAAATTCAGTTACTGTAGTGCAACATCATTTTAGGACAAATTATGGGAAACAAACGCCCACACGGCAGTCCATTTATGACTGTGTGCATAAAATTGAAGAAACAGATTGTCTAAGTAGGACGAAATACACGGAAAGATGTCCAGCGTCAAATGAAATTTTGAGTGCTTTCGCAGTCTGAGGAAATCAACGACACGAGAAGGAAAGTAACTTGATATCCCTCAAAAGATTATCTTAAAAATTCTACGAAAACGTTTCAAGTCTCGAAAACGTCCATATCGATTGCAAAGTGAAACTGACAAACATCAACGTTTAGAGTTTTGTGCGTTCATACTAAATCTTTGTGAAGAAAAAAACGACATTCTTCAGCTGCTTACATTTGGAGACGAATCTACCTCTCATATTGGTGATGTCGTAAACAAACATAACGTGAGTATATGGAGAACAAAAGACCATCACGGGATTGTGGAGCAGATTAGGGACTGCCCAAAGGTTAACGTGTATTGTGCTGTACCACCGCAAAAGGTGTATGGACCTTTCTTTTTCCAAGAAGAAACCATTACCTGAAGAACATTAATAGAGATGTTGCAACTTTGGCTGATGCTACAACTTGAAGAAGATAGTGACAATTTCATATTTGTGCAGGATGGATCACCAACACACTGGCATTCACATGTTCCCTCTCCCTCAGAGTCTGACGCAACTGAAAGATCGAATCAGTGATGCGTGTTTGGGAAGAATTGGACTACAGACTATATGTTTCACGTGTTCACAAAGGTTCACACACAGAACATATGTAGTTGTACAACAAAAACTTCCAGATGTATCTTATAACTCATGTAGGTTATGTCACCATGCAATTAAAACTCATCATTTGGGTGGTCACTAAAGTTGACTATTTCTCTTAGCCTAGCTAAAATCTAACTAACTAACTAACTCTATGGCCTATGGAACACTGACTTCTAACCTTGGTTAACTGCATCCAGTTTCTATTTTGTATTCCAATCTCTGCGAGATCCATCTTAATATTGTCCTTTCATCTGCGACTACGTCTCCCTAATGGTCGTTTTCCAATTAGTCTTCCAGTCAAGACTTTGAAAACGTTTCTACTTTCTTCCATTCTAGCTACATGACCCGTCCACCTAAGCATCCTAGACTTGACGACCCTAATAATGTTGGGTAAACCATATAAATTATGTAGCTCCTCGTTATGAAGTTTCCGCCATTCCGCATTCCCGTTCCTCTTGGGTCCGAATATTCCTCTAAGGATCTTGTTCTCAAATACTTCAAGTCTATTTTCTTCCCTCAGAGTAAGTGACCATGTTTCGCAACCATACTGAACAAGAAACATGATTATCGTTTTGTATAGTTTAAGCTTAAAATTCTTCGACAGAATTCGCGACGACAAGAGATTTTGAATCGTATAATAACACAAATTCCCATCATTTTAGTCGACATTTGATTTCTTCGTGAATATGATTTTCCTCTGTTAATATTGATCCTAGATATTTAAAACTATTCACTTTATCAAAAGTATTATTTAATACTTTAACGTATCCATAATTTTCTATATTACGGTAGCGACGCACTTCCATGTATTTAGTTTTCTCTGCATTTACACACCAATAACTGATCTTTGCCTTATCTCCACACACATACAACCCACGGTGTGAGGACCGATATAATACATACATCTAAAAGATCAACAGATCTTTCTTTGTTACCTTTGTACTTCATGTGAAACCAACAAGCCTTAAGGTTCATGGAAGTCTGTTGTTAAACTATCTATCGAAAATGCTAAGGATCACTGAAGTACGAAATTGCAACTTATAAAGTCGTATAAGTGTGACAAACCTGTGAGATCAGCACGACAATTTGTCTAAGATCTTTCTGGTGCACAAAAAGACCGCACTGCATAGTTCCGCAAGCTGCAAGCACATTCGAACATGCTACAACTTAGTGGTCAGATGGTGTTACGGACAGCTTGTAGTAGTAGTAATGGTAGACGAACTAAACCAGAAAAATACCACCTTCAAATTCGCACCAGTTGCGTCAACCCGTATATATATGCCAATTGCGTAAATAAGTCGTAATACGTAGAGCAATAGAACCCGTTGCGTAAATAAGTCGTAATACATAGAACAATAGAAACAACTGACGACTGAGACGATGAAATCACTGGAAAGTATGAAATGAAATTATTTAATTCAACGTCCTTCATTTATGTTTTTAAGGACAAAGGTGACTGATAATTAATGAGAGTAAGCGAAAAACATATTCACTTTTTATGTTTCCCTACTGGAAATTTAACCTGGAACTGCAAGGAATAATGTCGCACGTGTTACTTGCTAGCTAAACATGAAGGTTCTGAAAACTTATATTTTGTCTGAGATCCTAAAAGCTTATATTTTGTCTCAAACTTATATTTTGTCTGAGGATAGAATATTGTATTTCCCATTTATTTTCAACTATGTACTTAAAAAAATACTTAGCTACTTTCTCTATTTACTTATGTAAATGCTTGTAATAGTATTCATTATCTTCAGTATAGTACACAATCCAGTATCGAGGAACTGTGTTTGCATTATAGTAATTATATATTTAATTTATTTATTTACTAAACATTTCCTATAAAGAAAATATACCATTATTTTATAAAGTGTTTTTATTTTTATGAAAGACTGGATATCCCACTTGGGTTGAGAACTATCACTACTTTTATTTTATTACCTCCAGCTTCATTATTGTTTATTTTCGTTTTATTTTATCTAAGTTTAGTTATATATTAATTAACAATTCAAATATTTCTGAGTTACCCATTTTGATCATTATGGGGTTTACCGTTCAACTCTAGGCCCTGGTTGCTATCTTTGATTTTTCTTATTGCGTATTCCTGAACAAAGTTAAATAATAATGGCGAAACGCTTCTCCTTTCTTCAGGCCATTTTCTCCTTTCTACCCATTTTTGACGTGAAAACACTTGACAACAATTTTGCTACCCAGACTTTATTTTGGGATTCATTTAAATATACCTTAATTAATCTAATTAGCTTTCTCGGTATTCCTAGTTCTGTAAGAAGGTTGTATAATGTTTCCCTCCTAACCGAGTCGTACTTTTCTAAAATCAATAAATAGTTGATGTACCAGGGTATTGTATTCCAACTTTTTTCGAGTATTTGCGAATGGTAAATATTTGGTCGATAGTTCATTGATTTCGCCTAAATCCGCACTGATAATCTACAATAATGTCATCTGAGTATGTGTCAATCTTGCTAATATAATATTTGAAAGGATTTTATAGAATGTTGACACTAGAGAAATGCCTCGATAATAATTACAGTCAGTTTTGTCGCCTTTCTTGTGAATTGTAACAATGACTGATTCTTTCCACTCTTGTGGCAATTCTTCCTTGTTCCACATAAGGAGAATGAGTTTGTGTATCTTGTTCCACATTTCTTCGCCTCCAGCTAAAATTACCTCAGCCGGAATTTCAACTACACGCGGAGATTTGTGTTTCTTTAATTTCTTTATAGCGGTTTCTACTTCTATTCGGTTGGGATCTGAAATATAGGGTTCTACGGTGTTTATCTCCTTTTCTCCACTCACACTAGTTTTGGTTGCGTGTTAAGCAAATCGTCAAAGAAATCTATCCATCTATTTAAGATGCTATCCGTGTCAGTGAGAACTGTACCGTCAGATTTTTTTAATATATAAGCACGAGCTTGGTAGCCTTTCTTAAATTCTTTGATTCCCTTATACATATCCCGGATGTTTTTATTTTTACTATTATCTTCAAGTTCCTTAATTTTAGGTTTCAGAAAATCGCGTTTCTTTGTTCTAAAAGTTTTGGAAGTTTCCCTCCTGATTTCTGCGAATTTTTGTGTAGTTATTTCATTTGGATTTTGTAGCCAGCGTAATTGTGACTGTTTTATCTCCTCTGCTAGTTTTATGCATTCCTGGTCGAACCATGGTTTGTTTCTAGGTATTTCCTCTCTCTTTTTTTTTTTTTGCTGAACTTTTAATGCTATCTCTAATATCAATCCAGGTATCCTCAGCACTAGTGCACTCCGAATCTTCTAAAGCCGAGAATCTATTCGAAACTTCAATCTGGTATTCCTTTCTTACCTGGCTGTCTTCTAATTTGTTTAAATTAAATCTCTCCGTTTTCTGACAATGAATATTACTTTTATTTAACGATAATCTCTCTCGTATTATCGCTGCTACCAGGTAGTGATCAATGTCACAATCAGCCCCTCTAAACGACCGGGAATCAATTATGCTAGATTGTCCTCTTTTATCTACTAAAACGTGATCAATTTGATTATGTGTTTTTCCGTCTGGTGATGTCCAAGTGTATTTATGAACTTCGCGATGTCAGAATTTTGGACTGTTCGCGATTAGGTTTTTGGATGTTACAAAGTACACGAGTCTAGCACCGTTGTCACCACTTTCCTTATGCAGACTTTCGTTCCCTATAATCGGTTTGAAAATATGCTCTCGTCCTCCCTTCGCATTGGAATCCCCTAATAGAATTTTCATATATTATCGCTGAAGTTGGTCAAATGTCCGTTCAACTTTCGTCATAAAAAGTTCGTCTTTTATATCGTCATCCTTATCTTTAGTTGGGGCTTGTAATTTAAGACAATAATATTACACCACCGTCCTTTAAGATTAAGAAACGAAAGTCTATCAATAACAAATTCAATTTCTGGTAATATTCGTTTGTGAACGAAAAACCCTGTTCCTAACTGGTGATTTTTATTTCCTTCCCACCAAACTTCCTGAACTCCTATTAGGTCCATCCTTATTCCTCTAACTCACTCAAATCGGATTTTGACGCACCTGCCGTGTAAAGACTTCTAATATTCCATTTTCCAAATATCATGTCCGTTTTCAATTGCTTAGGTCGTACCAAGTTATCAGTCCTTGTCCGAGGCTTTTGTATATATTTCTGATCAAGTTTTTTTTTATTTTTTTTTACAGGAAGAGGTTGTTAGACTTACCCAAAACCCCAAGCTGGAGGACCACTCCTAGTTGGCTGTCCGCGACTGCTTATTCGCAGCTAACCTGTATATGTAGAGGCCTTCTCCTCGATTCGCAACCTGAAGACGGGGTCATGCCATGGTGACAGGAACCCACGTTAAAAGGTCTTTTAGACTAACTCTGTATTTATAACAAAATTGAGGTTAAGTCCAACTCCTTTCTGCTCCTTATCCACTCCAGAAAGCTTTTTTTTTAAATTGCCTACTGTCGCAGGAAATACAGAGTTCATGGTTGGAATGCACTTTTATCGTGTTTACAAAAATGCCAATACTTAGAGATAAAAAATAGTATCGTATCTGTATACCTACCGATTCTTTAAATATATCAAATGATTCTTTAAATATATCGTCTTTTCTATTTCTTCCAGTTTCATATATAACATTTTTCCATAAACTGCTTACTTACCTTAAATTCAATTATTTTATACTTACACACATATTTCAAATTTAGTTGTTCATATTAAAATATACCAACATCAAAATTAATGTTGACAAATATGTTCGAAGAGAAAAGAGTGATCTTTGCTTAAGCGTAGTAAATGGCAGCTGCTTCACACATGCTTAAGAACGCGTTTATGCTTCCCATCTTGAACAATTCGTACGTCCGCTCCTTCAATAATCTCATGTTTTTCTCCACATTATGTGATAACGAAGTAAGAGTTCTACTGCTAACAACAATGTAAAATTGCAGAGATACAAAAGATATGTCTGATTTTAAAAATGCATAATTAAGTTCAAACTATAAAAGAGCTTTTTAGAGTTTTCTTAAAGCGTATTTGCAGAAAACGCTTGCAAGTTAATTAGTACTAATAAATTTGGTTTACGATATAGTGTCTTAACGTTTCTGATTTTTAATATTTTATAAAGACGCTTAGAAACTGTGTTAAAGGTTTAAATTCTAACTGTTTTGAAGCGTCCAATTCAAATGAAAATTTTGTTGAAACTAACTTTGATATTATTGGAGTATAATCGCTTTAAGAATAATAAATCATGTTGACTCTAAAGAACCTAAATGTGTGTAACAGTATGCGCTCCTTAATTTTATTATTAGATATTTGCTCATAAACTGAATATTCTGCTATAATATTTTCCCCTTTTGGAACCCATAATTTTTGCATGCATTAGTACAATAATTTTTATAGTTTAGCAATAATACATATAATACTTTCTTTAAGCTTCGCATATAAGATTGCAGTATTTCAGTAGTCTTAACATCCGATTTCAATTATTGTAATATTAATATCATGGTTATTATCGCTTTTTATGTTACTAAATATATTATATAGTTTTATACCTTTATTTTAGAGAGACTAAAGTAATAAGGGAAAGAAGACTGAGAATTAAATTTAAGATATCTATATTAAAATGACATAATGATATATTTATTGAAAATGTGAACCTCTGTATCGTTGTAAAATATTCACACCCACGCCAAAGGAAATCTTTAAATGACGCTACCGTACAACAAGCACAAATACGCAAGGTTTCTACAAAATAATACTACGTCTGCAATATTTTCAGTCAACACAATGTCTTATTTACAACTTCAAAGTAGGAGGCTCTAAATAGATGCGAAGACCACATAAGTTAGCAGGTGTTCAATGAAACCTGATTAACTTATATATTCAATCAAATGTATGCTATTCATACCGATTATTGTAGATGTAACTCGGAGTATATTGGTGTTGCTATCCTTTTTAATAATATCCTTCTTCACATCCCAATTGTATATTGTCTTGCCCTTAAACCTGGTTTCTACTTTAATGTACCATTCGTATTTACAGTAGTTATGGCTATATTTCTTGACCTCCAAATTCTTGATAGGAGTGATTTCCAGGTGAGGAATGATCTCAGACGAAACAACATAGCACGCAAAAACACTTGTACTTATTATATATCTCCATAGTGTTTTCATGATTTTGTGGTTAAAGGTCTTCTGAAATTGCATAAAATAAATAATGTTTTAAAATTTGCATCATTTTATGAAAAAAAATCAACTTTATTACATGTTTAATTCCTATTAAGTACAGTATAATTTAACCATAATATGATAAACTTTACTGATTAACTTCAAAACATCAAATTGAGTTAATCTTGCCTCAACACATGACGGAATTGCATTAAATTTTTATAATCAATGTAGTTGAAAGAACCAACATAACCTTTACGCATGCTCTCAAAACCTAAAGATTTTGAACAACAATAACATCCATTTATGTTTTTCAGTGAACCAGGAAGGAAGATGTCAGTTGGCTATAAGAAGAATAGGAGTACTATTAACTATCAACTTAAGTTGCAAAATTTCTTCAAGCATAATATTTCGTTATAAACATAACAAATAACACGGTAAGCCTCAAGCTGATGGGAGTGGCCATTAGGTCTCAGGAATATAGAACTTAAAAACTCATATAGTATTCAATTAAATGATACCAACACTTTATGCATGGCTTATACTCTAAGTAACCATACAGTACAAAACAAAATGTTCTCAATAAATCTAATCGAGTTAGCAATGTAACTATTACTTTTGCCTTTGCATGATGAATAAACAACTGACGATATAATGCATGTGGTATACTAGTTTTCAGACCACGGACTACCGATTTTGTTTCATGCTGTGCCATGAAAGCTGTATCCCTATTGAAAAAAGTAATTTATTAGTGAAGTACGTGAAAAAATATTGAATAATAGACATGACTGGAAACTAATATATCGTTATCTGGAGAAGGCTGACATGGCCAATACGCTCAAACGATTCTTAACCAACAAAAAAGTTCTTAGTTTAGATGGCGGAAAAGAAATCTTATAGTTTTTGTAGATTCCAAAGAGAGACAGGCCGGAACCGTGCCGTCCTTAATTGACATGACTTATAGATTATACCTGCTGCTTCCTAGTTTCTCTGGTAAAACCTACTCAGCTTCTGTATATTTTTAAGTCTCATCTTTTTGAATATGAAGTAAATTCTTAAAATTGCAGAAAGCAAAGTTTCGTAGTCAATTTCCTAGTAATAGAAGTACAGGCACAATGTGATCAAGGCCCATCGTGTTGTATCATTACACGGAGCAAGGAATCAAAACCAGTCTTGTTTTGTTTCAGGGCAAACTGTCAGTTTCCTGATATCGGTATAATTGAAGACGCATATTAGACTGTTAAGTAAATTACTAAAACCCCATGATTATTGTCCATTCAAAGTCTATACAAAAGAGTAAGTTGGATTTAATATTTCGATACAGATTCTTGTATTTGATATGATAATGTCAACAGATACAATGCTGTGCTTAAAATAAATATTTCAAAAAGAATGAAGATGACATGGATTAAATAGGATTATTGCACTTTAAAAACGTGCTGTTATAAACCGATTAATACATTCTTCACTACAAGCTGAAATGATATATTGATCTACTTTCTACTTAAATCATATACATAATCAATTGACATTGCACCAACCATACAACTTGGAGTAGCAGAGTTGAGTATGAAGGAGCGAGGTTTATGTATTAAGGTGGCGTAATGTGAAGTTAAGAAATTTGAATGGGAAATAGACTGAAGCTAAGAACAGTCTAAAGTGTTATTCGAGTAAAGGAAAATATCGTTTAGATAAGCGTAACATATTTTTATATTGAATACAGTATTAAATAAATATAACATGAAACATTTAGTATGTTGAGTTATAGACTGTATCAGGATAGAAACATATGCATTATGGAAAAAAGATTAAAATAGTCAAAAAGTGATATTGGGGAAATGAACAATTTGCTGGAAATTTATTAAAATGTTTTACGGTATTTAGGAGAATTGAAAATTTAATAAGACATCTAGATTAGTTGTAATATTAATTAATAACAAAAGTAACACATCATGTTGTGGGAATGGAATATATTATAACAGTTAAATGAGAAAGAGAAAACAAATTATATATTTTCTCGTTGTAAATTGTATTAAATTTCCGTGAAGAGGAAATCACTGTTGAAATCTTCAGAGCCTGAGCTTCTATAAATAATTGTGATTAAAACCTCGTGATCAATTTTAACGTCAATTATGATATATATTTGTTTGTTTTAATTTCATAAGATAATGTAAACGAAAACGCAGCCCGGATGGAGGTATTATTGTCTGAATACACTTTATTAGTTCTTTAAGAACAAATGTCAAATTGACACTAAACTATTTTACAGCTTCTGACCGCAACCTATGCTCAACTGAATATATACGAACATCGTATATGATATACGTCTTATATGGTGTATATATTAAACGATGTAAGATAGATTAGAAGTACATTAAATTAGATTTTTTCAAACTGAAAAGAAACCGGATCCAAGCTAAGAAAAGAATGAATGATTATATATGTTATTTATTTTAAGGTATAACGGCATGGATGTGCTCCATTGAGAATTCCTTCGGTAAACAGTTAAAGAAAACATATCTACAGGAAGAACAGACCTAAGCTATGTAAGACCATAGTTAAATTGTTCTGATATACATTTCAGTAAAACAATCTTACCATAAGGATATCCGCTGAAAATTAGTCTCTCAAATGATATACGCCTTGTAAAGCAATCCTAGGACAATATATCACCGCAAAACAATACGTGTGCAAATATGCTCTCGGTAAAATAATCCTAGGTCTAAAATACTCACTCTTAAATTGTGTATCTCAAAAGAGCGATAACTTAGAAAGTGAAATTTTGTACATTTTAACTTTGAGAAAGAAGCCTTATTTTTAAAATTTTTTTGAAAAGGTATATTAGGGAGAACTTCCTACATGGAAAATTAGAATAGGGTTGATGTATAATAATAATATAATTTCTTAGTATTCGTGCTCGCTGACGTGGACTAATTTGCGAGCCTTTCTAGTTCAAGCTGTCCCCAACTGGATGAGGAGGTAAGTCTATTGACAAAATCTTGTGTTGAATCCATAGGTCTGGGAATAGCTGAGATGAATAATAATAATCTCTAAGCATTTCCCTGCAAACATAGTCCCTTTTGTTATTTGAGGCGAAATCAATCATTGATCTAACTAACCCAAGCGTCTACGTTCAACTAATACTGTACAGAGTATAATAAATCATTGCAACCTAACCAACTGTAATGAATATACTAAAATATCTGGTACATACTAATACAACTAACAAATACAACCCAAACAACAACTTACGAATTGGTGGAAGTTGTATAGTGCTTGTTTTCCACAAGAACAATATTATGTCATCTGGTAGAGATGGGTGCATTTGCACGAAGAAAAAATACTGCAGAGGTTCGGTATGGATGACAGTCACGTGAATATAGACCTCCACTTCTTATTTCAGTGTATCCATCGTAGGGCAACACGTGAGTTAATAATATAAGTTCTAATGCGTATTATCTGTTCTTATCAAAGTTGATATGACTTATACATGTAATGTTTATAAAGTTAACATATTTATTGAAACAATGAAAAATCAGGTTGATATTAGTATTTAACAGTTTGATATGTTTTATATGAATAGACGTAGCTCTTTATAAAGCTATTGAAACAAGGACAGTGACACTACTACGATATTAACGTTTAGAGATTAAATCTCTCTATTTATAAATGGATGGTAATGTGTAAGGGACGTATTTGTCAAGGCGGCCAAATATTTTAATTTGATATTAACAATGATATAGCACTGTAACGATTATGCCATAAGCATGATATGCGTGTCCAAAGTTGCCAACACAATTTTTCTCTCAGATCATTGCATAAATCATGCAGCGAATCGCATTTAGTGGTATAGGTAGTAGCTATTGTTGCATTAAACAATGAATTTTCGACGTCGCTAGGCATATAGGAAATAATACCAATAACCTAATTGTTGACCCAGTGAGTGCGCTGTTTACGATTAACACAGTCATAATACATTTAGAAAATAGGGAATAAACACAATGTTATTTATTCTGCCAAAAACATAATTCCTCCCTTCCCTCCTCCCATATAAAAATTAGTACGACCATATATTAGGCTATTGACCTATTTTTCCCTTTAATGAGGGTTTTATTATTTTATATGAACGTACACATATGTTTAGGGGTCTATTTTCTTTTATAAGGCATGACCACATTGATGCCTTTATCTCAAAATTTGATAGAGGGACATTGACAAACCTATTAAAGTTTAGAAATTGCCCAATTTAGCAAAATAGTACCGGGCCCTAACGAATACCAAATAGTTTTCGTCTCAATTTTTTTTGAAAACCTTGGAAATATTTGTTTCACCTTTTCGTTTGAAAATTGTTTGTAACTTTTTGTTTGATTTTTTCGTTTCCAAATTTATAGTTTGATTTTTTAAATTATTGTTTAAAGTTTATTTTGTTTCAACATTTTTGCTAGAAATTTTTGTTTTATTTTTTTGTTTTCAATTTTTGATTGTAATTTCTTTGAAATTTTTGTTTGGAAAATTTTGGTTTCAATTTGTTTTAAGTTTGCGCACTCGTTAATAAAGAAACGGAACTGTTTAGAACAGAAACATCTGGTAACATTCTTTATCATTATGCAGTAGTGCACGTCAGAACATGAGGTTGTATTTTAAATGAAAAACCAAATCTTTGCGATTGATCATTTTATTACATTGCACTTGTTAATCACATACACCCATACCAGATAAAGTATCAGGATTTTGTCGATACAATATATTTTGAACTTCTTGCACTATTTTGTCTTTAGCGTATAATTTTAATTCCAATTGAAGTTTTTAAGGTCTATTGCAATGCCAATTGGTAGAAACTCAATTTCCATTTCATCACAAATGAACTTTTAGTCAATGCAGGTATGTACCCACGGATGAGGTTGGCAACCATCAAACCATCTAGATACCTGTTGTACAATATGTATGACACATTTCTCAAAATAGTACTTTTTCAGGAATATACCTGTTTTGTTGCACATTTCCACTGCATGTTTAACACATTCAAATACATTGATGAACTTTTCCCATTCTGTTAAAGTTAGATACACCAGGGTGTGGGCTTCATGCAATGTACTCTTTTTACGAAATTGCACCATATTCTCGAGGACTGTATATAGCACAACTTCTTGATTTCAGCCTAATGATTTGACTATGGTCACACTTAGCTAATCAAAAATAATGATTAATTTGGTCGATTCATGTACTTTATATTTGCTATTCTCACGGGCCAGTTGTGCACCAAATTGCGCTGCTTTGCCCAATTGAATCACAGGTTCAAAGGTTGAAGCACAGATACCAACCATGTCATGTTTTGGTTTAAAAATAATTATTGGATAATAGTTTGCAAACAGTAACCTTTTATCGTTAGAAGTACTCATCATTTCTACTGAAACGTACTTGCTCGAATGATTTCATAGGTTGACACGGAATTTGCTGAAGTTTGCATTGATAATATCATAGAGCTATTGCTGACGTCATTGGAGAAGAATGAACTGACGTTTGAATTTATGATTTCATCACAATTGCTGACGTCATGCTGACAAAATCAAATTCACAGATTAGGCTGTTAACTGAATTCAAATTGATGACTTAGGCACGAGAATCATTTGTAGCATAAAGATGCAGATCCAGTGTTTAAGAAGCGTAACAGTTTTTCTTGTTTTGGTGCTTCCAGGGGTAAATATCTTGCTGGTAAAATAATATTCTTATCAGTTTCAAGCTTCACTACGATTCTTTATCCAAACTTTGTAGGAATCATTCGGCTACCTAAGATTCTTTACGGTATATTCTGTAGTAAATCAGTAATCTTGGTAAATGATTTCATCACATCACGTGCGTTTAAAAACTGCAGAGAAGTAGCCATGATTAAGTTATGAAGAATATAAATCGAACGATGATGCAAAACTAATGACGTTGTGTTACCATGCTCTGTCGTGTACTATTGCACCATGATAACAACGTTATCAGATGGTTTTGTTCTAGAAAGTTCTCGTTCTCTATTAATGAGAGCACAAACTTTAAAAGTTCGAAACCAAAATTTTTCAAACAAAAATTTCAAACAAAAATTGTACAAACAAAAATTTCAAACACAAAATTGTACAAACAAAAATTTCCAAAGAAAAATTTCAAACAAAAAATTTAAACAAAAATTTCAAACAATTTCTAACAAGATATTTGCAAACAAAAAAATAAAAAATCAAACAATTTTGAAAAACTAAAATTTGAAACAAAAATTTCCAAACAAAATTTTCAAAAAAAAATTCTTTAAAGTTTGAAACGAAAACAAAAGTACAAACAATTCAAACAAAAACTTTGAAAAGAACACATCTTACAAACAAAAATTTCAAACAATCATTTAGAAACGAAAATGTTTTCAAAAATCTTGAAACAAAAATAATTCAAAGCAAAAGTTTCAAACAAATCGTTTTACGTTTCAGGGTTAACCGTCAAACTTTATCCCGTTTTTAACTATTCGATTAATAAATACGCGGTTTCGATCATATTTATCAGTGAGTGCAAAATTTTGAACGAAAATGTTCAAACCACGATTTTATAACAGTAATCGATAAATGTTAAAGAAAACTTAAAACTGAATGCAGCAAAGATTTGAAAATCATCAACCAAACAGATTGCCTTAAAGATAGTAATCAACCAATCAGATTGCACGAAAGATAGTGACCATCTAATCAAATTGCATCAACAATAACTTTGCCAGAGTCAGACTACATCATCTTCTGACTAAATTTCAGTGTTGTTACATGTATTGCCTTTACACTATGAGTCATAGGATTCAGTAAGGTTAGCTATCGGATTTCTAAAGTTCAATTTCAAATCAACCACCACTAATAATCTTAGACTATGAAATCTGACTACAGTTCGTCAAAGTATTGTTTCATATTTCGCACCTCATACTAAAATTCTGTTTATCACATTTCCCAAATTTAAAAAAATGACCCTACGTACCTCTCTCGATATATCTAAGTCTTAGACTCAACCGTATCATTATATGTTCAATAAGATCAGAAATGTCCGTCAATTGTTTACCATAGCCGAATTTACTGCTTTCTAGAAGTGTGTACTCAAACTTAAGAAGTACAACAACAATGGAAATGAAACCCTTTACACTTTCTCATCAAGGGCAATCACGTCGTACATCGTATTGGTTAAGTTCATATTTGGTCCATAGGCGGAAATAATCAAAACTAATGACGTAATTTCATTTTGACAATACTCAAATTACCCTACAAAGCATCAATGTACCAATGTCCTGGACTCCTAATCCCATCATAGGTCAATAACTGACCACGTGATCATACTAACATTTGACAATGATTTCCCCAAAGAATGGGAACCTCCCAATCTGAAGAACAGCTACCAATTATTGATATGACAATAAGAAATGGAACCCTCCCAAAGTTTAAGTTTGTTACAAAAAAGTACCTGTGTCTTATGGAAAACTAATAAATACTCTACTCATTCTATGATAAATCCGTATCAGAGAAGATAAAATAAGTCAATTACCTTCGAAATTTCAATATTTGTCCATAAGAGGAACATCAACATTTACAAAGGGCTCTAGAAAACATTTACCAAATTTCGTTTTTTAATAATTCCCAAACTTAAGGAATGGTCCTCTGTACCCAACGGATTTTAAAAAGTGATCATCAAAGTATTAAGGATATCAATCCCTGTACTTTCATCCTTATTAAAAGGTTAATTTACATTTTTCACAAATGTTTATCGATGAAAGAGAAAGAAAATTATAATGGTATTTGTTATGGCCCGGTATTATTATGCCAAATTGGGCAATTTCTAAACTTTAAGGGGTGATCCAATGTACCTTTACCAAATTTTAAGATGAAAGTATCAATGTACTCATGCCTTATAAAAGAAAATAGACCTCTAAACTTATTCATATGTTTATATAAAATAATAGAGCGCTAATTAAAGAGAAAAAATTGGTTCAATAGCCGAACACATGGTCATACTAATTTTTATTATTTTTTAACCTTAAAAGGGAACGAGATGGATCCCCGAAGTTTATAAGTAGCGATACATATTAGAGTCCTATATTATTATATCAAAGTTTTAAATTGGCCAATTTCCAAACTTAAGGGTGGGCCAATGTACCTCTACCAAAATCTTAAGATGAAATCATCGATGTATCTATCTCTTAAGAAGACTGCTGTATATGCCCACATAATCACATAAAGTAACAAGACTTCATCCAAACAGAAGAAAATGGGTCAATAACCTCCGAAATTTTATTTTTGGTAGTCATTTACCCATGAAAGGGAACAAGTTGGACCATCCAAATTTATAGTGGTATATATTGAGGTCCTGTACTATGATAGCAAATGTTTATATTAAACAATTTCTAAAATGGAGGGGATGAGCCGAGGTACAACTCCCAAATCTTTAAAGGAGTTCATGAATGTACCTGTGTCTTATGATAGAAAATTCATCCCTATACATGACCATATAACCACATACGGTAATAGGATCTCATCAAAGGAAATAATGCGGACCAAAAACCAAAAACGTGGTACAACAGATTCCTTATATTTATATTTTGGCAATTTTTTATCCGTAAAAGTGAACGACGTGGACCACCCAAATTTCCCATGATACATATTAATGTCCTGAGCTACAACACCAAATGCTTAAATTGGTAAATCTCCAAAACTGAGGGGGTGAGTCAATGTACCCCTCCCTAATTTTAAAAGGGTGGACAAATGTACCTATGTCTTATGAAAGGAAATGGAACCCTATACATGACCATATAATCATATAAGGTAATAGGACCTCATCAAAGGGGATAAAATGGGCCAAAAACAAAACACGTAATACAACGTATCGCTTATTTTTATATTATGTCAATTTTGCACCCCTAAATGAAACAAGATGGACCACCCAAATTAATAGTGATCTTTATTATGGTCCTATACTAGGGATGGCCAATTCCGGAATTTTTACTTTCCGGAATCCGGAAAGTAAAATCGGAAAATTCCGGAATTCGGAAAAATTCCGGATTTCGGAAAAAATCCGGAATTCGGAAAAATTCCGGAATTCGGAAAAATTCCGGATTTCGGAAAAAATCCAGATTTCGGAAAAATTCCGGAATTTGGAAAAATTCCGGATTTCGGAAAAATCCGGAATTCGGAAAAAATCCGGAATTTAGAAAAATTCCGGATTTCGGAAAAAATTCCGGATTTCGGAAAAAATCCGGAATTCGGAAAAAATATTTTTTCTTTTTGTAATCCTAAGAATTTTGTTCAAACGCAAACGAACAAATTTCCTTTTTGTAATCCTAAGAATGTATGATGCAAATTAAGCTGAAACTTAAATCCTCAAGTATACACTACTCAATCTTCCCATGGTTAATGAGATGTAGTCCAAAAGTACGATGTACTTCTAATATTTAATTTTTGTTTTACTGTGATATTGTCCAGAGGTAAGACATATATCACACTGAGATAAACAACTTGACATAATGAAGATGTTATCATACGTAGTTTTCCAGAAAATCGTGAGAAACTAATTTTTGTGAAGTTAAAATATGCGTCTCTTGTTGCCAGTGGGATGCAATTGATAACTTTTATGCTGGAATAGTCTTATTATTATTATTATTATTATTATTATTATTATTATTATTATTATTATTATTATTATTATTATTATCAATCGTTTATGTACTGTAAGAGAAAAATGTGAACCGTTAAGAGTAGATTTTATCTGTTGTTTTTTGATATCTTCTAACAGTAATAACAAACTGCTTGTAAATACGCAATGATTATCAAGGACAATGGCATATTAATGTAAGGACTACTCTGCAGACTAGCAATAAACAATAACAGATAAACAATAGTTACAAAAAAAAAAAAAGGTAACTAACTTGGGCACGTCAGAATGTTCGCGAGAATATAGGGACGCATTGAGACTAGCAAAGAGCGTGCTATTATCATTACTCATAGGGCCGTACGATGGAGGCATTAATGTTAATGGCTCTAATGAGCACTTACTTGCTCTAACGGTTAACCTCATTTTTGAGATGATTCTTAGAAGGGGCGTGTTGGCATGCAGTTAGAAGACCTATATCCATTATTTAAAAAGCACACGTTATCTGTGGAGTATAACGATTTGCGTCACTATCGAACACTAACGTAGCAGTAGCGACGTTTAAAGTCGAAATTGGAGTCTGACATAAGTGGCTTGTCAACTTCACGGACATTATATTTTCCTTGACGAGAGAATTTTGCGCCCAGGAAATTTGCGCCCTACCACAAAAATAGGAAAAAATGCGCTCGCAATATATTTGCACTGGGATGTTTGCGCCCTACCCCAAAAAGAGGGGAAAATGCGCCGGCTATATATTTGCACTGGGATGTTAGCGCACTACAATTCAACTTATTTTTGTATTGTGTAAAGTAACTTCCACTCACACTTGAACTAGGCTTGCCTATCATCGTCTCAGTGAGTTACTCCATCCGTTATAATATTCCGAACAAATGAAAAAAATACAATTTTAGTTCACTAAAGGGCAATCCATACAAATACAATTTTTCATTATACTACAAAATTTACAAAAAAGTATAAATGACTGATATATAATTATTAATATAATCAAAGAGTATAATTTAATCTACAAAAGGTTGTTTGGCTCTACCCAGATATCTCTGTTCACAATCCTTGCGAGTTGTTTGGCTTTTCAGGACACAAAATATAGAAAAGAAAATGTAAAGTGAATGTAAAATCAGTTCAGTAATATTATCAAGAAAACTATGTACAGTGTGCTTACTTGCTGGAATTCAAACACACAATTGCGTTCAGTTGTTCTTTCAGAAAAAAAATGTTCCGGGGGGCACACTTAGTATTCCGGAGGGGGGTCACTGCTGGTACTATTCTATTTATTATTATATTATAGACGTATTATTTTGATCTCCTCCGAGGGGGCACTCTGAGAGCTCTGGGGAGGCCAGTGTTCCCCCAAAATCATCTCTGGAAGAAGCAGTGATTGCTTTGATCCGTTGTGTTCTTTTGGCTTATATTGAAGTTTATTCTCCCCTTATATAGCCACAATGAAAATAAATCACAAATGGCATGGTTGTGGGGGAGGATTGTTTATGCTGTAATGTCAGCCCCTCCGAGCAAATGCGTAAGCTCCAATAGGTTCTTTTATTTCGCAGGGCTCAACTTCCCGGTGGAGATACATCGCAGGCGCAATTTTCCCTGTTCTTGAGGTAGGGCGCAAATTTCCCAGACGCAAAATTCTCGACACCGTTCGAATGACCTCGGAAAACTATATCTTTTTCAATACTTTTTTATATTCTTTTACTCGAGATTTCTTCATAGCTTCTAATTAAAATACTTACTAATATATCCTCATTTTATTGTCCTAACCAATCAATATGGGTATGTTGTCAGTAAAATATTTAGATTGATCGAGCCTCTGGTGTGTAACCACAGTATTTCATATCATCCCCCCATTTAGAAATCTTGGCTAAACGAACCAATATATGTTGCCAATAAAATAGTTTAGAATGATTGAGCCCCTGGTAAATAACCACAGTATTTCGTGACAGACACCCCCCCCCCCCTTCCTATTACCATATTCTAGCTACATGCCTGACTCAGCTAATTCTCTACATTCTTTACCAAGCACACATTTTCTAAAGCGGAAAATGCTCTCTAAATACCTAAGCTCATTATTTTCAGCAGATGCACAAATTGGGTAACATTCTATCTACATGAATGTTATATATATGTCGATTACTGGAAACCGCTTCTCGCTATCTATTACCATATTTACTATATAATGATTAACGTTAAAACCGGAAATGGTTGATTTGTACCGCTTCCGGTTTGAATATTACATTCATCAGGGAACTCGATTCTTAACTATTGACTCTGTACATCATGGCCAAAATTGATTGGTAATCCATCAGATAGTTCTTGAGACTGTTTGCTTCACTGACGGACAGAATCAATATATGGCTATAGAGTTTTGATAAACTAAATTCGTTAATGAGTGATGATGAAACAAATATAAGAAAAAAGGTAGGCCTTCCACCGGGAAAATTTTCGAACACAAAATTAGCCATCGAAAACCCACATGTCCTGGGTTAGAATACCATAGATGAAAACTCTACCACTGAGTCATCAATCACCCGCTTATTAGTTTTATTAATTATTATATTAATATAAATTAATGAATGCCTGCTTATGTTAATTATTGAACAATTACATTGAACACTTCGTAAAGTCAAAAATTATAAATTTGTATTTACTGTACATACAGTGAGCGCAGAAAGTGTTCGTACACCTATGCTATTGAAACGAGAATGCCTGCGAAAAAGAAACAGAAAATTTAAGAAGTGTAATAACACACACAATGTGAATAATGAAAACTAAGCTTTATGAATGTATCAATAAAGAACCACAAAGACAAGTTTAATGGTCAGAAAGTAAATAAATTCCGTAGAAAGTGTATAGAGTAAACGCAAAAAGTGATCGTACACCTGACGTACGAATACGAAACAAAGATACCACAACTGGGGTTCACTAGTATTCACCTGAGTATATACCTCTGTATAGCATGATGAGTAACAGAATGAGTTTAGTTGTGATTAGAAGTGAAAAAAACTGCACGTTGGGCTGTCAAAGTGGGAAGCAACCGAACAGAAACAAATGAGGAGACAAGAAAAGTAATTATTAAATTGCATAAGAAGGGTAAGTCTTTGAGAAAGATAGCAAACCTTGCAGACAGGCCTCGTACAACAGTACAAACAATAATTGCGATGTATAATGTTTCTATCACTGTGCGAAAAAAGAAAAACTGGAAGACCAAGACTGTTGAGCGAACAAGATAAACGTTACATTATTAGGGAAAGAAAAAAGGTTCCAAAAAATAGTGCTGTGCAATTGGCAACTGATCTGGAAACACGCGGTGTTAAAGTATCAGCCAGTACAGTGCGGAATATTTGCAAGGTATCATGGTTGGATAGCCAGCAAAATGTTCTGGGTGAACAAGACAAATCGTATAAAGAGACTAAAGTTTGAAAAAGAGTATAAAGATAAGGGATCAGGCTTCTTTCTGGAATAGGGTCATATTTTCGGACGAAAGTAAATTTAACTTTATCGAGTCCAATGGGAGGCGTATTGTATGGCGCAAGGTGAATACAGAGATGAATCCTCAAAATCTCGTCCCTAAAGTAAGACACGGAGGAGGGTCCGTGCTCGTCTGGGGTTGTATGAGTGCCTCAGGGGTGGGTCGTCTCCACCTTATCGATGGAGTGATGATCCACAAAGTGTATATTAACATATTAAAGGAAAATCTCCATACTAGTGCACAGAAGATGGTTCTTGAAAACAATTTATTGTTCAGCAAGACAACGACTCCAAACATACAGCGGAAAATACTCGATTGTGGCTACTCTATAATACCTTGAAACAGCTTCGCACGCCTCCCCAATCCCCAGACATGAACCCCATAGAACATCTATGGTCTGTTCTGGAGACAACAATCAGAAGGCAGAGCTTCTCTACTCAGGGCCGGCGCTAGCAATTTTGCCGCCTTGGGCGGTGCTTTCACATGCCGCCCCTTTAATCCGCAAACCTTATTTTGACAGATAACGTTCAAGTGTCATTTAAAAACATGTATAAAATGGAAAAGTAAACAAAAAAAACTACCTTTCTGGAATGTTCACGTAATATTTAAACGACTCTATACTGACACAATATTCAGTATGCTCGATTTCGCTGTATATCTGTAATATAGAGCAGCGCATACAGAAAATAAAATTTTAAAAATATACTTTAATCATGACTAAGAATTTTAATTTTTAGGCTTACTTTATATCAAAAGGCGTTTTCAACAGAGTATGGAGCAAGAAGATAATACAGTAAATCAGATATTATGGTAAATGTAAGTGATTAGCTTAAGCCTTATAATGTACTAAAACACAATAGATATACATAAATTTAACATATCTTAATTGAAAGAAACTTTTCTTGCTTTGATATGAGCAAATTCCTTTATCACATCACGTAGTCCAATGTTTTAGCCAATTTGTGTTCTATTGATATCGTCGCTAGACCACTCAAGCGTGTTTCAGACATAGAAGAGTGTAGATAGTTTCTAATAAACTTAAGTTTCCAAAAACTTCTTTCTCCACTTGCCACTGTTACAGGCAAGATTAACAAAATTCTACGTGCAATACTAACATTGGGAGCAAAGTCATGTTCCTTAATTATTATTATTATTATTATTATTTTTTTTTGTGAACTTTCACAGGCTTAATTATAGTGGATAACACTTTCAGTTTGTCTTTCAAATCACTGGGGTTAATATCTTTCAATTCTTCGTGTGTTAAAATGGTGGTAAGTTTAGTACACTTTTCAGACAAAAAGTTCAGGTGGTAGGCTATATCTTTACGATTACTTATATCGCAAAGAAAATTGAAATATTCGCTGTGATGTTTAAGTTGCTCAAATCTTTCTCTTAAAAGCTAACACAATCACTTCTAGAACTTTGTAATAAAAATCGATCTTGTATCTTGTTTGTGGATGTTTTCAGTAGCTTCATCCTCTGCCTCGTACTGAAACTGTCTCTTCTTTCGACTTCGAGCTTGCACTGTATTACGTATCAGTGGATCACCCGTATCTAATGCTGATGCCAAGTCCATCGTATCAACTAAGTAAGATTTAAACTTTGCATAATTTCTGCTCCTCTCAAAGTACCCAGATATATTTTCAAGAAATCCTACTGCATCCAACACATGAGAATCAATGCTTTAAAGTCATATCAGACAACGACTGAGTAAAGGAAAGAAAAGTAACTCAGCTGGTTTGCTATACACAGAGCATCGTGGACGACCATTCTATCGGTTGTATTGTCATTACTTATTTGAAGTAAGGCATCATAAACTTCCTATATTTGATAACTGAGTCAGAGCATCAATTCGGCTCTCCCACCTTGTGGTGGATTATGATTTTAAAGTGAGACTACTAATATGTTCCTTTAGTATGGCCCAACGTTGAACTGACGCAGAAAAAAAAAGTCATAAACTTTTTTTTAGCTATACAAAAAATGAAACATTTTTCAAGAAATAATACGCTGTACGATTTACTATATTCGGAATGAACAATTTGTAAATTGGTCAAAAACTCGCTATTAGAACCTAAATGTCTCTAGATGCTACCAGGGGCGAATCCAGGGGGGGGGGCGATCGGGCGATCTCCCCCCCAGAAGAGGAAACTTTTATTTTATATATAAATAAAATATATAGTTTATTTTTTGACGCTCTTAAAAGTAGCTCTAAGTAGCAGTATTACAACCCACCGCCCCCCAGAAGTCCGTCCTGGATCCGCCCCTGAATGCTACAGGCTAGAACGGCCTGTCTCAAGTGGGAGTGTACCTTTTGCATACTTGGAGCGGAGCGTTAGAACATTATTGAATAGAAAAAAATATAAAAAGACACCGTGATAATCTTATGCACTCTAGCTCAAAATCCTATCTACACTGCTGCAAGGGAAATATTGAACGAGATACCTGTGGCTAGTAGTTTGATAATTGAAAACGAGGAGGAATGCTCTGAATTTCCTGAGAGAGTATTTCTTGAATGTGAGTGAAGTAAGTTCAATTACATTCTCAGGTTAACACAATCTTATTTTTCCATGTGAGCCTATTACGAAGCATTATATTTTGATAGTATTCTTTTCTTTTTCAAATTTTGCCGCCCATTAGACTTGCCGCTCTGGGCGGTGGCACGGCTCGACCCTCTCTCGCGCCGGCCCTGTCTCTACTAAAGAAGGCCTAAGAAAAGTTATTCAAGAAGAATGGGACATAATCAGTCCCGAAGCTACAGAACTACGAACTACTACAGGTGAAATCAATGCCACGAAGACTACAGACAATCACTAACGCACAGGGTAATCCCACAAAATATTAAATAACGTAATATACTTTATAAGCACTAATTCAAGCATAAGTGTACGGTGACATTTTGCGTTTACAAAAAAGGAATTCTCTCTTTTCTTCTGAACAAAACAGTGATTGTGTTTGTTTGGCCTTTCTCTTGTATATAGAAATAAAATGTATGAATGTGTAGTCTTAATTCTGGTTATATATATATTTTCCACCTCCCGTTCTCATGCTAGCTGTTTTCAATATAAAGTATGCACGGTGTATGAACACTTTCTGCGCTCACTGTAGGTATTTTGACAATAAGCGAATGTTATTAGAATATTTGTTGAGATTTCTTTTCCTCCACTGCCTTTCGCCTGGTTACAAAGTAGTTTGCAGTGCTTTGGAGTAGCTGTAGGTGGGAACGCGATAATGTTTGAGACATACCGGCGACTTTTTTGTGTGTGAAAATAAGACCCTTATAAAACAGTAAATAACTGCAGTAGCAATTGTCTACGTAAGTGATAAAGACATATCCAACTACAAGAAACTAATACAGTATATATATTCATTATTGTGTTTCTCTTTTAACAGCTACTAGCTAGGGATGGCCAATTCCAGAATTTTTACTTTCCGGAATCCGGAAAGTAAAATCGGAAAAATTCCTGATTTCGGAAAAATTCCGGATTTTTTCCGAATGTCGGAATTTTTCCGAAATCCGGATTTTTTCCGAATTCCGGATTTTTTTCTGAATTCCGGAATTTTTCCGAAATCCGGAGTTTTTCCGAATGTCGGAATTTTTCCGAATTCCGGATTTTTTCCGAATTCCGGAATTTTTCCGAATTCCGGAATTTTTCCGAATTCCGGAATTTTTCTGGATTCCGGAATTTTTCCGAATTCCGGATTTTTTCCGAAATCCAGAATTTTTCTGAAATCCGGAATTTTTCCGAAATCCGGAATTTTTCCGAAATCCGGAATTTTTCCGAATTCCGGAAAGTAAATTTTCCGATTCCGGAAAACAAAATTTTCGGAATCCGGATTCCGGAAAATTTTGGCCATCCCTATCCTATACAATTATACCAAATGTTTAAATTGGACAACTTCCAAAATTTAAGGGGTGGGCCAAGGTACCACTCTCAACCTTTTAAAGGATTGCATCAACATACCCATGTTTTGTGAAAGAGAATGTGCTTCTGTATACGCCCATATAACCATGTAAGGCAATCGGACCTCATCAAAGCGGATAAATTAGGTCAAAAGCCCTCGAAATTTGACTTTTTGGCATTTTTTTTATCCATGAAAGGGAACGAGATGTGTCCCCAATACTGATAGAAGTACATGGTCCTAGGCTACCATACTAAATTTTTAGAATTGGCAATTTCCAAAATTTAAGGAGGATGGTCCTATGTACTCCTGAAAAAATTTAGGGCGTAGGGCAAGTTACCTTGCCAAAATTTACAGGGGTGCTCCTAATTACCCCTAGGTCATTGACTCCGGTCCAGTGTGATTGTTCTTTGATCTATGACGTCACAAATGTCGGGGTCAAAGTCCAAAGTGAAACCAAGTGGGGCAGTTACTACTGCTGGAGTACTAAATGAGGCCTAATCAGATAAAATATATTTGCACACAAATATTTTATTTTATGTATCTATTTATATCAGACTCCAGGCCCTAAGGAGTCTTGAGCTCACCTTAAGAAGCAATACACTTGTATTGCTTATACATATTAAAATACAAAATTAAATTGCTGATAGATAATAGATATACATAAACAAGAATTAAAGTAAATCAATATCTGTTCAGTTTAGCCTTCCATTTACTTGCTACTTTTTTAATGATGTTCCTTATATAATTACGCACCATATTCTTAGTTCCTACTATAATAGCTCTCTTATCCGTTTTTTTGAGTAAAGATTTTGATTTCAACTGTTTGTATTCAGTTAGAACTTCATTGAAGGATTTTATGAGATAGTTCTTAACCCTTCCTGTTCCGTATGTTTTTGAAGAATAAGATTCCGCATGTATTTATTCTTAATGTCTTGTCTCATAATATTCATAATATTCATAACAATAAACATATAATACTTAGCTGATTCTTTAGCTAAATAATCAATTGGTAATACTTTAGATGTGCAATAGTTATTTACATGTGGGATTAAGCGTGGCAGATTGTAGAGGGTACGCAATACTCTATTCTCCAAAATTTGTAGGGGGTGAAGCAAACTTTTGTTCGAAAGTCCCCATAATATGTTCATGTAAATTAGATGATTTTTTATAGTTCGGCTATAATATATTTCTAAATCTATTAAGCACCTCTATTATTGCTAAGATTTTTTTTACACAAAAATGCTAATTGTGGTCTCCATTGAAGATGCTGATTAATTGTTATTCCTGATGTTTAATTTCAGTGACTCTTCTTATTTGTTGACCTTGTAAATAAATATTTATATTATTGTCTGTATGGATATATATTTTCTTATGGAAACATATATACAATTCTTCTACATTTAGTGAAAACTTGTTGCCATGCAACCAATTTTGCAGTAGATTTAGATCCTGCTATAATATATTTTTCAATGTATTTTTATTATCCGGTGACATACATATCGTCAGCGAATAATACTAACGTACCATTTAGTTTGATATTTGCTACATCATTTATACATATTAACAATAAGAGAGGCCCCAAATAGGAACCTTGTGGTACCCCACATGTAATTGTCAGTTCTGCACTTGTGAAACTGTTTACATCAACATATTCCTTTCGTACATTTAAGTAACTTTTAAACCAATTCAAAGCAAGTCCTCCAATTCCTAAATTATTGTTTGTTACGCGGAATGTCATGGTTATCAAAGGCTTTGCGAACGTTAATAAACAATTATGCTGATATCTGTCCTTTATCTAAAGCCTCTTCTATCTTAACACTAATGTCTAATATTGCTGACTGTGTTGTTGAGGAAGCTTCCCTAACTGGTGTTCGTAAAAGAAATTTGACAGATTTAAGCAATTGTCTAATCTAAATTTTATTCTTTTTTCAATTATATTTAAGAGTACAGTCAAAATTGATATCGGTGTGTAGTTATTAAGTTCTTCAACCTTTCCCTCTTTTGAACTGGAAGCACTTTAGCTATTTTAAATTTGTAGACATTGTTCTCGAGGTGAATGAATGATTTACAAGATGAGCAATGTATATGCTTAATTGATCTTTGTAATTAATCATAAATTTATTGTTTATTTTGTCTTTAGCTGCACTGTATTTCGGTTTCAACATTCCTATTATCTTCCGAAATTCGTAGACTGTGACTGGGATTAAGAAAAACTAATTGTTTTGTTTTATTTTCTATTTCATATATTTACTAGGACTTGAATCGTTAATACTTCTAACAATATTTGAACCCACAGTGACAAAGAAAACATTAAAAATACCTGGTACATGTTCCTATTTAACCTTCCAGTTTTATTGTGAAATGTTGTTTGTTAGGGAAATCGTTTGTATTTCTTATTACTTCCTTCACGATTTTCTAAAACTTTTTTGGGATTATCTAAGGAATTATTAAATTTATTTGGTAATACATGCTTTTGAGTTTTCTCTTTTCTTCTGTTACTTTATTTCTCTAAAACATATATTCTTCTTTCAATATTTCATTACTACGATATCTCCTGGTATTTTAAAAGAGGATATCAAGGAAGACGGGGATATCTATTGAATAATTCATGTAATTCTATACTAACCCAAGGTGCTACTGGTGTATAGTATTTAGTGTCTGAGATTGTTTTTTTTTATCCGAAGTCGAAGTTTTTATTCCATTATTTAAGAATGAAATAAAATTGTTGTAATGGTTTTTTACATTATTATCATCATTATTAATGTTTTGCGTTTCAAAATATGTTTTAATTTTATTATGGTCAATCTGATGTAAAACCCGCTCTTCTGAATAGTCTTGTTTTCACCTAAGCTAGGTTTTCCATCCTTTAATAATTGTTACTATTACCCTATGATCACTAATATAATTTTCAATAGTACATACAAAATGCTGTAATTCATAAATGTCAGGATCTAAGAGTGACATTTGTATTACCAGATCTAGTAGGGTACTTTATATTACATAGTAACAAACCGTAGGACATCATTAACTCAATTAAAGGTACTCTATAAGTATCTACATAATTAATTAGATTAACGTTTAAATCTCCGGTTAATATTATTATTCTATTAGAAATAGTGACAATAATTTTTCGAGATTTTCCATCATTAGTGGACTACTTTTGTTACTGGCATTATATATACATATCACAATCATATTTATATTATCTTTTTTTACTTCAATCCATAATATGCTCTGTTCTTTTTCAATTTTATTTAATATTTAAATTGCCAAGAGTTATGGATATATATATATATATATATATATATATATATATATATATATATATATATATATATATATATATATATACTTCCTCCAAGCTTATCTCTATTCACATGTACTGATACATATTCTCTTATATTAAAGTAATCTATTTCCAATTTATCAACACGTGTTTTACAAATTATCAAAAAAAAATCCACTACTGATAGTCTATGCAATATGTCTCTATTTTGTGTAATTTATTTCTAATACTTCTTGGATTGATTGCTACACATGTTACACCTTCAAGTTGTAGTCGATAATTTTCAGACATTAAATACTCTAATATATACTCATAAAAAATCCTTACAAATAAGTAACCATCCATTTCTGCTACATAATTATCTTAGTTTATTTCTTAATAAGTCAATATCCTCTTCACTCCTGATCCATACCACTCTGTCATTTTCGCTTTTCCTTGCCAATATCTTGCATTCACTAATCCGCACATACTTAACATAAGGACGAAGATCTCTAGCTTTTCTGAAGAGGCCCCTGTTCCGTTCTGACAAATTGTCAGTCAGATATATGGTACACTTTTGTTTACATCAGCGCCACGGGTGTCAAGTCCTATTATGTTATTTTACACTTGATTTCCTTTTTCTTCTTTTTTGCTTCCATAAGCTCTTCTTTCTTGCATTTATTCTTGAATTTTACTAAAATTGGTCCTGAAACATCGGTTGCTCTCGTGGCAATTCTGTGTGGTACATCTTTATCTTCGTTAGCAAGTTGAACATGTAGAGATTTTGTTAAGTTTAAGATAATGTCATAAACAGCATCGTTGTTTTTTCGGGATTTCTCCAGAATTCCATGAAGCTCAAGATAGTTTGAATATTGAAGAAGCCTTGTTAATATTGCTTTATTTCTTCCACTTCTTCTATTATGTTGTGTATTTCCGCTACTTTTCCAATTTTAGTCCTATTGCTTAACAAGAGAATTTACTTTGGAGAGTTTGCAATTATATTCACTACTTTCCTTCGTTAACAGATTCTTACTGGACCTCATAAAATCAAACGTTCTCTCGAAATATCGTCTGGATTGCAATGATAATCTGCTTAAATGACTTAAAAGTACTTACTATTTAGTTGAAACATAGATAACTGGTATAGAGTACATTCTTCAAACCTATGTCATAGTCAAATATGGAGCTCAACACCACCACTACTGTCACTCACTCAACGCTGCCAACAGGAATCCGTTATGCACTAGCTGAAAGTTCGTGGTGGTCGAATGTAATGGAGAAACACAATGATGCAAGATTGTAACAAATTCAAATATCTATCTATCTATCCATCTATCTATCTATCTATCTATCTATCTATCTATCTATCTATCTATATCTATCTATCTATATATATATATATATATATATATATATATATATATATATATAAGCACTTCAGGATATAAGAAGTTTTTGTGTTTAGAATATACATCTGAGATGTGGTAACTGTTGACAAACCTGCGGTAGTTTGGGAAATCAAAATATGGTTGGGCAAAGAATTTTGTGTTGTGATACAGGAGGACGGATTTCAATTTGGAGACCTGACAACGCTAGATATATTTCAGAACATGTAGCTGGCACTTATAAACAATACCCGTTACTATATGCTTCTGCGGATGGATGATTCCTTCAGGTATAGGTCATTAGTAAACGCTATGCCGAGGATAAATGTCGAGATATCTGTATCTAGCATGTTAGACCAAGTCATGTTACCTGGAGAGTTAGTATGTTCACTGAGAGGACGTGACAAACATCATGTTACCTAGAGTGTTAGTATGTTCGCTCAGAAGACGTTGCACAAATAAATTTTGTGCAGGGTAATAGCTGTATCTAAACAGCTCGAACAACTATGAACTGGATCATTCCATGTCCATTAACAACTATGAAACTTATTCTGAAATAACTGTATTCCAGTGGCTGGTAAAATCACCTAATTTGAACACTATAGAGAACCTATGGGAATTATTTCAAGAGGATAGATACCAAGACATGAGAAAATTAGAGAAAGAGAAGATCACTTTGGGTATGTGAAAGGCAAATAGGATCCATGCAAGGACGCCTAGAAATATGATTTAAGATAATGCATAGGGAATTCATTATTACCCTAATTCACAGAGATAATAACATTTTTAAGAATATTATGTTGATAGAACAGTTAGTGATACTATTTTAATGAACTACTTGTCTGCGTGAAAAAAAAGTAAAAAATGGAGAGAAACAATTTTGGAATATCGTCTCTTCAGTTCGAAGAATCGCTATGTGTTAAAAACCACAACTTTTCAGGAGAAGCAAAAAACATTCCAAACTTAAATTTTTACCAAAAATACACAGAAACACTTGAAAAATACAGGTTGACCCACTTGAATCTCTCTTTTCATTTTTGTATTTCTTCCACGTTATATGAGATATCCAAATGAACTAAACCGCACTAAGAAGGTACACTCATTAAGTTTATATACAAATATCAAGAAAGTCAGAACACTTCAGCGTGTGCCCCACCAGTCACACGAAGAATATCCAGGCGATGTTTCGGAAATGCGCTGCATTTTCTTCTGATACACTTTCGGTACCACCACCATGCTTTTTAGCCACTGAACCAGTCTCCAGGAAATTCTGTTTCTGAATTGTTTTCACATTAGGGTGTTCTCTCTGGTATTCCTACCAGAATCGACGTTGAACTGCCACAACGGAACCAAGTTCTGCATACCACAACACTACCTGAACGTTTCCTACGTTGGTAGTCATTTCATTGTTCTTTCTGACACCATCACACCTGACGAGATTTTCGGGATCGACAAATTTTTAACAAGACTCTGGTGTTTCATCTATTGTATTATATCTGTAAAAGAAAGATATACACTTACATTAATTTACTACCTTCAGCCTTTGTTAAGTTTCGTCCAGTAGATTGACATCTCTTATATTGTTTTACTCACTGGTGCAGAATATTGTGTTCATTACATATGACATAAGCCACAACATTAACCCATTAGTGCCCAGAATTTCCCAGTGGTATTTTGAAAAGTTTCTTTTCGCCTATTTGGTCTTAATAGTACTCTAAAATACAAATTAGAATATTTTTGAAAAATATTTATTTTTTCTTGATTTTTAGGCGGGCAACTTAAGTTGCGAAATGTCACATACATATTCAAAAAAGGGAAAATTTTAGGAAAGTTACAATTTTGAGGGAGAAAATACACTGCGAAAATATAACTATTAAAATCAAGTTAATCCTTCCTTTACAGACCTTCAATCCTTCGTTCCGCAGTCTTTGAAATCAATCCAGTTGAGTCTTTCTCCTCAAAACAGATTGTAGCCAAAAACAATGCTAACCTTACGTCAATATATCATACAAAGAAAATGCAATTATACTATGACGAAACAGACTTCAAAGTAACTTCATGGTTAAAACCTGCAACGTCAAACCATGAATTTCTGCGCTATAACGAAAAATTGCCGTGGGTTAATTATCAAAGAACACAGTGGACCAATAGCGAAGTGCTCAACTCTACAGTTTGTGGTACCTGCTTCGAATTTAAGCCACATGAATTTGTGATGAACAAGATTGTGTCTGTCCGTGGGTTTCCTCGTGATTCAGACGTCTTTTCCCACATGATTCTTTTATACATTCACTCTCAAATCATCCGTCTTCCTTTGCTTACAGGACATATTCGTGGAACATAAAAGTACAAACTTCATTTTATTTTATTCAGTAATAAGCCACTATAAGTACTTTGTTATCATACTATGAGACCACATCTGTTCATTTGTTGGTTTAAATGTAAACTCATGTGCTCAAAACACTTCAGCCAATTTCACATTTTTCGCATGGACTAACATAAACAATTTATGAGTATGTTCCATTTCTAAAGAAAACGACAATAAGCGCAAATATGTTATGCTAATGTGTAAATTAGTTCGATAATAACACTGGTAAATTATCGAAATGCTCGTGAACATAATTATCATCGTAAGTATGTGCGTCCTTGTGTTGAACTCAATAGAGAATTTAGATTACTTTTACTTAGAGAAATGTTTTTTTCATGTATTAATTTCTCTGGGCTTTCCCTGAGCGGATAACTATCGAGTCCAGGATGAACTTGCATATAAAAAATTAGTACTCTACTATTAAATAACTATGCTTTTATATTGTTGATTTTTTTCCTTAAGAATGAATAAAATTCGCTTTGTGAAGTTGGTCGGTGACCGAAACATGAGAGCAAGTTCGCCAATCCTGGGGTCCTAGGGGCCCCACAAAACTCATGAGGACCCACTACTCTATTTGTGAATATACAATATTAGGCATAATTTGAGTGCAATTTGTCTTAAAATGGTCATATATATCATCAGAATGCCCCCCGAATTTACAGAGAATTCTGCGCCCTTGCATGAGAATATTAATTAGTTTTTTACTTCAGGCTGTCAATAATATAGCAAATGAGTACACTTGAACTTTGCCCTAAGATATTCAAGTGTATTCAAATAATTGGTAATAAACATATAAATAAATAAATGGTATGCCTTTTAAATAAACCTTAAATTATGTTACTTTTCTTATTCTTTGTGTTATTAGCAACGTCGTACATATTTGAAAAACATGCATCGTATCTTTTCCTAAGCCGTTTACCTGGTGAGTGGCGCAGACCTTTTCCACAAGAAACGACCGGTGGCTTTTATCAGATCCAAACGTTTCATATATCCTCTGATCTGATTGGCCGATACAGATTCGACATCACGATTCATGACCACCATATAGCACAAAGTAAAGGCCACAGGCTGTTTGTCCTCGTAGTCGAGTGAACTAGCGCAACATGCTAGTAAAGATAATCGTTTTCGGCGTGAGTTCAAACCCAGTCTATGGAAAGTTTTCTCAGTTATTTCTTAAAACAATAAAACACATGTTTCTTTAAAATAAGATTAAAATAATATTCCAAAGCTGATTTAACTATTATTATTTAAAATTTTCATTAAATTTCCTTCATTAAAATAAGTTTGCCCTTTTACTATACAGATCCATAGCGAAGGTAATAATAATAATAATAATAATAATAATAATAATAATAATAATAATAATAATAATAATAATAATAATAATAATAATACCATTATTAGTATTAGTATTAGCATTAACATTATTATTATTATTATTATTATTATTATTACTAGTAGTAGTAGTAGTACTAGTAGTAGTAGTAACGGTTTGGAAGCCCCGCAAGGGTGATTGGTTGACTTATGTCCTCGCCATCAAATTGGCAAGAATACTGAAACGTTTGGTATCGGCAAAAATGCCGACCAGTGACGTACAAACATGGTTGTCTTTCTTTCCAGCACACGAGTAGCAGACAGGAATTAAATCGCAAATTTCGACTTGTTACAATTGTCGTATGAGCGAAAGGAAATCTTGCCCGTAATCAGCTAGCTCTGAAGTTGTTTCTAGAGCAATAAACAAATCAGTTGATGACTCAGAGGATATTAACTAAATTATCAATATTACAGATTTTTTTTAAAAAACAAAATACAGAACTCCTTTATTTTGAATCAAGTACGACGAGTCTATGACACTGATACCAAATTTCATATAAGTAGGTCCCCACGTTAAGCGGGTTTGCATATCTAGACTCATAACTATGAAAACATTTAAGATCACCCCAACCCCAATCATTTCACAGATTCAACCTGTTGTATATAAGTTGTCAATTACATCCTAAAGTCCAATGTAATTTATACGAGAAAGACTTTTATACATTGCAAGACCTGTAACGTCCAAATATCCACCACAAACTCACAGTCGTACCGACATAAACAAAACTGAGAGTGTAGCAGAAAACACTTTATGCATAAGTAAAAAGAGAAACTGTGAAGACATGTGAAATGGTCGAGAGGTTTGAGTGAATAATCTGTCAATCAGAAGTTTATGTGATTAAATCCTGTAAGTAGAATTCGTCTTTTTTAAGTATGTTCCTATTTTCATCAGATTATTGAGAACATTTCTTTGAATAAGTCTTTGGCAACTACTGTTCTTTCAAATTCGATTAGAATGGAACATTATATGAATTGAAAATCTAAAATCCATAGCAGAAAACAAAATATTAAGTATGATAAATATTTCGTTATTATCCTTTGATTTCTAATGAAGAAGTATTTATAAGCATTGGTAATTTCAGAACATTCTTCCCGGGGGATTGTCAATATATGAAGGACCGAAAACAGCTATTAGTCCACTTTGAATATGATCGAAGATATGGCTCCTAAAGGATTTTTTTTAGGTCGACAGTGTATCAAATTCACCCTAGGTCACCCCTGAAATCATGACTGTTTCAAAGATTTTCCTAACAAATAGAATATTACATTCATTTCTCGTTCCAAGTTTTGAAATAGCAAAATCGTAACTTGAAGAGAATAATAATACGTACAAAAATAAAGAGTTATACAAGTAATGAAGTAAATATTATCGTGTAAGTTATCGATTTCTAATCGGATTAAAACTCGAATATTCGTGTGGATTACACTTTAAAGCAAATCCTGTCTATATATAATCCTTACTGGAAAGGAATGTTTAACTCCAATTACTTAATCAGTATTTTTAAAAATGTAGTTTTATTGTAATATTTTTACTATTCAATGTTGTACACACTTCATTTCCCAAAGGAAACTCTCGCAAATGTATGATGAACTAGTGAATATTGTTAAATAAAGTATCATTTAGTTTACGTAAATGCTTCATCTCCTCATTATAAACTTTGCACTTTAACTAATAACAATAATAACAATAATAATAATAATAATAATAATAATAATAATAATAATAATAATAATAATAAAATCATAGTCGGTATCTTTATCAGAATATCTGGCTTAGTCAATAAATAAATTCCACGATGTCTCTATTCGAAGTTCTACTTAATCGAATCCGATAAAAACACAAAGCGAATCTTCCAGAACAGGTAAAAGACAAATTTTACTTCTATGGGACTCCAACTAACCATTAAGAGTGATCTACGCGCAAGTGCTTTAGACCCTTATTTCTTTTCTTTAAGTTAACTGATTCACCGAACGTACCTCAGTAAGTTGTCTCTATTCTCTACTCGGTATACACATTTTACAGTTACAGATGGACAGTAGGACAGTGCGAAGGTGATGACGGCCTACACAACACACGGGAAAATCACATCGGGGAAGCGGAGCAGTGGGCGGAAGAAAATAATGAGTGACAGGTCACGCCGGGTATTAAAGCGCATTGTCACGCAGAACCGTTGTGCCACTGCGGAGCATGTGACGGAGGAACTCAATCAGCACCTCCCCTACCCTGTTTTGACAAACACAGTCCGCCGCGAATTACATGACATGAACTTGAGGGGTCGAGGTACACGGGCCAAACCGCTCATCAGGTACCATACCGCTTTCGCTCGCCGCAAATGCAACTTCGACCATTGATGACTGGGAACGTGTGATATGGTCGGATGAGTCATCCTTTACTCTATTCCCAACCACGGGCCGTGTTTATGTGTGGAGAACGCCCAAAGAAGCTTATGACCTGTGGTGTCCCTGCCCAACTCTGAAACATGGCGGCGGCTCGGTGATACTGTGGGCCGCCATATCATTGTTTTCATTCTGTACTGTGGTCACACTTAGCGGACGAATAACTGCCAACGATTCTGTTGCAATTTTAGGAGACCACTTGCATCCTATGGTCCGGATGTTATTCCAAGCCAATGACGCCATCTTCCAGGAAAATAATGCACCCATTCGCACAGCTGGCGTTGTTGCAGCGTGGTTTGAGTAACATCGTTATGAAGTTCAACACCTCCTATGACCCGCCCAATCCCCAGATCTCAACATAATTGAAAATCTGTGGTCTGTCTTGGAAACACGACTCCGGCGACGATTTCCACCTCCATTCTCTCTCACAGAACTGGCCGATGCCTTGCACGATCAATGGTGCAAAAATTCCACTTGCTACCATTCACAACCTCTATACCTCCATCCTACGTCGCATCAAGGCTCTTCTGATGGAGAAAGGTGGCCCGACACCATACTAATCTGGTAAGTTGCAATATCGTTTAGGTGTTTCCATTTTTCGATCACCATCTGTATTTCCAATAACCATGAACGACAGGGACACAAACACAAAAACATTAAAGACAGTTAAAATTCTCCGAGCAGGAATCGAACCCGGGACGCCGTACACCAAAATCACGCGTGCTAGCCACTAGATTTCAGGGAGAGCTATGAAATTTATTTTGTTGTGTCTGAAATTTATTTCTATTAAACTCTGACGTAATATGTCTATTGATCGTATGTATATGGTCACCGCATTTCTTACTTTGAGGAATGATGTATGTTATTGATATAGGTTCTATTACATAATTGTCCATAAATATTATATGAAATATAAGAATTATTCATGATTTGTCATGGAAATTAACTGGTGAGTGCACAGTAGACGAACAATGCAATTGGAAGGACAGTTCGACAGGGAAGATATCTTTCGCCGATACTATTTAATATCTATCTAGAAGAGAGAGCCAACAGGTGTCTACAAAATGGATATATTATTTCGTTACGAGGTAAAATGATTAGGTGTATACGGTTTGGGGATGATACTGCTGACGTTGCAGAATATAAAAAAGGCAATAAGATGTTGAAAACTTGAGAAGAGGTTGTGAAGAATATCGGATGAAAATGAGTGTAAGAAAGACAAATTCCATGGTGATTGGAAACAAGTGATCGGTGTCAAATATAGATGTAGGAGCGGAGAAAATATAGCAGCTGACTAGTTTTGTCTGGCAAGTAACATTTCCCAAGTCAAAACTCCGATTTTTGATAACATTTGCCAGGTAGATACTACACATACAATAAAAGAACATGTTTTTTTTAATTATTTTCTGCAGATAAACTGTCTTAGTGGCAAAAACCACAACCATAAGTTTGAAGTTAACGCCCGAAAATAAATGGTAGTGAACGAACTTGTACACAGACATTGTAGACCTAAAATGAGGGAATGCGCTCCAAAAATATGATCATGAAATTTCCGAAGAGATAGTAATAGTTTGTCAGAAGTGCCTAAAGGACATGAAGAAGTTGAACGAAATTTTGTTGTAGTGCCAATATGCAAATAAAAAAAAACTAATACGGATTTTTATTTTCAGCGGAACATCGGTTTTAGGGGGCGAAAGCCCTAACCGAAAATTTTGAAATTTGGCGCCTCAAAGGCAATAAGAATGGACTGAAGACCTTGAAACTGCGCAAGAGATATCGTAGACGTGAAATGAGAGAATACTGTTTCGAATTTTGCTTTAAGAAATAGTTGGGTGGGACGCATACCTTCTAAACCGATGATTACGAAATATCAAAAGTTAATTCGAGAGACCTCGGCCCTAATACTGTTTTGGGGGCCAAGGCTCCCTCCAAAAACAATAAATTTTACAGTAGTAGCGGAGGAAGGATTGGCAGAAGCACATGATATTTTGTGTAGGTATACCACATGTTAAATAAGGACTTTTGTGTTTCCCAAGTGTCCGCATCCGATTTGCTTCAAATTTGGCACATCAACAGTTAATACGAAATAAATCGACTCGTCTTTTCTGATTATGCGGAAAACCATTGTAAGGGTTAGAATACTATAAAATACTATAAAATACGCTATACTGTTTGTGCTTACTGTTGATGTACCAAATTTGAAAAAATCGTATGAGGACAGATGCTGAACACGAATGGCGTTATTTTACATATGTAATATGTACACACAATTTCATTCACTTTGGTCCATTTCTTCTTGCCTTTCGGACGTCAACTTTCAAAATTTTGGTTAGGTGCTTTTGCCTCGTTAAACCGTTTTTCCGAAGAAAATGAAAATACGTACTCGTTTATGTGTAGAATCTACCTGCTAAATTTTATCAAAATAGGAGTGTTACTCTTGGGAAGTATTACATGTTAGAGATGTACAGTTTAAACCAGACTGCAGTGTCTCAGTGGTAGAGTATTCACTTCCGGTCCATTCAGTCTCAGCTCGCGCCAAGTGAACTTAGTGATTGACAAACACAATTTACGTGGGTTTTCTCGGGGTTATCTCAGTTTTCCATTCAACCCTTTGATTTATTTCTCATCATTACCGTCTCTTTTAGCCTAGCTGACATTCGTGGGACGTAAAATTCAAAGATTTCATTTCATTGTTGGGTTTAACGTTTTTTTCAGCAGAGAGGCTATATGAGACAGAAGCTACTGATTAACGTGGAATCCGAACCACATGAGCTCCCGCCGGGAATGGAAGACCAACTGAGTACGTAACAAGCAGTGACTATTTTCATGAATACATGTATCATATAGAAATATCTTCAAGTGTGATAATAAAATATTATTATTATTATTATTATTATTATTATTATTATTATTATTATTATTATTATTATTATTATTATTATTATTATTATTATTATCATTTCACATATTACATGATATACATACTATAGTTGAAATATTGTAGGAGGAATATTGCCTAACTGATAATGATTATGAGAATTGTTACAGGATCTACTCTTCCCACCCTTGGAAAGCAGTAATTACGTAAATTGCTCTTCCACTCTACAAATAAACCACTGATTAGCATATAGCACTGGAAAACGATTAAATTTTAAACAGTAAAGTAAAACTTTACTTATTGTTTTTCTGTAAAGTATATGATTATTTAGCTTTAGTGGATGAACGTTAAAAAAAGTAATGGAACGAATTAATTTCTTTATACGACAAATAGCTTCTGTTTCTAAAGAGAGCAGAAATATAGCAAGTAAATATAAATCGAAACCTCTGGTGAGCTAATACTCACAGAACAGCGTGTTAACATTTTTATTTTGTCTTATGCTTTGAGGCATTTACAAGGTCAATACAATATTGTGTGTTAATGTGTAAAAATTGCCTGAAGGAAACTGGAACAAAGCTTTGGAATTGTGTTGTGCTCACTTTAAGTCAAGCAACATATATCGAAATAAGGAATGAATTCTGGCTGTTAGCAAATAAAAAGTACTTTTTTGTGAGCTGTTAGATCAACCAACTGCATACTGATAGGAATAGAAGCTGCTGTTAAAAATACAAGAGATTTAAATGCTTCAGCAAAAGAAAAATATGTTTCGTAGCAATTGACTCCCGACTATGAACAATTTGACCGCAGCGAGATTCGTACACGGAGTCCATGACTTCGTTAGTAGTCCATGATTTTACCGTATGAGCTGCGACTATTTGCTTGCTTTTGCTAGTATTAAATGCATCTCGGGCTCAACTTTGGAACATAAACATTGAAGTGAAATAATTAAAATGATGGGGTTGACAGTTTGAACTGTCTACTATTGCAACCCTAGTTGGGAATTACATCATTACGCAAACTATTTTATGTACAACCACTATTATACATTTCATTTTCATAAACTTGCTCTTATGATAACAACACCGATTTTCTAATTAAATTCAATGTATAGATAATTGTTTAGTTGAGTTGGATTTGATTTTAGTGTTCTTTTCAGCAGTGAGGCTCTATGAGACTAAACCTACTGATTAAAATGGAATCCGAACCACATGAGCTCCCGCAGAAATCGAACCAGAGCCTCCCACACCAAACGTATAGATAATTCTGTCTTATACAGCAGCTAACATCGAGTATATGGTGGACAAACACCGTGCTCGTGGTTTACTCAGGATTTTCCCGTGTCCTCACACTTTCTTCGTTCCACCATTTCATTCATTTCGCATCATCACTGTCTCTTTTAGACTAACCGTCGTAAGCGTGGGACGTAAAACAAAAGATTTCGTTTTATGTTTCTTGCTACAAAATATAAAATAACTAAACTTTTGATGTAAACAAATGAGAAACCTAAGATATTGCAGATTACTGAAATTGCGATTTAATTCAATTTTGAGCATTATACATCTATATGATTGTTCAAGTTGCTTTATAAAGACGGGATTATGAATTATACTAATTTTACAATGAAATTAAATTAATTTTTTAAGTTAGTCATTCCATGTTTAAGTCAGCCAGGTAAAGGAGACGGTGATGATGAATGAATGAAAATTGTGGAACAAAGAAAGTGGGATGAAACAGGGTAACCCTGATAAAACCCACGCACACACGGTGTTTCTTCACCACTAAGCTCCCGCACGCCTATGAAAAATACAACCATATTTATTCTGCTCTCTCTCTCTCTCTCTATATATATATATATATATATATATATATATATATATATATATATATATATATATATACCAGGAGGATGAATAATTTTCATTTTGGGTGTATGGTTTCAAGTTGATATTTAAAGCAAAAGTATGTGCTTAATGAATTGAGTCGATTTGGAGTTTAACGTCCCTTTCAACAGCAAGACTATCTGAGACGTGGACGTATTACTTAACGTGAAAACCGAACCACGTGAACTCCCGCCGGGTGGTGGTGATGATCATTTTGACGCAGTTTTCATTTATTCCACACATAAACTTCTGAAGGTGTCCCATATTTGGAAATGTTTTGATGTCAACAATCATAGGCTGAAGTGTGGATGTCTACTGTTATTTGAAAGCATAACACTTTGTACCAGGTTGTCAACATTATCAACCCAATAAGCTCAAATATTGATTAGTTTCATTCTCTATGTTAGTATAAAGGTATTTGCACAGGCATAATTCCACTTGATTGTACTATTCCCGTAATATTGAACATTTCCATTAACTTTCCCATAGTGAGCCAATGTAGTGACCCGACATATTCCATATTCCTGTGTTTTGGCAATAGATTGGACTATAAACAAGCTACTGTTTTGAGCGAAAGAAAATACTTTTATTTAGGGTAGCCAGAGTATGTAACGCGTTAGGTGAATGGTTAGCGTTGTTATTTATCATCTTCCTGGCAAGGGTTCGATTCCCGCCCGCTCAATTTGGTCTTTTTAAAATGTTTCATTTACAAGGCTGTGCTTAGACTGTGCTTAGAATAACCTTAGTTAAAGGAATAACGTAAAATAAAATTGATATTACCAACGATACCCATCGCATGAACATAATGGGCATAGTAAGTACTTTGCAGAAAGTAGCATAGAAATGCTGAGAGTTTCCTAAAGGCATAGTTAAGGCAAGAACCTACAAATTGAATATACAATACGTACTCTGCGTTTGTAAGTCAGAAATAAAAGTATCTGATTAGCCCCTGAGAAAAAAAGTAATATTTGTAGCAATAATTTATTCATACTATTAATTTTCCAATAACGCCTTTAAAAGGAAAACCTGATAGAAATTCGCATCCTTTTTCTGTCTAGTATACATGTAGCACTTTTGAGATTAAACTTCTATATATAGATATTAATTGTTTGAAAAAATGGGGTAGAAAATTATTCTTTATCAATGAACGATGTACAGATATATTTTGGAGTCATAGGTGTAGGTTGTAGTTGCTAGTATAGTCTGTAAGATGGATACGTTATCTTCTAACATTATAATACAATCTCACTATATATGGGAGATACATATGATATACATAATAGTTGCCGATATATGGGAGATAAATAATAATTTAGAATATCAAGACTAAAGTTAAATATTGTAAACACATTTACGAAAATAGTAAAAAAATCTAAATAAAACATTTTACAATTATGTGCAATAGAAAATCACAACAAATTAAACACAAAATTGTTAAAGCTTTAAAGTGACCTTTACTCTAGTATTTATGTTTTCCGATACTTCGTGACATGAAAAGCATATTATGTATGGCAATTATTCCTTTAGTGATATACTGACCATATTGAAAACTCTTGACAAATTTGACTTTAAAATTCGTATTAATAAGAATATATATGATATATTATTTCAACTATACCTGAAAACTATTTGTATACCTAACTTTAATGACTGACGGGCTACAGTATATACAGGAAGAAAGAAATGAACTAGGGGTTACATAGATTAATGTTTGAAATGCATGCTGAGTGTATGGTTCTTGAATTCGTTGATTTTATTTCTTAATATCACTAGCGGGGAGGTGGGAACATGTATCTTTCCTATCTTGGAACTGGAGGTATTGTGCCCCCAATAACCCGATTTGAAATGTTTTTTTATAGAGAGAAATATGATGATTAGTGCCCGCTTGCTACAAAGGAAAGAGAGGTGAAATGGATGTCCCCCTAGAATAAGATTCAAATCTCCCGCCTCGCAACGTCGAAGACCCTTCTGCTTCCCTGATCCTCAACACCATTGTTTACAACTGCATAAATATTTTGAATATCCCTTAAAGAACAAAGAATTATGGGAACGGTTTTAACCCTCCCCCTCAATGTTGAAGACAAATTTGCGGCGCAGCTTAACATATACAAAAATCCGTTCCAACTCTTCATTTCTCTCTTTCTCCTCTATCTATCTAGGTAGATAGATATAAGACTAAGAATGTGGTAAGTGGTGATGGCGAAAATATCAATAAAACAGAGAAATCATTCAAGTGAAATGAAAGTTGATAGCCCATGCACTTTGAGGTTATCATACCAGAAGCCTACTTGGTTCGAGATGTGGTTGAACGGAGCTAACTACGCACCAAACATGACCACCTACCACGGAACCGCTTTGACACATGATTGTATTAACTACCACTTATATTCTAAGCTGTACAAAAGTTGTCAATCATAGAACTATCCAAAACATGAATATTTTACTTTAGAACAGATGTAACATAAATACAAATACATTTAATTGGTTTCAGTGAATTATAAACTGTTTGGGAAAATAAAACTATTTTTTCACCAGAATAAAATAATTTCATTCCTGCATAAGGAATGAATTCTGGCTGTTAGCAAATAAAAAATACTTTTTTTGTGAGCTGGTAAATCAACCAACTGCATACTGATAGGAATAGAAGCTGCTGTTAAAAATAGAAGATATTTAAATGCTTCAGCAAAAGAAAAATATGTTTCGTAGCAATTGACTCCCGACTATGAACAATTTGACCGCAGCGAGATTCGTACACGGAGTCCATGACTTCGTTAGTAGTCCATGATTTTACCGTATGAGCTGCGACTATTTGCTTGCTTTTGCTAGTATTAAATGCATCTCGGGCTCAACTTTGGAACATAAACATTGAAGTGAAATAATTAAAATGATGGGGTTGACAGTTTGAACTGTCTACTATTGCAACCCTAGTTGGGAATTACATCACTATGCAAACTATTTTATGTACAACCACTATTATACATTTCATTTTCATAAACTTGCTCTTATGATAACAACACCGATTTTCTAATTAAATTCAATGTATAGTTAATTGTTTAGTTGAGTTGGATTTGATTTTAGTGTTCTTTTCAGCAGTGAGGCTCTATGAGACTAAACCTACTGATTAAAATGGAATCCGAACCACATGAGCTCCCGCAGAAATCGAACCAGAGCCTCCCACACCAAACGTATAGATAATTCTGTCTTATATAGCAGCTAACATCGAGTATATGGTGGACAAACACCGTGCTCGTGGTTTACTCAGGATTTTCCCGTTTCCTCACACTTTCTTCGTTCCACCATTTCATTCATTTCGCATCATCACTGTCTCCTTTAGACTAACCGTCGTAAGCGTGGGACGTAAAACAAAAGATTTCGTTTTATGTTTCTTGCTACAAAATATAAAATAACTAAACTTTTGATGTAAACAAATGAGAAACCTAAGATATTGCAGATTACTGAAATTGCGATTTAATTCAATTTTGAGCATTATACATCTATATGATTGTTCAAGTTGCTTTATAAAGATGGGATTATGAATTATACTAATTTTACAATGAAATTAAATTAATTTTTTAAGTTAGTCATTCCATGTTTAAGTCAGCCAGGTAAAGGAGACGGTGATGATGAATGAATGAAAATTGTGGAACAAAGAAAGTGGGATGAAACAGGGTAACCCTGATAAAACCCACGCACACACGGTGTTTCTTCACCACTAAGCTCCCGCACGCCTATGAAAAATACAACCATATTTATTCTGCTCTCTCTCTCTCTCTCTCTCTCGATATATATATATATATATATATATATATATATATATATATATATATATATATATATATATATATGTATGTATACCAGGAGGATGAATAATTTTCATTTTGGGTGTATGGTTTCAAGTTGATATTTAAAGCAAAAGTATGTGCTTAATGAATTGAGTCGATTTGGAGTTTAACGTCCCTTTCAACAGCAAGACTATCTGAGACGTGGACGTATTACTTAACGTGAAAACCGAACCACGTGAACTCCCGCCGGGTGGTGGTGATGATCATTTTGACGCAGTTTTCATTTATTCCACACATAAACTTCTGAAGGTGTCCCATATTTGGAAATGTTTTGATGTCAACAATCATAGGCTGAAGTGTGGATGTCTACTGTTATTTGAAAGCATAACACTTTGTACCAGGTTGTCAACATTATCAACCCAATAAGCTCAAATATTGATTAGTTTCATTCTCTATGTTAGTATAAAGGTATTTACACAGGCATAATTCCACTTGATTGTACTATTCCCGTAATATTGAACATTTCCATTTACTTTCCCATAGTGAGCCAATGTAGTGACCCGACATATTCCATATTTCTGTGTTTTGGCAATCGATTGGACTATAAACAAGCTACTGTTTTGAGCGAAAGAAAATACTTTTATTTAGGGTAGCCAGAGTATGTAACGCGTTAGGTGAATGGTTAGCGTTGTTATTTATCATCTTCCTGGCAAGGGTTCGATTTCCGCCCGCTCAATTTGGTCTTTTTAAAATGTTTCATTTACAAGGCTGTGCTCAGGTTGGATGCTGCTAAACGAAGATAATCTCCAGTGGAGAAATTCAATGATGATGTAGTCCTGAAAATAAAGGAAGAAAAATGAAAGGAGAAAACGCATTACAGAGTTAATTTAGTTAATGATTCTATATTTCATAGTATATGTTAATTTCGACCATTTTAAATTGTTGACACTATATTCTTCCTTTTTCTCCTTGTGTCAATATGTAAATATTTTGCAAATATTATACAAATCAAGTACCTTCAGTTATATTTGCAACCTAAGTGGAAATACACTTATTACGGTAAGTTCTCCAACTCGTTTGAGTGTTATCGAATTTTGCATTGTTAATATTTACAAATAAATTATTGCATACCAATATTTATCATTTTCAAAAGTCACTTAACAAATAATGAAATGGGACAAGTTCTTCTTTCAAAATAGTATAACATATTAATCAGTGGAGCCGGAACTAAGAAACTCAGGTCCTGCTAGACTCCCAAAATTTTGATTGGAGGCTGGGCTCTTACCCCAATTGATCGATCTATATCATAATTGATTTGCAGGTAGGACTATTGTTAATAGTTTCAAAACTCAGCGCAAGACTTTGTGTTTACTTATAAAAATATCGTACTACATATACCTCAAAATCTACACGTACATTATTTGATATGCATATATGTATATTCATTTGAAGTAAGTTAACTTGTATATAATTCCTCATTTGAGTTAATTATAAGATTATTTAAGTCCCCTGATTGTTATCTACTCGTCGGTGCCTCTGGTGTTCGTATATTGTTTTTCTGGTATTGTTCTGTTTACTGTGAGTACAAGTATCCAAGGACTCCCTTTTGTAATTTCGTCTGCCAGCGTTTCTCCTCACTCCTGCACAAAAACACACTTTACGATTTGTTCTTTTAACAGTTCGGGGCAACTTCATGATGCTGTTCTAGCTACTCTACCAGGCGCAATTAATCTAGGAGTAGGCGTTAGTTGGTTGCCTATCTCGCGGACATTGTACATCAAGAATTTATGTGGACCACTTTACACCTTTACCACGAGGATGTGCTTCTGAGGTACGGAGCAATAGTTGATTGAAACGATGATCTTATCCTCCAGTTTCACAACAAAAGTGTTAGATATTTTCGGTTATCTTACAAAATTAGTGAAGTGTGGAAAATGAATATTTAATCTTAGCCTCAAATAGAACCCAGATGTTTCAAGACATGTAGTAGTTAAATCATGGTAAATAAACTTTTAAGTAATGGTAATTAAGCTTTTAAGTTTGTCTTATTTTTCGTAATGAAGCTATTTTCTCTGTTGGTACTCAACATCTTTATTCTAACCCCCATGGCATTAAAAGCGCTGTAGAAAATTAACAATTTAGAAAAGGAAAGAAAAAGGGAAAATTAAATTGATGGCTAATTGATTCGTACTCGGAGAACTTATTTAACGCTTGTGTTATATATATATATATATATATATATATATATATATATATATATATATATTATCGTGTGTGTGTGTGTGTGTATTTTAATGTTTTTAATATTTCTGATCCTGTAGACATATTATCACACTGACCTGATTCTTTTTGCAAATATTGGAACTAAGTGATAAACGAATAACTATTAAATATTCAGTTTTAGAATATTCCTCAGTCTGGCATTGAAAATATAATAATACATTCGAGGAAGATTACATAAATGGAAGGTAGAGAATGTAACTACCGACTATTATAACCATTGACTGACCATACTCATTACTAATAACATCAATTGCGATATTTTTTTAAAAAAGAAAGTACTTATTTCAATTAAAGTTCTCCTAGCAGAAGCAGAAATTAATAAATGTCACGTTTATCAAATCCGAAGCATGCCGAAAGAAAAAATGTCAAAGTGATCTGTCTACGCTTCAGTTGTTTCTTCTCACTGTTTCACCGGATAGAATAGTCTTTAGTTCACGAAGCACTATGTTCATTTCTTGGGGTAGAGTATTGACAGCGGTACCAAATTAATACGTTGAATTAAATTTCAGTCCAAAATTAACGCAAAACTTAAACCAACGAACCATTACAATTCAATGGAGGTTCAAACAAAATAAATTTGCTTTGGAGTAGAACCTTTATTAATTTATTTAACACTATAATAAGCACATAGGAATTAAGTCCTTCATGAAGGAAATATTTGAGTTTTACTTGCCTACTGTTGAGACGGATTATGTTCATACGAGAACATTCACTATCTCCCCTCTTTAAACGAAATGAATTCACATTTGGTATTATCTACTATGAACGTCTGTTGTTTTGAGTCTTGTACATAAAGGTATAATAAATTATGAGGTGAAGTGAACGCTTATTTATTTGTAATCTGGGAAAGCATTACAGAAAGATATATTTTTATGTTTATTTATCTTTGAAGAATTAAATTACAGAAAAGTCGGTTCTGATAAGGATTTCCCGTACTGCACATTTATTTGAATAGATCATATTTACGTATGAAGTAATACATAAAATATTTTTGTATCCAATATGTAAAATCAAATCTACATTTTTACTCCTTAGATCAGGAAAGATAGTAATAATTAATTTCAAATAAAACCTATAAGAAGGTACTAAAACTAGAAATATATTTGGATATCTAACGGCACAACATCACTGTTTTAATAATCTGAACTACAATTGGATTCAGATATCATATGCAAAAGAACGACTGATACTAGAAGCTTCCATCGGTCGTTTTCAATTGTATGTAAGAAGAAAGGGAATGTTCATTTCATTGAAAAGGTCGCTAATAATATTATTATCGTGTACTATGTACGTTAATAGTTCGTTCAAAATGATTACGCTCTGTCCAACACTATTGCGATATGTTGGCAGTTAGATTTCAATCTAGGTTTTATTTTTAATTTTTGAGTTAGACATACGACAAAAGAATGGTTATATTAATTCTCAACCCATCAGGAATTTCAATAGTCTTATTCAGACAAACGACGATTAAGTTATACAAAGTAAGTATGTTGTCAATTTTGAAAACAAAATATTATTAACCGTACTTGTGACACTGGGCCATAATTGAAACTGCATATTTACTTAACCAGATATCTAGATAACTCTGGAAAATATGCTAAGAATTAATATTACATTCTAAAGTGCTTCTGTTCCGTATGTGTGGTATGTCAACAAAGAATTAATAACTTCAAGAAAAAATATGTGGTGCTAGTGGAAACAGGGTTTTCTATACAAACTTGTCATCGACATGATGAGTTGGACAAAATTCACCATTAAACGTTGTAACACAACCTCAATGGTTATTAGGGAACAGTTGAGAAATCTAACTTTGTAGACTAAAAAAGGTGTGCAAATTTTCAAATTGTGTTCAAGTAATAGTAATAATAATCAGTCTTTGGAATGTACATAACAGTAGTACAATAAATATGTCTTAATTACGTTTTTAGTAAAAAGTGATTAAATAATTCAGATATTTTTATTCAAATGTTGATCAATCTGTGACTCTTTATTTTTAATTGTAAATTAGCAACGGCTTCGGACGCAAGAAGTATTAATGATAGAAAATAAATTTGCAGTGGTTGTCATATAGATATGAAATGATATATGTATGAATATGCTAGAAATACGTTTCACAGTGCGAGAATAGGTCAAATTAAACATATGTTACCTCAGTAATATTGTTTGTGAAGACAAATCTGCCGGTTTGGGCATACGAACTTTAAGCATTCATAGTAGTGTATCGTAGTGTATCATAGTGTAGTACAGGTGTAGTATTGTACAGTTAACGTAGTTATGTATCACTTTAATAAGAATTGCAAAATAATTAGGCAATTAGAAAACTATTTATATTATTGAATGTGAGACTGTTTATTGTAGACGAAATGTTTCGTTGAATGAAATAAAGAATGTTGGCTAAAACAGCAGAAAATACACACAAACGTGAATATAATTTTCACTATTTGCGAAAACTAGCAAAACGTTTGGAAAATCAATAGCAAATTATCACCCAAGTAAATCGAAAGCGTTGCCAAATTGCCTTGGAAAACTATTTTTAAATCAATATACCTCCATGTCAAGAAATTATTATTTATAAATTCACGTAGATAGATCACATCCTATTTAGATTGGGAAATTCCTAGATATTATCAATAATGTTACATTTTGATATTTCGTTCTGTTCTCTTGTGTCAAGGAAGTTTCCGAAATCATATTCCATTTATGAAGCGTTATAATATTTACACTTTAACATATTTTAATTACAATGCGTTATCGTTGCCTGAGTATCTATTCTTGTAAAATGTAAATTAATGGACTATGGATTTCGTTATGGAACAATTTAAGGGCATGTTTATATAGGACTTACTAGAGAAGAAAAGTTTAATAATGAAGGAAGCATTAATTTTATGAGTTTGATGTGTAGAAGCGATTTTATCAAAGACATTAAATTAAAATTGGTGTACAGTTGAAGAGCTTATGTAAACCATTATTTTGTTTGTAATATATCATTTTCATTCGAAGTCGTGTAAATAGTACCTTGAAAATGCATATACAGAAAGTGTGTCTTCACCACCTAAGGAAAATGCATACACTACCTGTCAGTTATAAATTTAAATTATTTTTAGCTACTTCCTAAACACTTAACATGTTATTTTTGAAGAAAATTACATGATATAAATAACCATTGAATATGGAATTCTGAACACTGCAGCTAAAGAAGACAGGGTGAATGAGGAACAAAAGGTTCTTAATGCATAAATTTGTACTCAATATAAAATATAAAACCTACTCTAAAGTGCGTATACAAAGTATTATAGCGGGACTGATTGGGGAGAATAACCTTAGTTAAAGGAATAACGTAAAATAAAATTGATATTACCAACGATACCCATCGCATGAACATAATGGGCATAGTAAGTACTTTGCATAAAGTAACATAGAAATGCTGAGAGTTTCCTAAAGGCATAGTTAAGGCAAGAACATACAAATTGAATATACAATACGTACTCTGCGTTTGTAAGTCAGAAATAAAAGTATCTGATTAGCCCCTGAGAAAAAAAAGTAATATTTGTAGCAATAATTTATTCATACTATTAAGTTTCCAATAACGCCTTTAAAAGGAAAACCTGATAAAAATTCGCATCCTTTTTCTGTCTAGTATACATGTAGCACTTTTGAGAGGAAATTTCTATATATAGATATTAATTGTTTGAAAAAATGGGGTAGAAAATTATTCTTTATCAATGAACGAAGTACAGATATATTTTGGAGTCATAGGTGTAGGTTGTAGTTGCTAGTATAGTCTGTAAGATGGATACGTTATCTTCTAACATTATAATACAATCTCACTATATATGGGAAATACATATGATATAAATAATAGTTGCCGATATATGGGAGATAAATAATAATTTAGAATATCAAGACTAAAGTTAAATATTGTAAACACATTTACAAAAATAGTAAAAAAATCTAAATAAAACATTTAACAATTATGTGCAATAGAAAATCACAACAAATTAAACACAAAATTGTTAAAGCTTTAAAGTGACCTTTACTCTAGTATTTATGTTTTCCGATACTTCGTGACATGAAAAGCATATTATGTATGGCAATTATTCCTTTGGTGATATACTGACCATATTGAAAACTCTTGACAAATTTGACTTTAAGATTCGTATTAATAAGAATATATATGATATATTATTTCAACTATACCTGAAAACTATTTGTATACCTAACTTTAATGACTGACGGGCTACAGTATATACAGGAAGAAAGAAATGAACTAGGGGTTACATAGATTAATGTTTGAAATGCATGCTGAGTGTATGGTTCTTGAATTCGTTGATTTTATTTCTTAATATCACTAGCGGGGAGGTGGGAACATGTATCTTTCCTATCTTGGAACTGGAGGTATTGTGTCCCCAATAACCCGATTTGAAATGTGTTTTTATAGAGAGAAATATGATGATTAGTGCCCGCTTGCTACAAAGGAAAGAGAGGTGAAATGGATGTCCCCCTAGAATATGATTCAAATCTCCCGCCTCGCAACGTCGAAGACCCTTCTGCTTCCCTGATCCTCAACACCATTGTTTACAACTGCATAAATATTTTGAATATCCCTTAAAGAACAAAGAATTATGGGAACGGTTTTAACCCTCCCCCTCAATGTTGAAGACAAATTTGCGGCGCAGCTTAACATATACAAAAATCCGTTCCAACTCTTCATTTCTCTCTTTCTCCTCTATCTATCTAGGTAGATAGATATAAGACTAAGAATGTGGTAAGTGGTGATGGCGAAAATATCAATAAAACAGAGAAATCATTCAAGTGAAATGAAAGTTGATAGCCCATGCACTTTGAGGTTATCATACCAGAAGCCTACTTGGTTCGAGATGTGGTTGAACGGAGCTAACTACGCACCAAACATGACCACCTACCACGGAACCACTTTGACACATGATTGTATTAACTACCACTTATATTCTAAGCTGTACAAAAGTTGTCAATCATAGAACTATCCAAAACATGAATATTTTACTTTAGAACAGATGTAACGTAAATACAAATACATTTAATTGGTTTCAGTGAATTATAAACTGTTTGGGAAAATAAAACTATTTTTTCACCAGAATAAAATAATTTCATTCCTGCAATTATAAAATTTATATTTTGTCTATATGAGATGATCCATCTTCGTTGTTTTAAGTTAAATGACAATGATTAATATCATTAACTATTTCGTGATCTATAATCTAATCACATTTCATCCTAGTTTAACTATTAGTATTTGGGGAAATAAATGCTTTATGTTCATTAGCAAAGCAATAAAATTGAAAAATATTAATCACACCCTATACAAAATATAAAATTGCTATAGGAATAAAATGATATAATAAAATATATTTATTTTGCTTAGTGGAAGAACCAGAATATTAGTATATTGAACCTTATTCATCTTGTACACTTACCTCGAATTATCCTCCAGATAAGAGTTTTGGCTTTAAACTAATTATATACCAAGAATAGGGAAAGAAAAAATATTGTAGAAATGTGCGGAAATGTTTATAATGGACGAAAATACAAGAACAAAAGAAAATGTAGACGAGTATTGAAAATCTTAAAAATATTATTATATCCATCATTGTCTACGTTGAAAAGCTACCATAATAAACATATAATCATTCTTAAACTTAAAATATTATTATTTATAATCTCTCAAAGTCTTTGAAGAACATTTTTGTGATTAAATGCCAGAAAGAGAAACAGTAATTTGACATCAATGGTATAAGTACGTAAAACATGTATATGTGTGAAATGTGGATAAAATGATTTTATAATTACTATTCACATATATACAAGTACGACTGAGACCAAAACAACGTTGATTCTTAGAATTGTGAATGATACATCTTCAATGAAGCAACGTCAATGTTAGACAATATATTTATAATAAAACATAAAGATCCTGTATTATAATTGTATGTGAGGAAAATAAATATAGTGGAGAAATGGGCCTAGGTCAAAATTCCCACAGCCAAAACCCCCACACTCAAGAAATGTCAAAACGTCCACATGATCGGTCATAACTCCTACATAAATGGACAAATCTCCCAAACGCACGAACGGTCAAAACCCCCACAGCCAAAACTCCCACACTCAAGAAATGCCAAAACGCCGATACAATCGTCTGTGGAATGAAATTGTCTGTGAAACACGAATAACTTCATTGAGAGGTCTGAGTAGTAGAAATGGACAAAACTTTCAACTTCAATCACGCCGATATAACGGTAAATCAATTGGTTTTGGCAGGTTAACGTGGAAGAGAAAGCCTTGTACCTTTAAAAGTAGGTGAAGATTTTCCTTTGAAGTGAATGACTTGTATCACGTGATTTCTAAAGGTATCGCTTTTATAAGAAACTCGTTGTTAACAAGTGTATATCATACTCTTGGTAAAATCAGAATGACGTCACTTTATTTAATTTCACAATATTATTTATTATTTGGATTGATTTTAATGTAATATTTCGCAATAATTTACTCGTACACTTCGTGTGGACATATTCATTATTATTATTATTTTTGCTGTCGTACCGAAGCTCATTTACAAAATATAGAACCGCTATGCTGTAATTATATTAAAACCAATGTAAAGAATGCTTGCTGTAGAAGAACTTGTATTTTTGCTATTGTCCCCGAAGCCTTTAGAAGCCTGTTAAAGGAGAGATTGTTCCCAGTGACTCCTCTAAAAAAATACCCACTGTAGAAAAACTTTTTTCATTATTATTTTTTTAACATCTTGTAATACTTTACAGGAACACTTTGTTTTGATTATATTAAAATTCCGTAGGAAGCAAAGCTTATATATTAGATCTTATCTTTTAACCCCTCGTAATATTACTCGAATACTCTATGTGAATCGTATTAAGAACTCCTGTTCAAATTGTTGCGAAAATATTAAATTTTGTAAACGTATTAAGAATTCGTTGTTAAGATTGTAAACATATTAAAAATAAAATTAATCTCGAACCCATATTATTTATTTTTAATTGGACCGTAACTATACTGTGATTATGTATGTAAAATTAATGATACGTTAGAATGAGGTCACTTTTATTTTATTTTTCGCTTGGACACGAAGCTCATTAACTTAATATAGAAACAGCTACGGTGTGATTATATTTAAAAACATGCAGCGGATAAACTTTATTCAGTTTGGACATATCTTTATTCGTTCGGAATACGTAAGATATTACTCGAAGAGCAGTCTTCGGATAGCAGGATGCGGAGCAGTCTTCAGATACACCTTTCTCTGCTGAACTCAACAGACTAATTGAGGTTTTCGTGGGCTTTCTGAATCCGGATGGGCGGAAGGGATAATTGGTGATGTAGGCTAATGACGCTACTGCTGTTTGTTGATGCTGATAGCAAATAGGAAAGAAGTTCGTCACCCCGAAGAGCGAACACGTGATTACGTTGTGACTATGAACATATTTTAAATACGAGTTATAGGGGAGTTATAGGGATGAACTTTCCGATGTTAACATTGAAGCATCATTCTCTGATGCTGAATCAGAAATATACGAATTATCGTCAGATGAAGAATTTGATATATACTCAATAGTATCACGAGTGCTAACTGTTTCAGAAATCCACCAACATTTCCACTTGTTTCAACAAAACCACCGAGATTTTGGAGCTTAGACTGTTGTTGTAAAAGTTAAACGTGGACCTTGAATGTGTAAAAAAGGCTATTCAAAAATGGGGTATCAACGATACATCAATATGCGACGATTGTAGAGATCCTATTTTGATTATCTTAATGATTGTATGAACGTACCCCCAAAGTCATTTAAAATGTGTGCCTGGAGTATTGTAGCAGGCCCTACTGTTGAATAAGATGTGTTTTTACCTCTATGCAAAGACATATTTTCGGAATATTAACAAGAGAAAAACTCTAGGAAACATATGTGAAATCAAAAAAAATGATATAGACTATCTCCCTCAATTACTGCACGTTTTAATGAGAAAGAACAAACCTAAATCAGACATTCCGGATTGAAAAAATGTCGAATAGTGGTAGTGTTTCGTGTGTGTTATGTACTGCTGAAAATATTAGTGTGAATTGTGTAATAAAAACTATAAAGGTATAATTGCGTAATAATAATTGAATTGAATGCGGTGGTTCCCAATTAAGTATACTTAATTATTGTGCGCATCTTTTTAATACTGGAACATTTGGAACGAAGTAATTATATCTTTATAAAACTCTTACTTAATTCTTGGAAGTGTTCGAATAAGAACATTGTGAAATCTCTTTTACATACTTTATGCGGAAAACTTATGATATTTTAAAAATACAGAATCTTTTGAACAACTTATATTTTTCTGATTCAGAACACAAATGAAATTTCCGTAAATCAATATATTATTAATATACAAGGTTTTAACATGCCTGGTAATGAATTTATTATTAGTCACTTTTGTCTAAGCGCGTACAATAATACAGCAAATTTTCATTGGTTGTTAAAATCACCAATAGAATAAAATATACTATCATTAGGTTGCCAAGGCCAATTGGTTGCTTCACATTAAATTTACACGGTTAAAAGTGGGATAGAAAAACTGGATATACTGTGTCATTCATACAGAGTATTGTATCTCAATTATGTTCAAAGAATTCAAACTTTGATTTTAAAGGTTTATGGAAACATTTTTGGATTAAGAGAAAATTTGCAAATATTTGCATTATACAATGTTATTGGTTTAGAACCAAAACATTGACCTTCATTAAATGAATTGCATGGAAACACATTTAATGAATATTGCTCCTTTCACACAAAAAATGTAAAGAAATAAGGATTCGCTTATCTTAATGCACAAGAATTATTGGCGGAAATATCAAAGATTAACAGCAGTTCCTTATGCATTATCAATATCGTAATGATTTTCTATGGAATATAAATAAAATGCAGGAATGTAATATAAAAAATTGTAGATACTTCTGACAAGAGTATATACACTTGTTTATTAAAACCTAAATTAGAATGTAACGGTTTTGAGAACTTAACGTTGTATTCATCAGACATTAACTCCGACATGAACTAGTGTCTGATGAAGGCAACATTAGGTTGTCGAAACCGGTACACTGTAATTTAGTTTTTAATAAACAAGTGCATATACTCTGCTCAGAAGTGTTTATTATTTATTTTGTGAGTTCCGGAATCGTGATGAATAGAGTTGCATGTGAGGTTCCTCTGAATCTGAAAAATTGATTATATATTTTAAAAACTGTGTGTATATATTGACAACTTTATATCGTGTCGTGCCTAATATGGGATGTAGCGTGCTCTTAGACACGATATTAGTTGCTTCTGTCTATTGTCCGGAATAGGAATTATGTAACAATCATGCGAGAGGTTAGATTAGAAATCATGAGCTAAACACTTACTATTAAACTGGCCATTTATTGTCATGAATTAATGTAGAATTGCGTGTATCGTGTATGTTGATGAGATGTTAGATAATTGTTTGATCACATCAAAAAGGCTATTTGTTATTCACTCATCTAAGAGCAACCAGAGATGTAATAACACTTACCTTGACGTTAATGGAGTCGAACTTATGGACTCTGAGTTAGATGTCAGCAGTGAACCACAGTGGAGGAGTTTCCACTGAGAAAGTGGTGTTGATCCTCCTACGGGTCTGCAGGAACTGATGCAGCGTAATTGCTCTCCAGGAACTGATCCTGTTTCACTTTGACATTTCCTTTTTATGTCCCTTACTAAACGATGATCTCGTGGTTTTCTTACTTACCAAATTTCGATATTATTACATCTCTTTGCTGAAACCGTAGTTTCTACATTGTCTCTCAGTGACCAAATCTCCAAACGGTTTACGTTTGCGATTTCCACAATTTTTACCCAACTTTCAGAATGTGTTGGTGTGAACATAAAATTTACAAAGTTAAAATTTCATCTTGCTTCAACGTTTGTTTACACTGTGACGACACGTGCAGACTCGGGTCTGTATCGTTACTTCATTCTAAACAAACAACCATAAGCATAATGTAATCTTATATGCTAATTAGTCTGTCTGCATGATTTCACATTTCTGAATGTAAGCCAACTTTAAAATATAATTTGATTGTCATCTTTTAGCCAAATAAATGAAATTAACATAGAAATTTATATCTGAATTTATCGTTCCTTGACAATATATAGCTAAAAAATTGCAAATCTATAATAAGAATAAATTAAATATTTGTGTTTTCTTTCTAAAATTTTATTTACATGTTTATAAATTCTGTTTTACTTACATTCAACATCATACTTTTCCATATTTTTCTTGTTAAACAAGTTTAAACACTTATGCAATGATTGAGTAAGAATAATATGATACAAAGAGAATAAAACCAAATATCTGTATAGCAGATTCATCGTGCTGATTTGCTTTACTATTTGTAATATATATTTTAGTATTTTCGATAAAAGGTGTTTTTATTTCATTGGGTATGCCCACAGCAAGAATATAAAAGTAATACCCTTGTTTTTTCACATCGATCAACACTGGAACCCAATGTGAACCACTTGAATTAGATATGTCCAATTAAGTCACAAGTGCAGCAGGAATTTTATCCATCACAGGAATTTTATCAGTAAGAAAATGGCAATAACACTTGCAAGAGTCACTTTATCAGTATGTAACACTTTTAACAATTCGTCTATATTCATGATCAAGGTAATATTTTAAAATTGTACAAAGTATGTAATTATGACTTTTATTTATATGTAAATCATAGTCATTCACTTGTACACATTCAATAATGCTTCATGAATATTGCACCTATATTTTCCAAAACGATGTTTATTATGCGTACACTTGTGAACGTGAAAACTTAATGAAGTATGTATTATCTTGAAGCTTTGCTGGCATCTACTATTAATCCAATGTTATCGGGATTGCTGCCAGAGTTAGAGTTGCTGTGCTGACCTTTCGTTACCGTACAGTGGCAACATCTTCAGAGCTATGTCTTGAAGTGTGCTGGTCGTGCAGTTTATATTGTGGTCTTTAAGAATCACTGTGTTCCTATTTGTTGTTTTTGTTGGCCAATGGCGTGCTCTGATTTTGCTGGTGGAAACTGCTCTCTGATTGGTTCTTTTCGTACTGAGAAGCTGGATCTAGATCTCACGTAGATGATAACCTTCGTATCTGTTGATGGATGGCTTGTATGTACGGATGAGTAGAGATTCATGTATTTTCCTGTTCCAGAACTGTTTGCTTTTCTTTAGTACTTCACTTTGGTCCCACATAGCCGTATGATTGTATTGTGTGCAGTGTTCGGCTATTACAGATTTTTCAGGTTGTTTAAGTCTGGTGTGTCGCTGGTGTTCTTTCATTCTGTCTACAATGTTCCTTCCCGTTTCTCCTATGTAAGTGGCGTTACATTCACAGGTGAGCCTATAGATGCCTGGTGTTTTAATCCCAATGAGACTTTTGCGGTTGGTAGTAAACTCCTGATCTTCGGTGGAGGTCAATGTACAGTCTTGATGTTGAATTTCTTCAATAGTCTTGCTAGTTGGTTGGAGGTTTTTCCCATATATGGAATAACTGCAATATTTTCCTTGTTTGCTGTGTTGTCCTCTTTTGTGGTGCAATTTCTGCTACTGTATTTTCTCATGGCAGTGTTGATCTGTTTCGACGAATATCTGTTGAATTTGGAAACCGTTTCTAGGTGAGGCAGTTCTGTGCTTATATTATCTGGATCTGCTATTTGGTATGCTCTGTGTATTAGAATATTTAACACCCCCATCTTCTGTGCAGGATGATGAAAACTGGTCGCATCGAGGTAGAGATCAGTGTGTGTGGGTTGCATGTAGAGCGATGGTGTGGCAATGGGCTCTCCTCTCTCTCCAGTAATAGCCAACTTCTATATGCAGTATTTTGAACACAAAGCGCTAGAAACACAAACATACAAACCTGCAGTATTCTACTGATATGTAGACGACACATTCGTCATATGGCTCCATGGCAGACAGAAACTCGACCAATTCCTGCAGCATCTGAATTCTATAACCGCAACATCCAGTTCACAATGGAAACAGAAACAGAAGGAAGACTCCTGTTCCTGGACGTACTCGTATACAAGGAACCAGATGGAAGTCTAGGGCATTCAATCTACAGGAATCCCACACACACTGATCTCTACCTCGATGCGACCAGTTTTCATCATACGACGCACTCCCATGTATTTAGTTTTCTTTGCATTTACTTCTAAACAAATGTCACTGTAAACGTTTAATAAGATCTCTGCATTTCTTTCTATTGTTCTCCTATCATAACCTATTAAATTTACATCATCAGCATATGCCAGAGCCTGGTAAATACCATTAAACTCTAGGCCCTGGTTGCTATCTTTGATTTGCCTTATAGCGTATTCCAGAACAAAGTAAAATCATAGTGGCAACAACGCATCTCCTTGTTTCAGACCATTATCGACGTGAAAGGTATAGGACAAGAATATTCCTACCCGTCCATTATTTTGGGAATCATTTAAACAGAACTTAATTATCCAAATTGACTTTCTCGGTATTTCGAGTTCTGTAAGAACGTTGTATAATGTTTCTCTCCTAACCGAGTGGTACGTCTTCCTAAAATCAATAAATAGTTGATGTACCGAGTTATTGTATTCTCACTTTTCTCGAGTATTTGGCGAATGGTAAATATTTGCCCGATTTTTGATCGATTTCATCTAAATCCGCACTGATAATCGCCAATAATTTCTTCTGCGTATGGGGTCAATCTTGATAATATAATATTTGAAAGGATTTTATAAGATGTTGACAAAAGAGAAATGACTCTGTTTTTATTACAGTCCGTTTTGTCGCCTTTCTTGTGAATTGGAACAGTGATTGATTCTTTCTACACTTGTAGCAATTATTCCTTGTTCTAGATAAAGAGAATGAGTTTCTGTAGCCTGTTTCACATTTTTTCGCCTCCTGCTAAAACTAACTCAGTCGGAATTTCATCTACACCCGAAGATTTGTGTTTCTTTAATTTCTTTATAGCGGTTTCTACTTCTATTCGGTTGGGTTCTGGAATATACGATTCTGCGGTGTGTATCTCCTTTTCTCTACGTACACTAGTTTTTGATTGCATGTTAAGCAAATCGTCAAAGAAATCTTTCCGTCTATTTAAGGTGCTTTCCGTATCAGTGAGAACTGTCCCCTAAGTTTTCTTTATAAGCAACAGGTTGATAGCCACACTTAAATTCGCTGACCCCCTTATACATGTCCCGGATGTTTTTTATTTTTACTATTATTTTCGAGTTCGCTAATGTTAGCTTTCAAAAAATTACGTTTGTTTGTTCTAAAGGTATTAGAAGTTTCCCGCCTCATATCTGCGAAATTTTGTGTAGTTATTTGATTCGAATTTTGTATCCAGAGTAATTTTGCCTCTTTTGTGTTCTCTGTTTACTTAGTCTATTCCTGGTTAAACTATGGTTTGTTCCTAGGTATTTCTGCGTGTCCAAATTTTCTTTGCTGAAATTTTTATGCTATCTCTAATTTCAATCCAGGTATCCTCAACACAAGTGCACTCCGAATCTTCTAAAGCCGAAAATCTATTCGAAACTTCAAAACTGGTATTCCTCTCTTAAATGGCTCTCTTCTAATTTCTTTAAATTGAATCTCTCCGTTTTCCGACATTGAATATTACCTTTATTCAACGATAATCTCTCTCCTATTATCGCTGCTACCTAGTAGTGATCAGTGTCACAATTAGCCCCTCTAAACTACCGAACATCAATTATGCTAGATTGCCTTCTATCTATTAAAACGTGATCAATTGATGATGTGTTTTTCTGTCTTTTGATGTCCAAGTGTATTTATGAACGTCGCAATGTGGGAATTTTGTACTCTTCACGATTAGGTTTTTGGATGTTGCAAACTTCACGTTGTCATTATTTTGCTTATGCAGACTTTCGTTCCCTACAATCGGTTTGAAAATATCCTCTCATCCTACCTTAGCATTTAAATCCCCAAATAGAATATAAATATGGTATTTCGGGAGTTGGTCAAATATCCGTCCCACTTCTTCGTAAAAACTTTCTTTTATATCGTTATCTTTATCTTCAGTTGGGGCATATACATTTAAAACAATAATATCATACCACTGTGTCTTAAGAGTAATAAAAGAAAGTCTGTCAGTAACAAATTCAACCCGTTTAATTGCTGGTAATATTCCTTTGTGATCGAAAAACTCTGTTCCCAACTGGTGATTTTTATTTCATTCCCCGTAAATGAACATAACATTTCCGGATTCACAGATCCGTTTCCTTCCCACCTAACTTGCTGAACTCCTACTATGTCTATCCTGTATTTCTCTAACTCACTCGTTACAGATATTAACGCGTCTGCCCTAAAAACTTCTAATATTCCATGTTCCAAATCTCATGTCCATTTTCTTTTGCTGAGGTCGTGCCAAGTTATGAGTCCTTGTCTGAACAAGTGATTTTTTACAGGATGAGGTTGTTAGTCTTACCCAAATCCCCAAGCTGGAAGACCACTCCTAGTCGACTGTCCGCGACTGCTTATTCGGTATATTCGCAGCTAACCTCTATACCTAGAGGCCTTCTCTTCGATCCGCAAACTGAGGACGCGCCATGTCGTGGTGACAGGATCCCACATTACACGCATCATGAAAAAATGAAATGAAATGAAATCTTTGAGTTTTACGTCCCACGATTATGCCGGTTAGGCTAAAGGAGAGATGAGTGAAATGGTGGAATGAAGAAAGTGGGAGGAAACGGGAGAACCCCGAGAGAACCCACGAGCACGGTGTTTGTCCACCACAAAGTACACGCATCATGCTGTAGTACTATTACACTAGTTAACAAAGGTTTTGTTACATACCTGTTCTTAAAGGAACTTTTTGCGCTGAATTTGAATATGCACTCGGTTTTTCTCCATCAAGTACGATTTTCCGGTAACAGAGGGATTTTCGGGAAAATCCCTCAAAAATTTCCCTTTTCGTTTATTTTACACCCCGAGATCTTGTCCCCTTGCATATACTAACATAGAAATTACACCTAAGTATACTTTGATTCATATTTAACAAACCCTCCAAGTTTCGTAATAATCGCTTTATTCTTTCTAGAGAAATAAATATGTTTGTATGTATACTGTGTGTACTGTTTATTGCACCTTATAGTATTCCTTTCAGATCTCTTAAGTTGAGGTAAAACGTTTTGCTTTATTACCACAAACATATATATAATATATAATACAATATAATTTACAAGTGTGACAATTTACAATAAACAATGATACAAATGTACCAAAAGGTCATGAAAAGACAATCAAAACTATCACAATATATGAAACTTCCATTGGGTTACAAAAACGTACACTACTTCCTTCTTTTGTAAGAAATGTTGCATTCTCTAACAAGACCCCAACAATAGTCCCCCATCATTGAAGAATCCCATCGTCCCTGGTACCTTTTCTCCATTGCCATTATATCTTGGTGGAATCTTTCCCCCTGTTCGTCGCTGAGAGCACCTAGGTTAGCAGGAAAGAAGCTGAGGTGGGAGTGCAAAAAGTGGATTATAAAGACATCCTACAACCCAACTCTTTGTAATTCTGTATCATGTCCTGTACGATTTCTGTGTAACTCTCAGCTTTGTTATTGCCCAGAAAGTTGCGCACAACAAACTTAAATGCTGTCCAGGCAGCTAGCTCAGCACTGTTTAACTTGCTGTCAAAGCTATCATCAAGAATTAATTTCCTAATTTGGGGACCAATAAACACTCCCGCTGAAATCTTAGCATCACTCAGGTTAGGGAACTTATCTCGCAAATACTTGAAACCTTCACCAGATGTGTCCATGGCTTTGACAAAGTTTTTCATAAGTCCTAACTTGATATGAAGTGGCGGTAGTAATATCTTATTAGCATCTACCGTATTTGACGTTGCATTCTCCAGGTACGTAATTCACTCTAGGTTCCCATTCCTTCACTTCATAATGTTTGTCATCAGCTCGGCTATCCCATTAACATAAAAAATATTGGTACTTCGTGTAACCGCACTGCAGTCCTAATAAAATACTAACTACCTTGATATCGCAACATATTTTCCAACAATGGTCCTTGTAATTTATAAGATTTAGCAAAGTTAACATGGTGTCATAGGATTCCTTAATCTTCGCTGAGTGCGCAAATGGTATAGAAGGTTTTTTATTTCCATTATGTAAAAGGACAGCTTTAAGGCTGACCATTGACGCGTCGATAAATAACCTCCATTCTTCTGGAACGTAAGGAATTCCTAGCTCCGCCATCAACCCATTTATATCCGTACATACGCACACATTATCTTGCATTGAGAAAAAGCTTGAAAATGGAACATGTCTTTTCCTGTACACTGATATGTTCGTTTCTGCATCCAATAAGTTCCACTGCTGGAGCCTTGATCCCAGAAGTTCCGCCTCTTGTTTTGTCAGGTGCAAATCACGGACTAGGTCATTAAGTTCACATTGCCGGATGAAATGTGGCTCGCGAACACAGTCAGGGATGAACGTTGGATCCTTGGATGTACATGTTGATGTCGATGGTTCATCGAGGTCATGATCATCATCAGAGTCTTTTGGCCATATCTCTTCCCAGTTGGTAGGGGGCTCGGGAAGTGGAAGTTCATCCCCGTGCGGAATAGGTCTAATTGCGGATTTAACGTTAGGATAACTTATTGTGTATTTGCTTTTTTTTAGAATGTCCCTTAACTACTGTGAGACAAAAATAACAATCATCCAGATGGTTGGTGGGCTCTCTCCACACCATTGGTACAACAAATTTCATGAACGCCCGTTTCCCTTTGACCCATGCAAGTAAAATGACGTAGCACGACGCACAAATTATGTTGGGTGTCCGTTTATACTGTACGTTTAAAAAAATATACGTTGGAAGTACATTCTATTTTTATACACGTTTCTAATTTACAGAGACCAATACAAGTGTGTTGTTGACTATTGTAAATATTCATTTTTATGTCTGTGTTTGTAGTAATAAAGCAAATCGTTTTTACCCCAACTCAGGAGATCTGAAAGCATTACTATCAGGTGCAATAACCAGTGCACACAGTATATATACAAATATATTTATTTCTCTAGAAAGAACAAAGCGATTTTTACGAAACTTTTAGGGATTATTAAATATAAATCAAGGCATACTTAGGTATAATGTCTATGTTACTATATGTAAGGGGACAGGAGCTAGGGGAATAAAATAAACGAAAAGGGAAATTTTTGAGGGAATTTCCCGAAAATCCCTCTGTTACGGGAAAACTGTACGTGATGGAGAGAAACCGAGTGCATATTCGAATTCAGAGCAAAACGTTCCTTTAAGATCAGGTGATTTTTCTCATGTAGCAAACAAAAAGTTTAAATTTGTTAACTAGTGTTATCGAAATTATATTTGGACGAGGAGTAACGTAAAAGTCGTGTGTAATATTTTGCATACATCCACCCATTTTTACCTTTGAATGCTTTTCCAATTAGATAAGTGTTCTTTGAATTTGTAATTACTTTCTGTAATTACTGTGCATAAAGTTTTGCTTTAATTCCTTCACCGTTCCAATCTTTTTATTTATAAGTGATGTTGTTTGATTTAATACATTTATCAACAATAAATATTTCTTGCAACCTTCTAGGTAAATGTTTTTCTCCTGTTATATGTGTATACTTACTAACACGAACATAATCACCCCGACAAAATTTACAACTTACATTCTTTTTATTCACTCTATTTCCAGATAATCTGTACCAGACTTGATTAACAGTAGAATCACTTACTTGTGTAGATGCCATTTTAATAATTGAATGACAAGAATAAATATAATTATTTACAATTTGATGTAAGAAACTAATATATCGATACTGTTCTATACGGTAGAATAACGATTGAATATTGCTTTTAATGTGGATATAAAGCGTTTTGCTAGAGCACATTTAATTTCGGAATGAATATTATAAAGATTAATTCCATATTCTTTAAAAAAAATTCATATTATTTACATGGGATTAATTACATGGCATTTGCATCTAATTTTGGTATTGCTGCAACAGAACTCCATACAATATCATTAAAATGTATACTAAATATTTGATCACGTTCATTAAGTAAACGATATACAAAACAAGTTTCACCAGCTCTTGAAAGACCGTCATTTAAATTGTAGAGGGAGGTTGAAACGTCAACATCTTGTACTCAAACGAAAGCGTACAACATATTATTTTTGTATTATACATATATATACATTTAACACTTACCTTGCACAGGAAGCGATCCGTTAAAGATGGCAAAAAAATATAAAAGAGAAAAAGTAAAACAGTGAAAAATCTCTGGGTTGTAAGAATATTAATACTTTCGAGTTAAAATAATCACACTCCTAGGGCGCACTTGTGAGTTTATACAGCAAACGAAGTATTTATTGGCCCACACTCATAGAGTGAGTTATGAGCTTCTACAATAAGCATGCAAATGAAGATGAAGAGAGTAACTTAAGAATAAATTTAGCATTAAATAATTCTGTCACAGCAAGAAAAGATACATCCATACAAGTCACATTCACTCGTTCGTGCCCTATAATTGAAATATACATTTACAGGTTTTTTGTATAGGCAGAATGTCAGTTACGTCATGTTCGTCAATGCCCTTTAGGTTTCTTGTTAACGTCACGGTGTGTCTTTCTCTCTCTACAGCTAAAGATTAGAAACTTCAGTCTACGCACAATACTATTTTGATTTTCTGTTACTGTGGACTCCAATTGTCCACGCACTAATTCATGGAATATCTCAAATTTAATCTTCTAGAAGTCCTATCGTTTAGTGATACAAAGGTGGTAAACTACAAAGGTTGTAAACTTACTACGTTCTGATATTTCATCTGCGAGATTGCAGAAATAGTTTCCGAGCTGTAACAGACGTTCCTTATCTTCTTTCTGTCGGTGTCAGAGTAGATTGCTCTGTCTGGTTCTACAGTCGTCAACAGCTCGTACAGCCTAACTGCAGAAGACGAAGTAATAAATGTGGCAAGTTCCAAATTCAAAAATTGTAACGGTATGCTGTTAGTTTCAATATCCCTGTAAATGATAATTATACGGTCATCATTTGTGAGCACACTCAATTTCACACTGCGCCGTCGTTAAATACCTAAAAAAACGCTTCATCACTAATGATTACACTCTGTGAAATGTATGTTTGTTGCCCCGTTTTACTATATAATAAATTGAGAAATATATAATTATCCGAACATTGCCCCAATAGCGGATTCATTCTAGTATTATCATAATTCAACTTCATGGTTATAATATTCCTCGATAAATTTCTGTTTGTATTCTTTCGTTTTGCAATAAGCTGGAAAACCAGAGGCTTCCTCCTTCATCTGAAGGAAAGAATTCACATAAGTCTCGAGCAGACTATCCCCTCTTACGTATCCATGAGTTCGTATTCCAATATTTTGTGTATATTGAGAGTTTTGTACATTTCCTGATGAGTAAGGTGTATACTTGGAGTGCAAAATGTTCCTGTGAGAGCACACCCAACATAACTATGTTAGTGTCAGCACACCGGATGTTAGTGTTGTCTTCTTTCATACATCTAGAGCAAAGAAATAAAAGTAATAAGACTCCTGCAAGGTGAGGAAGAATTGGAAAATAGAGATCTCTTGCGGTAAATTTGGTGTTTTTCACTAAACCGTTAATACATCCCGCACCTGGAAATTCCAGGCTTGTTTGTATCTTAGGAAAATTAAACGGCATAGGTTTTCGTGCCATATCCCAGAGATAAAGGCTATTATATCGTAGTACTTTATGACGTTCTCACTCCTACAATTATCATAGGAACGGAAGACATTCGTGCGGCCTCCGTAGAAAGAATTCTTTGGGAATAAGAAAACCAGGTATTTTTGTACAACTTTCTTGAATAAATCTTTGTACTTCCTTAACCATCTTTACCTTATTATCCCAATAACATTCCCATATCTTGTATAAGTGTATACCAATACTTTTCAGGAACGTAGGAGTCCAGAATGTTGTGCTCATAACTTTTCTCCATTGTATTTTACGAGTCATGAGCGTCCTGCAGAAAAACGTCATGCCTTAAAGAGTAACGAATTTTACAACAGGGAAAATAGCACCCGTAGAAGTCAAATGCAGTATAATTTCTTCGTGAAACCCATCGACCATTTACCTACCAATACGCGTTCCTCTACATATTCTACCATACAACCCATTGCATACCTTTAGTATAACCCTTGGTCTTATGAAAAATACCCAATTAAGGGAAGTACGGGAAAATATTAACAATTAAATTCCAAGCTAATTTATATTCGCATCGCATGACTTGCAGTGGTGGATGAGGTCATAAAACATTGTAAATAATTCATTTTTTCTCCAATAACGTCGCTAAAATTGATGACCACTTCTGGTAGAATTCTAACATCATTTTGACAATAAGACGACAATTCCTCCTGGAGGCCGAACTTTTCGCAACTTAGTACACGTTCTTTGGTGCGAGGCTTAATATTGTTTTTCCTCAGTTGAAAGCGACTCAGGGTCATAGAACTCAAACGGAGCATACGGGCCGATATAATTTTGATTTTCTTCAGTATTAAACTAATATGGGATACCTCCCTTCTTTAAATTATACCAAGGCCTAAATTTTTATGTAATGTTGATTAATTAACACAAAGAAACATAAAAGAGTCACGGGAAAACGGTACGAATGTCAATGTTCATATTAAAAGTTAAATGGATAAAAGCTTATGAATAATATGTTGCTCTTCTATTAGATTTCTACGACTGAAGAGAATGTCGTAGCAGCTACTATCATGCGCGATTGCTACTATTTTCTTAAATACTGGATGCTCTACCAATACATGGTTAATAAAAAAGTCACTTTCTTAAAAATAAAGGAACGCTTTCCAACAGTATCACCGAACATTTTACAAGGCGTCATCGATGCCTTTTCTTATACAGGGTGTGACAAATGTTCGAACAACAGACCAGAAAAATTTCGTGTTCATATTCAACGCGGTCATTCGGCGTCTTCAATATCGCCTTTACGTCAGAGGCTATGCACATAAACATATTAGTATGAACAGGTCTTTGTCTGCGAATAGAACATTTAAGGTTTGTATCAACACACATACAACATGTCGATCAGAAATGTTCGCCACACACACGATCAGATTATCGACGCCTGTTATCAAAGATTAAAGCCCAACGATACAGACCTTAACATTATCACATATAAATATACCTGCTTCATTGCGCTTTACATGGTTCCTAAAATGTATACTCTCAAAAATTCTCTATTGCATCACTTAATTTTATATGTGTAATTGCATTTGCTAAAAGAAAACCGAGTTTCACACTTGTGTTTTGGTGACCTTTCATCATAATCTTTCATAATAATCATAATAATCATAATAAGTTCGTGCACTGAGGGAGCTTGTAATATTTCGAGTAGGTTAGATATGGCCATCAATGTTACCTCTCTGATACTAATTAAAGATCTTATTTTCTGCAGGTTCTTCCGGGTATATAGTCCCGGTTATTATTTTTATGTTAGTCATAAACCACGTTTTCAGAGTACCCTTTCAAATAAGATTGGCAAGCATCAACATCCGTAAAGTCAAAGCTACCCATAATGTAAACGCTCACTCCTTCCATCTCGTAGAAAACTTCTGCTTTAAGAAGCCATGTGTCTTGGGTTTTCATTTGTTAAAGTATACCAATTTTGAGCACCTATTATATGTTTGTTTATCCAATAAACAATTGCAAGGTGAATGCAATAAATCAGCTTATTTTTCATTCATATTAATTCCAAAGAATTCTGGTATTTTGAATGTGAACTAGCAGCACTCATAGCATTTCTTACCCTGGCGTGCATGACGTCGACTATTTAAAATCGGAACAGCACTTCATGCCTCAAAAGGTACACTTCGTTCGAATTTAATACACGCTCGATTGAAGTGAGGACTGTTTTAGCAGAGAAATTGCTTTTTCTTCTTATTAGGATATACGCGTTCTTGTTATTTGTAGTTACTACTGTTTATGTATAGCCGGATATACTTCGTGGGGTGTGCATTGGATATTACATTTTCCAACGCAAAATCTATTAAGCTTTCAATATAGGACTGGGTTATCAATATTCCACTTTTCACTTACATGTTTCCAGCAATTTGGTGGTCTGAAAGATGAAATTTATATTCGTTTTTCTGCTTTCTCTTACGCCTTCGAATTTACTATTTCTTTGATTTTGCCAGTCACTATTCTTACTACTACTACCACTTATATTTTTGAACTATTACCATTTGTACTATTACTATTGTTGCTCCAATATCCAACACAGTTGGAACAGAGTCATATGACTGGATAGGCTGGGGATCATTTTCTTCCGATAGTCATGATCATCCTGTAAACAAAGTTGAATTAGATTGTATGTAGACTTTTCTCCGTGGATGTAATTACAAAGTATCCACATTTAGAAAAAATCTACCCATTTCTTGAACGGAGTTTAAATTGGTAATCTCATGTAATTTATTTTAAACAGATAAATCCTGATCAGTTATTTTATCATATTATTATTATGTCTCAAGTTATGGTTTTCTTGAGGGGTCTGGACTAGAGCGTTATAATTTTTCGATGTAATTAAGCGTTGTTCCGAATCAAGATGCGTTCCAAAATCGAAGAAATGGTAGCTCTATATCTTTTATTGTATCCACCTAACCTTCCCCATAGGTTAATGAATACTTAAGTTTTTGCTGGGACTAGTCATACATTTATTCTGTACGGAAAAATCCGTGAACAAACAAATCTAATATATCATCACTGGATACGCAGTGCTGCAGAATTAATACGTGATTACCTTGAAAAGCACGAAGGGCGCTTAGCAGTGGGCCACACCTCTCCGATGTCCGATGTCCTACCAGGTGCATTTCCCTAGTGCCTATGTAAATGCTCAAGACCATCGGTTGATCGTTCAGGCCTCGCACCAATTCTTGGAGATAGATATGTATGAATAAATACAATCTTAGTGTTAACTCATTCACACTTTCACACACTAACACACTCATCTATAGAGGGTTTATCATATTTGTTTATTTCGGATACTGTACTAACAATTCATTTTTCTTTCCGTCAGTACATAAGATTTTGATAATTATAAGTTCTGATACTTTTTCCCAAATTACTAAGTAAAAAGGAAACAAATTAGCATTTCAGATAATCATTGATTTACTAAAAGATTGAGTTTCTAATTAAAAAAATATCAATTAAATGACCTGCAGAATCTGCGCAGTATTACATGGTTTAAAAGGAGAAAGTATTGAACTGATGTGAGAAATCTTGAGGACACACGCTCCTTTTTTCCTCCTTCTTTCCTCTCTCTGGAATTCTGGTTGAAAATTCGAAAGCATACAATCGATGGGTCTACCATGACAATATTCCGAAGTACTTTCTTTTTGTGTTTTGCTCTTGAGGGTGTTCCCATCACCGGTTGGGAAACACTTTGAAGTCGTCTGAAAGTTTCTCATGGACGATGTTCTGGAAGAGATCACTAACGGTTCATTATTTGCATTGAGCATACCCGAATATTTAGAAGGGAGTATGTATGTATTGTTAACTGGGTTTGTTTTACACCATCAGAAAGACTGGATTCGCGACCTAGCTTTCAGCACCCAGCATTTCGTCTTTATTAACTGGCAATTTCGATATCCGAAGGTCACATGACATTGACCAGGCATTTGAATTACTTTGGGATAGTGTGATATCAAGACTTGAAGCTAGTGTAGGGACTAGCTGCTGCAAGGGATCATGGGATACCATGTCCGTTGCAAAAACTAACTTTTCATTTTCGCTTCCAAGGCAAATTGCATTTTCTTTGTCTATTCCCGGTAAGAATTCGTTAATGTCTCAAACAAACATAGTCTCATACCCATTACCTATCATTGTTTCCAGTTCTATTTTATTCTGTAACCTGCCTGCTGTATCGTCGGAGATTTCAACCTGTACCTGATGTTGAAAACACTATTTCATTACTATCACCTTTATTTACAACCATGTCAACACTCTCGAATTTACTGTCCATTTTTTCCAGTTTTGAATCTACAGTGGTATATTTTACGTCTGTCTCTTGCTTTAGTTCCTCTACCGATTTTTGGGCTTCATTCCTTACCCGATCGATTTCTGTAGACGTTTGCTCCCTCAATTTGGCCATTGAGGAAGCAATGTTAGTACACATATCGTCAATTTTATGGTTTAATACCTCGAATCTGATTCAGTTTCTCACTTCGAGGTATCTAGTCTTTGCTCCACACTACTGAATTTTTTTTATCTAAGTCGTGAACAATTTGTGTCCTATTTTTATCTATTTGTCGTTTAACCCCTGATTATCGTGTTTGAATCCCAGATTCATTTCACGCATATCGTGCCTCAGTTCTGTATTATCTTGTTTTAGTTCTTCCTTCATATCTGGCATCATTCGTTGATTACCTTCTTTCAGTTCGACTTTATATCTTGCATCATTCCCGTAATCTGTTGAAATGCAAGATGCATTCCACACCCGCCAGATGATACTCCTTCATTTAGATTTGTTACTATTCGGTCACTATTCAAGTTACGTGGAGAATCACTCATGTGGTCTCAATTCTTTCATCATCTGCGAGGTCAGATATGTCCACTGTAGATATCTCACCTTGATTCTTTGGTGTACTATATCAGCGTTCCTCATTCGAATCGGGGTGCTCTGCTTCTCTTACAGTCGAGGTATCTATTGGGTTAACTAGTTTGATTTCTCAATACAGTCAGTACAATATTTGTATATTTCTCGATTCTTTTTTCTTCTTCTTCCAAAGTGTCATCTAAGTTTGTACACGCGATGTATTCAATTTCTCTTGCACCCATTGCATCGTATTAACCTGCGTGAAACGCGGGATCTTTTGTCTTTCTCGCTCAATGTACACTGTGGACACGCGGAATCAAGTTCACTCTGCTGAGTGAGAGAGTTTCGAGAGACCATATCTAAAATGGTTGATCTTGTGTGCACAATTGAAGGTAAAATTGAAGGAGCAAAAACTGATATAAGTGAACTTCGTCAGTACACCGGTTACCTAGAAGACTTCGTTGACGACTTGCATAATCGCTCTCGCAGGCAAAATCTAGTGTTTTACGGGATCGAAGAAAGTACTAGCGAAACGTGGAGTGATACAGAAAACAAAGTTGCTTACTTCTTGCGTGATCGATTTCAAATGGCATTGTTGGATGGTGATATGTACCGGGTACATATGGTCGACTACAGAACTTCTGGAAAAAATATTTGAGTCTATATTTTTACGGGATAAGAAGAAATAAATCGTTATTAAAAATCGAAGAAAACTACGTAGAGCACATGTATGTGTTGAATAGGATTATTCATATGCTATGTGTAAAGAAAGATGAACACTTCAGAATCATTTAGTACAAGCAATTATTCAAGGACACACTTTGTATATACGTTACCTCCATTTGTTCGTCAATGAACGAAGGCATTTTCTTTCGAACTGGAAAGAAACTGAACGAAGAGAAGCGACTCATTTAGATCTATTCCAAAGACAACCCCGCATTACGGGTGGAGACACTGTTTACAGTTATACACCTGAATCACCTCCTGAATATGTCAATTAAGAGCAGCAGCAGAATTCCCAAGATACAATTAATTCCTGTGCCCCTTGAGCAAGCAATAACCTCATTCAAAGAACAGCTAGGTCAAATGTTATATCATGAGGAAATGTTTTAAGACATCTTCATAAGTAAGTAATAACAAATTCTTTAACAGCGATAAATTTTGAATTGACAATCAATACTTTAGTGTATTTTTATGAAAATACTCGAGGACTTAGAGGTAAACTGAATTCATTTTAGAAAAGTGTTCTAAGCAATAGCTTTGAAGTAATTGGAATTACTGAAATTTGGCTGACTAACAGCCACGCTGATAATGAACAATACGTGGACAGATACATAGTTAATTGGTCAGATAGAAATTTAATTTTCACTGGTAAAAAGCAGACGGTGGTGTTATATTAACAATAAAAAAAGAGTTCATATCTCACTCACTTCCCCGGCAGATATACCCTTGGATTCTATTCTTGTAACAGTTACTGTAAATAATGTATCTTATCTTTTCCTTGGTGTTGTACGTTTTCTTCTTGGATATAATAACTGTGTGTATCAAAATTATATAGATTATTTATGTAATTACCTGCAGCCAGAAATTAATATTCTCCTAATAGGCGACTGGAATCAGCCACGTATAACAGAAACTGATTTTGATTGTCCTTACAAACATTTATCGGGACGTATTTAATTTTATGAATTTATATAACCTAAAAACTCAAAATAATATTAGAAATGAACTTCCCAGAACGTTAGGTCTAGTTCCTGCAAATATAAATGATATTAAGTGATACGTGAATCCCAACCTTTAGTTCCTGAATATGCTTATTACCATGCATTACTTATTGATTTTCGCTATAGCAAGAGAACTCGTACTGAAAGTGAACATACTAAATCAGATTATAACTTTTACAAAGGTAGTTTTGTGCAGTTATATAGCGAAGTGGCATCTGCTAACTGGGAAACAATAGTAATAGTTCTACTGCTGACGAGGCTGTTGATACTTTCCATAAAGTAATGAATGATATTTTTGACAAGTGGGTACCTCGTAGGGAAATTAATAAGAAATATCTTGTTTGATCCACGCCTGATATAATCAAATCAATAAAGAGTAAAGGGCCGCATAGAAGAAAATGTAGATAGGGAATCGGGGATATCACATATCATTTAAATAAATTTAAACAATTACGGGCAATATCTAACAGTGAAATTTCAAGCGATCATGAGCACTACGTAGACGATTGCAAATCGAATATTACTGCAATACAAGTTTTTTTCTAATTTATGTTAAAACCAAAAGCCGTAATTCCGACGGTACAACTCTAAATAATAAAGACATCAATTAAACATGAACTAGATATTGCTAATGTATTTATGCAACACTTCTAAAACTCATGTAATAAATCTGACAATCATCATGAGCCTTTATTACATCATGGTAACTCTGAAAAATTTTCACATTCTCTTATGTTGACCTCGATTCTCCTCAGGACCTGACGAAATCCCATCGTATATAATTAATTGTTGCTGCCATTTACTTGAATATACATTGCATATCATATTTAATAAATCGTTAGCTAGTTATCACTTGCCAAGAAGATGGAAATTTCCTGATATCTGTCCAATTTCTAAACCCAGTAGAAATAATACTAATGTAAGAAGTTGTTGACCAATAGCTATAATCTCCTGAACTGCTAAAATATTTGAAATTATTATTTGAAAAAATCGCATATCTGTCCTATCATTTCGCTAAGTCGGCTTGGCTTTCTACTAAGAAAATCAACAGTAACTAATCTTGCCGACCTTACTCACTTATTAGAAAGAGAAATTGACAATAAAACTCAAGTTGACTGAATTTATATACACTTCAGTAAAGTGTTCGACCTTACTAATTACAATATTGTTCTTAGCAAACTGGTAACATATAATTTTTCTCATGACCTACTTAAATTTTTATCATGATTTTCGTGAACACAGACATCTAATTCGCTACAATAATGTCGTTTCCATTGAATTTTTAGTTCATTCATGTGTTCCACAAGACTCGAACTTAGGACCTGTGTTCCTCTTATGTAATAATGATTTACCTGATGTAATAAAGTCCCAAAAACTCTTATATGCAGAGATTTAAAAATTTACCGCGTGATACAATTGGAAAGGGACTGCATGAATGGTGTGAAATTTTCACGTTGCCGCTAAATATTGGGAAATGTAGTGTAATATCTTATACGAGATAAAACTTCAAATTTGAGTATCATATTAATGACATACCACTGCAAAGAGTTGACCAAATAACTGATCTTGGAGTATCAATAAGATCAAATCTCTAGTTTGATACTCACCTAAATCGAATTGTAAATGAGGCTTAGAGAAATCACGGATTTGTAATGAAATTTCGAAGTGAATTTAAGTACACTAATGTTCTTAAAATTCTATATGCTGCATATGTACGTATCAACCTGCAATACCTGTTCATAATATGGGATCCTAGTGCAAAAATATACACACCAATTAGAAGCAAATCGATCAACATTTTTCGTTATTTAGTATATAAATACAAAGAGATCTATCCTCGATACGAAAAATATCTTGAACTCTTACCGAGCTATCCCTTATCATACCAAGGCAGTGTCCCTTAGGTACCCCAGACTAAGATTTTAAGTGGCAAGTGAAAAGTAAGGCAGACACATCCCTTTCGATTTTTCTATGTGTTCATTTTTCAAAGTAAGAAATATAAACGTAAAAAGAAACAAAATCGTTTAACAGTTAGACTTTAAAAATGTATATAACTGACCTGGTGTCCTCCGAGGACCCCCCATGGTATTTTACGTTCTTTCTCAACATGCTGATGATTGAAATGTCACAGCTAGATGACACCATGTTTTGTTTGTCCTATGTGATTTTGGACAAAATAATATATTTTATGTATATACTTAAATAATTCTCAGATTTTTCTGTTAATTTATTACAAATAAGACTTGTAATTTGCATAAAATGTGTTGGTTGTGGCATAAGTTTTACTGTGCGTCCATACAAACTTGCAGGACTCGGAAGGAAAAGCTATCTAAATTTGATACATCATTTCATTACTCAAGTTTGTGGATAAACGTTCGACAGCTATGTATGGGCAATATGGCAAAGAGAACGTTTGTGAAAGATGACGCAAGTTCCGACTTGTTAGAAAAGCCAGAAAGTAGTGGTGCAGTGGATACTTTAAATGATTCAGATGATGAGTTTATACCTGATGGATATTATGACTCAGAACCTGAGGACAATTTAGAAATAAATACAGAAGAAGATACTGATCCGTCCGACCAATCAACGAATTTAACAAAACGCTTGTTCCAGGAAAAGCTTAAGTTTGGAAAATGTAGATCCAGATGAACTTCGAGCCTTCTTTGGTGTTTTAGTGACAGCAGGAGCTCTGTGCTGCAAAAACGAAAACATTTTCCAAATGTGGAGCACAGGCGAAAGCATTCGGCGTGCAGTTTTCACAGCATCCATGTCAGTCAATTCATACGATTTTATGATAAAACTACACGCAATCATCGAAAAATAAGTGACAAGCTTGCAGCTATCAGGAAAGTATGAGAGCACTTCGTTGAAAATTGCAACAAATGCTATGAACCGTTCGATACGTTCATAGTAGAACAACAACTTGTGGCGTTTCGTGGACGTTGTCCCTTCAAACAGTGCATGAAGTCAAAGCCATCGAAGTATGTCATCAAAATTTGGGCTGCAGCTGATGTAAAGACATCGTATATATACAATTTACAAATGTATACAGGGAAACTTCCCGGAAGTGTTCCAAAAAATGGCACGTCGCGTTGTATGTGACATGATGCAACCTTTGTACGGAACAGGAAGAGGTGTCACAAGAGACAATTTTTAACGCCTGTACCAGCTGCAGAATTTCTGTTGACAAAGGATATTACTATTACTGGGACACTCAGGGCAAAGAAACCAGACACACCACCGATCCTGGAAACTCCAAAGGACAGGGAAATTTTATTATCAGTATTTCTCTTCTCTGATCATATTTCCATGGTTAGCTAAGTCCCCAAGAAAAATAAAGTGGTGTGCTATCAGCACAGATCATTGATGATTCTCTGTCCGATGAAGAAAATTGAAAACCAATGATGATTCTTCATTACAATCAAACTAAAGAGGAGTCGACAACTCTGACGAATTGATTCGAGAACATTCATGCTCTAGACGCACTTCCAGGTGTCCTTTTATACTTTTAATGAACATAATTGCCAAATAGCACTAAATTCATTCGGCATTTGGCTCCTGAAAAACCCAGGCTGAACAAAGAAAGAGCATAATAAAAGATACCACTTCTCGTTACAGTTGGGAAAAGAACTAATAAATCCAAACATAACACGAAGAACTGACGATCCCATTGGGTTACAGGCCATAGAAGCTAAAGGAGTACAAGCATCCGAAAGTCGCGTCGCAACTAACCCAAAAGTACAGAAGCAGAAGAAAAGAGGACGATGCTACCTGTGTCCACGAAATTCTGATCGGAAGCTGAGTACAAAGTGTGATAATTGCAATCGATTTATATGCAAAAATCACTGGGAAGCTCAAGCTTGCAGTGTTTGCTCGGAATGTTGTTCTCACTCGTAAAATGCAAACTTCACGTTTGTATAAGTTTTATTTTTCCTGTAAAGTAGAAATTACTAAATATGTCCCAATATTGTAAATGTAGTGTTGTATAGTATTTGATTTACAAACCATGTAACAATCTATTGTATACATAGAATAGTAGAGCATACAATATATAAGAATATAAGAAATTATTATTCTTTATATAAGAAATGCTAAATAAAGAAACTATGGAAAATGATCAAAATTTATATTGTAAATTTTAAGCTCCACATGTGTTTCTTGAGATACGTTTTGACACACACCGTATATACGTACGTATCCACTATTTACGTATCTTTAAACAGGCTAAACTAAGTGTTGAGGTATAACAGTTTACAAACGGTTATCAATATTGATGCAGTAGTATTGACGTTCTTGTTTAATTATTAGGGGTACACTTTTCTGACACACACTGTATATATGCATATATACATTTTTTCTAGAATTATAAAACTGAAGATCTTACGAACTTAAGATTGAAAAATGTGAGGAAAAGCATCAAAATAACACTAATGAAACAAATGTAGAGTGAAAAAATCATGGGATCCCTTAGGCCCCCCTTGGTTAGGAACGGATCAGCTTATCTTGGTGTGATAAGGGCTATTCAATGTATTCTCTTGAAACAACAAGAACTAATTTCCTTCTGTGTTTTTTTGCATAAACTTATACATAATAAGATAGATTCGCCAATATTACTGTCCGAAATGTAACTTCAGGTCCCAAACAGGAAAATGCCCTCGCTGCAACAACTATTTCATAAATTATCCCAGGTTACTAATGCATCAAGTATATTGCCTATTAGGAGAATAAACAAAATATATAATAATGTCCAAGTAAAATATCTTGCAATAGATACATTTTATGTACACTTAAAAAATACTTTAGCTATATAGTATAGCATGTAGAATAAAGATTACATAATGTACTAATCATTTATGTATACTACTGAACACTATCAATGGGTATACTCCTGCTCTGATCAATATGCAATAAATAAATAAATATAATAAATAAATAAATAAATAAATAAATAAATAAACAAATGCTTGAACTCTCTCCCTCTCTCTTTGCTGTTCACACAAGTTATAGAAACATGACAAACTTAAGGAAAAGAAAAAAAAACAACGTTCTTTTACAGAGTAAACTTACGGTTATTTAAATATATTTACAAAGCAGATTACTAGTATATCTTTTTTTCGGTAGCTACTTTCATGAATGCAGATTTCTCATTCAGACGACACGCGTTCTATTCTCTGTCATACAACTCTTTTTTGCTTTTTCATTGATCAGGTAAGACTCCAGTAAAAAGAAACATACGGTTAAACTTTAAACTGCGATTCATTACAACTTTACAAGCGTAAAACTATTCCAGATTTGACTATTAATAAAAACTATGAGTAATTTTACAGCTCAAAATAAGTTGATTTTTTCAATTGTAGTCCATTATTAGCTATGGTAAAGGAGAAGGATTTGAGTTGTTTTGTGTGTGGTCAGCACATTGGATTAAAATATATTTCTGAGATTGAATACAACTATTTTTCGTTTAGATATAAAACATGCATATTTAGTTGTTAACAAAAAAGATATCATAATTCAAAATGTCAATATGGCATTACATTTAGTTATAAAAAGAAATGAAGGAACTTAATCACTTATACTTGAAAACATCGAAGATAACACGACAAATATTAGGAAGAATTCTACAAGAAAATTAAGCAATAGATCATAATAAAATACAGTGTAATGAAATGAAATGTATTTGAAGTTATAAACAATATTTTCTCTTATATGCTAAAATGAGTCCTAAAATGGAAATGGACATTTCATGTTGAAACTAGACTTTGAATTTGATTCTCGATAGATGATAAATATGGTAAGAACGTTAAACCTGGAAGACGAAAGCACAAGTTTGGTGTCTCTCAGATATAATATTTTCATTACAAATTGAGTAAAGTAGCTATAAATCCAGGGAGTGGGTCGCGAAAATAGGTCCGGTTTCAGGATATTTTTAAATATAAATGAACATATCTAAGGTCGGATTTTTGTTCAAATGATATTTTTCGTTTGTATATATTTCACGGCGAAGAAGTAAAGTTAGCATTTCATTAGCAAATGTAGAAACTGGTGAACTTGAATCATGGAATAATTCCTAAACTAGTTTACTTTACTTGTAAGAAAATTTCGATGGAAATTACTACATGAAATCTTTTGTTGTTGTTATTATTTTCTTAGATTTCTGAGTAGTAGAGAAGAATTTATAGAATGCTTGTTATTGTACATTTATGTTTGTCCTGTTTGATTCGAAAAAACGTTTATTGTGATGAAAGTGATCTGCATAGCTCTTTGAAAAATGTATGTTACTACTTATAGTACTTTACTTGATTTTTTCGTCCCAGCAGTGAGGATATATGAGACATGGACCTACAGCTTAACTTGAAATTCGAAGCACATTTGATTCTGTCGGGAATTGAGCTCTGCTTCCAGAGCAAAGTTTCTGTTCACAGTCAGTTTTTATCCGTGTAGGTTGGAAGAAACCCTGTGCTATTTTCATATTGGAAAACAGTGATGAAACGGATTAAGAACCTAATGACCTGGAAGCAATTTGACCTGTTACCAGGTATGATCCGAACAAACCAGTAGACAAAAGAAATTGAAACTGGTATGACAAACTTAAAGTAGTCCTAATCGTTACTCCTGGTGTAGTAGCTTGCGTGCGCGATCGTGATTCGTATAGTTTCGTATTTGTTTTCCGTTAGCAAATCGATAAAACTTTACTTGATCTATCATTTCTTTTCATTTATTATCCGTCTCCTTTAACCTAAACAACTTAATCGAGACATTAAAACACTTTTTCATTAATATTCATTTCGTTTTTAAATGTAATTCTAACAACACGATTCTCACTAAATTTATAATTGTCTTTCTTTCTTGATGTGTGCGTCTGTGTAAAAACATTGAACTGAAATATAACTACGGTATATATAAAAGTATAACAGCATGAGATTTACAGAACATATAAATTATATGTTTCTAAGAGATTGTCATAATTTATTCCAACGTACCTATAAAATTTCTTGAGTAGAATGTAGGGGTTGGGGAAATTGTTAAACCAAGAAAGCAATTAACAGTTTAAAATGAATTTTGAACATAACACGGTGATTCGCTTGTATAGCTTTTAACATTCACTTTTTAGGGAGAGAAAGGTCTTAAATATATCGAAAATAACATTTTCATAAACTTATTTTTCTAGTGGGCAGAATTGGAATTTTAATTGAGTGGTTGATGGAAACGTCGTGAAAATTGAAAATGTGCTTTGAAAATCCAGATTAATGTGTGTCTGATTATTTTATATACTTCTTTTCAAACTCGGAATTTAAAGTTTTACCCAGTTAATATCTTTAAATGAATTGTGGATTGTATTTTATGAGTTTTGTAATATATTTAACTCATTTCCCAAGCTTATATTAGGTACATATAGGCACAATTTTGGAAGTTAGAAACCTGAAATTTACTTATAAATTTCCATACTTCAGTCAGAGATCAACTGTCATACCAGCATTGTAATTCTACTTTTGACTTCTTACATTAATTGCAACTCTTCACGGATCACAAATCAATCACCTTCTCATAATCTTATGAGCTCTAACTCTGGTGGCTTGAATGGTTAAAGGTTTAACATAATATGCAGCACTATATGAGTAATGGATGTACGGCCTGACATGGGACTCAAACTGGGAATCGAACTCAGATCTTCCGCGCCTAACACTAAATATACTCTATTTCCAACTTCGCCATTTATCGCTGCAACAATTTATTTTAAGTTCATGATCAATTTGTCATTGTTGTTCAATGTCATAATCATAAAATGTTACCAAAAAAAGTTACACTTCTTCTGGATTTGACACGAAGTTTTCAAGACATAGCGTAAAGTTCAAGGACACATATGGTCTTTCCACTTCATATTAACGCTAACTTATTAACCATATTTTTATTCAATACTGGACATGATTCATTTTTCAATCTGCTTAAAAATCTTATAGAGTGAAGCAGATATAGGTTACTAAAATACGATTTAACCTAGGATTAGTTGCAAAATAAATGGAAGCAAAGCCATTTTTTTATTTTATGCTATTATTAAACATACAAAAGTATAGAAGAATCTAAGTAGGGAAACACCCTCAAAATGGCTTTCAATGTGTCGGCTAGTACACATTCAAATATATTACTTATATATAGCTACCAGTATTTCATTTTATTTCTATAAAACTATTACCTTTAGAATGAAATTTCTCTGCTTAACGTTTGATCATCTTCCTTTAACCTTCATTTTGATATCCAGGTCATTAAAATTGGGCTCCTAAAGTTATAAAACAAATTACTTGTGACTTGGGTTCCTCATGTAACATAGAATCATATGTGCGGCGTTACTTTGAATATAATCATTATTATTATCATTAGTTGCAATATTTATAGATACTTTTATACCAAAAGTAATTTTAAACTTTAATATACTGGTTTTCTTTAAGATTGTTATTTTTTAATATCCTAAATTATCTGTTTCTCAGTACAGTGCAGGTTGAAAGTATTTTGCAGTGGTTATATTGATTTTACTTATACTGATATACTTTGTATTGGTCTCTTTGATGGAAGGAACAGCTGAAAGCATGACAATTCAGTAGATACTTTCCTTAGTTCCAATGTTGTGTTTAGGCCGCTTTCACTTACTGATGAGTTTCTTGAGTTCCATTCGGCATCTCATGAATGGAACGGGGTTGAAAGAGATAATAGAGTTATATGTGGCGAACTGCGCACCAAAGTATGTAGTTCAGATGCTAGGTTGTAAAATAGTTTAGAGAGCAGTACGAGGCCATTTCTTAATAGATGTACTTCTAAATATACTTCTATCTGAGAACACTATTTTATACTGAAGTTCACCTGAGCTTATGCAGAGCACCTTGAAAAGTACCATTTCCTTGCTTGATAATCAACTTAATGCTACAAAAGGTATGTGGTTTGTTGTAGAGAACTGTATCACATGGCTATGAGTAAAAAAATTAAAACCCTTCCAACTCATTTCACATGAACTACTGAGGGAAATTCACAGTCTTCTCAAGGATAAGAGAACATCTTTGGCAGCTGAAAGTCGTAAAAGCAATCTATGGATTAAATACATGAATCTTATAGATATCCTTCGCAGCTTTATAAACGCGAATTTAATTTGAGTACATGTAAAGAAATGCTTCCATATTTTGCAGGTTGTGGCCATAACTTCTACTAAAATCAGTGTACCTATATCTAGAGGAAATAACTCGGCTACAATGTGATCACCCGGACATATACAAAATGTTCTCTGAGGACCACCACATCACCCGGCAGAGTGATCGTTACTGAGGGGACTTTCTAATGATCTCGTGAATGAACAGACTCTAATGACAAACATCAAAAACCCAGGAGGATTAGCACAAGCTAGAGGTATTGGGAAGTCCCAAAGGTAACTTTAAATTTTCTCTACGCAAGCATGAACTGAAATTAACCACGCCCTACAAGAGCTATAATACTTTAATATCACACAAATGATCAACATTAGGAGTGTGCACCTACTAGAGTGAAGAAAAACTAGAAAGATATTTCAAATATTTTGCGATACCTTTGGAACCGAAAAACCTTCGACTATGCTGTACAATGTTATAAACAGAAGTGAGGCAGAAATGAATGTTGATGTTGATAAGGCAAAAAAGTTGGAGATGAAATTCTGAGCTAGGTGAGCTAAGAGGTTGCAAAGTATTCATTTCAAAGATTGCATCAGGTTGTCATTATGAGTGCTAAAGCAATATTGTTTTCGAAATATGTATGGAAGAATAAATTATCTTGCAGAGGTTGCTGTTAGTAGTTCAATCAAATAATGAAAATATGGATGTGGTGTTCATGTACGAATTATCACAATATTCTTCATCCATGTTGGCTAGTTTGAATTTATGAGAGAAGCGGAAAAGTCTGACTCATTAGATTCATTGCGGAAGATGGTAGGACATGAATTGAATTAATCAAATGAAACATTAATAGCAGAACAAGTTGTTGTGGATGGGGGCAAAAAAGCGATACTTTTACTTCTGTATATGCAGTTTGCCTTAAAAATCTACCCCAAACTAACATTGTATTGGCGGTTATTGTTCTGGACCAAGTATTATACAGACAACCCATATTCGTCGATCAAGAGGAATGCACTAAGTTCAAGTTACAATACTCTAAGAAGGAATTATTCCTCGCAAACCCAAAAAATGAACAGCGTTTCATAGACATGCTGAGTGATAAACTGCCGGCAGAGGGCTTCCAAATACCATATGCTATTAACGACACGTGTATCTACTTTGCAAAAACTTGGGTTAAATGTACCAGAAAAATTAACGCACTTGTGTATGCAGAAAATAATGATGGTTCGGGTACAAAACCTCGCGGCCAGAATCTCGCGGCGACAACCTCGCGGACCAAAACCTCGCCTGGCCAAAACCTCGCCTCCCAAAACCTCGCGGCCCAAAATCTCGACAGGCCGAAACCTCGCCTGGCCAAAACCTCGCCGCCCAAAACCCCGCGGGACAAAATCTCGCCAAGCCAAAACCCCGCCTGGCCAAAACCTCGCCGCCCAAAACCTCGCGCCCCAAAATATCGCCATACCCAAAATCTCGCCTGATCAAAATGTAAATGTTCCAACAGATGATAAGGATGACGGTATAAAAGACGCTCTTTCAGAAGAAGTATCACGGGTATTTGACCAAGTCCCGCGATACCATATGAAAATTCTATTTCTGTATTAGAGGATTTTAATGTGAAGGTAGGGCGACAGGATGTTTTTAAACTGGTTATAGGGAAAGAAAGTCTGCATACGGAAAGTAATGACAACTAACGAGGTTAGTTTCGTGAACTTTGGAACATCCAAAAACTTAAAGTTTTAACAAAAATCTAATAATATTTACGAAAGTATGAAATAATATATGAGTTTTTAGGAAGTCCCTTGATTATGTCCTATAGGTTAAAGGAGACGTAGATGACCGGGATGAAGGAAATGATCGAACAAAGAAAGTGGGAGGAAACGGAAGAACCCAAGAAAGCCCACGCACACAATGTTTTGTATCTTATTATTATTATTATTATTATTATTATTATTATTATTATTATTATTATTATTATTATTGTAATGTGGAATTGCATATTAGGAAACACATTGGGTAAATTTAGAAGAAAAGTTTCATTCGCGGCGAGGTTTTGGCCCGGCGAGATTTTGGGCGGCGAGATTTTGGCCCGGCGAGGTTTTGCCCTGGCGAGATTTTGTCCCGCGAGGTTTTGGGCGGCGAGGTTGTGGCCACGCGAGGTTTTGGCCCGGCGAGATTTTGTCCCGCGAGGTTTTGTCCGGCGAGATTTTGGGCGGCGATGTTTCGGCCGCGAGATTTTGTCCGTATACCAATAATGATATGTAGATATTATTTTCTTATTTTGCAAGACCAGGTTGATTAACGTTGTATCTCAGATCACACGGAATAAACTGTTCCAGTTCCCAACGTATTTGGGACATAGTACGTGCATGCTCTATTCTCAATGAAGAAATGTGTAGTCATCTTCCATTTATTCATGCGATTACTGGATGTGATACGAAATTTCATTTACGTGGTATAGGTAAAAGATTGCTATTGAAGAAACTAATATGAACTCGTTCTTTAGCAAACAAGAGTATTTTAAGTTTCTTCGTCTACCAAAAAGAACGTTATCGCTGAACGTGAAAAAGCCATAGTTTGTTTGTACAATGGCAAATCAAATGATATGTTGCAGAACTTGCGTTACCAAACATTTTCTAAAAAATATCAGCGCAAACGCCTGCAGTTGGAGTTAAATGCTTTTCATGCACAAGTGATGCAGCACTGTTCCATTCGATGCATGCATATATGCAAGTACAAGAATGTATTGAATCATATAGGCAATTGAAGCTAGAAAAATACAGATGGAAACAGGTTGAAATAGTCCTTTTCTGATACCAATGTTCGTACCAGCAGCTACTGCAAATATTCTAAAGGCCATCAGATGTAATCGCGACGGGATTGTGATTATAAAAAAATGCAGGAAACAGCAAATGGCTTGTATTGCCGCATGCGGAGAAGTACAAGTTGGTGCAAGTTGTCTGAACTCTCCTTAATCTTGTTTTGAGGACAAGTATCCAGATTGTTTTCAACTCACACTTTTATGTTTCTTGCGCAGAGGTGAGGCCAGAATACAATATTCATTTGCCGTAAATTGAGAATAATTATCACATGTGGTTGTGTGCGTATGTGTGTATTCTGAAGGAATCTGTGTCTTTTTGTCGGGTTCCACATTGAAGGCTGTGGAGATTAATTTATTATCTATGTATTGATTTTATTCATATTGGTTTTACCAGCGAACAATGATGTGGGTTAGCTATTTTTGTTTGTGTTATTCGTGTCTTGTGAGTTTTAGCTCATTTTGGGAAGGACAGAGACATTGTATTATATTATTATATTACGCCCTGAGAAACAAACGTGTTGTGGGCTAGTGCTCTGAAGAGTCCGTGACCGACTGATTTATCTTTCGCTGAATCAACAGTTTACTATTGTGATGCGATTTATGTAATTGTTGTAATTGTTTTGTAATAAATTCATGAGAGACACCATCTTGACTCCTCCCACTACCATTACCACACCTACTGTAACGTCTGGTACTCGCTTTTAGGCTCACTTGTAATAGCCGCCTAGCCTTGGGCCCGAGCTTAAATAGGACCGAAAATTTCCGCTTTGGGGGACTCGCGGTAGAAAAAGAAGAGGTTATATTCGAAGTTGCTGTCGGAGTTAAGTTGCGAACTGGCAGATGGCTGTTGCATCTGGCCAGTGGAAGACAGCCTACAACCAGAGGAAAGTTCATCAACGACCCGAGACAAGTGGAACACGAGAGCCATCGAGAGAGCAAGGAGCCGAGCCAGCGGATACCAGCTTCTGAGCCCAGACGTCGAAATGATGGTATTTCTTTCAATTTCTAACCTCCTTCCCACACCCAGTCTCTCTCTTATTAAGAAAACGCCTTGCTAAACTCATTTCTGATAATATACCTTCTCTTCAAAGGATAGCGGTCCGGTCTTAGTACCTGTCTTGAGCTAGAAACTCCATTTCTTTCTTCTGACGGCTTGTGTGTAGGTGGAGTTTTGTTAGTCTTTTCCTCCCCCTTACACACCTTTTCATGCTGGTACATGCAGTGGCCTACCCCCACTAGGTCTTTTCTTGGTGGAGATGTGGAACCTTTACACGGTGAGGATGTGCTTTTCTCGCCTTGATAGTTCTTTTATTGTGTTTCTAGTTTTTCTGTTTTTAGTGGTGCATTATATTCAGTTTCTTTGTTGGCCAATATCTGCTGTTGGAGCAGGCATCTCGTTGCAAAGTCTAGGCTAGATCCCTTCGGGAGTGTAGTACACGCACCAGAATCGAGACCAGTTATTTTAAGGTTTTACCAGAGTGGAGGCCAATAAGCTTTCTTTTCTGTTGGATCTATTAGCATTTCACTACTTATGCAGTGAGGCATTATATTGCCGAGTATATGTGAGGTTTATTGCGGAGGTATAGTCGTACCTCGAGCAGAATCTTGCTAAGGGCGTAGTACTGTATGAGAGTTTCATCCTATTGCGAGTGCTCCTTGAGTGTGTGTCCTTCCTACTACTCTCGCGTTGAGGCCTGTTGGTCGAGTCCGCACATGGAGTTCGTTGCGGTCAGATGGAATTTTTGACCGATCTGAGTTCCTTGCTAAGGGACGAAGTATCGCTAGTCTCAGATGTTCTCGTCAAATGGAAAAAAGCTCAGCTATGTTTCCTTCTTATTTTGTGTGCCCGATGATGGTTCGGTACTAGCGAGATGTTCTTTTTTTAACTGCCTTTGAAGGATAGTATTTTTTTTCTATGTATCCCTATCTTGGTTAGCATATTTTTCGGTATTATTGTTATATTTATATTTGATTTTTTTAGTATTTTATCACTAATGTTATGCGTAGTTGTGTGCCCAAGGTTTTAGAGGTATTGTGTCTACGTTGCGATATTTACAGGAATAGCTAGGAGTGTAAACGAAGAGAATTTTAATTCTTAGTAACACTATTTATATTGAACCTGCAGCGTCTTCATCTTCGAAGTCTCCCAAGGTTACGTGTCAATATTTTCAAAATTTTACGTCAGCAGTTACGCTTATCTGATACCTTTTCTGAGATTTCTGGCTGGTCCTCGGTTTCTTTGACCACGAAAGTTTTAGATATGGCGTCCGCTGGAAATAATAAGGGAGTTGAGGGTCCTGTTCATCACATGAAATCAATTATTAGCCCCGAGCCATTTTATGCACGGTTTGGCTAGGATGTAGATAGATTTTTGAAGAAATATGAAAATTTTGCCGAGGTCAATGGATGGACTGGTGGGCGGTGATAATTAATCTTTGGCTCACTACTTAATAGAGAGGCCGAAAATTGGTATTCATGGATTGAAACGAAACCTGAGTTTGCGAAGTTTTTTTATGGCCAATTTAAGGAGCAGGTACGCCGAACTTTTAAAGATCATGCGCTTTCACATTTTCCCGTTGCCCAGATGAGAGCAAGGGAACAGGGCACTGGCGAAAGCATCGCGGACTATGTTTATTCAAAGTAAGACATTATTCTGAGGTCAGATCCTGATTCAGAGGTCAGAGAAAGCTCAGATTCAGTATATCATCGAGAGCCTTCAACCCGAATACTTCCACGCTGTTCTTAAGAAAGAGCATACTAATCTTGCAGCGCTGGTCGATGAGCTAATCTTAGAAGAGAAACCACGTTCGCTTACTCAGAGGAAGGAATTGGATCAATTTATTAAAAAGAATTCAGTGCTTCTTCAATCTGCTTTGGTTAGCAATAAGCCAGCAGACAGTTATAATTATGTAACCATTGCTGACGCAGCATACAAACAGGAAACAGCTATAAAAGCTGTTGACATTGCAAGAGAGCAGACACAACAGAGTAATGAAGTAAACGGTCGCTTGCTCGAATTGCACCAACAGTTATCTAAATTAACTGTGCAGATTCTGCTACTTCTGATGGTAGTAGAAACAAAAATGATGGAAATAGATCACGAAATAGAAGAAATAATGGAAGGCGACATTTTTCTGTGAATATTAGTCAGCAAAGAAATGATAATGATGGCAAAAGTTTCCAAGGGACCCAAAATGATTCCGGCCAGTCTCGATCGAATACAAGGTCGCTCCAAAATAATTATTCTTCGAGAAAGGGTCCTATTACCTGCTTCCCGTGAAAAGAATCTAATCATCTTGTCAGATATTGTACAGCTTCGTTAAACTAGCTGCTAGAGTAGCAAATAGGACAATTGCTACTAGTACTCTCCGAATCACGGTCCCCCTCTTTCCCAAAATGAGTTACTCCATATTAGTGTAATTATGGGTGCTGTTCAAACGAAGAGGATACTTGACAGCTGCGGTCAGATAATTTTATTGGTTCCAATTTATTGCCGGAGAATTTGGGACTCACCTGTGCTTCTGGGCACGAGATTCGTCTTTCCAACACCACGGCTGTCAACACAACGCCCTATCCCGAAGGAACAATTCCATGGAAGAGATGGATTATTTTGGTGAAGAGACGAAATGGACAGCGAACGTTGGTTGGTGACTTAAGATCTGTCGACCTACAGTTGTTTCCGTCAGTGAAGTACCGAAATCCTCGAGGTTAGTTAAAGATTGAATGTATAGCCATCGATACGTTTAAAAATATTATCCTCTTCCCGATTGTATGCTTATCAGGGACATGGTTTCCATAGTAGACCTAACGACTTGGAATAATATAAGTCCCCCCACCTCATCTTAAAATTAGAATGTTCGCCCGTAATTTTCAGCCAACCAGGGGATCTAATAAGAAGGTAGTGGTATAGCTTGGAAGTATTTACATCGCTTTCTGGGGACTGCATTATAAAGAGTACTAATAAGTCACTGCAGCCACGTGAAGGGGTTGACCTTGCGATTTATCAAGTTGTCTGATCGGATTTGCTTCAAGACTGCAAGAAGATTGGACACTTAAAAGTTGGATATGTTTGCATCACCGACGCTTACAACGTCCCCGCATCATATGTCATAGACGCCAGTGCTCCGTCTAACAAGAATCCGAAAAGTTACAAGAAATTTGTGAAAAACCCTAAGCTTAGCGTTGAAGAATGGTTTTAGATCAATAGCATTCCCGAACATTGCAACTGGTGTTTTCTTTTTCCTAAGGAAGAAGCGTGCTGTATCGCTTTAGATTGCATACGGGAATTTTTGGAAGAAAATTTTAATTGGTGTATGTAATTGTATTTTGTCAATTTGACAAAGAGAACCAACGGATTTATGAGAGATTGATGTATGTTTATTTCACGAAGTAGACCTGAAAACGACGACATATTTTAATTATTTTTTGGTTAGTTTGTTATTGGCATGTCAGGGAAATATGACCAATGTTAGTAGTTGTATGTTCTGGACGCTCTGTATACACGCGTTCTGCTGTAATGTGTCAGAAGCGAAGAAAGACTAACAACATGTAAATTACCACCACCATCTAAGACGTCGAGGAATTTCCGCTGAAATCTTTTTTTCTTTTCCTTTCTGTGTTGTTCTCTTTTCACTGACAACAATTTGAGATGACATACCTGCAATTAGAGAAGTTCAATCTTACAGCAAAAAATGACAATCGATTATTCTTAAACAGTAATAATAACTTTGAAACTAGCCCATACAGAATTCCTTGTTAAACGTTTTAATACGTTGCATACCTCTTATCTAATAGTGATCCCAATAGTATTGATAGTTTTGTTTTTGGCAATTTGCATTCTGTGTACCAGATATGTAACTTGACACACCAAATTCGTTCTACATAACCCATGGATCCCTAAGTTTATTTTTCGTGTTACTAGATTTGTTACGTGCATCATTTTGTATTTATTTTGGTTTGAATTAATGGCTCATAGTTGTTTGTGTAGGAATTTGCTTTTGTTGTTTGGTTTCTGTTTGTTTATTGAAATACCAAAGTGTACTAGGGATGATTTTTTTAGTTTTTGCAGGACCTTAGAGTTTTGTTTGTATTATGACAGATCGATTTGTCAGATTTTTGATGTTTTGTTTTTCTGTCATTTGTATATGAAATTAAATTCCAGGTAGTGCCTGAATGAGCCAAGTTTGAAGAATGAAGTTTTGCGGAGTTTATTTTTCTGAGATGTGTGTACTATTTCGGGCAGAGAAATATCAGTGACTTGTTGAACGATTTAGTTGTCTTTGTGTGTCGCAATACTTCCTTTTCTCGAGGTACTCTGTATAAGTGTGCATGATTCGCCCAGATACTTTTCAAATAATAGCAGATTTTTGTGTAAGTAGGTTTGATCGTTACCTATTGCTTGAGTTATGAAAGATACATAGTATTACACCCTAGAAAGTTTAGCTTAAGATTTAGAAATGTTGGATTTAGTTACTAATTGATAGAAATGCAATTATCTACTATGCTTATTTGATATATTTTATTTTTATTTTTGATTTCTGCATTTTCTTTAGATACGTCTGTGTTTTGCGCCTGTTTCCTAACAGTCAGAGCGGACGAATCATTTTCGCTTCGAGATACCGCTTGAGTTCTTGCTCACGTTCTGGAAATATTTCTGTTATTTATTGGTGTTTTCTTACTTTATAAATTATACATGCGGCATTCTAATGCCCGATTTTGTCGTAATACTTCTGAACAACAATTCTCACGTTTATCTAATGTGACATCCGTCCCGGAATGTCGCTCTATGGAGAATGATACACAAGAATCTAAGAAAGTCCATTTTTTTACGCAACTACCTATCCTATCTGTAACTTTGGCGTTTGTTGCCTACTAACTGTCGAAGACAAATTGGAAAATGAAAATTAAATCTTTGAGTTTTACGTCTCATGGTTATGCCGGTTAAGCTAAAGGAGACGGTGATGATGAGTAATGAATGAAATGGTGGAATGAAGTGAGAGGAAACGGGAGAATCCCGAGAAAACCCACACACGGTGTTTTTCCACCACAAACTTCACTTGGCGGGATTGAATACCAAGCACCAGAGGTGAACGATTTACCACTGCGCCACCGCCCCCCCCCCGGAGACAAATTGGTTATTTTTGAATAACTTCAATTAAACATTTATTGAGATGATAATTCGATCACTTTCATTTTGTAGTATACCTACCCCGATATTTAGTATTCGTTGATTTCAAATATGAAATTAGTTCATTACCCTGATTTTCTTTCTTCGGTTCCTTTTTGCCCCCGGACCCGGCCGATCATTGCTAGAATAATCATAATTTTTACCTTTTTTAGCCGAATGTTAGGAGTCATAACCTGGCCTCGTTCCTGTTGTGAGGAGATTAGCTGAAACAGGAAATGGTTTCAGCCTTATGATTTTTCTGGACCCCCCTCCCACCTTCCCCCTGAAAGTTGTATTGACTTATTTTTCTGCTTTGTTTTATTTATGTTGTTGCTGGGCGTCAGTTACAAATCATATTAATGCATAATTTTCATTTTTTTGTTTTGTCTTGTTCTCCCTTTACTTCTCTTCCCCTGCTCCCTTTTAATTATTTTTTTGGTGTATCAAGATTAAGCTTGTACTTATATTCTATCTCCACTTTCCCTTTATTTCTTATCGCAGGTATATTTCTGAAATATTTTTTTCTCCTTTTTCTCCCGCATTGTTATTCTACAGATTACCAGTTCTTCACAGTTTATTTTACCTTATTTTAAGTAAAATCAAAAACACTTTTTCCCTGTACCTTCCCTCCATCTATCAGTGAACATTGCCAATGATATCTACACTGAATGCAGACTTTCAGAGACCACCCCTCTCAGGAAAGCTACTTCAAGGACCAGAGATATCTCCTACTAAGTATTTCATCATCTACAAACTCTAAAACACCAGGATGCAGTATGTTTTGTGTTGGTCTGAGCCTTGTATTGACCGTTACATGGATGGTGTACCCTGGCACCATATTAGGATTCGCATCAGGGACTGATCTCCGTGCCTCCTGAATATAATTTACATGGTGCAATTTCCCCCTTAACTTTTTCTCTGCACCCCTAGGGAGTGAAATCCTACCTTTTGCATTACATAACTTTCCCTTAAAACCTACCTGATTTCGTTAGTCACATGTGCCTTCCTTCACCTTAACAGGCATATCTTTTTTCCTCCCCTGTTCCGAGTAGCACTTATTTTAATTTTCTTTTAGTTACTTTCACCTTCTTTTTAATTAGTTATACCTTTTATTATCCTTTCGATATATGGTTGCATCTTCAGCTGTATTCGGTCATCATTCTCAAGGCGATTAACTGGCCACCGGAGGGGCATCTGTCCAATGGAGGAGAGCCTGAAACCAGAGGAAATTTCATCAACGATCCGAGACCAGTGGAACACGAGAACCATCGAGAGAGCAAGGAGCCGAGCCAGCGGATACCTGCTTCTGAGCCCAGACGTCGAAATGATGGTATTCCTTTCAATTCCCTAACCTCCTGCCCACACCCAGTCTCTTTTTTAAGAAAACGTCTTGCTAAACTCATTTTTGATAATTATGCCTGCTCGTCAAAGGATATCCGTCCGGTCATAGTACCTGTCTTGAGTTATAATCCCCATTTCTTTCTTCTGACAAGTTGTGTGTAGGTGGACTTTTTTTAAGTCTTTTCCTCAAACTTACACACACTTTTCTTCAGTATTGGTGGATATGTATAAAGAATTATTCTCAGTTATTTTATATTCTATAAGCTGTATTGAGAATTATAATCATATATGATTGTGAGTGTATAGTGGCTAAGTGAAAATAAGAGCTCGTCGTAACTTTATATTTTATGAGCACTCTGTTTTACCAAGTACTATTAAGTTATTGTTAATAACCAATGTAAAACAACATTTACTCCCTGCTGGCGTTGAGATTCTTTAAGCATAAACATTCATTTGCATTTACCCAGTTTTGCCATGGCAAGGGCACGATCACTTCCGCAATTATATCTTATGGCAACTGAAGACGGGTACACAGATTAATAAAACATAAGTACCGTAAAGTAAGATATATATGTGCAGTGAACTTTGACCAAAGTATTAACGGATAAGAATTCACTGAAATATAAATCACAAGACCTAATTAAATTATGTAAAAATATAATGTTACTAGACGAGAAATATACTATTAAAAATTATACAGAAAATTACAAACAAACGAGTAATTATTATGAACGTTCTTTGATTACTTTAATATTTCCTTTTAATTCTGTTCGAGTATGTGTAACGAAGTGGTGGCTGTTAAAATCTATGAACGAGTCAATGTTTTAATTACTCACAGTTAATCTTCGACCGGTCAGTTGATATCGCTGGCGCCCAGGGGTAGAATCCACTAGATGACAGGTTGGCAGGATGTTTTTAGGCTGAAGCCAGGATGAGCTTGGAGCGGCGAATGTTGACTTTGAGATTCCAATTTAGCTTCCCAGTGATAGAAATAGGTGATCGTCCTAACTGATGTTCTTAGTTCCTTGTTACTCGCTGGTTCAAACTCAAACGTTCATTACGGAGACACTGATACTGTAGACACACTTGAAAATGTTAAGGTTTACTATATGCGACTCATAACTCGAATTTTTAGTTTAGCTCGACCCTTCCAAGGGGAGCGCTTCCCCTTAATCTTGGGAAGTGACGCACGCTACTCGGCTTTGTGGGTGCTCTTCGAAAAAATGCCCAACAGGCACACGTACCAAAACACACTGAGCTTTCTAGTTAGCAAACCAAAGCTTGTACACGGTCAACCGGGAAAAACCCGATGTCCACTCCTAGCGTCGGGACCAGAGTTATTATCCAATAAGCTTTTAGTTATAAAAGTACGTAGATGGAAAGGGATTGTCCCGAAGATAAGACTTTGAAAAACGCTGTGTACACTTTTTCGTAACGAACACTCTGTCGTTCTGTATGGTTTGGAAGGGAATGCTATGTTGAGGAAAGCCAGAATTAATTCAGTTGTTTTGGCCTAACGATTTTTGTGTTGCAGCACATTTCTTGTTCCGTCACCAAAAAAGCAGTGAAAAGCAGGGTATTTTGGAATTGCTTTACATTAACTTGATTTTTCAAGTCTTTTTGTATTCTTGAGGTTCATCTGTATAACAAAAGAGCTCAGTGTTAAGGGTCTTACACCTAAAGCCAATTATACAGCGTCAAACTTTTCTATCAAATATTGTATCAAACTTTCTTTGACGATAATTTGGTCAAATAAGATGTGTATAACTTTCGCACCGATTATAAACGATCAAATTTAAAGGTGAATATCCTTGGTCAGTTGTTTATATATCTTGATTCAATTGTTAGGTCACATGAACGTATATGTGAGTTTTATGGTGGCACCTGCTGGTGTAACTATAATAAATAAGGTTGAAGAAATGAATGGAATGATTATTCACAGTTACTTCTGTCTCATTTCCCTCCTTTATTGCTATTCCCAAATTTTCATGGTTCCTTTCTTCTTCAGTAAATACGTATAAATCTACATTCTATTTATTAGTCCGATGCTTAAATTTCTTCTAATTCAGTTAATTTTCGAGTAACTTTTGTAACTTTGGGGCATTGATTAAGAATAAATAGTCCGTCATAAAAATGTTTGGCTATTGTTTAGCATTGGGCGGCCAGGTTTTAATTGACTTTTTTGCGGTTTTCTATTAACATTCGGTTAGATTAGCTTAATAACATTTAATTCACACAGTATTGCCGAGCGAGCGTTAGCAAGTAAAGGCGGGTTAGAGTCTCGCAGGGCACATTGTTTTTAGTCTTCGTTAGTGTTGGCCACCCATTACTAAACAGTTACCAAATGTTAGGTTTTATAGTTAAAATGAGAGAGTGCATATTAACGAGGGTTCTGTAGGATATTAAATTCCCGAGGAATTTTTCAGTGTAGGAAACTTCTAATTTATATTTAGAAATGCGAAAATATTAGGCACTCTAACCTATTTTGATTTTATGCAACATCAAGTGTTTTTCGCTACCCTCATTTTGGCTCTCACCTTCAGCTATTGATGCCTCTGCCTCTTGCGAACAAAACCCTGTGCTTACTTGTGGGTCCCATGCTGTACTCCCGCTCTGAATCGGTTAAATATCATCCTCGCTTTAATGGCCACCTTTCGTAAGATGCTTTTCCTGCAGTCTCTTTTTAAATAATATTCGTTCGATGCGTAGTTACACCTTGGAGGTCTTCACTACTGCGTAATTAAACTACCGCTAATTTTAGAGTTTTTCTGTAATATCCTCAAAGTAAATAAAAATATCCGAAAAGTAGAAACGTATTAAACTAAACAATACGATTTTGTGTGTGATATTGTTATCACAACTCATCTATCTGCTTTTGATTTGCAACTGTAGATAGATTTAACAGTTTTTGTGGGTTATGTAAATAGCGGTATACCAAAAACAGATAGGGAATTGTAGTAAAAGTATTACTTGCACAATTGTATTGTCTAGTTCACTACGTTACTGATTTTCGAATATTTCTATTAGTTTTGAAGATATTATAGAAAAAACTAAAATAAGCGGTAGTTTAATTTCGCTGAAGTGAAGACCCTTAAAGAAAGTCCTCTAAAGTGAATCTGCACTCATGAATGCAACTCCTACCCTGAGAAACAATTTTTAAGGCATTACGAATTAATTTCGTGAAGAAATAACTATATATAACAAGATTGCACATGACCGTTCCATACACGTGATACAGAGGCATATTGTCAATCTGTGCGCAATAATCTGAGCATGCGCCAAAGTAATAACATGCCAGAACGTCTTAAGAAATCTTTTAAATCAAGAAAAGTGAAAATAATGTTTGTTTTTTTTCTTTTTAAAAAAGTCACGGAATATTCTCAATTTACACCACTTTTGAGAAGTGGCCTGTGGTACTTAGACCTAATATTCTTTAATTTTATAGTTATGTAAAACAGATTACTGCTAGTATGCATGAAAATAATATCAATTGCTTTCCGTGTCCACATACTCAATTTTAGTGCCACCGCATATCGATTTTCGTTTGTTTTCTTTGATATAATGTTGGATAGAAATAGAACAAGTTCTAATTTAGAGCAGTTATGTCAAATGTTGTAACCAACCCAAACGTTGCATACAACTTGGTATCATAAATGTTCAAATTCCACTTTGATTAAATATTTGATACAATATATCATGGAATATTCGTTCGTCTATAGCGTATTTAAAAAAGTTGAAAATTTCTCCATTTCCCGTGTCTAGCCTATTTTAAAGAAAAAATCCCGCCAGTGCCCAAGACTGAAACCTTGATAAAAATATATGAGAACAAATTTTAAAAATTATACTTGAAAAAGTCTAGTAGCAGCGTTTTGTAAGCTAATCACAAAATAATGGAAAGTCAGGAAAGAAAAACTCTTAAGAACTGAAACTGAACAATGTTTTAGCATTCTAGCTTAACTTGCTACCAGCGTGACACAGTATATTCAATGTTACGAGATAGATCTTACACACACAATCGTTGTTTACAAATAAAATCTGTGTTTAAAATAAATATGAGCGTGTCCGATTGTGCTTAGAAATTTCGGTATTAAATGAGGAAGAGGGGGAACTTTTATAATTAATTCCTGTCTGATACCAAAGTGAAAATAAAAAAAACAAGGCTAGAAGCTATTTCGAATGTATTAAATTTACCGCACTGGAAATAAGACTGGCGTCAAATCATACCCCATGGTACCTGACGCAGGTTAAATTATGGGTCAGATGGGCCGAATGAAAGGAACCAATGGGCTGGAGCGGACCCGAAGGCCGGCTGTTGCAAGTGGCTGATTTCTGTAATTTCTAAAGACATGGGACAAATTTTAGACACACGTGTATACATACAACACAACAAATTTAAAAGTGTATATCGATCTTTCGTCCCCCTCATTTGAAAAAAACTCTTGCCGGCGTTACTGGTAATAATTATGTTGTTAACTTCTGAATTATATTTTTTAAAACAGAATAAATATTTGTGTATTTATGTAACACTTAGAATCTTCTTTATATTTATTACGGCTCTTGCTTTACGACAGCATAATGAGTTCCCTTTGTCTAATAAAGTCAGTAAGGCGAATGTCATAATTCAACCGTACATTTGATACTTGGAACAGGTCCTGAATTGTTGAAAGAACCTTTAGACCTTGCACTATTAAAGCAGTTTTCAGCTCAGAGCAATGGCGGGTACAGTGCTGGATTTCCAGCCCGCAGGTTGTGAGTTCGAGTCCAGCTTCTGTAACGAAGTTTTATTCTTTCTGATATAATTCTTGAAATAGAAAATAGTTCTTTCTTAACTTCATCTCGCAATCCTGGATAGAGATGATTGTATGTTCACATAAATATACTAGAATATAAAAAAAGAAGGATAAATTACTTGTTTCACTTTGTAACTATATTTATACCTTTCTAGGAAGTTTCTAAAGGTTTAAATTTCTAGATCTTTCTTTTGTCCTGTTAAGTGTGTTTCAACTCCACTAATTCAATTCCTTTATTACCTTAGTTGATCACATAGATGTTACATATGTCGTCTTTGTTTCCTTGTCTTTCTCTTCATCATGCTGGAGATGAATTAACTGAAAAATATTCTGCAGCCACTATTCTAAAAGTAAGACGACCTTCGCTACTACTACTACTACTACTACTACTACTACTAATAATAATAATAATAATAATAATAATAATAATAATAATAATAATAATAATAATAATAATAATCTCTTTATCATGCATGCATGGGTGGCACGAAATTATGCTTACGATATGGGTGTTCCTATTCTTATTTCGTCTCTCTTTCCATTTCGTGAGGATGTGTTTTATTGTGCCGTTAGGCTTTTATATTAAAGATTTACATTACTCAACTTTTTGTGTTTTTACGGGATTATATTTTGGGGGGAATTAAATTACTCTAACTAGTAACATTTAACAAATTAACCGTAATATTGGTGTGTAAGACCTAGAACAATATTTGTTTTTGTCGTGTGGTAGCCCTGATTACGCAGCTTCCTCTACGTCTCAGTAGCTTCTTCCCCTTTGTCCGTTTCGACAATAATTTTGTTATTGGGCAGTTTGAGAGGGCGACAAGATTGTTACAGTTTACTTTTCAAAACATTCCTTATCTCAGATACCAAAAATTACAGTATACGTCACTTTCACGCCAGTACTTAGTACTGCATATTGCGTTTTACGCCATATACGCTAATTTGAATAGTTTTATTATAGTAAAGTACACTTTATTATTTTAGTTACACATGCCTTTCTGGAGACATTTGGAACAGCCAAATACAATTAAAAAGATTTCGGTAAGACATACCAGACTTATATATTAATCTGAAATAATTGACGATATTGTGAACACTAATTCAAAGCTCGCGTCAGTGAAAGATTTCTTGACTGATTCACCACACAAAACACACTATCGAGAAACAGACAATGTTCAAATCAATGCTGTTATAGGTTTGTTATTTCTGACATCAGGTTTGAAATAAAATTATGAAATTGTTGTGTCACTGTTCTCCAAATGTGTTTGTAATAGACCGTACTTCAGTGCAGTGCGTAAAAGCGCCAAACAGTTGAAGACAGAAAATAGGAGTTCAATATTTGGTTTAGTTTGTAAGTTTTCGTAATGGTTTTATAATTAAGAAATGTTCTTAATACATATATGGATTTACTTTTATTGCATTTGTTTATACTTTCGTTAAATAGTTGCAACTTATAATATTTCATGTGTACTTGCCAACTATAACAACAATATATACTTTAAAAGTTCATTCATAAACTAGGTTTAAACTTCTTGTATAATTGTAGAAAGAATAAGGTAAAGATTTCGTGGTTTTATTTTTATTGTTTTATTGTGATTTTGTGATTTGTAAATAAAAATCAATGTACCGGTCTCACAGACCGTATATTAAAGTTAATATTTCGGGAGTTATATTACCGTTACAGTGTTAAACCATTTTGAATGTGAGCATTTCGACATTCGAGTAATGCGAGTAAGTCGCGTAAACCGATATTGCCGGAGGCCCTAGAATATTCCAAAAGCGTTCGAAATTATAGAATAATCGCAACAGCATAAAATTGTTAGTACTTAGTTTAATACAATTTCGTATGTAAATGATGTAGTGCGGTTTGCATTTTTTTCATAATTTGATATATTTTGGGAAGATGGTTCACTGGTAAATAATGTATCCTTTGTTATATTAGGAGAAAATCAGCGAGCTGTTGCGTAGTTGAAATTTCATATTTTTTAAATTTATATTGCACTGAATTGCAGACACAACACACGCAAACACACACACACTTGTCTAACAAGTTTTCTTCTGATGTTACACCTTCCAAGATTTAATTGTTATACCGTTTTAGCATCCTAAACTTTCAAGGCAGAATAACAAATGTTAAATTGTAGGTTTTCGCTCGAAAGGTAGACTTGAAATATTTAACAGTCACACGCATCCGAAAAATATAACTTGTTGTTGGGTGGGCATGAATATTTATACGATGATAACACATAATATTTTAAACAATGGTTTCTTCAATATAAGTATGTTACGGCATTTGGAGCACTACATTTAAGTTCAAAATTTAAAAGGACGTGCGATGATAAATCATCCATCGTAATGCTGTATGGATTGGTAGATGATATCTCTTTTGCTCACTCAATCAAGATATCTGTAGTTCAAATAAATGTAGTAATCAGAATCAACTTCAAAACATCATCCCCTATATATATATATATATATATATATATATATATATATATATATATATATATGTGTGTGTGTGTGTGTGTGTGTGTGTGTGCGTGTTTGTGTTTGTGATATGTGTGTATTTTTATACGTATATGTATATACTTATGTGCTTTGTTTTTTACTAGTAATATATCCAATTATGTAATATATTAAAGAACATGAACGCCACTTCAACACTGTCATTTGATTTATTTCTCTTTCGATGGTTGCACTAATAATACACACGAATACACTATTACTGCTTTAAGAATACCTGTTTTTCTTCTTTCGAATCCATTTAAGCTAATGACCTCTTCACCAATGCTATCGAGAGATTTTATATCAAACTACTTCATCATGGTTCTGTTTCTAGACGATCTTACAGTTCATTTCAAATTTGATGAATAATTTTTCTTTTACACACAAAAAAAAACTTTACGACTAATTTTAGAATTTAATCTTAAATTTGAGCGCCATCATCATATGCGAAACAAACACCTGAAAAAGAAATATTAATTATATTTATTATCTGATGATTTATCGCATTCCGATCAATGCTTACTTGTATACAACTGCACAGATAAATCGCCAGAGACTTGCTTTCATATATACAGTAATTATTTTCAATTATCTCGGATTCCTTCTCAATAATTTTGGAAGTACTTGTTTATTATGATATTAAAATGATAAAAGTTATTTCAGTTACAAATTTAAGTTGTCAGAAAATAATGGTGTACAATCACAATTATCTTTAAGTCACTCAAATTAATTTCACTCTGAACACAAGGTCTTCGCTAATTCGAAGAACTGAACAAACTCGTATTCTAATCAGATAGAATTTCTCATGATTTTCGCATTGTCATTCATATTCAACAAATAACTTTTTTGTAGTCATTGTAGGCACGCAAGTACTCGCACACACAATATTTTAACAAGAGATTAACAAAGAACATTACTCTAAAGTAACATTTACAAACACATAAAATTGGGTAGCAATCGTAATTCCAAATAGCTTGAGCGTGTTCCTTGCTCACTCATGTTGGCTTAACGTTATTACTTCAGCAATGTTTCTGTTCTGTCTAAACCAATTTTAAATTATTTTCTTACAAGTATAACAGCACTCCCGTTTTAATAAATGATATTAATACTTCTTTAACCGACTCTAAGGATCAGTATTGTGAATAAGTATTTTCACTCCCTATTCGTCTATATAAAATCTAGAATGTCTAGTAACACAACGGATACAATACCATTTCAAGTCAGAATCAACCTCAAAGACAGAACCAGCTGGTTATATGGCCACTCTAGTCATACTTAACCACTAAATTTGAAGTAGTACCAGTAAGTAATAGTATTTACATGCTTTAGAAAGTATTGTCACAAATTTGAAGAATTCATAATTTAACGAGAAAATTGTAAAAACGTACTCCTAGGATGCCATGGAACTACTAACTTTAAAGCAATGCAATGTAAAAACCATTACATGTATTAATTTTGTTATTTAATTTCCTAAATAAATAAAGTACCAGTAACAATTGTAACATCGTAATCTTTAAAATTTGACAAACTACAAAATAAATCAAATTTGAAAACTATTTTTATTTCCTTTTAAATGTTGTAATAACAGAAAAAGTAATATAATCACACACTATGTCCGTTTATAGTTAGGGACTAAAAACATAAGTAAAAATATAAAGTAAGTAATTCGAACAGCAAATCTTATAATATATGAATTTTATATTTTGAAATTAGTTGTCAACAATGGAATTAGTTCAGTATGTTTGTTAGGTATAATTGTTGACTTTAAAACATTATGATTTTTAAATAAACTTTGGCATTGTATGCTCTATACATTAGTCAATATACACACATATATTATAAAAGCAATTAAGTGTTTTCCTATAGTGTTATGTTTTACGAGCCCACAATGCAGTATTAGAACAAAGAAACATACGATATGGATGTGAATAACAAAATGTTTAACTTAGATTCGTTACGTGTAAATATTTTCACATGTTTAAAGATAACGAAGTAATGATTCATGATATCGCATAATGTCACTCAAGTTCTGATTCACAAATATTCTTTCCGTTCTCTCATACGAAATGAAAACTATGAATACATTAAGGTGTTTAACTTTGCTCTCATTTATATGCTACTTAACGGGTAAGTAAAAAATCTTCACATGTTGCAATTTATCAATTATAAGCAATAAAGAAGTAAGTAAATAAGTACACACTTTCGCCTTAAAATTAAGCTGTTATTGATAATATTCGTATCAATTATTTATATTTTTGATACACATAGTTGATTCGGACTGATAAACTATTCTTTTAATTAAATAAGGAAATTTTTTGTAAGATTTGGAAATAGAATAAGGGTCTGTCGAAGGAAGATTTTATTTCACAGCAATACGTTATTCCCATATTAGGCATCTCTCATTTAAGAAATTACAGCCTGTCTTTGTTATCCTTAGGTTAAATGACATTTCATTAATTATATGTAAACTTCAATCTATTTGGCATTGGCGTGAAAAAGTGATATTTGCGTTACTTCTCAGCACCATGATGTAAACATGGTCGGTTAATAACCAGATTAACGCCGCTATATCCACTTTTTATTTGAGTTCCGCTGTAGAGCGGGAAAATATCTAAAAATTAATTGGTCAATGATCTTCATCTCGGTGGGTTTGACGTTGGCCATGTCGTCTTTTTCGTCAGAACGTAGATGTAGAAGATTTTGTTGAGGTTAATTGTCGCAAAATACATAAATACAAAAATACAAAGTACTGCACTAAAACCAGGTAAATTCGAAGCAGAACAAAGTAGGATTAAGTACCAGAAATATGGAACTGATAAGCTATAGATAATTAATGTTTTAGGCGAAGGAGCACAAATTAAAATCTCTTAACGTTTGCTGGAACAATCATCTTTAAATGCAGGAAATAGGAAAGGAAGTGTAGTAAACAGTGACTTTTTTTATAAATTTCTCAAGTTTTCAATAAAAATAATTTTCTTAGATTTTTCTTCAGTGATTTTCTTTCCCAATTACAAAAACTTAGCTGGTTTTCCTCGTAGGCTAATAACTACTTTCTTAAGTAACTTTTTTGGTAGAGGTTAGGAAAATGTCCTATAACTATTCTATCAGGCCTTGTTTCCATTTTGTGCTAATACGCAATAACACACTGAGCAAGGCTAGGTGGTAATATTATCACATAACAGTTTCAACACAATAACTGTGTCTTCTTCAGACTTCCACTCCTTCTCTGATGAGGAGAAGGAGTAGAAGTCTGATGAAGACACAGTTATTGTGTTGAAACTGTTACGTGATAATGTCTTTTACATATTATCACATAGCCTTGCTCAGTGTGTTATTGTGTATAAGGCTACGTAAATGACAGTATTAAATGTGTTTAGTTGAGGTAGCGTAATATATAATATGCATGGTTTAATTTGTTGCGGATCATCTCGCTTAACAAGGGGTTAGCAGTGCGGATTTTGAGAATGTTTTCCCTTTGAAAGGACCAGGGTTTCTTTCTTACAAATCACCTCAAAAAATTGTGAACACAATGTAACAGTTTGACATTTCTCTCTATCTAACCGCTCAAAAAAAGACATTGAGGATGGTCATTGAAAAACGAGTCAATGACATCATAATAAAGTGTTAATCGTTTTTAATTAATGTAGCTTACATAGATTACGATTACTTTTAGAATATGTACATGCATATATTTTATATTTTTGTGATTGTAGTAATATTTAATATAATGAGTGCAAATGTTATGTATGTCTGTGGTTTTACTTATTAGTGATATGATATTTGTTTATTATTATCAAGTTTCATCTTTGAATTTAGAGGACATATCATTTCAAGTACCAATATATTTAGTGCTATACAAAGAAATTGCATACGTGAGCATTTACTGTGTAATTCTTAATATTTTCAGTGCCCCTCTTTATGTATGAATTTGCGTCGTAGCAAAAGTACCGTATGTTTAAATAATATGAAGAAGTTTTCTTTCTTGGCCTGATGGATAAGTACATGTATGTGTGTATGTGATAGGATGTATGTATGAGTAATGAGTGGTTAAAGGTTGTACCTCGGTTCCGAAAGTTTATAATGATTGAAATTTTTTATAGTGATGCACACATGTAAATCGGAAATCGATATTTCAAGTTCAATCGGAAATCAAGTTCAATTAAATTTGACTATTATTACATATTAAATGATTAAGTCTCGTGTAAATGTAATAAGAGTATTACTGGAAACAAGTTCCTAGTTTTTTTTGAAGTACACATATGTGTAGTGTTTGGAGGAATGAAGTGTTTTGAATGTGCACACAAATGAACATTTTCAGGACGATGCTGTAGCGTACCTATCCCCTATCAAACAGAACATATGCTGAGAAGTTAGCTTTGCAAGGACATCTAATATCCATGTTAACGATAACCATTCAACATTACCCTAATTCGACCGCAGAAAAATCTACAGGAGCCGGTGCAGCACTACCCCAGATCACTCCTGAGATTATCGATTGAAAACACACCATATTAAAAAGACATGTTAAATCAACAATCAGTTATAAAGATAATATGTAAATAAGAGGACAAAAATGTCACGTAACTTCATTACAATAAAATGCAAAACTATGTAGAAATATTCCTTGGAAAAATCTCGACGACAAAGTTATTGAAGTTTGCAAAAAATTAGCAAAAAATATCTCCTAACTTTGCAATTAATCGAATTTAACTTTTCACCTTGCAGTGACCTCCAAGCAAAGTGAGGAAAATTTTCTTAGTTAAGAAGCTAATATTTCTTACATAGGACCTCTATTACTACTTATTTTCCCATTCGAAACAAAGTTTAGTTTCATAGAAACAAATCAAATTCCTTGGTAAAATGACATAAAGCGCTGTCTAGTCATGTCAATGAAAGTCTTTTATACTCTGGTTACAAACCAATTTTGTGGGGTGGGAGAGAAACTCAAATTAGAAAACTCTAAGTTCCTAGCTGAATTCAACACAAAACGCAAAGTGATGGTTAATAATCCTTCATGGATATCAAATACAAAATAGTTGTCTCCCACCAACAATTATAGCCTACCGCATTCAATCACAGGAAAGCAAATATACTAATTCAAATTCAATAAGAAAGACTTACTGTTCGTTAACTACTTCCTGTCTTTCAATTAAGCAACCCAAGACAATTTCTGTATGACATCAACATCAATAAATATAATATTTGAAGATTAGATTTCTAGAACACTAACCAAAAATGATGCTGAATTATCGATCAACCTGTAGTGATAAATCAGTAATTTAATTACCACCTAGTTGAATTCAAAGCACGACCCATAAAGCATAAGAAACAGCCAAACAAAATATAATTAATAAGGAACTCACCTTGACTTTTCATCTAATGTATTTACCTTGAATTTTCCTCTTCAGTGGTCCGCGTACAGACTCAACACAACAAAAGAAGAATAAATTGCAATGTCCAAGAAGCTAAATAATTCAAAAAGACCAATGCAGGTCGATTGAGAATGGTGAGTTGATAATCTTCGACCAGGAGACTACTCCTTCAAATCGAAGTAACTCCAATGCAGTTTGTAAAACGCCAGTGTTGTACACTATTGCTTTGCGAACTGAGCAAAACGTATTGAAATAGACCAAAATTTAGGTGAAACAAGTCTGATAGGACGTTAAACTTCAACCAAGGATCAACTACTTTAAATTGCAGGATCTCCATCGCACTTTCGAAACACTGTAAACTCTATTTCACACACTTGAAAGACTATCGATAAACTTCTCACCAACTATTCACAAATTCAATATAGCCCACTCCAATTTTAGACAAAGCACTCCCATTGTAACTCCACCCACTACTCGTATTGGACTTTTGCTACTGTATTAGAAATGTTCCTTAGTGTCCTGAGAATAAAAGAAATAGTTGTTGGTGAACATATAAGTGCAACATCTGGGCCCTGGGACTCATTACCCTTTAGTACCCCTATATATCCAAAGCCATTGATAGGATCTCGTTAAATAACGGTAGATCAGAACATAGTGCAACACTGGAACAAGTTGTTCCTCGATCGATTTGTAAGAGTGTGCGCTTTCAGTTTAAGTATTGAAATACTTACTTTTGCTTATAAAGGAAAAATAATCGAGTTATGCTTAAGAAAATTTCCTTTAAAAAGTCTTTTCTCGCAATTCCTTGGCAATTTTCGTTATTCCTTGGCTTCAATCCAGACTAGTTGTATAATAAAATATATTTATGCGTTCTGTTATATGTTCACTTTAAACTGAAAATTTCGTCTTGATCCTTTAAATAGCAGCAGAGAAAATATGTATTTTATAGTCATAATAGGGTTCATAATAATTAATTTTCATGGAACTACGAGTTTGTAAATATTAAGTTTTATTTTTCTACACGAAACAAGGGATACAAGTTATTAAAATTGATTTTCTCATTCCTTGTATTATGACACATTCCCAGTACCTAGAAATCAACAAGGAGATTTTATGTTTTGTTGGTCCATGGTATAATAGAAATTATTTCAAAGCAATAATTTTACTGTTGTGGGATTACCTTATGTTCTTTTGAAAATACTTGTTCCTCTTGTATTCTACAATGAATACAACTTCCAGATATGTCTGTTGGTATGTAAAGTTATCAAGGAACTCTCGTATTCTTATTACATGTACACACAGATAATCGCGCTTAATATAGTATGTAATATGTAGGTTTTTAATTGCTTTAATAATAAAGAATTTGTTATATTCTTTGTAACATTATCCATCTGTAATTTGATAATAGTAGCACATTCGCCCTAAAATCCGTGTGTTCTCGGTTAATCTGAAGAACAATTGCAAACAAAAGATGCCAGTCAGACAGACGACACTTGTAATAGGAAACGGAATTGCTATTGTGAAAAATCGAAAATTCTGTATAATACACTACGCATAAAACGAAATTGACATGAGGACAAATTTGATTTAAAAAAGGTTCTATAAACACTTCCAGGTCAAAGTTCTGCGGCAAGTGAGCGACACTGCAACAGTCTACCGCTAAACATCAATTTGCCTCCAAATTCCTACAGAATACGACGCTAACAAACACGGTCTATTGCTGGAACTATCAAAGTATTGATTCAGCAAACTGACCTTACAAAATTACCATGATTGCTACGTAAATCTGCTGAATCATGTGGGGAGTAAAATTGTACATTCTTAGTGAATAATTCATCATATTTGGAGTGTATTGGTACGTGCCAATATGTAACAGACATCCTGTTGAACGACAAGCAGTGATTGTTTTGTCAGAAATAGATCTAAAATGGGGTGTACGAGAAAAGTGAAAGGATGTTTCATGGGAACCTCAAGTGGCATGTTCTCTGAAACAGCTGATTATGCTATTAAAGGAACATCTATTCGATAGAATGATGAATCACTACTGTTAGAGATTCAAGAAGTGGATCTCATAGCAGCCGAAAGGAGGTACGACAACTTGTATCAGACGGTTGAGCTGAAAATGTTCATGGAAGAAACATACCTAAGGATAAATTTATTGAGGTGCACTCTGTGCAGATATATCAGCAGGTCTTGGCTGCATTTCTAATATAGTGGCAAAAGTTCCAAAAAGGAGGGAGTTATTACCCCCTTGGCGCTTGGTCTATTTAACATGCGTTTAAACTGTAGTTTTCCGCGGTTTTGGGCGTTCAAAATCTTTTTTCCTTTCCTTTTAATCTCACTGACTCCGTAAATTTGAAACGTATACTTCAAATTTTTATTCTTCTTTTGTGCCACACACACACATTCAAAATTCTCCCTCAGTCAAACTCTTGATCGCCAAAGAAAGGAATCGAAGGACCCACAGGAAAACGTTTTTATTATCCGAAAGGCATAGGAAGGACAGGGCACACCTACAGCCATACCAATTCAGGGAAGAAGGCACTTCTCGGAAATACGTAACGTGCTTAGGAAAATTCTGGCCCAGTGATCGATAGTCATAATCAAATACGAAGGAAGGTATGTCAATGATCTGTCTTGGAGCCGCGTCTTTCCAAGAATATTTACAAATGGTTTACCAAGAAATATCAGAGAATAAAAAAAGAATATGGTCTGCGTGTGACTCGTATCTCGTTGAAGTAGTTAATAATGAATATGATATTTATCTTCTAAAGAAAGATTTAGATTCAGAAAATAACTCCTACAAGCGTGCAGAAAACTTGTTTATAATATTCACTGACAAATCTTGACATATCATAGAAAATACAAATTTAATGCACTAAGAATGAACACATGAAAATAATTAAGAAATCATGATTGAAAGTTGAAATTTGTTAACAATATTAATGAAATGATGCAAACACCGAGAAAAATAACATAACACATATTTAGTCAATGGCCAGAATCTATAAAGGATTGTTTACATGTCAATATTTTTGTTAGTTTTACACTTTAATTTGTTTCAGCCATCTGAAACAGGCGCTCATGGACATTTAAACAAGGTTGAAACAGAGTGAATTATACGATTAGTATACTATAGCTTAAACAGAAATAGGTTTACTATTCCCACGATTACAATTATTGAACACTTATTGGGAAGTTATTCTCCATTGGAAAAAAATCTATTGTTAATTTATGTACAAGAAAACCAAATTGGGCAGCAATTACATTAGTGAATGTTGAGAAAAAGGATCAAGTAAATTAAACATGGTGCATGGCATTAATCGACAATGGCTGCACTAAATTAAAAACTAAATATTTTTCATTTACAAACTTTGCTTTAATGGACTTAACTCCGTTTAAATCTCCTCGTTAACTAACACAATATTTTTATTGCAAAACTAATAACGTGCAACAGTTTCTCCCACTATCCACTTGGCTTCATCAGACTCTATAAATAAGCAGGTAATGACTCATTATATATATATATATATATATATATATATATAGTATATAAGTAACAATACTTGAATGCTGATTGGCTACTACAAGCTATTTCAATGACAAATCCAGAATAAAAAGCAGACCCAAAATTATCTAATTTAATCTCCCCTGTTGACAGCAAACACATACGTATCTAATTTACAGAATAACTTTACAAATAACTCTTAAGAATGAATACTAAGTAAATAGTAAATAACTAATATAGAATAAATACATAATATAACATAAATAGTATAGAATAAATCAGTAAGTAATACTGAAATTTAAAAAAAATAGCCTGTAGAATAACCATATTCAATCTTTAAGGCTCCTTAACCACCTGTTTTATTTTTTATCAATTTTCAGCCCTGAATTACAGTTCATGATCCCATCACCTGCGAATTCATTGAATCTTGCTTCCTACCATTATCTCACAAATTTTCTCTGCTTTTGGTCCAGCATTTCAATTCACTCCAATTAATCGAATATCCCGTGTTTCCTATGTGCTTATAGACTACATTTTTGTTTCTCTCCAACCTAACGCCGTCCTTATGTTGTTCTTTCGTTCCTTTAACCACTTTTCCGTTTGCCCGATATAGCACATATCTCTACGTAGAAATACCTCCAATCATATTCACTATTCTTTTGATTACGTTTATCTCTTCCCCATACCCTCTAGTTTACTTTAATATTTTACTTTCTTATTTTTCTCCTTCCAGTCTCTGTACTCCCTTTACGTTTTCATTCCCCCATTTTCTTTAGTAAGTTACATTTGTAACAAAATTCATCAAGGGACGAATTCTGAACCGGCCAGTGAGCTTAGAATAATAAAATACTCAAATGCTCACTACACAATCTTATTTAATACTCTCGGGTATAATTTTTGTAATACAAATAAAGGTGAAATGCGGATGTTGGAGGAACTCTCATCCAATATCTTACTTTACACACGTTGTTTAAATTTCATATAAAAATACTAATATCCATATACGTAATGCAATTCGAATGATCTCCTACCACTAATCTTTCTCAATCTAAAGAAGTGACGTGGGTTATATACTAGACAGAAATAAAATTTTAAGAATTTAAAGGAACCTTCTTTATAATAAAGAATCGTATCAATTGAATACAATCCATATATACAATTTCTCAATAATATAGATTAATTATTATTATTATTAGGGAATAAGTAATGTTCTTGCAAACAACTATTTCAGTTTTACTTCTGAAAGTAATTTCAATAATTATAATGTGAACCTACCACATACAATGAAATAACTCTTACGCAATATAAACTCATTATTTGAAACAAATATTATATAGAACTTCACTTATTGAAAAAATTAAATACAATATTATAAAGTAGGTCTTTAACTTACCTAATAGATGGTATAGGCAAAGTTATGAACAGCAATTCTTCGTTACATAGGACTCCACATTTATGCCTAGGTACTTCTTTAAATAGCATAATAGTTTGCCGAAGTGGGAGAGTAATTCCATACTTAACTCGTAGATTGTGGAAATAGCAATATTAACGAAAACTCTCAGATAATCGGCATAATTACTGAATTCACTTGATCACCCACACGAACAGTCCACTCACCGAAAAATTAATCCAATCAATAGATAGTCAAAATGGAAATATGGATGAACTAACCAAATAATTTAAGAAAGTACTTCCACGGACAATCCATTATAGTGTAATTTAACACCATTTAGATTTCGGATTGCACTATATCTTTATATCGATAATCATTGCCACAATACGATTTTACTTCCATAACTTTTAATAAACTCGTGGTTCACTTCAATGTAACTATAATCTTATGAGAGTTCATAGGCGAAGTGTTAGCCGTTCCCAATTTCACACTTGTATGCCCGGGCAAACTCCAGCGCGCTTCTTCCTTTCAGCCTAGTTCGGCATTCCACCACCTCTTACAAGTGGCGCTCTAAGTAGTATTAAAAATTTGATAGCGCGCTAGCCTCCTGATAAGTCAAAAATAAACAATAAATTTATACGCAGAAATTAAATAAATCCCTCTCCGCATAAATGCTCTTTAATCTCTCTCTCTCTCTTTTTCATTATTATTTAACGAGAAATCGTTACACACATCCCCCACTTCGGAAAAAAAATTCTGTATATTTTTTTTGACAAGGTAATCCAAATCGTAGAACCAATACTTGCTATCAAAAACTTTACTTTTTATACATAGTCCATTTATGTCAAGCGTCAATGTTACTTGCAAACACAACTAACATTTCACTACATACCAGAACGAAACAAAATATAAACCAGAACTAAACCAAAACTAAACAAAACGAAAAATTAAGAAACAAACAAAACAACTCAAAATACCCCAAAACTACACATATATACAAAAGTTAATCATTACAGTCAAACGTCAAACTGACAATGTACGTCCTTGTAATTTTTATAGATGTACCAATAAACAATCAATAGCAAATACACTTTTCAAGATAAATATACCAAATATATCTTAGCAAGTTATTATGACATTATAAATAAATATATATAAACCTAATAAAAAGCACACACCATATTTAATGTACCTAGGATTTTAAATAACATTTTAAACATTCATCCAAATTATACATATTCTAAATAGATTTACATATTTGATAATGTTTATTTACATATATATAAATATATCAATAATACAAAAAATATAAATATACATACAGTAACAGGATAAATTTTAATTTCAGAAATATTCAGAAACATGACGATGAATGTTACGCTTATGGGAGTCCTGCCAATGCCTCCATGTACAGAGCCTATGTCGTCGAGCGATGTAGTACTCCAACATATGTATACATCCATTTAGTAATACAAATTCCAAAGTTAGGCCAATAACAATGATGAATTATAGGTACCTATAATTGAAAATACTTTAGTATATTCACCATATACAGACATGAAATACCCATTTCACTGATGAAATATTGTTATAGATGACATATAACATGAAATGAATAAGAATAGCCATTTAGGAATATATGCAAAGATAACCTTCAAACATTAACAAACAAATCTATATGAACACAGTCATTTACTTAAGACAGCATGTTAATTATCTCGAATACGAGGTTCACAAAAAGGCTTGGTCATGGATACATGAGCCTTTCTGACATCTTTTTGGTCATTAATAGATTGTAATTGAACAGTGTTGGTATTTAAAAGTTTTATTACCTGATAAGGACCTATCCAACGGTAACACAAGCTTTTTGTGATTTTATCCGCCAAGGAAGACTGGAATTGTGATTTTATTAGGACCTTATCACCTACTTGATAGGATGTTGGCACCCGATGTTTGTCATACAACTTCTTTTTCCTTTTCCAAGCTAGTTCCATATTTTTCAGAGCATTTTTCCAAAGCTCAGGATCCCTCTGACGAACATCTAATAGATCCACATTCCATTTTATGTCTAGAGGGTCATTTACAGAGAAGGTAAAGGTTAAATCCATAGGACTAGCTTTGTGATCGGAATGAACTGAAGAATTTAATGAGAATTCTATTTCATGGATTCCCTTATCCCATTGCTGTTGTTTTTCCGCAAAATATGCTTTTAAACTATCTTTAACTATGCGAATATATCGTTCGCTGGCGTTACTCCCACTATGATATGGAGATATCCTAATATCTCGAATACCATTGGCATACAGGAAATCCTTAAATTTGGCACTTACAAACACCGAGTGGTTATCATGACATAATGCATGTATGAATCCATGCCGACACATTAGTTTATACAACTTGTTTATTATTGTTTGACTCGATAAGGTTCTAAAAGGTTCTAAGTAAGTCATCTTAGTGAAAGAATCAACGACTATTAAACAGTATTTCCCTGAACTGGAATTTACCATTGGTCCAATTATATCACAGGCCCATCTTCCATTGGGGAATTTTTCATAGGTAGATACCAATTGACCCATAACTCTTTAATTATTACTCTTTGATTTTTATTTCCATCTTTATTTCCATCTTTATTTCCAACCAGAAAACATGGAAATGCAAAGTCACTTTCACTAGGTTGGATAATTTTTTGTCCAAGTAAAGAATCGAGAATTTTATCTAATTCTTTTTGTGCCATTCTAGACATTGGATATGCCTTATGTCTTATAGGAGTTTGATCCTTTAACAAAATTAGATATTCATAGTTAGGTATTTCTCCTATATTATTAGAAAATACAGAAGGAAATTCTATACTTATCTACAAACGACTGCAACTCAGGATCTTGTTCCAAGAACATTGGGTCTACAACCAAAGATAGTTGCTCAACATCCTTGTGAACCATCTGGTATAACATTGGCTTGACTAAGGCTTCATCAGCTACCTCACATATGTCAAAGGTATGATCCACTGGATGAGGGATGTGGTGAAGACTCTGCGCATTGGCTGCTTTCGTTCCAATATTGGATTGAAATCCATTATCTGATTGTCCTTGGACACCTGTATCACCATCCATCTCGATGTTGGGACACCCTTCATCAGCTTTCTCTGATTCAAACACTTCAGTCTTCAACTGTGATCTGCAAAACTCGCCAGACTGATTAATATGACTACTAAACTCATTATGTCTAAAACCATCTGACTTATTTTCCATAAACCGAAACTTGTCCGATGAATCAACCAAGGCACGAAAATTAAAATATAGATTATTATCCAGTGGTTGATTAAATTCAAATGAACTGGCACCACTGTTATAGTCTAATTTAGGATGACACTTCACATGTAATTCATCACCACTCTTACTAACATGTGAGTTAGCACCACTGCTAGATTCCAAAAGTTCACCATGGCTAGATGATTTTGGCCTAGGGAAATCCTTATTTCCATCTGAGTTTTTAATGGAACAACCGAGTTCATTTGATGCACTATTTATCAATGATGAGGATGAATTGACAACACTGGACAGCTGAGAACAACTATTATTAGGTTGGAGTTTATTTAGACCCTGGGTCATTACACTTCCCGTTAAAGGTTTTAAATCAGAATGATTCGCACCAAATAATGTATCGTCAATGTTTTTAATAGAATTGGCAACACTGGGTAATCGTAAGTTCGAACCTCCTTGAACTTGTTTATCTAGAACTATGAAGTTTGGTTTCGAGTCCAAAGATTGAAAAGAAACATTATTTTCCTTACAATCATTTTTGGGAAAACTACGAGAATTGGCAACATTGCACCTACCCAGTGTGCAATACTTGTTTTTTGGAGAGTTAGATCTGGTGTGATTTGGTAACGAATTGAAATCCTGGCTAAATTCTTTTCCCTTGCATTTATAGGATGCTTTTAGATTATTATGGGAAGTGGCAACACTGGTCTCCTGGAACTGTGAATATACACTAAGTCCACCTAAACTTTCAGAAAACTTCGGAATGTTCGAAGAATTTCTTGAAGTAGCGTATTTATTTGTGATACGAGAGTTTTTCCTATTTGTTGGAATTTTATTACCGATGGCAACACTGTCACCACAGGGTAATTCACTAACACACATTGGTAAAGGATGATTCATAGGATTACCTAGGTTCGCAGATTTCCTTTGAGTTTTATATTCACCAAGTTTATTATCACCACGATTATTTTTTATAGGGGCAGATACTGTGGCAACACTGTTATATACAGGGAGGGAGTGAACCCCATGTTTCGAAATGTAGTAGTCAGAATTTATCTGACCCATAAAATTCACTGAAGAAGCAAAACTTTTAGGTTGCTCCTCAAGTTGATCACTATTTAATGTTTTTGGAGAGGTGGCAACACTGGAAACCTGATCGTATATCTGAACAATATCCTCTGATGCAAGCACCGCCCCACGAAAACTATTATGATATCTTCTTTTTCTTCTCCATCTACGTTTTCTTCCTCTATCTGAAGACTTGGCAACACTGGAAAACTCATCAGGTTGGATACCGGATGACGTCACATTTAACTGATCAAGCTCCCCTTTTAATATCTTAGAAGAATACTGTGAGCCACTCAGCTTACTGGAAGATGAATTTGGAATATCCGTCGTAGTTTGATAAATCATCTTTCTAAGATGGGATGCTGGCTGTATCATATCAGAATGGTCATCTCTACAAGTTCCAATAACCGATGTTCTATGATTAGATGAAGTATACATCTTTCTTTTCTTCCGTCGACCCAACCTCTGAGGACATTCCATCAAGCCAGTGGCAACACTGCGTGTAGACGTCTCAGAATCTCCATCTCCTATGAGATACTCAGAACCAGCTGTTTCCTTGGACGTAGGTGCACAAGAACCATTGGTCAGAGTCGAAGGTGTGGTACCGAGACTATTCTCTCTTTGAGAAGAAACCAACCCAGCATCAGCAACTGGTTGAAGAATCCTTTCTTGACCGGAAATAACTCCATCATTCAAAAAGAGATTCGATATGGCAACCGAATCTTGAGGATAACATGATTTCCTTGATGACGACTCTATCCCCTTTTGCGACCTTGAATCCCGATAGGAATCTATTGACGTGGGATTATTATAATACAACGGAACCCTTACCTTTTCCAGGCCAAGATACAGAAAATTATTAGTAATATCTATTTGAACTTGCAAATATTTTAAGTGATTTACACCAATAATGAAAATTGGTTTTAAATCAGGCACTAAATAAAATTTTAAACGATAGACTCTCTGTTTGAACCGTAACGGAAGAATGACTGACTGTGACAATTGTATTTTAAAATTGCCAACACCAACTCCAGAAAAATTATCAGTTTTAACTTCTACAGCTTTCTTGAGGGATTTGTTCCACAACGTGAAACACTCCCGATTAATTAATGAACAACTCGCACATGAGTCAATAGCACCAATAATATCTTGTCCTAAAATATACACTTTAACTAAAGCTGCAACTAAAGATTTATGTTCTTCAGATCCTGTAGATAGAGTCTTATCACATTTCGAACGCACCTGACTAAGGTCATTTTGCGTAAGTGGAGTTTGAACCTGAGACCCCCTTAGACTTGGACTCGATCCCGGTTCCCCAACGACAAGAGTACTATTATTTATATATTTTAAGTTTCTATTTTGTCGACTCAAACCACTATGACTCCTCTGTGCCTTATTGGAGGAAGTATTTGAAACATAGTTTGATAGAGACACACGACCGGAATCGAACCGTGGCCTTCCACCTGAGAAGTTACGAGAAACGCTTGACACTAGTCGAGTCTTTTGGTTGGTATTTTTGACCGCAGCAGTATACATATCAACATTTCTACGGTGTAACGCATATACTTTGAGTTCAGTCACTAGTGTAGACAAATTCTCCGGCACTGAGTGTCTAAAAATTTCAAAACGTATTTGTGGGTTCAATCCTCTCATGATAATGTCTTTCACTCTATGATCCTCTAATCTCCCATGTGTTAAACAATAACTGTCCATCACTTTATTTACATAGTCTATCAAAGACTCATTTGGATCTTGAATACAATATACGTACTGATCAAATATTATTTTTTTCCCAATAGAGGTGATGACATTTTCAAACACCCTGTATGATATCAGTACCCAATCCTGTGTATATTCTAAACAGGCTAAAATCTGATCATGCAATGCTTGGGAACTCTTTCCGATAGAAGCCATTAAAATTGCTTCACGGGGATAAACATTAGATTTAACTATCTTATTCACACTTAACAAAAATGCGAACGTCACTAGATCGTCACTTCCATCCGCAAAAGGAATATTTCTATTTAAACCAGTCAAGTTACTTGTAGCAATCCCTACTGTAAGTTTACTTAAGTCTGTACTAAAGGGTTTAGCTACGTTTAATAACCCATTTTCTCTCGAAATTTGTAAATTCGGGTTATTCGAAGTTATATATGGCTGTTTGACAAAAGTCTCTGCATCCAAACAAGGCATACAAGCTTCCTTAACCTTTATCAAATTATCACTGAATTCTGCTTGAGTACCCATATCATGACAAAATGGATTTTTCTCCTGCATAACATAGGGTATTGGTGGTGCCCATTCACCAGTTTGTGTAACATTATCACTTACACCCATCTGTACACTTATGTCATTCAGAAAAGGATTTGTATTATTCCTAACTGCAGGTACCGACTGGGCATGTTCAACGTGCAAATCTTGCTTATTATTCAATTCCTTCTCATTATAGCCGACAGGCGGGCCTGAACCCAGGACCTCATTAACATGATCTAATGTCGAATGTAACGGTTGAGCTACTTCCAAATTGAGGTCCACTACATCGTTTGAAACCCAAGCTTGTTGAGCCCCACGGGGATTAAAACCGGGGACCTGATCTCGACTTGAAATCCCTACTTGGCTACCTATACCCAGGTCCGGCAAGGACAATTCAGACAATGACAGCCTCGAAAAATCACTAATCAGTGTTTCACTAGGAGACCTTATAAATATACCATGATCTCCGTTTGTAAAGTCCCCCAAGCAAAGCTGACCAGGATAGGCAAAAATTGTCGAAGAATTGCTGTTCATGTTAACTTCTACTAAACTAGCAACTATATAAACTAGGAATATAACAAATGTCATTAATTTGTGTGTAATTTTAATCTTTATAAACAAAAGAGAAAACTACTACTTCTTATGTTCGTTCAACCACTTGATCAATAATAAGTGTATATATATATAATGACGTAATGGAACCTTGACGACACAAACATAACATCTTACCCTTTTCTTTCTTTTTTTTTCCAAAACACGTCCAAAAACTCTGATACAAATAGATCGAGATATTGTAAGGCAGTCAACACCTAACACACACAACAAACAGACAGCTTCTTGCTTGTCCTTGATAATCCCTCAGACGTAATATAAACAACAACAATCCTACCTTTAACACAAGCAGTCTAGCCATTAAATATTAAGACTTGTTTTCTCAAACAATCCCAAAAGCGATAGCGGCCACTGAATGCAACTTATCAATCGAAGTGCCTAACATTTATTAAGGATAACAACACCTGTAGTTAATAAACAGGCCTTCAACATTCACGAAGACAAAACTCTCTTCCGTCTGCCTTGTTTATGCACATGACGTGACTCCAGGCGCAACTACTCGCATATCGGAACTTTTTTTTTTAAGGTATACGTAGAATCTACAGTTTTGTAAACAAAATATACCAAAGAATATCTTATCTCTGCAAACGCAAGGTACACGTTCCTATAAGTCTATTCCTTTTACCACAATCAACCTAATTAGTGAATAAAAGCTACGACTTAGCAGAGGCAGATACAAGTGTGAAATTCTGTGTAACAAAATTCATCAAGGGACGAATTCTGAACCGGCCAGTGAGCTTAGAATAATAAAATACTCAAATGCTCACTACACAATCTTATTTAATACTCTCGGGTATAATTTTTGTAATACAAATAAAGGTGAAATGCGGATGTTGGAGGAACTCTCATCCAATATCTTACTTTACACACGTTGTTTAAATTTCATATAAAAATACTAATATCCATATACGTAATGCAATTCGAATGATCTCCTACCACTAATCTTTCTCAATCTAAAGAAGTGACGTGGGTTATATACTAGACAGAAATAAAATTTTAAGAATTTAAAGGAACCTTCTTTATAATAAAGAATCGTATCAATTGAATACAATCCATATATACAATTTCTCAATAATATAGATTAATTATTATTATTATTAGGGAATAAGTAATGTTCTTGCAAACAACTATTTCAGTTTTACTTCTGAAAGTAATTTCAATAATTATAATGTGAACCTACCACATACAATGAAATAACTCTTACGCAATATAAACTCATTATTTGAAACAAATATTATATAGAACTTCACTTATTGAAAAAATTAAATACAATATTATAAAGTAGGTCTTTAACTTACCTAATAGATGGTATAGGCAAAGTTATGAACAGCAATTCTTCGTTACATAGGACTCCACATTTATGCCTAGGTACTTCTTTAAATAGCATAATAGTTTGCCGAAGTGGGAGAGTAATTCCATACTTAACTCGTAGATTGTGGAAATAGCAATATTAACGAAAACTCTCAGATAATCGGCATAATTACTGAATTCACTTGATCACCCACACGAACAGTCCACTCACCGAAAAATTAATCCAATCAATAGATAGTCAAAATGGAAATATGGATGAACTAACCAAATAATTTAAGAAAGTACTTCCACGGACAATCCATTATAGTGTAATTTAACACCATTTAGATTTCGGATTGCACTATATCTTTATATCGATAATCATTGCCACAATACGATTTTACTTCCATAACTTTTAATAAACTCGTGGTTCACTTCAATGTAACTATAATCTTATGAGAGCTCATAGGCGAAGTGTTAGCCGTTCCCAATTTCACACTTGTATGCCCGGGCAAACTCCAGCGCGCTTCTTCCTTTCAGCCTAGTTCGGCATTCCACCACCTCTTACAAGTGGCGCTCTAAGTAGTATTAAAAATTTGATAGCGCGCTAGCCTCCTGATAAGTCAAAAATAAACAATAAATTTATACGCAGAAATTAAATAAATCCCTCTCCGCATAAATGCTCTTTAATCTCTCTCTCTCTCTCTTTTTCATTATTATTTAACGAGAAATCGTTACACATTTCTTATATCATATTCATTTTCCTCTAAACGTTCATTAAATGCCTCATTCCCCACCACTGCTTTCCTTTTCTTACTATTCGCCTGCCTGATTCTTTGCTCTATGTTAGGTATTACCTAATACAGGAAAGATATGATGAAATTACTAGAAGTAATAAGGGAGAGGCAAAGAAAGGGGAGTGAATCAAAGAAGGGATTAATCATGCAGAAAGAAGAAGTAATATATAAGATCCACTGGAGTGACTCTGATGTGTGCTATATCCTGTAAACGGGAAAGCGAATAAAGGAACGAAAAAATAATAAGAAAGACGTCAGATGGAGAGAGACGGAAATCTAGTATATAAACACATACCAGAAACGTTACATTCGATTATTGGAGTGAAGTGAAAGTTTAGGGCCAAGTAGAGAGAAGTCTAGTGAGAAAACGGAACGAAATAAGAATGAATTAACTAAGGTGATACGATCATGAACTGGAATTCAGGACTTAAAATTGATGAACAGTGGAATAAATTCTTGAGGAGCATTAAAGATTGAATATGTTCATTGTACATGTTATTTCTTGTAAATTTTATTATTACTTACTTATTCTATATTGTTATTTATTCTATTTTATTATTCTTTATGTACTATATAAAGAATGATAATTGTGAATTGAGTTATTTGAGTTGAATTGATTTGGGCCCGTTCAACAGCGAGAATATATGAGACATGGACCAACTGATTAACGTGGAATCCATGAGCTCCCGCCGAATGATATTTATTATTCTTCACTATTTGTTTAGTATTCATGGTAAATAGTTATTTGTAAGGTTAATTCTTAAATTAGATATGTATAATGTATATGATGTTAATAGGGAGGCAACAAGATGGCACTCCGCCGCACTACTTGGTAGACTTAAGGGGATTCCTTGGTGAGGGTTTCCAAGATAAGTGGATAGCCATCTGACCGCCAAGGTCTCCTGATTACACTACAATTGACTTCTTTCTTTCTGCGTCCCTTAATTTTAATGAACTAGAATATCGCGTCACATCAGCCATCGTGGGCATTACCCCCGAAATGCGAGCAACTGTTTGGCAGTAAATCGACTTTTGTTAGTGTGTGTCGAGGTTGCCCACAGGTACACATATTGAGCTATAATGGATTTGACAAAAAAAGCAATAAATAAACGCTTGAAGTGTTCGTACTATAATGACACATTAACAAAGTCTATATGTGATTTCAATAAAGAGTTTTCTCTGACTGGAGTTCTGAACACTATAAAGAATCACCCTCTATTTAGAAAGGACCCCGTATTTTTAATCAATAGGGTTTTCCTTATCTGGTCTATAATGTTGGCGATAGGGTGAGACCAAAAGAAAATGTTGTAGAAAAGGAATATTGGACAGTTTATGGTTAATACAGAAGATAAAAGAGGAAGAGAGAAGAAGATAAAAAAGAAGAAATACGGGATAATTATTGAAATACAGTAAAGAAGCTTAAATAGATCTTAGATGTGAATCATATCCAAATTTTATTACTTGGGAATCAATTCTGAACCGTTTTTGATGAGACACATATTCCCTCATACGACTTTGATCTGAATCCAGGTAACTGCACAACTTGAAGTTGCCCTCACCCAGCCCAGATAAAGAGAAGTACTAATTTAATAATTTGTTGGTTGTTTCTAAGCATTAAATATCTTTCATGCAGTATCCGATTTTACATGTTGAAGGTAGATCATAGTTTGAGTTAGCCAAGGAAAAAAATCAAATGATAGACATATTTTCAACAAATTGGAGTTCTTGGAAATTTCCAAGAAACTCTTAATATCCCGCTGTGTAAAGCTTGTCTTTCAGAGCTCATTTGGATTACTTTGAAATTAATTATCTTCGTGACCTCGATCGATGTACTTTAATGTACTTTATATCAATGTACTTTAATGAAACCCTTTATAGTTTGCAATACAGAACAATAGAACCTTAAAAGTTAACAATTATTTACTGGCCCATATAGGCCCTATGTATACAGAAAATTCATTTTTACTCCATGGCATTAAAACAAGAATGGGCATGATGAGTACTACTTGTCACTTTCCTACAATTTTCTAATTAATTACCTCGATTAATAAAATTCTTATTTTGCACCACTATATCACAAATCACGAAATGAACTTGACGATGAAGGTGAGTAACCGTCACAATATAATAAATGTGTTTACAACCTCAGTAATTTGTAAATAATATGTTAAGAACAACGGACAATCGCGTATATCAATGTACTATAATGAAACCCTTTATAGTTTGCAATACAGAACAATAGAACCTTAAAAGTTAATAATTATTTACTGGCCCATATAGGCCCTATGTATACAGAAAATTAATTTTTACTCCATGGCATTAAAACAAGAATGGGCATGATGAGTACTACAATGATAAAATAGAAAGCAATTAATAACAAATGGTGGAAGAAACAGAAGCATGTTAAATCGCATACTGGGCGATTGCTCACGACTACAGAGGGTCGAATAGCGATGGAAACGTTCCCTCGATACATGACAGAGTAAATGACCCTACGAATTATATCTTCCCACATCTTAAACGAATATCTTAATTGAAATTGGATATGATAAGTGGTAGTATGATTTGACAGGTAAAAGTGAGGGGAGAAGAGGTCAGGAAAAATCTTCGAGAAAAGAATTGAAAAGAGCTAGATAATAGAAAGTGGCGCCACTTCAAAGCCAAATATGTATATGCTCTTTTTCAAAATTTTTGAATGGTCTAGCTTCCATCAAATAACAGAAATGCAGTTACAAACTAAACAGCCTACGTACAAACATAAGAAAAATATTTACAAACATGAATGTAATGAATGAAAAAATGGAAAACTATCAATTCATCTTTGAACCTCCATTGTCTTTGATGTCTGACATCACTGGGTAGCATATTAAAAATAACAACAACCATTGCAATACATCAATAGAATCATGCGCAATCATTGATACAAGTTTTCCCCAATCAAAGTGGGAGAAACGTATGCATTATGTTTCTTCAAGGTGAGGGAAGAACAAAAGTATATTTATGAACGCATAAATATACATAACCGGATGTATCTGAACTCTAACCATAACCAAAAATTTAAAAGAAAAAATCCTACACCCTAAGAATATTGTAGTGAATATAATAAAAGCACACAAGTTTGTAACGGAAACAAAATAATATTATGCTACGGGAAGGAATGAAGGAAAGAAAACACTTTCGCAAACGAGAGTGAGAGATGGCTAGAAGAAGAAGAAGTTATTTGTTTAGTTGGGATGACATGCCAGAGAATATAAACAAAACAAACAAAAATCACTAAATGTGATGCAACTGTCTTGATTGTATTACGAGAGGGTTGTTGGAAAGATAAATGGGCAAATAAAAATATGCATGAGAAAATATGTGAGCAGGGTTGCCAACACACAGTAAAAAGATATTGTGAGAAACTTATTTGAACATTATTGAATAATTATTATCAAAATACTAATATTAATATAAATGATTAGAGAAACGATACGTTTCACTAAAATAGTTGAAGTGTTAATCATGCAATAGAATCAATTCACTGGTTAGAAAATGTTGAGCGAAACAGTGAGAGAGGAAGTCAGAAACTAGAAGCAAAATACATTTGTTCGAAAAGGTGTACGTGTTACAAGTAATTTCAGTATTTTGTCACACATTGTGGGATGACATCATTTTCATAATAGAGTATAAGTCAGTTCTTAGAGAAAAGTATGTGATGTCCATTGAAGTCAAGGAGATACGAATTACCATCAAGTCGGAACATAATAGGATATGGACCACGAAATAAGCTACGGAAAGCAATATCTTCATTTGATTTTGTTTACAATCTTTTGACTATGACTTGCATACCGGGAAGAAACTAAGTATTAAATTTCTCAGCGTGAATTTTGGATTGGTGTTTTCAAAATTGTGTTTTGTCTTGTAAGCGACATAATCGCGGAGATCTTTAAGTTTCGCTAACTTATCGTGTAAATCTATGTCTTAAGAAGGAATTTAAAGTGTGTATATAGAGAGGGTCACTCCATAAAAAAATTGGAAAGGGGAAGACTGTTAAGATATGATCGTCTTATTTACTGTGACCGTTGCAGTAGGAAAATTCTTTTCCCATAATGAATTACCTTTTTCTCGTATGAGAACGCAAAAACTGTTGGAATTTTTTTGGGTTGTTTGTTTCTGCGTATCCTAATGTACAATGTTGGTTCGGCAGTATATTTTGAATCTCAACAAATTTCCCTTTGAGAAATTGTCTGGTTTTGCATTTGTGTAAGACGATTGCTTATCTATCAAGACCAAACAAGGGTATGAATGTGGAATAACAATGTGTTCCATAAAAATATTGAAGGCGTCTGAAGTAGAACTTAGACTCGGAGCTGTGATTGTAAAAGACTTGCTATGTTAAACTGCGGTATAAAGATATTAATATTTTCGAGGATAGGAAACTAATATTTTTAAACATAAATCCAAAGAAATAGCTTCAAGCAGCTGAGATGAAGGATGTATCTGTACAGTTTGATTGACAAACGAGGTGGCGAATTTCAAAATAGCACAATTTTGACAACCCTTGACTTTGTGAAATAAGCCAGAATTTAATTGGAAAATGTGGCATTTTGATTTGAGTAACAAATACACTTTCAAAAATGCAGGATGCGTCAGTGATGCTTATGGGAGTCGTCCCTATCGCATCGGGAAGAATTTTAGTAATAGACAACAAATGTTTATCTTCGGGAATGGATTTCATGCGTTTATATAAATTTCCTTGTTTTTGAAGAAACTGATTCTCGTATCGTTTATAATGAAATGAAATCATTGAATTTTACGCTCCACGCTTATGCCGGTGAGGCTAAAGGAGACGGTGATAATGAGAAATGAATGAAATGGTGGAATGAAGAAAGTGGGAGGAAACGAGAGAACCCCGAGGGAACCCACTAGCACGGTGTTTGTCCAACACAAAGTCCACATGGCGGGTGCTGGAATCGAACTAGGATCCCAAGCATAGGAGGTGAACGCTCTACCACTGAGCTATGCGCCCCTTTGTATCGTTTATATTATAAGTGGTTTGTCTCATTACTCTGCAAAATTTTGATTATTTTTATAACGTGCAAAATAAAACGATTTATCGACAGAGTAAGTTGAAGCACGAGGGGTGTCTCATTGGCCTCGTGGACCGTCTCTGGCGTTAGAGGTAAAGGGTTTCTGCACATATGATCTGGGATTAAGTTACGGACGCCAGCAATGAGCTGAATGCCAAAGTCGAAAGACAATAAAAGAACGCCGTCTTTGTAGTTTAGGTTTTGAATATGTGGAAGATTTCGTTCCTTGTACAGCAGTACTATCAGTAAAGATAGTGAAACGTTTCCAAATTATATCTTCTGTAAAAAAATAGAGCAAAGAAAACACTCGCAAAAAATTCCATCTCATAGATTTGGTGCCCCTTTTGTGGGGGGAAAGCGTGAACTTTCATACATAACGGATTTGTAAACATTTTCAAATATCTTGTTTTAATAACACCTTGCGGACGCCTAGTATTGAGCTGTCAACAGCGACTGCGTGTTAAGTGTTGTCAGTTGAATAAATTTGGAGGAGAGCTGGAAAGCTTCATCCACTGGAAAGCTTTTTCTCTTTCATTGTTCCCAATAAGCTCCTTGGGTTTATTTTAAGTGTTTCATACAACGGCACAAGTTCAATTTAAAAATTGTTGTAAAAGGAGAGGAAGAAATTGATACTACTTAACCAGGAACGCAATTGGTTGATACTGGAAGGTCTAGGAATTTCTGAAATTGAATTTTGTTTATCCTTATTTGGTAAACATGTGCAACGTTTAATATGAAAGCATAAACAATTAATTTCAGTATTACCAAAAGTAGATTTGTCAAGGTTATTTTTTTTCTTTCTGATTGAAAGATTTTTACGAAAATACTAAGCAATTCTGGGAAAATGTTACAACCAACATAAACATCAAAGACGTACAGCGCATGCGAATCTGAAGGCACTTCTTCAAAAATGTGTCGTAAAACACTTTGTAAGTTGATAGTATTATTAACAGCGAACCTCGGCATCATTAGGAGATGAAAATACGATGGGGCAAATTTAACGAAGGAAAACCAAAAGCAGTAAATTATCTGTCATCTTCACATAGGGGAAATTGAAAAATACTTTGATGAAAGTCACAACATATAAAGTACCGAGCATATTCTGACTTCTGAATAGTTCGTCAATTGATACTATAGAATTGCGAATAGCGTTTAAGTAGGGGTTGAGCCTGCGTAAATCCAACAGGCAACGAACATCATCCTTGTTTTTTCTCGGAATCTCAAGGGTATTATTCCACGTACCACTAGGAGATTCCTTTATGATTTCGTGAATTAAAATTTTCAGAATTTGTTCTCCAACATGGGGTCTTAATCCATGAGGAATGATAAACATAGGGCTCTAAAAACTGTTACGAATCTCTAACTTTAGCAAAAATTTCAAAGCCGTTATATTAATGTAATCGTCACGACCCCAGTAAAAAAGAGTGGCGTCCTTCAAAGGTCTCGCAATTGTTACTCTTGCTGATGAATAAGATTTTTACTTATTTTGAATTTCACGGGATCAAGAAGGTGTCCTACGTTTTGAATATGTTGACGCGTGTTTTCTTGAACTTCAGCGTCACTAGGTGTGTACAATTTGCGTATAGTATGTGCATGTACCACGTCTTCATTATCCTGCTGAAAGAAGGACCATATTGCAAGCGGTGTGCCCTGTTGAAATATTTCATATGATTCATCACGTTAACTAGAGGCACATATAGTTCTCTCTAGTTCTCTAGAGTTCAATGCTCGTAACAAATTCCACCTATTATTTACTGGAGTGTATATCAAAAGTTGCTTATCATTTGTCTTAAGAGGGAGGGATAATAAAATAAGTTTAGCAATGCGGAGGGGATAGAGAAATTTTGCGTAGCCAAGAGCGTCAAATATTTGTTCCACTGTCGTAGTGTCTGTCAAAGTAACTTGAGTTTGAAGAGCTACATTACGCAAAGTGCCAAGGTTTCGCAGTGACATGTTTAAGGGCAAGATTATTCGTTGTATAATTTATTTGGCCTCAATGACATCCTAAGAAATCCTTTTCAAGAACTATGGGAACATTTTGAAGCGGGATCGACTGAAATAAAATTGAATAAAATTTACCTTTAAGATGAATGTCTATGGCAGGAGCGGAATCAAACTGAATGGATTCCTTTGATACAGAATGTAAAGGAGTAGAAAGAAAATCGATTTACGGGATCTACTGTAGACAGGTCTGAGCACCTAAATGAAGGAGCAATGAGACATGATTGTTATTAAATGGAACTGTCAATATAAGCTAATGTTAGTGTAAATTTCAAAGGTAACTTTATATTGGTTACAGCATGGTTGATTAGATATTCTACATGCTCATTATGAAGCGGCACTGACGTTGAACATGTACATAACAAAGTTGCAGTGGGATTGAATGCCTGAGACGAGTTATTGGGGTGTGGAACGGTCTCGCACTCTAAATGGTCAGTTTGTGTAACAGTTGTGGATCTCTGAGTATTTGGCGAATAATCCAAGGCACAAGAAGGAAGTCCCTTCTCAACACATTCTAGTTTTTGGTCAGCTATCTGTGCTCATTTGTATTGGAGGAGCTGGGGAAGGGAGGGAAGGAAAACCTGGGAAATTGGCACTGTACGCGGGGGCAGCAAAGTAAGGTTAAAGAAAGGGATGAGTTACGAGAGATGATGAATAATGTGTTTGTCTACTATTTGCACTGTTCTTCTGTTTGTTTTTTCTCTTCCTGGCTCCTAGAAACAAAGAAAACATTTACTGAAACAAACTACGTTTTCCACTTGAGCTATTGCATGAACGGCGACGAGAAGAGAAACGTTCTTGAATAGACGAATTGCCATGGTGGAATTTTGTATTCTCGGAACTGTCCTGTTTGTACGTGAAGGAGACCTATTTACCCTTTTAGTATAACGATATGGAGAAGGTTACCTAGAATGTCGATGATGAACAGGGGCATCTGAAGAATATTATGAAGAGAATGAGAAACGAGTGAGACACGCCTTATCTGCAGCATAGTGAGCAAAAATAGTACTTTGGTCATTCACTAACGTATTAAGTTGTAATTTAAGGGATTCTAGCTATTGTGTCAGGGTGGATGTCGGATCGTAAGAAGATGGAGAGGGGAGGGAGGATAATGGAACCTGGGGTGATGTTGATACAATGGGCTGGATTTCTGGCATGCGTTCTCTTTCGAGTCCATCCGCCATTTGTAACACCTGCGCTTGGGAAATTAAATTATCAAAATTAGTAATAGCTTTATGTGATAAAGCATATATATTCAATCTGTGAGCACACTACAAACGCACTCCTCCAGAAATTCTCTAAAAGTAAGTTTCGGATTTTGAACGTAAACCAAATATTTCTTTGCGAAGATATAGTGACATAACGATTCATTCGGCTGTTGTGCCCTATTCTTGAATTCTGTGAGCGTAGTTACTACACCTTTAGACTGACCAAAGAAAGTGAGAAATTCCGTGAGTTTCGCTAAGGAATGAGGGGAAAATTCTACGAATTTTATCGACATTTCAACCATGATGTTGGATTTGTCTTCCAACATTTGCAAAAAAAAAAAAAAAAAAAAAAAAAAACATCCGCCATTTCTAACACCTGCGCTTGGGAAATTAAATTATCAAAATTAGCTTTCTGTGATAAAGCATATATATTCAATCTGTGAGCACACTACAAACGCACTCCGCCAGAAATTTTCTAAAAGGAAGTTTCGGATTTTGAACGTAAACCAAATATTTTTTGAGAAGATATAGTGACATAACGATTCATTCCGCTGTTGTGCCCTATTCTTGAATTCTGTGAGCGTAGTTACTAAACCTTTAGACCGACCAGAGAAAGTGAGAAATTCCGTGAGTTTCGCTAATTAATGAATGAAAAATTCTACGAATTTTATCGACATTTCAACCATGAAGTTGGATTTGTCTTTCAACATTTGCAAAAAAAGCTTCTGTATTTTCTCCTGGATGTCCCAAAAATACTTCTGATGGAATAGGGGCTATGATTACTGATTAGGAAGATGAAGAAAAGTATCATTTGTACACTTGGAAGCCATAATACAATTGTATGAAAATTTATCGATGAAAACAAGTAATTGAAATTGTAATGGACCAAACACACCAAGTACACAAAAACAGAGAGAATAAATATAAGCATTCCACTTAAGTAACATGAAATAGACCAAGAAATAAGAGTAACTTGTAATAAAAAAAGTCACCCCAAAGAGTGATTGAAGACAATTCCTAGATTGCGAAGCCATAAAACTGAACGATGGTTTTGTCGTAAAATATTATTATCATTATTAGAGTCGGTGGATGAAATTTCGGATACTAACGTGGTAATGCAGTGGAAAGAGTGAGACCTGTAGTTCGAATCTCCTGTATTGTATGTTATATCAGTGCAATTAACAGTATATTCTTCTTCCTAATAAAGATGGACAATAAGCCATTGCAAATCTATCATTGATAAGGAAATAATTATTTTAAAAACTACTTGGTGACCATTCTCTAATATAACGATACTAATTCTTACAACCCTTGATTAACCTTATTTAATAATTGCTAAATGGAATAAGAAATAAAATATGCAGTGGCTATGACGTTTACTTAAATAAGATATACATATGACAAAAGGGAATATGTCGGTCACTACTGCTTATTTTTATATTTCGTACATGTTGTGATAGACCAGGGTCAAACTCTTAATGGTGAATGTAAATCAATACCGGGCTTAGTGTGTCATAAGAGTTAGTTCAAAAGAATTTCATAAAATAATAGAAATTTGTCTGGCTTACAAAGAAAATCATCATAAGCAAGGTGATTTGTAATAATATGAGAGGCATAAGACAAGCCTTGGGCTGTATCACCTAGAACTGAATTAATAATGAATCTATTGTTTCATCCACTGAATTACATTACTGTCGACTTACATGTTACGGCGCCTTCTTGGAAGTCAGCTTCTCGTCTCATTTTCATGTCACACGATAATGATTTCAATCGCGCTGGCGCTGTAATTCTGTGAATGCATCTTGTATTTTTCTTCCAAAGCCTAAAACAGTGATTAGGTTGCAGCACACAGCTAAAATCCATTTTTGGTGGGATTTGCGTGGCAATACAAGGAAGCAAACCGTTCTGGAGTTTTTTTCATTTCTCTTAGACCTCGGTCCTTCAACTTTAATTTGACTAACCAGAAAAAAATGCACATGTATTAAACAGTCTATCATTTTCTCCGATTTGAGCTTGCACCCCCTTTCTGAGCGTAGGATTTCCACCTTGGCCTTCTGTAAAAATAGGGTGCCTGTATTAAAGCTTATACTGGGAAATCATCAAAGCAAGGAACCTTGTTTTAAACCTTCTAAATGTTTATGTACAATTTTACCACAAATTTGGTGTCAGAAGATACAATCAGATACCAACAAGCTTTTATCTTTATTCTCTCTATTTTATATCCCTTCCTTATCCACATCATTCAGGGTTAGAGTCAAATTCATTTAAGAGTAAAGATGTCTTCATTCAGAACATAGACTCTACAAAAGCACATCATTCAGTGGCTTTCTCCTTTACCCTATTTTCACCCATATATATATAGAAATCCGAGGCTACTAGCTATGGAACCTTCCGCGGAAAACAAAAGTTTTCTCTACACGGAAGCAAAGAACTTTCTTTCCTACAATTAGGCTAGAAGGTTTCTACCGGAAAGAAAATGTATTAAACATACATAATATACAAGTCGTTTTCAAATCTAATACACAAATTAACTATATATACTACTACTAAATATATATTTATTACTAATTTCTAAATATAACTAATGGCAGTCTTGGTATTATATACTAATTCTACAATATTTTGCATATTACTAAGTACAATATAACTCTATACCTTTGTGTAAAATAAAAAAAAAGCAGAAAGGTGCTTGTTGGAAACACTATGTGAATATTATCAACCCTGTATTTACCACTAGGAATATAGGTTATATTAAGTAAAAATTTTCAATACAAATTTAAGAACATGGTATATGAAAGCTACTAGCATTTTTCATAACCCTATTTTAACCCTAGATATTATCACGAACGTAGTAGAACATAGTTTCGCTACGTCTATTTACAATAGCAGAGATTACAAGGTAATTTGATATTTTGGTTACCATTTATGAAAAAACATTTCCCATCCCTTATTTTAAACCACACAGAAGACAAGTGGACAATAATAGAGATGGTATGTAAAGCTATGAACGTGGTGTTTAGCTTGTAATCGTCGAACCATAATGGGAATCTGTTTTCATACATGGTCTGAGGACATGGAAAATTAACTCTAGGTAAAAAGTCAAGTAGTTAATCTGGTGTAGATAGTAAATTGAGATAATATTTTCGTATTTAGTAGGAGGATACGGAATAGTTAATTGAAAAACAGTGACTATTACGTAACAAACATGTTACTCAATTTTATAAAAGTAATCATCATCAAAATTTTTATGATTAAAAATGCAGTGACCATGAAAAAATTAGAGCTGCTAATTCACATAGCAGTCAATGCAACTTATGTATTAACACGACGAAAAGTGCTTTTGCTCTTCAGATTTTCTTATCATACAACGTTAGACAATCAGCCATACTGTTAATGTTAGCTGGTTTAGAACTACATAAGGCGTTCTACAACTGTAATACTTTGTTCGAAACATGTCAGTGTAGCAAACCTCAAAAAAATAGAAAAGTATACATGCTTTTGTGACGAATAAAAAATCGGGTAGCATACGTCGTTTAGTATCTACAGAGCGATTGGTATTGTGAGATAGCCACAAAGAGACCTTATTTAACCTTAGACATACCAAAGAAAAGTGAACTTTTGTCATATATTCATTTTATTTTACAGGTTACAGTATGTTTGAAATCTCTGAATGTTTTATGTTATTCGCTTCAACGTTAGCTTCACTTTTGTTACTTATCAGTATTAATGTCTGTAGTAATCCTTCCAAAAAAATATGAGGTCAGGGTGTTTTGACTTCCATTTTTGTTTTGCGAGAACATTTTTATTAGAAAAACTGTCATAGTTATTTTACAAAATGTATTATTATTATTAGAGCTATTTTCATTTGCACAGCATAGCTAACAAGAATATTTTATGAAGTTATATTACAAATTTCCAGTGTGTTCGGAAAATGAAACATAAAAAATAACTAAAACTGAAAAGAAAGAAAATCTAAAATAGTAAAAACAAGATATGCAGTTTTTGTCAGTTCAATTTCCTAAAATTATAGCATGAGTAGAAATAATGTCATATCTTTAAAATATGAAAAATAGTCATATTGTGTGTTCACATAACATGAACTTGTGTAATTTAATATCCAATTAACAATACAAGCATGTTTTTATTTGAAACATTTACGATATCAAAAGAAAACGACTTCTGTCTTGGAATACACTGTAATACATCATTTACTATCTCTTGCTATATTCTAAGTAACCGAGAAATGTAACTTCGTAAACAATAATAAACAAAACGAACTAAAACTTAATCATGTGAATGTCAATGTATGTTTCGTATCATATTTCAATCGGATATAACTCCACTCTCTCTCGTTTGATCGGTTAAAATGTGCATGATGCCTGCATCTCATCTAGATTTAGAACGTTGACTAAAGAGAAGTCATCATACAACTTGCAAGAACACAGTAAATTTATAAGTTTGATTGACTTACATTGGTACTGAACCCACGTCCCCACGACTTCTAACCTAGTGCCTATAACAACTCGACTATTCTTTCACTACTGCTGATGTCTCGTAAGTAAAGAGTTGCGTCACGAAATGATGATTGCACGGAGAAAGAACGGAAACAAAAGTTTGATTTAAAAAAGAAATAAACACAGGAAGTGTTAGTTTGCCGAACGAGGGCTTAAGTAGCCAAGTCTCGGTTATCACACTGCTTTGAAGATATATTTAGTGAGACACAATGGGTACCTGGCATTTAACCTGTCATATCTGTAGTTTGGTATGGAGAAGAAACAAAATAGAGAACTAAAGTTATCTGCCAACTACATAAACTATGCCAGAGATTATTGATTTACATCATCATAAATGAAATACGAAAACAATTTCACACTCTTGTGACCGGTGATTATATTCAATGAGAAAAACCACACCGCAAAAAATATGTAACAGAATTTTCCTGTACATGCAACAGGTAGCGCTTTCGGAAGTTGTAACTTCCTTCTTCAGCCTTTTGTAGACTCCAAAAAGGATAAAAAGCATGAATGAAGCGTATACAATAATTCAAAGGCTTAGATATGTAAAGAAATATGTCAAACATTAAAACACACGGGAATAGAAAACAGTGAACATCAGTGTACAATGCCAGTGATTGTCTATTCCCGTGTATTTTAAGATTTGACAGAAGATTTGTTTTTACATATCTTAACCCAGTGACCATTTTAACCCTTTCTTCATGGTTTCAACCTTTTTGAAATGTGACAGAGGCTGAAGAAGGTAGTAGCAACTTCCTAGACCGCTACCTGTTCCATGTAAAAGAAACTTCTACAAAATATTTTTTGCGGTGCGTAGTAGCATTTTTGCTTTTTTTTTCATTAAAAACGAAAAACGTTTCGAAACGAAAGAAATAATCTAGGGCTGTAAGCGGACGCAAAGAAATCTAACGTGAAGACACTAATGACGAATATTTTACCGTGCAGTGATCATGGATCAGTGGTCAAAGACTCGGCCAGTAATCTGAATGTCCTCGATTTGGATCCAGGGACGAAGGTTTTTTTTTTTAGAATTTATGGTGGTGATTAATAGGGGAAGAACCACGTTCTATTATATTCATTTATTTGAATACTCTTTCAGTTATTTCAATACTTGGACTAGCAAATCTTTGGAAATAATAATAATAATAGTAATAATAATAAACTAATAATAATAATTTTTATTATCACGTAGAAGAAACATCTAGGAGCTTAATATCACTCAGAACATACATTTACAAGCAGAAACGTGACATTTGGCAAGAATATTTGGATTTATTTTAGTTTTTCCCACAAGAAGAGAAATTTATCTCGTTTCTAAAAGGAAAAAAGACGAGAATGAACATTTTATATTCGAGACGTGACAAGGCTAACTGAAATTATTGTCTTCTTTTCGAGATGAGAATCCAGAGGAGACGAAAAGTATTGTAAACATTTCTCGTCATATCTCGATTCTCGAAATGGTCTATGTTCATTCTTTAAGTAACAATTGCTCTGTAGGCTAAATCTTATACGCTATTTTTTTTACTTTGTACTTCAGAGCTCATCTAATTATGGTCTGTGTAAGTATTTTTGTAGCAACGCTTTTATAATTATATCTGCATATCCTAAAAGTTAGTTTATTATTAGCCTTACTGTTTACTGATATTCAGTTATTTTCATTACAGTTATATACAATAAAAATACAGAAGAATACTTCCTACGTGAAACTTTAGTGAAACGCTTTCGTTTAGATTTGTGTAATCGAGTTGTAAATCTCTGCATAAGTAGTTCCCCACAAAGTACTATAAAAAGTTTTCTGAAAGTTCAAACGTTTAGAACATCTTGAACTTTATAACTTTTACGTAGAGGTATAACAGATGTAAGTTACTTAGCCTTGACGAATTGTTCCTGATGTGAGCTCTGGGGTCAAGAGTAATCTCTGCCTCTGCATCATGAAGTGAAAAATATTGAAATGAGTCCATATACTTGTATGTTTTAGATTCAAATGTCCACTATCATTAGAAAGTGAACACGGGAGAACTTTAAAACGCTGTAAATAGACACGTCCCATATTGTTATAAAATTACAACAATGCGAGAGCATATTATCTGGTACCAAACGGTTATCGTCGAATATACATGGTTAAAAAAGAACTCTGATTAGGGTATTAAAAATACTTCAACGATCTATCCTTCCAGAAGCGATGGTCACTTCATCGCATCCGTGGCTAAGTAGGAAGATAACGCGATTCGTAATCTCAAGGTTGGTGGCTCGTGTCAAACCCCATGATTTTTTAAAAACTTTTGAATTTGTTTCTTAGACTCATATTAATGTAAACAAATCATGCATATTGGCGATTTAACGTATGACGAGCAACATTTTGAAAATCATTTTCGTTCCGTAGCCTCTCTGATGCTGGTTTACCAATGCTGGTTTAATTCTCAAATCGGAAGTAGGGCTACAGCGTAGAGTCCACCATCGCCGCCAATTTTTGACGAAAATGTCGCAAGTTGTCCATCGGTGTTAAAATATTATTATCTTTATTTTTATCGCTAAAGATAGGACACTTCAATATTACGTGGTAATCCAAGAAGGTTAAGAATATGTTCGGGATATTTCAGTGGTACTCTCCACGTAAACCTGGAAACTGGTTCAGACACTATATCCAATAATATAAGCCTACATCTATCACAATTCCCACCGATTTATACCGAGGGAATTGCATTTTCCCCCTGTTCCTTATATAGGTACTAGCTGGAAGCCGTACATATGCCGCCAGTATTCAAGCGTGTTGAACAGCTCTGTCTTCGTAAAAAAAAAATGTGAAATTTAAAGATCCAGAGCTCGAAAATAGCTGTCAGATGTTTCATTTATTTTATCACATGTAGATATGACAAAATAATTAAAAGTGTAATACTTTTTACATATGTAGATTAAAAATCCATTGATTTCATATTAAAGTTGGTGTTTACTGCCTATATTGCATGTTTGTTCACTTTTAGTTCAAAAAAGATTTATAAGAATTCTCTGTTTAAATTTCTAGAATAATCACTGACATTTGCATGAGTAAAATTAGACAGAAATAAATGCAAATAAGCACACTGACAATGGTAGGAAAAAGGAAAAGACATTGTTTCATTACAGTGTTTAAGGATGAATTGCCGTATAAAAGATACTTTGGAAGGATTTGTTTTAAGGCCTTAAGAGTCTTGTGTATTCATGAATTATTTGGTATACACGTTACGTTTACAGAGAGTTCGAATGAAGTTGCAGAGAAATCAAATTGAAATTAGAAAACCAAAGAAGATATATAAACACGCTAGGGCATGAAGGAGAATGTGGCCATTTGATCACTTAACTGAAATCTTGTGCTTCAAATTACTTTCTATTTTGTTTCCTGAATCACCGAAAATGTCTCTGTAATTGGTCTCTATTTTCTCTTTGGTTAGACACGTTTTACAGTTTCATTAACCTTGAACGACAGGGACACGAACACAGGCATCGAGGTCATTTAATTTTTTAAGATTTTTCTATCTCGAATCGAACCTGGGACGCTGTCTACTGAACTATGTGATAGGTGGGGTACCTGGTTCGTTCCGAACGCAAGTATATTTGGAGTTGGAAAACATCGTACACGTGGATTTTCTAGTAACACTGCCGTCCTACCTCTTCCTCTCCCTTCTCATTCAACCAACTCGTCTATCATAATTCACTTGTTTTAATCACGGTTTCACTCAACCTGATAGTCATAATCGTGGAACATTAAACGCAAAGAATTTATTTCATTTCATTATCAAACGGTTAACCGAAAGAAACGAACCGAATAATGTTGTATTTTCTATTACTCATTAGCGTGTTCTCACAAAAATATATACTTGAGTTGACTTTAAGTTTAAAATTAAATTTTTATTAATATAAATTAAAATTTTATGATTATATTATGAAATAAATATTATGATTATAAATTAAAATTTTATTCTGGAAATGCTAATGAAAGTCAGATTAATCGTAACATTCACAGAATTAATATTGCGAAGCTTCTTTCATATGTCAGTGACTGAACATAGGGCTACAACTCCCGTCCAAAATTCACATAAATGTTCGGCATAGATATAGCAGGGATACCAAATTACTTACAGGAAGAAACTTTTTTGTTAATTAATGTGAAAGTTGGCGTTCTTAGAATATAAAGGTTTTGTGCGTTTGAAATCTTGATTGTCTTTATTAAGACAGCGCCTTAGGTGGCTTTGGGGGCATATCATATGATGTTCAATCTTCATAAAACTCTAAATTTTATTTTGAAAATGAGAGTCGGTAACAAATTAATTACAAATGTCACAGGTCTAATACTAAGATGCTCCCTCGATGTGACAGTGACTGATGTAAGGTGACAGCATCTCTTCTAAAAATCACATGAAAAATTACCATCAATATCTTTAGCAAGAACTACCACAAGAAACTATCTTTTGGGTCAATTAATAATGAATTTCATGCTGTCGTACTAAGGAGGTATGAGATTTTCAAATTTGAAATGCTATTTTGGTAACGCGCCACCTTAGGGAGACCCAAAGGTTGAAAATGATGCATTTTTATATAAAAGTATTTTTCCTAGAAATGAAAAGGAGCGTCATATCAATTTAAAATGTCACAGAATTAATATTCTGATTTTCATTGCATGTATAGATGGAGCTACTCTCGACCCTTCCAAAAATCATAGCAAATGCAAGATAAATATCCTCAGATTGAATATACGGGAAGAAGGTAGGTGTCTTATGAATTTCATCAATATTGAACACAAATTCTGTGATTTTTTTAAATCACAAATTTACTGTAAATGATTTTTCACTGTAAAATATTCTATTACTAATAGATTGTGCATATAGTTTTGTTGTTATGTTGTCACTGTAATATAATAAAAAATGCTTTTGATTAAAGTCAAATGAGACTCTTGTTATAGCACAAGATCACACGCCAAAATCGCCACTTATTATCTGCACACTTATGTATTATCGGCTCGAAATAGAACATAATATGACATTGGAAAATGTTGTAGGAACCAAATAAAATTTTTAATGGAATGTATTAGGAATATCCTGTTTCACTGTTAATGGATTTACGATTTCAAAGGTTTTTTCTCTATATATTTTTGTGGACGCGTTAATGAGCAATAGAAAATTCATTTTTTTTATCATGGTTTCATTTTTAACCTGATAATCATAATCGTGGGACATTATAAACGCAAGGAATTTGGTTCATTTTATTACCAAATTGTTAACCTTAATCAAATCAAACCGATTGCTGTTTCTATTGCTTATCAACGCGTTCTCACCAAAATATAGAGAATAAACCTGGGAAATCGTAAATCCATTAAAAGTTAAATAGCAGATTCATAATACCTTACCTTGAAACGAAAGCATTGCATAAATTTCGAAACTTTTCCAAAATATGGACAGATATTTTATAAAATGGCAATATAATCTCGGTTTTCAAATAAAACTGAATCAAATAAACCGAGCATCATTTTCAACCTCAAACGAAATCGAAACCTGTTAACAGGGTTTTGGAACGCGTCTAGTACCCAGACTGTTTCTTTTATCTCGACTTTCATTCGAGTGCAAAGTTGGAGATAAAGCCTCTATAATCCCCTATTATGATGGACGTGTTGGTTGATTGAGAAGGGGGAGGAAGCGAGATGACGGCAGTGTTTCGAGAAAACCCTCGTGCACAATGTTTTCCAACTCAAGCTAACTTCCCTTGGGAACGAACCCCCTGATATATCACTTATCATATAATCCAGTAGTCGGGGTCCCGGGTTCGATTTGAAATGGGTGAGTCTTTAAAATTTTGAATGCCGCGGATGACTGTGTTCGTGTTCCTGTCGTACACGGTTAATGAAATTGTAAAACCAGTCTAACCTAGTAGAAAATAGAGATAAATTACGGAGATATTTTCGGTGAATCTTAAAAACAAAAAAGAGAGTGCTCTGAAGCTCAAGGTTTCAGTTAAGTGCTTGAATGACATCTTTCTCTTTAATGTTCTAGCGTGTTTGTACGTCTTCTTTTTCCACCTAATTTCAATTCAAATTCTCTACATTATGATATTTTATCACGACCGAAATAATATTGTTTCTTCCTTATTCAAACCTTTTAATCGTAAAGGCATGCGTTTTGCTACATACTCGATTTTTTTCCCTCTTACTTAAGAAACTGTCTTAGAGTAGTAGCGTGAGCATTCGTTTCATAATTAAAGAGTCCTGGGTAAGATTCCCGCTAAGGTAAATAAGGAAATTTTTATCGTTCACAATACTGAAGCTTCTGATGTATAATAACATATAGCTATTTCACTTCTCTCGATCTTAGAGTAGAAACCATTTTCTTCACAGTGGAAATATTAACAACTTGAAGTAACATGTCTTCAATTCTTCAATCTTGATTCGTACTGTCTGAGAATCTAACGTGTTTATAAAACTATTCATGAATATATAAGACTCATTCTTAGAGCCTTAACATTAATCCTTCCAAAGTATATCTTATAAGGCAATTCACCCTTAGACACTGTAATGAAACAATTTCTTTTCATTTTCTAACATTTTCAGAATTCTTATTTCTATTTATTTCAGGCTAATATCACTCATCCAAGTGTCGGTGATTATATCTATCTATCTATCTATCTATCTATCTATCTATCTATCTATCTATCTATATATATATATATATATATATATATATATATATATATATATAAGTGTTTTTTGAATTAAATGTAAACAAACATGCAATACAGACAGTAAACACCAATTTTAATATCAAATCACTACATTTGGATTACATCACTACAAATCACTGCATATCAAATCACTACAAATGTTACAGTTTTAACTATTTGAACATATTATCATGCTAAGAAAATAATGAAACATTTCAGACCGAGTTTCGAACTCTGGATCTTAAAATTTTACAAATTCTTTCCGAAGACAGAGCTGCTCAACACGATTCCCACTGGTGCCATATGTACGGCTTGCAGCTAGTGTCTTTATAAAAAACAGAGGCACATTGCAATTCCCTTTGTATAAATCTGCGAGAATTGTGATAGATGTAGGCTTACTTTTTTGGACTTCATGTCCGAACAAGTTTCCAAGTTTATGTGAAGAAGAGTGAACCACTCAAGAAGTCTGAAAATGTCCTCAATGTTGAAATAGAACATAATATTAAGGTCACAAATATTCAGTAATAATAATAATAATAATAAAAATAATAATATAGAATACAAATAACGTGTGACAATAGACTATATTAAAATTTGGGAAATCGACCTTAACATTAGGCAAAAGTTAGACAATAGTCAGGTTTGGAGAGAAATGCCCATACCAGCAGGACATACCACTTGCGTATGTCCCTACAAGTAGCTAAATGTTAAACGAGGCTTCAGTAAACTTTCATGTAGGAAGTGGAGCTACGGCGCTCACAAGAGTCGTAGAAAGTTTATGTTTTTAAGTTTTATGTTCCATGGTTATGCCGGTCAAGCTACGGGAGCTTCAATGATGAGAATGAAAGAAGTAGTTGGATGAAGAAAGTCTGAGGAAACAGAACCCTGCTAATACCCACACACATGGCGTTTGCCAAACAAAATGCACACTGAGGGTGAGTTGGGACACAATCTCCAAAGCTGAGTGGCCTACAACTGAAACAATCATAAAGGAAGCACTTAATCTTTTTAGTACGGGGTGAGCCGTTAAATTCTCAAAACATCAGTAATAATAATAATAAAAATAATTATTATTATTATTCATATCAAAATTTTAAAATTCATCTAAGGTTAGGCAAAACTTACAGAAAAATGGGGACGGGATCGGGATTTTGCGGATGGGTTCTACTTTTTAGAGCACAAATTTGCACCTACCCAAATATTGAACAAAATGATTTCACTTAAGTTTTATGTAGAAAGTATTCAACTGTACGTTTTAAAGAAAATAACTGTAATAAATGTCAATGAGTATCTCTGACAAGGGACGTATGCGAACCGTGAGAGCCAGATATTATTTTAAAAATTGGTACCCGGACTAATTGTGGATCGTTAATCATCGTGTTGATAGTCAGTCGGTGCGAAAACGCTTTGTTTACTCTCTACGTATAATACATATACCAAACAGTGACCTGTGAGGCTGTTGCGAGTTATATCTCAAAAACGCCAGATAAAGGCAGAAAATTAAAACTGCATGCAGGTAAACTGATACCTACGAGAGCATGAGCAAGAACACAACAGTTCTGTCGCACAAAAAGCGCTACTATGCAAATAAAAATATAGTTTTTCAGAAGTAACGTATATTATTTTATGGCATTAAAACAACTAACGTAAAGGTGAAAGAAGATAAGAATGTATATAATTTTGTGTCATTACAAAATTGGCATAAAACATGAAAGAAAACAAGCAAAATGTAGGTTATCATTGTTACCAAATAAAGGAGATATAAGGCTGTAAATTTGTGATATTATGGGATCCGTACAGAGAAATGAAAAATTACAACAAGAAGAAGAGTGCACAAGAACCAAATGTACAGTAGAGAGTAAACTGCAGCAATCACATAAACCAGTGACCAACGAGGTTGGTGCAGGATTCACCCAAAACGAATACATGGTAGAGTTGACGTAGAAGGAAGAAATTCAATGAGACATTATGTGAAAATGTAACAACAAGGCTTCCTGTAGCTTAGCAATTCCTATGTCGTTCATGTGGAATCGATATCTCGAACCGTTCGAAAAAGCTATAATACGAACTGTTTGCGGTTGAAACACTGCATAGACACCTGTATGCTTCCAGACCGCAGTAAAGAAGGCGTAGTGTCAGAAAGATTACAGAAAAACTGTGGCACGAAAGATAACAAATCTGTGACAAGAAAGAACATCAAATTCCATTCGCTGAAATTAACGAACTGTGATAGGAGTCAGTCCATAGTATAGGAAAGGTATTGTTAGCAATGTGAAACAATCATGAAGATAAAACACACTGCATTTAGTACAGGTGCAAAGTCATTTATTATAACACACCAATATATACAAGAGGAAAACCACAAATATTATGGTAAAATAGGCACATTTCTCCCCCTCACGGCAGAATCTACACGACGTATCAAGCCCTTAAGTCACTGGATGCTGTGTATCTTGTGGTTTACTTCCTACCGTACACTTGGCCCTTTTGTAGTATTGTTGCTGTTATACCTTTGTTCGTTTCATTGTATGGACAACATAATTTCTGAACTTCAGAGCCGCGTATCTCTCTTGTTTTGCAACACTGATAAACCATCTTTTGCCTATTTTTTTCAGTTTTATGCCAATTGAGCAATTCCCATAAAATGATGCACGCTCTATTTCAAAAGCTATAATTTTATGTTGGGATGGTATTACTGTTTGTGTGACACTACTGTAGTGTATTGGTCACGGGTCTCTTCTGGTAAGTATCAAATTGCCTACATACGTTTCTCATACTGGTAAGTATCAAATTGCCTACATGCGTTTTACCAGCGTCTTTTTGGTAGAACTCGGCACAGTGTCTCTCGATCAGTACTTCGCATATATGTTTTATAAGCAGCGGCTAAACAAGGCATTTCCACACCAATTAAACAACACCAGGATAATTACCGATCCACGATTAGTCAGGGTACTAATTTTCATAAATATCTAGCTGTCACGTTTTGCATACATCCCTTGCGAGCAGTAATGCATATAATAAATTTACTTTAAGAATATGCAGAAGTAATTATAAAAACTTCGCTGTAGAAATACCTAGATAAACCATAAATCGATGGGTTCCGAAATACATTCTAACAAAATAACAGACAAAATTCAATCTACACAGCAATTGTTACTTAAAGATTGGACATACACTATTCCGAGAATCGAGATAAGAGGAGAAATGTTTGCGATACGATAATTTGAGTTAGTTTTGTACCGCCCAGAATGTGTAATATTCTTGTCCAATTGCATGTTTCTGCTTGTAATTGCATGGCTTGAGCAATAATAAGCTCTTAACTTTTAATCTTCTAGAGATAATTATTATTATTTCTGAAGATATTCGATCAATTGCAAGGCAAAATTCTAAATTAAAAAACAAATTACCAGTTGGTGATCCGCCCCGAATACCTTCAGATTACCTTCATAATCAATGCAAATATAATTATGGTATATTTAGTAGTCCTAGCAACACGTCTTTTTTCCCCGTCAGAAATAAAATTGGTTCTGGAGGCGGAGTAAGTGTTGTAGTTAAACTTCATAAATTCAGTCTATAATTAACGGATATCTTATATGTCGGTCCAATGGGAATCAGTTCAATAGAAAGGAATAAACATTGCCAATTTTAGAGAGTAAGCATTACACCTGCAATTCACACTGAAAGCAAGCGTGATTCCCTTCCGAATTTACATTAAAAAAAATCAGTGTGAAAGGCTTTGCACGTAGTGTGGCAATGTAACAATTTCGTATTTTAAAAGGTCTTTGGGAGTAGGTAATCATTAATATTGAAAGTAGACACTAAATAACTTTAGCAACCGAACTCGTGGGTTGGTAACTTCACTGAAGAAAAGGTAAAGAGTTTTCTCCTCTTAAGTACTACGCTAATTAGATAAACATTCAGTTCAGTAAAGAATGGTTGTTTTATGTTACCGGTGTTCTCGACACCAACAGGTCTGGAGAACACCTGCATGAAATGAGAAAAGTACTTTCTCTGTCATTACAGAATTTTCAGAAGGGAAAAAGAAAATGTATTTTCACTTGAATAATATATTAATGTTGTATGATAATTTAAATTCGTTGAAAATATGCAGTTTACCCAACAAGTTAGTTGTATGGAAGAAATGATCATAATCTTATTTTCTGGTTTCCAAGTGAACTAATCAAACCAATCGATTCTTTTAATACATGACGCAATCACCACGTGTCATCGGCAGCTATAGATTCTTTATCAATTTGTTATTTTTTCGTTTCTTGTTTTCCGCATGAGAAATCTACCAACTGTAAAAGCTGAGGTTTCTGAATGGTATCCCATCAGTTGGAAGCGTATCGTTGCAGAGTGAACATCTATCCAAAGAGCAGATTTCAGTTTGCAGTGAGTTTACTGTGTCGTCGATAGTTGCAGAGTTAAGAGTGTAGTATGATGCAGTTTATATAGACAGATGTGAGAATTTTGACTTGATAGTAACAAGCCTAGAACATTTCCTCATTTCTGCCATGGAAAAAAAATAAATTAAGCAGTTGTATATGCACTATTGTAACTGACTATATGCTTTAAAATGAAACACACTTTAGCTCCTTGTTCACATTTTCTCTCCATGCTCGATATTTCGATTTAAATTTGGCTCATAAACTCACCTTCAGGAATAGTTGAGGTAGTTCTGGTCCTCTGATTATTGGAAAGCCTGAAAAAACACTATCTTTTGAAGAAAGCCCCACGTTCCCACGCGTTTCAGAATACTACGAGAATAGTTTTGAATACAAATGAATGTCATCGTGGATAGCTTTTGTGCTGTAAGATAAATTCTTGGGAAGATTTTATCAGGGGAAGTTTCTGTCTGGCTATCTTTTATCTCTGGAGATCTTGTACTAGATAGCTTACTTATGGGAGCTCTTGTGCCATAACCTCGCTGGAGTCGATATTATGACCATCCGTTTAGCAAACCAGCTTCTTGGCTAACCCCATTTGATAAAAACCTATGAGGATAGCTATTTCTTTAGTATATTTTAGCCAGGCATCAAATTCATATTACAAGCACTAAGTGTAATTACTGTTGCCTTGTTTAGTTGTGGTGATTTTTGTTATTATGTTATATTTCCCTCCCCTTACATCACAATTCTATTCCTTTTTAATCTTACTTGGAACCTTCCCAAAGAATTATAGCCCTTCTGTTTTACATAATTTATTTATTCAACACAACCGGCTCTAGGCCCAGTTACAGAGTTGTTCCTTAGAAATACATTTACCCTTAGGTATATATATAAACAAGGTTATACATTTATATATTTTCATTATCACATATTTCTAAGGCTATTCTTGTAAACTGTCTCCGATATTAAAAAAACATCTATAGAAGTTATCCTTTCGATTGCATCGTAGGAAGGATTCATTCTCCATATAGGAGACTTAGCGAGGGTATTTGTTCTTGCCTTTCTGCAGTAAAATGTACTGCTATTTTCTACGTGGGTTTTACCTGATGGGGCATGCAATTGAACCTTCGAAGTAAGATTGGGGCAGTCAATTTTACCATGTAGTAATTTGTGTACAAATAAAAGATCCGTATGTTATCTCCGTTGTTTCAACGTGAAGTTTTGTACTATTTCTGAATACGATTCGTATTTTGGTTAATGCCAGTTTTTCTATAAGCAAGCAATCTCGTATTTTCATTGTATTCTTTCAATCATACTATGTGTTTTTGTATTTTTGGTGACCAAGACAGAGTCACATATTCTAATTGAGATCTCACAAAACAAAAGTAGAGTTTCATTAACGTAGCATCGTTTTGAAACTCATTACCTATTCTCATAATAAAGCCAAAATTTCTGTATGGAATATTAACAATTGTTTCAATATGATGAGTAAAACTTAATTTAGGATCAAATAGCACTCCTAGATCTTTAATTAAAGCAGATGTCTCTAAAATAGTTTCTTCAATAGAATAGTCATATTTAATGGTGTTAATGGTAAAGGAAATGGTAAAGCATCAAAATCGAACAGGTTTCCGGTCTGGTACGACAATGAACTTCGTGAACTTCTTAAAAACAAAAAGCTTGCCTGGACTCTATGGAAATCACATCCGAGTGACTACACATACAAAAACTTTGCTAGAATTAGAAGTCTTGCCAAGAAGGTACAGCGGCGTAAATATTTTGAATACATGGACTCAATTGGTGATTTTACTGTTAGTAACCCTAAAGTCTTTTGGTCTGTAATTAAATCTAGAACAAAATCTCCGGGCATACCGGCAACAGTTCAAGATGAAAATACTGAAGCGAGTGATGATCAAAGACCAGACCTCTTCAATAACTACTTCTGCAAAACATTTACTTCCCTTCCCTCCACGACCCATCTCCCCCCTCTCCACCCCATCTGTTCGGACACCTTATCCATTCTCTCTACCACCCCGGGCGAAGTTCTGGCTCTCTTGCTATCGTTATCTCCACATAGATCACTTGGACCTGATAAAATTAGTCCTCTCTTTCTCAACAAAACTGCTTCAGTTATTGCGGTTCCTCTATCTATCTTATTCAATAGATGCTTCAAGGAAGGGTATTATCCCACCAGTTGGAAACTAGCTCACGTGACCCCAATATATAAATCAGGACTTAAAGATCATGTATCCTCCTATAGGCCAATATCTCTTCTTTCTGTAATATCAATTATCTGCGAAAAAATAATCAAAGACAGGCTACTTAAATTCACCTCACCTTACATCCATAGTTCTCAGCACGGCTTTCTACCGAAAAGCTCAAGTCTCTCAAACTTAAGTACTCTTCTTTCCTGTGCAGTCAAATGTATGAATAACAATACTCAATTAGATGTTATCTACTTTGATCTCTCGAAGGCCTTTGATTCTGTCAGTCACATTCATCTTCTTCATAAACTCTCCAATAGATTTAATGTACATGGCAAATTTCTCTCTCTAATCACAAGCTACTTGAAGGACCGTAAACAGAGAGTTGTTCTTTCAGGGGCGACTTCTAACCCCCAACCCGTGATCTCAGGGGTGCCTCAGGGGAGTGTACTTGGGCCTCTGCTGTTTGTCCTGTATATGGATGATCTCTACACGCACTTATCAGCTCAACCTAGTGGCCTTCTGCTTTTTGCTGACGATTGTAAGTTATACAGAGAAATATCGTGTCTCCATGACACAATTGCTCTACAGGAAGACATAAATTACCTTACAGGCTGGTGTGAAATGTGGCACTTGAAACTCAACAGTAAGAAATGTGACAGTATTACTATTACTTTGAAAAAGTCTCCTGTTCCCTCCACATATCATATCAACGATTCTCCTATCACACATTCTGCTAGTCATAACGATCTTGGTGTCATCTTTGATTCAAAACTCACCTTCTCTGACCACATCTCCTCAATACTAAAGAATTCAATGCGCATGTTGGGACTTCTTTATCGATTCACCGAACTACGCACTGTTTCTTCATTAGCAACTTTTTATAAGACTTTAATAGCGCCCAAGATCGAATACTGCTCTCCCATATGGGCCATGGCAGCACCTACACATCTCTCCAGACTTGATTCTGTTCTCAATTTCTTCATTGCTATAGTCCGTTTTCGTGTTCCTGCACTTCGAATATTATCTAAGAAGGAGCTCTTGCGACATCTTAATATTCAGACTCCTGAAGTACGCAGAATTATCTCTGACCTGAAATATCTACATAAAATAGTTAATGGAAGCTTAGGATCGGAAATATTACTTCAGGAACTATCCTTACGTGTCCCTTCCCGCATCACCCGGAATACCCACCTATTCCATCTTGCCCGTCCTAGGTTGGCTATTATACAGAGGTCTCTTTTTTATAGAATACCAAACTGTTATAATCAAGTAACAACTGATGTGGACATTTTTTCGAGCTACCCAGTGTTTGAAAGAGCAATTAAGCGAGCTTTGACGGAATAGTTTTACTTAAACACTCTTTTTTTTCTATGTTGTTGTTATTGTTGTCTTGTTTTTTTTCTTTCTTTTGTTAGCATGTCCCTGTGTAAAATGGCAAAGTTATGCTGTATCTGGGAATTTGTTCAATAAATAAATAAATAAATAAATAAATAATGGTAAAGGTATGGTAAATGAAAGAGTTTTGCATTTATTTACGTTCAACTTAAACTTGTTATTGTCACACCAATTTCTAATATCACTGAAGTCTATTTGCAGTTTAGCACAGTCTTCAAGTGAATTAATTTTTAGAATATTTTAAGGTCGTCGGCGAATAGAAGAGTGTTAGAATAATGCATATAAGACGGTAGGTCATTTATCACTCCAGATAAGGCTGTACATTTTTTAGATACATATCCTTTGTATATGACGGCCTGTTGAAGAATTTGCAAATAGGATGTGAAAAGCTTTTTGCTTGCATAGAGAAATTAAAAGTCGTTAGTTTTTGCAACAGTACATCATGGTCGACCAAATCAAAGGCTTTTAAAAGGTCAGTATAGATCACATTCACTTGACCCCGTTTATCCAATTCATTTACAATAAAAAATGTAAATGCAACATTGGCAAATGCTGATAAAATAGAAATAGGCCTAAAATTCTGTATATTCTTCGCATCACAAGATTTAGGCATAGGACAAACTATAGCTTCTCCACGGGAACACGCTTGTTTTTAATGACATATTTATAATTGTATGTAGAGGATGCTTATAAATGTCTATACAACCCCTGAGAATGTACGGCGGTATACCATCGGATCCGCACGATCTTTTGGATTTCAGCATTCGTGTGGCTTCCTCAACATCCTCTACAGCGATTTCATTTAAGAAAAGCATATCTAATGTTTTGTAAGCTGTCCCATCAGGCATGAATCTAATTGTATCGTAATGCACTCTGCCATTATTATAAACCGAATTAAAATAGGTAGCAAATTCTTCTGCAATACCATTATTGTTTCTCAGTTCCTTACCATTATACGTAAGGAAGCCTGCAGAAAGATGCTTTTTTATTTTTTATAAATTTCCAGAATTGACTATGATCCCGCTCTATTATGTGTTCGGATTCAAAATCGCAAGATTTATACGCTAACGCTATTTCTGTTTTCAATTTTTTTCCGGAGTTTACAAAATTCCTATTTGTGAAACGAAACATTGCCCATACCGTTTCTCCATTTTTTATGGTGATAGGACTTACATTTATTTTTTAAGAATAATATTTCAAGTATACCAACAAGGATAATTTTTGTTCAAAAATTTCTTAGAGGGAACACTTACACATATCGCATTATAAATAATTTCATAAAACTTATCAACAATCACATTAAAACATTCAGATCTTTGAGGCAGTCCGAGTTAGCATTTAGTATTTCATTGTACTGTTTACTAATATTTGCCTTTCTAAAGTTAAAATCTTGCAAATTGTTTTGCAGTTTATCTCTTATTAATGATTGATTGAGGTACAATAAGCCTTCCAATGTAGGATGATGTATATCTTAAGAAACCAAAGGGTCCTCTACTCTTCAATAAAAGCGTCATCAACATTAGTAATTACTAAGTCCAATGTGCGACCATTCTCGTACTGTATATTGTTAATCGAACTTAGAGCAAATAAATTAATAAAATTGAAGAACTTTAACAAGGGCCTGATGAATTTAAAAAGGAGAAACTTGAATTTAGCTCTGGTAGATTAAAGTCTCCCATACAAAGAATAGTGTTCCCTAGTGGGCAATTGGATTCAAAGAATTGACAAAAATTTTCATAATTTATTAAATTGGAGTCGGGTGGTATATAAACAGCAGAATCATACATAGTTACACAATTTGTCGCAAGTTTTATTAAAATACATTCAAATCCATTGTCATCTGAATTAACATGAAACATTCAATGTTTTTTAAGTACCGCCAGTAATACCCCTCCAGCTTTTGAGTTCCCAAACAATTCAAAATTCCTATCTTTTCTAAATGCAGTGTATCTACAATAAAAAATTCAAAATTATATAAACTATCCTACAGACCACTTTCAACAATTGCGATTATATCATAATTATTTCATAGTACACTTGTAAAAAATTCAGATTGTTTGCTAGTCCATTCACATTTTGAAAATAAAATTCTCGCTTTGATTTTGTTTACAATACTTTTATTATTGTTACCTTCAATATGGTCACAAGAAAGATTAGGTAGATGGACATTGCTGTTAGCACTTACATTGAACTGTCCCTTGAGTCATTTTTCTCATTTGGTGTAGTCTGATTTCCGCTTGACCAAACTTGCAATCTGCGCCTGTTTTCTTGAGGGGGAGGGAGACGATTGAGGGATGGGATTATTTTGGGTTTCCTCACTGACAGTTGAAGGTTGAACGACCGTGAATTCCGGCTTATCTGCTCGCTACACAGGTGCCCCATTGTCTTAGCGTTCCTGGTCTCTTTGGTGTTTTCCATTCTCCAGATCCCATAATGTAAATTTCCTCCCGTCTATGTTTAAGTACTTGAACTCCAGATATGCATCAGAACACGTTCTCTTAGCATTATTTAAATACAACTGTAGTTTCCTGCGTTCTTGTCTTACTTTGTAAGAGTGTCCTGTTCAATATAAATGTTCGAGCCTTTCAGTTTACTCCTATTTCGCAGCACACTCTCTTTTTTCTTGTAGCTTAAATATTTACATATTATAGGCCGATTTTCTGTTTCGGTCTTTCTCACCAATCTATGGACTTTATCGAGATCAAGTTCATTTATTTCCACTCCCAATCTATTCTATATCACTTCAGAAACTTTGCGTTCACTTTCTTCCCATGTTTCATTAGCGCTTTCACTTATTCCATAAAAAACTAAATTTTGTTTTCTGCTTCTATTTTCTCTCTTCTATTTTACCTTCAAGATAACTCTTCTAGTCTTGTAGTTCACCGATTTCCTTTGCCATCCTTTCGAACTTGCCTCAATGTTTTCTAGTCTTTCCACTAGTCTAACCACAGTACCGTTTAATCGCTTCACTTCTGACACAACACTATCATTTGAATTACGCAAAGCACTGAGCATAACTTTAACCTCTGCCATATCATATTTTGTGAATTAGGGGGTTCTGGGCTCTCCTCCATTCCTGAAATCAATAGCATAGCAAGAACCAGAAGCCCATACACGTAGTACGCTTTATTCGATTTTGAGATACTACCCACACCTGGATTACTGCACAGTATTTTCTTCCCAGCATCTAAAGAAGCCAATTCTGGCCCTCCGCACACCAATTGATACTCCCATGTCACACTTCACTGAGCACCGGAGCGTTAAACCAACACGTCTTTTCTCGACTACCACTGGGAGGAATTTGTCCTATTACCGAACGATAAGAGGTAATAACCGTTACAAGCAAGGTGAGGTGAAAAAAAGCTTTCAACAAGGCTCATCATCTGAGCATTTTTCATGCGACAACTATTTTGTCACTCAGAAAGTTCGATGTAATGTACTTTAGTCTACTTTATTTTGGATCCAGTTGCAACTCCAAAATGACTGTTTTGGGCTCCAGTCGACCAGCTACCACGGCTACTGTAGTCCACTGCGACACCTCCCCTTTTGTAAAATTGGCTCCAGATGCATGGGTTTCTAATACATTTTCTGATGCCGAATTGTGACTTTAAAATACTTGACTCTAGGAATAGAAGTCAGCAGAACGTAACTGTTTTCAGATGCCTTTTTAATTTACGAAAGATTTATAATTGTACGATTTTAATTTACGATTTAAGAATTTACGGAAAATTGTTCATGTGAAGGTTGACCTAGAGAGTTCAATATTTTAGCAAAGGAATGCTATAGTACTTTATGGCGTTACGGAATTTGATCGTACAAATATTTTATTGTTTATATTCTTTGCTGTTAAAAGTTTACATGTTGAGTTACCAGTAAGGAAATCATTTTTTTAAAGAAAGGCTGATCAAGCCTCTTTAAGGGCTTTGTACTCCTTTCCCTCCGATAGTATATATGTTTCGACGATATTTCTGCTCCTGAAGATTTCTTCAAAAGGGGTAGTTAAGAACCGGAATTTTTGGCCTATAAGAGTCATATAAGTAACAGTTTTTGCGAAAGTAATGAAATCGTAGAAAAGTTATGTATTTGTGGAGAATATATTACATGAGAATTGTGCTGGAAACCGTAGAACGAATCCAGCGAAGAAAGGATACGTGTTCACATTTTGCCAGTTTAAACGTTACTTTTGTGTTTCTCCAAAAGTCCCAAAACCGTCTCGAAAAGTGAACTTTAAATATTTGATTGAGGAGGTAGCCTTAATTATGTAAACATTTTCATACATGTACAATCTTGTCTGAACGAACAATACCTCTCATATGAGTTCAAATTATACTCCTATGTGACAATTTAATTGAATCGAAGAACTGGATGATCTATCCCAGGAAATTCAATTCCCAGACCATCTAATACGGCTTTACAATTATATTAATTAATACCCATTGAAGTATACTTGAGCAAATCCTTATAAATTAATGGTGACGTACAGTAGTTCCTGGTGTATTACCTTATATTATTTTATATATATGGTAGTAAAAAGGCAAACTTCATTTTTTTACAAGATTAAAGACTTTGAGCCATAAATCTAGCTCTTAACAAATGGTGCAATTCTGTTCACCTTAGCAAAGCAACGGTGGTAACGTCCCGAACCATGACCCCCAAAAGGCGTATCAAGACTTTTCAAGACAAAATAATATAAACATGTCCATTAAGTTAGTTTTTCATTATAATTTTCTTAACTTTTCTTACATGATTGCACTCTTTACGTGGATTCATTCAATGCCCTGGTCCGATAATTTTCCGAAACAACCATGGACACTTTAACCAATAAATAAAACACGATGTTGTCATTTGAGTCGGTTGACGCATTCTGCAGTAATCTTGAAATCATAGACAACAGCACAAATGCCAAACGACTAGGGAAGCGGAGATCACGATGTTCGGTAAAACATATTTTTTTCAACATGTAGAAATATAGCTGTTAGAAAAGCAAGGTTATTTTTATTGTACTTATATTTTTTAATGCAAATCATATCTTTTAATTTAGAAAGAACAGCAACATATCCCCTGAAAATTTAACCTCATTAATTAAGGGCCAATCTCTTGCACCCACATCATCTATACCCAAAGTAATTTATTTCATATAGATTACAGATTATAGATCACATAATTCCGTAAGTGTAAGTTTCTGTTCATTTGCTTTTTTAGAAACTATGACCATCGCGTATAGACACATAGCAACATTCCCGTGAAAAAAAAGATTAATTTTCGACAGAGTATGATCATTCTACTAGTGACGCGCGCTCAGCATTGATGATTGCTACGTAGTTGAGATCATTGTTAAATTCCTAGTATGTAGTATCATCCTGCATGTTGATATATCTAACGCGAGAGAGGTAAGATACTTGTCTTGGTTATTTGAAAGTATCTAATCGTAGATCCTTCGCGTTTTTACCTTGTTGTAGTCGTGGATGGGTGTCAGAGTTAAGTCCTTTCTCTCTTGCTTTTTGATCCCTTTCTTACTGGCGTGCAGAATTCACCCACCATTTTCCTTTTGCTCTGGTAATAGACTTGTTCTACAAGAAAGCTAAGTTTTACTATAGTCCTTGCGCCGAGTCGTGAAGCTTGGGCTCTAAACCAATCATAGAAATATTTTGCTTGAGTTTCAACACATCGGAAAACTTCGGTCCCCAAGTGTGCGCTCGGGAAGCAGCTCCACGAATTGTACCGAAGTTTTCCGATGTGTTGGAGCTCAAGCAAAATATTTCTATGATTGGTTTAGAGCCCAAGCTTCACGACTCGGCGCGAGGACTATAACTCTTCCGAAAGGTACCATAGGTGTCTCTCATGAGAATGTAAATTCCATGTCATTTTTCGGAGAGTGATAAATATCTGGTGTCTCATGTCAATATAACAGTACTGAAGACAGACCTAGATACTGACGTTTGTAATTGCCTCAACTTCGTTAGCACAGAGATCGAGTTCCTTCCGAAAGAGAAATATCTTTACCATAAAAATACCGTTTGCCACGTGGCATCGTGGAAAATGTCAGGGGTATTCATGCAAACTCATCCTTTAGGCCGTTCACCCAAAATGGCATACGGAGGAATCAGAAATTCTTTGCAATTTTCAAGCGGATGTGATATCACCATGGGCGAAGTCGAAGAGTCATTTTCGCACTTAAAGACGTTCAACACAATGCTTTCAAATATGTAATGCCCTCTGACCATTCATAGGAGATCCTTACCCAACACCTGCTGAAATTCGACGCCAGTTAGCTGCAAAAGGCCTGTATTCGCCGCTGTTGTGTCGGAGACAATTTCCTTAATATGATTCTGCAAACCACGTTGTAGGTTTTCCAAACAAAAGGCTTCGGCTTGAAACATTTCTTTGCTCTTAGCCACTTGTGACACACAAAACAGAATTCTATCCAGTTACTACCGAAACAATCGTATGAATATTGCTTTAATGATGAGAATCAATGTGTGATAATGTCTTTGTATAACAGTGAAAGAGAAATGGAAGAGTTTGAAGTATGCCAGCAACAGCCATTTTTGACAAGGCTCACTTTCCTGCTTCTTTCCTGTTTGTCCTTCAGTTACGTCGAATGGAACTTATTGAGAGAATATCTCCTTCAATGTTTTGAAATGTCAACCTAGCCACAATTCCAAGAGTTGCCAGAGTCTTGCGATCTGATATAAAGAGCGGTCTAGTACTGATGTTATTACTGAAGTCAAAAGTGTATAAGGAGAATTTTCATGTGTATTTCTTAATTTTGCCTGACTGCGAATCGGACATTGAGCATCATCAGTGTCTTTTATATCCAACCGCGAAGAAGAACAGTCAACCTTTATAGAAGAAAGATGCTACAAATCTCACTTTCCTTCTCACCACACATTTCATGGATACATATTATAAATTCAAAGTTCAGCTAAACTAAACGTTCAGTGGGAGTTCCAAATAATGTTTCATCAAGGTTATATTTGGTACACGGGTTCTCAATGTCAAATGGAAGCAGCCACAGTGTGGCTCGTAATGAACATTGTTGATGAATCACACTTATCCTTGTATATATTGCAAGGATACCCACGTCACTACAAAATCATATGTTCATGACTATACGTGCTGATATTCATAAATAAGCAGACGATACACGAAGGAACGATGGATACGGAAAGAAGACGAGCCAACCGAAGAGGACAAATAATTACGACCATTTTCAATGAAAGGACGAGATAAATATATGTTGGTAGCAACAGAATTAGTCATACATTACATAGTAGCAAAGATAGTGGACACAATAAATACCAAAAACGTACAGAATTTCTTAGAACTTAGGATCATTCTAAAATTTGGACCATTTAATTATATTTCCACCAAAATCAAGCACATGGAGCCGCTTGCTTACAATATCTTGAGCGTACTCGCCAAAATTTAATCACGCTTCGACCGGATTGGTACAACAAACCAAAAAAAAATCTCAAAGTGTTCGTACAAGAATATCATGGTGACAATTCGAGTCTCTCCCAATATGTGGTAAACTAGCCTTCTCGTGGGGGACTTCAACAACTCATATCAGTCAGTGCAGAACGCTTCCTTTCGCTGATATTGTGACTGTTTGGGACCGTCGCAAAACAGTGTAGCAAATCACGCAAAAGACAAAAAAAATTGTCAAAAAATGTAAGCTAGAACATGGCTGGGCTTTCTTCTCCGTTCACACTTTGTTTCAGATAGTGTTCTTTAAACAAAGGTGTGCTGAAACGTCCTTTGTTCACACGAAACAGCAAGAAAATTGAAAAAGAAACAAACAAAACGTCTTCCAGGAGTGGGCTTCAATCCCAGGTATGTTGTGCTTTTGCTCACCAATCCAAGATTATATCTGCTACATTCCGGAGCGAGCTGCAGAATTGCTGTTCAATAAGAAATAGTCCTTTGTAATTTATATAGTCTCCAAACTAGTGCTCGTGTCGCTGGTTGCAACTTTGATTTTCACGTCCGAAACGGAATCCCAATATCCTCAAAAGGCATAGTGTGTCAAGACGGATGCAATTCCATGCACAGACACTGTTGCAGTTACTAACACTTTTAAACTTCCAGCTCATAGAGCAACACTTTGACTTAATAGTACAAAGCATATTAGATAATAGAATTAACTATACACTAAGTAAACCAACCCTTTCTAACAACATTATACAGCGTACTTCAAATATAAGAGGCACCTTAATGGAACAGGACTTTGGACTTTTTTTATAAATGTTCAAAGGCATATCTGATATATTTTCATTCAAATAATCGGATTTTAGATATCATATTACAAAATCCCATTATACGGAAAAGGAATTATCACTTTCTCTCTAAAAATTTTAATAATGGATTTTTGACAGACTCTTCATATCTGCGTCTACAAACCTCAGAATTTGCTATATGTACGTCGTCAGTACTTTTTGAATTCCACGTTTCATTTTGCTAAACACACCGCATGATGGAAATCCGTAAGTTTCAATGGGATACTTTTTGAATGGGATACTTCCTAAGGAATCATTATAACCTTAACAAACTAAAGGTATTATGATTGCGTTTCGGTACAAGATTTTGAAACATGGATATTGATTTGTCCTTTAGAGTCGATGAATCTTTTTAGGTACTTACATGTATTTCCACCCTCTTTAATACTTGCGTTTTTATAATATATAGTCTTCATATTTCTCTCTGTATGTATGTATTTGTGTATGTATGAATCTATTCTTTCTTTCTTTCTATCCGTTTCTGTGCGTGTAGATGAGTGTAAAACGTCCAAGGCATATATTCCGTCAGATGGAATTGTCATGCTGATTAATGACAAAAAATAGTCATATAAAAATTCTACTATTTATGTTAAAATTTCTTCCATTGGTAATTTTATTTGATTATTCGTCTCGGTATCTCACTGCGGCATACCTGCTACAAAATACTTATATGAAGTTGCTTCTATTTGTATTAATCAGAATATTTTGTATGATTATTACTTTTGTTGTGTCACTAGAGTGTAAGTGACACATATTATGCATTTGAAGTTTCGTCTATTTGTTTAAACTGGCATATTTTGTTTTACTATTCGTCTCCTTGTCTGAAAATAGCGCATCTTTCCCACTATTACCTTGCAAACCTCACTTTGATTTTATTGAAAGGTTTTATATGTCTCCATCTTTTTTGCTGAAATAATTCTATTGTTCGCGATTGAATGCGAATGCAAGGTATGAAGTATAAAAGTGAATTATTTTAAAACTCTCATGCTTTAAATGTTTATGTATATAAAGAATAGTTGACATTATTTCCTCGATAAATCATAATGCATATCATTTCTAGGATATCCCAACAATCCTTATAGGAGGAAAATGAATTTCTTCAGAAATATTCCGGCAGTAGGTAAGTTCCTCAAATTTTGTAGTTTCCTTATTTAAATTATATATATATATATATATATATATATATATATGTATGTATGTATGTATGTATATATACATACATATACATACATACACACACACACACACACATTTATATATATATATATATATATATATATATATATATATATATATATATATATATATATATTGATTGATTGACTTGCTCAAAATGGTTTAATTTTGATATAAAATTTAATAAACCTCCTTTAAAGTTCAATATTCACTCATCTGCAGAGATTAAGGTCCGTTGTGATGACTCGCAATGTTCTCGTAGAATATATATTTGATTTATTGTAGTATTTGAATCAGACATATTTGATTTGAGGCTTTAAATTAATTTGTAATTAATGTTAACACTTTTAGTTAAGAATACGAAAATGAATTTTACTTTCCAAAAATATACTTCATCCAATCTTTCGTAAAAATGTATTCGTTTATTGCGTATCTTGGTATCTTGGGTATCTTTCAATGTGTTTCTGAAGCTTTCCAGTTATTATTTACACATATGATTATAATTTGTCGAGGATAAAATAGTGGCTTTATCTGACTCCGTGTTTATGAGAAAACAAGTTCCAGGTTTGGTTTTGTGAGGATAAATTGATTTGTAATAATATGATGCATATATTCAGAAACAAGTAGGTAATATATTATAAAATTAACCCTGCTTTGATCATGTGCTATAATCAGGGATTTTTTAAATGAATAATAATCTAAATATTTTTGTGAACTCAGTAAAATTGGTAAACGATAGGCCAATTAACCTCTGAATTACAAATAGTCTCTTCTTTACTATATAATGCGTATCACTTCTAGGTATTATTTGAAGCGAGAGTAGCGAGCTTAATTCATTATATATAAGCAACATGTGTGTGTCTGTGTTCCCGTTTGTCTTTCCAGTGACAACACTAACAAACGTTATCAGATTTTAAAGATAGTTGGTTTGCTGCCATCTTCCAGCCTATCTAACTGCAATAATAGTGTGGACGTACTAGCATTCTAGGTAGAAGTAATTGGTATAAAGCTGACTGTAGTTTCATTTGATGCAGAATCCAACATTGACACATTAAGAGCCCACCGCTACCCAAATTGGGATAATGTATACAGGGTGTTCCAAAGTGGATTAAATCTTATCTTAACTATATATAAAACTACATAAACTGACGTAAATTGTTGAGCACTTCCTGTAGGGCTACAATAATTAAATTTGGCATTATTGCAGTTTTCCGAGACTAACAAGCAGGAAAATTGCAAAAGTGAATATTTTTAATTTTTAGGAGGTCTAAAAAAGGGATGAAGAATTTCCCATGCTAATAAAATGGCCGCTTTTTGGACCTATACCCTGATGTTTAAGTCTGAATTTCCAAATTGCCACTAGCAGTATATAACCAGAATTCTGCAAAGAGGGAAAATTATGCATTTATTAAGCTTTACTCGGCACCAATTAAGAAAAGAATCTCAACAACCCTGAGACATCCACGAAATGAAATAATTGGGTACAATTTGAATATATGTCAAGAAAAAATTTACATATGGTGACGGTAAAAAGCCAAGACATTTTGAAGGATATCGGAGCCATTAAGCTCGTTATTGCATAATATGAAACATTAGGGCACATTTTCAAACATCTCCGTGCTCAAGGCCCCACGCCATGTATTTAGAGGTTAACAACTATGTTATATACTACATACTATAAATAAATCTTATATCGCAAATTTCAATGAAACGAAAAGGTAAATAGTTACTAAAGATGGTTTCGTATGTTTAAACCTTTCCAAACCTTATACTTATAAGTGAGTAAAGCAGAACAGCTTCCAAAATGTTAAAAATATCCACCTGATACTAAAGACACATCAAATAAATGTATTTTTTAAGTAGTGCAGAATTCAACACATTGCCTCTTATAAAGATAATAACTGAATACTGTATGTGTTTCATCATTCCAAAAGCATCTGCTCGTGAAAGCGGAGATAGAGAATAATTTAAATACCATTAAAATGTCCTATTGTTTTTATCTTCTTTATAGATTATTATAAACAAGATAAATCTTTCAAGCTAGCACAGATTAAAAAACTAATAATATTGTATTCGTTCATAAGAAAAACATATATTTAGATGAAAATATGCCATGTAATATTAAACTAGAAATCAACAGGTCTTGACTTGAAGACAGAATTCTGGAACTTCTTTCTTAATTTCAACTAGATATGTTTGTATATTCACTTTGTATCGTGACTATGAGTTAAGACGACTGGGGTTCATAATTACTATTTTAAAAGATAAGAATGAAGCATTATTGTGGGAATTTTAAATATGATCCGTTTTTGCAAACGTTTTAAATTGTACTGATTTTTTGAACTCCCTTTCCCCTTTTATATCCAATATTTTAATACATATAGTGTTTAGTGGATCAAATGTATACTATAGATATATTTTCTTTAAATCCTATTATTAACATACATACATACACATACACACACACATACACACACACACACACACAACACACACACACACATATATATATATATATATATATATATATATATATATATATATTGAGCCTCTGGGTTCCATAGGCCATAGAGTTGGTGTCTTCCCGTTGTGCCTACTTCCCGTTATGCCTACAGGCCCTCCAGCACTTTGTAGAAAATATTTTTAATGATCTTATCTGTAGGCAGAACGGTAATTCCCGTTGTGCCTACTTCCCGTTCTGCCTACTCTTTCGAGACGGGGAATTCTGTGCAGGGAGGGATCTTTTCTAGGGATTTTTTCTTTAGTAATTCTAATATATTCTGTAAGAAGAATAACTATTCCTTTAAATTTCATCATATATTTTAAATGTTATCTTACTTGCTCTTCTCAGAAAAAATGACTAGGTACAGTTTTGTTATTAGCAGCGTTATTCACGTCTACTTTAGTAGAGATGTGTTTTTTAATACTTACAGAGAAATGGAAAATTAATTGATTCAGTTACAAGAAAATAAACTTATTTCGGTCTAATATCAAGTCATTTCACAACAAAATTTTATTCAGTTTTCCAGTAGTTCATCTCCAACATTCTAAGGCTCGCAGTACGTAATAGGTGCTACAGTTCACATCCTCAAAATATATTTGGCCATATATTAAACAAACAATGCAAAAAGATGCATAATTCGGTCTCTTTTCTTTTTCTAAAAAAAAGTCTTTGTCTTCTACATCACAGATCTTTTTCCGGCATCACCTCTATATATGATCAGGTGCTTTGTCCTCTATACATGATTCTGTATTACACGCAATATGTCGTACTTATATTGTAAAAAAAGAAAAAAATGGGACCGCAATGGCTCAGGGGTAGAGCGTTCACCTCTGGTGCATGGGGTCCATGGTTCGATCCCAGCTCGAGCCAGGTGAGCTTTGTGGTGGACAAACACCGTGTGCGTTGGTTTTCTCGGTGTTCTACCGTTTTCTCCTACTTTCCACTATTTCATTCATTTCTCATCATCACCGTCTCCTTTAGCCTAGCCAGCATTACCGTAGGACGTAAAACTTGAAAATTTCATTTCATTTCATTTATACTGTCAATGTAAATACTAAATACCACATATCGTCAATATACCCAATGTAATTTAAATAAAGATCTCATAATCGTTGTTCAAAATGTAAACAGTATGCAACCACATCTATGTAAGCCATCAAGCCTATTACACGTGGTTCCAGCCTTCCTAATAATCGTAAATATCTGTGATTTTATTCTGTATGTGACCACACAAATAGCATTTTAATTTCGATTATTTTACGGTAAAAATATTCTGTGAAATGTAATGGAAATTCAGAAGGAGCCTTCTTTGCGAATTTCTCAGAGTTTTCATTCTCACCGTCGTGAGTAATCCGATTGGGTAGAGAAGCGTGATTATCTAAGCAAACTCATCACCAACAAAACGCCGAACACGTATTTCATACTTTGACCGTTTCTGATTTTGAAAACACTCCTGTGTAGACTATAAGTCATTACTAGGCACCTTGCTTATCACACTGACACTAACAAATCATATATAATAACTTTTTAACGTAATAAGTAAAAGCTTGTTGTGATTCTTATTGAAACGTTTATGTTGCGAGCGGAGCAAGCAAGAAAATTTTTATCATATCTATTTCTTTGCAAACTAACAATATTGATTTAATCGGACTCCAATACGTTTTCAGGGCGACGCGTCGTTTACTGACTTCCCATATTTTTCTTTCTTCTTGCTTGTTCGGCGACCCCTACTATTAGCGCTCAGGGCAACAGCCCCTCTCGTTCCCCTCTAGCTACGCATCTGATTACTATAACAGTCTTATGTGTTTCGTTGGGTTTCGTTGGGTCTGCAGGTCTTTGGGACAACCGGAAATTTACGGAAGCTTTCAACCACAAAGACAGTTTGGATGGATGGTACTTTTAAAGCAGCTCCCCGTATATATCAGCAGCTGTACACCATACATGGGACATATTTGGGGCAGACTTTTCCGTTTCTATTTTGTTTATTGCCTTCTAAGAAAGAGGAAGACTATCGTAGGATGCTGCTTCTCATTAAAGATGCGGCTTCTGCAAATGGTCTTTCCTTTAATCCTACTACAGTGATTATAGACTTTGAAAGAGCGGTAATCAATGCCGTTACTGGTGTTTTTCCGGATGCAGCCATTCGTGGGTGTTTCTTCCATTACACCCAATGTTTATGGAGGAAAGTTCAGTCATTGGGGTTGTCCACTTTTTATGAAGAAGACAAAGAGGTCAGGTAGTGGATAAGACGTGCTGCTGCACTACCACTTGTGCCAGTGTAGCAAGTGGGTGACATGTTCCTGCATCTCCAGGAAAATGCCCCGGAAGTACAAAACGCAGAGAAGTTTCATGACTATTTAGTCGAAACATGGCTGGACGATGCAGACGCCATTTTCACAAAGTAAGTACGATATAGTAGTTACCTTATTTTCTACGCTATTTCACTATCTGTTTTTCGTTTGATTTTTTTTTCAAATATATGTGGTTTTCGTTTGGGAAACGAAATCTACGTTAGCAGTGATTAGTTTTTCATATATAGGCCTACTCATTCGGTCATTTTAGTCCTTTATGTTTTTCCATTAGTTTCGTTTGTCATTGTTGTATTGCCTATGTGTTCTACAATTGTGAGCTCAGAAGTGTCTGGATATGAAATGGTGCATAGTGTCTTTAATGGAGTGTGGTAAGCGTAATTATTATTCTCATTCCATAAAAAATCATTTCTGAGATCTGCATGCCAATACGAAATTTTAATCTGCTCATACCAGAGATCTGAAATTAACTCTATACTAGTGTAATGATTACAAAACTGAATACTTATAAATTTACCGTGTTACTAACAACAAACAACAGACGTTATCCTTAACGTTATCTACGACACACGTTAACATGCAACTTCCAATCGTTGTTGAATGTCTATTGTCAAGCTTTGATTTGTTTTATGTAATTAATGTTTCTCTCTTTTCCAGAGATATATGGAACCAATATGATAATGTTGAGGGAAGAACAAATAATGTTGTAGAGGGCTGGCACTCTAAATTAAACAGAAAACTGACAAGAGAACATCCAAATATTTTTACATTTGTACAGCTGTTGCAGCAAGAACAGAGTGAGAATGAAGCTTGTATGCTGATGTTGGAGGTAGGAAAAAAGCCGAAGGAACCAAAGCTGAAATATAAGCGAATTGAACAAAAAATAAAATCATTGAAGGCACGTCTGGAATCACATGTAATAGACTTGGTGGCTTACACAGATGCAGTTGCATACTGTTTGCATTTAGAACAGTGATGGTGAGATGTTTTAAATATATTGGCTATATTAACGATATATGGTATTAACATTGACGATATGTAGTATTTACATTGACAATATAAGTATATGTAACATTGCATGTAGTATAGAATCGTGTTAGAAGACAAATTACCTGTTAAGGTAATGCCAAAGAAGGAGCAGTGATGTAAAAGACAAAGGCTCTTTTTTTTCAAAAGGGCCGCCTTATGCATCCTCTTACATTGTTTGTTTAATGTATGTATTGTATGACATGTCTTGAGGATGTGAATTGTGGCACTTTTTAGTACTGCAAGCCTTAGTATGCTGGAGATAAACTACTGGAAAACCGATTAAAATTTGGTTGTGAAATGAATTGATATTAGCCCGAAGTAAGTCTGTTTCGTGTTCGTTTCAGATACAATGTCAAACGGGTTACTGGCAACTGAATCAATCAATTCGAGGAAAGAGATATGATGGAGACAAACACTCTTTTTAAAGGCCGCCTTATGCATCCTCTTGCGTTGTTTGTTTAATAGTTGGCCAGACATGTCTTGGGGATGTGAACTGTGGCATTTTTTAGTACTGCAAGTCTTAGCATGCTGGAGGTAAACTACTGGAAACCCAAATAAAATTTTGTTCTGAAATTGCTTGATATTAGATCTTTTTTTTTTTAATGTTTGTTTCACATACAATGTCTAACATTCTTGCAACTGACTCAACCAATTTTCCATGTATGATGAAACTTGTAGAGGTGGTGGTTGTTTTATAGAAGCTTTTAGAAATACTAAAGAAATATTCCCTACAAAAATTCCTCCCTGCACATAATTCCCCGTCTCGAAAGAGTAGGCACAACGGGAAGTAGGGACAACGGGAATTACCGTTCTGCCTAGAGATAAAATAATTAAAAATATTTTCTTTAAAGTGCTGGAGGGTCTGTAGGCAGAACGGGAAGTAGGCGCAACGGGAATGAACCATAGAGTTAGTCAGTTAGTTATGACAACATTGATGAAAGTAGCGAATAGACTGTGATGACGTCATAGGCGGTAATTAAGTTGGATAAAATTAAGTAAATATAAGATTGAACAGCTAACAAATAGCAATAGAAAATCTAGTATTTTTTTATTACTGACAAAATGTGATGAAACGATTAAATAAAGTTTAGCAATGCTACTGTTGTCATAAGGCCGTCTTATTAGGAAATATCCTCTATAATAGAATTTAACAGTTTTGTTCAACTATGTATATTTTTGAATATCACATGTGATTGAAGTGAGAAATTGTACCTCGTAATGATTCCAAATATAAGATAAATGATGCATTGATTTTCTAAGGACTGGGTATCCCGTGGGACTGTGCAGGGAGCCGATATATGTGAAGATGTTAAAAAGCCCATTTGAAAATTTTGCCCTGTCCTGTCACTCATTTCATCTCTTATTAATTGCAGCTAATGATAAGGTGATGCATTCTGTTACACCACGTGAACCGGTTGTGACTTTCCAATTGCTATTAGGAGCTACAACGCATCACGATAGTGGTTCAAGATTTGTAGTTGACCTCCATGAAATTTAATTTCACTGTTCTTATTCAGGAGTACACTGTTATCAACTGTGTGCAACAGAGACAAATAGATCTGTCCACTATAATTAGAGCCAAGAATGTTTGATTGAGTATGCAGCAGATAGTACGGAAAAAAGCATCCAAATCATGGATAGATATGGGAACTTTCACGGAATACTCATGATTGCAATGATTGCTCCAGGAGTTTGGATTGGAATCAAAGTGCCACGTTACGATATATCAATCAAATATATTGAGGAAATAGCTCAAATTAATATCAAAAATTACCCAGCACCCTGCAAAGTGGATTGCAAATCTTTACTACAGCCGAATAAAAGAAAGTATAGCATTACAGACCGATGTCTACTATGTTTCATGTCTTAGAGCGTCCTGATTCCATATGACATGGTACCGCCAAATCTTTCTGAAAGGAAAGGATCATTCTGGGAACCATCTAATACTTTCCTCCGAATAACAGAATTGGACTCATCAAATGAGTATTGCACACACTCTACCTTGATGTCCGTGTATGATTACGCGCTGAAGAATACTGCCATTCCAACACTAATATTCTAGCAGTCCCATAATAAAACTAGCTCCATAAAATGCTTGCAATTATAGAAAATGAAAAGGACAGTCCATTGAAGAAAATTGTTACACGTCTGGGTGAACTTCATCTTTTCATTACTTTCTGGCATCCATCTGGCGCATCATGAGAGGGTCTTCACTCATAAAGATTTTGGAAGTTATCCAGATAGCAGTGTTCTGAATCATATACATTCTAGATGAACATTGGTATGAGCGATAGGTTGATATCTTGTAATTTTCCAATCTATTCACAATACTTATCAGAGAAACCATTGACTACGAAAACGATATAGCCATCACTGTTACGAAACCAATGTCTGCAGATATTTTTTTAAATAAAGGAGTTTTTAGATTTAACCGACGTAGTGACGATCTTAAAAGAAAAGATTTCATTTTTGAATCATATTTGAAGGAATACGGAGCAACCTCCTTATGGCATCTGCATATGAAAATGGTAAATGATATTCAAAAATTCATAAAGGCTGAACGTACTCTAAATTGGTTGATGCATTTATCAGTTATTAAAAATAACTCTTTGCAGCATCCATTGTTTGTACAAAATGGCAATAGAACATATAATACAAGTTGTATATTGTATCTACAGAATGTGTTGGAGTTAGAACATTCATCTCCTGATCTGTAAGAGAAGTTTTGTTAATGGTATCACTTTGTTCGAAGAAGTGATCGATTCTGGGGTGAACTGTCAGCTGACATAAAAAAATTTAGTAGATGCTGATGAAAAGTGTGAAGGGACAAGGACGCTTGACTCGTGGTCGAGGCATGACAGAACAACATAAAGTTCTCTGTATTTTCTCACGTCCTTTCTTCACTCAATTGAATAAATCTATGAAAGAGTTCACAAACACGAATCATAATATAAGTCGGTTGCGTATGACAGAAAGTGCAAACAGACAAGCGAATGATCAAGCAGATTTTCAGCAGTTGTTCATTTCTGGATACCTTTCACTGTATTTGACAAAATAAAAGGAATTTGAGAAATGATTTTAGTGTTGTAGCTGCGGGCAGTTGTGTCAATTCTGAAGAATTAGAAGAGATAAGAAATAATAATTTCAATGAGAAAGAGTTTCTGCATTTTCACTTAAGAAACGCAAGGAGATTTGCACCTTAAATGTTAAGCGTACTTTACAGGAAAGACATTTTGCTGTTCACATTGACCACTAACTTTTGTTTCAACGCCTGTTGCTATATATGAAGTCTAACAATTACGTCTTGCGAAAAGTGTTCTCATGTGAATTGTGCACTTTCCCAGCATCACTTTTGACAAAGAAGGTCTTATGCGTGAGAAGAAACACAAGAATGCATCTGTTGTTTCTGATGTCTTTAATCGTAATTAGCTGAACACAAACTCCCAAACCCATGAACGTCGTATAAGAGCTTCAGTTGGACCTCTTGTAGCATTCTCACCATTAACATAAGTTATGCTGGTAAATAGGTGTTCCTAGCTAATATTCGAAACTATCAAAAATTTCCTCAATACCTTGCAGAAAGATTAACATGTATCAGGTGTGATGTCTTTCAGCCACAAGTTGATGCTGATGAGACAATTGTGAAAACAGTCATTGCATTAGCAGAAAAGATGCCAACAGGTGTAAGTGGTGATGATACTGACTTGTTTCCTCTGCTTATTCATTACATTGTCAACATATCTTACAAATTTGTTATGTTAATGGGGCAGACTATTAAATATTTTTCAAAAGCTATCAATTATCCTTTCGCCCAGTTTTCGTAAGTGTAAAGAGATAATGGAATGTAACTTACCACATTAATAGATAATGTTATTCTACACCCAAAAATACGAATTCGAAGAATTTTCAGTGTTGCCATCCATAGAAATCACAGTGTACAAGAATTTGAATGACCCAAAAATCTAGGTTGAGGCAGCGACTAGAAAAGTGATCTCAACGCTAGTTGATAACTTATCATGTTTTTCTGGTTCCTTGTTAACTAGATGTTAAATAACAGTTGTGTTTATTTTTTAATAACTTATTTATTTTGTAATAGCTTACGAAAGTTATTACAAAATAACTACGAATGTGATTTGAAAAGTAGCTAACAAGGAACCCAAACACTATTGTAAATCATCATTACCGTTGAATTCATTTTTCTACCAGCTGCCTTAACCTAGATTTTTGAGAAATTCAATTTCTGGTCACACTGTGATTTCTATCGATAGCAACCCTAAAAATTCTTTGGATTCGTTATTCGGGGTGTAGAATAATATTATCTATTATCTATTATTGTGGTAAGTTTCATTTCATAATCTCTTTCAACTTACGAAAAATGGGTAAAAGAAAAATTGTTAGCTTTTGAAAAATATTTAGTAGTCTGCTCCTTAAGAAAACAAATACACCAAAACATTGAATGCACATACTATTTGCCTATGCAATGCATGACTGTGTCACAACTCCAACACTGTGATTAGTTGTTAAAAGTGAAGAGATTAAATTGTTAAAAATAAAGAAGCCTGCAGGGAACTTGCTTCTGTATTTTTGAATCCCACTAGTTTAAAACAAGAAGAAGCAATCACAACTGGTATGACAGCAAAAACCATGATATATTAAAAAATGGAGAAAGTTTGAGTGATGCTCGCTTTCGAAATTTCACTCAGAAAGTAACAAAAACTTTAAGTCAAGTGAAACAAAAGTCAATACCATCAACTCGACATGCATTTGACTTTATTTTGTTACTTTGTATTTCAGAGCTCACTGAATTATGGTTTGTGTATACATTTTTGTAGCAAAGATTTCTAAATTACATCTGCATATTCTACATGTTAGGTTATCATATGTTTTACTGTTCAATAATATTCAGTTATTATTATTACAGTTATATTCCTTAAAACGTACAGTAAAGTAGAATACTTTCTTCATGAAATTTAGTGGAAAGCTTTTGTTTATATTTCGGTAGTTCCAGAGGTGTTTCTTGAAGGCACGGTGCCCCTAGTAGTTAAAATTTACTTGGGAAAGATTTGAATTTTGACCTTCAAGCCTGGCCTGGGAAAGTTCCCTGGGGAACTAAACCGGTCCAAAAATGGCCTAAACTAATATGTCACTATATGGTCATGCTCTAAGACGCCTACCAGCTGTACAAACAAGATGGAACGTGCCTTCTTCGTCTTCTCACCTTGTATAGGCTAGTTATTTGAACCCACGTTCACGCCCCTCTTCCGAAGCTAAGAACCGAAGTTTCTTATAGCATTGGGTAGCTATTTTGGACAACCCATCCTTGTTCCTCGTGCGAAGCTAAATACGGAAGCTTCTCATAGCATTGGGTAGCTATTTTGTACCCCTACCGCCCCAGCCTCACGTCCGATTTGCATTGGTCGCATTACCATTAAAATGCCTGTAGGTTATGAACTGAATGAGTGATATTCAATGATCGAAGCTTCCCACCAAATTGTATTAAATTATTATTAGTTGCTAAGCTAAATATTGTATTTCATGATCTTTTGTAAACATAGAGTGAGAAATATTATATGCAGATTCACTCATAAGGTAGGCCCTGAGTTGTTAGTTTCGAAACAGATTCCCATAGAAAACGGTGAATAGTAATCAAAATCATGAAACATGCTGTTGCTAAGTGTTAGGATCCTTGTGGGAACCTTTTCGCCCTGCAAACGTTCCCTGGGCGCTGGGTTGAAAAGATGAATATGGTACTTCGTGATTGTTTTTAATCGTGTTGGATTCTATGGATTTGTTGCAAGTGATGAGATATTGCTCTGAAACACATTCCCATAGCATAAAGGACTACATGAAATTAAATGTGATTAAGGCGACCAGATTTTTGAAGACTTGTTTGAACTTGTTATGACATGTTTTGTCGAAGGCAATTGTGTGTTTGTGAATGTGTGTCTGGTGGGAAGCTTCGACCATTTGATATCACTGCTTCAGTTCATATTCTACAGGCATTTTATTGATAATAGGACCAAGGTAGATCGCTTGTGAGACTGGGGGCGGAAGGGGACCAAACTAGCAACCGAATGAAATGTGAAGCTTCCGTTTTTAGCTTCGCATGAGGTACAAGGGAGGGTTGTTCAAAATAGCAACACAATGCTATAAAAAACTTCCGTGTGTGTGTAAAACGGAAAAAGAATAACTGTAAATGAAATTTAACAGACTGAAGCTGTTTCCAGTACATCGTCTTTCGCATGTATTAGTGTGAGTGTATTTGCTGAATCTGGTTCCGCCGGATTCGATAGTTGTGAATAGTTGTGATCACCGGACGTTGTCATTAAAACAGGTAATAAAAATATATTACTAAAAATGTTACGGTCCATGGTTATTATTGAAGGAATAAAAGAGTATGTTATGTCTTCATTTAACTACAAAGTCACTCGAGAGAACGAAGAATAAAGTATATTTACTCATAGCCTCTTCGTATTTGATAAAAAGAACTCTACGTTAAAAAAAAACACATACACATACATATAATCAAATCTGAATGATTTGTGAATGTTTCTTCTTCTCGTTGTACATTGAATTCCGTGTCAAAAATGTTTAGTTTCAAGAGTAAAAGTTAAGACAAGATGTCAGTGTGTTTTGATGACACGTATTTCAACTCGGTCATAGCTGTCGTGAGAAATGTCTGGAGTCTTGTATAAAGCAGATAGTGAACGTTGAACGATGGAGACGTATCACATGTAGTTTAATGTTAAAATAATATTATAATAGAATAGGTATATTATGTGTTTAATTTTTATAATATCTTGTCTACCTGTCTGTGTGTCTGTCTGTAGTATGTGCTCGGGAACCAGAACACATTGACGACGCGATCTGGGAAAGAATCAAGAAGCCCACCAGTACTGAGGCCATCGTGCTACTAACGGAATTATAATAGAATAAGATGTGCAACAAGAGAAAAAATGAAATCCAATCTTTTCGTTTTAAGTCCCACTGTGTTGATGAGAAATGAATGGAATTTTGGAATGAAGGAACTGAGAGGAAACGGGAGATGCCAGAGGAAATCCAGGTACACGGTGTTTGTCCACCAAAAAGTTAACTTGGTGGGAGCAGGATTTTGAACCCTGGACCCTATGCACCAGTGGTGAACATTCTAACACTGAACCACCGGGGTACCTGGAACGAGGCATAGGTCAAATCACAACAAATATACAATGATTGGTTTGGTAACCCATGAAAGTTTTAAGAATGAACATCCGACCCAATACGTGTGTATTAAATATAAAAGTGTATACCTCTCTGTAGATCTTTGTGTCTATATGTGGACTAGGGTATCAGACAACTGAGTTGAAAAGTGACAAAAATTTGGTCATAGTCACAGACCAAAACGAAGCGAAATTATGTGTATGTTTTAAAACTTGATATTATATGATAGCTTTAAATAAAAGTGTACGTCTGTGATTTAGGTGGTCAGACAAAGAAGCCGAAAAGTTATAAAAATTTGGTAATGGCTCAGAACAAGATGAAGAGTTTTGGGGTGGTAAACTCGAGTTTACGATACTTTCAAGTTATTTCAACCTTCATGAGGTAAGGAACACCGCACTTATAGAGGGTTATCAAATCATATAAAAGTAATTTAAAATATTCCATATTAGTGTCAAATACATAGTTGTGTGGTTGGGTAGTTGTGTTTAGTAATGAAACCCTTTCACAAAGCATCTTAGTGGATTGGAGTTGAGTGCCCCCAAGGGGACATCGAGATACGTAAAATAATGCAAAATGCTCAATATTAGTGTCCATTCCACAGTTTTCGTGGCCGTTATGTTCACTGATGATACTACGAACTCATTAACGCATCATCTAAGGGGTTAAAGTATGCGTTACCAGGAGTGATATTGAGACACGAAAAGTAATTCAAAATGATCGATATTAGTGTCAAATCCATAGTTTTCGGGGACCTTGTTTTCAGTGATGATACTCCGAACTCATTAACACATCATCTAAAGTGTTCAGATACGGGTCGCCAGGAGTGATATAGAGACAGGGAAACAAAGTAATTGAAAATACTTGATATTATTGTTAAGTCCAAAGTTTTCATGGCCGTTGTGTTCAGTAATGAGACTACGAACTCATTAACACGTCATCTAAAGGGGGTTGGAAGTCTGAACCACACTCCAAATTGAGTTACGGAATAAGAACATCATACTGAGTTAAGTGTCAACATCATACCTCGTAACAGAGAGAGAGAGAGAAAGAGATGAAATTTTTCAGCTTAAAGTCCAACAAATATCCTCCTTACGGTGTAAAACGTGCGATAATAGTATTATATATATATATATATATTTCATGGTCACTGAAACTCTGACAGAATAAGTATAAAACCAACGTACAAAATTATTGTATATTAGACACCACACTTGAAGCAAATTATGAACCTACATTTGCTTCACTCTTCTGGAGTACAAAAAAATGTTAACAAATCGTTTTTAGCACACATTAAACAGTTTAAAGGTATGTTTTTGTTTCCTCGAAATTTGTCTTTCCTTACAACAAATTTATATATATATATATTGTTTGTATTTATTTGTAATATGGTTGTAAGTAACGAGATGCATTTCGATTTTATTTTAGGTTAAATACAAATAAACAAAGATGCGTTTGTAATCGCTATTCTTATCCTAATTGATATTGTTATTAATTTTTGAATACTTATTTATGTATCTTCTTTAGATACCCATATATTCTTTTAAAGTACTTATATCTTTTTGTATATATATATATATATATATATATATATATATATATATATATATATATATATATATATATATATATATATATATATATACACATTCTGTTTTACATAATACTTATATATCGTGTAATAATAGTTATACATACATACATACGCGAAAATATCCTTTTTCAACTACTTATTATATATATAGGGGGAATAAGGTGGAAAACAAGAAGAGATTACGGAACTTTATTAAAGACATAGAAGAAGAAGAATAAGAGGACGTACTAAATAAAGAGACGGAAGTTTTTCTAAGGTGAAATAGATGACGTAATCGATATATAAGAAGATTATCACCATAAGAGAAAGGATTAAGTCCAGAAGTAAGAAGAAGAAGATGATGAAAGGGAGAAGAAATGAAACACATAAGGTATAAGTAAGATTACAACAGATGCCACTGCTCAAGAAGAAAAAGGAGAAGAAAGAGATGTAGGTAATGAAAGGAACAAGCAGCAGCAGAAGAAGACATGATCACCAGTGCCAAATAAGAAGAAGAAGAGAAAGGAAGAGTTGCAGTTAATGAAATTGAAATTGCAGAAGAAGAAACATGAAAAGATGATGAAGAAGAAGATAAATATAAAGTACTATTAGAAATTTTAGAAAATCTGTGTAATAGAATGATAAAACAGGAAGAGGAAAAAGAAACATGCATCTGTATGAAGAAGAGATTTGAAATCTCACGTTTTTGCATGTAATAGTAGAGTCTTACAATAAACAAAACAAGAAGGCGGAAGAAGAATACTTTGCGAAAATGATCTTCAAAACTTCCTTAACAGATTATTTCCCAATCCTGGAAAAGAAGAGGAAGAAAAAGAAATATGTCCTATCTTTTTTGAGATTTTAGCTGCTGCTAACAGTAAACATGAAGAAAAAGAATATGTTTTAGACGAAATAAAAAAAGGATGGATGAATTTCTATCTGAATTTCAAGCTGAACGAAACACAAATGCAAACTGGAATTTGGAAGTAACAGGCGTAATCATGGGAACAATAGATTGCATATAATAGAAGAACGTAGAAGACAAAACAGAATATACAATATGGAGGGTACAATACTAAGCATTGGATTAGAACCCGTGCGTGCAGATGAAAATCCTTTTACTGCAATTGAAACAAGTCTTAGGGGTCTAATACATTATTTGCTACGTAATGTGGACCAGTGCGATTACGTAGAAATAACAATCACAAGTGAGAGACAAGGGTGTCGCCCTTTTCGGTTGTCTTCGAGAGCAGCAAAAAATCTCTCAGCAGAAGTTCTATGGACAAGTTATGACAAAGTACTGCAAAGTAATGCGTCAGTAGGGTATGAATGTATGTTCTAGAAAACTTTTCCCCCTCAACCCCCTAACTGTTAAAAAATTTATGAAGCCGCCACTGGCTATTGTACTTTAACAAAGAAGGATAACCCAAAGTGAGATCGCATAGGCTTTTATGACATCGAAAATCATAAAAGCTTATATTTAAAAACTTATAACTAACTTACATCTAAATCTTATAAGTAAAACTACAACTACTCCTCTTTTATCCCATAATTACCCCAAGTTAATGTATTTACCCCATCCCGTAATTTGCATCTTTTATCGTCCGAGGAATCTAATGCTAGCTTATGAACGGTTATACTATATATATCATGCTTATAACTTCTAATGAGGTTTATGTCTTTATACGTTTTAACATTTTTAAATAAGCTTTCTTTATAATCATTAAACTGCAACTCCTTTGATATTACAGCTTTAGTTACTCCTTTAGCTTTTTTCTCTTAATTATTTTCTACTCTATAAACATACATCTTTGATCTCAATCCAATAAACTCCGTCATTATTTTACCCTTATTCTCATCTTTCATCTTACCTATTACTTTTTTTGTTTATTAGTGGCAGTCCATATATGTTATTTTCCCCGTATTCACTCGTATCAAACTGGTCAACTATTTCTACTATATCTTTAAAAAAGTCATCAGTTTCAATCTCATATATAAAGCTATCAGTATCCATATAACATAAATCTATATTGTTTCCATATTTCGGCTTCATAGTGTTTTAGTGAAAATCATACATTAACAGTTTTGATAGTTCTAATACACTCATACCAACATATATTGGCTTATTAAATGTTAATCGCTCTTTTTTCATATGTATAGCACATAAATTCTCTGTAAATATTGTTCTGTAATCAAAATTAGGTTTTGCAATTAATTTTTCTACTCTTTGAGGATCACATTCTAATTGTATGGGCTGCCTCTTTCTAATATTTTCCATAGTCTTTCCAAATACCGAGTTATTCATGAGCTTATTAAAATCTTCTTCAAACTTGTTTTTAGCTTGCGTTCTTATATTTGTATTTAAATCAATGTATTTCTTTAACCAGTCTGATTGTTTGAATTCTAATACTCTATGCACTTTCTTTAATTTCATTCCAAGTGACATATATAGTTATAAGTTCCTATAGTGTATTACATATCTTTCCTTATTATAAAGTGTTGTTAGTAGTTTTGATTGTTTAGATTCTGGTGGACACATGTTTTCTGGAGCTAATGGTAAATCAGAATGTTTGTTGTGTAAATACTTCGGATATTCTAAATCTACTTCTAATATGTAACCAGTTTCTGAGTCAACTGGGATGTTCATTATATCTATACAAGGTTTAATCCACTTAAAGTCTTTATAAGGCATGTATTGACTCATAGCCCATCCATATAAGTTGTTTGCGTCTAGATATGCTAGGTATGTTGAACACTCATCTTTATTATAATCTTGCATATATTTGTTGTTAGCTTTTACTTATCTTTTACTACATTGTGAGATACCTCCTCGTATACCCTTTTCTAGCATTAGTATATTATCATAATCAGTCAACATTTCTAAGTTAATTTTAGTCATCTTTAACATTGCACCCCACGATAGACCCGGTGCTGTATAATACCAAGCAGGATCTAATCCATTTTCCTTTAAACACGCATCTTTAAAGTTTTCAAATATATTTGTTAATTGGAGGGCATCTGTTTTGTTATAATGATCAGTTAAGTCCCTCAATAACTTCAGATCGAATTCTCTACAAACTCGAACATGAAGCTTATGACGTTCAGGACTCATTTTTTCTCCTGTTAATCTGTTTGTACATTTGTCTGGAGATAGTGGAACGGGTTCTTCTAATTTTTCAAATGAATCAACAAACTCAAATGGATAATCACATTTAGTATTAACTAGATCAAGTTTATCAATTGGGAAAAACTTTAATGTTTCTCGAAATTGTTCTGGTTTTAAATTACTAGTTAACTCTGCTAAACTCTTTGGCATAAATCTAAATGAATCAACAAATCTTAAAATTATTCCATCTTTTTCTGGTCCTGCTTTTACATATTTTTCATATGTTATGTACCTTTCTTCATTATCATCAGTTATAGACAAAATGTTTTAAGTGTTCGAGATGGAAGTATGTACACGCTGAAAATGAAGCAAAGAAAGAGCCATGTAGAAACGCCCTGAAATATGTCGATATTTAAACTTGATAATCAAGAGTTATTAACACTATTAGACGTAGAAGGCAATGTATGGTTCAAAGGTAAAGACGTTGCCACAATTTTAGAGTATTCACAACCCAGAAACGCCATCCAAGATCATGTAGACGAAGAAGATAAGAAAAATTTTTCAGAAGTTAGGGGCATTGAATCAATGCCCCGTGTTAATCCACAACCACATACAATCTTCATTAACGAGTCTGGGCTGTACTCTTTGGTTCTACGTTCAAAACTACCGAAAGCCAAAGAGTTTAAGAGATGGATAACAACCGAAGTACTACCATCAATCAGACGAACAGGCCAGTACAGACTAGAACAACCCAACGACATGCTCTAGTTAGTGTCAGCCTTCCAAAAACAACTACAGATTAAAGGCAACCAACTAACAACCCTTTCCAACTCATTAGACATATTAAGCCACAACTTGTTTAAACGCGAACGCCTACTCCAAGCCGTAGAACCCAAGATAGTACCCGACACATACAATAAGCCCAAGTGACACAAGTTTGTTTTAATCAAGAAGAACTACAAGGATTGAGATGATTCAGGCGAAGAGACAAACCGACGCAACATTGAGTTTGAATACTACGCCATTAGAGTCCAAGAACAAAACTTACAATCAAGACTCGACGTAGCACGAAAACGTTACCCACAAATGGAAATCATAATGCAAGTAACAGACCGCAACTCAATCAATCTATGAAATAGGGTGAAAGAGCGCTTACAAGACAAGATAAAAACAAAACAGATGCACTAATCACTTGGTTCAACGTTGAGTGAGTCAGACCTAATGATGGAGATACTTAAAGTTCACAAGCACAATCTTAATCAAGTTAAAGAAAGTGCCCAAGACGGTAGCGATAAAGAATAACTTCACATACACCAATTGGCTTTATGAACATGTTCATCAAGCCTGTTACTGAAAACGATAGACTTTTAGCTACGTAGTAGTTGGACTTTAAACTCTGAAGGATGTGTGTTTGGGGTTTTCCAAAGATGCTTCTGACTATTGTAATGTCGCTGGAGCTTGTCTTTGTAAACGTTGGGGGTTAGAGAAAATTAATATAACTATAACACTAAGAATAAATACGATCTAATGTTCCAGTTTTATAATTACTCTACTGTTACCCAGGCTAATGATGTTAGTTATAGTTTGAAATATGTGCCTTCTGATGTGCGCAATTGTGTGCTTGCTAATAAAGGTAGGACCGCCGTTTGCTGCTTGAGCTCTTTGGTGTTAGAAACCTACGATGAATGGAAATACAAACAACAATTTTACTATGACACGATGGCTATGCTTGATAATGATTTAACTTTCTTTTGTAACTCGATAAGGTCGGTAAGATCAGCAAGATCAGATGGGACAATTGGTTCAGTGTATTCAAAGTGTATTAAGTCGATAGAAGGAGAAAGGCCAGGTATAGGCACGATTGGGTTTCAATCTTTGCTTCAATCTAAACAAATACCATTCGAGTCACCAAGAGCAATAAACGTGAACAAGGAAATTTTTAGAACAATTAGATTAAACGTAGATGAGTGCAACACAATTTTATTCCGAGAGAGAGGTACGCCAAATGACATAAAACACATAACAATACAAAAAAGGTTTTTCGTAGAAGGCAATAGTAAAGACGCTGCCGACATACTTGGTTATGAGAAGACCGCAAACGCCATTGAAAGACACGTAGATGAAGAAGACAAAGTTACATACAAACAAATACGGGTCCTGGAAAACGGGACCCGCGTTAATCCGCTACCATCAATCAGACGAACAGGCCGATACAATCTAGATCAACCCAACGACATGCTATGAGAGTAACGTTTCATTACCCTTATCTCATTCTAACCAGCCTTTTATGATTATTATTCCATAAAAGACAACATTCATATATTTACAATACAACATTACTCTTATCTACCCAACTATTATGTGAATCATCAAAACCTAGCCATTTAACATATACTTTGTCACCTTTCTTTCTCAACACCTTTTCCACCAAGTATTCATCTTTATGTTTCGTCTTTAATAGTTCTGGTTCGTAAAATCTACCTTGTACATCCTCTTCTTCTAAATCTTTAATTCTATATGTAGGTGGATTGGATGGAATAATTTCACTAATAACAAATACTTCTCTTGACAAATTAGATGTATATCTTTCTCAAATAACCCTTTCAACTTACTTATACGAACATGATCACCTAATTTGTATTTTTGTTTAACACGCTTATATACTTTCTTATACACTTTCTCGAATATTGTTTGCTCATTTTCTTATTAATTTCTATAGGCTTTAAACCGATTGTTCTATGAATTTGATGATTATACTCTTTAACTAGTGTTGGTAATGTATCTATCCATTTATAATTTCCTTGTGTTTTGAACTTCTTCCACATGTTCTGTTTAAGTGTTCTACTGAATCTTTGAACAACAGAAGGTGTCTTACCACTATAGGTTGAGTAATGATTAATCTTATTTACCTCCATCAACTTTTTAAATTCTTTATTTTAAAACTCTTTACCTTGATCTGTTTGTAAGTTATTATTTTTTCTAATTTTTAATATTGGCTCAAACGCTTCTGTAACATTCCTACCACTCTTATCTTTAACGGGAACAGGAAATGCATATTATTAAAACACATCTATAATCGCTAGCAAATACTTATACCCTTTATTGATTTTGGAAATACCTTTTAACACACCACTATCCATTTCCACACGATCTGCTTGCCATAAATCATCTATACCTTTAACAATAACACAACCTAGGATAATTCTTTCTAGATGGTTTATGAATTTCTTCTGTAATGTCTTCTCTAATACCTTCACCTTTATATAGTCAATCGGGCTTTTTAATGAATTGGGATTTATTAGTACCACATACAACACATATACCTCTCTTAACATATCTTCCATTCTTTGTCTGTTCTACTTTTTTGTCTGTCTGATTTTTTACACTTAACACAATACATCATTATTTATTAAAAGAAAATAATTAAGGTTGTCTCTCTATATACCTAATAACAAATAATAACTTACCTTCCTCCATAGCTGAATTTGTTTGTGCTTGAAACATAATTTTATCACCCTTTTTAATATTTAAAGGAAGATTTGCCACTAAAGTATTGTTCAAAAATATATCTAAAAAGTATCTATCCAAACCTAATTCTATATGCATTATTTTTCCATTGTAGAAAAACTCATAATCACTAGATAAATTAAATATTCTGAAGATTGGATTTGGAACATTTCTAGTTCTCAATCGGCATAATAAATTTATAGTTTCTTTTTGCATAATTTGATTAAGAGTTTCCTTTTCCATCATTTGGAAATCTTCTTTTGTTGTAAGTGTATTTAACAGGGATGATATTTCTCTCTTATATAGAAGAGTAACATTATTATTGGTCTTTTTAAATTCTTCCATATATTCGCCTTTTAAAACCTCAATATCATCTTTCTTTATATATGTGTCTTGTAATGTTTTTAATGCATCTTCAAATTTGTTTCTATCATCTTCCAATTGACTATTAACATTACCATTTATTGAATCTAGCTGTTGTAAAGTTACATCATGTTGGTTAATTGCATCACCTACATTAACAAGTCTTTTGTTTTTGAAATCAACCCATGTTATATTATTTGATGTAAAAACTTCACTTATATGATTGAGGTTTGTAGTCCTCTTTTTAGTATTACCAAAGATATCCATATTTATTTGATAACAATTCATATTATTTAACAGCAAGTAAAACAGTTATACGAGCTCCACCAAAATCAATCAGATCACCATTCTCATCTTGAATTGAAGCTTTTATATTATTAAATTTGTTGTGATGTATTGGAAAAAATATCTTTTGTCTAGGTTCATATATGATTGGTTCTCTAAACTCTGCATTTGTTCTAAATGTTGCTATTAAATCTGTTTCGTTGTGTGTTGTATCATTATATTTTTAAATCATACCTTCCGCTAAATCACAATGAATATTTATAGTATCAAACGGATGAAACCTTGGCACCTTATCTATTACATGTTCTGTGTTTCTAGTTAAGTTTTATCACTAAAACCTAATACAGTGTTAATGGTGTCCAAGGTTATATCACATTGCTGGCTAAATATTTTAACTCTATTTTTCCTTCTATCCTCAGTAAATTGAATATTTTTAAAAGGATCGTTGGTATATGGAAGGTATGATTTAATATATTCTTCTAATTCTTGTAAACTATATTGACCAGGCTGAATTATGAGTTGTTTTGTAAATGTTGAGTTACTATTACAAAATGTTAATTTGTTGTTCTCTTCTGTAATGTTTGGAGTTAAGTATGGTGTGTAAAACCCTGCAAGAGCTACTTCTAAATCGTATTCAAATGGGTAATGCAATGACATATTTAATACAGATGAATAAGCATTTAAATTAAATACTTTCATTTATTATATAATAAATAATTAAAATGGATAATTGGGATATTAAAGTAAGGTTAACAGAAGAAACGGCGAAGAGAAGGAGGAATGGTGAGTTGTTACCTGATGATATAAGATGTTTAATAGTTGGGCCTAGTGGTTGTGGTAAAACGACGTTAATGATTGATAATTTTTTGTTAGCACCTAAATGGTTAAAATATGCAAATGTTTATATCTATTCTAAAAGTCTAAATCAATCTAAATACCAACACTTAATACAACTTTTTCGAGATATTGAACGTAATATTAAAGATACAGTAGCAAAAATAAAGGAAACAATGAAGAGATTATTCCTTTAGATGAATGTGAGGACTATTCTGTGGTAGTATTTGATGATTTCGTATTAGAAGAACAAAATCACGTTAAAGAATATTTTACTCGAGGTCGTCATAAAGGTTTGAACTGTTTCTATCTTGGGCAAACCTATCTCAAGTGCCAAAACAATTAATTAGATATAACCTAAACTTTCCGTGTAAATTTAGACAAGACAATGTAAATTTAAAACATATATATGATGAATTTGTTGCACCTGATATGTCGTTTGAAAAATTACAATTATTATATAGCAAGTGGTGGAGTGAAAAACATGGTTTCTTAACAATAGATATGATTAGGAAGGTGAATAATGGTAAATATAGAAATAAAATTAAAGAATTTCTAAAAGTGTAAACTATACGTATATGAATGCAGGTGAACGTATATGTTATGTTATGTTATGTTTTTATTTTTTCTTTATATAATAAATGGATGTTAATAAAGCTAAGAAGTATATTAAGTTAAAAGAAGAACTTATTAAAAGATTTAAGGAAATTAAACAAAGTAATCGAAATAAGTATGAGAAATTTAAAGAACAAGATCAGCCTGTTATTGATGAAATTAAAGATTTAGGGCAAGATATATTAAAAGTAGCAGAACAAAATAAAAATCTAATTCAAGAGTTAGTTCCAGTTGTACATAAAAGTACGAGAGTGGATTCAAGCTTATTAGAAACACCAGTTTTGTATGACAGTCCTATAAATGAAAGTGATACGCATATAACAGAAGAAATAAAACACATGAGAAAACAAATTAAAGATAAAGTAGAATGAATAGAATCTTTAGCAACAACTCATTTTGGTAAGATTGCCTCAAGATATTATGCAACTAGAGATGATAAAAGTTTTTGGAATAAAACCATATGATGAAGATTGGAAAATTATACATATGATAGGAAATGCAGAAGTTAAAATTCATGGTGATGATTTAGTTATTAATAATCGACAGTATACAGGAACAGAAGGTTTATGGGAATTATTGACAAAACATAATCCAACAAATTATAATGATGATGATCTAGAAAAATATAAACAAATAGTAATTGATTCTAGCGTTGCATTTCATAATAATGATCCAAGTACAAGAAAACAAAAATCTAGTAAAGGTAAAAAATATAAAGAGATTATCAAACCTATTTGGAGTGAATATATAAAACCAACAACACCTTCAAAAAAGACACCAAAATCTGGAGAAGGAATAAAAGTATATAACGAATTATCAAAAGAATATATATGGATGGATGATGTGAGAAAACTGATTGATCGCTTGATTGTTATTGATGGGGAAGAAAAATCTGGAAATAATAGCTTTTATAATGAGAAGTAGGTATTATGGATATGATTAATTCTAAACTTTCACAATTTATACTTAATGATCCAAAGGGGATAGGTTATTTGGTTAAGATCTTAAATACATTACCACCACGATTCTGGAATGATGAGGAGCTTGGGAAGGGACTAATGAATAAGATTTTAGACATGAAGGGAATACCAGAGTTACATATACCAGGGTTCAGATTTTGCGGACCTTTTAAGAAGCTTCGAGAAAGGTTAGAGAGAGGTGATGAAGGTATTAACCTATTAGATGAGGCTTGTAAAGAACATGATATATACTATAGGGATAATAAAGATACAGAATCAAGACATATTGCGGATAAGGAATTAGAAAATAAAGCTTGGGAAAGAGTTTTTGCTAAAGATGCTAATTTAATAACTGAAAAACTACCTGCTCTTGGAACTGCTTTAGTGATGAATACAAAAGTGAGATTTGGTTTAGGTTTATAAATATTTTTTAGATTTAGGTTTATGTATACTTTTTATGGAAATTTTTCATAAAAAGCTTTTAATTATATAATAAATTTGCAGTTAAAAGGTTTTACATTTACGATTCCTAATCAGGAACTTAAACAATTAAATATAGATCACATTTTAACTAAGAAACAACTCAAACAAAAAGAAGCAAAATTAAGTAAAGGACAATGTATGTCTCTATCTCTTTCTATACCACAACTTAAGAAAATAAGCAAAGAAATGAAGGCAAATGATAATAAAGGTAATTATGGTGGTTTTATATTTACTATTCCAACGATTTTAGCTTTAATAGGTGCTCTAGGCTCTGTTGCTGGAGGTGCGGCTGCTATTGCTAAGACTGTAGATGATGCAAAAAAGAATAAAATGGAATTAGAGGAACAAAAGCGACATAACTTAGCAATGGAAGAAAAACAAGGTGGTACTTTCAAAAAACGTAAACTCCAAAACAGTAAAGAAAAAGAAGAAATTAAACCTTTAAGTAATTTAGACCTAATACAACTTGTTAAAAAACTTAACATAAGAAACTTTAGATGTGTATTTATGACTGATGAAGTGCCTAAACAACCAAGGAAGAATCAGTGTGGTATTGTTAATTTTGATACGTCTAAAATTATAGGAACACATTGGATTTGTTATTGGAAAAAAGGAAATAGAAAGTATGTGTTTGCTTCATTTGGAGGTAATCCACCAAAAACACTCGTAAAATATCTTGGTCATAATATAGAGTACAATATCAGCCGTATACAACATTTTAACGAGGTAATTTGTGGACATTTATGCATTACACTGTTTAAAATGTTTACAGATGGGTATAGATTTTCAGAAATTATTAGTCAGGTGAATAGGAATAAGGATATTTGGAGAAGTTATATTTAAGTTTTATGAGCTTCATTCATAAAACGATTACACTTTTTTAATAATAAATATGGCTAAGATAGAATTATATGAATTACAATCCTTTAAAAATAATCAAAAAACAATCGAGAATTTAAATAAGCCGAACAGGTCTATTGAATTTGATATTGACGTAGGTAATGACTTCATACATCCTTATTATGCTGATATTTATGTAACTTTTGAAATTAGAGGTAGAGATACTGATGGAGAATATACTACTGGTCAAAATATTAGACTTATTAATAATTTCTTCCCACATTTGTTTTCTCAAATTCAAATTAGTAAGCATGGACAGATATTATATATTACATATTATCCTGGTTTAACTTCAACAGCTGCAAACACATTTACGATTTCAAAACCAGAGGCAAATCACTATGATGAATGTGGATGGGAAGGAATTACGTGGGCAAGAACAGATGAAGAAATAGTGTTTTTGCTAAGACTTTTGCCAGGATTTTGTTCAGATTTTAAAGATATTATGTGGAAAGGAGGTTTGAAATATACATTTCAAAGAAGTGGTTCTGATGATAATGCATTAGCTATTTGAAAAAAAAATGCAGGATGGAACATATGAGAATGATCAACCACATCCAGGTAAAGTTAAGATTACAAATATGGAGTTAAGAATGCCTATTGCTAATTATGAACCTAATTATGCCACCTTGTTAAGATCTAATATGTGAAAAGAAGGTAAGATTCCTATTTCATTCAACACATATCAATGATTACAGAAATCAGTTAGTGGCAAATATTTAGAATTCGATTTAACCACACAATTTAACTCAAGTGAATTTGATGTGCCTAATTTCGTGATTGCCTTTTTCCAAACATCTTCCTTTAAACATTAAAAAGAGTTATAAATTTACGTTTCAACCACAAAAACTTCAGCTATGGAAGAAGGTAAGTTATTATCTGTTATAAGGTATATAGAAAGAGAACCTTAATTATTTTCTTTTAATAAATAATGATGTATTGTGTTAAGTGTAAAAAATCAACAGGTGCAATGAAAGGCACCATTACAGTAGAACAGAAAAAGAAAGGAAGATATGTTAAGAGAGGTATATGTGTTGTATGTGGTACTAATAAATCCCAATTCATTAAAAAGTCCGATTGACTATATAAAGGTGAAGGTATTAGGAAGACATTACAGAAGAAATTCATAAACCATCTAGAAAGAATTATCCTAGGTTAAGTGTTATTGTTAAAGGTATAGATGATTTATGGCAAGCAGATCTTGTGGAAATGGATAGAGGTGCGTTAAATGGTATTTCCAAAATTAATAAAGAGAATAAGTATTTGCTAACGATTATAGATGTGTTTTCAAAATATGCATTTGCTGTTCCCGTTAAAGATAAGAGTGGTAAGAATGTTACAGAAGCGTTTGAGCCAATATTAAAAATTAGAAAAAAATAATAACTTACAAACAGATCAAGGTAAAGAGTTTTAAAATAAAGAATTTAAAAAGTTGATGGAGGTAAATAAGATTAATCATTACTCAACCATTAGTGGTAAGAAAGCTTCTGTTGTTGAAAGATTCAATAGAACACTTAAACAGAACATGTGGAAGAAGTTCCCAACACAAGGAAATTATAATTGGATAGATACATTACCAACACTACTTAAAGAGTATAATCATCAAATTCATAGAACAATCTGTTTAAAGCCTATAGAAGTTAATAAGAAAAATGAGCAAACAATATTCGAGAAAGTGTATAAGAAAGAATATAAGCGTGTTAAACAAAAATACAAATTAGGTGATCATGTTCGTATAAGTAAGTTGAAAGGGTTATTTGAGAAAGGATATACACCTAATTGGTCAACAGAAGTATATGTTATTAGTGAAGTTATTCCATCCAATCTACCTACATATAGAATAAAAGATTTAGAAGAAGAGGTTGTACAAGGTAGATTTTACGAACCAGAACTATTAAAGACAAAACATAAAGATGAATACTTGGTGGAAAAGGTGTTGAGAAAGAAAGGTGACAAAGTATATGTTAAATGGCTAGGTTTTGATGATTCACATAATAGTTGGGTAGATAAGAGTAATGTTGTATTGTAAATATATGAATGTTGTCTTTTATGGAGTAATAACCATAAAAGGCTGGTTAGAATGAGATAAGGGTAACGAAACGTTACTCTCATAGCATGTCGTTATGTTGATCTAGATTGTATCGGCCTGTTCGTCTGATTGATGGTAGCGGATTAACGCGGGTCCCGTTTTCCAGGACCCGTATTTGTTTGTATGTAACTTTGTCTTCTTCATCTACGTGTCTTTCAATGGCGTTTGCGGTCTTCTCATAACCAAGTATGTCGGCAGCGTCTTTACCATTGCCTTCTACGAGAAACCTTTTTTGTATTGTTATGTGTTTTTTGTCATTTGGAGTACCTCTCTCTCGGAATAAAATTGTGTTGCACTCATCTACGTTTAATCTAATTGTTCTAAAAGTTTCCTTGTTCAGGTTTATTGCTCTTGGTGTCTCGAATGGTATTTTTTTAGATTGAAGCAAAGAGTGAAACCCAATTGTGCCTATACCTGGCCTTTCTCCTTCTATCAACTTAATACACTTTGAATACACTGAACCAATTGTCCCATCTGATCTTGCTGATCTTACCGACCTTATCGAGTTACAAAAGAAAGTTAAATCATCATCAAGCATAGCCATCGTGTCAACTTAAAATTGTTGTTTGTATTTCCATTCATCGTAGGATTCTAACACCAAAGAGCTCAAGCAGCAAACGGCGGTCCTACCATTATTAGCAAGCACACAATTGCACACATCAGAAGGCACATATTACAAACTATAACTAACATCATTAGCCTGGGTAACAGTAGAGTAATTATAAAACTGGAACATTAGATCGTATTTATTCTTAGTGTTATAGTTATATTAATTTTCTCTAACCCCCAACGTTTACAAAGACAAGCTCCAGCGACATTACAATAGTCAGAAGCACCTTTGGAAAACCCCAAACACACATCCTTCAGAGTTTAAAGTCCAACTACTACGTAGCTAAAAGTCTATCGTTTTCAGTAACAGGCTTGATGAACATGTTCATAAAGCCAATTGGTATATGTGAAGTTATTCTTTATCGCTACCGTCTTGGACACTGTCTTGAACTTGACTAAGCCTGTCCTTGTGAACTTTAAGTATCTCCATCATTAAGTCTGACTCACTCAACGTTGAACCAAGTGATAAGTGCATCTGTTTTATTTATCTTGTCTTGTAAGCGCTCTTCCACCCTATTTCATAGATTGATTGAGTTGCGGTCTGTTACTTGCATTATGATTTCCATTTGTGGGTAACGTTTTCGTGCTACGTCGAGTCTTGATTGTAAGTTTTGTTCTTGGACTCTAATGGCGTAGTATTCAAACTCAATGTTGCGTCGGTTTGTCTCGTCGCCTGAATCATCTCAATCCTTGTAGTTCTTCTTGAGTAAAACAAACTTGTGTCACTTGGGCTTATTCTATGTGTCGGGTACTATCTTGGGTTCTACGGCTTGGAGTAGGCGTTCGCGTTTAAACAAGTTGTGGCTTAATATGTCTAATGAGTTGGAAAGGGTTGTTAGTTGGTTGCCTTTAATCTGTAGTTGTTTTTGGAAGGCTGACACTAACTGGAGCATGTCGTTGGGTTGTTCTAGTCTGTACTGGCCTGTTCGTCTGATTGATGGTAGTACTTCGGTTGTTATCCATCTCTTAAACTCTTTGGCTTTGGGTAGTTTTGAACGTAGAATCGAAGAGTACAGCCCAGACTCGTTAATGAAGATTGTATGTGGTTGTGGATTAACACGGGGCATTGATTTAATGCCCTAACTTTTGAAAAATTTTTCTTATCTTCTTCGTATACATGATCCTGGATGGCGTTTCTGGGTTGTGAATACTCTAAAATTGTGGCAACATCTTTACCTTTGAACCATACATTGCCTTCTACGTCTAATAGTGTTAATAACTCTTGATTATCAAGTTTAAATATCGACATATTTCAGGGCGTTTCTACATGGCTCTTTCTTTGCTTCATTTTCAGCGTGTACATACTTCCAACTCGAACACTTAAAACATTTTGTCTATAACTGATGATAATGAAGAAAGGTACATAACATATGAAAAATATGTAAAAGCAGGACCAGAAAAAGATGGAATAATTTTAAGATTTGTTGATTCATTTAGATTTATGCCAAAGAGTTTAGCAGAGTTAACTAGTAATTTAAAACCAGAACAATTTCGAGAAACATTAAAGTTTTTCCCGATTGATAAACTTGATCTAGTTAATACTAAATGTGATTATCCATTTGAGTTTGTTGATTCATTTGAAAAATTAGAAGAACCCGTTCCACTATCTCCAGACAAATGTACAAACAGATTAACAGGAGAAAAAATGAGTCCTGAACGTCATAAGCTTCATGTTCGAGTTTGTAGAGAATTCGATCTGAAGTTATTGAGGGACTTAACTGATCATTATAACAAAACAGATGCCCTCCAATTAACAAATATATTTGAAAACTTTAAAGATGTGTGTTTAAAGGAAAATGGATTAGATCCTGCTTGGTATTATACAGCACCGGGTCTATCGTGGGGTGCAATGTTAAAGATGACTAAAATTAACTTAGAAATGTTAACTGATTATGATAAAATACTAATGCTAGAAAAGGGTATACGAGGAGGTATCTCACAATGTAGTAAAAGATAAGTAAAAGCTAACAACAAATATATGCAAGATTATAATAAAGATGAGTGTTCAACATACCTAGCATATCTAGACGCAAACAACTTATATGGATGGGATGTGAGTCAATACATGCCTTATAAAGACTTTAAGTGGATTAAACCTTGTATAGATATAATGAACATTCCAGATGACTCAGAAACTGGTTACATATTAGAAGTAGATTTAGAACATCCGAAGTATTTACACAACAAACATTCTGATTTACCATTAGCTCCAGAAAACATGTGTCCACCAGAATCTAAACAATCAAAACTACTAACAACACTTTATAATAAGGAAAGATATGTAATTCACTATAGGAACTTAAAACTACATATCTCACTTGGAATGAAATTAAAGAAAGTGCATAGAGTATTAGAATTCAAACAATCAGACTGGTTAAAGAAATACATTGATTTAAATACAAATATGAGAACGCAAGCTAAAAACAAGTTTGAAGAAGATTTTTATAGTCTCATGAATAACTCGGTATTTGGAAAGACTATGGAAAATATTAGAAAGAGGCAGCCCATACAATTAGAATTTGATCCTGAAAGAGTAGAAAAATTAATTGCAAAACCTAATTTTGATTACAGAACAATATTTACAGAGAATTTATGTGCTATACATATGAAAAAAGAGCGATTAACATTTAATAAGCCAATATATGTTGGTATGAGTGTATTAGAACTTTCAAAACTGTTAATGTATGATTTTCACTATAACACTATGAAGCCGAAATATGGAAACAATATAGATTTATGTTATATGGATACTGATAGCTTTATATATGAGATTGAAACTGATGACTTTTTTAAAGATATAGTAGAAATAGTTGACCAGTTTGATACGAGTGAATACGGGGAAAATAACATATATGGACTGCCACTAATAAACAAAAAAGTAATAGGTAAGATGAAAGATGAGAATAAGGGTAAAATAATGACGGAGTTTATTGGATTGAGATCAAAGATGTATGTTTATAGAGTAGAAAATAATTGAGAGAAAAAAGCTAAAGGAGTAACTAAAGCTGTAATATCAAAGGAGTTGCAGTTTAATGATTATAAAGAAAGCTTATTTAAAAATGTTAAAACGTATAAAGACATAAACCTCATTAGAAGTTATAAGCATGATATATATAGTATAACCGTTCATAAGCTAGCATTAGATTCCTCGGACGATAAAAGATGCAAATTACGGGATGGGGTAAATACATTAACTTGGGGTAATTATGGGATAAAAGAGGAGTAGTTGTAGTTTTACTTATAAGTTTTAGATGTAAGTTAGTTATAAGTTTTAGAATATAAGTTTTTATGATTTTCAATGTCACAAAAGCCTATGCGATCTCACTTTGGGTTATCCTTCTGTGTTAAAGTACAATAGCCAGTGGCGGCTTCATAAATTTTTTAACAGTTAGGGGTTGAGGGGGAAAAGTGTCCTAGACCATACATTCATACCCTACTGACGCATTACTTTGCAGTACTTTGTCATAACTTGTCCATAGAACTTCTGCTGAGAGATTTCTTGCTGCTCACGAAGACAACCGAAAAAAGCAACACTCTTCTCTCTCACTTGTGATTGTTATTCCTACGTAATCACACTGGTCCACACTATGTAGCAAATAATGTATTAGACCCCTAAGACTTGTTTCAATTGCAGTAAAAGGATTTTCATCTGCACGCACGGGTTCTAATCCAATGCTTAGTATTGTACCCTCCATATTGTATATTCTGTATTGTCTTCTACGTTCTTCTATTATATGCAATCTATTGTTCCCATGATTACGCCTGTTACTTCCAAATTCCAGTTTGCATTTGTGTTTCGTTCAGCTTGAAATTCAGATAGAAATTCATCCAGCCTATTTTCTATTTCGTCTAAAACATATTCTTTTTCTTCATGTTTACTGTTAGCAGCAGCCAATATCTCAAAAAAGATAGGACATATTTCTTTTTCTTCCTCTTCTTTTCCAGGATTGGGAAATAATCTGTTAAGGAAGTTTTGAAGATCATTTTCGCAAAGTATTCTTCTTCCGCCTTCTTGTTTTGTTTATTGTAAGACTATTATTACATGCAAAAACGTGAGATTTCAAATCTCTTCTTCATACAGATGTATGTTTCCTTTTCCTCTTCCTGTTTTATCATTCTATTACACAGATTTTCTAAAATTTCTAATAGTACTTTATATTTATCTTCTTCTTCATCATCTTTTCATGTTTCTTCTTCTGCAATTTCAATTTCATTAACTGCAACTCTTCCTTTCTCTTCTTCTTCTTATTTGGCACTGGTGATCATGTCTTCTTCTGCTGCTGCTTGTTCCTTTCATTACCTACATCTCTTTCTTCTCCTTTTTCTTCTTGAGCAGTGGCATCTGTTGTAATCTTACTTATACCTTATGTGTTTCATTTCTTCTCCCTTTCATCATCTTCTTCTTCTTACTTCTGGACTTCATCCTTTCTCTTATGGTGATAATCTTCTTCTATATGAATTACGTCATCTATTTCACTTTAGAAAAACTTCCGTCTCTTTATTTGGTACGTCCTCTTATTCTTCTTCTTCTATGTCTTTAATAAAGTTCCGTAATCTCTTCTTGTTTTCCACCTTATTCCCCCTATATATATAATAAGTAGTTGAAAAAGGATATTTTCGCGTATGTATGTATGTATAATTATTATTACACGATATATAAGTATTATGTAAAACGGAATGTATATATATATATATATATATATATATATATATATATATATATATATATATATATAAAGATATAAGTACTTTAAAAGAATATATGGGTATCTAAAAAGAAGATACATAAATAAGTATTCAAAAATTAATAACAATATCAATTAGGATAAGAATAGCGATTACACACGCATCTTTGTTTATTTGTATTTAACCTAAAATAAAATCGAAATGCATCTCGTTACTTACAACAATATTACAAATAAATATAAAAAGTATATATATATATATATACATTCGTTGTAAGGAAAGACAAATTTCGAAGAAACAAAAACATACCTTTAAACTGTTTAATGTGTGCTAAAAATGATTTTTTAAACATGTTTTTTGTACTCCAGAAGAGTGAAGCAAATGTAGGTTCATAATTTGCTTCAAGTGTGGTGTCTAATATACAAACGTTTTGTCCGTTAGTTTTATACTTATTCTGTCAGAGTTTCAGTGACCATGAAATATATATATATATATATATAATACTATTATCGCACGTTTTACACCGTAAGGAGGATATTTGTTGGACTTTAAGCTGAAAAATTTCATCTCTTTCTCTCTCTCTCTCTGTTACGAGGTATGATGTTGACACTTAACTCAGTATGATGTTCTTATTCCGTAACTCAATTTGGAGTGTGGTTCAGACTTCCAACTCCCTTTAGATGACGTGTTAATGAGTTCGTAGTTTCATTACTGAATACAACGGCCATGAAAACTTTGGACTTAACAATAATATCAAGTATTTCCAATTACTTTGTTTGCCTGTCTCTATATCCCTCCTGGCGACCCGTACCTGAACACTTTAGATGATGTGTTAAAGAGTTCGGAGTATCATTACTGAAAACAAGGTCCCCGAAAACTACGGATTTGACACTAATATCGATCATTTTGAATTACTTTTCGTGTCTCAATATCACTCCTGGTAACGCATACTTTAACCCCTTAGATGATGCGTTAATGAGTTCGTAGTACCATCAGTGAACATAACGGCCACGACAACTGTGGAATTGACACTAATATTGAGCATTTTACATTACTTTTACTCGATGTCCCCTTGGTGGCACTCAACTCCAATCCACTAAGATGCTTTGTGAAAGAGTTTCATTACTAAACACAACTACCCAACCACGCAACTATGTATTTGACACTAATATGGAATATTTTAAATTACTTTTATATGATTTGATAACCCTCTATTAGTGCGGTGTTCCTTACCTCATGAAGGTTGAAATAACTTGAAAGTATCGTAAACTCGAGTTTACCACCCCAAAACTCTTCGTCTTATTCTGAGCCATTACCAAATTTTTATAATTTTCGGATTCTTTGTCTGACCACCCAAATCACACACGTACTCTTTTATTTAAAGCTATCATATAGTATCAAGTTTTAAAACACACACATATTTTCGCTTCGTTTTGGTCTGTGACTATGACCAAATTTTTGTCACTTTTCAACTCACTTGTCTGATACCCTAGTCCACATATAGACACACAGATCTACAGAGAGGTATACACTTTTATATATAATACACACGTATTGGGACGGATGTTCATTCTTAAAACTTTCATAGTTTTCCAAACCAATCATTTTATATTTGTTGTGATTTGACCTATGCCTCGTTCCAGGTACCCCGGTGGCTCAGTGTTAGAATGTTCACCACTGGTGCATAGGGTCCAGGGTTCAAAATCCTGCTCCCACCAAGTTAACTTTTTGGTGGACAAACAACGTGTACCTGGATTTCCTCTGGCATCTCCCGTTTCCTCCCAGTTCCTTCATTCCAAAATTCCATTCATTTCTCATCAACACTGTGTTCATTATCCTAGCTCTCATAAGCGTGGGACGTAAAACGATTTGATTGGATTTCATTTTTTCTCTTGTTGCACATCTTATTCTATTATAATTCCGTTAGTAGCACGATGGCCTCAGTGCTTGTGGGCTTCTTGATTCTTTCCCAGATCGCGTCGCCTATGTGTTCTGGTTCCCGAGCACATACTACAGACAGATACACAGACAGGTAGACATGATATTTTAAAAATTAAACACATAATATACCTATTCTCTTATAATATTATTTTAACATTAAACTACAAGTGATACGTCTCCATCGTTCAACGTTTGACCTAAAAGGAGATAACGATATCGTTAGTTTCTTTGATGAGTTCGATGATGCTTGCCAAATGACGGGTGTTAGTGAAGCGAAGAGAAAAGAATTGTTACCGAGCGTCTTTAAAGGTACTGGTAGGCAATGGATAAAATATTTTTAAAGCGTAGGAATATTACTGAACTAGGATATAAGGAACTCCAGGATAGTATCATAGAAGAATTTACGAGAACGAATGTTACGATGGATATCGAGGACAAAATTAGAGAGGTTACATCAGGAAGATGTACCAATAATTAACTATGTGTACGATATGTTAGTCCTATGCGAAAGATTAGATGCTAATATGACAAATAAAAAGAAGATAGAAATAATTCTAGGTCTTCAGCCATGCTATATGGAGAAAGTTGACACAGTATCTTACTCAACTATAGTTAAGTTTGTTGAGGATCTTCAAAAATAAAGAAGAATAAGTGTAAGGTCGACAAGCGTGTGAAAAGAGAGACAGGCAAGGTTACAATTAAAGTTTTACTAAAGAAGATGCGCAAACAAGTAGAAGAAGAGGATAGGGATTTGGAGGTAGATAAACTAATTTTAAAGAAGGAAATTAGAAACAGAGATGACGTTAACGTAAAGCAAGAATCACAGAGCAAAACACAATTAGGCCAGTTACAAAAGAAAATAGAACAGTAACAGTTAACTTTAGCTGCCAAGTTTCAAGGACAGGTGAAAGAGAAGAAAGAAAAGGCAAATCGTCGAAAGAGCAGAGAAATAATAATAATAATAATAATAGAGAAAATATAATTTTTAGGAATAGAGGTCGTAACCAGTATAGAAACAATAATAGTAGAAATTGGAATAGCAATTATGATATTTTTAATCGTATTAGAGGAAACGGCAATTACGGAAATAGGAGAGGAAACAGAGGTAGTAATTGGCGTGGTAATAGAGAAGGTCGTAGACAAAATTTTTGCCAAGAGAGAAGAAATTGTTGTGGTGATAGGAACCATTGGGAGTCATGTTGTAATGGTCAAGGGCAATACAGTCAGGAAGTACAGTATGTACCGGTAGTGCCAAACCAAGTTAACGGGATTACATATAAACAAACGCAAAATTCGCAAAATTTAAACTAAGTAACGCTGTAAATGACAGAGGCACATTTACAGGAGACAGAAGAAAGTCTAGAGAGATTGTGGCCTCTATAACGCATGAAAATGAAATGCTGTACGTACCGGTTGAGGTAGAAGGAAGGAAATATCAGGCATTAATAGATACGAGATCACAGATATTGATTATAAATGAGCGTTTAATACCTCCTAACGCTAAAATACTTTCCCAGTCTACTAGAATACAAAGTATAACACAGAACGTGTTAGTAGTAAATAAAGTGGCAATTTTAAAATTTAAGGTATCAGGGCAAACGTTTCATTTAGCCTTTAGAGCAATCAGTGACCTTCCGTATCAAGTATTGATCGGAAATGACTTCTTAAGAAGCCAAAGTTGTCAAATAAACTTTGGTGAAGAAAAATTAACGTTACAGAGATTTGGTAAACCTCAAATTAAGAAGAACGTAGAACAAGAATCGGTGTCTGTATCCGAAAACGCAGCAATCAGTATTAAAAACAGTATTAGACCTAAATGGGTATTACGACATAAGGTACGATTGTTACCTAGGACTAAAACCACGGTCGAAGTAAACCTGGTAAATTCTTGGAACAACAGAGAGTATTTGTTAGAGCCTAACAGAGATTTAGAAAGACAATGTAACGTTTTGATACCGAGAGTACTATTATCTGCGAAAAACAATAAGATAGGGTTAGTCAATCCTTCAAACAAGTTCGCGATGCTGAGAGCTAATGTGATGTTAGGACATGCAGAAGAATGTATGCATGAATAGGATTTAAAGCAAGAAGGGTTATCAGATGAGGAAGTCGAGAGTGTGTTAAAATTAAGAAAGAATTTTGATATTTCCAGACTAAAATTTGGCGAAGATACGAAACCTAAAATTAGATACCAAATAGAGAATTTATCTTATAAATATGCCGATGTATTTGCTTGGCAGGAAAACGAATTAGGCAAGGTGAAACATTTTGAACATCATATCGAATTGGAAACTAAGGTTCCATTTCGACGGCACCAGTATCCTATTCCGATAGCTTTTAGAAATAAAGTTAAGGAGCAAATCAATATCTTGCTCAAACAGAACATCATACAGGAAAGTTCCAGCACGTACAACTCACCTATGTTATTCCTTAAGAAACCTCCTGGAGGGATCAGAGCAGTTTTGGACTGCAGATTTTTGAATTCCCGCGTCAAGCTGCATAGCATAGCTTTGCCGCCCATTCACCAAATTTTAACGTGTATGGGAGATCATAATTTTTTCAGTATCCTGGACGTCAAATCGGCCTATCATCAAGTGCTTATCTCTAAGGAATCGAGAGATTACACGGCTTTCAATATACCTGGTGTAGTGGCGTATTCATATAACGTGATGCCCATGGGTTATCTCCAAGCTCCTGCGATATGCACGAAAATAATGGCAATGACGCTCGCTAACGTCAGTCCTGACGCTGCTTCATACTATATGGACGATGTGTTTATATTAGAGTTGCAAAAACGCCGGATTTTCTGAATCGATGTTTTTTCACATAAAAAGCCGGCTTCTTTGGGAAAAACGAGAATTTTGGAAATTTTGGCTTTTTTCTTTTTCATGATTTTTCTATCTAAATAGCTTTCTTATAGCATATTCTATAGTTAGATAAGACTTCAATGACCTAAATGCCATATTTTGCTCTAAAATTCACCATCAAGTTGGATTTAGCACAGATTTTACGAATCAAAACTAACATGAGGAATGTAGTATTTTAGGACAATTTTAGAAGCTATTTAACTTTATTTTCACTTTTGAGTTATCGACATTTTTTCTTCTCGGGATCATTTCAGTTTGTCATCTGTGTTGTATTATTAAGAGCTTAGTACTCTAACTTCTAGCGCAAAAGTTAAACTTACGTTTGTCTATATATACGTCAAAGCGTACGTTTTTCAATATATCCGTCTAACCGTACTTCCACATTTCTTTTATATTGTAGTTGTGCAACGATTTAGCAACAATTTTTCGGATACAACCTTCAATACTAATTTATACAAATAATCTGTAGCGGATTTAGAAATGTACTTTGGGACGGGTTTCTTTGATTGTTTCGTTTTCTAAAATGTCCTAATTTTAATTGGGAGAAGCTTGAAGTTTATGAGTACAGGCATTACTAATACTGTATTTCGTTTCGTTTATATAATTAGAGACAATCTTCCGGATACAACTTTGAAGATCATTTTATAATGAGAATTAGTGGCGGATTTAGAAAAGTATTTTGATTTTTTCTTACTAATGTTTAGTTTTTCTAAACATTCGTAATTTTTATTTGACGGGAGCTTAGAGTTTATGAGTAAAGGCATAACTAATAGATATTTCGTTTGTTTTAGTTATTCGGTAAGTTTGGGGAACAGGCTTCAGTTCGAAACACCATCCCCCTAACCTTCGCAAACCGTCACTGCTGGTAATTAGTAATAATAACGATTTAAAAATAAGAAATGAAGTCGGCCAACTCACATTACACACACTATTTCTACTTCATACATGGAATGAAGAAAAGTTTTGTGAGAATGGTCGAATGCTGAGTTGATCGCGGACTTCCCGATAGAAGCGAAAAAGCTCCACTCAGTCATGTTTGTTGTGCAGTTGTATTTATCTTAACTTAAATATATTCCGTATCCTTTTTTAGTAGTGGGGTTGGGAGAGTTCCATAATGAAGGGTGTGAGCCAAGAACATGGTAACTAACAAATTTTCATTTGCTGAGTTATGCAACACCAGATAGACATCAACCGTTTACCGCTTCGCATAGATAAACGCATACCGCTTCGTTTAATCCTTCATGTATAGTCTTATGTGAAAAATCAGCTTTCCGACTTTCAAAGTATATTGTGCAGCCAAAATTTTCTAATTTCTTCAAATAGTAAAATTGTGGGTTACCATGTTCTTACCTCACATCCATCATACGTTGAATCCCTCTTGTTAAAAATACAGAACTTGAGGACTGAGTAAACCGTCATGGTGCTTATGTAAAACTGTAGAATTTCAAGAGTATACAAAACCAAAAGCTCTAGATGTATAGCCTTTAAGTATATCATATAAATCTAAATATTTTTGTTATGTTTTATATTAATTTATTTTGTTCCAAAAAGAGGGTATAAAATATTTTGAAGGAAAAATACTACATAGAATTTTGCTAGTTATTTGAGTATTTTTTAAAAGAAGTATTTACTTTTATTGTTGGCTGGTTTACACCAGCTGTTTTTTTGTTTTTTTAAATAAACAACTGGTTTAAACCAAAAAATAAAATAGAAAGAATGAAAAATTCAAATCGTGTGATCTTTATGGTGACGTTTCCACACAACAAACCATCTGCATTACTTTTATTTTCTTTTCACCTTTTAATCAAGGTGCCCCATGTTTAATTCTCGGTCGAACTACAACCCTTCTTTCATGCGTAAACAAAGTAGCGGTTCGAATGTAACTTTAAGCGAGTCTTGATAACCTCGGTATTACGTAAGGATCCTAAGCCTGGACATACGAAACGAAACTAAATTGTATATTTTTGCATGCTTGAATGCCTGTTGTTTTATAAAGAAGCCAAGGTTGCTTAAATATAATGATATAAATTGGCAAAATTTATCGATTGCCTACGTAGCTTACAACATTAGCTTGGATTGTACTTTCAATGATATGTATTGACTAAATTTGTAATTTAATACCTCGGTACTGATTATGATACGTTGACCTTTAAATTTTACATGCAAAGCAATAAAAGGATTTTTCCGTCATTGATTTACATTTAGAGTAATGACGGGATTTTCCCGATAGCTAGGGCGGGAGTGTCTCAATTTAAAAAATTTACTGACCGGACTTCTTTAAGCTTATGTGAACTCTTCCAGCATAACCTAATTGTTGCATAATAACACCAAAGCGAAAGAAACTTATTTCTGTTAATATGTAATATAAATACATAAAGCAAAATATCTAAACCCAAAAAACAAACTATCTAAACCCAAAAAACTAGTTTAAACTTCTCCCAAAAAACGGGTTTTTGGCATTTTCAAAACAACCATGGTTCTTGCCAACCCTGCTTACTTTTGTATGTAGGAGGTTAAACATAATTATATACATTGGTTAAACATAATTATATACATAATATAATTATATACATTGGTTAATCCTTTGGAATTCATAGTGTAAATATGCTGAGAAGTAAAACTGTTTGAAAAATCTTTTCAAAATTCGTAGTTTATTTTCGAGGTTTTATATTATTATCGGTTACAACCACCAATTAAGTGACTTTGTGTTATAGAGAAGCGAAACAAAATCTGGTTTATCAATTTAAAGCAGAATTTTAAAAAAAAATCCCAAGCAAACAAGTAAAGCAGAAATAACCGAGTTTTTTTCGAAAAAGCCGGTTTTTTCCGAGCCCTTGCATCTCTAGTTTTTATACGTTGATAAAAAAGAGAAAATTATAGAAGTCTTACAATCTGTGTTCAAAAGATTCAGGCATTACGTTCGAAATGTCAATTTATGGAAAGGAAAATTTTAGCTTCAGGACATATCGTTACTGACGCCGGTTATGAAGTAAGCCCGAATATCATACAGGCTATTAAAGCATGTAAATCTTCGAAGACTGTTAAACAACTAAAGTCGTTTTTAGGGTTGACAAACTATGTTCGTAGATTCTGTAAAGATTACGCTAAGATCACGTCTGTATTTCAGCCTTTATTGAAAAAGGGGCATAAGTATGAATGGAACGATACTTATCAGGAAGGATTTGAGAAGTTAAAACTTGCTTTAATGAATGCACCATTATTAGCTCCATTTAGAGAGGAATTAGAGACCATGGTGTATACCGATGCGTCAACCAGTTCAATCGGTGCAGTGTTAATACAGTAGCAATCAAATAACGAATGGACCCCAGTAGCTTACTATACTCGTGTGTTAAGACCTCAAGAGAACACCAGACATATCGTAGAATTAGAGATATTGGCAGTAATAAGTTCTTTAAGAGTATTTAATTATTATTTGTTCAATAAAGAATTTGAATTATATACGGATTGTAAAGCGTTGAAATATCTATAAAAATCTCCTAAACTAGCTCCAAAACTTGTTAGGTGGAGTCTTGATTTGTCCCAATACTAATATACGCCAGTGCACTGTCCAGGTGACAAAATCCTAGTGATATTTTTTCTAGAAACATTGATATTGAACCAACTCAGGATTATGTAGACCTAGAAACTTTAAAAGTAAATGTTGAAGACCTGCAAGTTAATTTAACGTTTGATCAAGACATAGATGTTGGCGAATCACAGCGACAAGATTCGTTCTTTTGCCCGATCGTAAAAGCGATCGAGAATCCGGAAGAAGCAGACGTTAAGGCAGAAAAACAGGCTAGGTGGTATACAATAAGGACAACAAATTGTATAGAACTCGGAAATTGGCTAGCGGTACTAAGTTGTTATTATGTATCCCATTTTCTTTGAGGGAACAGGTTTATCGAAATCTGCATTGTTCGATATATGGTGCTGGACATTATTCATATACCAAATGTTATAGGAGAGCGTTGAAGTTAATCAACTTCCCGAACATGAAAAAGTTATTTCAGGAAAAAGTGAGTCAATAATAAGCTGCCAGATGCAGAAAAAGAAGACTGGCAGAGTACCTTTTCATGCCCAAAGATACCCATCATATGCGTCTTTTTAATCTTTAACGATGGACGAGGTCGGACCGTTTAAAATTTCTCGAAATAACAGAAATAAATATATTTTGCTATTTATCGATAACGCTACAAGATTTGTAATTGCAAGAGCAGTACCTGCTATTACAGCGGACATAGTAGCTCAAGTAATATTCGAGGATTTAATTACGAAGCATGGCGTCTCATCTCAGCTTCATTTAGATAGATTGTCCTCTCATAAGAGCAGAATATTAGAGGAAACGGCTGGGAAATTTGGTATGAACTTGTATTTTGCGAATACAAGTGCCCACTATAGTATAGGAAGTGCGCAGAGAGCCATAGGTTCATTACAGCAAGTAATGAAACATTACATTGAGAAGGATTTTGCTAATTGGAATGAGATCTTACCCAGTTTGATTTTCACTATGAATACGCAAGTGCATGATGGTACCGGTTTCTGACCATATTACTTATTGCATGGAGTTGAACCTCGAATATTTCTCGAACAGGATTTGGATATTCCTTGCGAGTATGTCGAAAACGATGTAAGACTTCAAGTCATAAAGGAGGCAACAAAACTTGCATACAAAAATTGGCAGAAGAACTTTAAAGCGCAGAAGAAACAAATTGAAAGGAAATTCGATCAACCGAAATTTGACATTGGACAAGCCGCACTAATAAGAGAAACGCCTAGAGCTGGATTACCTGCATGTTTTGGCAATAGATATAATATTAAGGGAGTGATAGTAGTTAACATCAATAATTATTCCTATAAAGTTCGGTATGAAACCAAGAAAGGTGAATCAAAGTTCAATACTATAGACATAAGACGATTAAAATTATTTTTTGGTAATAAACATGAAACGTTAGGTAATGACGATGATCAAGTTTCGGATAGCGAAAACTAAATTTAAAAAAAGAAAGAATTGTTAGAGTTTATTGTAACTATAGGACAAATTGGGTCTACCGATGAAGTGCCAGTCAGGGGGCACTTTTCTCAACAAAACCCTTGTTTCCGAGACTTGAGAAAATCCGAGTCTAAATCGAAATTGTCCAGAATCGATAGACACTTTTTGGATTATAGTTACTAGAAATTCGAAATGTTAAATTTTATATATATGCAATAATTTTATAGAATTCAGTGTGCTTGATCAAGTGCCTAGAACATAAAATAAAAGAGAGGGTAAGTTAATAAATATATCAATGTATCAATAAATTATATCCTGAACATATTAATGAATAAATAAATAATATCGGGATAAAGTAGTAATTGGAAAATTTTTATTAATTTCAGAATCGATATACGATATGCGGTAAAGGGAAGTATTTATAATATGACATCAGCAAAATTAATCTGCACTCTTAGTTGCTTATTTATATTTGCAAATGGAAATGCAGAACACCATCAGTTAACGCTGCAAGATGTGGGAATAGCTTTAACCCAAGACGCTTTAGCGGTACACTCTTTTAATATGGTCTTCACGACGATTAAAATGCATATAAATTTTCACGAGGTTGTACCAATGCATAATGTATGTAGTGAGACATATGGTATTTTGGACGATTATGCCGAAAGAGAAAAGGAATTTAGGAACAACATCATCAACTCAATTCCATGTCATTTTGTGTTTATAAATGGAAGTTCGAAATGTGTTCAGAAAATGAGAAGTAAACGATCCATTCAGTCTTTCTTATTAGGATTTAGTTCAACTTGGTTGTCAACGTATAATCTGATACACACTCAGCAATAATCGTCGTCAGTTAAACAATTAGCTGAACATGAACATTTGTTAACCAAAGAAATACACACTCTAGAAGTATCGTATAATCAAGAGATCTCTATAGTTCATAAAATAGTGGTTAAAGTACACCATGTATTGCGGAATGTTAGGAGTAAACTGCAAGAAATGTATTGTCACTTGCAGCAAGCTCAAAGAAAAAATTTAACTAATTTATTTTCTCATTTAGCTAAAGAAAGAGTAACTAAAATATTTATGACGTTCTAAACAATCAACTGTCTTACCACATTTTGTCGAATTCTGATGTAAATAAATTTATAAATATTCATGATATTCAAAAACATTCTACATATCGTTCGGACATAGTTATGTTTTATAGTTTCATCTATATACCTCGTGAATATATCATTATAATGAGAATAATATTGATTTGTTATTAAAAACGCCCATTATCTATTTCAATACAGTGTCCATGATGTATAATGTAATTTCTATGGGTTATCTAACTCGAAGTTCACGATTTTTTTTTATAAATTACCTGATACCGTATATCTAGCAAATGGCGTACCATACTTTGGACAGGTCAAAATGCGAATTCAAAAGCTTTTTATATTTTTGTGAGTTAATAACGCTTGATGACGAAGCGAAATACCTCAATGACATTATATTTAATGGTTCATTACACGGTTTCCAACAGAGTACGGAAAAATATTTGGGAAAAGTATTGTATAGATACACTCATGCAGGTGTATTGTATTCTTCATTACAAGAAGGTTATATAACTAAGCTAGGTAAACATCATGAAGTAACATCAACAAAAGTAATGTTTGGCAACAATTGTTCTTATTTTGTAAACTATAATCAATTTGACAATTTAATTTTTGGTGAACTAGCCATACCTACGAAAAAAGTAATCTCAGTAAATAATAAACATTTAAATTTAATTGGTAATTGGACACAAAAGCAATTAGATTTTACTTTGCATTCCGAAGAATTAAATTCATTAGCTGAAAATTTACTTAAGTTAAAAGTGGACACGACTGTACCACAACTTGTAATTAAGACCGATTATATAATGTATGTGATCGTTTGATCATAATTGTTTTGGCCGTTTCTGTAATCTCATTAATGGTACTGTATTGTAAATTATATAAATTCATAAGAAAATATAAGTTAGAAAAATATGAGGCAAAAACCTAGTAATAACAATAATAATAATAATAATTGTAAACAATAGAAAATTTATTTTTGTTCTGGCACACAATATTTTATGTAGAATATGTTTTGGTCAGCAATGAAATCCGTAAACTGAAAATGTTGTTGTGAAAAAAATGTAAACAAAACGATTAGGTAATGTTGAGGTTCAAAATAAACATGCATCAAACACTTACCAACCAGTCATCACCAACAGTAAAGACCATCACCAAGTATCAGTATGTATAGGAATAAATAAAGTCTATAGTTCATAGTAACCGACCGAATATGTAGTAACCGATCGAAACAAGAAACCGAAACGTACGATGTCCCATTTATATCTCAGGTGTAAGGAGAAAAAATATTTCATAGTAATAGATGAGAATAGACAACCTAGACAAGTCTAGGAATGATACATCATAAATAAATGAATAGATATTTATGGAGAATAGATAAAGTTAATAACATCTAAGATTTTAAAAGGGACTAAGTTAATAGTAAACTAAAAGAAGAAAATTAGTAGTAAGAATAATAGTAAATAGACCAAAATAAATAAAATAGATAATAGATAAAGAAGAGTATTATTACTATGTTAATGGCTAATGTAAAAAAAGAATATTATAAGTATTATGAGAAAATGATAACAACTATATTTTATACAATGTTTACATTATTTGTCAGAGGGTTAATGTTATTTAATAAGCATAGATAGAATAAGAAATAATAAATGAAAAATATAGTAAAAATATTTGGATCCAATGAGCTTGATATATTTCATATTTATTTATGTTAAGTCGAGAAATTATTTTTAAAAATAATAGATACACATTTTAATAATTAAATAATGATAATCATTTATTATTAAACAAGAGTATTGATTGGCATATATTAATCGATTATTGTATGCTTCTTGCAAGCGCTAAAGTTAATAATGGTCAACGAATTAGTATTCATTTGCGTCACGACCGTCAGTAATTTCTGGTTAGCAAGAGGTGAAATACTTGACTGAGATCTGTGTTGAGGCTAGCTCCTCTCCAGCATCGCAGACGACACCGAGTATTTCCAAGAGCATCCGACCTGATACGAAATCCGGGAGAATGCGCTAGCTGTTTCATAATGAGCGATCGGGCGAAAGCTGAGCGTATAATGGATGAAATGCATACTAAGACATTAAAATATAATGAAATTAAATAAAATTAATTACGTTAGTGTATATTTATTATTACACACAAGCTCAAGATATATAAATACGTATTTTAGAATAGATATAAGCGATGAAATTTGAAGTTAAGAGCGAGTAAAAAAGGGGTTATATTTTAATGTAATTTTAATGAATTAACACGACGAAAAAAAGCAAAATTTTCCGTGTAGAACTTAAGCTTATAGATTAGCAGTGTTTTTACACACAAACTTTGTAGTTACAGAGAACAGTCTTACACTGATTTTACGTTGAACGTAGCAAGTTGTCTATGACAAAGAACAGAACATTATAAGCCTGCTTCAGTATAACGCGTAATGGAGTCAAAGAGCGTAAGACCACCAAGAGACTATAACGGGACATTTTAGTGATTGAAGCCGATAAACTCGATAAAAGTGGGAACACGGAAATCGACGGCAAGGAAACGATTTTTCCCTGAGATGTAGTGGTGATTTAAGCGCAAAACTTACGAAAATACATTAAACTTTTTGTGTGTAGGTTCGCCGAGTTAACTTTTATGCAGCCAAAGCCCGAATGAGAACGCAAACGTGGACGTTTTAATCAACCTTGATTGAAAAACGCTGATTTCGCGCTCCTCATCAAAGTCAAGATCATCGTTGTAAACTGTTTCAAAGACAACTTTCATTCTCTGAGAGTGAAAATCTGGCGAAAGTTTATTTTGATTCAAATAATTAGTAAATTCGTGATATTGATATGTGTAGTGCGCAGTGTCATATGAATATATATAGTTATTTAATTAGTGTGGAATCTTTTATAAAGCAGAAAACAGTGAATGAAAATGTTATAAATATGTAAATAAATTATGGGTGTGGGTGTGTGTTAAACATGTGCCCAAAGTGGCAAGTCTGTATACAGCATCGCTCACAAGAGACAGTGGAAAATTTTAACTTTGTCGTAGCAACAGACTAAAAGATAACTTAATTGCGTATCATGAAAAGAACTCTTGAAGCAATTAACACAGAGAATATACTTACTTGAGATAGTTCTCACCTCAGCCACAAGATGGTGTGAGGATTCATATTTAAAACTTTATTAACACATAATGTATTTTAAATGACCAATGATTAAAAAATGAATTGTATTGATAAAATTAGGGTTTTTGGAGATGGTAATATTAATCACGAATATTTATTTATGCTATTATATATATATATATATATATATATATATATATATATATATATATATTTCATTTTGTCGTTTAAACTATGTACAGTTTTATATATTTGATATTTTCATGTTTTATATATACAGGGTGTTTTAGCTAGCAACGATCTCCTGTGAGATCTAATTTGTTAGCAGAGCTAACAAGGTTTCGGTGGGGGGCAGAGCCCATACTTTATGATCATTTTTGTGTATATTTTATAAAGTTCATTTTTATTAAAGATTTTTATTTTGGTTAAGTTTGGTTGAAGAGTGAAAGAATACGGAAATAATTAGTATCAGCACAAGAAATTACATAAATGTAATAGTCAGTAATTTCATAATCTTATGTAAACAGTTATTCAGAACATTAGTATAGCGAATTGTTTCTTCTCTGAGAAATCAGGAATATAATCTCACAAATGTTTAATTGAGAACAATTAATATAATGTATTGTCAATGCATTTGTAAAATAATTGTCAACAGCAGACACTTTCACGGGTATGTTAGAATTGCCAAGAGTCGTGAGACGAAGCATTCCAAGGATAGCCAATTGTTGATTACAATGAGGAAACAACCTCGTTTCCTGGAGAAAAGAGCACACACGCCTCTAACGTCGTGCAGCAGCGGCGAATTCCGAGGAAGAGAAATTGAACAAAAACTGAGAGACGAGTGGTCTCGAGATCAGTCATGATGAGTTGAGATCAGCCAATGCGTCGAAATCAGTCGAGGAGTCAATGTGTCGAGCAGTTGAGGAGATTAGATCAGAGTAGAGGAGAACCGATGTGACTAGCCTTAAGTCACAGGAATACTTTCTTAAATTGACGAACATTATAAGTTCAATACGTCGTGTATATTAGACATAAAGTTTATCTGCAGTATAACCACAGATTTATACGGCTTAGATTCTTCCCGGTCGAGATTTGACCCGTCAACCTACAGCGTGGAGATATCAACAACAGTGATACCTCTTAGATTGCAGTGATTCTAGTGAAGAGGCCGTTGAGGACTACCACAGAAGGACAGCAGACCAGAATTCCAGAGGTATGTGTTGCTTGGAATTCATTAATCAACAGCTCAATGCTTGGTTTGCGATGCGTTGTCTGGCAAAACGTCTAAATACCCGTATTTGAATACATGACATTTTACACATGCACACTTTTTATATGAAAATACAAACATCATTCATTATCGTATTTCTGAGTTGTGATTTCATTACTAGAATCCCCATAAGGTTATGTATCGTAAATGTACCTCTCGCATATTAGCCGAAAACATTCCCACTCATTTCAGATGGTGAGTGGAAGGTGACTTCTTCAGTTCACCGTAACATCCCCGAATTTTTAGATACGAACTGAGGAGCTTGTCAAACAATAAAATTGACGACATTCACTGACACAACACGAAGATTTATAATGCATATGTCATCATTAAGAGCATGGTTGAGAAGTCAAATTGGACTCCAGAAGTGATCATGAACGGGGCGTAAATTCTATATCTTAAAGTACGGAATGTAACCTTCATGGTTTCATTAAGTTTTTTCCTATGTCTTTAAGTTTATTTAGTGGTGAGTTTGGTCTTCAATTTTGGAAAGAGTATTTCCTACATTTTTTCAATCGACGTGAAAACTTCAAGACATTAGCTATTATGGAGCAGATGTCATGAAAGTAGAGGAAAGACGCAAGTTTTCACAATGGTATACTAAACATCATAAAAGCACAAAAAAATGAAAAAAACTCATCAAGTATTGTGTACAGGATGGCGAAGTTTTACGATAAGCATGTAGATCATTTATGAATACATTTCAGTCTGAAAAAATGTAAATCCCTTACTTGAATGCATTACAATCGCTAGTGCATGCAATTTGGTATATCGAAGAAATTTATTAAATGAATATACGATTGGTTCATACTAAAGAACGGTTATTGATGTAGAAATGTACAATCAATTGAAGAAGTACAATGAATAGCTTTTGAGAGAAAAATAGAAAACTTTCAAATTGCCAATGCTGCACAAAGTAAGGGAAAACGAATTGCATCAATAGAAGTAGATGGTGAGTGGACAGACACTGACACAGGAAGAATAAACTTGTGGGATTATGAAGGATTTTGGACACATGGCTGTACTTTTATTACCCTAACAGTGATAAACCCATATTTTACAATGCTACAGATAGAATAGAATTTCGATAATAAGCAACATAGAAGACGATTCACACATTAAAAGATTTTCGTTGTGAAGTGCACAATATATGGGGCTGTGAAATAAAAAAAATATCGGATGAAGAAGTATTTTAGAAATCATCCATACACAAATAGGATCCATACACATATTCTTTACATGGAGGATGTGTGAATGAAATATTTAGTATCATAAAGCAAGAAAGTCTGAATAAGAAACAATCTGTTACAAAGATGGTATTAGTATTTATCCTTATATACGTAAAACTAAGTAAAATCAATTTTCTTCCACACTATTTATCCGCCTGGAGATTCAAATATTCCCAGCATTGAAGGAGTAGAAGGATTAGTTAATCCAAGTATTCTATCTCCAAAAACTCTTCTCCACCCTGTTTTATAATACATATTAAACGATAGATTGATGTTTCTCTATGTCTTATATTTTGTGATGAATTCCACAGTCACTTTGCAATCACAGTAATGAAGGCCAAGTTCTAGATGGTACATAGGTAGCAGATGATGTAAAAAAGCATTGAAAGAGGATTAGAAAATAATAGATATTCATGAAATTTGGACATATGATGTTAAATGTGATGATGAAAGACAAAGTGGCGGTTTATTTGGCAGATACATAAACGCATTCCTGAAAGCAAAAACTGAAGCTACTGACTGGCTATCATGGTATGGAGCAGATGAGGTATAGGAGAAATAAAGAGTAACTTTATGAAAAGGAAGAAAATACGTCTAGATGTAAAGAAAATTAAACATAATCCAGCACTTAGGAGTTTAGCAAACTTAATGCTAAATTAATTTTGGGGAAAATTTGGTCAACGTGATAACATGGGCCATGTAAGTATTATTAATGGCCTCAAGGAATTATATGAGAAATTAACATCTCATGGTTTACCGTACATCAAATATTTCCAGTAAATGAGGACATGGTATATATATATACTGGCAAAACAGAAATGAAGTACGACTTTCACTTCCAACTGTAAACGTTGCCATTGCCGGATACACAACAGGACAAGCAAGATTGGAATTTTACAAGTATATTAAATTCATATGAAACTCTTAAATACGGATACAGTCGTTAGAACAAAAGAAAAAGAGAAATATAATACGGCCCTTTATATATGTGTTTATGAAGAGAGAATTATCATACTTCTTGACATGGATATGATGTGGAAACATCCCGTTTTATGTATTGTTGCAGGACCAAGTGAATATGGAAAAACTTCCTTTGTAATATGATACCTGTTTAATTTATTGCGTATGGTTAATACATCGTTTCGTCATATTTATTTGTGATATGCAGAATGGCAGAATGCACACAGAGAAATTTCGACAAAAGTACAATTTATTGAAGGGTTACCTCGACCTAAGTCTTTTTACCTGAAAATGGACCTCATCTTATTATTATTGATGAGCACATGAGTGAAGTGAACAGCAATGCAGTTGATTTCTTTACAAAGAGTTCTCATCATAGAAATCTTAGTGTATTTTTTTTACACAAAAGATATTTCATCAGGGAGAAGGAAGGAAAGATATGAGCTTGAATTATTCGAATCTCGTATTATTTAAAACTCCAAGAGATAATAAAATATTGGGTTATCAACTAATTCCTGAAAATCCAAAATGTTTTCAAGAATGTTTCAACGATGCAACACAATAACCATATGGATAATTGTTTATTGGTTTAAGAGAGAATACGCCAGATGAACGTTTCCAAACAAATATGTTTCCTGATGACATTTTTCAATATGTTTGTCCCATCGAAATAGAAGAAGATGTGTTTCTAATGTGAGTTACAATTTGTGTTCGTTCATTCTGCTAACATGTCTCTACGAGTTAAACACGGAGATCTTCTTCGTACGCTGAGGAAAGCAATTCTTAAATTACGTAAAGCTACAGTGGACAATGCAGACTGTTCCGTGATTCGTAGTATTTGAGAACGTTGTTGTAATGTATTAAAAGGGAATATAACTTTACAAAGACACAGAAAGCAAGACTAAAGTGATATACGATTATGCTTTGATATCTTGTGAAGAAAGGAACTCCGTCGAAAAGAAAAAGAAGCATTTATTAGTGCAACAGGGTGAATTCCTGCCGGCATTATTAGCTCGTATTTTAAGTGGTGCATAATGTAATTTACTATTCCGTTAATGCAATTGAACACGCAAAGAAAATGCTTTTAGTTCCACCTGAAATTCTTAGTTGTATAGAAACACTAGCAACATCATCTCCAGCTCTGGAGAAACGTGAATCTAGTTTGGATCAAGAAATGCAACATATTTTACTTTTATCATCACTTAGTGATCAAGAAAAGTGGTATCAATATAAGAATATTCCTCAAAAATATTTACGTTTAGAACGAAAAGAAGCACCTTTGACAGTCTCGATTACTTCAACTAAATCAGAGAAGCCTAAAGTAGGGGAAGAAATATTGTCACCTATAGTCAAAATGTTTCGTAAAAGAGCTGAATTACTATTACATAGAATGAAACATGATGACAATATCACGTGGGATAATAAAGGAACAGTTCACATCAAAGGTGATATACTAGAGGGATTTCACATTGTAGATTTAATTTGTGATTTGTCGCGACCACGGAAACAAACAAATCCATCCGGATCTGAACAATTTTGTAATTATTTGTCTTCTAATAACACCTTAACAAGTTATTTAAAATCCAGAACGTTTGTCATACATTATACGACGAACTCAAGCATCACCAGAAGCATCATCGTCATTAAAAAAATACCTCTAAAATTGTTTGTAGAAGACTATGAAGTAGAAGCAGAAGGAGAAGAAGCAAAGAAAAAATAATGGTCTCCTATAAGGAAATGAAACATGCATGTAAATGTTCAGTATAATCAAGATGGAAACCACAAACAAACAGTTAAGCAAGATTTTCTACAGCCATTCACATCCTGCTTCATTTTCAACTGGTAAAAACCAGTTCATTGTGTTTAGCTACAAAGAAAAAAATTCCTAGACACTGTATAAGAAAGTGGTTACTGAAGCAAAGATCTTATATGATACACAGGACAGACGTCGTCTTTTAAGAGAGATTTCTATGTAGTGAATATAAATGATGATGAGACCGAAAGCGACATCAATTATCTTCAACCTCTTCATAAATTTAATGATGTATATCGTTATTTTCCTACAACGATAGATGTGTTCAGTCCATATGCATGAAGTGTGCTATTAAAATCTAAAATACAAATGATGTCATAAAACCATTAAAATTGGTTTCAAAGACAGAAAACCAAAACATTCCGAAAATATAAAGGAAGTGACTTTACGAATAAAACAATATAAAAGGAAAAAACATATTACAACTAAAAACCGTAATATGAAAGCTAGTATTGTAGAACGTTTTAACAGAACTCTAAAAAAATTGTGGAAAAATTTCACAAAATATCAACGTATAATTAGTTAAATGGATTAACGCCTCTTGTGAAATCATATAATTACAACAAGTACGTTGACACCTGCAAATGTTTCAAAAAAAAACTATTACAAGTGTTGGATAATCAGTATGGTAATACAATAAAGAAGAAAAAGAAGAATCCAGATTTTTCAAATATTTTAAGATTGGTGATACAATAGGAATTACAAAAACTAATCGTACATTTGATATAGAATTCATACAAAACTGGATTTGTAAAATATTTAAAGTTAAAAAGAAAGTAGCACGAGAGCAATCTGTTTATAAAATAGAATATTTAAACAAGGAACAACCTGATGGATTATATTATAAAGATGAGTTACATCATGTGACGGTATCAAAGACGTTTTATATGGATAAAATCATACGTTACACAAAGAAAAGGTAAAAGAAAAGAATATCGTATTTTTTCTACAGGATATCCTTCTTCTTTCGATTCCTGGATACCTGCATCATCAGTAAAGAAGATTGAGAAGTACAATTGAAACTGATGAAGACTTACTTTACGCATCCGAGTAATAGTTATCTGGAATATTTTCCTGACATCACCTTAACATCACACACTACTAAAATTTATTAAATAATGGATTCATTGTCCTCATTCAATATTAAATATTAAAGAAGAAAATGTTTTTTTTCAAGCCTGCTAAAAGTGATAAATGGTAATTTTGTAACTATTCCTTATGTTATTACATTGACATTTCAGAATTGATAAATATAATTAATACGCACAACAGATTCACAAATTTACATATTCCCTACACTTGCGAGATTAATACCTGTTCTATACGACGTCTTCATCAAGACGTAGATGTAGACCTGGCATTATCAACAAGTGTCAGTGCGATGTTGGGTTTTGATCCAAAGGTTGATTTAAAGGATATGCAACAAGGACCAATCATTCCAAATTTACGTTTAGGACCTCCATCTACAATGTATGTATATTGTCATATAATTTAATCCGTATTTGTTGGAAGTACAGTAGCATCTTTATTACGAATCATAAAAATGAATCCTGTGAATTATACTTTGGAAGTAGTGTTATAGAAATTTTGAATCATTCATATAATATGCCTATAGAGAAGATGTATCAAAAAGATGTAAAAGATAGTACAGGCTCTCCACTGGCATTTATTTTAGGAACTGTATGCGTTAAACTACATTTTCGACCAGTGCGAAAACATTAACAAATATGGCTAATTCCTATTTACAATATTATCGAAAAACAAGCTCCTTCTGGAACTATAAACGTTTCCTTGGAGGATTATTTCTTTCTATGATGCCATTAGTAAAACAAGTAGCTAAAAGAGTAGAAAAGGAAATATTAAATACTGGAACAAACTTTATTACTGATGTCATCGTTGATAAGTAACCTATTAACGATTTCTTTCATCAACGAATATGTGAAGCGAAGTCCATCTTGCAAGGAAAAGCTAAAAAAACTGGAATCAATGCTAGGGTCTGAATATCAACGAAGGTAAAGAATCACACATTATTCCATCTCAAGCCTTTCCTCATTACACATAATCAAGCGCAAGAAGGAGAAGAAGAAGAAGTTCAAGAGGAAACGTACTCAGAAAACAAAGAAAATTATTCGTATAAGAAGAGGAAAGCATCAGACGATATCTTTGATTAAATGATCATCTTAGCTCTCTTACATCATCAATCCTACGAGTATGTAAAAAGTGGTCTAGATATTTTTTCTACAAAACCAACGCAAACCAGTATATTGGATAATCATGTTGTTACATCCAAACCAATCAGTTCACTAGCTGATAGTAAACCTATAGAATTTGTCATCCCAGGAACAACTGATGAATACATAGATCTTCCACATATTCTTCTTTATTTTGAAGCTGAAATCTGTAAGCCAGATGGATCAGCATTTGGTAAAAATGATAAAGCTGTGGCTCTTATAAATGACTTCCTAAATTCTATATTCAGTGAAGTGGAAATGTGTTTAAATAACAAACTGATTTCTTTTATATCTCCTAATCATTTATATCCATCATACATCGAAGATCTGAAAATTATGATGATTCTGCTAAAAATACTCATCTTCAATGTGCATTCTTTTTTGAACATACTGCTGGACATATGGATGCAACACCAAGCGGTAATAGAGAATTTCAACAACGTTATGAATAACCAATACTCAGTGCAAAATTAGACATGATTAGACATCTTCATTGTGATATTTTTAATCGAGATAAATTTTTAATCTAAAGAGTAGAATTACGCATCAAATTAATTCCTACAAATCCAAACTTTTTTCTCATCGCAGGTGATTCGTCTGTTGAGGCTAAAGATAATATTTTAGACGCTGTTTTACATATTAAAAAGATTGATGTTAGTCCTACAATAAAACTAGCACTAACAAGCTTCTACAATCAACAACCTCCAAATATCCTCTCAGAAGAGTGCAAATGAAGTCATTCGTCATTCCAAATATCTTCAATCAAAAACACTCTATTATGTATTTATGATAGTACTCCAGTGATTGCGGCGTTTACTCAAAATGATATCTATGCATGACCATATAGCAAGATACTAGTTAAGGACGGTTTAGGGCGGGTTTTGGCCCCCAGGCAACTTTCCCAGGATACGCCTAAAGGTCAAAGTTAAATTGCTTCCCAAATGAATCTTAACTACTCCCCTTCTCTGAAATCCAAATTTAAGTAAGTTTTCTAAATTTTAGGCAACTTTAAAACTTTTACTACCATTTTTATTATCAATATTATAATGATTGTTATTACTGAAGTGTCGTTAATTTACTGGTTCATCCTGTTCCAACCATCTCCCTCCAAGTGGGCATTGTGCTGAACAAGCACCGTGTGTGTAGGTTTTCTCCGGGTTCCGCTTCCTCCCACTTTCTTTATACCAATATTTCTTTCATTTTCATCGTCCACGTCTTCTACAGTTTAGCCGGCATAACCGTTATTTAATAACACATTTTCTTCTGGCTCTTGTGAATTCATTATTCCTACTTTCCACATGTAATTTGCCTGTAAACTTTCCTTTTTAACATTTAGGGACGATGCAGAGGGTATGTTGTGATAGTCCTGACAGTTCTCTCCAATCCTGACTATTTTATAACTTTTGCCTAACATTACGGGCAGTTTTACAGATTTTAATACAATCTGTCCCCATAAGAAATTTGTGTTCTACGTTATTATTATTATTATTATTATTATTATTATTATTATTATTATTATTATTATTATTATTATTATTATTATTATTATGATTATTATTATTATTATTATTATGATTATTATTATTATTATTATTATTATTATTACTGAATATTTGGGATCTCAATATTACGTCCTATTCGAATGCAAGTAAGCATACTGAAGTTAAGAAAAACGAATGGAATTTTTTCTACGATATATGAGGATGAATTGCCTTATAAGATATACTTTGGGATGAAAAGAGGGGGAAAAGAAAGTTTCAACTACTGGACGATATGAAAGTCGAACTTTCGAATGTCGATTTGTCTTCATCACGATACATAGTAAGACCTTTCTTTTAGTACAAGACATTGGAACATGTATGCGTTATATTGATATTTAGGAAAATATACATACCAATATAAAAAGTAATTTATTCTTACCAATTTTGGTTGAACGAATATATGGAACATGCTGAAAATCTCTAACCAAAGTATTATTATTATTTTTAGTAAGAGTAGAAGAACTTATTAACAATCTAACAATGACGTTTCAGACAAATTTATGACTCATACTAGGTCTTAAGGATCACCCGTTTGTATTCATGAATTCTTTGCTAAACACACGAAATTTTCACAGTAGGTATCGAGATTGTACACTGTGACGTCATGTTTTTAGTTTTCCCCTATTAAGAAAGTCGTTTAAACTCTAACTTGTAAGAACGAGAGAAATTGACAATTTTTCATGCTATTATACGTAAGAAATATCAGTACTCATTTTTTTTCTAAACTTCCTAGGAAGCAATGGCACCGCTGACTCCGAACTCACGAAACAAATCCTTAACCACTACCCAAAGACTGCTATTTTAAATAAGAGTCAACAAACACTGGTCTATGTAGCAAATTGGAAACTTTTACAATGAAACACTGATTTCCGTCATGATAAAGTACTATAGTACTTTATTTTTTTTTAAAAAAAAGACAGAAAATATCTCCGTAAAGTTTCCATGTTGTAGTCGGTTATCCTCGTTTTAGTGTTGTTTCCAGTAACCTTGAACAACAGTGACACGGACACACTTAAATCAAGGACATTTAATATTTCAAAATCTCTCCCACCGCGAATCAAAACTAAGATCCTTCCTATTAAACTATATTATTGGTGGGGTATATGGTTCATTCCCATGTCAGGTAAAGTTGAGACGGACAATATCGTGCTTGTAGGTTTCCTAGGACATTCTCATTCCACAATTCGTCCATCATAATTCACTTGCTTAAATCATAGTCTTCCTCAATCTAACAGGCATAATCGTAGGACATTAATGGTAAAGATTTCATTTTCAAGTTTTAACCAAACCATTCCAAATCGAAAACTAGTTGTATTTTCTATTGCTCATTAACGTGTTTTCACACGAAAGTATGTACAAAAAACATGGGAAATTATAATTCAATTCAAAAGTGAAACAGTAGGCTCACAATACATTAACCTAAAAAGAAACAATTCCATAACTTTTGGAACTTCTACAAAATCTGTACCGATATTCTGAAAAGTGCCAACCAGAGTTGGAGTAGATCAGTCAATCGGTGATTCATTGGGTCAATTGGGTCTAGTTTTCTGAGTGTCAGTAGGGCATGGAAAACAGCATGTGACCAACTGCGCTCCATCAATCACCATGCCCACTGCGACATACCACCCATTCTGCTCACTGCATTGTAGACAGCACATATTTTTCAACACTTGACCCCAGCCATACAAACTAAAAAATACGTTACTGAATACTTGCAGTTTGCGATTGTCGAAACCAGGCCAGCAACCAGAGGGGAGCTAGATGGCCTGTCTCCGATAAAGTATTAGTAGCCCCTCCTGACCTAAAACAGGAAACACAATTTTGATTTGTGTAAGAGAATGTTTAATCACTTGTCCACTCTATCATAAAAGTGGACCCTCAAAAATCTCTGTGGCGGATGCGGGCTTGCTCCAAATCTTCTTATGTATGTTATGTATGTTATAGTTGTAATAGAAAATTGTCGCTTTGTTGAAATTGAAGAAGAAAATTGAAGGAGCAGTTGAGGTAAAATTTATATCATGAAATTCAAGGTGGAAAAAACGAACCATGCGGGGCTTCTAACTCTTTCCTACTTCTTCTTATTATTATTCCTCTTATACCGTGGAATCGTATAGCAAAACTGCACACCTAACGTGTGACTTGTAAATCACTTTTAGAGTATTATTTTCTTATTAAGAAACAATATTTTTTTTAAAAAAAATGACAATAGTAATTATAATTACTAGCGCATTGTGCTAGCAAGCGCGACCATGATGCCCGCCAGTAACAGTCAAATGATTTCTGTTATATATATACTACGTGGCGAGAAACTGATAACTCCAACTAGGTCGCATGAAATTGCAAAAGGTGGACCTTCCATAAGATCCCGTATTTAGACTCTAACACTTCCAAATTCCAACATTATGCGTTGTCCGTACGTTTGGTAAAAACAGAGGGAAAACGAAGTAGATATCCACGTGTAAATCTAATGCCGGTGAGGTTCTTGAGTGAGTTTTCTAAACTCATTTGAAATAACCCTTTTTTGTCATGCCAGGTTGTAAGTCAGGACATGTTAATAGCGATGGTAGTCATTTCTTATACCTCCAAAAGGTTGTTTAGTCGAGTCGAAGAGAGATATTCCTCGAAGAGTGATCGAACAGAGATCGTGTCTGTGATATATATATATATATATATATATATATATATATATATATATATATATATATATGATAGATAACATGTTAGTTAAAGTAGATTTTTTACAGTAGAGGGGAAGCCAGTAGAAATAAAGCGCGACAAGTGCAAACTAATTCCAAATGTTAGGTGAGGCGAGACTTAACTTTCATTGGCATGATACCTAAAACAAAACCTAAATCATGCCCCTTCTTTATTTTTGTTTTTTGTTATTGTTTTATTTCCTTTTTAAAAAAATATTGAAAAGGTACATAAAGGCACACACACATACATCCATACATATATACGTGAGCAGGAAACACCTTGCACAAAATGTAAAGGTATGAGCTGAAAAGAGAAAAGAAATAATTTGTAAATAATTTAAACAAGTATTACCAGGATCTTTCTTTTTCTTTAAATAGTTATCTCCCATGTATGAATTTATTTCTTGATGTTATTTATAGCTGTCTTCTCCACTAGGAAAGACAGTTTTTTGAAAGGAAATCGGACTTCCAGATTTCCAATTTGTTAGTTCTGGAAATCAACATCAGAACTATTATGGTCTATCTGAATTTCTTTCACCAGCTTTGTAAAGTATTCTTATTTTGTCTTTTATTTTAAAAGACTTTTTATATTTTAAAACCCTGCCACCACTAGTAAAATACTAAATAAGGCACTATACACTAACACTACCATAAATAAAGAACGTGATGTGTAAGTTCTCGAATTATCATCAGAACTTAGTTTTTTCTGTATAATTAGTTTTATTTTCTTCCAATTCTTTATTTGTTTGTATTTACAATGTAAGTTATGCGTGTTGTTAATTTCTTCTTCTTCCGTCGTTTCTTTCCCTCCACAAGCTTCTTGATAATGTCTTGCAACAAATTGTAATTTTCCTAATTTCATTTTATCGTTTATTATAGTTTCTATATTATCCCTTTTTTATTGGTCTCTTGTTTCGTTTCTGTTGTTTTGTTATTTGTTATATAACTATTGCAATTCCAGAAGGCATGTTCTGGTGTTTGTACTTCATTACAAGTACATTTATTGTCGTTAATTATATTAAGTTTTCTCAGATGAGATTTATACGGTTCATGTCCAGAAATGTATTTTATTAACTCACTACTTATTGTCCCCATTTCTTTTCTCATTTTAAAGTTTGAGATAATGGTCCTTGTTCTTTGTCCCTTTGTCGATCCCTACATTCATCTTCCCACTTCCGTTTAATAATTTTGTTAATATCGTCTTCGGTGCTTGGCAACTCTCTCGTAATTTCCAATATCATGGTTCTCTCATTATTCATTAGCCACGTCTTAATATATTTCCTTAATATCTGAAGGTGTATGTTTTCTTCATTGGCCAAAAGTTGTGTTATTTCTGCAGAGAAAGTCTTTATGATTCCACGGGTTCTAATTAGTATTAATCGCTGCATTCTTATTAATTTTTGCCTTAACGTTTTGATTAGAAAGAGTGTATGTCCCCAGATTCCGGCACAATATTGTGCAACAGCCATTAGAATATCTTGTAATATAATTTAAAAATTTCTCTCAATTTAAAAACCATTTATAGCCATTAAAAACCATTTAAAAACCATTTATTTAATTTACTTTCTATGCACCATCTTTCTAGATTTTCTAATATTATATTTCCTTTTTGGTCTATTTATCTTCTTGAGGATGCTGTTATCACAATTGTTAAATCGTCTACATATCCAACTACGACTAATGTTCTTTTAGGTTGTTTAGTTTTCTTAAACATGGTTGGAAATTAATGTTCCACATTGTAGGTCCTCATATTGAACCCTGTGGGAATCCTTTGGTGATTATTATTGATATATATTTTCCTGTAATGTAATCGTTTTGTCAGTACAGTAATCCAGCATGATGTTGTAAAGAGCTTTACGAATTTTTAGTTTTTTGAGCTCTTTAAAAAATGCGGGCCACCATAGATTGTCAAAAGCACCACTAATGTTGGCATAAATAACAACTTTGTACTTTTCTAGTTTAAGTTGTTCTATGAGGTCAATTAGTCTTTTTACAGCTGTTTCGGTGCTTTTCCCTTTTCTGAAACCACATTGCAATTTGTCATTATTTAAAATTCGGTTTTTGTTTATTCATTCCACAACGGTTGGTTCGAAAAGTTTACCTATTACATTTAAGAAGCAGATAGGTTTATAAGATTTTGGATCGTCATTTTTCTTGTTATCTGACTTTTTGAATATGATTAAATTTGCTTCTTTCCACCTTTTTAGAATTCGTCTGTTTCTAAAACACCAGTTGAAAAGTTTTGCTAGGTTTGGTGCCCATGATTCAGCATTATGTTCAAAAATTTCCGATTTTATTCCATCCCGTCCAGGAGCTTTTTTGCTTTTAAGTCGATTTATGTGATTTATTATTTCTTGGTTTTATATTTCTTCTTTTCTTTCTTCCAAAGGTGGTAATTGCATTTATCTTCTAATGAAACTTTGTGAGTTATTATCTTCTTCAGGTATATCCTATGGTAATGGAGATTTCATTAGATAGTCTATTGTCTCTTTCCAATTACCTGTATATGTACCATTTGTTCCTTTTAGAGTTGAGCGGGTGGTAGGTATTTTAACTTTATTACTTATAATTTTGTAGGGTTCACCCCATGAATCTAGATTTAAATTAGTTTCAATGTATGTTTTCCAGCTATTTTGATATGCATTATTTTGTTTTCATATTTTTGTTTTGACTTCTATACTTGTTTAATATGTTAGATTATTTGATTATTTTCTGTAGTATGTTGACAAAGTTTCCTACCTTTACGTGTTTTTCTTTTCACGTCTTGTAGTTCATTGGTCCAGAAGGTATCTGTTTTAGTGTGTAATCCTTTAGTTGTTTTTTTTTGTTTTTGCTGATTTCGTAATTGCTACTTTTATTATATCTTCTATTTTCTGGGGTAATTCATTTACTTTGCTCTCTTCTTCTATCTGTGGTAGATTTATTGTTTGCCGAAATTTGTCCAATTTATCTTCTGTGGGTTATATATTAATGTTTCGTCTGAAGATTGAAAATAATTTGTTTCTTCTGGTTTGGTTGGTTTTATGATATCAATATTATTATATTATGATCGCTTATTGTTGCTGAATCGAGTACTTTCCAGATTTTTATTTTATTACTCAATCTTGTAGGGTCTATTGTCTGATCAATGTTTGATTCCCCTGACTGTTCTTAAATGTTGCTGGGTTCCCTTCCTCATTTATTTTTATTAGGTTTATTGGTAATTCATGACCAATTCTTAAAACCTTCCTCCTCTATTGTCCGTTTTATAGCCGTGCCATAGTGTTGATTTGGCATTTGGATCCATGCATCCAAATGTTTTGCCGCATAATTTTCCCGGTATTCTAAGCTATTTAAGTTTCAATCCGCGTAAACGAAAAACACACTCTTAACATCGGTGCCCCTTCACACACTCTTAACCTCGGATAGTGATAAATTATGAACTATTAAATAACAAAACTGAGAGACTACCGGCCAAATAGAAACTAGCCGTTCCATCCATGACAAAGAATAACGATTCAAAGAAATGCGGAATGTGCTATGAATCAGAATTCATTTAGGAAAATTTCCTTTTTTTAATAAAATCAAGAAAAGGGTATGAACATTGTGCGAATCTTCAACAGTTGCCTACTGTTTTTTTTATTAAGTAAGTTATTACGCGATCTCAACTGTAATTGTGGCGTAAATCCGCATCCTCTCTTAGCTATCACTAAGGACAAGTAAGATGGTTACGGAAATGAAGATGGCCGTAATTGTGTTCTGATTTTTGATGAAGTAAAATTAAGCAATAATATTAGATACATTACTTCTGCTTTGCCTCAGATAGATTTTGCTTTGGGTCTACAAAAACCGCTATGTAATGGCACCCAACATGTTCCATAGTGTTATTTGGTTACAATCCCTTATTATCTAAAATTAAAACTCGTAAAAATGAGGAAAATGCTAAGTGGCTCATATTATCAGATATCAGATATAGTATCAGGCATAACAAGTGTAAGGCACAGGGATAGTAGCAGTAATGCTAATGCTGCTATAAATAAGTAAGGCATATCTCTATTAGGGAGAGCAATGCGTTGGACTGAAACATGAAAAGAAAAAAAATGATGTAGGTCAACCAACTTTCACTGCAGTATACATATGTTGATAGGGTTGTTGACACGCTAGATAAAAATATTGCTGCTTAGAGTCCACACTCGTATGAAGGAATGTACAGCAATTTCGAATATATCGTCTCAACGTAATGCATATCATTTATTCAAGATAACACATAATGGAAAGCAGACCAAAGCATGGTATTTTTGACACGTACAGGAAAAGTCATACAATCATAGGAACTTATACACAACGACTATCTCTACGGAGAAACCCGGAAGGCAACCAACAATCATGTCCCAGACTGCGTTCTTCTAGACACGGTCATACATTCAATACGAAAAAGTATAAAAAAGTGTGGAGTCATAAAAATTATTACTAAAGCATATGTAAAATGTAATATCAGACTTCACGAAAACTGTTTCATAAACTTCCTCTCCTAAAGATTCATGGAATTACGAATCATGTTGAACGTGTCTGCGTCAGAGACGGATCTAGAAGGTAAAATCTGGGGGTAAAAAGAACCAGACACTAGAATAATAACTTCAACTATTTTTGTTACTCAAAAAATTGGGGGCCCGACTTCCCTGGATTCGGGCTAGATCCACCACTGGTCTGCTTAGAGTAATAAATCAATTAGATAAATCAATCAAATAAATAAATCAGTCAATAAAGAATTAAAGTGCTAAAGCGAACAAAATATTCAAATTCGCTTGCTTTTGCTTGTAAATATACACTAAAAGTGCACTTAGCTTTCACTAATACGTTTCATGTTACCTACTCTCCTGTGCCCACTGCCCCATTTTAGGGGTGTTCTACTAAGCACAGGTAAATGGTTAGAAAAGTAAATTGTCGATTTATTGATATTACTTGATCTTTAAATAGACTAATTGAAGAGAAAAGCTAAAACAAATCAAGAAAAAATAATTCGGGAAAATATGGGTTAATAAAAACTGGTAAAACTTTTTCGATCATATATATATTCACCTATGGGTTGCATCCATTGCCAAATTAAGTATTCTACTATACTCTTTATCGTGTCTGCTCTATGCATGCTGTGTTGAAGTGCTTCACGGGATCCCTGCTCAGAATCGAGAGATACTCTATATGGGATTTAACCGTAAACTGTAGGTCAACGTCTCACATAGCCACGCTGCTAAAAGAATGTACGATAAGCTTCAATAATCTAATCTAATCTTTCCACAAGTACCTTTATATCAGAACAAAATGTAGTTATTTGCGATAAATCTGCGAAAAATCTGGATTGAGTTTAGAACCTACATATTCTTTTGGTTTATTTAATTTACATTTTGCCCTCTACCTGGAGTGAAATACTTCTTTCAGTTTTTGCATGAGAGCTCCTTTCAGCTCGCGGTTTCCAACAAAACTAAGATGAACATTCCTATTGACCTAGTTCTAACAAGATATAACTGAATTTCGCAGATTGTCCCTCGCAAATGCTGTTGTTATTTCTTCTCTTTGTCCTCTTTATTTTACTAGAGCTGCGTAAACTATTTCATTGATTTTATTTCATTTTGGAGATGGTCTTTTAGGTAAGGAAACTAAATGACAAACATAACATGTGCTGACACGTATTAAAAGTTTCGACATTTTGTCATTAGGTATTTCAATCAACATTACTTTCTATACACGTATAACTTTTCGGCACCTCTTTATTATATTTAAAGAAGAAACCAAATCTGCACATTTTTTCTCGGTTTGCAAGATTGGCTTGTGGGCTCGAACCTAGCATCATTGGTTTACTGCTTCTGCAGATACCCGAAGATGCCTTCTAATTTTTGTAATAAGGTGTACACATGTATCGAAAATTTTGTCACACGTCTTTATAAATTAAGTAAATAAAAATAACTATCTAGTGTATGATAGAAAATATCAGATGTCTTCTTGAAAATATGTACAAAAAGAACACGCAGAAATCCCAAAAATATTTCAGTAAAAAAATAAGCAGGTTGTAATAAAAGAAAGACATTTCTAAATCTTTGCTATTGCGCAGAAAAATTTAGAAAGTGAGTTCGAATATTATGATTTATTAAAAATACTAATAAATATCTTACGATTTGATTACTATGTATGTGGAACAGATTTATCAATCCTAGGTATAAAATATTTTACCAATGAACAAATGAGTAAAACGAAATATGCTACACATTATATGAAGCCATCAGGTCACTGCTTACCATATATACATGGAACAAATTAATAACTCTTAATTTACCTGCGTAGAAGACTTGTTTAGTTGTTTTCCCTTGTTTTCTAATTTTACATTATCATGATTTCAAATTCCATATTCTACACTAACTTTGTTAAGTTTTAGTAATGATTGATTCTTTTAAGGAAAATCTTACAAACATCAAGAATTTTATAGTAAGAGGAAATTTCATTTCTAATCATTGTCGTAGCAAGAGAAAACTTATCAAAAGCTTGAATTGTTAATTACCATATTAAATAAATTTAGTATTAAAGTTAAAAAAATATTCCAAATAGTCGCTGCAATTAATATGTAAAAATAGACAGAAATAATGAACATCAACTATTAGTTGTCAATTACATTTGTAGTATCCAACCCAAGCGGAATATTGACTCCGTGCTCATGAGAAAAATGAATATTAAAAGTCAATGACAAAAAAGTAATTTGATGACATTTACCAAGCGAACATGGTAGGTTAGTGGTTACCGTTGATGCTTCGTGATCGAAAGTTCACAGGTTCGAATTAAAATACCAACTAATGATTTTGTCGTACCACTAGGCGAATGCCGGGTTACTTTTAATACATAAGCTTTGGCGAACTTTCTTTAAAACTTGTTTTTACATTGTTGATGTCTCAGTGGGTTAAAGGGAATTTGCTGCATCGAAAATACTTTAATAAATGTATAGAAATGTACGTATTATATATAATACAATCACCGTGTCTTGATTGCTGGTTGGGTACAAGACTGAAATAATAGAAATAATACTATTAGAAGGTTTATACAGTTAAATGAAAGTATTAGCTAGAAACTGTTTATACGAAGTACACTCTTGCGCATTAATGAAAACGAAATATTGAATCTTCATATAAGCAATAGATTTGTGATGATTGCATCATCTTTATCAAACTTAGGTCGCACTTTATCCCTAGGACCATGAGTAATTATTCATTCTAGTTGGTACATTTTTCATTCTTTCGATTTCAAGAAACAGTATGAGTCAGCTTCATTAGTACCTAATCAAGCCTCCACATATTTGAAGAGTTTTGTTAGGAAAATACACATAAGCGCAAATGATTATCTAGGGGAACAGTAGAAGTTACATCCTTTGCTCTTCAATAACAGTAATAACGATAATAATATATTGTATAGGGTACCATAATGTGCACACGACAGGAGTCATATTTGAAAATGTTATATACAGGAAAGCCATATGAAGTATAATACTCTCGTTCAAATTGTGGGCGTAGATCCCTAAGATGGGTAATTTTGAAGAATCGTCTACAGATGAGTAAGAGCTTGAATTGCATATTACATATTCAGAGCATTTTTCCTACTTTTTCTCTGAACCTTCAGATACCATATACGAAATGAATTGGAATAACATTTCAATGTAAGAAACACAAAAAAATTATGTTTATTTTATAAACATACAGCTAATATTGTATAATGGTTCATCGGGAAACCAGCAAAATGTTTGATACTAATTTTTGAACATAAACAGCACTGTCCTCGTGCCGGATTCTTATCATTTTACTTCTATTTAAATCCAGATTCTAAAATAAATGATGCTACAAATTGATTATCTCAGAAACATCTTATAGTAGTAAATTAAAATCTGGTATATAAAAGATTTATTTAGCATAAGCGACCCTGTATCCAAGCGCTATCATTAACTAAGCTCCTGAGAACGAAAAGGGAACAACTTGAATAATATGAGGACTACCACCGTATACGTGAGTCCTATTGGTTTCATCCATTTTCTCCATTATTATCATTTTCTCATTATCATCTTCTCCCTTGGTGTCAGAGTACAATCGCGGAACATTATTCCAAGGATCAAGTAAAATATATAATTATATATCTTGAATATTTTTCTCAATATATTGACATAAACTCGAAGGTTGTCTAATTATCGCAAGAAATTGGCTGAACCGTAGTAAATGAACATCTTATCACGTGACTCCGTGTTTTAGACTTTCATAATATGCTACTCTTAAATAATGTAAGGTTCCATTCGTTTGTCAATACTTGTCATTGCAACATGCTAAGATACCAAGAAGCGATATTTTTCTCGATATCTTAACATCTCCAAAAATAATTTGATTTCAACTTCCAAAGTGAGAAAACAGTTAAACCATTTAAAATTATCTTGTGATTTGAGTCGACTTTATTTTCATTTCATTCACTTTGACCCACTCGAGAATTCTAAGTGGAACAAGAATGTTAAATATATCTTTAAAATTTTCCCACTTTATTTTCCCATATTTCCTATTAAAAACAATTTGGAATATTAGCTATCCTATTCCAATATTTGGGCTTTAAGGAAGGGAGGGGAGATATTTGAACAATACTTTTTCGATATTGAAATCAGCATTATTTATTTCATCATCATACAAAATTTTGTCATTGAGTAGGGATTTTCTTGCGTTACTTTCGTTAAGAATACAAAACAAAACAGCGTTCAAAATGTATGCTAAAATAAAGTATGTGAGGAGACCTTAGAGTTAAGGATATGAAACTTGGTGCATACATCCCTAATTTTAAATTAATAGATACGTATTGAAGTGTTCTACATTTCCGCTCGTAATTAGTAGAAGGGGCAATTCGTACAATGATTTTCTTCAGATTCGAATAAAACACCTTTTTTTTTATTATTAAAAGGTCTTAACAGTAGAATACAGGCTGGATAGATCGCTGAGTCAGCAAAAAATTATCTTGATTTCCTAGAATTCGATTTTATTTTCCACAGGAACGTGGCGTGGGCGTTGTCGCTAATATGGTGTACCTATGTTCACACTCTTGGACGCCTACGGGCTGTAGGATCAAGATGAAACATGCCTTTTCATTTTCATCTTCTTCTCGTTGCGTATTGGCTAGTTATTTGAATCCCCAACCCCCAACGCCCCCTTGCAAAGTTAAGAACAGAAAGAAGCTCATAGCATTGGGTAGCTATTTTAGATCCAACCCCAGTCCTTTGATATTCAGTGATCGAAACTTACCAATTGATTGATCATTGTCTCAGAGTAAACGCGTGTGAATTGCATCCCCTTCCGCATAAAGACATGGGTGTTCAGCTAACTATGAAGATAGTGTGATTACAGTCTTTTCCGCCTAAAAACATTAGTGTATTTCATGAAATGTATTTTGTGCTGCGAACAAAGTGTGATACCGGTCGTTCATATATATATATATATATATATATATATATATATATATATATATATATATATATATATATATATATATATATTTGTGTGTGTGTGTGTGTGTGTTCTTTCTTCATTTAGTTATATAAAGGCAGTTGAAAGAACAAGATACAAAGTGTATTTATTCATAGCTCAGTTCATATGAGTCCAGTACTTACCATTAAAAAGACACAGACACATACATACATATATGAGAATTTCTCTTTCCTAGTATCGCTTTCTCTCTGTGTTTGTTAGCACATTCAATTCCGTCTTAAAAGTGTTTAGTTTCAAGAGCAATAGATAAGATAACATTTCCAAATGTTTTGATGATTGGTATTGCAACGAGGCAACAGGCTGACCTACAGCCCTCCTAAACGAATGATAACAACTGCTATGAGATACATTAGTGAACATCGGACTTTAAAAGATAGAGTACTTTTAATTGTATGTTAAATAATATTATGGTCTTAGAAAGTTATAATATTATGTCTACCTGTCTGTCTCTCTGTAGTATGTACTTGGGAGGGCACTGGAACATCGGGCCACTTTATCTTTAAGTAATGATGATAGAATAAAAAATGTGGAACGAGGGAAAAAAGAAATGAAATCTTTGAGCTTTACGTCCCACGTTTATGCCTACTAGGTTAATGGAGGAATGGAGTGGAAAAGCTTTCAAGCAAAACGAGTTTTACGTCCCACGGTTATACCTACTAGGCTAATGAAGGAAGGCAGCCGAAATCAACTAAAATGAGTTTTACGTCCCACGTTTATGCCTACTAGGCTAATGGAGGAAGGGAATCGAAAAGCTATCAAACAAAATGGGTTTTACGTCCAACGGATATGCCTACGACTAATGGAAGAAGGGAGAAGAAAAGCTATCAAACAAAATGAATTTTACGTCCCACGCTATGCCTGCTAGGCTAATGGAAGAAGGGAGCAGAAAAGCTATCAGACAAAATGGGTTTTATGTCCCTCGTTTATGCTCATTAGGCTAATGGAGGAAGGGAGCCAAAACAGTTATCTAACAAAATGGGTTTTACGTTCCACGGTTACGTCTACTAGGTTAATGGAGGAAGGGAGCCGTAAAGCTATCAAAAAATAGCCTTTACGGCCCAGGGTTGTGTCTACTAGACTAGTGGAGGGTAAATGATGATGAGAAATGATGGAGTGAAGAAAGTTGGGGAAACGGGATAACTCACAAGGAAATCCATTCATACGGTGTTTGTCCACAACAAAGTTAATTTGTAGCAAGCAGAATTTTAAAACGTGGCCTCATGCATCAAAGATGAAAGCTTCGGAAGAACCCAGAGGAAATCCACCCACACATTGTTTGTCCACGATAAAGTTCACTTGGTGCGAACAGAATTCTGAACCTGTGATCCCATGCACCAGAAGTGAACGCTTTACCACTGAGCCTCCGAGACCCCTGATGAAAAAGTATCACAATATGGTCAGAAACGCGGCCTCCGAGCTAAGATGCACTCCAGTAAGTGAATCTACTTTGCGTTTCCGTATTTGATAAAGAGATGAAATTCTAACTTTAAAAAAACACATACATATAAGCGAATCTTAACTGGATTATGTTTCTGCTCGTTGCACGTTGAATTATAAGAAACTGATAAGATGAAATTCTTGAATGTTTTGTGACTCGTATTGCAAGTAGATTACAGCTGACGTAAGAAATGTCTGGAAGTTTGTATAAAGCAGATAGTGAAGGTTAAGTCGTATCACTTATCGTCTAATATTAAAATAATAATATAAAAAGAAGAGGTATATTATGTGTTTTAATTTTAATAATATCATGTCTACCTATCGGTCTATAGTATGTCCTCAGGGCCAGCAAACATTAATGACGCGAACAATGAAATGAAATCTTTGAGTTCTATGTCCGACGATTATGTCAGCTAGGCTAATGGGAAATCTTTGAGTTTTACGTTCCACGATTGAAAATCTTTAAGTTTTACGTCCAACAGCTATGCCTCCTAGGTTAATGAAGACGGTGGTGATGAGAAATGAATGTAATATAGGAATGAAGAAGATGGAAGGAAACATATAGTGTTTTTCCAAAACATCGTTCACTTGCTTTAAACAGGATTTTGAACCTGGGACCTCCATACACCATAGATGAACGCTCTACCATTGAGCCACAGAGGCCCCCTGCCGAAAAGGTATCAAAATTTGGCCATGGTCCCAGAACAAGACGAGGCAAAGATATGTGTGTATTAGCCATTGATAATATCATATGATAGATATAGATAAAGTGTATATCTGCGTGTATGTTTGGCTGTAATCTGGGGGGTCCGACAAGGGAGCCAAAAAGTTATCAAATTTGGTCATGATATTAGACAAAGAAGAAGCGATTTGGGGTGTTCAACCCCGGACTCCCATGCACCATAGGTGAACGCTCTACCACTGACCCACCGAGACCCCTGATAAAAGGTATCAAAATATGATCAGAAACGCGGCTCCCCGAGGTAAGATCGAACGAGAAAAATAATGAAATGAAATTTTTGTGTTTTACGTCCCACACATATGATGATGAATAGGCTAATGGGAAATCTTTGAGTTTTACGTAACACAGTTATATCGGCTAGCCTTATGAAGACGGTGATGATGACAAATAAATGTAATGTTGCAATTAAGAAATTGGAAGGAAACGGGACAACCCAGAGGAAATCCTCTTACACGCTGTTTGTCCACCTAAAAGTTCTTATGGTGGGAACGAGATTTTGAACCATGTGACCCCATGCAGCAGAAATGAACGCACTACCACTGAGCCACCGAGGCCCCTGATGAAAATGTATCAAAATATGGTCAGAAACGCGGCCCCCGAGCTAAGATAGAACGAGAGAAACAATGAAATGAAATCTTTGAGTTTTATGTCCCACGTTTATGACAATTATGTTAATGGAAAATCTTTAAGTTTTACGTCCCACAGATATATATCTGCTAGGTTAATGGAGATGGTGATGATGAGAAATGCGTGAGATGTTGGAATGGAGAAAGTGGGAGAGCCCAGAGGAAAGTCTTTGAATAAAAATATCATACTGAGTTAAGTGATAGCTTTTGTATTCATTCAGACATCATACCCTCGTAAGATATATATATATATATATATATATATATATATATATGTGTGTGTGTGTGTGTGTGTGTGTGTGTGTTTCAGTTTAACATCCCACAAAGTGCTCCTTACGTTGTAAAACGGACGATATTAGTGTCAAATAATACCTTTCGCGGTCGTTGAAACTAAAAGAATAAGTATAAAATTAACGTACAGAACCTTTATACATTAGACAACACACTTCAGGCAAACTGTGAACATACATTTGTTTCACTCTCATGGAATACGAAAAAAAAGTCACAAATGATATTAACTACTTAAATGGTATGCTATTTTTTCCTTGAAATTTCTGCTTTTCACGTATAACGAATTGAAATCTATGTGTAGATATATTGTTTATATTAATTTGGAATACGGTTATAAGTAACGAGGTGCATTTCTTTTTTATTTTAGGTTGAATACAAATAAATAAAGATACTTGTATAGTACTTTCCTCATCCTTACTGATATTATTATTCCTTCATTTACTTACATATAGTCTTTTTTATTTATTCGTATATCCTTTTAAATCACTTTTATTTATATTTCATTTTAAATAATAGTTATATATCCTCTATTTACTATTTACATATACATATTGGAAAATATATTTTTATTGCATTACGTATATACATTTGGAGAAAAATGGAAAACAAGGGTACACAAAATTTATTAAAAAGGATTACCGCATTTATTAATGACAAAGAAGAAGATGAAGAAGAGATCGTAATAAATATAGAGACGGAAGTTCTTCTACGAGAAATAGATGCCGAAATCGGAATAGATGGAGACCATCATGAAAGGAAGGAAGAAGAAATGAAAGGAAGGAAGAAAAAATGAAAGGAAGAAAGGAACACAAAAGAAGAAGAACAGATAGAAGAACAAAAAATAGAAATAGGAAAAGGAAGAAGAGATGATCATCAATACCGAAAAAGAATAAAGAGATGCAGTTCATGAAATTCAAATTGCAAAAGAAAAGAAACATATGAGGAAAAAGAACTATTAGAAATATTGGAAAGTGCAGGTTATAGATTGACAACAGAAGAAGACGAAGAGGAGTCATCCGACCGAATTGAACAAATTAAAAATGGTTACAAGGAATAGCAGAAGAAGAAGAAGACGAAAAAAAGACAATTGAAGAAGATGAAGAGGAAGAGTTGCTAAATCTAACGTTCTTCGAAATAATGGTAGAGAGTTACAATGAGGAAGAGAAGAAGACAGAAGAAAATGAGTTCTACGAAACTGAGGTAGGAAAATGGATTAACAATTTGTTTCCTAATCCTGAAAAGGAAGAAGAACAAGAAGTAATACATCTATCAACTATGGAAATATTAGCACAGGCTAATACAGAACATACAGAAATAGAAATCGATTTAGACGAAATAGAAAAAAGAATGGACGATGAAAACAATACATTTCATATAATAGAAGAACGCAGAATACAATACAGAAGATACACTATAAAGGTTATAATGACAAGGTTCCTTCTAGACCCCGTGCATGCAGGTGAAAATCCTTTTACAGCAATTCAAGCGAGTCTACGGGCGTTAATACATTATTTGCTACGTAATGTGGACCAGCATGATTACGTACGAATAACAATCAGAATTGAAAGAGAACGACACCTTCCTTTCAGAGAAGCAAGAAACCTCTTAGCAGAAGTTCTATGGACAAGTTATGAAAAAATATTGGAAAGTAATGCGACTTTTGTTATAAATGAAGATCGCACTGTGAATTTTCATCATGTATGTATGCCAAGAGGACAAGGGGGATTAAAACAACATGTCATGGATACTGAGGAATATGTAAAGGCAAAAATTGGTATTATCACAATTAAGAATAAAGGCACAATATGTTTAGCAAATGCAATCGTCGCTGCCATAGGACTGAAAGAATACAAGGGAAGAAATCAAACTGAATACAATAGATAAGTAAAACATCAAAATAAATATATCGTAGAAAAAAGCAGAAGACCTGTGTGAAGCTGCCGGTGTAGGTCTGTCATGGTGATGGAGTTCCTGAAATTCGTAAATTACAAGCATATATAAGGAATTTAAAATCACAGTGTATAGGGGATTTTAAAGAAGTGATGCCATGTATGAAGCTCCACCAAGTGATAATGAGAGAACTGCTTTAAATTTACTCTTCATACATAACACTAGAACGTCATTGAAAGCTTCACAGAATGTTTTAGCTGTAGTTATTATTGCAAAAGCTGTCATAAGAAATATGAAAACAAACACGAACATTTGAAACATTTTACAGCTGTATGCTACCGATGTAATCAGAAGCCACCGTGTGAGTTTCAAGAAGCTCATATTACTTGCAATGATTTTAATCGAGAATTTTATGGTCAATCATGCTATGACTATCACAAGTCAGCGCCGTATCAAAATAGAAACCCTTTATGTTCCACTGTGAAATGTTGTGCGCAGTGTTTGAAAGTTTATGTAGTAAAAGAAAAAGGATCCCACGTATGTGGAGAAACGTATTGCAACATTTGCTATGCTATAGTACCACCCAATCGTGAATGTTACACGAAAGTGAATAAAAGAAGAAAATCGAAAAAAGCTCATGAAAAAATTATCATGGAGAAGAAAGATTGTGTTTTGTGGTATTGAATGTACACAAGATACGAAAATAGAAGAAGAGGAAGCAAACATATATGAAACGATACTTAATGTCTTGGTTAGCCAACATGCATGTTACAATTGTTATGAAGACAACAACATCAAAAATAGTTGTATCGTTTGTGCAAAACGAGAAAATATATTTGACGGAGAAAATGTAATAGAAGTCTGTCTAAAAAAAATCATAAACAACATCGTCCAAACATTAAATCAGTAACATTTGTGGCAATAATTCTAAGGGATATGATGCACATTTAGTCATCAAGACCATGGTTGAGAAAATGAATTGGACTCGAGAAATAATCACGAATGGGGCGAAAATTCTATCTCTTAAAATAGTGAACGTAAACTTCATTGATTCATTAAGCTTTCTTCCTATGCCCTTAAGTAAATTAATTGTTGCATTTGGTCTTCAATCGTGCAAAGTATATTTCCTACACTTTTTCAATCGATTTGAGAACCATACATATGAAAGTACACTTCCAAACATTAGATATTTTGGAACAGATACCACGAAAGTAGTCGAAAGACGCAAGTTTCTCCAATCTTATACAGAAGATACCTTTAAAATGAATGAAAAACTCACCAAGTATTGTGTACAGCATTTTGAAGTATTAAGCTAAGCATGTATTTCCTTCATGAATACATATGAATCTGGAGTAAGTGTAAATCCCTTACCTGAATGCATTACAATCGCCAGTGCATGTAATTTGGTGTATCGAAGACATTTCTGAAAGGAAAATGTGATTGGTATCATACCAAAGAATGGGTATCGATGCAGAGATGTCCAATCAGTTGAAACAGTACAATGAATAGCTTGGGTAGAAAAAACAAGAAACATACAAATTCCCAATGCTGCTGGTAGTAAGGAGAAACGAATAGCACCAATGAAAGTAGATGGTGTATGGACAGATCCCAACACAGGAATAATACATGTGTGGGAATATGAGGGAGATTGGCCACATGGCTGTTTTTTGTGTTACCTTAACCACAGAGATAAACACATCTGTAACAATGCTACAGATACCATGGAATTTCGATATGAGACAACAAGAAAGAAAATTCAAAAATTGAAAGATTTTTTGTTGTGAAGTGCATGAAATATGGGGCTGTGAATTAAAAAAAATAGCACGAAATGAGGAGGTGAAGAAGTACGTTAGTAATCATCCATACACCATTAAAACACCATTAAATCCTCGTGACGCTTTTTATGGAGGACGTGTGAATGCCATACGTTTGTATCATAAAACACAAGAATCTGAAGAAGAAACAATCGCAAACAAAGATGTTTTTTCATTATACCCATTAATCGATAAAACAGAAATTTCCAATTCGTCATCCTACTATCTATCTTTCTGGAGATTCAAATAAACCCAGGATTGAAGATGTAGAAGGTTTAGTAAAATTAGGTATTCTACCTCCAAAAAATCTTCTACATCTAGTACTCCCTTACAAGTCAAATGATAGATTGATGTTTTCACATTGTTGTAAATGTGTTCAATTAAACCAGTAATCTTGTAATCACAGGGATTAAGACCGTGTTCTATATGGTATACGGGTAGCAGATGAAGTAAGAAATGCATTATAAAAGGGATACAAAATAATAGGTATTCATGAAATTTGAGCATATTATGTTGTTCGATATGATGAGGAAACAAAAAGTGGCGGCTTATTTGCAGAGTCCATTAACACCTTCCTGAGAGCAAAAACTGAACCTAGTGGATGGCCATCATGGTGTGAAACAGATGAGTTAAATGAGAAGTACATTCAGCAATTTTATGAAACGGAATAGGTCTAGATGAAAAGAAAATTAAACATAATCCAGCACTTAGCAATTTAGCGAAATTAATGCTAAATTAATTTTGGGGAAAATTTGGAAAACGTGAGAACATGGGTCATGTAAGCATGAGAAATGGGTCATGAGAAATTACCATCTCATGATATAGACATTCATAAAATATTTCCAGTGAATGATGATATGATATATGTATATTGGAAATACACGGATGAAGTTCCTGTTTCACACCCAACAGTGAAGGTTGTTGTAGCCGCGTACACAACAGCACAAACAAGATTAAAATTGTAGAAGTATTTAGATCAAATACAAGAAAGGGTATAGTATTTTGATACTAATCCAGTAAATTATACGCAAAAACGTGGTGAAAATGGAATTCCTAATGGTGACTTTTATTTGGTTTAACAAAAGTATTGCTTGAATATGGTAAAGAGCCCTATATTTTAGAATACGTTTCGGCTGGACCCAAGAACTACGCGTTTCGTATTTTTGATCCCAGTACGAAGGATTTTCAAGTATGCATGATACGGGGCTTTTCATTAAACTATGAATCATCTAAATACCTAAATTTTGACGTAATAAAGAAAATGATAGTAGATAATGAAGAGGAGGAAGAAGAAGAAGCAGAATCATGTCCCACTGAAGTCAAAATTACAATGAAAAAAAATTCCCGCAGGAAAGACCATACAATCGTCAGCATGCTCGGAACGAAAGTTTATAAGTTAAATTATATAAAACGACATAAAATACCGAATTCATATGATACTGTTCCATATGGCTACACTACTTATGACAAAAAACAGAGAAATGTAATAAGGCCAATTTATAAATATGAATATGAATATAGAATGATCATAACCTTTAACATAATACGAAGTGGAAATATCCCTTTTCATGCATTGTAGCCTGACCAAGTGGATTTGGAAAATCTTCCTTTGTAGTACGATTCCTGTCCAATTTATCACGTATGCTTAATACAACTTTTCGTCATTTTTATTGGTACTATGCAAAATGGCAAAGGCATACAGAGAAATTTCGACAAAAGAACAATTTATTGAAGGATTACCTCGAACAAAAGACTTTTTACCGTAAACTGGACCACATCTTATTATTATTGGTAATCAAATGTGTGAAGTGAACCGCAATATAGTTGATTTCTTTACAAAGTGTTCTCATCATAGATATCTTAGTGTACTATTTATTACACGAAACATATTTTATCGGAGAAAAGGAAGCTGAGATATCAGCTTGAATTGTTCTTATCTCTTATTATTAAAAAATCCAAGAGATAAATCACAAATTAAACATTTGAGTTATCAACTAACTTCTGAGAATTTCTTCAAGAAAGTTTCAACAAAGTTACCATATGGATATTTATTTATTGATTTAAAACAGGATGCGCCATATGAACTTCGCTTTCAAACAAATATCTTTCCTGATGATATTTATCGTTACGTTTATGTTCCAACGAAATAGAAGATGTGTTTAAAGCTGAGATGTGATGAAAGCTTTAAACTGTGTTTCTTCTTTTTGGTTATATTTCTCTAGGAGTAAAACACGGAGATCTTCATATGCTGAGCAAAGCAAATTCTAAATTACGTAAAGCTATAGTGGACAATGCAGACTCTTCCATGATTCCAAGTATTTGCGAATGTTGTTATAGTGTATTAAAAGGAAAGGTATCTCTTGCACAGACACAGGAAGGAAGATTAAAGCGATACAAGAGGACGCTTCGATATCTTGTGAAGAAAGCAAACTCCATCCAAAAGAAGAAACATTTATTAGTGCACCAGCAGGGGGATTCCTACCTGCATTATTAGCTCCCACTTTAACTGGTGCATTATGAAGTTTCCTATTCAGTTAGTGCAATGGAACACGCAAAGAAGATGATTTTACCTGAAGTTCTTAATCGTATATAAACACCAGTATCATCATCATCAGCCCTGAAGAAACGTGAATCTAATTTGGATCAAGAAATGCAAGAGATTTTACAGTTATCATCGCTTAGTAATGAAGGGAAGTGGAATCAATATAATAATATTCTTCAAAAATATTTACATTTAATACGAAAACAAGAAGAACATGTGACATTTTCGACTACATCATCCAAATCAGAGAAGCCTGAAATAATATTGTTATCTATACGCAAAATGTTTCGTAAAAGAACAGAATTACTACTTCATAGAATGAAACATGATGATAATATCTCGTGGGATAATAAAGGAACTGTTTATATCAGGGGTGATAAACTAGAAGGATCTCTCATTGTAGATTTAATTTCTGATGTGTCACGACCCCGGAAACACACAAATTAACCGTGATGGGAAAAATTGTAATCATTTATCTTCTAATAACACAGCTCAAGAACTTATTGGAAATTCAAAACGTTTGTCATATATTTTAGGACCAACTAAACATCACCAGTAGCATCATCGTCAAGGAAAAATACCTCTGAAACCGTTTCCAGAAGATGACGTAGAAGAAGCAGAAGAAGCAGAAGAAAAAGAAAAAGTAGTATATCCTATAAGGAAACGGAAACGTACCTGTCAACGTCAAAAATTGTCAAGATGGAAACCATCAGTAAAGAGTTTAGCAAGATTTACTACAACCCTTCACATCCTCCATCGTTTTCAACTCTTAAAAATTTGTGGATAGCTACAAAGAAGAGAATTCCTCTACATTGTATAAGAAAATTATTACTACAACAAATAACGTATACGTTGTGCAAGCCAGTTCGTCGTCGTTTGAAAAGACATTTCTATGTAGTGAATAACATTGATGATGAGTGGGAAACTGATGTTAATGATCTTCAGTCTCTTCATAAATTTAATGATGGATATCGTTATATTCTTACAGTGATAGATGTGTTCTGTTGATATGCCTGGGATGTGCCATTAAAATCTAGGAGTACAAATTACATATTAAAAGCATTGGCGATTGTAACCAAAGACAGAAAAAAACAATTACATTCCGAACGGATCAAGGATGTGAGTTTACTAATAAAACAATACAGAACTACTTAGAGGACAACAAAATATAACATATTACAGCTAAAAATCCTGATATAAAAGCTAGTATTGTAAAACGTTTTAACAGAACTCTAAAAAATGTGGAAGTATTTTACAAAGTATCAGATGTATAAGTATTTAAATGTATTACCTCTTCTTGTGAAATCATACAATAAATGTTATCATTCAAGCATAAAGATGTCACCTGCAAATGTTTCCCAAAATAACGTACTGAAAGTACGAAAATAAAATCAGTATGATAATAAAATGAAGAAGAAGAAGAATCCAAATTTCTCAAATCATATGAAAATTGGTCATACAGTACGAATTAGAGAAACTGAATTAGCAGTACATTCGATAGTGAAGAAGATAATAGCAAAACATCCACCTGTTTATGATATAGAAGATTTAGATAATGAACCTCTAGACGGATTACTTTATAGAGACGAATTACAGCCTGTGACGTTATCAAAGACGTTTTTCATAAATAAAATAATACGTACAAGAAGAAAAGGCAGCAAAAAGAAATTTTTGTTCATTGGAAAAGATATCCTTCTTCTTTTGATTCCTGGATTCCTGCATCATCCGTAAAGAAGATCGAGAAGTACAATGGAACCTGATGGAGTTTTTTACGTTACACTACCCAGTAACAGTTCTATGGAATATTTTCCTGACAACAGCTTAACATCATATACTACGGATCTTCATCAAAGAATGGAATTCCGTGAAAAGTGGGAAGTGGCTATTGTTGAAATTCATTGTCCTCATTCAATATTAAATATTAATGAAAAAAGTATTTTTTTTAGAAACCTGCAAAAAGTGATGAATGGAAAATTGTAACTATTCCTGTATATGTTATTACAGTGACATATCAGAATTGATAAGGATAATTAATCGGTACAACAGATTCACAAATTTACATATTTCTTATACTCGTGAGAGTAATACCTGTTTTATGCGACGTCTTTATAATGACATAGATGTAGACGTTGCATTATCGCCAAGAGTTAGTGCGACGTTGGGATTTGATCCAATCGTCGATTAAAAGGATATGCACCAAGGCCAAAGCATTCAGAATTTACGTTTAGTACTTCCATCTACAATGTATGTGTATTGTTATATAATTCAATCTGTGTTTGTTGGAGATGCAGTAGCACCATTATTACATATCATAAATATGAATCCTGTGAATCATACATTTGGAAGTAGTGTTATAGAAATTTCTAACCATCCACATTATGTGCCTATAGAGAAGATACATTTTGAACAGATCAAAATAGATATAAGAGATAGTATAGGCTGGCGTTCACTTTCGGGACTGTAGGGATTAAACTACATTTTCGACCAGTGCGTCAACATCTACAAATTTGAATAATCAATACTTACAATATTATCAATAACAAGCTCTCTCTGAAACTGCAAAGGTTTATGTTGGACCTCATTATCAAGTTGGACATGGTATTGTAAGTTTCCTTGGAGGATTATTTCGTTCTGTCCTGCCATTAGTAAAAAAATGGAGCTAAAACACTAGGAAAGGAATTATTAAAATCTGGGCCAAACGTTATTACTGATGTCATCGTCGATAAACAACCTATTAGCGAATCCTTTCATCAACGATTGGGTGAAGCGAGATCCGCCTTGGAAGACAAAGCAAAAAATAAACTGAAATCTATGGCAGGATCTGGATATCAACGAGGGAAAAGAAGAATTATACATGATTCCATCTTTAACCCTTCATCATTACACATCATCAAGCGCAGGTCGAAGAGGACGAAGATGAGCAAGAGGAAACGTACGCAGAAAACAGAAAGATCAGTCGTATAAGAAGAGGAAAGTATCACACGATATCTTTGATTAAATCATCACCATAATGGCTTTCTTACATCATCAGTCCTGCAAGTGTGTAAATGTGAACTAGATATTTTTTCTACAAAACCAACGTAAACCAGTATATTGGAAAATCATGTTGTTACATACAAACCAATAAGTTCACTAGCTGATAATGCTCATATAGAATTTACCATCCCAGGAACAAGTGATGAACACATAGATCTACCACATACTCTCCTTTACATTGAAGCCCAAATCGTTAAGCCTGATTGATCTGCATTTGTTGAAAGTGATAAAGCTGTGGCTCCTATTAATAACTATTTAAATTCTATGTTCAGTGAAGTGGAAGTGTATTTAAATAACAAACTGACTTCGTTTCCATATCATAATCATCCATATTGATCATACATCGAAAAACAGTTAAATTATGATGATTCTACTAAAAATACACATCCTCAATGTGCATTCCTGTTTCAAGATACTGCTGGACCATGGATGCAACATCTGGTAATAATATAGGATTACAACAACGTTATGAATTAAAAAAAAATTTCAAAACTCGACAGGCTTGGACAACTTCATTGTGATATGTTTAATCAGGATAAATTTTTAATCCAAGGGGTAGAATTAAGCATCAAGTTAATTTTTTCAAAGCCAAACTTTTCTCTCATCGCTAGTGATTTTTCCGTTGATGCTAAAGTGAATATTTTATCCGCTGGTTTATATATTAAAAAGATTAATTTTAGTCCTACTTTAAAACTAGCACAAAACAAGCTTCTACAATCAACAACAGCCAAATATCTTCTCACGAGAGTGCAAATGAAGTCATTCGTCACTCCAAAGCATTTTCAATCAAAAACACTTGATAAATTATTTATGGGAGAATTACCAACTCGAGTGATTGTGACGTTTACTCAAAATGATGCTGATACAGGAACAATAAATTCAAATCCATTTCATTTCAAATAGTTCGAGATCTATTTCTTCTCTATAGACATTGATGGAAAATCTGTACCTTCAAAACCTTTACAACCGTATGTCGGAAACAACCTCTATGTTTCCTCATATCATACCGTATGTGGATCAGGTATTGACTTTTCCAATCATGGCAACAATATTCCTCGCCTTGCCTTTCCTCAATGATACACTTTCTTTGTTTTCGAAATTACAAAGATGGAGAAGGCAGCGCTGTGCAGCATAGGAATCTCATCAAACATGGATGTGATCTTCTGGAAGTTCTTTCTCTACCAGCACATGTCTCATGCATCACATATGGCGAGTTCCAATCTCTCTTAGAAGTCGATCATCAGGGGAATATCATCATGGATTTTTAAAGGTACGGTACTATTATTATTACTATTATTATTATTATTATTATTATTATTATTATATAAATACCGTACCATATATGTACATGTCTGCATTTTTGTACATGTTGCCCTCTAGACTAGATTTATTGAATTCTTTGCAAACAAATTATTTATTTCACAATCATTTCTTTATCGTATATGCAGCCAATCAATTACCAACACATGTTCCACTACCTGCAGCTATCATCCAAAATACAGATCTCTGGAAAAAATCTTGGCACACACTGAATTTCCGTACACACTCATACTGATGGACGTGCTCACTACTTCCATATATTTCGATTTCCTCCATATATAATGCAACACATTCAATTTCTACTTAGAAATTCCATTTTTTATTCATTTAATAATAAACAAATTCAAAGTGTGAAATCGTCCCTTTGTGGAGATTATTCTTACCTTTTCCTTTGCTTCAAGATAAAGGAAAGTCCTTAAATGAATTTCGTTACACTTTCTCATTAACTCCAGAAAAAAATGACCGTCGCTTAATTTATTTACTTTTACAGGTAATCATTTCTCCAGTATATTTATCATCATGTCATCATTTCTCTTCTTCGTTTGTTTCGAATACTTTTTTGTTATAGTTAAAATTCTAGCAACTGTTATTGCAGGTAGTCATTTTTCCTTTATCGTTATGTGTTTGTATTTATTATCATTTCTTGTTTTTTTATTTGTTCACGATTATAGATAAAATAAATTTTAAGTTATGTATTTCATTTTCTCATTTTTAGAATAAAAGTTCGTCAACGTGTGTATGGAGATAATCATTCTACATAATAACGTTTATCTACGCTTCATCATCATCAACAGCAGTAGTATCATCTGTGAAGTTATCATTAATAAAACAGTGGACTGTGTATGTGTAAAAACAATACAACTGTGTACGAGTGTATGGACAACATCAGTGAACAGTATATGGCAACTGTGAAGTTATCATCAACTGGAGAATGAAAAAAATCTAACGTGCTGTCTTTTAAAAATGTACTATACCTACCGTCGTTTTAATTGTGTAAATATCATCAACATCAATCAATACTTTGTATTCTTTTTCTGTTTCAAAACACATGTTTTATTTCTAATTTTTTTCCGTTTCCTGATAAATATGTTTTAAGATCAATTATGTAATTAAATACACATATCACAAAACATATTTTAACTCGTTGAATTTAAGAATTTCATACTGTCTTTTTAAAAAAAACAGTATGAAATTTTTTAATTCAACGAGTTAAAAAAGAATCTAAAACTGATTTTAAATTCAATGATGTAATCACATAACTAAATAATAATAATAATAATAATAATAATAATAATAATAATAACTTTTATTTTAACATTCATTTCAACAATTTGAATTTATCATTATTATTATTATACATATCACTTATAGTATACGAGGAAAAATATGTTAGGATATTTTCTTATAAAAATTAGTACACTATTTAAAAATCCTATCATATTGAGGTGTATGAAACGAACACAAAACACACACAAATAAAACCTTTCACTTTCACTATATATTTTTATTACATTTGATATTATTATATTTAGTATACATTAAAAAACAAATAAATTTTCTTATTCTTTATGAAGAGACGTTCACTTCGTTGATACTCTCCGTAGGTTGAGTGTCTGTTTCTCCCCACCATGGATGTAGCTTTACACTCTCAAATAAATCAGCCATAATTGAAGCTATCAGTTTTTGTTTGCGAAATACTTTCATTTCCAATTTTAATCTATTACCATCAATGTTCACATCACTGTTCTTATCAACAGAGACACTTGAAAAACTAATGTTCATACCGTTAATAATACTCTGTTCATCTATACAGGTATGGATTTCTTCAAGTCCTCTGCATGAAAGACACTGCGATTGTACATGATTGCGAATTGTATCCATACACAAGTAAAAATATTCACGTAGCACAACACTACAAACTTTACTGTTTTTCACAGTATGTTCGTAAACAGTAATTTTTCCAACAAATAAAGCCAATCACTTGAAGTTAATTACACAGTGTTTCGAGGAGCATGAAGTGTTTCTTTCTTCTCTAACATCACTAATTTTTCACCCATTAGTTTTCGCACCACTAGTTCGTTTTTTCGGCCAAGTGATTTTATAAATGTAATTTCCACTTTAGAATTTCAATAGTCCGTAACAACCGGTGTAAAATGTAAAAGTTTCTCCCACTTAGCCACATTTAACTCCACTCCAAACACAAGTCCTTTGCCAAGACGAATCACTGGTTCAAATATATCACTATCCAGACCAATCTAAATTAATTTGGTTTTCATTGAATTAAGTCCATATTCAACATTTAACAAGTACTATTTCTTGGTGTCCATAGTTGTTGCACAAGCACGCAAAGGCTTGTTACTCCAGTAGCTGGTCAACAGAGAATAACGACACTATGTATACAGATGACTGCCCACGCATGAAGAGGGGAGTGAAGAGGAAAATTCATGTTTCATCTTGTTTGTACATGCCACCATACACTTACGATGAGTGTACCAGTTCAGTAAATTCAAGATCGTGCATGTTACGTCCAGATATATTCATCTTCATTCCTTTATACATTAAACATACATTTTCACTTTGTGAATAGGTTAATAATGCACCATTACCTGCTTCCAATTTTTCAGTACAACGTCCGGGTAAAATCACTGATAAAATCCTTCGAATGTCACACACGCCTTCCTACTATATACCGTTGTAATTATCTCACAGTTTACAATACGAAATCGTGCTCTAATCTCCAAATCTCGCATTTTTGTAAAGGGTATAATTGATGGCTTATTAATCTTATCTAATAAACTCATTGACGATGACATCTTTAAATTTGACGTTTCTTCCTTTGCAACAGCTGCTAACGGAATGATCTACAAAGCACATACGTTCTGGTTACGCTCTTCGCGAGAGGGGCAGGGCGTGCGGCATCCAAATTAGTTACCCAATACAAGACGACTAGAAAAAGAGGACGAAAAGGCATTCTTTCAAGAACCAATAGCTGGTGGTTGCCCTAAAAGGCTATGAGCCTAACAAATAAAGGCCTGTTGAACCCTGCCTTCGAAGTCTCCAATACTATGAGCTTCTTTCCTTTCTTAACTTTGCCGTGGGGGGTTGGGGGATTCAAATAACTAACCAATACACAATGAGAAGAAAATTAAGAAGAAAAGGCATGTTTCATCTTGATTTTACACGCGGTAGGCGTCCAAGAGTATGAACATACGTATACCAGCTTAGCAACAACGCCCAAGCCCCCTTCCCGTGGGAAAAAATCGAATTCTAGGAAAACAAGATAATTTTTTGCTGACTCAGCCGTCTATCCAACCTGTATTCTACTTTAACTGCTTGGAGTGATTTCTAGAATATATAAATACACAGTTCAGTAGACATACGTCATTCTGTCCTGGCATAGAAAGGTTTCTCCTTTGGAGAATATAACCGTTGGAGTCGCGTGTGACCATTTCTGCGGGATTTTCGTGTGAGGATTATTTCTCTTAAACCGCAAACTGCCACGTACAGAACTGGGTATGAAGTCTGCGGAGCATATAAACATATAAGTGTCCATAATTTCGACATGGTAGAAGTTCCTAATTAAATATTCTTTACTTTTTGACAATTTAGGGAGAAGTGACAGATACTCCTTGTTGAGCATTCAATTATGAGTTATAATACGATACATAAGAATTGTTTCCAAAGGCGGTCGACAGTACGAATAATTGATACACCTTTTTTCGCATATTAATGATCTTATAATTTACACAGAAGAAATACGATAATATATGCGGCTGCGTATGGATGTTGTATATGGGATGAAAATGTCACGTATAATAAATATTTTCCGGTTGAGGAAACGTTAATTGGACAAGCAGAATATAAAAAAAATCTTTAAAGTTTGCTATCAAGGTTATTATCGTTGTAATAGGGAAAGAAGATTGGCAAGTTTTTAGATTTTTCTCAAGGTTATTGTCCTTGGAATAGGGAAAATAGTAGTCTCAAAGTTTCCAGATGGCTCTCAAGGTTAATATACTTCTATAAATACCGATTCATTTGCATGATGTGTACACTTGCGAAGAAGATCGTATGAGGAGCAAGTGTTAAATTTGCGAAGAAGATATTTTACTACTAGGAGAGATTGGAAGATTGGCAAGTACTAACTTTGTAGTATTCTTGTCTTATACTTTTCATTTTATATGGAAGGGCATTTGGAAAATTAAATACATGTAAAACATATTGTAATTGTCGGGAGCATAAGGGAACTGAAGTGTTTGTCTTTTATTGGAAATTGATTGCGGATTTTCCTACAAAACCGTACGCTAAACCTTTTGTCTGCAGTGCGGAGTTTTACTTATAAATATTATAAACGTTACTGCGTATGAACAAACTTACATTCAACAGGAAGTCAGCGGAATCCGCGCCGGGAATCGAACCTGCGCTCTTCCACGTGGAAACCCACACGATAAACCTTTTGCTTAGCAGGTGATGTTACTTATATGTAGCTATGAATTAGGAGAATCCGCACAGGAAATCGAACCGTGGCTCTCTCACATGCAAAGCTACCATGCATGGGAACGTTAGTGCTAGATTGAATATTTTTTTGTAGTTTGAAAAATTGCAATACGGTAACTATGTGCAGTTTTGTATTTTCTGGTCTATGTGCTGAAGCAAATAGAAAGTGATAGAAGCGAGAAAAAAAGCAGAGAGCGACAAAGGACCTGGATTGGATCATTAATTAAACAAGAGATAAAATAGTTTTCAGTAAGTAATATAATAATAATAATTATTATTATTATTTTCATTTTTTCATTGTCATATGACTCGGTGTACTTTTATGGAATTATAACTTGACTAAGATATATTATAATGTAGTATGGAGGGTACAGGGAATCAACATTGTTCATTGAAGTAGGATTCTCGAACGTGGAAAACCGTACGCTAAACCTTTTGTCTGTAGTGCGGAGTTTTTACTTATAAATATTATAAATGTTACTGCGTATGAACAAACTTATATTGAACAGGAAGTCTGCAGATTCCGCGCCGGGAATCGAACCAGGGCTCTTCCACATGCAAAACCGCACGATGAACTTTTTGCTTAGCAGGTGATGTTACTTATATGTAGCTATGAATTGTGTAAGATTTATAACTGGTGTTTATAAAGTATATTTGAGAAAGAAGTTATATTGGATAGGTAGCCATGTCACTGACGGGACGCGAACCAAGGCCTTCCTACATGGAAAACAATATAACTAATACTCTAATCCTTTTTATGCTTGTATTATGGACTTTCACTTATAAATGATACAAATTTTACAGTGTGAGAAAAAACGTCCGTGTTAGAGGTAGTTAGGAGAAACCGCACAAAGAATCGAACCGTGTCTCTCTCACATGCAAAGCCAATATGGTTGGGAACGTTAGTGCTAGATTAAATATTGTTTTTTGTAGTGTGAAAAGTTCCAATACGGTAACTACGTGCAGTTGTGTATTTTCTGGTCTAAGTGCTGAAGCAAATAGAAAGTGATAGACGGGAGAGAAAAAGTAGAGAGCGACAAAGGACCTGGATTTGATCATTAATTAAACAAGAGATAAAATAGTATTCGGTAAGTATTATTATTATTATTATTATTATTACTACTATTATTATTTTTTCATTTTTTGTTTTAGGCTTTTTTCATTGTATACATCTATTGATTGTAATTTTCGTCTTGTATTTTACAGAAATGGAGTTTTACTTTGAAGGGGTTAACTTTATTGATGAAGCAGTTTTCCAGCGAAGACCGAGAGGCTTAGATAGTGCTGATCGTGTTTTACATACTTGGCAGCAGGTAGTTGATCTGCAAGCAGCAGGGTACATTGGGTCTTCCGAAATTGTAAGTGATATACTATCACTTTTGTACTTATATTTTAAGAATAATCAATATATGATTTTGAATAAAGTGCGCTAACATCGGATACTATAGATCTCTTTCACCACGGTTTCTTCCGTGAAGATCGATTGTATGATGCGGCATTTATGTCATATTTAAATTATATGGCCTCTGAGAAGGGACAGCTAGAGTAAGTTAATGATAAAAGTGTATCTGAGTTTTTTCATTTACGGGTAATCGTGAAAATGCTCAATCAGAAGATAATGATTTGACTCATTACATATTGATTGGGCACTATTGGACGAAATTAGTTTGGATGAACCATTGAAAACTCAAAATTCCGAAACAAATAACGAAAAAGTCTATACACAGATGTTTTGGCAAAAATTGCAAGAAATTGAGGAAGAAAATGCGCGTGTGGATCGTCTGAATAATGCACATTATTCACAAGATTTGGGCCCAAAACTTCTCACCACCCTCCATTGGGAGGGCGTGGAGGCAATGAAATAGACTGTAATATTTCTGAAATTGTGGTGAAAAATGTGAAAGAATACTCACGTTTCAATATGAAAGGGGTATAAATTACTGTAAAACCAACGGTGCAACATGTAATAACAAATCCCATGAAATATATTAAGTACATGATGAATAATACTCCCTCTACCGTTCTGAGCGATACACGGCGATTTTGTTGGGTTAAGATTAAATTCCGATAGCATCTTGTGAATAAGGAAGTGTTTGTTTCATGACGAAGCCGTTAAAATTTGAATACCGATGTGGTTCTTAGAACGGATGAGAAAGTACTAAATAGCAACGAATCATTTATTTTAAGGAATCAAATAGAATTTCGGTTTGACATCGTTGATGGATTACACGGACAGGGTATACCTAAGCGCGCAACGGTAAGAATATATGCAAAAATCAGTATTTTTTGAAGGATCCTGTTGTGGCCACAAATGTTAGCGATTTCTTCAGCCTGGCAAACTCCATAGTATATTAGATTACAAAACATGAACAAAGTGAACAGGCTTTATATGATAAGACCCTGCCTACGAAGGAAACATGCCAGAATAAAGCAGATAAATTTTGTAAGGACGGTAAAATGTAAGTTGAACGGAAGCAAGGATTTAATTTGGAAGATGTAGTTACTTTTCAAAGTTATTTATTGAAAAAGAATTATCAAATAATAGTACATGAACTACCGGAAGGTTCCAGAACACCTGTGGTACGGTACCCAGGAATAAATGCAGAGAAAAATATATGTATTTTGTATCAGAGAAAGGATGCTGTGGGTCATTTCCAACCCATTAAGAATATTAATTCATTCATGGGTAAGAGGAATTATTGATTTTCGTGTATGGAAGAATTCAGACCAGACAGCAGTACTCACCAATGCCAGACAAGGTGATCGTATTGTGAAAATTCCCATATTATAGATAATAACGCGAAGCTTGTACATTGCACAAAATGTAATAGGAACTTTGCTGAAGGCAATTGTTCTAACAACCATTTAGCACTGAACAAAATACAAAGATCCGTGTCTGATTAAGTGAAATTATGTATTTCGTGTGGTGTAATTTACGATATGAGAAAAAGAAAAACATCTCATGTATTCGGCGACTACTACTGTAGTCTTTGTAAAGGGCACTTAACTGTTGCTCATCGACGTTTCGACACCCGTGAAGTTAGCGACCAAATGTTTAATAAATAGATATTTTTTTAAAGTTCTGATATGCACTCAAAGAGTTCCTGCTAGGTTAGACCAATAGTTCTGGGTAAATAAAGATTTTATAGCGAATTTAAAGTTTCGCTGCTAACTTCACGTAAACCGAAAATCTTAAAATGTCTATTTTTTAGTCTTCTGAGTAGCACGCAATGAGTTCTAGAGTTCTTGCTAGGTTAGACCAATTGTTCTGAGTAAATAAAGATTTTATAGCGATTTTAAAGTTTCCGTGCTAACTTCACGTAAAACCAAAAATCTTCAAAATGTCTATATTTTTTTAGAGTTCTGAATAGCACTAAAAGAGTTCTAGAGTTCTTGCGAGATTACCCAATAGTTCTGGGTAAATAAAGATTTTATAGCGATTTTAAAGTTTCGGTGCTAACTTCACGCAATAACAAAAACCTAAAAATGTATATATATATATATATATATATATATATATATATATATATATATATATATATATATATATATATATATATATAGAGAGAGAGAGAGAGAGAGAGAGAGAGAGAGAGAGAGAGAAGAAGAGAGAGAGAGAGAGAGTTCTGAGTAGCACTCAAAGAATTCTAGGGTTCTTGCTAGGTTAGACCAATAATTTTGTGTAAATAAAGATTTTAATACCATTCTAAAGTTTCGGTGTTAACTTCACGCAAAACAAGAAAAATCATAAAATGATTATATTTTTTAGAGTTCAAACTAGCACTCATGGAATTCTAGAGTTTTAGCTAGGTTAGAGCAATAGTTGTGTGTAAATAAAGATTTTATAGCGATTTTAAAGATTCGGTGCTATCTTTTCGCAAAACCAAAAATCGCAAAATATCTATATTTTTTATAGTTCTGAGTAGCACTCAAAGAGTTCTGGAGTTCCTGATAGGTTCTACCAATAATTCTGGGTAAATATAGATGTTATAGCGAACTTAAAATTTCGATGCTACCTTTTCGCAAAACCAAAAATCGTAAAATGTCTATATTTTTTAGATTTCTGAGTAGCACTCAAATAGTTCTAGATTTCCTCCTAAATTTGACCAATACTTCTGGATAAATAAAGATTTTAATAATTTACCACTTGTCAGTACACTGCCAGAATAGTAAATCCGTTCTTTCCCTCATGTCACTGTAGTGACAGAGGCGAAAGGTCTACTTTGACCCGCGACACACCGGTTGAGAACCAACGTTTCTGGTTCCTTTCACTTTGGACTATCTCTTCATACAATATGGCACATCATTTTAAAATATAAGTGTGCTATTCCTACTTTTATCTAGTTTTTAACAGCGATAAGAATTTAGGTTTGTGATTTTTAAAAAGAATGGCTTTTAAATTTTAAAAACTCTGTTTCACAAGATTTTATAAATGTTTCGCATTGAATATTGTCATGGTAATTCAATGTATACTCTAGCTCGTATTCGCCGAAGGAAAAGAAAAGTCTTCTTTTTTTACCACATCTAGGGGTGCGTGGAGGGGGAAGTTAGGCAATCATGTTTTTCTGCCGTTCTAGACTGAACTTATGTCGCCACAGAAAATAATTTATGAATCACGAATAAGAAGTTGATTATGTTATCTCCATTTCTTTTTCACAAGTGGGCGATATACACAACCTGCCCTGCTACCCCCTTCCTCTCAAACCCTCGTGCTCAAACTACGTCGTTTGTTTCTTGTGTACAAGTCCATGTGATTCATTTTCCGTTGTGTGTGTTAGCTGGAATTCTTTCACGCAGAAGAAAGTCTAGAATCAATTGTTCGTTTACCTTTTGAGAAGATGGCGTCAGCAAGCCTTAAACAAAGAACTTCCTTGACGACCATAATAACGCCATCAAACCACACATTGTTGTGGAATACAATTAACACATGGGTTACGTTGACAATGCTGACAAGATGACAAACACGTATAATGCGCGGAGACAGACAGTGAAATGCACAAAGTAGGTTTTCTTCTACTTTCTTGACCTAGGTATTTTAATCTCTTTCATTCTGTTACGTTTTTTCGACCTTCCCGTGCCTTAGGAGACTATAGAGTTCAACTGATTTACGAACTGGTGGCTCTGGGGACGCCACCAGTTCCGGGACCGTCGCGCCAGGCCCGTATCCAGGGGATGTCTAGGGGGCCGGGCCCCCCCTAAATTTTGGCTGGCCCCCCTACAATTTTCACGGTAGGCTTGCAAATGAACTATAATGTGGTAATATGGTTGGATCGGCCCCCTTAACTTCAGCCGGGCCCCCCCTAAATTTTTGGGCTGGCTACGGCCCTGCGTCGCGCGTAAGTCTACTTCCACCTCCAAAAATACGAAGGTTGGAAGCTGACCATTCTAAGCATTGGCCTAAGAAAGTAGACGAATGCAAGGACTGTGTGGTGTGTTCCAATCATAAAAATAGGAAGTATGTGGCCGGAGAGTAAGGTTTACCTGTGCGTGGATCCATGCTTCGGGCTGTACCACACGCGACAGTGACCCACACGTGACCCTGACCAAGGGACCTGAGTGCATCGTACACAAGCTGTGACCAGGCTGTTGCTAAGTACAAGTACTAACTTTCATTTATATGGCATAATTTTACTTCTTTGTCAATGTATATAATGAAAAAAGCCATTGGATTGTTACTGCATACATTTGCAATGTTTGAGAAGAAAAATGTATAGTGAAAATACTATTTCATTCTAAAACCAAAACCACAAAGATTTCGCATTCGGAAGGATATACGTAGATTTTCAATAAAATTCTTTACAAACAAAATTAAAAACGGGGGACTTGGGGGTGTTTTCACCCCAAATTTATCATTGTTTCTAGACTTTTTGACTTTTGGCGTCTCGTGGCTTCCCGCCAGTTGGTACCAAGTATCTCAAAGGACCCAAAAAGTATATCACGGACTTTCCTTAAGAACATAAAAGTCGCATTTCGTAACGTCAGAATAAAATGTTTTCTGAAACACTGCAATGACATAAATTATACACATTTTTTTTTGAATTTGCAAGGTGTGAGAAAATAATTTATAGTAACAGTACTATTTCATTCTAAGACCTCAACCAAAATGATTTTGCATTCGGAAGGATGTACGTACATTTTTAATACAGTTTTTTGCAAACAAACTTGGAAAGAAGGGGGCTGGGAGTGTTTTCACCCTAAATTGTGCATTTTTCTAGACTTGTTTATCTTTGGCGCCCCGTGGCGCCCCCTCGGCTTGTACCAAGTATCTCAAATGATCTCCGAATTCATAGCAGAGACCTTCGGCAACAAAATGCTTTTTATTTTATGTCTCTGTACCAATAGAAGTTATTTTAGAAGCTTTTGTTTCATACACTACAAACTATTAAAAATCATTTAAATTTCCCGCGGTATGTGGAAGCGTACAACCTGTTGGCAGGCGGTATTATAAAGGTAGACATTTTAAAGTTTCGTTGAAAACTTCACGCAAAACCAAAAATCTTAAAATGTCTATATTTTGTTCGAGTTCTGGGTACCACTCAAAGAATTCTAGAGTTCCAGCTAAGTTAGACCAATAGTTCTGCGTATATAAATATTTTATAGCGATTTTAAATTTTTGCTGCTAACTTCACGCAAAACCAAAATCTTAAAACTGAATGTTTTATTTTTTGAGAATTCTTAGTACCACTCAAAGACTTTTTGAGTTCCTCCTACGTTAGACGAAAAGTTCTGGGTAAAAAAAAAATTATAGGGATTTTAAAGTTTCGTTGAAAACTTCACCCAAACAGAAAAGCTTAATATGTTTATTTTTTTTATTTCTGAGTAGCACTCATAGAGTTCTGGAGTTCCTGCTAGGCTAGAACAATAGCTCTGGGTAAATAAAGATTTTAAAGTGATTTTAAAGTTTCGGTGCTAACTTCACGTAAAACCGAAAATCTTAAAATGTCTAAATTTTTAAAGAGTTCTGAGTAGCAATCGATGAGTTCTGGAGTTCATGCTAGGTTAGACAAATATTTCTTGGTAAATAGAAATTTAAAGCAATTTTAAAGTTTCGTGTTAACTTCACGTAAAACTGAAAATCTTAAAATATCTATATTTTTTAGAGTTCTCAGTATGAATCGAAGAGTTCTAGAGTTCATGCTAGGTTAGACCAACAGCCCTGTGCAAATAAAGATTTTATAGCGATTTTAAAGTTTCCGTGTAACTTCACGTAAAACCGGAAATCTTAAAATGTCTATACTTTTTTAGAGTTCTGAGTAGCACTCGAAGATTTCGTTCTGGAGTTCCTGCTAGGATAGAGCAATAGTTCTGGGAAAATAAAGATTTTATAGCGATTTTAAAGTTTCGGTGCTAACTTTACGTTAAACCAAAAATATTAAAATGTTCATATTTCTTTACAGATTTGAGTAGCACTTGAAGATTTCTAAAGTTTCTCGTGAAAATTTAGAAAAGTACTCTCAAATTAGGGAGTAAATGAAAAATAAATGTTTTGTCTTAATCTACTGACCACACATGCAATCGGTGCAAGTCACTAACAAGAATATAACTCGCACCTAATAAAATTCAAACAATGTTACCAAAAACATTACAGATATCGAAAGTGCTACCGACCAAAGTTTAAAAAATCGGTGTTTTTAGAGGTGTGAGTAGCACTCAAAGAGTTCTTGCGTTCCTGCTAGATTAGACCAGCAGTCCTGCGTAAATAAAGATTTTATAGCGATTTTAAAGTTTAGCTGAAAACTTGACGTAAGACCGAAAATCGTTCGAGTTCTGAGTAGCACCCAAAGAGTTCTAGAGTTCCAGCTAGGTTAGACCAATTGTTCTGGGCAAATAAAAATTTTATAAGGTTTTTAAATTTTCTCTCCTAACTTCACGCAAAACCAAAATCTTAAAACTCAATGTTTTTTAGAATTCTGAGTACCTCTCAATGAGTTCTAGAGTTCCTGCTACGTTAGACGAACAGTTCTGGGTAAACAAAAAGTTTATACCAATTTAAAGTTTCGCTGAAAACAGCACGCAAACAGAAAACCTTAAAATATTCATATTTTTTCGATTTCTGAGTAGCATTCAAAGAGCTTTAGAGTTCCTGCTAGATTAGACCAACAGTCCTTCGTAAATAAAGATTTTATAGCAGTTTTAGAGTTACGTTGCTAACTTCACGTAAAACCAAAAATATTCAAATGCCTATATTTTTTTTCGTTTTCTGAGTGGCACTCAAAGAGTTCTAGAGTTCCAGCTAGGTTAGACCAATAGTTCAGGATAAATAAAGATTTTATAGCGATTTTAAAGTTTCGGTGCTAACTTCACGTAAAATCCGAACATCTTAAAATGGTTATATTTTTTTCATTTTTCTGAGTAGCAATCGATGAGTTCTGGAGCTCCTGATAGGTTAGACCATTAGTTCCGGGTAAAAAAAAACTTGAAGCAATCTTAAAGTTTCGAGCTAACTTCACGTAAAACTGAAATCTTAAAATGTCTATATTTTTTAGAATTCTCAGTAGGAATCGAAGAGTTCTAGAGTTCCTACTAGGTTAGAACAACAGTCCTGTGTAAATAAAAAATTTGTAGCGATTTTAAAGTTTCTGTGCTAACTTCACTTAAGAACGGATATCTCAAACATTCTATAGTTTTTTAGAGTTCTGAGTAGCACTCAAAGAGTTCTGGACTTCCTGCTAGGATAGACCAACAGTTCTGGGAAAATAAAGATTTTATAGCGATCTTAATGTTTCGGTGCAAACTTTACGTAGAACCAAAAATCTTAAAATGCTTATATATTTTTAGGGTTTTGAGTAGCACTCAAAGAGTCCTACAGTCACAGCTAGGTTACATCAAAAGTTCTGGGTAAATTAAGATAATAAAGCGATTTTAAACTTTCGGTGGAGTACCATTTGAAGAGTTCTAAAGTTTCTCATGAAAATTTAGAAAAGTACTGGCAAATTACGGAATAAATGAAAAATAAATGTTTCGTCACAATCTACTGACAACACATGCAATCGGTGCAAGTCACGAACAAGTATATAACACGGGCCTAATAAAATTCAAACAATGTTACCAAAATCATTACAGATATCGACAAGTGTGCCGACCAAAGTTTAAAAAATCATAATTTTAGAGGTGTGAGTAGCACTCAAAGAGTTCTTGAGTTCCTGTTATATTAGATCAACAGTCCTGCGTAAATGAAGATTTTATAGCGATTTTAAAGATCCGCTGAAGACTTGAGGTAAGACCAAAAATCGTTCGAGTTCTGAGTAACACTCAAAGAAATCTAAACTTCCTGCTACGTTAGACGAACAGTTCTGGGTAATAAAAGATTTTATAGCGATTTTAAAGTTTCGCTGAAAACATCACGCAAAACCGAAAGTCTTAAAATGTTCATATTTTTTTTTTAAATTTCTGAGTAGCACTCAAAGAGTTCTAGAGTTCCTGCTAGGTTAGACCGTCAGTCCTGCGTAAATAAAGATTTTATAGCGATTTTAGTGTTACGCTGCTAACTTCACGTAAAACCGGATATCTTAAAGTTTTTTTTTAGAGTTCTGTGTAGCACTTGAATACCAACCACTCACTTTAATATAACATTGTCCACTATTGGTTGATGACCAAAAATTGCCCAATCACAAATTAGTTTAGATGCCACTTAGACACTTGGGGTGACTTGCTGATTTTCGTTCTCATGGGAAGTGAAGTAGAAAGGTCTCTCAGCAACTTTTCGAACAAAGAGTTATTGTTCTACGCACACACACATATAGTAATAAAGTTAAGTTTGTCGTCTTCAAGTCAGTGTATGGCGATAAGACTGAATTCACTCTTGCCAACTAGCGTCCTTTTCACTAAGATTTGTTGGAAAAATTAATAAAATAAGCGTTTTAATTTTCTTGCTCTGATGAGCGTCCCGCTAACGATAGCAATTTTCTAAGGCCATATGTGAGACCTGGGTTTCGGTGGTTATTAATGTTATCGAGAAAACCTGTGAGAAACAAAGGATGGACTTAACCCGTACCTGTGCTGGTGGGGTATGAAAATACCCCATTGTCTCTATTATGTTACGCATGTTTACTTCTCGCTAGCAGATGGCGCCGTCCTCCACAGTATTTTCACTTGACAGTGCCCTTGTGCATGTGATGCTATTAAGACGTTGTTACGACTTTACTGCTACTAATAATACGTTATTGGGGTGCAATATTATCCCAGAAGCACAGTAACGTCAGTTTTTTATATAGATTATATTTATACTTCTTTTTCGCTGAAAGTATTCCTTGTTTTTATTTTAACATATATATTTGTGTTGTTATACTGAAAACATGGCAGACGAATATCACATAGTAAATCCTTGGGTGAAGACGAAATCATTGCTATACTGCAGAACCAATTAAAATCTGATGTTGAATCAAATGCAGATATTGAGTACAATATCGAAAGCAGCCATTCATCTAGTTCAGAACAAAGTGAAGACAGTACGTCATTCGATGATGATAACAACGATGTTTCTGATTTCTTCTATGAAAGAAAAATAAATGTTTTAAATGGAATAAAAGTGCTCCTGTAAAGAAACGTACCAGCTCGTGAATTATTATTTTGCATTTACCTGGAACAAAAGACTGTGTAAATATGTTCCTTCAGGAGATACTATTGATTGTTGGGAACTGTTTTGTTCACAAGTTATCTTAGGGTGTATTTTGGAAAACACAAATGTGAAGATCCAAGAAAAACGTGAAAAATTTCGTGATCCCAAACCTTCGTACACAAATGGCATTGACATGATAGAGCTTCGATCGTTCATAGGCCTTCTCTACTTATCAGGAATGATTAAATCAGGACACGAGGATGTGACAAGTTCATTTGCTTTAGATGGAACTGGAAGGGATATTTTTCATTCTACTATGGGTGTGTCGAGATTTCCTTTCATACTTTCGTGTTTACGCTTTGATTGTACGGAAACAAGAGAACAACGTAAACAAGATGAAAAACTTGCTGCAATAAGAGATGTGTGGAATTCTTTTGTGCGTAACTGTCAGACATAATTTGTTCCCAGTGACAACGTCACTATTGATGAGATGGTAGTGCCTTTCTGTGCAAAATGCAGTTTCAAAATGTACATTTCCAAGAAAAGCGCCAAATACGGAATAACAATTATAGAACTTTGTGATTTAAAAAAAACTTTTTATATGGTTAACGCAATCGTTTACGTGGGAAAGAATCCTGACAGAAATCAAGATATTAGTGTTATAACAGAAGCTGTTCTGAACCTGATATCACCAGTCGAGGGAACGAACAGAAATATAGCTGTGGACAACTGGTTCACTTCGATTGAAGTAAGAGATAAATTGAGGAGAAAAAGCTAACCATGTTAGGAACAATGAAGCAGAATAAAACCCGGATTGAGCACATGTTCAAAGCAAACAGAAAACGACCAGTTAAGACAACAATCTTTGGACACTCGAAAGATTGTACACTTTGCTCTTATGTTCCTAAAAAAGGAAAAGCTGTTGTTCCAGTTTTAAGTATGTATTTTGATCAAGCAATTGATGCAAAAACGGGGAAGCCTGATACGATATTCGATTATAATAGAACAAAAGGAGGTGTGGACAGCTTGGACGAATTATGCGCAAACTATTCAACGTCCTTCGAACCAGAAGATGGCCAATGGTTATATTTCATGTTACTCTGAACATAGCTGCAGTAAACAGTCAAGTAGTTTCTAAAACAAGTGGAACTTATTTCGGAAATAAGTCATCACTGCCTGAAAGAAGAAACTTCTTGAAGGAGATAGGTATGGCCCTAGTGAAACCTCATATTTCCAGAAGAGAAACAAAATATTAACTTAGGAAATTACAAGAACTTGTAAGAAGAATGAGCGGGAAGAAACGTAAGAAAGCCAAAGAGACAGCAGCAGAAGAAAATGCAAGTAAAAAGGTAAGGAGATGCGCATTTTGATCGCGTTCACTGGACAGAAAAACAAAAGTGTTTTGTAGCAAATAGCACAAAAGTACCTGCAAGGACCACTATAATTATGTTTTCCCCGATTATGTGTAATATTTTCTGTATATATTATATACAATGAAAATGCTGTTATATTAATAAAGTTAATTTTCACCAGGGGTCTGTAGGTACCCCACCAGCAGGTAAAAGTTACTTTTTTTACCAGCACAGTTAAGGGTTAATGATTATATTGGAACAGACCAGATTACATACATTATCCTAAATGTACTCCCTTCAGCATTAAAAAGAAAAAATCCTTAAAGCTCTTCTCATTACAAAATAGGTTTTATCGTATCATGAATATTTAAAGTTTGTTTTTTTAACAAAAGTTTTTCTAAAAAAATGTGACTTCACCATTTGTAACTCGAACTTGGGATACGACGGAAAACTATTTACCATCCTTCATGTAACGCAGTAATATAAAGGAGATAGTATCAGCTTGATTTATTTTTATTTTGGAATTCCTGCAGAAAATTTTTGATTTACAGAAGCTCACTAAAGAAGGACAAAGAAAATTGTGCCATCAGGGTCCATAATTTAACGTCGCTTTTGGTCCTATTACTCACCTTGAATCAACCCATTTATTATCTTTTTCCTTAGTCTTATGACATTTTTTGTGATTTTCACTTTTCCCTCAATTTTATGTTTCGGGATCGTCATCTGCGACAGTTAACCCGATTAAAACAGTTCATGTTTGTGAAAACAGAATTATTTTTGAGTGAACTTCACAACGCACGTTCCAACTTACTAGGCTGTCTCCTCATACTGAAAATACTAGAATTTTGATCCACATACTGGAAAAATTATCAAACTGGTAATTTGTCAAAAATACATTTTTGTAATTGTTTTAATAATCTTAGAAACAATTTTGTACTCATTTCGATTGTTATTTTTTTCCAAAGCAAGAATTGTCTACATTTTGTAATTAGAGATTTAAAGCAATGGACGGAGTGGAGGGCTATGAGGGAAGTTGGGAGGCCATTTCAAAATGTCAAAAGATCATTTTATTTGAGAAAAATCAAGGCTGACTAAATTTATTAAAACTAAAATATTATTTTGATAGTCAAACAATTGCAAACTTGATACCATCCAAAGTGTAGTTATTCCTAAAGAACTTCTTAAAAAAATCATTGTAATAGGTATTGGAATTTCGATAATAGTTCTACTGAAATTTTGAAAATAAAACTCAGTAGACACCCTGCCTACGCAGACACGTAAAGTTACATTCGATTAATTTTAACAAAATAGGTCCAAACTTCTCTTACCCGAAGCTAACCTGACTGTCCCTCTCATACGCTACTACACTCTTTTAAAACAGTCCTATCGATGTGCTGGTGAAGCGTATCTTGTAAAGGTACCCTTATTTTCTTTTAAAAAATAGTGCGAATAGTTTATTTATAATTTTTGAAGAAAGTATGTTCTTAAAAGAATAATATCGTGAAAATTGAAATTTTGTTTGAGGTACTGAATACTAATCCCCGTATACTAGGAAATCCCGTTTTACTCAAAAAATGTGGTTGTTGCATAAACGCTGATATCGATCTTAGATGTTAATTAATACAAGAATTGTAACAATTTGGTTTGTTGCGTGATACATTTAAGAATTTATTATTTTTATTTCAGACGAAGCATCATCATACTCAGGTGAGATTAGTCATATTTGGCTCTCCATTTACTAATAAGCAGTTTTCAAATATGTTTGCTAATTACGATAACTATATTTGACAGAAGTATACATAATTTTATCAATATAACATATTAACTTTGGTTTGGAGACATTGGGAACCTGATATCAGTTATACCTTGCTACACACGATTAGAAAATTCGGATATGTTTTCAGAAATGCTTAATATATATTTTGCTTCACTTCCGAACTTTTCTAAGCTTTTGTATATTACAATATGATAATGACATATTAAGAATGATATATATTATTAAACATTTTCTTTTATATGTGCAAAACATTTGTACATGTTTTTCCATAAAGAATGACCGCAATATTTATTGCTGTTCTGAGGCAAGGCTATTCTAATTCCAACTTCGTGTATCTTTGGAAGAAAGTAACTACGTTTCAACCTCCAATCCAACCTTTGCAATCGGTAAAAGTGTGTAGATTGTTTTCCAGTTTCTTTTAAAATAACGTAAGACTTCTTATTAAGTGTAGAGAAAAGCAACACTGATTGAAATACTTAAAGATACATATTTCGAAATCGTGTATTTTTGGCAGCACATAATTGTCATTTAGCTTCCCATGCGGAAAAGAACATTTAGATATGTGTAGGAAAAAATGAATAAAAGAAAACGTGGAGAAGATAGTTCTCGCATTCCTAGAAAAGTTAAAAGGAGAAATAGGAGAGAAAGACATAGAATTTGTAAAGGATAAGAATGACACTGTCTTGAAACTTCAGTTATGTTTTGTTACAAGTAACTTGGCCAGGGTCGTCATGTTAGTTCAGTGTTAAACAGCGGGATTTCAAATCGTAACGTCGTGAGTTCGGTTGCCGATTGGATGAAGTTTTCTCTATGAAAATTTATTTTCCTCAATGTATAAAAATTATATAAAATAATTGCAATAAGATGACTAAGTTATTTATAAAAAAAGTTGTATATATATCCATATAAGGACATAATATCAATATAAGGACATATCCATATAATCATTTCAGGACATTGTAGTATGTTGTAAGATTATAAAAAAATAAAGATCGTTTAAAACTAGCGCCACTTGTAATGAGTGGCTAAAATAGGAGCTACTATTTCTGGAGGTAGTTAACTGACCACCTTCTGGTAATTGGAAATTGAATGTAACGACGAGAGCACATGCTCCTATTATTAGTCGTAAATGGTGCAATATCATAGAAAGTTCCGAACTCTGTCATCTACGTTTTATAATTTAGTGAATTCTGATATTTTGATATAAGCTGGATAAGTATTTATACTATTTTCTTGAAAGTGACTAACATAATCAAATGGAGTTGAATAGGTGCCAAAATTGAATACTTATATGAGCTATTTTTGTGTTAAAATTATCTAGGAATGAAGTTTGCAATTTCTATGGCTATGTTTGACAGACTGAGTAATTATATCAGTGATTGTGAAGCTTTTATTTAATATTTCCAAAAGTGTTACGAGAAATAACTTTTATTGTGAGGCAAAATATATTAGTACGAGTGATTCAAGGGAACATTTAACCGTATTTGGCGTAATTCATCGATGGATTACATAACCAGAATTGCTGTATGAGTTATTGCAATTATCTATATCCTAGTGTGATTTTGAATATAATCATTCCACGTATTAGTGTAATAATGTATTTAGTGATATTTGTGAAAATACATTAAAAGCTTGAAATCACTATCGTCACCACGCTTTTGGTATTTCTAACGCACTCACCCAAATTCCATTATAATGACAGTTTTTTTAAATAATTTGTGTGGGTTTGATACCCTGCATCAACGGCGTCTAAATTATTACAAGACGTCGGCACAAAAGTTCAATTTCCAATCCCTAATTATAAATGGAATTTAGTAGGGAGTGTCTAAACTGTGCTTGGTGGAAGAATAGTGAACAAGTATTGTCATTGGAAAAAAATACTAGGCATAAAATTTTTAGTTGGAGTTTGCTACACCTTGGTAGATACGTAAATGTTGGTTATTGGTTCGTCTTGTCTGGCTGTTGGAGTGGTGAGAAGAGGAGAGCTATTACGACAGTGTGCTGTGTGTGAATAGCTGTGATTACCTGGTTGGATTGTGTGGAAGAAAAGAAAAGTGATAATATAAAGTTTGTGGTTAATAATAATAATTAGTGAAGTGAGTATGGCTAATAGTGAAGAACATGTGGAACGTGTTCCACAGTTAGTATTAAATCATTTTTCGAATGGAGACGCAGGAATCTTCAGAAGGTCAGTGGACAGCTATTCGGAAAAACAAGGACATGAGCCGGCTAACAAGGTAGGTGATTCATTTATTATGCCTAGAGGCGCTGTTTGCTTCAACGAACCTAACTTGTTATCAGGGAGACAACGTGAACCACAAGTGGACAGGTGCGCAAGGTCAGTTACTCCTGATATTGATATAAACAGACTCGGCTTAAATGAATGTGAAAATCAGATGTTTAATACTTTGCATTGCGATAGAGAATCAGCTGAATTATTTGACGAATACAAAGAATTACCGCAAAGAAATGAACTACACTGCTTTGAGGATTTACGACTTCCAAAATTGAATGAACAAGTTGTTACTAATAATCAAAACGTGGGAAACGATAGGTGTTGCTAATAATTCCTTTTGTAATTTAAGTCAAGAAATCAATTATTGTGACGGAAGCGATGACTTGCTGTAGATTGAATTTCTACTGGAAGTATAGGGTTTAAATAAGGATAATGTTTATCCATATGAATCAATAGTAATAGCTGCTTTAAATAAGAGTAAAGGAATTTTGCGTACGAAGATCTTAGAATATATGAGACAATGTGATAATTGGTTGATGCTTGCTCATAAAGTGTTCAAAAATTTTAGTTCTTCCTTAGGAAGAAGAGTTGTATCACGTAATTATGTTGAAACGATACAATCTGTAGGTCAAGATCCCATTCACTTTGTAGAAAAAGTGAAAGATAGTTATATAATACTGCATGGGAAATTAAATGAGGTTCATGTGAAAGAAATTATATTGAGTGGCGCAGATCCACGACTCGTAAGAGATATTTATGGGGTTCGAGTTCCAGATACTTTACAGGAACTTGAAAGGGATTTATTTTCATTTGTGACTCATTTAAAGAATGTAAGTATTTACAAGGCAATTAATGAATTTTCTGAAAGTGAGGAAAATTTTAAAAGGAAAGAGTTGAAAAAAGCTGTTTCATGTTTTGAATGTGGAGGACCACATTATGCAAGCAAGTGTAATTTGAAAAGAGCATTGAATTAATCTAGAAAGTTGCATAGTTTGCATTAGTAGATAAGAGGAATGCGAATGTTGGAGGAGGAAGCAAGAGTAAAGGAGGATATAGGCAAGAAAAGGGGGAAAATAGTAGAGATAATGATAGAAAAAGTAAAACTGTGAATAATACGTTGAGTGTGGGAGTAAATGGCAATGAACAGTTTACTAAGGAATTCAGTGTTGGTACCTTCGTAGAGGCTTTTGTGTTAGGAAAAAGATTAAGAGGGTGTGTAGACACTTGCTCAACTATCAGCCTGGCAAATTCTGGGGCTTTCAGAGAATGGAATAACACATTAAATAATAAATTCAAAGTGATTGTTGATTTGTTTATTGTTAAGGGTGTAGATAATAAAATGTTACGTTGAAAGAATCTGTTACTCTGCCCCTGAAATTGCTAAATAGGGTATATAGAATAAAATTTTATTTAGCAGAACATCTAAACCCAATGTTTATATTAGGGGTTAATGAGTTAAAACAAATAAAGGTTACTATTAATTTAGGAAGTAATAGGTTAGTATTAGGTTTGGAAGAAAACAAGACCATTCGTTTATTTGATCAATTGAGTCAAGCAAACTCAGATATTAGAAAAGAAGATGCGTTAATGTCTTTTGGTCCCATTGATTGTTTTCATGATAAGTTGTTCATTCCATCCGAAGAATAGGGGAATGAGAATGTAGGAGAAACGTACCATTTGGAGGGTGTGAATAAAGGGAAAAAAGGAAAGCATAAAGAGAAGCTAAGGTTACAAATAGTTGAGAGAGGAGAAACACATGAAGGGTCATTCCATGAAAACGAAATTGACCATTTGTCCCCGGATTCTATTTTAAATGTCAGTACGGAAGCTAAACTTAAGGGTAGCGATTCGTTAAGAACTAGGCAAAAGTTAGTTGACCCCAAAGTTCTAGAATTAGATAGTGGGTTACAACATTATGTAGATGAGTTAGCGAATCAATTTAAAGATATATTTGAAGAACACATAGGAGAGGTGCCTAATTTTTGTCATCAGATCATATTAAATGATGACCAGCCGGTAAGAGGAAAAGCTTATCCAATAAGCAGGGTCGCACAAAAGTAAATGGATAAAATATTGGATAACCTATTGAAACAGAATATTATTCGAGAAAGTGATAATGCATATGCCTCTACCTCTTTCTTGGTGCGGAATAAAGATATCAGTAAGAGATTAATCGTTAATTATCAAAAAAATAATAAAAAAATGTTACTAAATTCTCAGTATACCCCGAGAATGGAGGATATCATGAGTGAGTTATCCAATAGTTAATACTTTTCTAAACTAGATATTCATCATGCATATCACGTGATAAAGTTACATGAGGACTCAATTAAATATACTACATTTCTTACTCATCGTGGGTTATACGAATATAGGTATGTCCCTTTCTGTATAGCAAGCGGATCGTTCGCTTTAAGTAAATTAATCACAAAATTGTTGTATCATCTTAAGGATAAAGGTGTTACCTGTTATACAGATGATTTAGTGATTTACACAACAGACATTGAAAGTCATAAAAAGCTCGTTAGTGAAATTTTTACGATTTTTAAAGAAAGTAACATTACATTGTCATTCAATAAATGTGCCCTTTTTCAAAGAAAGATTTCTTATTTGGGGCATATAATAGAAAATGGCCATATTTACATGGATCCATCTAGAATAGAAGTAATTAAAAATTACCTTCTCCGAGGAATAGGAAAGCTCTAATTAGCTTATGTTCATTTCTTCAGTATTTTGCCAAGTTTATTCCTAATTTTCAAGATCTTATGGACCCTTTGAATAAGTTGAGGAGCCCGAAGGTTGAATTTAGATGGGGAGATGAGCAGGAAGCTGCCTTGAGTAATATTAAAATGATATTTTAAAGTCACGTAATTCTTAAATTACCAGACCTCAATAAGAGATTTTTCCTGTCAAGTGATGCCTCACTAACCTCCGTAGGAGGAATGATCTCAGAATTAAACGAAAAAGGGGAAGAAGTTCCTGTAGGGTTTTATAGTCGACGCTTGAGGAAACATGACGTAAATAAACCCATATTCCTGCTTGAATTAATGGCTGTAGTGGAAACTGTGGAACGATTTAAAACTTTTCTCTCTCATGCACCTTTTGAATTAAAAGTAGATAACATGGGGTTAAGTTATGCGTTACGTAATTTGAAAAGATTAAAGCCATATGGTAGTTTATTGTATCGTTTGTTTCAATTTAGTTTTACAGAGAAACATACACCTAGCGTTTTGAATATTCCGAGTGATTTCATTTCTAGATTGCACAATAAAAATGAGTTTGAAGAGTTCATAGAGGATCCTACTTTAAATGAAGAAATAATTAATAAGCTATTTGTGAATATTTGGAGTATGCCTTTTACAAGACAATCTATAGAAGAATTTCAAAATGAAGATCAGGAAATGAAAAGTATTATTGATAAGATTAAGAAAAAGGAAGATGTACCAGAATATAAAATGGTCAATGGAATATTGTGTAAGAAAACTAGATCTGTTCACAACCCTTATAAAATTTATTTACCTATGGCTTTGACCAAATCTATTATAGAACTCTATCATAAGCCAGGCTTGTCATTAGCACATTGTGGGATTAATAAATGTATAGGAAAAGTGTGATCTAGATTCACCTGGGAGGGTGTTATACCTGAGATTAAGGAATATGTGAGATCTTGTAGGGAATGTCAACTGGCAAAAAAGTAATAATAGAAAGAAGATAGGTCAATTGGTATCAGAATTAATTCGAGGAGTTAATTCTAGGATATATATATATATATATATATATATATATATATATATATATATATATATATATATATCCGTGTAACGTGGGTTCCTGTCACCACGGCATGGCGCGTCCTCAGGTTGCGGATCGAGGAGAAGGCCTCTAGATATAGAGGTTAGCTGCGAATATACTGAATAAGCAGTCGCGGACAGACGACTAGGAGTGGTCCTCCAGCTTGGGGGTTTGGGTAAGGCTAACACCCTCATCCTGTAAAAAAAGGCACTTGTTCAGAAACATTCACAAAAGCCTCGGACAAGGACTGATAACTTGGCACGACATCAGCCAAAGAAAATGGACATGACATTTGGAACATGGAATATTAGAAGTCTTTATAGGGCAGGCGCGTTAAAATCTGTAACGAGTGAGTTAGAGAAATACAGGATGGACTTAGTAGGAGTTCAGGAAGTTAGGTGGGAAGGAAATGGATCTGAGAATTCCGGAAATTTTACGTTCTTTTACGGGGAAGGAAATAAAAATCACCAGTTAGGAACAGAGTTTTTCGTTCACAAACGAATATTACCAGCAATTAAACGGGTTGAATTTGTTACTGACAGACTTTCTTTTATTACTCTTAAGGGACGGTGGTGTGATATTATTGTTTTAAATGTACATGCTCCAACTGAAGATAAGGGTGACGATATAAAAGATAGTTTTTACCAAGAAGTGGAACGGATATTTGACCAACTCCCGCGATACCATATGAAGATTCTATTAGGGGATTTCAATGCGAAGGTAGGACGAGAGGATATTTTCAAACCGATTATAGGGAACGAAAGTTTGCATAAGGAAAGTAATGACAACGGTGTTAGACTCGTAAACTTTGCAACATCCAAAAACCTAATCGTGAAGAGTACAAAATTCCCACATCGCGACGTTCATAAATACACTTGGACATCACCAGACGGAAAAACACATAATCAAATTGACCACGTTTTAGTAGATAGAAGAAGACAATCTAGCATAATTGACGTCCGGTCGTTTAGAGGGGCTGATTGTGATTGAGAGATTATCGTTGAATAAAGGTAATACTCAATGTCCGAAAACGGAGAGATTTAATTTAAAGAAATTAGAAGAGAGCCAGGTAAGAGAGGAATACCAGATTGAAGTTTCGAATAGATTCTCGGTTTTAGAAGACTCGGAGTGCACTAGTGTTGAGGATACTTGGATTGAAATTAGAGATAGCATTAAAAGTTCAGCAATAGAAAAACTGGGACACGCGAAAATACGTAGGAACAAACCATGGTTCGACCAAGAATGCATTAAACTAGTAGAGAAGAGAAAACAGGCAAAATTACGGTGGCTACAAAATCCGAATGAAATAACTACACAAAATTTCGCAGATATCAGGCGGGAAACTTCCAAAACTTTTAGAACAAAGAAACGGGATTTTTTGAAAGCTAAAATTAAGGAACTTGAAGATAATAGTAAAAATAAAAATATTCGGGACATGTATAAGGGGATCAGCGAATTTAAGAAAGGCTATCAACCTCGTGCTTATATATTAAAGAAATCTGACGGAACAGTTCTCACTGATACGGATAGCCTCTTAAATAGATGGAAAGATTTCTTTGACGATTTGCTGAACACGCAGCCAAAAACTAATGTGCGTGGAGAAAAGGAGATACACACCGCAGAACCGTATATTCCAGAACCCAATCGAATAGAAGTGGAAGCCGCTATAAAGAAATTAAAGAAACACAAATCTCCGGGTATAGATGAAATTCCGGCTGAGTTAATTTTAGCTGGAGGCGAAAAATTGTGGAACAAGATACACAAACTCATTCTCCTTATCTGGAACAAGGAAGAATTGCCACAAGAGTGGAAAGAGTCAATCATTGTTCCAATTCACAAGAAAGGCGACAAAACTGACTGTAATAATTATCGATTCATTTCTCTTCTGTCAACATCCTATAAAATCCTTTCAAATATTCTGTTAGCAAGATTGACCCCATACGCAGATGAAATTATTGGAGATTATCAGTGCGGATTTAGACGAAATCGATCAACTGTCGACCAAATATTTACCATTCGCCAAATACTCGAAAAGAAGTGGGAATACAATACCCCGGTACATCAACTATTTATTGATTTTAGAAAGGCTTACGACTCGGTTAGGAGAGAAACATTATACAACGTCCTTACAGAGCTTGGAATACCGAGAAAGCTAATTAGATTAATTAAGATATGTTTAAGTGAATCCCAAAGTAAAGTCCGGGTAGGAAAATTTTTGTCCATGAGCTTCCACGTCGAAAATGGCCTGAAACAAGGAGATGCGTTGTCGACATTATTATTTAACTTTGTGCTGGAATACGCCATAAGGAAAATCAAAGATAGCAACCAGGGCCTAGAGTTGAACGGCATTCACCAGGTTATGGCATATGCTGATGATGTAAATTTAATAGGGGATGATAGGAGAACAGTAGAAATAAATGCAGAGATATTATTAAACGCTTGCAGGGACATGGGTTTAGAAGTAAATGTAGAGAAAACTAAATACATGGAAGTGCGTCGGGACCGTAATACGGCAAATTGTGGAGGCGTTAAAATATTAAATAATACTTTTGATAAAGTGTATACTTTCAAATATTTAGGATCAATATTAACAGACGAAAATCATATTCACGAAGAAATTAAATGTCGACTAAAAGCAGGGAATTCGTGTTACTATTCGGTTCAAAATCTCTTGTCGTCGCGAATTCTGTCGAGGAATTTGAAGCTTAAAATATATAAAACGATAATCATGCCTGTTGTTCTGTATGGTTGCGAAACATGGTCGCTTACTCTGAGGGAAGAACATAGACTGAAAGTATTTGAGAACAGGATCCTGAGAAGAATATTCGGACCCAAGAGGAACGAGAATGGGGAATGGCGGAAGCTTCATAACGAGGAACTACATAGTTTATACGGTTTACCCAACATTGTTAGGGTCGTCAAGTCTAGGAGGCTTAGGTGGGCAGGTCATGTAGCTAGAATGGAAGAAAGTAGAAACGCTTTCAAAGTCTTGACTGGTAGACCCATAGGAAAACGACCATTAGGAAGACCTAGGCGCAGATGGGAGGATAACATTAAGATGGATCTCGCAGAGATAGGAATACAAAGTAGAAACTGGATCCAGTTAGCTAAGGATAGAAGTCAGTGGAGAGCTTTTGTGAACGCGGCACTGAACCTCCGGGTTCCATAGGCCATAGAGTTATATATATATATATATATATATATATATATATATATATATATATATATATATATATATATATTTATATATATAGATGTAATAGGACCTGTTACACGTTCGAGATCTGGTAGATACTGTTTGATAATAGTAGATTCTTTTTCAAAATACGTGTTTTTCGAACATTTAATTAATTTGAATAGCCAGATTATTGTTAATAAGCTTTTCAAATTAATGTGTCGAAGAGGATTCGTGGCAAGTATAGCACATGATAATGCCAGTATATTTAGATCATCTGTATTTAAAGACTTCTTGTATAGCTTAGGAATAAAGGATATATGTATTTCACTCTACCATTGTGCAAGTAACGCGGCTGAACGATACATTTTAAGCTTTAAGCAGGCTTTGGGAATATATATAAATGATAAACAACATTTGTGGGATAAATTTATACATGGAATTGAGTTTTCACTAAACTCTTCTGTACACTCCGAACATTGGTTTACGCCTATGGAGTTAGTTTTTAACTATAATGTTAATGATCCCCTGGATATTTGTTGGAAAATAGATGAAACAGATATTAAAAATAAAAGAACTGATATATGGGTAACAACATTAAAAATATGGAAGGCGCATGGTTGAAAAGGAAAAAGAAATGACAAAAACAGGACCGAAACTAATTATCAAGTAGGTGATAAAGTTTTGATTAAGTCACAGATTCAATCATCTTTATCTGGTCAGATAAATAAGAGCTTATCAAATGTGTGGCATGGACCTTCCGGGTAATACGTATCTTAACAGTCAATACAATATTGGTAGAAAATCTTGAGAATCCTAAAGATATTAGAAAAACTCATGTGAGTTTAACGAAACCGAATAGAGAAAAAAGAAATAGTTAAATTGCTATTCAGAAAAATTACAGGCCTGTAATTGCTAAAGAAGGGGACTACATTATAACTGAAATTGCAACAAGACAGGAAAATAAGATCTTTACCTGTGATACACATAAACTAAGGTCTATCTGTAATTAATTAATTGCATGGTTAGATATGTTTTGAGATATATGCATTTAATATTAAATGGTGTATACAATACTTGAATGGCTAGAATGATTAGTGTGAAAGATGTATGAATGTCATTATGAGGGATTTTTTTTTCTTTCGTTTAATTATTAATTTTTAGTTTAGTAAGTTTGAATCGAATGGAAGTTTAGTGTTGTTTACATTATTATATCTCTTAATATATAAGAAGGAAAAAATGATTATATCAATTTTTTCCCAGAGGGTGGGATGTTGTAGCATGTTGTAAGATTATAAAAAAAATAAAGATCATTTAAAGCTTTTATTTAATATTTCCAAAAGTGTTACCAGAAATAACTTTTATTCTGTGGCAAAAGATATTAGTACGAGTGATTCAAGGGAACATTTAACAGTATTTGGCGTAATTCGTCGACTAATTTATAGAATTTTTATAAATTAGGAAGAAGGCAGAATAGCATTTCTTTCCAGAGGATTTCGGTTCAATACTCTGCCATACATATGAGGCGGAGAAAGCACTGACCACTACAATATACAAAAGTATGTCAAAGTATATAGATAGATAGATAGATAGATAGATAGATAGATAGATAGATAGATAGATAGATAGATAAATAGATAGATAGATAGATAGATAGATAGATAGATAGATAGATAGATAGATAGATAGATAGATAGATAGATAGATAGATAGATAGATAGATACTTAGATAGATAGATGTGTGTGTATGTGTTTCATCGTAACTCTAGATTTAATGAAGTAAATTTAAACAACAATCCTACATATAGTACTTACAGTCTGAAAAGGTGTACTTTCGGGGTTAGCTATTGGGAACTTGGAAGGGATATATATACAGCACGAGCGATCAATATTAGTTTCGAATCCACAATCCTCGAATTAGCTTAGATAAGAGTGTCACTTAAGATTCCGTTTATATCCTATTTAAGGTTCCACTTGCCCTGGGCTAGGTGTCCCGCAGTTACGTAAAAGTATTAAAATCGACCAATATTATTGTCGAATCATAAATTTTCAACGATGCTAAGCTAATTGGTATCGGTTGCAATGCCGTTTACTTCCAGATTCATCACGAATGGTGGCAATAGTCTCTTAGCTTAACTGATAGTGTGGGAGTGGCAGATATGAAAATGACAAAAAGACTGATTCTGGTGTCTTATGCATAATTTCGGGGATACCTTAGAAAAGTGCGATACTCCACATGGCCTTTTAGTTCAACCTGCATTAACACTATGAAATGGTTTGCAAAAGTGTGACATTTAAAAACAATTGAAAATGACAAATATTAATCTCGACTCCATAGTTTCTAGGTCCTCCACGTTCATCGGCAACATTTCCAGTAACCTTCAAGTTCATTTTCTACAGGAGATAAGACCGACTGCTAGATCTAGGGAAGATGAAAGGGAGTAACATCACAATAATTCAAAATGACTGATATTGGTGTAGCGTTCATAATTAAGTGGATATCGAGATAAATGGCAACACTTCCGATACACTTTAAGTTAAGGTTCTACCAATTAGTATCTCCGCTTTGGGGAAATGGTGACGTGAGAAAATAATCTATAACAACAGACATTAGTATCGAATCCATAGTTGGCTCCGTCTCACACGTTGATTATCGACAATCCCTATACCATTTAAGTCTCTACTTTTTTACAGGAGCTAGAGGATCTAGCGCTTCACAGGAGCTACTGGGATAATTTTTTACAAGCCTAAAGTCTTTCGTGTCTGGAGAGGATGGATCAGAGTGGATGGCGATGGGCTTTAGTGGGTGTGAGCTGTTGGCAATGCTTCAGAGTGGTTTATAATTTGTGTTGGTTCTGAGTAGGTCACGGTGTGTCAATAGATCACGTACGTTGGTGTGTCATCACGGGTCATGATGTGTCTTGGTTCACTATTTTGGTGTGACAGTGTGTTGTGAAACAAGTTTTCATTGACCCACGCCCTCTCTCATTACACTTGTACTAAACAATAGAGAATTCGAAGGTTGTCGGTTATTTTGTTCGAATTTTGCAGATAGATAGTTCCTCACCAGAAAGTAATAAATCTGAATGGTTAACGGTATCAGTTCATAAAACTCGAAATTGAACAGAGGGATTTGTCTGATTGGCTAAATAAAGACCTCCATAATTTACCCTTCTACAAAGATGTTTCCTTCATTGTTTCTGACGTGAAGTGGGATGAGTACGCGGCAAAAAACATATGATTGAAGGTTGGTACTCACCTGAAAAAACTTGGTTTGGTTTTAGTGTATTTTAGACTCATGTAAATATAAAAACAAATCAGTCATATAGAAGGCTTAACAATTTTTTGGAGATTTTTTGTTCGTTTGTATTTCGAGGTCTTCGCCGGTGGTGGAATAATTTTAGAAACGGATTTGAATCCAGCAGCTTATATTCGCTGCGGGTTCACAATGTTTTAGCCATAGTTTTCCTTTGGTGGTCTACTGACACTAACGGCATAGGGGGTTTGTATCTGAAAGATAAGAGAATAAATATGCATTACATCAATGAAGTCTGTGTGCACAAATATGAGAATGGAGCAATGATATAAAAGTGAAGACTGAAAAATATGTATTTCATATTTCGAAAGGTACCGCGTATCAAGGTAAAAAGATTTGCGAAAAACGTTGCTTGGAGCGTCCCAAGATTGGCTCAACTCAACATTAGAAAATGGCAAGGTTATTAAATAGTATATCATTTCAAAGTATTGATAAAAGAATAAATACTGCAAGAGACTCCAATTCCAACGCTAAACTTGTGCAAAATAGCGAGCGGTCAAGATAGTAATAAATCCTTCATTGAAAACTCCGTGGTTACCTCTAGAAATATTAAGCTGTAAATTCGATATCAAAAGATCAAATCCTTGTCTTATTACGGCAAAAGTGTGTTGAATCAAGTTGAAACAAGACATGTCCCAATGTGGGTTTATAATGTCACTAATGTTAAATTCCAAATTCCACATTTTTATGTACGCCACTGAAAAGGTGGTAATGAATTACGAAGTTAATGGTAAAATACAGAAAAAAGGAGATAATGGCGCATGAAACGTGCTAGGGTCACCAAAGTGCCTGAGAAAAGTAAAATTCAAACCAATAAAAAGCTGTGGATATTGTCAAAGTTTATTCCGAACTTTAAATTCTCCTGGTTTAAAAATCTCGTCTTGCCCCAGCAAAAACATCGTTATTTCTCAAATTTTTCATTACATGCTGATGTTTACGTTGCTGAAATAGATTCCTAGGCGTAAAGAAATGGCATAAACACTGAATCAAGTCATGGTTCCAGAGTCGAGTCTTGGTTGCAGAGTCGAGTCATGGTTCCAGAGACAATACTCAAAAGGAAAAAAACTCTCCAAGAAATTCTCCATTTGCAAAGGCCACGTGAACAGACTAAAGTTATTCTAAGAACTGAAAGTCTTTTCACAGGATTCCAGTTCGATACTCTGGTATACTTTTTAACATGGAAGTGATATTTCTTAAAACATGGCGATGCCTTGGTCGCTTCATTTCTCGCTATCGAATATAGATATATCACCATATAATATTTGGGCTTTATTTTCGCCTGTAGAATAGTGCTCTGTGTTCCGTGGTCGCCATTTTAGGAATACCCGATATATATCATACAGGGTATTATTGAACTTACAGACAAACTGTAAGAAGTGATTCATTACATCAAAATACGTCAGAAAGTTTTTTTTTGGACATGTGGGTAAACGTTCAAACTCTCAGAGCTAGAGCTCTCCAAATTTGAGACAAAGCCACATTTCAAGAGGAACTATTTTGAATTCGTGACATTCCAGAGTGGTGATCGTTATCAGCATAATAGAAGTCACACATACAGAATTAAAAGACGCATGTTTTATTAATGTTCAATATGTGTCCATTATGTTCGCTGCAGGGTGGAATTCCCAGACATGCCATCAAAAGAATTTTGAAACATTCTATGATTTAATCATTGGTGCAAAGTAGGTAAGCGATAAGCTCTGACAGCAATGACCAGGAAATCATTTGACACGATGTCGAAAGTGTTAAATATCGTCAACAGCACGGTCTTTTGTACTCGAGGAAAAACATGATACGATGATTTCTTTCACGCTTATAAGTGAACTAAACGTCAAATATAAAGTGACGAAATACGTCGCTTCACACGTTATTCCGAACACAAAAAACATTGAGCTGTCGGTCCCTAAGACTTTTTACTTCCCTCCGAAGCACTGCGTGTAGATTGTTGTCGACTGTTGTTGATTGTTGTTCCCTTCTACTTACCTTGGACCCTCCTTGATAAAAGGTATATCTGAAAACTCTATTGAGAGCATACTGGATAATTATAAACTGCACACCTATTGAGAGTTTAGATAATATGAATTATTGGATTGTATGTGCTTCCTTTATGCATAGTTCTAGCTCTAGGACCCTGCACTTTTTTTATACGTCCATGTAAGCTTTTTTTCTTACTTTTATTTATATATAGATTTGGTTATAATTAATTAACAAGTTATATATATATATATATATATATATATATATATATATATATATATATATATATATATATATATATATATCCGGTAACGAGTACGAAATAACACATTATCTGAAGCTTTGTGGTAACCACCGAAAAGAGTGGAATATATTTAAATTTTTATTTTAACAATTTTAACCTCCTGAGACCCGAGCATTCATTTGTCAAGAACTTTTGATGAAATTTATATATTAGGTAATAATAGACCCAATAGTACATTTTTAAAACCATTTTGTCATGCTGCTATTGATCCGTAATGGGTCGTATTATATGCTGTACGTTGGGTCTCAAATTACTATGTGCATACAATACACAAGGAAAACTATATTTCCCCTCGTAATATAAGCATAAAATATATAAATCATTAAACTTGAAATTTACTTCTCCATGTTTTATTTTCTGAGAAATTATTCAATCAATGTACCTGGATCAGATGTGTCCATAAACCCAATTGTCCTCTTCCCGCCTTCAGCAGACAATAGAGCCACCTGTAGGTGAAAACAAAAACCAGCTGGCTTTTCTACAGTAATTGAGACACTTCCCGTATACAATAACCGAGATTCGGGTATGGTCTATAATATTCGTAGTCATAACGGGCGTTGGAAAAACGTATTGTATGCAATACGCAGGGTCTCAGGACGTTAAGACATTTTATTACATTACCATTAAGAAACATGGTATAACCAGCACTGGTATAACCACCAGCAAAGGTATCTCATAGCTAAGTGCTCTAATTCCATTACTTGAAATTTTGATAATTTGCAGTTTGTAAAACGCCTGGGAATATGAAACCCAACTTACATGCTACTAATATCGGCACTAACAGAAGTTGGGAGCAGTGCGTCAGGAATTTATGCAAGAAAAATTGTGAGTAGACTATGCAGGAAACATTTCTTCACTCTGAGACGACGCTCTCTGGTTCGGAACGAATATTCCAAGTAACACAATATATTAATCTCAATATTGCTTTGTATGTAATGTATTATTTCATTATAACTGTATGTTTAAAGAAATAAAACACTGACGACGCTTAATTTAGAAAATACTTGAAAATAGTTGTCAATATCAACCCTAGAATAACTGCTGAAAATAAATTTGTAAATCATTGCCTTCATTCACAGAACACATCCAGTTCTCCTCTTTCTAACATCTTTTACTTTCTGAAGAGAAGATCTTGTATGCTACACTTGGAATGCACTGAAATTGAAGTTAAAATATTTGAAAAGTTTAGCCTGAAGGGGATTTGAACTCGGGTCTACGGAACAGAAGTTCAATGCGCTAACTACTGACCTACAGCATAGCTTCGATTCAAACTAATAGCTAGTTAAAATATTTCCATGGAAGACCATACCCAAATAATACTATTCGTATAAGGAAATTTTGATCATGTGATTGTCACAATGACATACTCTAGATTTCCATGTTTATCTTAAAAACAAGTTATAAAGATATCACTCATGGAAGATAATATTACGAAACGTTCTACAAGTTGAGGGTACGTCACCGTTTTCAACAACATTCCCAATTATTCTTACTATTCTTGCTCACCTTAACTTCAAATTTACAAAGAAGGAAATAAGTCAGGAATTATTTTAACATTCTCTGAGTTCTATGAACACGTTCGGAAATAGAAAGTTTTATGTTTATCTTCAATAACAACTAGTTTATTTCTATATCATCCAATGATTAATTTTTTCAACTCAAATCGCAGCTACTCGGATTGGAATTCCTTGCTTGCAATTATTATATATATTTTTTATTTATTGCAAAGTATTATTTAGGAAATTTATATTATATTTCTCTTATTTCTTTATTATTATTATTATTATTATTATTATTATTATTATTATTATTATTACAACATAGGGAGGAAAGAAACAGCCACATAGTTATATATAGGAACAGAAAATATACGTCAAATATTTCTTAGGTTTACACATAATGCAATAATATTATTACGTATATGGATTTACAGAGAGAAGTATCATTTTATGAAAAAAAGAAGTATTTGTGAGCTGAAAACTATAATGAATATTTTTTGCTCTACGTGTAGATACAAATGTGAGGTGGCATTTTAAATAATATCAGAATCGTAACTAAAGTTTTAATTTCAGTGGCTATTTGCACTTTGTGCACAGGTAAGAATAACTCCATAATTCTTAGCAAACAACAACACATTTTTGATTCATCACATTTTTAGCAAACACTAACATGCCTTATGCATTCATCAATAATTGGCTTACAATCCATAAATCATCATTTGTCATATGTTATCAAAATACGTCATTAACTTTCTGACAACGTGATACTTTAAATGTTGTTAATACGCGAAGTTCATTTATCTCGTCACTTATTAACTTAGTTTCTTAAGATCATAAAAACTTTTCAGGGTACTTCCAGTAGATATAGCAATGTGGAATGTAGTGTGCAACATGAAAGTAAACAAATTCAAAGTAAGAGGATAATATTTTTCTTCAAATGGAGTGTGTTGATTCTTGCACGAAAAGACTTTAGATCCAATAAGAAACTTCATAAAGTATAAAATGTGTAGCTAAGTATCAACTTTGCGTTCACAATAAAAATAATAATAATAGTAAAGGAATAACACTACTACAATACCAATTACGGAAACAACACCTTCCAATTATGAAAAGTTAACACTAGAAGGACCAACATTTTTACCTCCCTAGAAGTACCGAGCCGTCATTTTGACGGCTATTTAAATGAAGGAGATATATATCATTTTTCTTTATATTTCTCTTATTTTAGTTTTAATTTAATATGTTTAATCGACTACCTTATATTTTATGTAAGTTTTTCTCGTGATATAATACAGGGTGATCCACTAAATTCCGTCAATACATTAAACATAATATTAATATCGAAAGTTTGTTCGCAGGACAGTGACATGAAAAATTAAAATAAAGGAATAATACGTACATTCCTACGTATGAAATCCTTTTTTACTAATCACGTGATCACACTACCTGCCCTGTAGACACTAGCTGGGCTATTTTTCTTTAGCACAGACCCAGTGTATAATACACCAAAACCATTATATTTATTTCAAACTTTTTATTACATGAAGGTGAATTTACATTTTCAATACAATTTTGTTTCAAAACTTTATGCACTGAACTCAAGGGAAAAACACTTTCCTCGCGTTTACACTTGTGTACTGTGAGTGGATTTTCTGATTGATATCCATAAAGGTTAGTAGTGAACATATTCTTTTCTTTCTGATTCAAGCAAATTTCAGAAAGTTCTCTTCTATTTGGACGCATACTACCAATCAAGGTCAACTGTTTCTTTTTCAAAGATTCGACTAATTTTTAACTCGTAAGAAAAGTTATCGTATGTAACATTCAGACCTCTGTTGAGAAAAGAATCAATCGTCTTCAGAACAATATATTCGCCTAACTCTAAATCCCGACGTCGTTCTTAGTCGTTTCCCATGTATGGAATGCCTTTTAGTTGATACCGTGACTTTAGAACTGCAAGCAGCCACATTTGAATCCAAATTTGTCAGGCTTGTTTGTCATATATTATATGTATTTGAATGTCATCTTACTAGAGAATAACTGTTCATCCACACAAACACTGTTGTGGATTTTGTAGTGCCTGATACAATTCTCAATGAATAAGTTCTACACAGATGATACCAAAGCAAGCTTGTTTGCTTTCAGCATTGAAGAGCTAGGACACTTTTCATCGAACCGAAGATACTTCATTATTTCAAGAAATATCTTTCTCTCCATAATCTTTCTGTAAAACACTGGTCCACAGCTTACGTTCTATAGTTCCTTTACAGATATATCTGAAGCTACACGAAATATCAATATTGCTAAAAATGAAAGTGTTCTGCAATTGACAATGGCCAAAGAGAATCTTGACTGTCTGAACTTCAATAACGGTGCATTTCAGAATGTTTTTGAACATTGTCTCGTCTATGTACAAGCGAAAAGCACTACAAAAACGACCATCTTCAATATGATGTAACGCATAATATAACGAACAGGTTTCTCGCGAAGGATCTCATGTGAGGCAGTGCACCCATCATTGTTCTGTCTGTCCATTTTACTCCAACGTGTCCTATGACCTGCTATAAAAAAATTTGATTGATTACTTCTGGAAACTTCTGTATATGTTTCCTTCCTCTTATCCGAAGAACTAGCTTCAGACACTGCATTCTAGTTACTACTGCTGGCTTCATCGAATAAATCTCCCTGTTGTTCTTCCACGCGAAATTCATTTTCACTCAAATCTTATAAAGCAGTCAAATGGGGCAGTCAAATTGACGGTTTGGTCCTTCTAGGGGTATACAACAAAAATACGTATTTATTTAAAATAGACACACAATGTTTATATGCTGTATCAAACCTCTCTTAAAAATAATAAAAGTCCTAAAGTATGGTTGCGTTGGTCAAAGAAATATATGAGATATAGACAATTGTTTTACGTGATGCCGTCAAAATGACGGCTTGGTCCTTCTAGTGTTAATAATTGCTAAAAGCGGACTCAAACCGGCTTCGCCGTATTGGTAGCTTTCCTTTTTTACATTTACCCACAAATATCTCATACGAAATTAAATAAATAAACTAGTAGTTATATTAGATAAACAAAAAACTTTCTATTTCTATAGGTTTTGATAAAATTCAAAGGTGAAAATAATTTCTACCGTATTTTCATGTCTGGAGATTAGAAATTAAGGCAAAGAAAACTTTTAAACCTTGACCGTATCTCAGAAAGATCACATTACCTCAAATGTAAGAACGTTTCGTGATGTTTTCTCCATCGAAAAACATCTATATAACTAGTTTTTCAGTTTAACAAGGAAGTCTCGAGTAAGCCGTTATGATACTCACATAATCAATGTCTCGTTATATGGGCATTACAATCTTGAGTATAATCCCACACGATTTTAATTAGTTAATAGTTTTGGCAGGAGACGGAGTGACGCGGTGTCTAAGTGAATAGCGCACTAAACTTCTAGTGGGTTGTAACGGGTTATAATCCTATCTATCCTCAAACTTTATCAAATGTTTCAATTTCAATCCCAATGCTTCTTCAATGTGATAAGCAAGATGTTCTTCTCTCAGAAAGATAATAAGTGTTAAAAGGTGGGTAAATGGAGAACTTATAGGAATGGAGACAATGATTTTAGGAACTTGTTTCCAGCAGGTGTTCTAGATTTGATATTTTCATCTACATTCAAGCATTTTCTGATTCATGCGTGGTCCGTGTTTTTATTTCCTGTGGCAAAAATTACTTTTAGGATACTACTCGCAGATTTACAAATCTGTAATGCAATATCCAGGCTTGATGTAACGTGCAAGTAGAAACAAACAAATCAACAGCATTTTGTTTTTTCCCTCCCCTTAACCCTTACAGTGAATTGTGTTGATTATTCAGCAGTAAAACGAGCTCCACTCAGAAAATTCATAAAATATAAAATATGTAACCACTCTGTAGGTCCCAATAATAATAATAAGAAGAAGAAGATAGAAAGAAGAAGATGAAGAAGAAGAAGAACAAAAGAATAACAGTATTACGATACCAAGTACGTAAACGATACCTTTCAAACAAAATTAAAAATCTTTCCCATGACAATATTCCAACCCGAGTCTGTGTGGGTCTTGAGCACTCTATCACAAACTCCTGATACAAATATAAGAAAATAAACTGGTATTTATGGATGATAGAATAAAACTCTATTTTTACACGCGTTGATACAAATCAAAAAAATGTGAAACTAATGTCTTCTGTCTCTTCTTAAAAGTTCAGGTCAGCGACAATAGTATAGTAATAGGATCATCGTTGAAACCTATGACGTAGTCTCTCAGCTTGAAGAATGTTTAGTTGTATTTTAATCATTCACGAAAATCTATACAACTTGCTTTTGGGTTAAACAAGGAAATCTCTAGTAATTAATTGTGATACTCATATTTGCAACGTTTCATTATATGATCATTAGTATAATTTATATAAATAATACGAAACGATTTTAACTAGCTAATAGATTATCGTAAGATGCATTGACGCGGTAGATAAGAAGTTAGTACATTGAACTTCTATCCTGCGCACCAGGGTTTAAATCCCGGCCAGGATCAGCCTTATTTGAAATGTTTGAATTTCAATTTCAGTACACACTTAGTGTGACAAATAAGATCTCATCGACAAAAACATCTTGGGATATGGAGAACTGGGAAGCTTCTGTCAATAGAAAGTAAAAGATTTACAAACATATTTCCAGCAGTTCTTCTAGATTTGATACTTTTAACTGCTTCCAATCACTTTATGATTGATAGATGGTCAGTTGAGTTGATTTTAGTTTAGCGTCCCGTTCAGCAGCGAGGCTATATGACACGTGGACCTACTGATTAACGTGGAATCCAAACCACATGAGCTCCCGCCGGGAATCGAACCCGGGTCTCCCACGCCAAAGGCGCGTACGCTAACCGCTTAGCCACGAGAGAGCTCAATACACATGGTCAGTATTTATATTTCTCTTAACATGGAGTATATAAAGAAATAATACATTACAAACACAGAAATATTGAAAATAATATGTAGTTTACTTTAGGCAACACGTTCTGAACCAGAGATATTCATAATAGAATGCTGAACTGTTCGTTAGTCACCTACTTTACACTTTTAGCTGCATAAATACCTGAACCAAAACTACCAACTGCTGTGAATGCCGAGAAATGTCTCATTTAAGTTGAGTTGCATCTGTCGACTAGTTCTTACAACTGAAAATTATCTGGACAACAAGTAATGGAATTAGAGTACTTTTGGTGAGATACTTTAGCTAGTGACAGTACCAGTCTTAAAAAGTTTCATTTAAAAGTTATATTTTTAATTGAGAATTTGAGTAATTATGCGTTCAGTATGAAGATACAGTAAGATGCCCATTCACTCTTTCTCTCTCTTTATTTTCTTTCTTTGTTTCTCTAGATCTTGGATTAAGCATGAGGGAATTACCACATATACTTACTTGTGTTAATGTGTTTTTAGGGTGTATGAAGTATGTATTAGGATCAGGTAGTGGAACTTAATGTATCGTACGGTAATACTAGTACGTCCGTCTGCCCACCCGTTATTCCGCACGATAACTTTTGAACGAATGTGAAATGTTTAATTTTTTTGTACTAGATAAATAGAGAGAGTATCTCTATGCATTTCTTTAATGGAGGAGTTTCGCTTAATGGAAGTGCTAGAAAGAAGTCAGCTCCAACTTCAGCGTTAATCACTATAAAGCAAGAATTGTCATAAAAAGCGAAATGCTGTTTTCGGCAATAGATGCAAAGTTTCAACGAAACTTTTATCTTCATTCTAAACTCAAATGAAACAGGAATTTGTATAAAAAATGGATTTATAACTTTAACATTGATCACTTCAGAGCAAAAAGAGTTATAATTTGCGAAAAGATATTTTCGGCAAGTGATTAAAGTGGTCAAGGGCAAGCTCCGTTTCATTCATAACTCTGTAGTGATAGTGTAAAATTTAGAAGTGAGTGCAGAAACAAGTGATTTTCTGTTTCAATCTTCATCGCTATACAAAAATAAGTATTAGATAGGAAGAGTGGTTTTTGGTAATCGATTAAATGTTTCAAAGGTTTCTAACATCTTCATCACTAACAATCTAGTATTCCTAAAAATGGTAGAAATTGAGCCATTTGATTTTTTAACATTTATTACTATTTATTACTATAGAGCAAAAACGATAAATGATACCAAAATACTATTTCGGCATTCGATGAAACTTTTCAAGTACTATCTTTACCTTCAACTTTATCACTTTAGTAGAACCGGAAGGAACAGGGATGGGTCTTATCTATTTTCAACGTTGAGAGTAAAAAGTAATACTGAGAAAAGCGTCTTTCGGAAATATATTATACATCTCAAGAACAACTTTCATCTTCACCCTTAACATTCTAGTAATACCGAAAGTGGTTGCAATGATCCATTAAGAGTTTCAAAGTTGATCACTATAGATCGAATAAGGTAATAGATAGTAAGAAGTAATTTACGCCAATTGAGGTACCAAAAACTATAACATAAAATGAGAAACTGTTTTTGTGGATCAATTTTGTGTATTGAGAAAAGGTATCATCTCTCTTAAAGACCTATTCAAACCGCAAGTAGCAAAGCACATCTTCTTCTGATTTTACGGGTGATCGTCAAATAATAGAAATTTTAATAGAAGGTGAGAAGTATCTTCTGTAATAAATTAAGCATTTCAAGAATATGTTCTATCTCTACTTTGACCTTTCAACTAAAACCGGAAGTTGTAAAAATCAATCTCCACCGGTTCTAACATTGAGTGTTATAAAATGGATAGCGAGAAAGGGTTTTATGTAATTCATTCAGTACCCTAAGAGTTATTCCATGTCGAGAGTAATACCCCTATTCAAGTTGGAAGTGCTTACGGTTTATACAATAGATTATTTTTCAATAACTTCTTACTTGGTTTTAACCAAACTTGGGAAGAAAGTAGACCAATGCCCATGGAGTATTGGCTTATGTATTCTTTGCCACGGTCGCGAAGAAGAGGCTCCAATAGGGTTGTATTTAATTAACATACTCCTCGATAACCACTTAATTAGTAGGTAGTATAAGAAAAAAGATTACTGTACTTGGTGAGTGACAACCGAGTTACAGGCTTAGCTTCGCAAAGTACGCTATGCGGTACTTTAATTGTCGGTAACCAGCCGCCGCATCTGAAGCAAATTTCTTGATCGTGTGGGACATCATCTAAGAAATAACGCTTGTTATCATTGGTGCCCGAGCTCTTGTTGAATTGTTCTTCATAAAGTCTTACTGAATTCGAACTAAATTCTTTGGTCGGCAGCCCCAAACCTAACTAATTGAGGCCATCATATTTGTTGACATCGCTCCGCCAAGTTGTGGGGTCGACTTGTGTGTGGCATTTCATTTAGCGGTAACCTCTTATAGATCTAATATAAAGTAATTGCCAAATACAGAAAACAGCTCGTTATTACTAACTCTGTGGTGATAAACGTAAAGTATAAAATGGTTTATTTTAAAACTTTTGGATTTAAATCAGTATTAAAGATGTAGATGAAATTTATTTTTGGAATGCTTATTCAATTGCCGAAAACCGCTTCACGCTATATATTACTATTTTTGATTTACAGTGGTCATCGTTGAAAAATAGAAATGGTTCATTTGTACCAGTTCCTGTTTATCTATCATCTAAATTAACTAGCTCCTCCGAAATAATTATTCAACCCATAATTAAAAAAAATACTTTGTTTTAAGTGATATTATGTGCAGTAACAGACGGACAGTTAGGTTATTATTATTATTATTATTATTAGTAGTAGTAGTAGTAGTAGTAGTAGTAGTAGTAGTAGTAGTAGTACTTGTAGTGCTAGTAATAGTAGTAAGTATTCTTTATTTTGACATGTCCCAAGACTAACAAGAGGTGTGTACGCGCCTTTCGAGTGGGAGATCCGGGTTCGATTCCTGGCCGGAGCTCTGCGTTTACGATTCCACGCTAATCAGTTCATGTCTCATATACCCTCGCTGATGAAAAAGACACTAAACTCATTCTGAACTCAACTTAATAGAAGATGTGAGTGTGTGCGTATGTGTGTGACTGTGTGCGTGTGTGTGTGCATGTATGTATGTGCGAGTGTTTGAGTGTGTTAAGATTTGGTTTGGAACAGCTTTTTGAACTTTTTCGATCTTCATCTTCGTCTTTTAATTCCCAATATTTTCTTCCATTTTACGAATCATCGACCAGCTACATTCTTTTTCTTCCTATTACTCTCTTATCTTTCATGTCTTACCTTTAATCTCGCACGTTCTTCTTCTTCAATGAGTTGAGGATGTGCTATTACATTTTAATCCGTTTCCTAATAATAAATGCCAGTAGTTTCCTCTAGTTGTTTTGAAACTATTTTTGTTTCAAATAAATAATTAATTCCTTATATAGAAGCATAACCATTTCTGTAGTTTACCATTGCAGAAGCCTCATAAAACTTTTTTTTCGTAGAAACGAAAAACTTTTTTTTCTCTACCTTTGATATCATCTACTCTAATCGACAAAACTGGAAATCAGCGATAGAGTTGTACATGCAAATGTGTTAATTGCTATTTTACTTCTTTGTAAAAAGAAACGTAGAAAGAAAGAAAGAGAAAAGAAATAATGTAAAGAAAAGCATCTCTTGTATCTGCTAACAATACTAATGAAATTCAGTCATTGTTTCCAGGTGCGAAAATACTTACTTCTTTAGTATTTATTTTGGTTTAATCGTTATGTGTATACTACTTCCAGTTCAAAAGTTATAGAATTTCAGTTCCAGGTTGTGTTGACAATTTAACACCCTGTTTATCTCAAGAGTACAAGATGACGAAGACAAACGGTTTTCCTATTTACAATCTGCATGAAATACTCCACTAGGAAAGCGAGTATTATGTCAGATGTCTATAGTATTATTTCAGTGTAATGGGCAATTTCAATTTATTTCATGTGATACCCAATGGAGCAGTCGCCAAACTTCTCGCCTTTGGAGAGAACGATCTTGGATTTAGTTCCCGGTTGGTCACTCCGTTCTAAATGTGTAATAGTTTTTCAGAGGCCAACCATACTGGGTAAAGTTTTTCCTGGGTTCTCCTCATTCACACCACTGAAGTACCTTGATGGTACCCTACAAGTCCCAGGACTCTCCCATCCCTCTCCGTTCCCTTTCATCTTTATGCTCCCCGAAAATGTGCTCGACGCGGGACTTGCCTAAATGTGCCGGGATTAACGCCTGAAATGCCAATTAAGTATATAAATGAATAAATTTATATCATAGTAGTATGAATGTGACTACTCATGATGATAAAGTGGTCACAGAAAAAGGTATACAAAATATATACAATTAAAACGAATGTGTGTGCGTATTATGATAAAGCGTCAGCCCCAGGCCCCCATCGTTACAAGAGGAAATGTTTTTGGTCTGCGCCAAAAACGTTTGGGCGTTATTCTAGTACTTATTGACACATCACGCGCCTCCTTTCAATTCCCTCCTCTTCCCTTCAAGATCAACATCGAATTTTCCTTGTTCCCGAGCTTTATTTGAAGAAAATTGTGCAATTCTGTTTGTCTCGACAAGTACTGCAAGAATCAATAAAAACATTATGAAACTACGTGTGATTGCAAAGTAGCCTCCTTTCCAGATTCAACACCTGTTTTTCCTATGTTCGCGAGAATAGGTTTAATCAAATTGTTATCGTTGGGTTTGTTGCTTCCAGTACTATAAAAAGCAATCAACACATGACAGGTGCCATCAATTTTCACCAATAAGATCTCTATACGTCCTTAGCTGAGTATCTCCACGTCTCAGCTTCAATGTCTCAGCTTTTTTACAATTGTGTTGTACTAGCGACCGTTTGAAGTGTGAGGGTTGTGTCCGTTTGCTAGGAAATTATCGTTGTGGGTTCGATGTGTGGATTATGTAAGCAGTTGTGTCCGGATTTTTATATAATATCAACTCTCTAAATATATACATAAATATGTAAAAAATGCTTAAAATTGTAAGAAATGTGTAATAATATATATGAATATGTAATATTACACATGCTACATACTTATGAAAACGTAATATTAAGGCGGGTATGAGTATGCAATATTTAAGCGAAATATGAAAATTAAAAGAAAATCTACTACACTTTATCCTGCCTGAGGAAAGTCCCCCAATGAAGCGAAATGCTTCCACAGCTGAGACAGCCATATTCCACTGTCGTGACTGATTTCAGGATAATAAAAATCAGACTCGAATGAAGGAAGGTGTGAATCGGTTAGAGAGAACCAGGATAGCCCCGAGAAAGGCAATGGATACGGCTTTGGTACCTCAGAAACCTTATGTGGTGTGGTGTGGTCCCGTTTCAAATATAGAACTTTTTTCACTAAATGCGCATTAGTCATCACGTCCGATCTTGAAAGTAATTATGGGCAATTTATATATTTAAATACTATAAGCACCTTAAGGGGAAATGTATTGTCTTATTGTAACCCTGTTTCAAAAAGAATATGCGTATTTTGAATGCATTTATTTATTAAACATTAAGACATACGGATATGAAATTTCACACCCATATTTACGAACCTCTCAAGTTCAAGTTAGAGTTCAAGGTTTAAATTTCAGGTGTACAATACGTCCTCCATCAGCGACACGAACAATATCACATCGATACTCAAATTCCTCCCATAATCGTACAAGCATGTCCTGCGAACTGATGTTATGCTATACGGATCCGGTTCTTCAACTCTTCCAGGTTATGTGGCAGTGGTTGTACATAAACGTTGTCTTTACCGAAACCCCACAGGAAGACGCCACAGGGTGGCAAATTTGGGGACGTCGAGACCAGCTGAAAAAGAGTTCCCAGCTCCTTGACGACCAATCCAACGGTTCGGTACAGTTTGATTCACATATTCACGCACTTGGCGACTCCTTTTAGGAGCTGCCTCGTCTTGTAAAAAAATGAAGTAGTCTTCGTGCATCATCGGAAACAACCATTTCGGTAACATAGCGAGATACTCCTGACTGCTAACCGTGTTTCCATTAAAGAAGAATTGGTCATAAACAGACGATCCAAAAGTCGCACAAAATACATTGACTTTGGGCGAATTCGTACATGTGGGTTCTGTAGGCAGAACATTTTGTTTGTTTAACTAAATACTGCTGGTGATGACAAATATACGTATACAGATACATATTAGTAGATACATATTACTAAATTCTCTGATAACATTTACTATGCATTCAAGTAACTGACACACATGCTTCTACTGATGTTATTGAGAAGGATGAAAGGCAAAACTACTTACGACCAAAGGAGATTATTCATTGTTACATGTTTTATAAATATTAACATATGCAGAAACAGAACTATGTATATAAATTCAAAATACTACTGAGAATAATAGGATTGAAAAGGCTTTCTAGCTTCAAGTACGAAAAGCTTTTTTGCGCTTGCAAAACCTTTGCATATGGGTTCAGAATGACTCAATTTCATAGTAGCATCAGACGATACAAATTGTTATCAGTCATCTGATTTAATGGGTTTGCTAATTGGGAATAAACAGATCATTAATGAACAGACAATTATTGTCCTTCAATTATGCATCGTATGGTTCGCACTAGTGTAAGCATGAACCCTTCTCAGTAGTTGTCTATCTAGTGTAATTAAAAGTTGTGTGTTTTTAGTCTACACAAGCGTGTTGCGAGATGGACAAAACTATGCGAAATAATTTAGCATTTCATCTTTGTATTATAATTTGCATGAAACAGTTGAATCCTTTCTTTAACCCTGCATCTACCATACATTTTTACAAACATGTTCTTCCATTCGGGTCCAATGGACCCTAATCAAGAATTGAGGATATGGAGTAATTTTATGAGATTTTCACATTGTTTTATTGTATGAAAAAACAAATACAGCGCAACAAATTAACTTTCATGAAGAAAATAAAAATATTGGAAAGTATAATCACTGATCCAATGGACAAATCGTTATTTTGATGGAAGAGATTAATTTTCTAAGAGACGAACCCTGAACGTTTGGAGACCACAACGCATGCGATTCATAACCTTCTTCCACTGATCTAGGGGCTTACGCCGGTTACTGTATTAAAATGAACATTATTTTGGACATCCAATATCTGTAATCTAAAGTAGATTTATTTTGTTTGGTTTTCCATGCCACTAAAATAGGATATGCAGTGCGGTGGTATCTGAGTTTTCCTCTTTCACCATGTTTTAGTTCCAGATGGATTGAAATTATTAATTTTTAAGTATGGAATTCCTTTTTCTTATGGTTCCCTTTGAACAACTATAGGACACATTACAATATTTTCAATTTGAACTACGTCAGTAGCCCATGAATGTTAGCTAATACAAGAATTGTAACGATTTGGTTTATTGCATTTAATGATATGTTTAATAATTTATTATTTTTGTTTCAGATGAAACATCATCATACCCAGGTGAGATTAGTCATATTTGGCTCTCACTTTACTAATATGCAGTTTTCAAATATGTTTGCTAGTTACGATAATTGTATTTGACAGACGTAGACATAATTTTGTCATTATAACTTATAAACTTTGGTTTGGAGACACTGGGAACCTGATATCAGTTATACCTTGCTACACACGATTAGAAAATTCGGATATGTTTTAAGAAATATTTAATATATTTCTTGCTTCACTGTGGAACTTATCTAAGCTGATGTATATTATAATAAGATAATGACATATTAAGAATGATATATATTATTAAAAGTTTTCCCTCATATGTGGAAGATATTTGTACATATTCTTCCATAAAGAATGATCGCACTATTTATTGCTGCCAACTTCGTGTATCTTTGGAAGAAAGTAATCAGGTTGGAACCCCAAAGCCAACCTTTGCAATCGGGAAAATTGTGTAGATTCGTTTCCAGTTAGTTTTAAAATATTGTAAGACTTCTTATTAAGTATGAGAAAAGCAACACTGATTGAAATACTTAAAGATACATATTTCGAAATCATGTATTTTTGTCAGCACATGTTTGTCACTTAGCTTCCCATGCGCAAAAAAAAAGCGTTAAGATATGTGTAGGAACCAATCAATAAAAGGAAGCGTAGAGAAGATAGTTCTTTCATCCCCAAAGAAAGTTAAAAGGAGAAATAAGAGAGAAAGACATAGAATTTGTAAAGGATAAGAATGACACTGTCTTGAAACTTCAGTTATGTTTTGTTACAAGGAACTTGCCAAGGATCATCATGTTAGTATAGTGTTAAAAAGCGGAATTTAAAATCGTAACGTGAGTTCTTTTGCCGTTTGGGTGAAATTTTTAATATGGAAATTTATTTTCCTCGATCTATAAAAATTATATAAAGTAATTGCAATAAAATGAATAAGTTTTATATAAATAAATTGTATATATATATATCCATATAATCATTTCAGGACATAAGTAATTATTATGTTTGAAATATAACTTATGAGATGTGGGAGGTGTTAACACAATGTCAATGTATTTTGTGCGACTTCCCGATCGTCTGTTTACGACCCATTCTTCTTTAATGGAAACACGGTTAGCAGTCAGTAGTATCTCGCTCTGTTACCGAACTGCTTGTTTCCGAGGATGCACGAAGACTACTTCATTTTTTAACAAAACGGGGGAGTCCCTCACTGGAGTCGCCAAGTGCGTGAATAACTGAATGGAATTCTACCGAACCCTTGAATTGGTTGTCAAGCAACTGGCGACTTAGCATGTCTCAGCTGGTCTCCGCGGTTACCGTTTTTGCCACCCAGTGACTTATTCCTGTGGGGTTTCGTTAAAGATAACGTTAATATACCACCACTGCCACAAAACCTGGAAGATTTGAAGAACCGGATCCGTACTGCCATAACATCAGTGACGCGGGGCATTCTTGCCCGAGCATGGACGGAATTTGAATATCGATTTGATATTATTCGTGTCTCTGTTGGAGGACATATTGAACATCTGTAATTTGAACTTGAGAGGTTCGTAAATTCGTTAATGTGAAATTTTATATTCGTATGTCTTAAAGTTTAATAAATATATGCATGCGAAATACGTATATTCTTTTTGTAACAAGGTGTATACAAAACAATACATTTCGTCTTAAGTTGCTTATAGTATTTAAATTAGTATATTGCGTATAATTAATTCCAAGATCGAAACGTGGTGATGGATGCGCATTTTGTGTAAATTGTTCTAGATTTGAAACGGGACCACACCACACCACATAAGGTTTCTAATTACAAATGCTGCATGCATTGCTTTTCTCTGGGCTTTCATGTTTCTCTCTAGTCGATTCACATCTTCCTTCATTGGCGTCTGATTTTTATTATCCTGCAAACAGTCACGTCGATGACGTGTGGCTGTCTCAGTTGTTGAAGCATTTCACTGATTGTGGGACTTTCATTAAACAGGATATAGTTTAGTATATTTTCATTTTCATTTTCATATTTCGTTTGAATATTGCATACTCATACGCGTGTTAATATTACGATTTCATAAGTATGTAACCTATCCAATTTTACATATTCTTATATAATGTTACATATTTCTTTCAACTTTAAGCGATTGTTGCTACATATTTATGTACTCCCATGCGCAATAAAAATTGCGCGTATACTGTAACTCATGATTTTTCGCATTTATTTAATTTTCCTTACGATTTTGTGTAAAGCAATCCATGTAAGAAGATATTTCCAAAAAAAATATAATAAAAAAATTAAAAATATAAGCAAAAAACAGTTTTGTATACACGGGCAATCGCGGTTTCTGGGGATTTTTTCAGTAGAAGAGCACGATTGCGTAAGGAATTCAGTAGGAAAATCCGGGAATTGGATCAAGGATAGTGGAGTAAAATGTTGAATTTATTGGTTAAAAAGGTAGTGTGTAGATTGTCTGCGGAATATGAATTAGCTTTTGTAAGAAAGATGTAAGGAAATACAGATACAAAGAGGAAATGTCCTATCTTGAGGTAAGAAGTGACATGGATATTAGTATTTATTTGTTAAGAAAAAGAAGAAAAGCAAGAAGAAGATTAAGTGATTAAGTGGGTTGCGTGGTGGATTAGTAGTTGTTACACTACTTTGACACTAGATCGAATCCCATCCCGTCCTTTTTATTACAAATTATAATTTTCATGTTAATATGAACCGAAGCAATTTAATAAAAACAAAACTTATTGACATTTTGTTGTAATGACGTATTAGAGTACTATCGTTAATAGCTATAGTTTTCAGTTCATGCTGTTGTGTAGCTTGTCTCATCCTGATTCGTTGGGAAAAGAACAATTTTGTCTCCAACAAAGTGAGAAGGATATATACGTACAGAAAAACAGACATCTTAGTACCAAAAGCGATTTATCGTGATGAAATAAAATAGTTTGCCATTATTTAAAAAAATTAAAATTAAAAAAAATTAACAAGGAAAGTTTCATTGAGCTCATATCGAAACCTACCATACAATTTCACTCAGAGGAAGGAAGTCCCACAGAAAGACACACAAAAAAGCTGGTGAGTTTTTAAGTGGAATTAACCAATAGTAAAAAGTCAAAAACAACAATGTGGGTACACACTATACCTAAGGGAAAGTCGTACGGTAAGGTGTGCATTGACGGCAGCTATCTTGAAAACCGCATTTTGTAAAAAGTGATAGGCATATTTATTGTGTATGGTTCCATGTGCACAACTTCCGAATGAAGCAGTTGTTCAAAAATAAGTTTTTGCTATTAAAATGTAACTCCTACAAGTGTTTAGCTTTGCTCAATTACATGTGGTGCAAATTTGAAAAATATAGAAGGTATTTCCTATACTTTTGTATTTTACAAATTGTTGCAGCTGCTTCATTCGGGAGTTGTGCACATGGACACATACACAATAAATGTGCCTCTAACTTTTTACCAAGTGCACGTATCTTAAAACTATTCCTACCATTGCTTTTCCCTATAAATTCAAGCCCAAAATCATGTACCATATTGCCAATTGTTATTTAAAATCATGATTTCCATTCAAGATGGCGGATTGCAAGATGGCTGACGTCAAGGTTCCCATTACAGTACGACTTCCCCTTACATATAATATGTACCCACATTGTTGTTATTGACTTTCTATTATTACCACGCCGTTTACAAGGGGTGGTACTGAGCGTATCGTGCAATTGTCGACAATGATACGCGACAATTTCCATCTACCATTTTGGTCAATTCCACTTCAAAAACGTATCTGCTTTTTGTGTGTGATCTTTATGTGGGACTTCCTTTCTCTGAGTGAAATTTTAGGTAGGTTTCGATATGGGCTCATTGATACTTACGTTGTAAGTAAATTATTGAAGTTGGCTTCTCTTTAGCTTTTAGCTAAAAATATTTTTTTCTTTATAATACTATACTTTATAAGGCAATGTTTGTGGATTCCATGTCAGAAGGGCCTGGACAAAAGGGCGAGGACAGAAAGGCCCGAGTCAAAACGGCCCCGCGTCAAAAGGGCCCGGGTCTAAGGGGCCCCGGTCAAAACGGCCCCGCGTCCAAAGGGCCCGTGTTAAAAGGGCCCGCGTCAAAAGGGCTCTGCGCTAAAAGGGCCTTGCGTACAAAAGGGCGTGGGTCAAAAGGGCCTGAGTCTAAAGGGCCCCGCCTCAAAACGGCCCCGCGAGAAAAGGGCCCGAGCCAAAAGAGCCTCATGTCAAAATTGTCCCGCGAAAAATTGCTCGAGTGGAAAGAGCCCGGGTAGAAATAGTCCCACGGCCAAAAAGCTTGAAATCAAAACAGAAGTTGAAATCAAAGATGCAGGAGTGGATAATGCCAACTTAGTAAGTAGAAGTGATTGTCTAATAGAAGGAAGAATATCAGTGGTTATTAGTGACAAAAAGGAAACTTGAATGGTGATCTTAATTTTGTTTGGTTGCTGTTTGTTCTGGAACAATCCCTATCGCTTAAGTCGTTTCTCGATGAAAGTTTACTTTCAACCGCGTTTCTCTGAGTTTGTAGACGTGAAGACCGGTGGGATCTCATGTGGTTCGAATTCCACGTTAATCAATAGTTCCACATCTCATACAGCCTCGCTGCTGAAAGGAATGCTAAAGTGAAAATCATATCATATCATATCTCTAAGTTTGTATTCTCGAGACCTAGCCCAATCAGACTATCTATTAATGACTGTTCCCTTAGTTCTAAAATTCAATTTCTGCCCCTGAATCAAAGTAGCAAAATACGTGTTATATGAATAATATTATCTTGAAAACGTTTCTTTAATTTTGGTGTAAGAACATACATGTGGATCTCCATACAGGGTTAGTCAAAATTATTGGGAAAGAACAATAATAACGACACGCGTGGACGGGGGAAAATCAAATGTTGCAATTGGTGTTATTGCAAAAACTGCTTTGGCTTGGAGTGTGGTCACCGTGGAAGCCACTTTGAATTACACTATATTGCGGATCGCACATTTTTTAATGGAAAAGGTTATAATCTTACACTTCAGTTTAGGCTTTATGTTTCCACAAATGTGAAGGTGAACTCATTTTTGACGCATTACCATTTGTTTATGATATAGGGTGTTTGACATATGTATCTAATAGAAAAAAGTATCATGACAGGGCAGTAACAAAGAGACAAATGGACAGAGGAAAAGTAAATGTTACAGGTTGGTATTGGTGTTAAAACTGCGTTAAATGATCATGGCACCCAACTTGAATTCCGCATATTATATACCATAAAATATTTTCAAATAGACAGGGGTAATTATGTCACATAAATTTAGGCTAGAATCTTGCTACAAACGATAATCTGAATTAGGGATGCGCACAAGACAAGATTTGAGGCTGTCTCGTCTCAAAAATGTATTGTAAACGTGATCTCTCGACTGGAAAAATGTGCATTTTTCTATTGGAAGAGCTGTCTCGACTCGGATATTCTCATGAAAATTCTGTCTCGACTCGTCTCGTGCGCATCCCTTACTGAGTCGACTTTTGACCGATCTCTATTCATTTACGCGATAGTGTGTGCTAAGTTTGACATTTGTTTCTAGTAGAAGAAAGTATTTAGACAGGTAACTAATAAATAGTACTTCATTGTGTTCTTAACGTTTCTGTTCGTTTGCTTACGTTTGTAAAATATAGAGAAGTTACCGCATATGTATAACATATTTTAATAGTAAGTATATTTGTGATTAATTTTTACTTTACGACTATAAAGCAATAGAATACTTTTAATGTGCAGTTCCGAATATTTGGTAGAGCTCAACAATGTCGTTCAAATAGTAGTGGGTGATAACGATGTTTCTTCTAGTCAATGTATTGTACCATGTAGAGTTAATACGGGAAGGATATAATGGTAGAATTGCTAGAAAGAAACCATGTATTACCCAAATTAAGAAGTATAAGATACTTAAATTTTCTAGAGCTTTTGAAAATTAACCCAAAAACTGGTGGGAATGTTTTTATGGACAAATTTAAGTTAAACCTGCATGAATATGATGGCAGAATAATAGTGTTTCGACAAGTAAATACAGAAATAAATGTCGAGAACTTCCAGCCTGCTTTAAAATACAGAAGAAATATATCTTCACATTCTTAGAAAGACTTCTAATTTTATCAAGATATTTATCCCAAACAAAGTATATGTTGTAAAGAAAAGATTGCTTTAAAACTGCCCAAAAGTTCGCTAAACTCCACCACACAGTACCGGCTTTAATTCCATTGAGAATCTTTGGAATGAATTGCAACGTAAGGTTAATATATACGAGTTACGGTGAAAGAAGGTTTGAGAAAAGCATTACGTACAGATTGGAGCAATATTTCCCCATACTACACCAGGAAAATTGTAACAACGATGCCGAAATGCTTAAAGAAAGTTATAAATCATTGTGTGTTTGCTATTAAATACTAACTGTATTAACTTGAAGGAATAAAATAATTTTAGAGGACATTTTATAGTAGTTTTTTAATAATATCTGAATATTTATGTGATCAACAATGTCCACATCCCCATTCAATGTAGTTTTTGCAACAAATCACACTTGCAACATTTGCTTTTCCTCCGCCACATTATTATTTTATTGTCCTGATACTTTTGTCTACTACACACAAATGTCAAACATAGCACACTTTCCTCGTAAAAGAATGAGGATTGGTAAAGAATGAATCATATTCTCGTTTGTAGGAAAATTCAATCCTAGATTGATGTGCTAAACATAGTCCTTTCCATTTAAAAATATTATGTGATATCCAATATGGCGTATCTAGGATGGCTGTCGTTATGTCCACGCCCTCACTCAGTGTAGTTTTCGCATCAACCTGCAACCTTTTACTTTTCTACGTCTACGCGTCTCTTTGCCTGTCCAAATACTTTGGTCTACTAGATACAAATGTCAAACGTAGCACCCTATCTCGCAAACGAATGAAGATAGATTTTTAAAAATTAGTTCTTCTTCTCATCTGTGGGAACATTCTAGCCTAAATTGATGTGTCAAATCCACCTCTTTCCATTCAAAAGATATTGTGTGATATCAAATATCGCAGAATCCATCATCTTCAATATTTACTTTATCTCCGCCCACGCGTATCGTTATTACTGGTCTGTCGTAACATTTTTACTAACCCTATATTTTTTCCACATGTATGTTCTTTCAACACAAATAAACACGTATGTCCACGTAATATTGTTCATCTAATACGTATTTTTATACTTCTGAAGTTTTGCAGGCTAGGCCTATATCTCAGATTTCTTGACGTTGGGCCTTTTTGTTAGGGGGCCCTTTTGACCGGGGCCACTTCTGACCAGGGTCCTTTTGATTTAGGCCTTTATGACTGGAGCCCTTTTGACTAAGGCCTTTCTGTCCTTGCCCTTTTGTTCGGGCCCTTCTGACGTGACACCGGTTATAGGATAGGAAGAGATCATATACAGAGGTAAAACAGTTATTTAATGCTACATTTTCTGACCATAACCCAATTTCGAAATCAACTGCCTAAGAGAGCATTGAATGTTTTGCAGAAAGGTACCGCATGCGATCAGGAAGGCCGAAACAATGTAGCAATTTGGCAGTTTCTTTTAATTTGCAATCTCTCGTGGAAATTCCGCATTCATTGATAACCAGAGTTGCTAACAAGCTAGGTGTTTCCCAGAGTTCAGCGCAATGAATTTTTGTACACTATGCTCTTTATGTAAAGTCATTCTGAAGTATGATTAGTACCATACTAAAGAGTTCGATTAACATATGTTAATTACAGTAGTCAAACCTTTACTATGACGCTAATCATACGTCAAAACTACTCTGCATAGCACGGGATAAGTTGAAACCCTAGGAGAATGCGTTTAGTGCATGAAATAACGGAAGACGACTTTGATAACCGCATTGAGCTTTGCGAAGTAATGATATGAAATATCGATGACAGCAATATTGTAAATGAAATGGTATTCTCTGATAACTTTCAGACTGTCAGTTTAACGTCCCACATTATGCCCTTTAGGATGACGATGATTAAAGCAAGTGAATGATGATGAAAGAACGAGTGAAATCAAAAGGAAACGAGGGTACCCCGGGAAAACTCACGTATACAATGTTGTCCACCACAACCTTACTTGGCCAGGAATCGAACCAGTAGTCTTACACACCAGAGCTAAGCGTTCTACCACTGAACCACCGTGCCCCTCCCTCCGCTATTCTTTGATGAAGTGATATTTACCTTATATGGCCTGGTGAACCGAAAAAAAATATCACTATTGGAGCGATGAAAACCCACATTGATGGGATGTTATTCCCAAGAACAGAAGTGCAAAAGCTACTGACAGAAATAAACTACATTTTTAATTAGAAATATTACGAATGATATAAGAGATATGTTAAATTAAAAGTAGGAATGCAAAATATTTTTTGAATACGAACTGTGGTTTAATTAGGAATACAGCTCGTAAATAATAATATTGGACTACAAAGGTATTCAGAAGTCTTGCTAGAGGAAATATAAATATATTATTATTATTATTATTATTATCGAATTGAAAATTCAATGCTGTATCTGAAATCAGGTAAACGATCAGAAAAAGTACGTGTAGCCAACAAGCGGTAAGAAATGTGTGAAGTATTAAGGGCTTGCATTGAGGGTGCCAGGTAAACATGATTGGGAGCCACTGATATACGATATTGCATTGAGGACGACCCCTTCTGTACATGTCGTTCTTTGTCTAGGCCTTACTGACATGGAATCAAATAAAAAATAATGAAACAAGAAGTATATTATAAACAAAAAATGCTTACTAAAAACTATTATATATTTTTTCTCCACTAAATCTCATCAAATTATATATATAGATATATACAATATTAACAACTTGACTTCGGTGAACATTACATTATTCTTATTATATATTAACGGTGCTAACCTAACACGAAGCCTTATAATAAGGATTTAAAAACAGCTGAAAGACAAATGACAAACATTACAAACAAATAGCATTTGTTTGTATTTTCTGTTGCATCTGATCAGATTTTATACGTATATAATTATTTTACATTACAGTATATTTTTTGAACAACTTGACTTTGATTAACATTACACTATGATCATTATATATTAGAAGTACCAATCTTGCATAAAGCCTTACAGTAAGATAAAAATAGTGAAAAAAAGAAATTACTAACAAAAAGTATTTTTGAGATAAACATATATTTATTATATTTGGAAAGTACGTACCTAACATGAATCCTTAGAAAGAAAAATCTTCATATCTTGTCGATTAAATTGGATTTAAAGTGCCAGTGTCACTTTTTGGCAAAAAATGAGATGTTTGTCAAATTTTAACGCCTATAAATGGATATTTTCTTTGCAAGAAAAGCAAATGTTAATATGAATAGTATATATACTCCAAACTACTTCGTGTTGACATTAGCCCTTTTAGTCCCAAGTCGCAGATATATAAAGTATGTGAACTTACATTGAAAAATTATGGCTACTTTAATCTGTTTTGAAATTCTTGCAATTTATATTGGACATAAGTTTATTATCATTTTTGCTTAACTTTCCAAATGCCAAATACGATTGACATTTGTCTCGAACTGCTTGCGTGGATTGCAAATTAAAATTGTGAACCAAGCCACGAAGAATAGTTCTCTAAAGGTCTCTGAGCATACTCCTGTACAATAGTACGTACTCGACTTGCAGTTACTCTGTATTTTTTTCTGCCGGTGGTCAATACTTGTCTAGCAACTTCTATTAATTTGATCAACAGAGTGCTCCTTTAATAAGCAATGTATATTCGACGATAACCGTTTACGATAAGATAAAATTCGTTGCGCCATATAATTTTATGATAAAATTACGAGCATCTCTTTATTTCATAGTTCTACCATATTCACTTTTTAATATTCAACGACAGTTGCCATCGAAATTCATACAGTTATACGCAAAATAATAATAATAATAATAATAATAATAATAATAATAATAATCATAATAATATTAAAATAATAATAATAATAATAATAATAATAATAATAACAGAATTACAATATCAATTACATAAACAATACCTTCGAATAAAGAAAAATAACTGTCACGCTGGGATTCGAACCCGAGTCACTGAAATGGCAGTTCTCTGCTTTCACATTTGATACAAAGAAGAGAAAATAAACTAGTAGCTATGTTACATAAACATAGCACACACTATTTCTACACATGTTGATGCAATTCAAAGAATGCGAAAATAATGTCTGCCGGCTTTTCTTCTTTAGAATTTAGCAGTCACGGTAAGGAAGAATTGCAGTAATATAAATCGGGACCAGTTAGAAACAATGAGGTAGAATCATGTTGAAGAACGCTTCGCGATATTTTTCTCATTGACGAAGGTATATATCACTTGTTTTTGAGTTAAAGAAGGAAACCTCGAGTAAGTCATAGTGACACTCATAAGGAACATCTCCTTATACGAGTATTAGTACGAGTATTTTGTGTATAGTCTTACATGTAATGCTTTTAACTAGCTAATAGTTTAGGCGAAAGATGAAGTGACGAGGTGGGTAAGTTTTTAGCGCATTGAACTTATATTCGGCGGACCGCGTTCAAATTCCGGTCAGGTTCTAACTTTTTCAAATGTTTCAACTTCAATTTCAATACATACACAGTGTGATAACCAAGATTTTCTCTCCTCCAGAAAGAAAAAAAATGTTGGAATGAGGAGAATTGGAGGAGACTAACTTATTTCCAGCAGTTGTTCTAGATTTGATATTTTCGTCTACTTTCAAGCATTTTCTGATTTATGTGTGATCAGTGTTTTTATTTCTTTGAATATACAGTATATAGTGAAATAATACATTACATACACAACAATATTGAGATTAACATATGATGTTCATTGGACAACACGCTCTAAACCAGAGAGGTTCATCTCAGAATGGAGAAATGTTTCGTGCGCCATCTCCTCACAATTTTTCTTGCAAAAAGACTGCATTCAGTGCTACCAACTGTTGTCAGTGCCGAGAAAAGTTACGTGTAAATTGGGTTGCACCTGTCCAGGCGTTCTCACAACTGCAAATTACCTGGACCCCAAGTTATGGAATTAGAGCACCTAGGGTGGAGAGACTTTTGTTGTTGGGTGTACATATATTTTCCTAACACGAGTAACACTATCTGCTATTGATTTAAAATATTCCAAGTAATTTTTCCTCTTTCTCTTTCTTTCCTTCTTTCCTTTTATTTCTTACTCCCGAATTTTGCGCCACCTTACTTCGGCAGCCAGGGTCGTTGTCCCGCTCACCCGCACCATGACACGGCACTGATCAGTACCTACCTCCAACACTTTTCTCTGTTCACATGATTCGTAACTGGGCTGTCGTAATAACTTTGACTAACACTGTATACAGATCCACATGTACGTTCTTTCAACACGAAGCAGGTGGTGTCCACTGAATACTTTTAATCTAAAAAGCATTTTTATATTTCTCATGCCTTTCACGCTATATATCAGGATTTTTTGACGTGAGGCCCTTTGACCGCGTGGTCCTTTTGACTCTGGGCCCCTTTTGGCTCAGGGCCTTTTTGACTCGCACCCTTTTGCTGGGGACCCTTTTGACCCGGCATCTTTGGACGCAGGGCCCTTTTGACTCGGGTCCTTATGACCGGGGCCCTTTTGACGCGGGCCCCTTTTGACGCGGGCCTTTTGACGTGGGGCCCTTTTGACTCGGGCCCTTATGTCTGGGGCTCTTTTGACGCGGGGCCCTTTTGACCCGTGCCCTTTTGACGCGGGGCCCTTATGACCAAGGCCCTTTGACGCGGGGCCCTTTTGACCCGGGCCGTTTTGACGCGGGGCCGTTTTGACTCGGGCCTTTTTGTCCCCGCCCTTTTGTCCGGGCCCTTCTGACGTGACACCGATTTGTGATCATACCCACAAATTTAGATAGGGAGTGGCAGATAATTGTTTATACATACATTTCACCGATTTAGGTGCGTGAAACACGAATACTAGTGCTCTTAAACGGGTCGGGTTACGTGTCGGGCAGGGACAGGTCAACTTGGGTCGTGTTGTCGGGTCGGGTCAGGTCAACTCGGGTCGAGATGTCGGATCGGGTCAATCGTGTCAGCTGGGGTCGGATTGTCGGCTCGGGTCAGTCGGGTCAGTCGGGACAGTTCAGTTTGGTCAACTGAGGTTAAACTCGGCTGAAGTTGAAACCTGCTGTTTTCCACTAGCTGCCTAATTAAAAAAAGCAATTTTCAATTGATTTTATAGAAGCCATAAATCTATTTTGAACTCTTGCAGCTAGTGTTTTTTGGTGAATGCTTGCTTTTGTAATTATGTGTACTTTAATTTTCAAATGTGGAACATTGAATTTACCAATCGACTGTAATATTAATATCTACGCCAATATGGAGTCTGGACTTAAATCAAAACTAGAAGTTGTTTAAGTAAGGCCAAGAGAAAGATTGGATATGGAATACCAAGCCCAAGTGGGGCTGCTGTGGCTCAGTGGTAGAGAATTCATCTCTGGTGCATGGTGTCCGTGGTTCGATCCCAGTTTGTACTAAGTAGGCTTTGTGGTGGAGAAACGCCATGTAGTGGGGTTCCTTGGGTATCTCGTGTTTCCTCCCACTTTTTTCATTTCACCATTGCATTCTTTTTTCATGGTCAACATATCCCTTAGCCTCGGAGCAGAATTGAGGGACCTTAAAATGAAAATTTCATTTTATTTCACCAAGCCCAAGGACATCGATACAAGAACAAGATAAAGATTGGATATGCAAGACGAATTGCATAGTATTCTTGCTCTTGGTCTTGTTTTTTATCACCAATTATATGAATTAATGTATTCAATGGTTCCTTGCTCCTTGTTGTTTCTTTCTGGTAAAAAGTTATGTTGTCCCATTGGTCAGTTCAGATAGATTTCCACGCTTCTGATTGGCTGTTTGAACGGGCCAATGAGAGAGCAGATAGGGAGTTGAATTGTGTAATTTTTTGTAATCACTCAGTGTACGTCTGACGAGGATCTTGGCTAGAAGATCGAAACGTCACGTGTAAATGTGTTTTTATATTAAATAAATGCAGTCTTGTTCAGCAGTGTGTTTATTTTTTCTTATTTTATTCGCAAGACGTTGACTATGATTGTGTGTCAGGACCAAGTAGCAATGAGCGTATTTTCTTGCTTTCCGTATAGTATGAAAGACCATAATCAAAATCACACTTCGTCTTCATTTGTACCGATGAGGCGAGCATTCTTGGCTCTTGTATAGCATGAAAGACCACCAAGACTACTAAATGCAGGACCAAGACTTGACTGCAAGACAAAGAATAAGACGCAGTATTGACGACCAAGACCCAGGGAGCGAATTGTTTGAATTTCGTTTGTTGGGCTGAAAGGGACGAAATAAAGTTAGTACTTTATAATTAATTATCACACTGCAATTTTTAATTTTAAATTGCAAAATTCACATTAGGTGTCTTCTTACTTGCAATTATATAAACTAAAAAATACGTTTTAATTACCGAGAAAGAAAAATCAAACTTGCGCGGGTCCCGGAATCATAAGAACCTATTTTGGAATGAAAGTTGAGGGGTTTGAAAAAAATCACAAGTATCCTCTCGTTTCCGTAACTCTAATCATTGTAGTTAAACGATTTCCTTTTGTCTCCGCCAAGAGACTCTTGATACTTTCTTCTGACAAGACCCCTTGTCGTCCGAGCAAGTGAGAACACTGACCTTGAAGAAAAATTTCGTCACATAGAATTAAAGCATTTAAAAAAATTCTCCCACGTCGGACGTTGGTATCGGCTATAAAAAGAAATAACCAAACTTGAAAAGTGTCAAATTATCATTAAGATGTATATACAAATCCAGTGGTGATCCGGGTTTAATTCCCAATGGGAGTGATTTTGGCGCTAATCGTGTCGTGATAATAAAGCTTTCAAACGAGTCTGGTCGGTTCAACTCTGATCGGGTTCTCGGGTCGGGTCAGCTCTGGTCGGCTTGTGGGGTCGTGTCAGTCGGATAAACTAACGTCGGGTTGCCGGGTCAGGTTATCGCGTCTGGTCACTCCGGTCATCGTGTCGGGTCTGGAAATTCGTGTCACGGATCGGGTTGGGTCTTTCTTCAACCCGACCCGACCAAACCCGTTGAGAGCACTACTTGCTTGTAATCGGCGACAGTTCCATCTAAATTCATACAATTATATGCACCCATCTCAAGATTTTTCACTTCATGATGTAAAGGCAGGAGTTACTCTTGACCCCCGGAGCACAAGTATTGTCGTTATAAAAAATCCGTCAGGGAAAATTAACTTATAATAATAACCGCATGCACATGTATGGCGATAGATCGTGTTGGGCCCTTTGCGATTCTCCGTGACAAATCAAAGGAGAGCGAATCAGAATGAAGTACTCGCTGTTACGCGGTTGTAACTTCAATACCCCCGATTCAAAATATCTGCTTCGACTCGACGAGATCCTGCCACTAGTGGCACACTAGCTACAATTCTTCGGCGCATCGCTATATCGACGATCGTCATTTACTGCAAGTGAGGCACTAGGTGTTGACGACGTTTACGGCATGGTGAAGCTAATAAACAAACAAATCAATAAATAAATCTAAACTCTTTTAAAAAGATTTCCAAAATTTATATCTAGCAAAATCATTCCAGAACTGTAAATTTACCTTTATTTATAATTTACATCTATCGTAGTTTTGATATGACAATGATATGTCAGAAATTGTAATACAGGTCATTAATACTTTTTTGCTTTAGTCAGATATAACAGTTTAACTTAACAGTCAGACAACTTTGAAATGAAAAATGAAATGAATTCTTTCTGTGATTTGTCAGTTTTAGAGATTCACTTAAAGATTTTCATTTCTACAACAGTTGTCAACTAACACCTTTAAAGTATCAGTTTCGATATTTTCACTGGTAATGGCTTGGTCACTCCCAGTATATTTCAAACAATAAACTACGGTGTCTTACTCCATTAATCCGAATTACAATTAATATCCAACAACTCCGTGCAGTTTCCCTTAAATCTGCAAACTTTGTACTAGGTTGAAACTGAGAAGTATCTTTTGTTTCCTTTCTTGCGAAAACAAAAATGTTCTTTAGACAATCTAGAAATAATGACCGAATATTATATTATGTTGCATAGGGCATTTTATGTAGCATATCATTTGACAGTTGGATACTCTCTTCGTATATTGAAAGAAACATGGATTAAGTCCTTCTACACTTACATGAGAAGTAAAACGTTCCTTTTAATTCGTGGAATCGTGCCAAGGCACTAGGTCCAGAGAGTTTTTAATTTAAGATTATTATTATTATTAATAATAATAATAATAATAATAATAATAATAATAATATCTTATTATTGACTTAAGTTTTCCTGAATATTAAGCAATATTTCACAAAAAGATGGTATTTTTAAACAAATGTGTTCAATGTCTGATTTTCATAAAGTAGTCACTCTTTCCTATAAATAATTTCAGAGTGGCCGCGGTGGCTCAATTGATAAAGTGTTCACCTTTGGTGCATGGGATCCTCGGTTCGATACCACGTCGCATCGAGTGACTTTTGTGATGGACAAACAACATGTGCATGGGTTTTCTCGGGGATCTCCCGTTTTTCCCCACGTTCTTCATTTCACTATTTCGTTCATTTCTCATCATCACCGTCTCCTTAGCATAGCCGGTATAACCGTGAGTTGTAAAACTTAAAGATTTGATTTCAAATAATTCCAACCCAAAGAGTTGCCGGATTTCATATATATATAATTCCCGCGAACCTTATTTCTAAATTGACGGGTAAGAAGACTAAATTCACACCCCTATTATTATATATTCATTTCAATTGAAGCAGTTAAAATAGTTGGGAAAAATTAGAAAGCCATACCCTGTATTCCAGTGAACCACAACCGGATAACACGACCCACTGGCGTGCCCAGCAAAATGATCAGTGTGACGCAAACTTTTGCCTATTATTTTCAAGAATATTTGTCGAGTTTATTTTATTTATTATTATCAACGATTCTTCCACGGATCAGCTGTCTGTATACAGTTAAACAAACAAGTATCCCATTGAGGGAATTTGTGTAATTATTTACTTTAATAGGAGTAAAAGTTAATTTATTGTATTTTCGCCGCGAATAACTGCATACGGTCTAGAAAGCTGGAACTAACAACAAAGGAAATCAATGTGCCAACCACACGCCACCCTCTAGTTGTGAGTGTCACAAGTCCTTTTCTACGCCTTGACACCCAAAGTTTGTTGCTTTCAAAGAGAGAGAGAGAGAAATAACTAGTCTTTTGCTCTGCCATGCTTAAAAAAACTAAATTATGTAAATAACTGTTTCGTTTTATGTTTATTATTATTATTATTATTATTATTATTATTATTATTATACAAGATGGAGCCGACTGAGGACACGTTTGGATTGTGTCTCAAGCCATTTTTGGTAAGCATCTAATATGAGAATGCTCTTTATGTAAAAATAGATTTCACTAAAGTATTGTTTAAAATTTGTACGCACTGAATATGAAATGTATTTGGTGAATGGTATATCAACGTATAAGTGCCAAAATTGCATAAGGCACCTTGATGACAACACAGCCATTACTCCCATAGTGACGAAGCATATTAGATCTCGAAGAAGAGACCAAACTGTGAATTCTGATGCTGAGTTAAGTGAAAATGAAGACTTAGACAAATCAGTTCTTTCTCAAGCAATAATGGACAGAATTGCTCTACATGCTGTGAGGAAGTGAAAAATAAACTTTGTCAGGTGTTAATTATGTTAAGTGATATCAGTGAAAAATATGATGCACTGAAGGCAGAAGTGATATCTGTTAAACAAGAAAATATTAAGTTGAATGAACTACTATCAACTAACAACAAACCGAAAACATTTGCTCAAGTGATCAACAGCTCAACACCCGATGTTCAAAACAAGGTACAAGGCGATTCTGAAAACATGAATGTCAAGGTCGGAGAAGTGTCTTCTTTCACATTACAGCAGGAAACAAGTGGTAGTGAGTGGAAGCTAGTAACCAAACGCCAAAGGCGAAATAACGCTCAAGTACAGACAGGAGTGAAACAAACGAGTGAATCAGGCTTCGTTTCCAGAAACCGGAATACTCTTATGCAAGGAAGAAAACCACGGACAAACTAAAGATAAAGAAAAAGGCCCCTCGTATAGCAGCACTGTTTGTAACGAGACTTGACCCTTGTGTTTCTTGTGAGGATCTTATTGCATTTGTGAAGGACAGTGTTAATATTAATGTTAAAAAATGTGTTCAATTAAGAGCTAAAATAGCAGTTACTCTTCGTTTTATGTTAGTGTAGAAGAAAGTGAGTTTAATGGTATTTGTACGGCCTGATGTATGGCCTGATGGTGTGCTATTTACTAGATTTCTTGGACGATTGAAAGACGAAATTGTATGTCATGAGGCAGAAACTGATCCGGCTGGAAAAAATAATTCAGGGAAAAAACTACAATAAATTAGTACACAACAAGCTGGCGTACTTACAGCTATTCTATCAAAATATGAACGGTTTAAATACAAAAGCAAAGCTATTTATACATGAAATAAACTGCTCTAACTACGATTTTTATTGCATAACTGAAGGGTGGTTAAAAGGAAACAAACAACATTTTGTAAAGCTCTCAAATAATATAATGTCGTATGAAAAGATAGAAACTTGACATTAGTAAATAAAACAAAGGGTGGAGGATGTATGATCATAATAAGAAACGAATAGTCGTATGAAGTAATAAATCCTCCAGATGAAATACTTGATGTTATTATAATTAAAGTTTTAATCCCTGGAAATAAACCATTATTGTTGTGCTTGCACTACTTCCTACCAGATTTACCGTTGACGAATTTTACTAATTATTGTGACTGGCTATGTACGTTTTTACTCACAAAAAACTATAATTTTATAATTTTAGGTGATTTTAACGTAGATAGAATAGATTGGATTACCGGAAATATAAATATAAGTAATTATTATATTAAGAAAAAAGCTGAAAAAATAGTTGAACTGTGTAATATTCTCCAGTTAATTCAATTGAATATATCATATGACCCCTTTAACAAGGATAAAGTATTAGAACTAGTGTAAACTAATACAGAAAATAATTTAATGGTATTTGAAATTCCACCGTTAACAAAAATTGATCATTTTCATCCACATTTTCCATTACAATGGAAAATAACAAAAAAATATAGTAATGACTTTGGGAACACCTCAAATAAATCCAGAATTTATGATCTTTAAAATGCTGATTTTCTAGGTGTATATAATGGAATTAAGGAAATGGATAGGATATATACTAAGAGTAGTAATATTAATGATTTGACCAATATATTGTATAAAATATATATGATGTGCTAGATAATTGTGTTCCTAAGAAACCAATTAGCAATAGGCCTAAATACAAAGACCCCTGGATGAACAAGGAGCTGAAATCATTAATTAATAAGAAAACCAAATATTTTGTTAAAACAAGACAAACAAATAGTAATACATGATATCAAAGAAACTCCAATTTACGGAAAGTTGTCAAAAAGAAATACTTAGAGGCGAGAAAATCATATTATATGAGTCTCGAAAATAGTGTTCTCAATAACAATATGTTTTTCTTGAAAATATTTAAAAATTCTGATGGCAAGCAAATACCAACTGAAATGAAACATAATGACAAATCAATTACTGAATTAAATGATGTTGTGGAATTGTTCAAAGATGTTTTTAGTGAAAATTTTAATTTAGAATTAGGACATTACCCAGATAGCCAGGTTATGAATTCTCCTTCGCTCATTAGCAACCATGACGTCATAGATATTCCGAATATCACTGAGTCTGATGTAATTCATGCAATCAAAGTTATTAAGGCGAGCACAGCTCGTGGTCCTGACAATATCCCCTATTATATAATTAAAGCCTGTAGTACCGAATTGTCAACTGTTTTAACAAATATATTTAATGCATCCCTGAGAAATGGTGAGTTTCCTTCAATGTGGAAACAAGTATACATTGTACCAGTGTACAAAGCAGGTGATCGTAGAATTATAAGAAATTATAGACCAATAACACTAGTCAATGCATTTTGCAAGATTTTTGAAATTATAATACACAAACATTTATATTTTAATGTAAAAAACAAATTAAGTGAATTTCAGCATGGATTTTATAAAGGGAAATCGATTGCAACAAATCTTGTACATTTTACTGATTTTACACATTTAGGACTTAAGAATAGATTACAAGTAGACACTATATATATAGATATGTCAAAAGCTTTTGATTCCATAGAGCACGAACTTCTTACTGATAAATCAAGAAACATAGGTCTATCTCCATTGTACATTCGATGGTTTGTAAGCTATCTAGCAAACAGAACGTTTGAAATAAAAATTGGTGAAACAACCTCTAGTTACAGTTATATAAAGAATGGCATACCTCAGGGATCACCTATGGGACCCCTTCTTTTTTCAATATTTATTAATGATTTGCCTGAGAAAATTAAATACTCAAATATTCTGTTTTATGCCGATGATTTAAAATTATTTAGAATAGTAAATAGTGAGTATGATCACTACTTACTGCAGGAAGATCTAGATACTGTTAGTACGTGGTGTAAAAGTAACTTACTGAAAATAAATTGTGCCAAACATGCCAAACTGTTGTTATCGGCACTTATAACTACCGACTGGCACGACGAGTTGATTTTGAAAGAATACGTTAGAAAACAGTTTGAATTCGTGCAACGTTTTCTTCAGGAACATGAGGGCGGCAAGGACACATTCCTAATGATTGTGAATACACAATATCACGTACACCGAAAACCTGAAATTAGAACTAGCATCCTAAATACAACTGTTGATGACAAATATATTGGTAGATACATATTACTAAATTCTCTGATAACATTTACTATGCATTCAAGTAACTGACACACATGCTTCCACTGATGTTATTGAGAAAGATGAAAGGCAAAGCTATTCACGACCAAAGGAGATTATTCATTGTTACATTTTTTTATAAATATTAACATATGCAGAAACAGAACTCTGTATATAAATTCAAAATACTACTGAAAATAATATGATTGAAAAGGCTTTCTAGCTTCAAGTGCGAAAACCTTTTTTGCGCTTGCGAAACCTTTGCATATGGGTTCAGAGTGACTCAATTTCATAGTAGCATTAGACGATACAAATTGTTATCAGTCATCTGATTTCATGGCTTTGCTAATTGGGAATAAACAGATCATTAATGAAGAGACAATTATTGTATTTCAATTATGCATCGTATCGTTCGCACTGGTGTATGCATGAACACTTCTCAGTAGTTGTCTATCTAGTGTAATTAAGAGTTGTGTGTTTTTATTCTTCACAAGCGTGTTGCAAGATGTACAAAACTATACGGAATCATTTAGCATCTCATCTTAGTATTATAATTTGCATGAAACAGTTGAATTCTTTCTTTAGACATGTAAGTACTATTAATTGCGAAAACTAAACTGTTAACTAAAACCTGATATATCCAAATCGTTATTTTGATGGAAGAGATTAATTTTCTAAGAGACGAACCCTGAACGTTTGGAGACCACAACGCATGCAATTCATAACCTTCTTCCACTGATCTACGGGCTTACGTTGGTAATGGTATTAAAATGAACATTACTTTGGACATCCAACACATTTAATCTAAAGTAGATTTCTCTTGTTTGATTTTCCATGCCACTAAAATAGGATATGCAGTGCGGTGGTATCTGAGTTTTCCTCTTTCACCATGTTTTAGTTCCAGTTGGATTGAAATTATTAATTTTAAGTATGGAATTTCTTTTTCTTATGGTTCTCTTTGAACAACTATAGGACACATTACAATAATTTGAATTTGAACTACGTGAGCTGCCTCATAAATGTTAGTTAATACAAAAATTGTAAGATAATTGTTTATTGCATGATACATTTAATATTTTATTATTTTTGTTTGAGATGAAACATCATCATACCCAGGTGAGATTAGTCATATTTGGCTCTCATTTTACTAATATGCAGTTTTCAAATATGTTTGCTAGTTACGATAATTGTATTTGACAGAAGTAGACATAATTTTGTCAATATAACTTATAAACTTTGGTTTTGAGACATTGGGAACCTGATATCAGTTATACCTTGCTACACACGATTAAAAAATTTGGATATGTTTTAAGAAATGTTTAATATTTTTCTTGCTTCATTTTCGAACTTTTCTAACCTGTTGTATATTATAATATGATAACAATATATTAGGAATGATATATATTATTAAACATTTTCTTTTATATGTGCAAATATTTGTACATTTCTTCCATAAAGAATAACGTTTAGATACGTGTAGGAACCAATCACTAAAAGGAAACGTAGAGAAGATAGTCCTCGCATCCCTAGAACAGTTAAGAGGAGAAATAAGAGAGAAAGACATTGAATATGTAAAGGATTAGAATGACACTGTCTTGAAACTTCAGTTATGTTTTGCTACAAGTAACTTGCCCACGGTCGTCATGTTAGTTTTGTGTTAAAAATCGGGATTTCAAATCGTAACGTCGTGAGTTTGATTGTCGTTTGGATGAAGTTTTGGGTATGAAAATTTATTTTCCTCAATACATAAAAATTATATAAAATAATTGCAATAAATAAATAAATTTTATATAAATAAGTTGTATATATATCCATACAACGACACAATATACATAAAAGGACGTATCCGTATAACCATTTCGTGACATAAGTAATTATTATGTTTGAAATGTAACTGATGACATGTGAGAGGTGTTAACACAATGTCGCTTTATTATATGTGAATATTAAATATATATTAAGCAACTGGCGTTTGAGCAATAAGTGAGTTGTGTAACGTATTTGTTGCTAGCTATTGTCATTTGCAGGTTACTACTCAATATTCTCATTGCAGCAAGTATGAATGGTGAAGTGAATATACGGGAATACATATAAATAATCCCAACTCAAATCTCAGTTAAAGACACAAATCTCATGATCCCCAAAAAATGTTAAATCTACGAACTAGTGATGGGTAAATTCCCGGGAAGATATTTTTCGGGAATATTCCCTTGGAATATTCCTGGGAAGGTTCCCAAAATGGGAATTTTTCCGGGAATTTATATACAATCACAAAGAAAATTGCATCCTATTACTATATTATGATTTCAAAGTTAAATTCGTTTCTTTTATCTCAGTATATTATTACAGTTGTCCCCAGAGGATTCTTTAAAATGTATATTCTGAACGGTACTATGTTACTTTATTAATATTTTATTATATTTAGAGAGTACGCATAAATGTATATTTACTTAGAATTCTATGAAAGTAAATATGTGGAAAAAATGGTATAGTAAATCCACATATTTTTGCACCGCTAAACCGTTTAAATTTATAAGTAAGTGGATTTTCTAAACTTCACTCTACTACTGATATTATAAACATATTAAATTTTTAAATGTTATAAACAAATTAGATTGGGTTACTGCCAGAAGATACATGTATCAGCAATTTATCAACATTTGCGCATACATACTTATGTTCACAAAATTTGCAAGATACTGACTTAACTTTATAATTTTGCACGTAACATTGCCTCACATGACCTTTCTTCCTAATTAGTTCTCGAAATTTCATGCGTTAATTCACATGTAAGAGAAGTCCGAGTACCTCTTCAGAAGCTGAAGTCAGAGACAGGAGACAGATCGACGTCTATTACTGAAGATGGTTCGGGGTGTATTAACTGTACTTCATCTCTATTTCTACATAATTTCTATTTTACTTTACAAACTGGTTCCTTTTCAGAATTTTAAATTAGTGCTTTGCTACTTTTTAGTGCAAATGGGATTGGAACAAATAAATCATATTATTAGTTATATAAAGTACAGTCAACGAATTTTATTTTTTTAAACCTCCAAATTATTTAAAGCCTAGAAGTAAATCATAATAAATGAAAGTAAAGTAATTAGTCATACGGTTCTTTTAATTTGGAAGATAACATAAAGAAATGGAAATAAATTCCTTCCCAGAAATTTATTTGCCTAAGAAAAAACCCTGGAATACATATTCCCATTTTTTATTTTCCTTCGCACCGGGAATATTCCCACTGCCCATCACTAGTTCAGGATTTGTTAATAGTACTTCATTTCTATTTCTACATAATTCTACATTACTTTACAAAATGGTTTCTTTCCATCATTTGTAAATTAGTACTTTGATACTTTTGGCGATTGTTCAGCTTTGGCGGGTCAGATTTTGCACCTATTTTTTTGCGATATTCTATTCCGATGTTTTTGTTCTATGGTTTCATACGTTAAATTACGTTACCAACATTAAGTTTTGACAGCATTACCGAGTAAGCGTTAGTGAGTGAAGGCGGGTTACAACCGCGCAGGGGAACGTTGTTTTCTGTCTTCGTTACCAGCAATCCACTTTCTTTTCTCACATAAATCACTTCGACTTACCTTTACGGTTTGTACAAATCTCCTACTGACCGCCAAAAATGTGTTCGATACTTTCTTGACTGCTTGAACACTACCATCAATTCATTTCTTCCGTAAATCATCCTACTTTTTGCTAGTTTTGGCCCTCCAATACTAAATAATTACTCTTTTTCAGTGCAAATGGAAATGGAACTTGAAAAAACATATTATGATACAACATAATACTGTCAAAGCATTTAAAAATTTTTAACCTCCAAATTCTTTAAAACCTAGAAGTAAGTCATAATATATAAAAATACAGTAATTAGTCATATGGTTCTTATAATTTGGAAGATAAAGTAAAGAAATTGAAATAAATTCCTTCCCGGGAATTTATAGGCCAGGGAAAAATCCCGGGAATATTCCCATTTTTAAATTCCTTTCCACCGGGAATATTCCCACTGCCCATCACTACTACGAACACCAAGTTATATCTAAGAATTTTTTTAACTTAGAAAGAAGGAAGAATAGTACTTCTTACCAAAAGGATTTCGGTTCAATACTCTGCCATACTTATATATATACACACATCAGCTAATGATTATGACATCAAACACTATTCGAAGCTTTCTTGCACCCACTGGAAAACGTGAAGTATATTAATATTTATTTGCATATATTGTTATTGTAGACTGTTCCGATAATGCCCAACGATTTCGATTTTACAAAATTTGAGAAATAAATTTCACTTTTTATTTTGTGGTCAATTTGAAGGCATTTTGTTATACTACCCTTAAGAAACCCATATACATCATATTACCAATCAACCATTTTGGAACAATTTAATGTGTTACACGCAGCTTTGGTACCAATCTTTGAAAGTTTCATTTACAACTTTCTTCCTTTCTTTTAACTGGTTTTATGAGTAATTGTGCATTCAGTATAAAGGTACAAGATTTTTTTTTTATCTCTCTCTCTCTTTCTGTCTGTGTATGTGTTTCTAGTTTCCGGCGTAAGCGTGTGTATACTACCAAGTATACTTTCGTGTGTACATATGCTAGTGCGTGTGTGTGACGGGGGTATATGAAGTATTAATTTGGATCGCGTAGTGGAACTTATCGGTATTAGTACGTACATACTAGCGGCCGTTACTTCACACGATAACTTTGGACGAATGCGAATTGTTTAATTTAGGGAGTTCCTCTTCAGGGAGTTAGTTAATAGTGGTGATTCGCCAACTGGAAGTGGTAGAAATGGGTCATTTCCGACTTTAACGTTGATCACTATAGAGCTTACAAAATTTGGACGATTACTGTGTTTGAATTCCATCATAATCTTTGGGTCTACGTCTCATGTAACCTCGATGCAGAAAGGATTCCTAAACTTAAATAATTAACTAACCCGAAACCGATGACAGTACAAAACTTAAGGTTTCGGCAGAAAACAAGCACAAAAATTTGGAATAGAAAAAGTATCAAGTATCCAGTTGGAGGAGAAAGGAAAGGATGGAAACAAGGACATAAGACCATAAAACACATTACTGAAATGGCAGTCAGTGATGATTATAGAGGTGGCTCTTGGGCCTAGAGCTTCGAAATTCCCTCTATGGCATTTATCGAGCGTGCACAATCTGAGTTACTAGAATTTTCACAGTAATATATTCAGCCATCGTTTATTCAATTCTCCCGCCCTGGAAAATCTAAAATGAACATTGCCTCCTATCGTGCTCAATATGAATTACATGTATTTTTGCAGTACTGATTTTCACGTCCATTTAGACAGCCCCCCGACCTTTTAAGACTAAATCGGAAATGGTCTCGTTTGTACATCGTTTGTACAGAAATGTGGGGGGCTGTCAAAATGGAAGCCCCCCACCATGTCCAATTCAATCACAAATTCTCGAAATCATTTGTACGTCGTTTGTACAGAAATCTGGAGGCAAAGTTTTTGTTTGTATACAATTAGGGGCGCCGCCAGAACGAAAACAAAGTGGGGGCTGTCTAAGTGGTTGCCCTCCACCATATTCAATTCAATTACAAATTGTCGCAATCATTTGTACATCGTTTGTACAGAAATGTGCAGCTAAATATTGTTTTTTACACAATTATGGGCGCCGCCAGAACTAAAACGATGTGGGAGCTGTCTAAATGGTAGAAACATTAAAAAAAAAGGTGTCACCTACTACGGAGTATTTTTCTAACAAGACTTTGTACACACTATTGTGTCGATTGGTATGTTCACACTATCGTGTGATTCACTACATTGATCTTATTCTAACGATGATAGAATTAAATGTCTGTTTTTGTTTTTATATTTATATTTATACTTACAATCATTATTGCTGAGTTACTTTATCACTCATCGGCTCTTATTATTAAACTTATTCATTATTTCTTACGTGAGCTGAATCCTTATGAGAAAAATGCATTTTTTTCTTTCTAACTTGCACAGAAACCGTTATTCTCATCTCGTACAGGAAATTGATAAGTGGAAGATATAACAAATTCGCAAAGTAGATTGTTAAAGGGGAAATTATAACACAATATATTGATTTATTTGAACATTTTCATTAAACTCATTTTGCAGAAACTACAGAATGCAGAAACTATAGAATAAATTTCCGTTGTATTATGCATTATCGATATTTTTTAATCTATGGCAGCTTTTTATTTATTTAACATAAGAAATTTGATAACACTTAGATTTTATTGTTAAAGAATATTCTACATTTATTGAGAGTAGAAAATGATTTTTTAAAGCAATTTCCTTTGTTTTGAAGTGTGAGTAAATTTCATTTTATGAACCAACAATTGTTACGTAAAGATTAATATCCAGTATTATTCATCTGTTTCGTTAATTTTAAAGAAGTGGCAATTGCTTGTAAATAGAATCACGATCAATACAGCCTTCAGTTTCTCATTTGTACAGAGAACTTTAGGGTTTGCCGGTAATTTTGTTTTCCTGAGTTGGCAACCTATTTAGGAAGTTTTGTTTCAACTCTGCTACGTAGTGGCTCCGTACTGACACTCCGCATGCAAATAAGTATGTAAGGCTACCATACGTCCCGGTTTCTTGCAGAAATTTTCCTTCTTGTCCTGTGTTTTTATTAAAATTACATATGAAAAGTTCTGAAAAGATAATATAATCGACTGATTCCTTTTGGTTTCGATTCCGACAATACTATAGGAACAATTTAATTCTAATCGTTATTTTTATTCCAATCGCTGCTTCCCCGGATATAACATGCAATGTTTAAATCCTCCTAACTGGCTTTCTTATCACCAAAAGTAAGAATGTATACTCCCAGGTGGCAAAAAAATTCTTGTGACGTTGCAGACCAACCCCGAAAATACTTTTATTCTCTACTCCACAAAAACAATTATGCAAATTGCTTTCTTTTAGTTCGCATTTTAGGTTAACAAAAATAAATCAGTCCAATGAAATTTGGAAACAACTTCATAAATATGTTATTTTTCTTTATAGACATGTAGAGCATGTGACGTGGTATGTGTAATAATATTGAAAATATAATTTTTGCCTAAATATTGTATGTTCACTGATTGCGTTTATATTGTATAACACCTTCTAGCTTCTATAATAATTTTTAGCACTGTTGATTAAGTATGGACTTCATTATTACATTATTTTAAGTTGTGTAATTAGTGCGATGCTGTAGTAAAATTCGAAAGATAATATTAATACAAAATGCAATAATTACTACTAATTTGTAAAATGTCCCGTTTTTTTCTCTGTTTTCAAAAATTATGGTAGCCTTAAAGTATGTTAAACCATACAAAATAAATTGTACTGTAAATTGTGCCCCTATGATAGTACTCTCAAACGGGTCGGGTTACGGGTCGGGTCGGATATGTAGGGTTGTCGGGTAGGGTTAATCGAGTCAGCTCGGATCGGGTCACTCGGGTCGGGTCGTCACATTCTTCACTTATTTTGAAATACTATAAGGAGCTTTGTTGTAGAATTCAATTCGAAGTCGGTGAATAAATGATAATTGTGACTAATTGTAGCTGAAATAGTAATAAAATTTTAATTGAACCCTGTATTAACTAATTGGCATGATAATTGTAATTAATATTGCGACCGACTTTTTCTTTCTGCGTTTTTATGTCAAGTTAAATGTCACATTAAGTGAAATTGAAAGGAAATATCTAGTTAACCTCCCACGTTATGCACCAACGCTAAGAGAGACAGTGATGATTAGAAATAATTGAAGTGGTTGAATGTAGAAAGTGGGAGGAAATGGAAGAACACCGAGAAAACCTATGCACAAGGTTTTGTCCACCAGAAAATTTACTTACTTTTGGGGGAGATTTTTTTTCGTTTGTGTTTCGAGGTATCCGCCGCTGGTGGAATAATTTTAAAAACGGAATTAAAGCCACCAGCGGATCCTCGCTGCGGGTTCACAATTTTTTAGCGATAGTTTTCCTTTGGTGGTCCACTGACACTAACGGCATATAGAAGTTTGTATATGAAAGATAAGAGAATAAAGAAGCATTTCATCTATGAAGTTTTTGCAAATATATGAAACTGAAGCAATGATATAAATGTGAAGACTGGAAAATATGTATTTCATGTTTCCAAAGCTAACGCGTATCAAGGTAAAATGATTTACGCCAACGTTCCTTGGAGCGTCCCAGGTTTTGTTCAACTCAACATTTGAAAATCTCGGTGTTGGTGTCGAACCCATAGTTTTCGAGGTTGCTAAGATGAACAGTGTCATTTTCGATGAAGCTTAAATTCAAATTCAGCACTGCAACTTGGGGGGAGGGGGGGTATATAAAAAAAAGGAAAATAGCCGATATCAGTATCGAATCCATAGTTTTCGGGAACGCTAAGGTGAACAGTGACACACTTTAAGAGCCCTCACTACTTCTCAAGCATGTCAGATTTCAGTGTTCTGGGAGCGGGGGGAAGGGTAGTGTAGGTGTGATCATTCGCCTGTCAGTCGAACTCGTCCTGTAGTTTTTCCACTTTGCATTAAAAATCGTTATCGGTACTTAGACATTTTCCTCTTGTTTTGTCATTTGTTAGGAAAATTCTACCACATTTTCATAGGTGACGTATTCACACAAAAGATACTACAAATTTCTTACTGTTCTTCTTGCAGAATACGTACAGAACTTTAACTTTCTTGTCGAATTATTTTTTTCCTTTAGATGATTCTTTCATATCAGATATGGTAACCTTGAAATTCCGCCCAAAATAGATCTCATCAATAAAACGTGTAAATTTCGGTTATAAGTTTTCTTTAAAACTTTTCACTGCTTGAAAACAACCATAATGAACCTTCCTGACATCCTTACAGACACTGGTCTCAGCATAAAGTATGAATCCTATACTTCTGGGACAATTTACTGCAATACTTCCGTGATGCTTGAATGGCAATGAAGTTGCATTGTAGTCGACTTTGAAACTACCCTGTGCTCTGCATCACCGCTTGAGATATGATTAAGCGACCTACCACATACACACACACTCACAACGTGTGAACACAGGTTCCTTTTAGAAACGCGCGCGCAGACTCTTGATACCTGCCGGAAAGATAGTAAATTATTCCCGCACTCCACAGTCCATTCTCCTTTGACACGGTTTCAAGCTGTGAAGGAGACCTTTCAGTTTGTGAAAAATATGAAGGGACTTCGTAATGAGAACTGCCTTGTTCCGTTTCCTGAAGATAGGTTTTTTAATCCCACATTGTAAGAAAGCATATGCCCTATGCAATTTCAGAAACGTATATCACAATACTTCACACGCAAAAAATTCTAATACAGTGGCGTCAAAAAATATTTTGTTTGGGGGCTGAAGACCTTTTGGGTGGCATACTCCCCAACAACCCAAAAACTCCGTTTAGTATTTTAGAATCATCTTCAATCAAGGACACAATGAAATTCGCTTTTGGGCGAGGAGGGGGGAGAATATTGTTGCTGCTCTACGCTTTCATATTTTTGGTATCACAGTCATGTTTATTTGTTTCACTTTTATCGCTACGGAAATGCACATCTTGTACTTCATCGATTCATTCAGATACAATCACGCATTTTTTTCTTTCTTCGTTTCCTTCTTTTCTTGATAGTTATTTTTCTTAAAAATACTTCATGAGAAACTTCTTTCTCAGCAATCTGATTTTTATATTCGACTTCTGACCTGCCTGAAATAGTCGTGTAGTCCCGTTTGGCCGAATCCCGTTTCTCCGAACGACCTTACAGCTATTTAGATCAAAACTCTTATCAAATCGTATATTCGTCGAAACGGGATATATCGTTTGGCCTAATCCCCTTTCGCCGAAAATTGAATTAGGGGAATCTTGTCCTGTTTGAGGGATTTTTGCTTGAGAGTCAGGGAAAGAATTTCCTTGACGGATTGAAACAATTTCGCGCACAACGACGATAAGTAAAACTCGAACTAGCCTTCCTTTTATTATCAGTAATGTGTACTTTCTAATACATAATGTGGTTTATTTTTTATATTTTACGGCGAATATGGTAATGTAAATAAGTTGATGTTGTAATGCAATTCAAACATACCATATAATTTAAATAAATTTTTTATGGAATTTATTGAAAATCATACATACAAGTACATATTATTGATCATGGTATCCATCAAAATCTTTCGCAGTCCATTACTTTTCTTGAATTTTTCTCACTTCACTGTTGCAGTTCCTTCACTATGCAGTTCAAAAATTAATAATAATAGTAATAATAAAAGCTTTAGTACATTTGAAAGGGAACTTAACGAACTGATTAAGAGAATCTACAATTTCATAAGAGAAAACAAAAATTAAAGGTCATATTTTTCCCTGTGATGAATGTTCTTATAAAAATTTATTATATTTACAGAAAATGTATTCAATTCTACCTAGTTGTTTGCTAGGGGTTTCCTTTTATTTTAAGCAGGCTTATCAAGAAATACCTTATTAACTGCGTTAAATTGCTACAGTGTACCACCAATATACTAATGATAAGAGGAACAAAGACAAGACAAAAAAATACTATACAGCACGATTTATAAATGGAATAGAATTAAATATGAGGTACACAATCATTCGCATGCTGAATCATACATCCCTATCAGTATTAATTTTGCTAGTTACGATACAGGCAGAAACTTTCAGTCAGAAAATTCAAATGTTACGTACCTAGATGAAAACAATATGATACTGCATCTACGTATTGGAAAACATCTATCTCTCGAGACACTAGTCTCTGTTTAAGAGTTTGAATCCTCTCATTCAGCCGCCTATAATTCGGATTTTGTTTCCTTGGCGTATTTCCCACTTCCAAAGTTTTGATTGCAATTTCATTTTCAGCTTGCTCTTGTTTCGTCAGTTCTAGAAAGACGAAGATATTTGGATGTTCCTTTGCGAGTCTTTTGTTGAATTTCGAACACCATCCTTCCACATGATTCGTTGCCCTAGGATTATCATTATTGAAGTGGTTCCATATACCGCTGAAATAAACACACCCAAACGATGAGTATCATCAAATAAAATTGAGAAAAGATCATTGTAAAAAACATAATATTATAACTTGAGCTGCCTAATTTGATTTTTACCACGGGATAAAAACGCAAAAATAGATAATTTAAAAATACATATAAAATAGAGCTATTTAGAAACATTATTTATCTTTTCTTCTATTGTATTTTCCGAATTTTCACTACTCGCAAAAACTGTTACAATATTCTTGCTATATACTAGGTTCTACACACACTAATTAAGTGTAAAGGTTTTATATTAAAGAAGAAGATAATACATAAATACTCACGGTGAAAAAATTGCATCCGATTCATGAATCCATGTTTCCACCAAATAATCATGGAATTCTTCTTTATTGATAACGTCCGGTGCATTTTCTTGTAGATAAATGAACACATCTCCTACACTCTCTACAGGTACTAATGGGAGGGCAGCAGCTCGACGTATCCATTTCCTCACTTCCTGTTCCTTCTTGTACGCAGCAGACAATCCTAACTCTTGCACTTTCCTCCAAATACACTGAGTGTAATGAAATAAACAGCCACGTATCACACTGTTTGAGAAGATGCTACAAAAAGCGTTCATTGCTGCTTTCTCAAAATCTAGAATTACCTCCGATGGGCTGAAATTAAATCCACTGTCACTAGCTTTCTTTCGTATCAAATTAAATAATCTGACATTTACTTCCTCTCGCTTGCTGGGAAGGAGGCAAAACAATAAGGGAAATGTCTGCCCCAAGTACTTCGTATGCAATGTGTACAGCTGACAAAAGATGCGAGGAACACACTTAAAGGTACCATCCATGTAAACTGTATAAATTGAGACTTTGTTTGTCTCCTTTAGATTCCCATGAAAAACATAAGTCCCTAACCAGTCAAGGAAATTCTTTTCCTGACTCTCAAAGAATAATCCCTCAAACAGGGCAAGATTTCCCTAACTCCATTTTCGGCTAAAGGGGATTCGGCCAAACGGGATATCCTCTTTCGCCGAAATCAAGATATGATAAGAGTTTTGATCTAAATAGCTGTAAGGTCGTTCGGCGAAACGGGATTCGGCCAAACGGGTCCAAATCGAAACAGTAATACAATAAGGTAAAAATGGGCAATAAGAAATAGCATTAAAATTTCTTAAAGGTTATCCATCTAAAATTTGCCGCATGAGATAGTTTATAGTTGAGACCTCACCTTGCAGAAACTAAGAAGTAAACGAATGAGAAGTTCAGTTCATATAGTATTTCCAAGTGAGAAATACGATAGAAAAGCATAATTACGTCCAGTGGCGTATTTACGATTTTGTTTCGGAAGGGGCTTTCCTAACTTTCGGGTGGGGGAGCTTTGCGTGGAAATGTGAAAATTCAGCAAGATATTTCAGTTATTTTATTATAGTAAGTAAGATTTCGGGGGGCGGCCTTAAGCCAGGAAGTCGCCCTAAATACGCCACTGATTACGTCATAGTTATAATAGCTATCGCTTTTTTCAGCTAAATCTAACACATCAACAAGTATCTGTAATGGCTCGCCGAAGACTGAACTTCACATTGAGAACTCTATAGAGAACGCGTTACTGTTTGTTGAAGCAAAAAGAAGGCAACCCAATGTATCCTGAGTGTACTGAGGACGTGTTAGTATCTTACCTTTGAAATAAATTTCTCAGTATATAAAGTATTTTCAGTGTAAGATTTGGGAGGTCGGCTTGGAAGAAATTTTCGGGCTTTAAGCCCCAAATAAGGCCTAGTGACGCCACTGTACATATAGTCGTCTTCTGAAAATAAAAACGAAATTAGCTAAGTAAATATGTATATTTTTAAACAATGTGCTTACATACTGAACTTGCACACAATAAAAAGTCTCACATCACAGAAACAGACACTTTGCATTGGGTCGATTATTTCCCTTAAATGACTATATAGGAAACAACAAGATGAAAAAAAAGACACAATGCTCCTATTGGTTATATTTACATATTATCCATACACTGAATAACTTACGTTTCGATTCCGTTTCTTTTCCCACTCCCTTTCTCTTTTGCATGTACCGTAAGACGCGGTTAATTTGCACACGATTTAAGGACTTTTAAAGAAAATCGCATGTAACTTAGAAACGTAATGATTTAGAACACTGTATTTTAAACATATGATAGCTAGATATGTGTGGAAAACATTCGTTTAAGTTCATAGTTCATATAGTACATTCAGTATGACCATAGTTACTGAAATATAAACTTTGGTGAAAAGTAACCCCATAGTTGGGGTCACTTTGCACAACATACAAAAAAGTACGTTAACATACGAATATAACGTTTCTGTGCAATGTTTTACCTTCAGTATTTATACATTTTACTTTATAGACAAAACTGCATACAGTTTACAAATATTGATATTAGAACGAGGGTACTGGTATCGATACTAAGTATGAATTACCAATATTTGTGAAGAAAATTTTGTATTTTCTGGTACCGGCACAGGGACTACATTCTAATAGTTCAGCATATGTCCCACACAAATGCCAACTCAGGAACAGAAAAAAAATCCCCGTGAACTGATTTGCCTGGGTTATTCCTTATAACCAAGAATATCACCCCAACCATAATTAGTGGAAGATCTACGGAGTTTGAGACTTTCAGGCTGAAGTCCACCCAAATTGCATGATTTCTTTTTCAAAAAATCTAATGCTAATCATCGAGCCGTTGACAACCCTAAACCCGGGCCGAGCAGCTATGAACATGTTTGACCGACGCTCTATGAGTTTTAACAATTTTTAGCTCAAGCCCGAATACTTGTTCCTCCGGAACTCAAACCCAGAACCTCGTGACCGATGTCCTTGCCTCCTGAAGACTCCTCGACGACCGAGATCGACAGTCAACTAGTTTTAAGTATTTCAATCCAAACCGCCGACATTTCATGGTTATACACACTGTTATAATAATAATAATAATAATAATAATAATAATAATTATTATTATTATTATTATTATTATTATTATTATTATTATTATTATTATAAGTAGTAGTAGTAGTAGTATAATCATCATCATCATCATTGATAATTATACTGTCTATGTAGGATATTTGAAGAGAGTACTTGGAACTACACAGGCTTTAGCTCAAATTGGCTCGACTCGACTCGAAACTTGACGCAAATTCCAGTCGAGTTGGAAGAAATTTTTCGAGCCGAGTTTTCGAGTCGAGCTCAAAGATATCTGTTTCAAGTTGAGTCGAGTTTCAAAGAAAACTCGCTCGTGCCCATCCCTAAGTATTACAGTCTTCATTGATAAATCAGTGGCCACCCCTAGAAACCTGGAACGGTGAAACGGATGTCAAATCAGGGAGTTTTTGGGGCAAACTTCTAATCTCCATACGTTGTTATTTATTATTATACCCATTGTTACAATTTTGGCTTATTATGATTTGAAGCTAATGAACTTTCATTCTCATTTGTAAAGATTGTATTATATGGAATATGATTACTTATCATCATTAACAGGAGATGGGCAAATATAGTTTTTCAGAGAGAAATGGAAAGTTTCGCCAATAGGGACTGTTGCTGCCCTGATATTTCTCCTTTGCTCTAGCAGAATTATAATCATTGATAATATTACCTCTGTCTTATATTAGCATGTTTCAAAGTAAAATATATAACACTAAAAATATGCAAAATACAAGTCAATTACATACTATACAGTGACCCTGGTGGAATGAGTGGTTACGCTCGTCGCATTCTAATCAGTGATGGGTTCAATTCCTTGTGGGACACAAGTGGCTCGTGTCTCACGTTAAACTATAGATCCCGTCCTTTGGACGTCATCATAATCCCATAGAAGACAATGACAAACCACCATGGGCTCACCTTGCCAAGAGATATTCGGGTTAAAGACCTACTTTCGGGCAGAACACTCATCATCATATAATGTTCATCGTTAGTTGTCTCCATTTTTTAAGTTCCGTTTTCTTTCTACATCACTTCAAATGCAAGACTTTTTTTGCGCTAGTAACCTCACCTTACGATACGTATAAGTAAAGTGAGACCTCCACCAAAAACAAACCAACAAAAAAAGAAAGAAAGAAAGAAAGAAAATAAGAAAGGAAAACAAATAAATAGCTGCATTCACGTCTAATGTTAGATGCGTGGTATTTGCAAAAAAAAAAGTTTTTAGTATTTGTTGCCAGGGTAACTCTATTATCACTGGCATGGAACCGTAACTTATCATTTAATATTAGCAATGTCCGTTGACTAAATACTAGCCCTGTTTTTGAAATGATGTTCGAGAAGAGAAACCGAAGTCAAATAGCAGTAATAGGTGAGACAATACCAAGACTGTATCTGCAGCACACCAACAAAATGTACTCAAAATTATAGCCTATTTGTGAGGCCCTGGAAACGATAATGACTCCAGTTTTCTGAATTTCTCGTAACCTTCTTTAGACCACCTGATTTTCTAGTCAGTAAAGTGTTTTTTCTTTGATTTTCCCTCGGTGATTTCGGTCGCTACTTTGCCACAGAATCGTGAATATTTATAAAACTAGAATGTCCTTCTGATAGGAATTGTGAACAGGGACGTATGCAGGGGGTGGGTCCTGGAGGTCCGGATCCCCCACCGAAATTTCGACTTTTGTATAAATTTAGCCTAAGTGTAGGGGCAATTTTAGGAATGTTGATATAAAATACCTTCATTTTGAGTTTAAAGCCCCCGAAATAAATTCCTACGTACGGTACGCTACTGATTGTGAATTATGCGACCAACCCCGCCTACTTTACAATTTGCTTTCATGCTCTTTACTTCTCCTTTCGCATAGGCAAAGTATCAAAATACTTATAGTCTTTACTGATGAGTGATAAACATAACAGTGATATACTTGATAAAAGAAAGACAGGATTTTTATGCTGAAGACGTCCAGTTGTTAAAAAAGCCATCAACATTTAGGGTATTCGGTGCACTAAATTACAAATCAAAATCTTAAACTAACAACTTATCTAAAAATTTTATTAAAAATCTACCCAAGTAATGAATGAAAAATTAAGAAGAAAATTTTGTCGATAGTTTCAAAATTTACAAATGACATTTAACTGTCCGTTCCCTCCAGGCAGCTAAATTTTCGTCTCGATTTTTCTTCCTTCTTGCAAAAAGATAATGGCCGCTCTTCTTCCTTTTCTGAGATGGCTTTTTCCTAACGATTACTTTCTTCAAAGCTGCACAAACACACTGCGGAAGCAAAACAAAACACACTATGCGTTCGCCCTGGAATTCGGAGATTACAAACCTACCAACACAGGAAAGGAATCCCGAACGTGACATAAGCAGCCGATTTCGAATGAACTGAACTCGTATTTCGGGCCTATAAGAAGTTGAGTGAGGCAAACTGCAAGGAATAGTATCACTCCGCGCTGACGTCAGAAAGTGGGTGGGTCTATGCTTGCAGCAAACGCCGCCTTTGCTGGCTAGATTTTTTTTTAATGTACCAATTTCGAGACCATGTAAAATATAAAATATGTAGCTAAGTATCAACTTTGCGTTAATAGTAATAATAATAAAGGAATAACACAACTATAATACCAATTACGGAAACAATACCTTCCAATTAAGAAAAGTTCAAAATTGCCACAATCGGACTCAAACCGGCTTCGCCGTAACGGGAGCTTTCGTCTTTTACAAATTCCTCATACGAAATTAACTAAATAAACTAGTAGTTATATTAGATAAACAAAGAACTTTCTATTTCTATTTTGATAGAATTCAAAGAAGGTGAAAAAAATTTCTACCGTGTTTTCATATCTGGAAATTAGAAATTAAGATAAAGAAGACTTGTAAACCTTGACCGTCGCTGAAAAAAGATCACACTGCCTCAAATGTAAGAATGTTTCGTGATGTTTTCCTCATTGAGAAACATCTATATAACTAGTTTTTCAGTTTAACAAGCAACTCTCGAGTAAGTCGTTATGACACTCACATAATCAATGTCTCGTTATACGGGCATTACAATCTTGAGTATAATCCCACACGATTTTAACTAGCTAATAGTTTTGGCGGGAGACGGAGTGGCGCGGTGTGTAAGTGAATATTAAACTTCTATTCGGATATCCATGGGTTTAAATCCCCTCAATCCTCAAACTGTATCAAATGTTTCAATTTCAATTCCAATGCTTGCTCAGTGTGATAAGCAAGATCTTCTTTCCAACAGAAAGAAAAATATATATAAATGGAGAACTTATGTAAATGAGATAATGATTTTAGAAACTTGTTTCCAGCAGTTGTTCTAGATTTGATATTTTCATCTACTTTCAAGCATTTTCTGATTCATGCTTGGTACATGTTTTTATTTTCTGGGACACAAAGTACTTTTAGGATACTTCTGGCAGATTTACAAAGCTGAAATGCAATATCCGCACTTGGTGTAACGTGCAAGTACAAACAAATAAAAGAACAGCATTTTGATATTTCCCTCCTACAGTGAATTGTGTTGATTATTCAACAGCAAAGCGAGCTCTAATCAGAAAGTTCAAAAGATCTAAAATATGTAGTCAGTCTGGACATCTCAAATAATAATAATAATAATAATAATAATAATAATAATAATAATAATAATAATAATAATAATAATAATAATAAAAATAATAATAATAATAATAATATTACTATAAAAATAAGATGATGAAGAAGAAAGGAATAAAAGTATTACGATACCAAGTACGTAAATGATACCTTTCAAACAAAATTAAAAACATTTGCCCTAAGAGGATTCGAACCCGAGTCTGTGTGGGTCTTTATCACTCTATTACAAACTCCCCATACAAATATAAAAAAAATAAACTAGTATTTATGGATGATGGAATAAAGCTCTGTTGTAGCAAGTGTTGACAAAAATAAGAAAATGTGACACTACTTGTCTACCGTCTTTTCTTCTTTTGCAAATTAAAAGTTAAGGTTAGCGACAATAGTAATGTAAATCACGAACAACGTTGAAACCCATGACACAGTCTCTCAACTTAAAAAAAGAATAGTGGTATTTTAATCATTGACGAAGCTCTATATAACTTGCTTTTGAGTTAAACAAGTCAATCTCGATTAAGTCATTGTGACAGTTATATATGTAACGTCTCCTTATATGATCATTAGTATACTGTGTACAAATAATACGAAACTATTTTAACTAGCTAATAGTTTTGGTGGAAGATGCATTAACGCGGTACATAGAAGTTGGTACATTGAATTTCTATTCTGCGGACCCGGGTTCAAATCCGGGCAAGGATCAGACTTTTTAAAATATTTGGATTTCAATTTCAATACACACTTCGTTCCCCCAGAATAAGACTCTCGTAACTCAAAATAGATTTTTAATTTTTATCAATTTTTAGCGTGTAATAATTGCAATGTGCATGTATTTAAGAAAGACTTTGTCTGCAATAATTATTACTGTACATATTGAAATAACATTACAATTTTCAAAAAGAGACGAGATAATGAAGTTCCTCTAGATATAACAAATTTCTTTGGCTTACTTTTAAAATTGATATTTCAGAGTTACGACAGTTTTATTCTGGGGATGCGACTTAGTGTGAAGAATAAGATCTCTCCAAAATGTGGAGAACTGGGAAGGTTCTGTCAAGAGAAAAAATATTTTCGAACTTATTTCCAGCAGTTCTTCTAGATTTGATAGTTTTAGCTACTTCCAATCACTTTCTGATTGTTACATGGTCAGTGTTTTTATTTCTCTTAACATGCAGTATATAAAGAAATAATGCATTACATAGACAGCAACATTGGAAATAATATGTAGTTTTCTATAGACAACACGTTCTGAACCAGAGAGATTCATAATACAATGCAGAACTTTTTCGTTAGTCACCTACTTGATACTTTTAGCTGCATAAATACCTGAACATGAGCTACCAACTGCTGTGGATTCCGAAAAATGTCTCGTTTAAGTTGAGTTGCATCCGTCTAGGAGTTCTTACAACTGAAAATTATCTGGACCACAATTAATGGAATGGAATTAATAATATCAAATTATTATAAGTTATTTATTGGTGACTGGCATAATTGTAATTTAAATGAAGTCAAGTTTTGGGTTAAGAGATTACAAAGAAAGATGTGAAATTGTGATATGTTAGAATAGCACGTGTTATTGTTATTGTTTGTTTATGTTATCGAGTCATGTATGGTTGTGATTTTATGTTCATGAAATACTGTCGAGACGCTAGCTCGCAGTATGGTGTAAATAGAAATTGAGATAAATTGATGTAAGCCTGAATTTAAGAAAGATGTAATGAAAACTACTTTGTTAGCACAAACACAATTTGGATATGGCATGTTATTCAGATTCGCAAAGATTGACTGTTTGGGAATTCGGTCATGATGTGACAACTCTGTAACGAAAGTTTGACCAATAGTTGAGGTAACCTAGTCGGGACATGAAACGACGAATTCCATTGTCTTGAAAAGAAGAATAAAAACGAGATGTACATTGGATCGAGGTCGGAGTTCTACATCAGAGTTTTAGATGAGAGCTTGAAGAGTTAGGATTCGACGGTTACAAGTAGTAGCATATTTGTAACTACCATCTTACGATGGTTGGCTTCTAGTCGGCTAATTGTCATAAAGCCGAACTGTCAGTTTAAGCATTAGTAGCTTATATCTTCGATCGACGTGAGAACGTGATTTCGTCCATGGTCATCACCGAGAAGTAAGACATGCGACTGTCCACGAATTGCCAAACGTAGTTCAGAGAGGATTCCAGGATTGAAACATTCGTCGCTCCAGGGACCAGCCAGAACATCCTAACGTATGTGTATCTCAACTATAGTATTGACTGTGATCAAATCTCCAGACACTCGTGTACTGTGATCTGAATATATTAGGTCATATCCGGACCAACAACGCATTACACATTACACTTTCTTATTGGTTATAATGCATGAGATTTTACAGATGAAATGGAGTGCTTTGATTTACTAAATTATCCTCTCGCTAGTTTAATAGATTTATTGAAACCTGCCCATTTCAGATAATGGGTAGAAGCAACTTCTCATCACAACGCATTTGTCCCCGAAAATTATAGGCAGGAGGTTGTCAATATATATATATATATATATATATATATATATATATATATATATATATAGAGAGAGAGAGAGAGAGAGAGAGAGAGAGAGAGAAGGGAGAGGTAAAAATTTAAGAATACATTTGGAAAACGTAAAATTATATATGCACACAGTGTTTTAATTGAAAACTTAAATATATATATCTAGCATGCACGGGAAAAATAATATGAAAGAAAGTGCTGTTTTTCAATAAGCTCTTTGTTTTCTGGGAGACATATACTAAATTTCTCAATATAGTTTATTCAACTGAGGTTTAAGAATGACTTGTAAAATTGTACAAAGGTGACGAAACAGTTGTGGATCTCAAATATCGAGTTACCTCATTTTGTCTAATTTCTGACTTTTATTTTATTTTCCAAGCACGATAGACATATTGTAATTAAAAAATCCATAATATTTATTATGCTATAAAAGTAAAGTAAATTTCTTCCTTATGAAATATGGATACATGAAACATAAAACAAAGGAAATTACGTGAAACTACTTCCAAGGAGACACTCCCTACCTTGAAAGTCTATCCTTCCAATGCCTAGTTGTATATGAACTTTATTTTAACACTACAATATTTTGTTACTATTTAAAAATGTATTCTTCTTTTGTAAGTAAAAAACAGTTCCAGTAATAGATAACATTTTTATACACGCTAAAATATTTCACTCATTAGAAGCTATAAATAAATATTCTTGTGTGCACGACCAATGTACAAGAGATTTCAATAACTTACTTTTACTAAGGAAACACAATGGAAACATCAAACATTATATGTACATCACATACATAAACTGTACCGTCTTCAAGCAATGCATCAAATTCTTGTTTGTTTCCAATTTCCAGTTCTTGCAATCAAAATCACACCACCTCAGAGGGAGAGCATATAGAGAGCAACAATGGAGCTACATTATAAATTACAGTAAGGTTCAAGAAAGCAGTACACTCCTCACTCCTACGTTTCATGCGTGATATGTACAATATTCCAAATTTCCCAAGGAACACCGTGCCTCAAATACTTGAAAGTGCCAGTGAGTGTCTTTATACATATTATTATACTTATATCCATTCAGAACAACAGTTCTTGTCAAAGATATTATTAACAATAAAATAACTATATAATTACTAACTACTGTGCAGTATCACAAGAAATCATGTCAATATTATTACTAAACAGTGACATATTTGAGTAAAATCTATATGATCTCTTCCAAACAAAACGCAATTTGATCATATAATCACAGGAAGTAAAAAAGATAAATAACCAGCACTGGTACTATTAAAAATATTCGAAAGTAGTTGTAGAGAGAAATTATCAATAAGCAAGGCATATTGCTTTCTGCAGCAATTGTGAGGCTATTCCTTTAGATAAAAAGTAAAACTTCTTAGAGAAAACAAATGAAGATTAATTCGAAGTTTATTTATTTATTTATTTATTGAACAAATTCCCAGATACAGCATAATTGTGCCATTTTACACAGGGAAATGTCAACAAGCGGGAAAAAAGAAAAAAGAAAAAGAATTAAAAAATAAACAAAAACGGTAACATCAATAGTATTAAGAAAGAGTGCCCAAGTAATATTATTTAGCCAGCACGCGTTTTATTGCTCTTTCAAACACCGGGTAGCTCATAAAAATGTCCACCTCACTTGTTAGATTATTATAATAGTTGGGTACTCGGTGAAAAAGAGACCTCTGTATAATTGTCAACAAAAGAAATTTAATACTGTAATGCGTCGTTATTATCTAGCTGTCCCGAAGCGCATTATATAAAATTTATTTGTTGATGGGGTGTCTGGTACGCTTCTTGTGATGTTAAGATTAAAATTTAAAGAATAACTTTTTGGAATCGAATTTAAAAGTTAGTTAGTAGCTCAATATTATAAATGGTTTTCACAGTATCAGTTTGTGTTTGTAACTCCCGATTTAGTTTTAAAATATGAAGCGTTGATAAGTAAAGGCCTTGCATCATACGTCAAAAGCTAATCCATCTCTTAAATTATGTATGTATTTATATTTAATGCCCAGAAATATCAAATCAGTTCGAGCTGTGTAAATATATTGTTATTTGTTCACAGATGATGTGCAGCTTTATAGAAAACAGAATGATCGATAATTAATAATGTTGATTATATTTATAAATATAGTCAGAATATTAATTCTAATTTTGAATACAGCCTCTATGAATTTGAAGAAGGTGATAAAATGAGTTTAATGATATGATAAACTATAAGAACTGTGTATGTTTATAATCAAATTAATATATTACAACGCTGGTGTGGTACTTCCCGAGGAGGTGGAAGTTGACATTGTAGTGAGTGTTTGCGCGCGCATGTAGCGGAAGTTGTGTTTCTGGAGTGCGGTGGAGCACTTAAACTGTAGTAAGTTATTCGCTGCTTCATGCAGAAAATTAGAATGCATTGATTACTTTTCGTTGAATTTTTAAATACTAAATGATAGTGCGTGTTGTGAAGTATGAGATAATTATTTCCTTAAAATGATATTTAACGTGTAATTGCATTCAGTGCTTGGAGTGGCGTTATCGTATGTATATATGGCCACTAACCGAGCTTATCAGTGTATTAACCCGAAGTGTGTTAAGTAGGAAAGAACGTTCAAGAATTATTTAGTGCGACCAGTAGGCGTGGTAAATTGAGATCAAAAATTGCACGCTTGATTGTTATGCATATTCCTGTGGAGGTCGGTAGATTATACCCACATACAATGTGAGGTAAGTTAAACATTGCAATAGTAAGTGTAGGGTAAGATTGCTTTCGTATATATAGTATTAGTAGTAGGAACCGGTTAGATGCACCGCAGGGTTGGTTGAATTCTGTTCTCAACAGAAGTAGTAGTAGTAGTGGTACTAGTAGCAGTAGTAGTAGTAGTTGTAGTAAAAGCAGTATTAGTAGCAGTAGGAGTAGTAGGAACGGTTTAGAAGCCCCGCAGGTGTTGGTTGGGTTTTGTTCTCGACATAAGTAGTAGTTGTAGTAGCAGCAGTAGTAGTAGTAGCAGTAGTAATAGTAGTATCAGTGACAGTAGTAGTAGTAGTAGTAGTAGTAGTAGTTGTTGTTGTTGTAGCAGCTGTAACAGTAGTAGTAGTAGTTGTTGTTGTAGTAGTATGATTATGATGATGTATGTATGGAGATTCCATATCGTTGCGCTATTGGTATTCATGGTTCTTTATTTTGTGGGAGGGGTAACTTGGTACATTGTTGATTACCAACATGCCATGTTACCACTTTTTTATAATAAGGTACCGATAATATAGATACTACAACGATATGGGATCTCCACATATGCTAGAATGGTCACACCATCGTTGTAAAGAATTACCATAATGAAGATGATAATATGATAATATGTAATGAATATACTATAATATGTAATTTGGAAAAAGGGCTGTTGAAAAGTTCAGAATTGACACCTATTAAAATATAATCTAATATTCGTATGTTCTTTAATGCTGCATAGTCTAGTTGACATTTAAACGGTGTTTTCCTGCAAAGCTTGACTTTTAATGTGCACTTTTACGCATGGCTAATGAAATGAGATGTTACGTTCTTCATTGTAGGAGTACCTTCATTTGCACAATTAACCTCCAATTTTATACAATAGAACATTCACCTGTGTGTGGGACAAGGTGTATTTCAATACTGGCTTATTTCTATTATTAATAATAAAAGATTCAAAAATTGAAGAATCGCAATCATTTCTCTGTTTCATTCAGTATTGTATAATTTTATTATAATCGTTCTATGCAACCTTATTTTTCAATGGGAGAACCTTAACTAGTTATTATTTTTATCTTCCATTTAATCCATGTTACTACCTACTGACGAAGAAACAACCAAGAACCTAAGAAACCCGAAGTATTCGAAATTTAAAACAGATGATTATTTTGGTTAGGTATGATTTATTAGAAAGTTATGTTAATGAACCCTAATATGTATTAATTTTACCTTGAAGCGCTCCATATTGATTCAAACTTCCTTTTTTATTCTTTCAACTTCCACCATTGAGTTCATCATTACAGATGGAAGGAAATAGTACTTAGGTCTCCTTTTAGGTGGAAGAACGATACAGATAAGTGTAACCCCTGAATAATACAGCACATTCTACCAAGAGCTGTAAGTACGTGAGAAGACAACATGGAAGTGATCAGTTAGGACAGCGTTGGACAACGTGGTTTCTATGTAAAGATGGTGTAAAGACTGCGGAAATTCACAGGAAATTCGTGGCAGTGTGTAAAATGCGTGCACCGTCACGCAAAACCGCATAGAACTGGGTGAACGGCTGAAGAAGTCGTCGCACACAATCGGATAGGGGAATCAGCACTGGAAGAAAAGTGACTGTGACAACACCAGTGAATATTTCAAGAGTAGAGAACAACGGGTGCACCACGTTGACGGAACTGGAGGCGGCCACAGGACTTCCCAGAATCACTCTGCATCGTATAGTGGACGAGCACCTTAAGATAAGTAAGGTGTCTGTCAAGTGGCTTTACAAATTCCTGAATGTAGTACAAAGACAACAGCGCAAGGGCGTGAGCAGTGGTCTTCAGCATCACTGCAGCCAGGATCCAGAAAGCATCATGTCCAAACTCGTTACTGGAGACGAGACCTGGCGCACTATCATGAGCCAGAGATCAAAGACCAATCAATGCAGTGGAAGCATTAAAGGCAGCCCCATGCCAAGCTAGTTGCGTACACAGCCCTCCGCAGGCAAACGCATGGCCACAGTCTTCTGAGAAAAGGATGGAATTATCCTCATTGACTGGCTGCAACCCGGGATCACCATCAATAACGAGTCATACCTAACAACGCTTCGGAGTTGGCGCCGTGTAATTGAGAGGAAACTACCAGGAAATTTGGCGAAAGGAGTGTAGGCCGAGCAGTATTACAATCACTTTGAAATTTCCGCACACAGATCACTCATAATGTCTGTACTGCACTTTTTCAGCAGAAATTTAAGATCTTAGTCCGTATATTTCATGTTCACGTACAATTTTGACACAACCAACTATCCCTCCTTCTCCCTAGAGCAGGCTGGAAAATTTCTTGTCTCGAGGTCGGCATTGACTACTAGAAATTTAGAGCTGGCGACCAGAGTTTAGTAGGAATGATTTCTGTCTAAACTCGTATGGCTTCGCAGTTTATGTTTCGCATAAAAATAATTGTCGCAAAGTGGGGGAAAACACGGAGTGTGAAGTCTTCACAACGGACATGGAAAGCGAAGTCTACACAAGGTTGCAATTCATCCATCCTTTCTCAACCTGAATGGCTATATCACATTTTGTGCAGGGTTACCTGTGAGTACAGCCTCATGTGAGAGAGGCTTCGGAAGTATCAATAAAATTAAGACTGCTTGCAGGAAATTAAGACTGCTTGCTGCTTAAGACTCACATACTGGATAATTTTATCACAGTTGCAATTAGTAGCCCTTCATTTAAGGACTTTGATTCGAAAACTGCAATCGACAGCTCGTACTTCCGTGCAGAGAGACAGTGTTACACAAACGAGAGGTCTTAAGTTAAGATATTTTTAACATGTATATGAGCTGTCCAGTTGAAATTCACTATCCTGAATTTCATTGTCTGTTTTAAAAATTATATGCCTGATGTAATATCTTTCTTTGTCAAAGCAGAGGTGTTGCGACAAGGGGGAGGGACTCTCATAATTTGTACGTGAGAGATAATGGCGACCATTATTTTTAGATTGGCGAGTGGATCTGACAACGAAATTTTGCGTTCTGCTCTAGAGCATATTTTAACACGCTATGCACGTTAATATATACAGGGTGATTCAATAAGAACGTACCAGGTCTACATCGAAGCTAATATTGCACGCATAGCTTTCAAACAAAAAAAAATGCATTACCAAATCGTATGTGTAGAATATAATGAAAATAGTAGCGGAACCAGCGCAGTCTCGTGAATACCTCCAACGAGGGGCACCTTCTAAATTTGAAATGGAATGTGGTATAGCTGTTGGAATTGTTCGAAAGGACATTAAATGCCATGCAACTTTTAAAGGGCAAACTTTGTCATATCCTTTCCCACTTAGCCGCTAGAGGCGTTGTTGCAGACTTGTATCTGACTACTCATAGCAGGCCTTTTTTCTCAGCTACTAATGCACATAGAACCCGTCAAACAAGCAATTGAACTACCAAATCGTATGTGTAGAATGCTATAAAAATAGTAGCGACACTAGTAGCGTAACGCGAATATCTCCAACAAGGGTTACCTGCAAAATTTTACCTGGAAAGAGGGGTTGGTTATGCCTCCATTAAAACAATCGCACAATGTGAGAAACGTTGAGAGGAAACACGTTGGCACATTTCTTCTTCTGTGGAAGCAACACGATCTTATTACGAGGTCAAAGTCAGTTGATGCGAGGTTTTCTGCATGCGGGACCAAATGGAAGAGTAAATACTGCTCTCAAACGAACGGGGCCTACAATTGTACATACGCGGAATCACACCGTGTAAGTGGCGACAACAATGGCGTCAGTAAGAGATCACGACGGGGGTAGGGTACATACTGTAACATTAGCAGACTAACATATGCTCAAGTTGAATTAAGCTCTAAATAGGGAACCAATGACGCAATACTTGAAGGGAATGGTTTCCACATGGCTGCGACAGAAGCGCAGTGGATGGGGAGTACTATAATGAGGGGCAATGTACGATGCTATAACAAAACGGAAGAAGAAACTATCTTTAGCAACCAAGAAAGACGAACCGAATGTGCTGGTGTCAAAGCATAGAACAAAGCATTGGAACAGAAAACTGAGGTGTTGCTATCAAGCCATTGGAGAAAGATGAGTAAAGAGTTGAAGAGTCAGCTTACCTTCTGCGGAGTGTAGTCCACGCCCCCTGGCTTTCACAAATGTTCAATGTGATGTCCCCGAAAAGCATTCACTGATTTATTCGCTGTACGTAATTGTGTGTAACAGCTTCCAACTCGGTCATGTTGATGGTCCGGAATGCGGCTCTAATGCACTCTTGCATCTTGCGAATTGTAGTTGGTCGGTTGACATAAACAAGTTCCTTAACTAAACCCCAGAAAAAACAGTCCATACAAGTAAGGTTGGGTGACCGCGGAGGAAACTTTGTGGATTGGAACCTCTTCCGATCCAGATTTGCGGAAATAGAGCATTTAGGTCTTCTCTACACATGGCAGCTTTATGTGCTGGACAGCCATATAATTGAAGCTACAGTGACTGACGGATATGGAGCGGTACGTTTTCCAATAGCGGCTGTAGATGATGCCGCAAGAAATCACGAAACATTGCACCTGTTAAATGACCACCAAAAAAACATGACCCAATGACCTGAGTCCCTACAATGCCACCCCACACATTAATGCGCCATCGGTATTACCAATTGACCTCTCTCACCCAGTGAGGGTTCTCTGCTGCCCAGTAATGTGCATTATGGAGATTCACGTTGCCATCACTGCAGAGCGTCACTTCATCTGTCCATAAAATGAAGTGAACGAAATTCGGATGTTCTCTCACGCGATTGACCAACAGTTGCAGAACAGAAGCTGTAAATTACAGTCAGAAGCACTTACTTCTTGATGGATATAGAGGTAATACGGGAGAAAATGTGATTTCAAGAGAATACACAGGACAATACCTTGACTGATACCACGATGTCGTGTGATCTGCTGCGAAGATACATGATACTGCAATAGCTGCAAGTCTTCATTTTGTATGACTCTTCTCCAGACACCATAGCGTTCACGCATCTTGCCTGTCTACCGCAATCGTTCTGCTAATCTCAGCAGCAGATTGTGGGAAATAGCTTTTCGCTGTGTATAGCGGTCAGCGTGTAATCGATCTGCAGCCCTATAATTTTCCCGGCATTCACCTAAAACCATGAGCACTTGGAATGCCTTCAAATTCCTATACAACATGAATGTTATTTACTACCGACACTTTCTACTTCAATCACTGAAATATCAACTCAATCAAAGAGGTTTTACTGCTTGTGGAAGTTTCGTATTCGTCCCGTCACTAGATTCTAACGACTCCTTGTCCAGTACACTTACCACCTTAACTCACTGCAGAGGTACCTCTCGGACTCTACATGCCTGTGTTACCTGTTTTGGCTACAGCATCATTCCTTCTTCCCTGTGTCTGACATAACAGCAATCTACTGTTTGAGGCCGCATAGACTATATATTCAGCAAAGTCATGTACGTTTTAGCTACTGGATCTACAAGAGTTCCACCTCACAATCACTTGCAACGATAATGATTGTGCTGTTCGAAACAACGAGAAACAAGCCCACAACATATGCTCCCAGATTTGGGAGATATTTCATAATGTACATACGCACACAAGATACATCGTGCGTCCGCGTCATTGTGGGTCTTGGCTACCCTTGGCTTAGGCCCCGAGTTAATCCTGCAAAGGCGTGGGCGGTAGTTTCCCAGGTCATGGTTTGCACGTACCCTAACGCCATTCGAATGGGGTAACTGGGGACACCCTCGCACCATCTGAGTATCACCTAGTAATGCGGCATACGAGGAAGAAATATGCCAACGTGTTTCCTCTCGACGTTCCTCTCATTGTGTGTTTGTTTTAATGGAGCCACAACCAACCAATGTTTCCATGTTAAATTTTGCAGATAACCACCGTTGGAGATATTTACTATTTTATTGCATTCTACACATACGATTTGGTTGTTCAATTGTTTATTTGACGGATCTATGTGCATTATTAGCTCAGATAAACGCCTGCTACGGGTAATCAAATACAGGTCTGCAACAACGGCTCTAGCGGCTAAATGGGAAAGGATATGACAAATTTTGTCCTCTAAAAGTTGCATGACATTTAAAGTCCTTTCGAACGATTCCAACAGCTATACCACTTTCCATTTCGAATTTTTAATTTGCCCCTTTTGGATGTATTCATGACACGCCACTGGTCCCGCTACTATCTTTATTGCATTCATCAGATACTATTTGGTATGCAATTTTTTGTTTGAAGGCTCTACGTGCAGTATTAGCTGCGATATGGGCCTGGGCCTGGTACTATCTTATTGAATTACCCTATATATATATATATATATAGATAGATAGATAGATAGATAGATAGATAGATAGATGTCATTAAAACGTGTGTTTGTATAATTTTCACATTTTCGTGATTAGTGAAAATACATGACGTAATGTATAACTTTGATAGTTACATTCGGAATCTGCAAAGCAAATCGATTCCAGTACACCATTTTACTTCAAGACAACAGAAAAAGGTCAAAAATGCATATCAGTGCTTTTTCTACTACTAACAATGATGAGTACTGTTTCAAAAATGTTGGTTAACGTCATCCCACATAAGATGGACTTAGCTTTGAAATAAGCTCTAGATAACGTTTGTATTTTGTCAGTAAATAAAATTTACAGCTTTCCTTATATCATGAGAATCAATCCAAAGTTGGTGTTCCTGCCACATAAAAGTTTGCACCCATGAGGGCTATAATTGTGCAAATAAATGCCCCTTTCACACCACGTATTTATCCCACAGAAGTTTCAGGAAATTTGGAAAGGGTTAGATCGAAACGGAATGTTGTTTTATTAAATTCTACACTCCATACATTTGAGTTGAGTTGATTTTGGGTTTAACGTCCCGTTCAGCAGCGAGGCTATATGAGACGTGGACCTACTGATTAACGTGGAATCCGAACCACATGAGCTCCCGCCGGGAACCGAACCTGGGTCTCCCACGCCAAAGGCGCGTACGCTAACCGCTTAGCCACGGAGGAGCTCTCCATACATTTGAATGTCACATACTGATATGTTTAATCGTAATAAAAATATGTACAGTAAAACAGATAAAATGTAAGGATTTCCACAGGTGAAAATTTACACTGGTATACAGTGGATTTTTCCAGAAACGAAAGTAGCCAATCTTTATAGATTTCGAGGCGCTGAACACGAATATCACACTTAAAATTAGCTGGTAGCTAAGGTTTGCCAGTAAATGTGGAATTTACGTAAAAAAATTAATGTTTTTCACATTTATTTTGTTAGGTTTTACCCAGGAACATATAATTTCGTCCCTATTTATTGTTGCGGAATGTGTTATACATATTTCTATTCGTCGATGACCGTACTCTCTGAAAATTTAACAATCATTCCGGTAACCGGTACCGTTCGGAAATTATATACTCATATATTCGAAAATATTCCTTTTTTAGAGGAAAATCCGATTTTTTTCTTTACTGGCTTCCCTGCAACAGTAAAATTATAATTTATATTTGAAAAATATCCTGTCAATATTGGGAATGTTTTCTGCAAATGTCATCATGATCGAAGGGGGCCGGACTGTGAAAAAAAATCTCTGGGAAGACATCGAGGTGTGAGTGAAGAAAGTGCTTTTTCAGTGTCATGTTGCAGCCAATGTTTTGATAATCATGAATTAATTCATCCACAAGGTCCCTGTTATTGTCTGTTATTGTCGGCTCTCTTAGTATCCAAAGAACTATGTGGTCAAATTACTTAAACAACGCCATGCATGCAGCTAATCAGGGGTTAGAGTGGCCTCAAAGTCAGGGTCATTTAGGAGCTGGCGTATCTGTGGACCAATGAATATTCCCTGTTTGATATTCTCTGTACTTAATCGTGGAAACTTCATGCACAAATATCCTAATGCTACTTCAATTGTGTTCACTGCCTTTACAAACGCTGTCATATGTCCCAACTTAATATGCAGTGGTGGGAGAACAATTTTCTGAGGGTTCACTAGAGATTCATTCACACTATTCTTTTGATCCAGGAATCAGAGCGGTTCTTAAAGGCCACTCCTTTTGTGTATAGTGTTTATCTTCTGTGCGGCTGTCCCACTCACATATATAACAACAATACTTAGTATAACTTCCTTGCAAACCCAACAAAATCGAAATTACTTTGAAATCTCCACATACTAGCCATTCATGCCGATTGTAACTAATGACGCCTAGAAAAGATTTCAACGTTGTGTACGTTTCTTTCGCTAAAGCAGCATATGCGACAGGAATGGACAGTCTTTCGTTATTATTATGTAACAGTACACCCTTCAGGCTTGTTTTGGAACCATCCGTGAATAGTCTCCACTCGTCTGGTTTCTATGAAATATGTAGGTCATTAAACAAACCTTCAACATCACTGCAGAATGTAATGTCATCTTCAGTAGTGAAATGGTTCTCAAGTTCTTTCTAAGGATCCCGAAAAACTGTCACTCGCACTTCGGGAGGTCTAAATCCCTAACCAGATAACTGAGTTCACGTTGTGTAATTTTGTGTGTTTCGCTGGATGAAGATGGCGAAAATGAACAGTGGTGGATCAAGAACACTGGTGGATGGATGCACTTCTTCGCCTGGATGTGTAGGATCATTATTCTCGCTATCACTGCTTGATTTTGTTGGTTTTGGGGGAACAGGAAATGGCAGTCCTTGTCCATGAGGCACAGGGCGAATTACAAATGGAATGTCAGGGTATTCGATATTTCTCTTCCTTTTGGTATTTATTCCTTTCTTCAAGGGCGGTGTCATACAAAAATAGCAATTAGTCACATGATGTGTTGGTTCACGCCAAATAGCAGGCACGCCAAAGTTCATGGAGACGTTTTCCCCATGCATCCAAGCATTTAGTACGGAAGAACACGACGTACAACACACGTATGTAGCCCAAGATTTGTCTTGTTCTCCCCCTCGACAACTGAAATACAATGAATAGGCTTTCCTTACTGCATCAGTAAGTGGTCGCCTTCTATTACCACAAATAGCGTCTGCACAAATGTAACAAAAGTTATCAGGATTGTTCTTGCAGGTGCGGGACATTTTCATGAAAACCGACACTCGTTCAAATAACACAAACACTCACAGTTGACTTCAAATACTTTACTGTGTATACATTCACCACCAACCAACTCTCAACCAAGACACATTACAGTAGTAAAAGAGAGCGCGGACACACACATGCACGCCGCCAAGTTTCAGCCTGTCGAATGATCAGGTAATTGGATCGTGGACACATGCGTGAGCTTTACGCATTGTTGAGAGATCCAACAAGTACAGCTTGCTTAACGACGGCAGCAAAGCCGTTGTTACACTTCTTTGTATATTGCTATTATAACAACAACTCAATTAATTTGTTCCTTAAGCACGTGTCACATTCGTTTTTTTTTTTGACAATACTGTCATCCCATGGCAAAAACATTTTTTTGTGTGGATGTGAATGGAATATAAATTGTTGGTGTCAACGTATATTTTATGGTTATATTTATCCAAGGATTAACAGTGCAGTTATTTATTGCAGGATGGCCAGCTGTAGGCAGAAAAAAGTCGGAATTTTGCAGAAAGGGAATTTTTCGTGCAATACTTCAATACATTAAATCCCCACCCCAGTACAGACTACCGAAATGACAGTTACATTATCTGCATGTATTGTCCTATAATTCTGTTCGGCATACAGAAGTCAATATTACATTTTTAATGTCCATATTGTAAAAGTATGTAAAATTTCGACAATTCGGTAGAAGGGATAATATCTTTTTCACAGATCGGCTCGCTTCGATCATGACGACATTTCCAGAGAACATTTCCAATATTGACAGGTTACTTTTGAAATATAAATTATATTTTCACTATTGCAGGGTTGCTAGTAAAAATATTTAAAAAATCGGATTTTCCTCTAAACAAGTGATATTTTCGAATATATGGGTATATAATTTCCCAACGGTGCCGGTTACCGGAATGATTGTTAAATTTTTGGAAAGTACAATCATCGAAGAACAGAAAGAGCTATAACACATTCCGCAACGATAAATAGGGACGTAATTATACGTTCCTGAGTAAAACCTAACAAAATAAATGTGAAAAACATTAATTCTTTACGTAAACTCGACATTTCCTGGCAACCCTGAGCTACTAGCTAATTTTAAGTGTGATATTCGTGTTCAGCTCCTAGAAATCTAGAAAGATTGGCTACTTTCGTTTCTGTAAAAAGTAAAAAGTGAAAATTTGTTGACCAGTGTTATAATTCACAGATTTTGGTGCAAATCGTTATATTTGCACCATCTTTTACCTCGTGTGTTATCCTCGTGTGGAATATACAATTTAACAATGAGAAAAGTACTGTAATCAACAATTCAGCTTTTTTCTGCTATTTTCCGATGCATTTCTTCTCGTAGTTATACTACTATTTAACTTCTTTACAAAACGAACAAATATGTAATTCTGAAACGTAAATGTACACTAAAAATGCATCTAGTAAACACTCAGCTAAATGAAAAAAATAACACGTTATTCTTTGATGATGCGTTCCGTACATCACAACTATGCGATGTATATTTATATCAACATTTTACTTTTTAAGAGAATGAATTTGAAACTAGCGATTGAGGTATGTGTGTTGCGAACACGACATATAGCAAAATGGAAACGTATGCAGTAAATCTTGGAATGATTCACAAGAAGATCACGGTGGTATCAGATAAAAAAGAACATTTTGAACGAGTGAAGCAAGATCAGTCGGATGCAAGTATGAATATATTCATAATTTGCTGGAGTATGTCCAATCCAGGACATTTGATTATATTACACTGATTAAGGTCACTGGAACAGCTGACTGTAACAGTTGGTTAAAGGTATAACTGAATAACACGTTACGCATCCTGCAAGGTAAATAACACTGGTCGGCAAATTGAAACTTTTTTCGCTCCCACGAACGAAAATAGCTGATTCCTATAGGTTTCGAGCTAGTGAGTTCGAATCATTTACTCGTTTTTCTAATGGACCTACCAGTTTTCAGGGAAGAGGTGGGCTGTTTCAACATCCGCCCACAGATGCTATTTTCCACCCATAAAATTTGCACGTTATAATTTAAATATCAATATAAATTATTCATATAAAATTTCATAAAAAGTTTAATACTAACATGTCACATGGTTTTCCTACTCCTCTTGTAATTACAACAGGGTGTCCTGCGTGTCACATTCCAACATAAGTCTGCCAAAATATTCACACTTAATTTATCAGAGAAGCGCCTCTCCATGGTAGGTATTTGCTGGTAAAAACTTTCCCCGTGTTCGTCAGAGACCTCCCCCAATCTGTACATTTCAGGGAAGAAGTCCAGGTGGCAATGCAGGAAGTGTTACTTTAGGGACATATTACATCTCATGTTACGAAATGAAGTAATTAATATGCCCACAATGTCTTTGTAATCAGGTGACTTATGGTTCCCTAGAAAGTTACTGCACACTTCTCGAAAGGCCTCCCAAGCCTCACTTTACACTTCATTAAGCTTAGAAGAAAATGTAGTATCCTTAAAAATGTCTCTGATTTGAAGTCCCGTAAAACACCTTCTTTCACCTTTGCCTCGCTAAGTCTTGGGAATAGTTTTCTGAGATGATTAAATGTTTTACCATCCCGGCTCAGGGCCTTAACGAAGACCATCATGAGCCCTAATATGATATGAAGGGGTGGTAAGAATATTTTCTTTGGATCCGCAATTGTTCATCTCCCCTGGGACCAGTTGATTCGTTGGAAGCCATTTTGTGATGGTGGACTGATCTTTGGCTCTACTATCCCAATGTCACAAGAAGCAGCAGTGCTTTGTATAATATCCTTGTAAACCGGTGAGGAAGACAATAACCTTAAGGTCAGCGCATACAGACCACTGGAACTGTTAGTACTTTATTTTCTGCAATAGGTTTCGCATGTTCTCGTATGTTTTTTTTTCATATGTACAGCATGAGCAATAGGGATGGTTGGCTTTTCATTGCTATTGTGTAGTAACACTGCCTTGAGACTTATCGTAGAGGAATCTACAAATAGCCTCCAATCTTCAGTGATGTACAGTAGTTCAACTTCAGTTGTCTCATAAGCGACGGAATGTCATTGCAATACACCAAATCACGATCCTTTGTAAAATTAGGAACTAGGCTCATCTCTCTTTTGCTATACATTGATATATTCACATCTTGGTTTAGTAGATTCCATTGTTGAAGTCGTGATGCAACCAACAGGGCCTTAGACTTGGGAAGGTTTAATTCTCTGATCAGATCATTCCCCTCTTCCTGACTTATCACATGTGGTTCATTAGTGTCAGGCACTGGAGCGTAATTGGGATCTGACTGTGTACTCGAAGATTGTGCAAAATCCTCACAAGCAGCAGGTTTTTCATCGGATGAGACACTGCACAGGGTGTGTGAGTTTGGTGGTACGAGTACACGCAGACAAACATGATGTTTCACAGGTCATGTTTCGCGGAATCCAAGTTAGGATACTGTACTGTATGCTTCATGTTTTTTGAGAAACCTATTATATTAGTCAGGCAGAAGTAACAGTCTGAAACATGATCACGGGGCTCGCGTTAAACCATAGGTACAGCGAACAGCATCGATTTATGTGTACCTGTCAATCATCCTGTGAGAGTTACAACTTTGTTTCGGAACCCAAATGCGATCCTGGTCGCCGATTTTACATCCGAAATACAGATGGTAAGTTGTCTTCAGGAACAGTAACAATGGCCTACTTTGTCCCTTGATAATCACTTCCCACCACATGTAGCAGAAAGAAAATGTCGAATCGTTGCAAGTTCTCGTCATGTTCGTTTAACACAAACGTCAATATTTCACGCAGAAATATTTTTCACCTATTGTATACACAGACACAGCGTAACACCACCTTCTAACACAAAGGTCAACTCGAAACTGAAATATTTGTTTCACGCGACAACGTGGCATATGTCTTGGCGCTTTTTCAACAATCTGTCTGTCGTCTAGACAAAAGGGAGAAGATTAATGTTCGCTAGTTGATTACGAAACCTTTCTCCGTCAATAACACCTAGGTTTAGTGTATGCAGTATGGAACGCCAATAAATCTTTGCAACCCTAGGGAAGGGGGTACGTTTCCGGGGTGTCGTGAGCTACAGAAAAGAATGTTCCTGGGCTATAGCCTGATAACAGTTCGTGCGCTCGAAACACGGAAAGCCATATTAGATACGAAAAATAGATTTTTCTTTCAATTATGGAAACAGCACCCCGCCAAAAAAATCCTTACGTGCTGGAACTTTCTTGATGAGATATTCATAATCAGCGTCTCAAAATCTATCCGATACACCCTTTCACCCTCGTGGGATGATTTTCATGCCGACCAGTGTAATTGCTTACCAAACACAGTCCTCCAACTGGTGATACAAGCCTGCTCTCCCGAGCTTGCTGCACTGTTTTTTGACATTCAATTTCTTTTTTTTTTTGTGTTGAGTTGACTTAAAGTTGTAGAACGTAATGTCAAATCATTAAGAATTCAACATTAAGTGAAGAATAAGAACATAATCAATGGCGTTGTTCAGTAAGATTAAGAAATAACATTTAATAATAATTTAAGATTTAATCTTATTGAATAAGATTTAATCTTGTTCAATAAGATTTAAATAAGAAAAAGGTCAACATGAATTTCACAGCAGATAAAAATATTTATTGCTTCTAGCAAAACGTTCAAAAAATAATGAATTTTCAGGGTTTACACTTTTAAAATTTGGAATAGAAAATTACTATTTGCGAGTGGTAGTATAGAATTCAGACTTTTGTACAGGGGAGCAGTAACGTAATTACTTTTCCTGCGCCCTGTATCGATCGATCATCCATTTACTCATACCCGCGCCCCTGGAAACATTTCAGCTGCTAAGTTTGTAATTATTATTACAAAGGTTTTTTTATTAAGAAACCTAAAATTTTTACTTCTCTTTTTCATTAGTTATTACTACATATCATTTTTTTTTTTTTTTTTTTTGCTGCTACTTTTATACTTGAAAGGTAGAATGATATCATTCCTTATAATTCTTGACGTACGTAGGGAATACCTTATAGTCTTATAAGTGTCGACTAGGTTTCAAACAAGCAAAACTTCCGTTTTATTCCCGGGTGGGGGTGTAACCCGGGAGGGGGCGCGGCGCGTTGATTGGAATGACTCATTAAGCAATCTTTTACTAGACAGCTAGCTAGACAAATATTGTAGTGATGATTGTCTAGGTTTCACCCAGTGTGGATCAACAAAGAGCTCGCGCCACTCCATGAGGAGTAAAATATATAAATTAGTCCCTAATAAAGGGCTTGTTCAAAGGCTGTGGGAAACAGAATTAAAATTTCTCTGAAAAGAATGATTCTGGGTTTAAGATTTAGGATTCAGATTTCTGTTCATTCGGCGTCTGAGGCCATTTTGCCCGTCACGTTTTTCTTTTCATGTTTCTTAGGAATGACGTTTCTCGGCGAGCACACAATCCCTGGAAAGGATAGAAGAAAGGATTGGGGAAACAAGGAAGCGGCCTGGGACCTATAAGTTAGATACCACCCTGAGTACGTTCTCTATTTATTGAAGATAATGTATGCGTTTCCAGTTCATAGTAAGCATGGATTCTCTTAAGCAACATGCCTTTCCTCAATGTCGCCTGCAGATGGGCAGAGTTAAATACATATTACGAAACATTGCAGTTCACAATTTTAGTTATCGAACCAAATATCGATAAATTTCTCAAGTTTATTTTCAGACCTTAGCCCCCCTAAGGATTCCTGGATAAGCCCCCGGTATTGGCTCTTGTCAATTAACTGCTAATAGTCATAGCAAAACTTCTGAAATGTTCTGATAAGTATATATGCTAAATGGGTAAGTGATGTCGCCCAGCGCAAATCTTTTCATGAACAATAAGAAATCATGATCAGGTAATTTACGTATTTCAAATTCAGAATATAGTAAATTGCCCTATAGTTTTACAAAGAGAAAATTATTCCACACCTTAATACTAATAGTAGCGCAACAAATACGAAGAGGGAAAGGTTCATTTAGTAACAGGCGCGCTCTATATTCTACTTTTAATGGTATCGGAAAGCAAAAGTAGACAAAATAAGTTGTTCAAGATAAGTTTTTGATTAATATGTTGTAGCATGATACAATCGCCTAATTATTTTATCACAGTACTTTACCCAACATAGTGTAAGAGTATTTACAGAAAGAACTTAGTAATTTGGAATTTTATAATATTGCTGTAAAATAATAAAGATCGCAAAATTTCGATTTTAAATAGTATTTATTTGATTTATATGTCTGAATTGAGTTTTGAAAGAAAGGTTAAAAACCATATACTAAAGATAACAAATATACACACATATAAACTTTAGTTTGCTTGATGAGAGAGAAGCAACAGTATGCATATATATTTAGATTTATAGCATGGCTTTCCTCGCAATCCTGCCTTTGATGCCGCTTACATCTCTCTAGCACCGCATATGAGAAACATAAGATGAAATAAATTATCTTGTATCATCAACAAAAGATTAAAGAAGACGAAGAAGACAAAAGATCAACAATAACACAAAAAATCTTTAAAGATGTTGTGATTAATTTTCTTCGCACTTATTCTTTTGTACCTAGAAATGACACGAAAAGAAGAAATGAACAGAAAAAGAAGCATATTCTCATTGGGATAAAAAAAACAAAATCATATTTGGCGTGAAAAACCAAAAAATAAAAATAAAGTGAGATTGAGAGAAAGAAAAAAAAATATTTAAAACTGGATGGTAGTGAGGAGTTTGACCAACTCCGATGATATATTAAGATACAGTCCAGCCTTCAGGGAAACTTGAGGAGATAATTGCTAGGTACTAAAGTACAAGAGAAATTAGTTGGAGGAGTTTAATATATTAATCCATGATATGAAGCTTGGAAAGAACATGATATATACTATAGAGATAATAGCAATAGAGAACTACCAGTTCAACCTTGGGAAAGAACATTTACAGAAGACGCATCAATTGGATAGAGACTCGTAGTTATTTTGTTTGGTACTACTATGAATGCTGAAGTTAAGTTAGGATGTGGATTGTAGGTGTTTATTAAACATCTTTTTATGGGTAATTTCAACATTTTTATATAAAAAATAGTATGGAGAGTATGAGGGTTGAGTTGCAAACTTTTACAGCAAATAGAACATGTAATTATTTGAACGAAACTAACAAAGATATTGAATTAGACTTTGATATAGGATTTGGATATATTCATCCTCAAAGAACAGACCGTTATATAGAGTTTGAAGTTCTCGGTGATCAAGCAGGAGGAACATTGTAGCCAATGATACAAGAAACTTATAAATAATTTCTTCCCAATCATCATAGAAATTAGAAAGCATGGAACAATTTTAGGTGGGATTGATCTACCTCAAATAACATCTACTACAATCAGAACGTTAAACCTTTCTAAACCAGAAGCTAAATACTTAAAGCAAGCAGGTTTCGCAAGAGATGGTAAACTAAGATTGAGAAAGGATTTACAGTTTCATATATACTAAGATTAAGTACGGGCTTTTATGTTATTATGAATAAGTTATGAGGAAAGAGATTGGGAATAACATTTAAAATATCTGGTAATAATAAGGTGGTCTACATAAATGAACAGAAGCAGGTGACAACAGCGAATCATGATTGTAAATTAAGAATAAAATGTGTGGTGATAAGAATGCCAACTGTAAAGTACGAAAGACAGGTAAAATTAAATATTGTTAAAGATCCTAAAATAATGTTTTCATTTCACACTTATCAAAATCTGTACAAAATAATGTAAAGAATTTTCCTTGTAAATTGATGTAACTACTTAATTTGACTCTTGACTATTAGATATGCCTGATTTTATAATTGTAACATTACAAACTCATAAAGACAATAAGCGGATTGCTGAATTTAGTGAACTTGATCACTGTAAAGTTAAGAATATTGATATCCAAATGGACGTCACGAGATCTTCCTAAAAGAAAATAGAAATTTAAGTATTGCTAATAATGATTATTTTAACGTTTATGAGGATTACACTTCTTTGAAGAGAATAACTTGTGTAAAACAAAAATATATTACAATTTAGATAGTTCATTAAAAATATACCAATGTATGTAGTTAATTCTAGTATCCATAAGTAAGAGAACTAATATAAAAGCTATAGTCGATTTTACACAAGCAGAAGCTAATTATACAATTTGTTAAATAATTTTAATATGTCCAAAGAACTTTATTCATGATCCTAAGCATGATAAAGTATTAGTAGTATTTGTTATATAAAGTTAATTTTAGATTTCATTTATAGAAGTGTTATGATATAAAGTTTGGTTTTACATAAAATGATTTTCTATGAAGATTTTCAAATAAATAAATATGGTAGAACACATTGAATTTTTAAATAAGCTTGTATCTTAGAACAGAAACTAGTTATAGGCTTGAAAGAATTAAAGAGAGAACATCAGATTTTAAAAGTGCACAAAAAAGACTAATTTCTATAGAAGAATTTAGAACAATGTGAAAACTAAGGTATAACTTAACCCTAGATTTACGAAACACATAGCTTGTAAAATTGTAAGAGATATAGTTAAAGATGGCTTAAAGGTTAGTTGTACTGGGCTAAGAGATAATCATCCAACAGTTGAATATTGTGTTTAACGTCGTAAATAAACTATTTAAAGATTTTCTAGATAGTAAATCAGAAATACCTTCCAATTTATACGTTTATAAAGATATCACTGTTTTAAGACCTGTTAAATTACATGATCTAGGAAAAGTCAAAGTTTACGAATTCACATTATAGAAATGGAAACAAACACAATATCAGGTTAAAGTGCTTTAGTACATCTAGATGGGAAATATAGAATATTTTTTTACCAGAAAGATATAGTAATATTGCAATGCAAGTAATTAAAGATATGAACATAATGAACTACTTATCTGAAAACTTATTTATAGTATTATCCACAGCAGTATGCAATTTGTGAACCATTAGGGAAAACTTCGTTTAATCCTTTGTTGAAAATCGTTCGAATATTTTCAATATTCTAATCACCAGTTGAGATATTATATTTTGAATTTAGTAGTTTGATAAATTGCGTGGAAATATATAGTGAACTTACACTTGTTTAGATTTTTTAATATCTTAATCAGCAACAGAGATGTATTTCTTTCTACAGTAAATTTAAAATCTAATATAATAGTTCGGACTAGTTTGAGATGCAAGTATGTGATGAGGTCATTCGACTGTCAATTGAACATGCAGCTATTTTTACTTTCTCAAACTGTTAATTAGGAGCTGAAATATATAATTTGGGTGGTGTTAGTTAAGGGTATTTTAAAGGTGAAAATATGAGATGAGTTGTTTGGGGAAAATTAAAGCTACCTAGTAGTTTGAAGTTTGAAAATAGGTAAAATAGATCTTGAAATACTTGATTTTGTATTTTAAAATGTCAATATTAAGTATATATTTTACTCATTTTTGTCAGAAAATTGCCATAATTTTTATTTAGGGAGATACTATATTGAAACTTACGGGGCCAAAATAATAATCTCGAAAACTTTTGGGTATATATGATAGTATTGTTCAAAACAGTTGGCAATACTGCAATTTTAAAAAACCGCCATAAATTTTTTTAGGTTTCTCAAAAAAGCAGTAGAAGAGAAGAAAGGAGTGATGCCCATCGAAGTATCTAGAATCCTAGCATAAGTATGAAGACTGTATTGCTGATATGAGTTTCCCTACTTCGAACTTTGACCTGATGTCGCGATAGTGATGATCTAATCTCCATTGCAGAGACTGTCAGTGAGAATGCTATCTGGTGGCTGCTGGTCCTCGTTGACAGAAAGAAACACGTTGTGCATATGTGTGTGTGTAAGTACGATGCCTATAGAAGGTAACGTTTTGCTAGAAAGATGTTTGAAAATGAAAGAAAGACAAATGTAAGCAGCATCAAAGGCAGGATTGCGAGGAAAGTCATGCTATAAATCTAAATATATATGCATACTCTTGCTTCTCTATCATCAAGCAAACTAAATTTTATGTGTGTGTATATCTGTTAGCTTTAGTATATGGGATTTAACCTTTCTTTCAAAACTCAATTCAGACATTTAAATCAAATAAACACTATTTATATCGAAATTTTGCGGTCTTTATTATTTTACAGCAATATTACAAAATACCAAATTACTAAGTTCTTCCTGTAAAGTACTCTTACACTATGTTAGGTAAAGTACTGTGATAAAATAAATAGGCGATTGTATCATGCTACAACATATTAATCAAAAACTTATGTTGAACAACTTATTTTGTCTACTTGTGCTTTCCGATACCATTAAAAGTAGAATATAGAGCGCGCCTGTTACTAAATGAACCTTTCCCTCTTCGTATTTGTTGCGCTACTATTAGTATTAAGGTGAGGAATAATTTTCTCTTTGTAAAACAATAGGGCAATTTACTATATTCTGAATTTGAAATACGTAAGTTGGCTGATCATGATTTGATGATAAAAGCCTTGCAACTTTTTGGTATATGGCATCACACACATAGGCATTTACTTATTATTTCATATGAAGCAACAGTATACCCAGATGAGATTGTCCTGATTTAACATTTAGTTTAAAATTAATTTGTTCTAAATATGTTTGTGAATTGGGATAATAGTATTTGAGGAAGGTAGACATAATTATTTTAACCCACCTTGCTTAAGTTGTTTTTCTGACACTTAACATGAAATACAATGCAATTATGAAGTTTTACGACCTACGGTTATGCTTTATATGATAAAAAAATACAGTGATGAAATTAAATGAACGAAATGGTGGTTTCGAGGAAGTTGTATGAAACGATACACCCGAGTACCCGACCAAACCGACACCACAAAGTTCACTTGGCACGAGCTGTATCAAACTACTCCAGCTCCAGAAGTGAACGCTCTCCCACTGAGCACCAGCGTTTCGTTTTTGTGTCATGCAGAAACAAATATGTGTCAGAACTAACTATATACGGTATGAAGATTTTGTTGTGTTATAGGACATTTTTAATACATTTACCTCTCCATATTCAAACATTTCTAAGTTGATGCATGCTATAACATGATAATGTAATTATACTAATAGGCATCTTTAAAAAATTCTTTCATAAGTGCGAAATATATGTACCTATAAGTTTAGAGTAGTACATTTTAAACCACGAATATATCCTCATTGCCAAAACTTCCTCTACATCGCCGTGATGGATATGTGACCGAGTATCACATTAAGGAATGCAATGTTCAAATGAATTTTTTAGTAGATTTTTATTGTGACTAGAGGATTAAAATATGTATAGGCATAAAAAAAACACAATTGATATAATAATCCACTGTCATCTCAAGATAATTGTATTCCAAGTTTTTCGAGTTATATTCTTATATGTTCAGTTAAAAACCAAAATATGTATCACTAATAGCGCTGATTGTCTTAACTTTTATAATGGTGTCTGTTGAATATTTGTGAGATCATTTACATCCACACATGAAATAGAGCGAAGAGAAACAAAGATTTACAAGATCAGTAAGATTTATTTGATTCACTACTGGATAATAAGAATAAGAACATCCAAGGAAAAACACGCGTAAAAAAGCGAAATGGAGAGCAAGAATGGTAACTTAACTAAATATTATAGTGTGTAGTATTTGCAACTTCTTATCTGTTTTGGGTTCAGTTTTGTAAAACAAGTCCGCACACGGTTAATACGGTTATTAGCCTGCGTCTCTTTGAAAACGCTATACTCTGAATAACGGTATTCAGTTGAACATTTAGCATTTTGACACTGTAGATACAGTCACCAGGGGATTAACATTATCCGAATGTGTCTTACTTATTTGAGATTGTTAACATAAAACTGATACCGATTAATACCACTTCCCTCTCGCACCCAGTGTTATGTTCTCTATTCTTAGCGATATGAATAGCAAAATTCTCCAGAATATTTTCATATAAGCAGACAAGTTTCCGTTATGATCAGTATTTTTCTATGTCTTTATTTGGTTTCTTGACTATATTTTATACTTGTGTTAATTCTTCCTCAATTCTGATTGTCATATATTTCTTCGAATAACATTATCAACAACCTTCGCCGCAGGGGTTCTAAGGTGAGCTTAGAAAGAATCTGAATTATACTAATATAAAAATTCCAAGCTTTTCAGTCTTTTTTTTTATTTGCCATACATGAGATTCAGTAAGTATTCCTTAGACCTCGAGCACATATCCACTTCCATTGAGAATAGAATCATTTTTATGGGAACATTAAAAAAGAAAAAAACAGTGAAATGGTGAGATATTTAATGTAGATTTTCAATAAGACTTCTATTTCCTCCTGATGAAAATATCGGCCATGAACCAAATATATAAATTTTACAACAGGCTTGCTCTGACTAATATCTTTAGGGTTCGGTCTCTCTTCTCATCAATCATCGAGCTCAGGATTACGTTACCAAAGGCACACTGACTTACCACAGCAGAAGAGGAAAGGGGACATCATGGGCTTGTTCGATAACCTGTAACAAGGATAGTTTATCTTTCAAACAGTGTCGACATATCTGATTTGATATAAAGCTTATTTTGAGATCAGAATTACATTCTATATCGTATTATCCATGTGGCATTCTTCATGAATCTCATATGTAGTTTCGTAAACTATTGAATTGTGAACTGAACGTCCAACTTCACGAGGAAACTGGTTCGAACCTTCAGAAATTGGGCAATTGGGCGCAACTTCTTCACAAACAAACTGTTATATTAGTTAAAAATCTTTATTGAAAAATAGTAAGCAATACTTTATCAATTTATAACTGATATACAAAAGCCAAAAATCTAAATTAAATCACAAAATTTACAATGATGCAACGGACAAAAATTACGAAGTTTTTTGCCAAGGGGTGTTAAATTAGGTACCACAAAAAGCGGGGGTAAAATTGAATCTGAAACGCTAGGATTACGCATCTTGCTTGTCTATTGCTTTATCCATTCTTTCATTAGCTTTTTTGGGGGGATTTTAAACGTGCAAAACTTTCAAGACGTGAAACCACGAATATTAAAACGTGAGCGAGGTATATTCGTTTGTGCGGGTGCTTTTCCCATTTGTGTAACAATTCTGACTAATTCTTCGTAGTCTATCCTTTCATGTGGAAGTGTTGTTCATTTATGTGGAGATTGATACCATTGGTACGTGTGGTGTTTATGACTGATTCAATGGGTTTCTGGAAATTTCATGAGTGTCGTGGCTATGGTTCTGGGGTTTATGACGCATCGCGCGTTTGGTCGATTTGTGCGTTCGTGTGGATTTATCACTGACTGTGTGGGAGGTTGAGATTTCTTGGGTGTTGGAGTTTCTTCTGTGGGGTTATGACCCTTTCGTGCATGTGCAGCACTTGTCAGATAATGTTTGGGTTGTGACCGGTTGTGTAGGTGTTTAGAAATTTCTTCTGTGTGATAGTTTTGGCTGTGAGATCTTTAGCCTAAACAAAATAAGACAGTAGTGCAATTTCTCATTTTCATTTTAACATATAGTTATATTTTTAATTTTGTTAGTTGCTAAAAATCTGTCTTATATCTTACGTGTATACGATGAAGTCCTTGATGTACAAATTTCCATTAGAACACAATTTCATATACATAATTAGCATATGTTAATTCATAGACTCTTCTTTTATTTTAAAAATATTAGGCACTACAGTAACAATAAGTAACAATCACGTACGTTTGACCACTTCCACGTCGTAGAGGAAAGTATAATAATAATAGCAGACTGCAACAGTTCTTGAATTATTGCAAATATAGTGTGTACCATACAGTGGTTGGTACTTTAAGCACTTTCAAAAATATAGATGTCTACATCTTTCATCATTTTAAATATATTCTCTTGATTTTTCTCTAAATATACATCAATTCTAATTAATTACAGAGAGCGAGTATTTTGTACGGAGCCCGATTTCAGAAGCAGAATATTTTGTAGAGATTATAGTGAACACAAATATAAAGATATAGTGATTGGCACTGTTAGTAATCCACAACTCAAATGATTATTATTTATAAAGGACAACATAATTTACACTATGTGACGAAATACAATACTGTCGGGTTACTCTTTGATGAACAATTACAAGAAATCACTAAAATTGTTTACAACGTTCTACAAACAACAACATTTAAATTTAGGGAAAACGACCAATGATTTTTAAACTCTACCTTAATAAATCTTTAACTATGAAAGAAAGAAAAAAAAAACAAGGGTCGCACAATTTGTGTTGTAGAGATTGATATTAGTCACTGTTATCATAACGTGGTATGACTATCTTTGCTGTGATCATCCAGAACGTTGGCAATCTGGAACACAAAATCATCATCTTCCACCTCTTCTGGAATATGAATCATGTGATCTCTGAGAATGCATATAAATAAAAACTATTTGAACACAAAGTACGCGTTGTCATGTTGTAAGCGTTTAACTGTAGTACACATTTTAGACATGATTTATTGGAGTTTCTACTGACATTCACGGAGCTATTTTCTTTTACGTTTACCCCTTTTGGAATTCTGAGGAGAAATGTTTCCGGTTCTAGCACTACTTACGTATATTTCTGATTGGTCTTTGGCTGTACAACTTTTTGATAAGGTAATAATCCATGATATGAAGCTTGGAAAGAACATGATATATACTATAGAGATAATAGCAATAGAGAACTACCAGTTCAACCTTGGGAAAGAACATTTACAGAAGACGCATCAATTGGATAGAGACTCGTAGTTATTTTGTTTGGTACTACTATGAATGCTGAAGTTAAGTTAGGATGTGGATTGTAGGTGTTTATTAAACATCTTTTTATGGGTAATTTCAACATTTTTATATAAAAAATAGTATGGAGAGTATGAGGGTTGAGTTGCAAACTTTTACAGCAAATAGAACATGTAATTATTTGAACGAAACTAACAAAGATATTGAATTAGACTTTGATATAGGATTTGGATATATTCATCCTCAAAGAACAGACCGTTATATAGAGTTTGAAGTTCTCGGTGATCAAGCAGGAGGAACATTGTAGCCAATGATACAAGAAACTTATAAATAATTTCTTCCCAATCATCATAGAAATTAGAAAGCATGGAACAATTTTAGGTGGGATTGATCTACCTCAAATAACATCTACTACAATCAGAACGTTAAACCTTTCTAAACCAGAAGCTAAATACTTAAAGCAAGCAGGTTTCGCAAGAGATGGTAAACTAAGATTGAGAAAGGATTTACAGTTTCATATATACTAAGATTAAGTACGGGCTTTTATGTTATTATGAATAAGTTATGAGGAAAGAGATTGGGAATAACATTTAAAATATCTGGTAATAATAAGATGGTCTACATAAATGAACAGAAGCAGGTGACAACAGCGAATCATGATTGTAAATTAAGAATAAAATGTGTGGTGATAAGAATGAAAACTGTAAAGTACGAAAGACAGGTAAAGTAAAATATTGTAAAAGAGCCTAAAATAATGTTTTCATTTCACACTTATCAAAATCTGTACAAAATAATGTAAAGAATTTTCCTTGTAATTTGATGTAACTACTTAATTTGACTCTTGACTATTAGATATGCCTGATTTTATAATTGTAACATTACAAACTCATAAAGACAATGAGCGGATTGCTGAATCTAGTGAACTTGATCACTATAAAGTTAAGAATATTGATATCCAAATGGACGTCACGAGATCTTCCTAAAAGAAAATAGAAATTTAAGTATTGCTAATAATGATTATTTTAACGTTTATAAGGATTACACTTCTTTGAAGAGAATAACTTGTGTAAAACGAAAATGTATTACAATTTAGATAGTTCATTAAAAATATACCAATGTATGTAGTTAATTCTAGTATCCATAAGTAAGAGAACTAATATAAAAGCTATAGTCGATTTTACACAAGCAGAAGCTAATTATACAATTTGTTAAATAATTTTAATATGTCCAAAGAACTTTGTTCATGATCCTAAGCATGATAAAGTATTAGTAGTATTTGTTATATAAAGTTAATTTTAGATTTAATTTATAGAAGTGTTATGATATAAAGTTTGGTTTTACATAAAATGATTTTCTATGAAGATTTTCAAATAAATAAATATGGTAGAACACATTGAATTTTTAAATAAGCTTGTATACTTAGAACAGAAACTAGTTATAGGCTTGAAAGAATTAAAGAGAGAACATCAGATTTTAAAAGTGTACAAAAAAGACTAATTTCTATAGAAGAATTTAGAACAATGTGAAAACTAAGGTATAACTTAACCCTAGATTTACGAAACACATAGCTTGTAAAATTGTAAGAGATATAGTTAAAGATGGCTTAAAGGTTAGTTGTACTGGGCTAAGAGATAATCATCCAACAGTTGAATATTGTGTTTAACGTTGTAAATAAACTATTTAAAGATTTTCTAGATAGTAAATCAGAAATACCTTCCAATTTATATGTTTATAAAGATATCACTGTTTTAAGACCTGTTAATTTACATGATCTAGGAAAAGTCAAAGTTTACGAATTCACATTATAGAAATGGAAACAAACACAATATCAGGTTAAAGTGCTTTAGTACATCTAGATTTGAAATATAGAATATTTTTGCCAGAAAGATATAGTAATATTGCAATGCAAGTAATTAAAGATATGAAAATAATGAACTACTTATCTGAAAACCTATTTATAGTATTATCCACAGCAGTATGCAATTTGTGAACCATTAGGGAAAATTTCGTTTAGTTCTTCGTTGAAAATCGTTTGAATATTTTCAATATTCTAATCACCAGTTGAGATATTATATTTTAAATTTAGTAGTTTGATAAATTGCGTGGAAATATAAGGTTCAATTTACCAAAGTAAAGTGAACTTACACTTGTTTAGACTTTTTAATATCTTAATCAGTAACAGAGATGTAATTTTTTGAACAGTAAATTTAAAATCTAATATAATAGTTCGGACTAGTTTGAGATGCAAATTTGTGATGAGGTCGTTCGACTGTCAATTGAACATGCAGCTATTTTTACTTTCTCAAACTCTTAATTAGGAGCTGAAATATATAAGTAGGGTATGTTAGTATGTTTTAGGCCACTTTCCCCCCTTCAACCCCCCTAACTGTCAAAAAAATTATGAAGCCACCACTGACTATGGTACTTTAGCACGAGAGGATAACCCAAAGTGAGATCGCATAGACTTTTATAACATTTAAAATCATAAACACTTACATTTAAAACAACACTACACTATACTACACTACACTACTTATTATTATACTTTTATTCTGTCCCATATTGACCCCACGCTAATGTATTTACACCATCTCTTAATATATATCTTTTATCATCTGAAGAATCTAATGCTAGCTTATGAACGGTTATACTATATATATCGTGCTTATAACTTCTAATGAGGTTTATGTCTTTATACGTTTTAACATTTTTAAATAAACTTTCTTTATAATCATTAAACTCCAACTCTTTTGATATTACAGCTTTAGTTACTCCTTTAGCTTTTTCTCTTCTTTATTTTCTACTCTATAAGCATACACGTTTGATCTCAATCCAATAAACTCTGTCATTATCTTACCTTTATTCTCATCTTTCATCTTACCTATTACTTTTTTGTTTATTAGTGGTTGTCCATATATATTATTTTCCTTGTATTCACTTGTGTCAAACTGGTCAACTATTTCTCCTATATCTTTATAAAAGTGACCAGTTTCAATGTCATATATAAAGCTATCAGAATCCATATAACTCAAATCTATATTGTTCCATATTTAGGCTTCATCGTATTATAGTGAAAATCATACATTAAGAGTTTTGATAGTTCTAATACATTCGTACCAACATATATTGGCTTATTAAATGCTAATCGCTCTTTTTCCATATATATAGCACACAAATTATCTGTAAATATTGTTTTGTAATCAAAATTATGTTTTGCAATTAATTTTTCTACTCTTTCAGGATCACATTCTAATTGTATGGGCTGCCTCTTTCTAATAGTTTCCATTGTTTTTCCGAATACTGAGTTATTCATGAGCTTATAAAAATCTTCTTCAAACTTGTTTTTAGCTTGCGTTCTCATATTTGTGTTTAAGTCATAGTATTTACTTAGCCAGTCTGATTGTTTGAATTCTAATATTCTATGCACTTTCTTTAATCTCATTCCAAGTGACATATATAGTTTTAAGTTCCTATAGTGAATTACATATCTTTTCTTATTATAAAGGGTCGTTAATAATTTTGATTGTTTAGATTCTGGTGGACACGTGTTTTCTGGAGCTAAAGGTAAATCAGAATGTTTGTTGTGTAAATACTTCGGATATTCTAAATCTACTTCTAATATGTAACCAGTTTCTGAATCATCTGGAATGTTCATTATATCTGTGCAAGATTTAATCCATTTAAAGTCTTTATAAGGCATGTATTGACTCATTGCCCATCCATATAAGTTATTTGCATCTAGATATGCTATTTATGTTCAACACTCATCTTTATTATAATCTTGCATATATTTGTATATTTGTTATTTGCTTTTACACATCGTTTACTACATTGTGAGATTCCTCCTCGTATTCCCTTTTCTACCATTAGTATTTTATCATAATCAGTTAACATTTCTAAGTTAATTTTAGTCATCTTTAACATTGCATCCCACGATAAGCCTGGTGCTGTATAATACCATGCAGGATCTAATGCATATGCCTTTAAACACACATCTTTATAGTTTTCAAATATATCTGTTAATTGGAGGACATCTGTTTTGTTATAATGTTCAGTTAAGTCCCTCACTAACTTCAGATCGAATTCTTTACAAACTCGTACATGAAGCTGATGACGTTCAGGACTCATTTTTTCTCCTGTTAATCTGTTTGTAAATTTGTGTATAGATAATGGAAAAGATTCTTCTAATTTTTCAAATGAATCAACATAATCAAATGGATAATCACCTTTAGTATTAACTAGATCAAGCTTATCAATCGGGAAAAACTTTAATGTTTCTCGAAATTGTTCTGATTTTAAATTACTAGTTAACTCTGCTAAACTCTTTGATTTAAATCTAAATGAATCATCAAATCTTAAATTTATTCCATCTTTTTCTGTTCCTGGTTTTACATATTTTTCATATGTTATGTACCTTTCTTCATTATTTGCGATCAGTTTAATTTTCTGCGTATCATAAGCTAACTTCTTAATAAACAAATGCGTATCATAACCAGTTAAATTGTGAAGAAATACAGGAACAAAGTTTGTATTTTTATAGTTTAAATTGCAATAACTGTGAGCTGCACCTCTACACTTTCCAGTTAAATGATCATGATCTCTTACTTTTGCTTTATTTTTATTTATCTTATAGAAACATTTTCTTAATTTGTATTTCCATCCTTTTATCTTTTCATTCATATCATTTCTATTCTTATAGAACTATATTTTCCTCTTTAATATATTTATTTTTTTCTCAACAGCTGGTGGAAGTCATTCAAGTTTTTCTCATATATATGAGAAGTATCCGAACTGTTATAAGCTTCTATTTCCTCCTCACTAAGCGGAGTCATATCAACTACCCTGTTATATTTCCATAATTTCTATTGCTTCTTTTTGTAACATTTCAATAAATAGTTTCGCAGTATGTGGACCTATATGACTAACCGGGGCTTTATAGTTCCCATTTGAATATTTGACATAGTAACAAAACTCATTGGTTCATGCTTTTGTTATTTTACTGCTTTAGTACAATTATGCTCTATTTTTAATTTGCACAAGATACATTCAAAGTCAGCAATTATCGCAAATGGAACTCTTAATGATCGATTATAGTTTTGAAACTCTATTTGATTGTCGTATGGTTTTGGAAGTTCTATTCTAACCGCCTCATGCTCTTTACAATATAGCTGATGGTTTTGCAACTGCTTCTCATTTCGAAAGTTCCTCGTTAAACATCTATCACAAAAGTATAACTTCTCGGTATTTTTTGTAACTTGACTTCTTATTAATCGCGATAGGTCTTTTATCCAACAAAAATGACTGTTTTTTATCTTTTACATATAATAAATTGATATGACTTTCCTGCTTATTTTTTTTGATTTGAAGTGGATATACATTATAGTTTCTGTCATAGCTCTAAACATTGATGGAAATATTACTTCTTTTTTCAAATTTCGGAATATCTTTTAATTGTACACGAAATTCAATCTTATCACAATACTTCTTTTCTAATTTGTCAACAAGTCGTTTATAATGTGAAGGTCTTTCAGGATGTTTTTCAACAGGTTTTAAGTAACTTGCAATAGAATACAAGAAACATTAATTGTCCTTATTTTTAATATTAATCACTGCTTTCTTATCTTTAATTGGTTTATGAAGTTCAATATAGGAAAAAGCTCTTAATGGTACATACTTGTTTAATCTGATTTGTAAATATTTAATTTGATGTAATGTCCATCCTGATCCTCTACCTTCAAACTCTTCCATTTCTCTACGAAGTTTCTGCTTTGCATGATGTATATATTCACTTAAGTTAGTTGATTCTAATATTCTCTCGTTTGATGTTTTGAAATGGCGCTCTTGTATTTCTTTATCTTTAATATAGTCACAAATGAAAACGAGATTTACTTTAAGAGGGTTGAATTTTTATTGTTCTTTGATTTTGTTAATAGCGACTCTTCCACTTGTATCTAGAAATTTTATTGGTCTTTATATAGCAATAGTTTGTAAACGCTTCTTGAGTGCTGTTTCTTTTAATTCTATTTTAATTGGTATTCGTGCTGGCTTTGGTTCGTCAATTACTTTTTGTTTAAATGGGAAATAATTCTAATTTGTCTTCTGTTTTGTTCATCATCATCATATTCTTTAAGAAGGTTTATTAGTTCTGCTTTTCTTAATCGGGAATATCTTTGATTCCCTCTTCTTTACATTGACGTCTTAACTCTATTACAGTAAATGTACTATAATTACTCATCTTATTTACAATATAGAAAATCTTACTATTACTCAATTTTTATCTTCGCCGGATTGTTTCTAATTATTTTTGTACTATTTTTACTTCCATTTATTCTAATACAACACTTAACATTGTGCACTCCTGCCGTTGTCTACATATTACGCGTTGTATTAGAACACAACTTTGATGAGAATAACTCATCAAAGTTATATATACACATATTAAAATTAAATCATTTTTGTAAACTTACCCATCATCATCATAATCATCACTACAATATTTATATTCACCGTCACTACTCAAATCAGATGTTTTTTGTTGCATTATTAATAATTCTTTTTCCTTTAACAGTATTTGTTTCTCTAATAGTGCTGCTAAGAGTTTAAGATCTTGATGAATTAGCTTAAGTCTATATTGTAATAAATCAAAATCTTTCTCCATATTTATTATATAGAAAACCAGCAAAAATGAGATAAATTTTAAAAAAATCTAACAATAAAAACGAACAGGTGAATATGACTAGTGCTAAGGAAATATTATCTTAAAACCTATATTTGATTGTGTATGTAAACATTTAGATATTGGTGGTTATAATGATGAAGACAAAATAAATTTTAGCGTGTCCATACGTATGTTAGATCATTTGTTCAAGAAAGCCACTAAAGAAAAGAACTCATTTCTTATACAAAACATTCTCTATGCAAACGTTATGAATTTGTCTGATGAGATGTTAGATTCCCTGACTGATGAACAACGGTTATCTATAGGTTATGTTGATTATGAGGACGAATATAACTATGATCACATTACAGAAGATTTCATACGCAAATATCAGGAGAAAGTTAATTTGAGTGAAATATGTTCATGGAAAAAGTTATCGGAAGAGTTTATAAGAGAATTAGCTGTTAAAGTTGATTGGGACATTATTTCGGAAAGCCAAGACTTATCAGAAGACTTTATAAGAGAATTTGCAGATAGAGTTCATTGGAGAGAAGTATCGTATAATCAAAACCTATCTGAAGAATTTTTTAATGAGTTTATAGACAAAGTTGATTTTGATGCTATATCTTTTGGAAACAAACTCTCTGAAGCGTTTATACGAGAACATGCAGATAAAGTTTCTTGGTGGCGCTTATCTGGAACTCAACAATTATCAGAAAACCTTATAAGAGATTATGCTGGCAAAGTAGATTGGGAAATAATTTCAATGTTTCAAAATTTAACAGAAGGATTTATTGCAGAGTTCAAAGACAGAGTTCATTGGCATAACATTTCAATTTATCAACATCTCTCTGTAGAGTTTATATATTTATTTAGACATTTTGTGGATTGGAGAGTTATAATAAGAAAATATCATAATAATTCTGATTTAGGTAGTATATTGAATTTAGCATTCGATGTTACAACAGATGGTTTGTTTAATTTTTAACTAATTACCTTTTGTGACTATTATATCATAAAAGTCGTAACCTTAATTATTAGATATTAAACTTAATTATTAGATAATAACCTTAATTATCAGATATTATCTGATCATATAAACAATCAATTTCTTTAATCAATTCTTCTTCTGATAGTGATGTCCAAAACTCATTACCCTTACCTTTACGAATATCTAGTTCTTGTTGCATTAGATTGAATAGCTTAATACTGTTAGGATCGCTAAACTTTTCATATATTATTACATGATTCGGATATTTTTCTTCTGCTTCATTAAGAGGCTTGTATAGACTTCTCTTTTGACATCTGATAGCATAATAAGGGAAAGGATCATTAGGTATATTCTTCTTATATATGATTAGACAATTATCTTTTAAATTATCGCTTGTATATGGTGCTGCAATTTCTTTTAAGCCATCGTTTTGAATTTTCAATCTCTCCATTGTTTGTTCTATCTCTTCTACTCTTCTTTGCAACTCTTCTTTGCAACTCTTCTTGATCTTCTTGAATCTGTCTAAAATTAGAAACGAAATAGTCCTCGATAATATCATAGCATTTGTCATGGAAGTCTTGTGATATCCATAAAGCAATAGCTAGAAATATTTTCTTATATACATATGTTCCTGAGATGATCGATGTTGTTTCCTTATCTCCTCCTGTTATTAGATATGTAGAAGAGCAGTTACGTATTTCTTCTCCAGTGCTTTCTTCTATTGTATTAATCTTTTCATTATAATATTGTATAAATTGCTTTGATTCTTTATTTCTCAACCACTCTTAAAATCTCTTACCTCCATCATTACATACTTTTGTTGCATTAAAGTGTCCTGTACTCTTATCTATAATCAGTTTAAAATCACCAAAAATGCTATACCAATAACTATCTTTAATCTGTTCATAGTAAATTTCATTTAAACTATACGAATTATCCATAATACTCATATTTATTATATAGAAAATATTTCATGTGAGCTCTGGAAATATATGCTATGAGAGTAAGGTTCTGTTATCTTTATCTCATTTAAACCAGAATTTTATGGTTATTATTCCATAAAAGACAACATTTTTACTTACACGACAACATTACTCTTATCTACCCAACTATTAAGTGAATCATCAAATCCTAACCATTTAACGTATACTTTATCACCTTTCTTTCTCAACACCTTTTCCACCAAGTATTCATCTTTATGTTTCGTCTTTAATAGTTTTGGTTCGTAAAATCTACCTTGTACATCCTCTTCTTCTAAATCTTTAATTCTATATGTAGGCGGATTAGATGGAATAACTTCACTAATAACAAATACTTCTGTTGACCAATGAGGTGTATATCCTTTCTCAAATATTCCTTTCGATTTACTTATACGAACATGATTACCTAATTTGTATTTGGGTTTAATACGCTTATATTCTTATACATTTTCCACAATATTGTTCGCCCATTCATCTTATTAACTTCTATAGGCTTTAAACCAATTGTTCTATGTACTCTATTATTATACTCACTAACCAATGTTGGTAATATCTCTATCCATTTATAATTTCCTTGTGTTGTGAACCTTTTCCAGATTTTTTTAAGTGTTCTATTAAATCTCTCAACAACAGAAGCTTTCTTACTACCATAGGTTGAGTAATGATTAATCTTATTTTCATCCATTAACTTCTTAAACTCTTTCTTGTAAAACTCTTTACCTTGATCAGCTTGTAAGTTACTAGGTTTTCTCGTTCTTAATATGGATTCGAATGCTTCTGTAACATTCTTACCACTCTTATCTTTAACAGGAACAGCAAACGCATATTTCGAGAACACATCTATAATCGTTAGCAGATACTTATAACCTTTATTTAATTTGGAAACACCTTTTAATACTCCACTATCCATTTCAACAAGATCAGCTTGCCAAAGATCATCGATACCTTTTATAACTACACTTAATCTGTCAAAGTTTTTTTCTGGATGGCTTGTGAATTTCTTCTATAATGTCTTCTCTAACACATTTACCATCATATAGTCAATCATTCTTTTTAACGAATTGAGTTTTAGTAACACCACATATAGAACAAATACATTTCTTTAGATATCTTCCATTCTTTGTTTGTTCAATTCTAATGGCATCTTTCTCCGTATCTGTCAATTTCTTACACTTAACACAATACATCATCATTATTTATTGTATAGAAAATCAACAAAAAATTAAAATTTATCACTATACTTTTAATATTATCATCATCATCACTTGATTCGTCTTCACTTTCATCTTCTATTTCTATATACATAATAAGCAATAATAAATTACCTTCTTTCAATTCAGAATCTTTGGATGGTCTAATTGTTAACTGATCATACATATTAAAGTGTAATGGAAAACTTTCAACTAAAGCGTCATTTAAAAATAGGTCTGTAAGATGTTTATTAAGACTTGATTCTATATGCATTAACCTACCTGTATAAAGAAATTTGTAGGCAGCAGCTAAATTAAAAAAAAAGGCTCTTTTCCCAATATCATCTTCTGCCAATCGACATGGAAATTCTACAATTTCTTTTCGTGTAAGTAAATTAAACTCTTCTTTCACTGATTCAAGCATTTCTAATGTTACAACATCTTGTTTATCAATAGCATTAGATACATTAACCAATCTTTTAGTCTTAAAATCAACCCAGGATGTAAAAACTACTCTAGATTCTTCTTTTGTACTTTTAATGTTACCAAAAATATCCATATTTATTATATAGCAAACGTCTTTAGGAAAGTTCTCTTTCTATGTACATTACAACAAACAATAATTGACCTTCTTCCATAGCTGAATTTTTATTTGGTTTAATTCTAATTATATCATTCTTGTTAAAGTTAAAAGGCACATTTTCGATCAAAGTATCACCTAAATATATCTCTAGAAAGTATTTATCCAAACTTAATTCTATGTGCATTATTTTTCCATTATAGAGAAATTTGTAACCATTAGAGAGATTAAATACTCTAAAGATTGGATCTTTAACATTCTTAGTTCTCAATCGATATAATAGAGACATAGTTTTTTCTGCATAATCAATTTAGTAGTATCCATCCTAATCTTTTGAAAATCTTCTTTCTTTATGTATGTATCTTGTAACGTTTCTAATGCATCTTCAAATCGTTCTCTATCGTTCTCTAATTGAGCTTCTATTGATCTAAGTTGACTTGCGTTAACAACATCATTTAACTTATCCAACAATTTTAATCTTTCTTCACTAATATCAACATCACCTTTTCTATCTTTAACATTACCAAATATATCCATACTCATTTATTATACAGAAAATGGCCATTCTAATTTTTCAAAACATTTCTTTAACATCTCTATTTGTTTAGGTGAATGTTTAAAATCAATATCAACATGAACATCGTGCTTTTTCAACCTATAATACAATACACATTTTAAGTTAATAAACAATAGTCTTTTCGGATACAATTCTATAAAGGTCTCGTGTAAGTTTTCAAACTCGTTTATAAGTGTTTCTTCCGTATGCCCTAAGTTTAATGGTTTTTGATCGGTAAGGTGATAGTGTATTAAATAGACATCATCATAATATTTTGTGTATTTAGTTTTCTTTAGTACTTCTAGAACATTTTTTATTGATATTAAATCTTTTGATATATCTCTAAATTCATCATTTAATACCTTGATCACATCTTCAGGAATAATTCTATCCTGTAAAGCTTGCAAACGAGATAACTGTAACTTAAGTCTTTTTGTAGTATCTTACCATGGTTTTCTCACACAAGCAACAAATGTAGCTACTTCTACTTTTGTTAATGACTTACTACCACAATAACTGCATTTTAATGGTCCGCATTTATAATTTGTCAACATGTCCTTTAAGGTAATTATTGGATATAACTTTGCCAACTCTTCTTCCTATACAAAAATTTAGGTATTAAAATTTCCCATAAACCAGTAACTTTATATACGTTGTTTTTATCTTTTAAGTCTATCATACTAACATCTCGAAAATACCAATTAAACTTATATTTAACTAGTGCATCTAGTTATTCCTCATGCTTCTCAAAATAATCTAAATATCTATTGTGTATAGCTTCCATATTTATCTTAAAACAAAACTTTTATGGATATAAACCATAAAAGTACTAAAACTTAACAATATTTAATCATTTTTAATCATATAAATAACATCACTAAAACAATACCCTTGATTTAGAAGATTTAAAACCTTAACACAAAGATGACCATATATAACTGAATTAAAGTAATGTATTCGTTCGTCATTGTAAAATAAGTTTTCGGTACCAAGATATTGTACTAGTTGTTTAGGAGGAACACCACCATAAGAATCGAACACGTACTTTTTATTGCTATCTTTCCAATAACATATCAAATGAGTGCCAATGTTTCTGATCTATCAAAGTTAACTACACCACACTCATTTATATAGGGTTTTTGTGGAAGTTCATCACTCATAAATACGCCTCTAAATCGTTTTATCTTTAATTCTTTAACCAACCTCTCTATATCGAAGTTGGTCAACGGTTTTAGTTTTTTGACTTCTTTGGTTTACCCGCTCCCTGCTTTTCTTCCATAGCCGTATTGTGCCTTTTTGTTCTTCAAGTTCTTGTTTATTCTTCTTAGCATCAAGTACAGTTTTAGTAATCGCTGCTGTACCACCTGCTAATGAACCAACTGCTCCTAAAGCTGCTAAAATGGCTGGAATTGTAAAGATAAAACTACCCATATGCTCTTTCTTAATCTTTTTCATTTGTGCAGTATTTAAAGTTAAATCCATTCCTTTACCTTCTTTAATTTTCTTAGATTTATCGTTAAGTTGTTTCTTTGTTAATAAATGATCGATATTAAAATCCTTTAGTTCGTTGTAAGGAACACTAAATATACAACCTTTAATAGAACACATCTTCCTATTTATTTAAGAGAAAATCTTAGTTTGTAAAAGTACAGTTGTTGTAGCTCGACCAAAATCAATTAAGGAATCATTCTTATCTGTTATCCTTATCTCAAAATTATCAACTTTGTCTTTAGATGTAGGGAAAAATAATAGATAAGTAGGCTCATAAATAATACTATGTTTAAACTCAGGCTCTGTTTTAAATGATGCTATAATTTCTGTTTCTTTATGTGTATATTCCGTATCTTTAACAAACATACCATCAGCTATATTACAGTGAACATTAATTGTATCGAACGGATAAGGCTTTGGCAACTTACTTCCAATATGTGTTTTTTTCTCAAACTTCAAGAACATTAAACCCGAGGACAGTACCTATACCCCCAATTGTAACATCATTACTATCAGTTTCTATTTTAACTCTATTTCTTAAATGATCTTCTGATAGGGTTATGTTGATGGATTGAGATCTTAAATACTCATTAAGTGATTTTAAATTATATTGCCCTTCTGGTATAAAAACTTGATTATCACCATATGAGAAACTGCTTTTTTCTGTTGTTATGTTTGGAGTTAGATATGTACTGTAAAACCCAACTAGTCCTATACTTAAATAGTTCCTACTTTTGTCTAATTCGTAATGGAGTTTCTTCTTTAAAACAGAAGTATGACTCGTTAACTTTAATACCTTAGCCATTTATTATATAATAAATGAATGACCTTGATTTACCTAGAGATATACCAAGAGAGAAAGTATCAAGTTAATAGAAGATATCATTCAAAAGTTAGAATACAGTTTAAAGAAGAAAAAGAGAAAACTACGAATTGTTATATATGCATACTACACTTTGATTACGTTATCGGTTATACTTTCTGCAACAACTGGGTTTATTGATATTTTTATACCTGTAGCAAATTACTCAATATTAACAACGTCTCTTGCAACTGGAAGTGCTATTATAACAGGTTTATCATCTAAGTTAAACATAAGCAAAAGAAAATATGAATATAAAGCCATTGTCACTTTATTAATTCATTCAAAGAACAGTTAGAGATGATAATGACATTAAATGGTGAAATGGATGACGAATATATAAAAGATACGTTGCTGAAGATCAGAGAACAACTTAGAGATACAAGATCGTAAAACAGACGATTTTCTCTATAATAAGTGAGTAAGAAAACTATTAATTGGGATGTAAAAGAGATGATAAAAGAAACAACAGTTAAGAAAAGAAATGGAGAGCTTATACCTGATGATATTCGATGTCTTATTGTGGGTCCATCTGGGTGTGGTTAAATTTTTGGTTATTTAATTTTTTATTATAGCCAGGTTGGTTAAACAATAATTACTTTTACATATATTCTAAAAGCATGAATCAGCCAAAGTATGAACAATTAAAGGATCGATTTGAAAAACAAGAACTAAAATTCAATAAACAAATAGCAACGTTCTTAAGTAGTACTGATTTTATTGTACCTATTGATGAATGTGAAAAATACTCTGTTGTTGTGTTTGATGATTACATTTTAGAGAATCAAGATACTGTAAGAAATTACTTTACAAGAGGTAGACATAGACATTTATACTGTTTCTATGTTGCACAGACATATTCAAAAGTGCCTAAACAGCTTATAATAGATAACGTTAACTTCCTATGCGTATTTAGACAAGATGATACTAATCTTTAACATGTGTATAATCAGTTTTTTTTAGGAGATATGTCTTATGATAAATTTAAAGAGATATGTTCAAAATTTTGGCAAGATGATTATGGTTTTATAGTAATTGATATGACAAGGAAGGTAAAGAATGGTAAGTATACTAACAAGATAAAACACTTCATAAACGTTTGACGTTTTTCATGTTTAATGACGTTTCTTCAAGTTTATTCACCTTTATTGACTTTTGTTCGTTTTCTATATAATAAATGGATGAGAAAGAAATTAATAAGAATATCAAGTTAAAGCAGATCTTGATAAATTGCTTCAAATCTTGGAAGAAAGAAAGAGCAGGTATATATGAAAAATTTGAGACACAAGAACAACCTGTAATTGATGCTATTCAAAATTTAGGAAGTGAAATCAAAGAATTAGCAGAACAAAATAAAAATCTAATAACTGAACTTGTTCCTTCTGTACATAAGACGGCTTCAATAGATCCTAGTCTACTAGAAACACCTAAAAAGATAACTTATGATAGTTCTCCAAGTAGTAGTGATACGCCTATAACAGGAGAAATAATACAAATGAGAAAACAAATTAAAGACAAAGTGGAAGGAGCAGAACCTTTAACAACAGCACAATCATTTGATAATATTGCAACGAAATACTATAGTAAAAAATGGTAGTGTATTTGGAATAAGAACTGTAGAAGAAGGTGGAAAAATAATAAATGAGATAGGAAATTCTGAAGTTAAAGTGAGTGGTGATGATTTGATAATTAATGGTAAAACTTATAATGGAACAGAAGGTCTATGGGAATTGTTAACGATGAATATTAATAAAACCATTGAAGATTATGATGATGACGATTTTGAGCAATACAAGGAAATAATAATGGAATCAAATGCTGCCTTCCAAAAATCTAATCGAGATAAAAAGTAGCATCTAAATGAGGTTCTAAGTACATTAATATTATCAAGCCTATTTGGGATAATTATATTAAACCATCTTTACCTCCAACACCTAAAAGGACTGGTGAAGGAATTAAAAATATACAGAGATACCTAAAGAATATATATGGATGGATGGTGTGAGAAAGTTAATTGATCGGTTAATAGTTATAGATGGAGAAGAAAAGGCTGGTAATAATAACTTTTATAATGAGAAAGTAGGTATAGTGAGTATGATTAATAACAAGTTTTCACAATTTATTCCTAATGACCCAAAAGGTATAGGTTATTTGATTAAGATCTTAAATACATTACCACCACGATTCTGGAATGATGAGAAGCTTGGGAAAGGATTAGTAAATGATTTGATTAATAAACTCCCATTTGAATTACATATTCCAGGATTTTCGTATTGTGGTCTGGGAACTAAGCTACAAGAAATACTAGAAAGAGGTGATAAAGGTATTAACTCATTAGATGAGGCTTGTAAAGACCACGATATATACTACAGAGACAATAAAGATACAGAGTCAAGACATATTGCAGATAAGGAACTAGAAACTAAAGCATGGAAAACAGCATTTAGTAGTGATGCATCAATTGGTGAACGATTAGCTGATTTTACGGGTTGGTACTGCTATGAATGTGAAGGTTAAGTTAGGATGGGGATTATAAATTTTTTAACTGTTATTAAGTATGATTCTTTTATGAGTATATCCCATAAAAGCGTTGTATCAAGATGTTCTTTATAATAAATGGATAGTGTTGAGAGTTACGAGTTACAGAGTTTTAAAGCTAACACAAGAACATTTAATAATTTGAATGAAGCTAACAAAGATATTGAGTTTGATTTCGATGTGGGGGAGGGGTTCATACATCCACACAAAGCAGATTGTCATATGACTTTTGAAGTTGTTGGTGCAGTAGTTAGAGGAACATTTGGAGCAAATGATACTATAAAACTTGTAGATAACTTCTTACCATTCTTCTTTTCTCAAATTGAGGTTAGTAAGCATGGAGTTCTTATAGATAAGATTGAACTACCTGGAATAACATCTACGGCTATTGGAACATTAAAGATTTCCGAAACAGAAGTTGAATATCTAAAACAAGCAGGAATGAAACAGATGATAAACTTGGTCTAAGAAAGGACTTTAGCGTTTTGTGTCCATTAAGAGTATTTCCAGGCTTTTTAAGTGATTATAAAGATGTTATGTGGAAAGGTGGATTGAGAATAACATTTACAAAAGCTAACAACAATAACGATGTCTTATACAAATGGGCTGGAACAGAAGCAGGTGCAACAGCTCCTTATGATGGAAAAATAACAATAAAAAGTATGGAGAAAAGAATGCCTATTGTTGAATACGAATCTAATTATGGGAACCAGTTAAAGTTGAATATTCTTAAAGAACCTAAAATTATGTTTTCATTCCATACTTATCAATGTGTTCAGAAGACTGTTGTAGGTTCTTTCTTGGAGATTGATGTTACTACTCAATTTAATTCTAGACAATTTTATATGCCTGATTTTGTAGTTGTAATGTTCCAAACTGATAGAAGTGGCAAACAAACAGCAGTTGCAAGTAAGTTTGATCATTGTGAGGTAAAGAATATCTGTCTTAAGAATGGAAGGAATGAGGTATTTCCAAAGAATCAAGAAACTTAGATATTGCTAACAGGGATTATTTTAAGATGTACGAAGATTATACTGCATTTAAGAGAATAACATGTGGCAATACCGAAATGTACTATGATCCTAAAGAGTTTATTGATAACAGGCCAATGTATGTGATTAATTGTAGTAAGAGGAAAAATGTATCGGTAAACGAGAGTAGAAACATAAAGATTGTAGTAGACTTTGCAGAAGCTGTGGCTGCTAATACTATATGTTATGCGATTTTAATTGGACAAAAGAACTTCACATATGATCCCAAGAATGAGAAAGTAGTAGAAGAGTATTAGATAGTTAAATGTATGTTTGTGTTGTTTTATGGAAGTTTTTCCATAAACGAAATTAACAACAATGATTAAAATCTTTTGGTGAAGATAAAACTTGGAGAGTGTTAATTGATTTTCTATATAATATATACGATGGCGAGTCATATTGAGGTTTTAAATAAACTTGGAAGTCTTGAGCAAAAACAAGTTATTGGATTAAGAGAATTAGAATTAGGTACAGAATATAAGATTGTGAAAATGGAAAAGATTAAACCTAAGTCTGGAAAGAGCATTTTAGTTGAGTATGAGGAGTTTAAGGTCTTTCTTAAACCTAGATTTACAAAACACTTAACAGATAAAATGATTGATGAGATCGTTAAAAATGGAATAAAAATCAAATACACTGGTCTTAAAGATAATTATCCAATTGTTGAGTTCTGTATGTAAATTTCAAATGAGGATTGGTTTTGTGAATTTCAAATGAGGATTGGTTTTATGAATTTCTCATAAAACGAACATTTTCGTTATAACAAATAAGCTATGCCTACTTATTTGAATAAAAAATGACGTTAAAGCATTTAGAATCCTTCGCATAGATGAGTTAGAAAAAGGTAAAGCGTACGAGATAACATTATGGAAATTGATTCAAACACAGCGTTATGGTCAAAAAGTTTTAGTACATTTAGATGAGAAATATAAGACGTTATTACCACAAAGATATAATGACGAAACTGAGCAAGTGTTGAAAGATTTGAAAAAATATAACCTGTTTTATAAGTATGAGGGTTTTAAATATTTAGATAATGATTATAAAATACATCAGTTTCCCTTTAGAAATGAATCCAAAAATAGCAGAAGATTCCAATATCAATTACCGAACTTGTAATTTTTAGTATGTTTTAAGTGTATAAGTGTTTTTATAGTATCAGGACTATAAAAAAATAAGACCTTTGGATATACAGAACATAATGTCATTTAAATTTTAAAGATACATGTATAAATGAGGGATTTATTTCAGTTTTTTGTAATTATATCCTTAGAGTTATACAACCTACAAGACATTCGATAGATAGTAAATTTCTTTCTCTCTTGATTGAAGTTCGAATTTTAAAAATCGGTTAATATTTGACGAAGTTATAACAAATTCAAAATTTCGGGAATTTTTTACGGGTTTATTTTTGAGTTTTCTGGAAAATGTTATTCTTTAAAAAAGTATTAGAATTTTATGTAGATTATGGTAGTATTTTTTATTTTTCAAATATCTGAATTTTTTGCAGTGTGCCAACTCATTTTTTTTCTGAAATTTGCCAACTTTTTTATTTGATGAGTTAGCACATTATAACTATGGAGGGGTAAAACTATCCTCTTAAAAATATTTTGGGTAAACACTATATTATTTGGTAAGTGGGTTGGCAACACTGACATTTTTTTTCTTTTTTGAACATTGATGCTTTAGCTATATTTGCTAGCTAGGTGGACATATTCAAGAAGTTACTCACCTACTCGATAGATGGTGTTGCGGATTCAGTGACGTTGTCTAACAGCTATTATACTACGTCATCAGTACAACGCCCTGTGGTTGAGACAAAAAAATGCTTGAATATGTATATATGACGTTGTCTAACAGGCATTATACGACGTCCTTGGTATACAGCTCCATCTCACGACTGCTAGCTAAAAAGTTCTGTTGGCATGAGGAGGCTAATGTATATATATGTATGTTAGTGTGAGGAGAAGAAGGAAAGAGAGAGGCTATAAATCTCATGCTTCTCTCAACTGAATATATGTATATGTGTGTGCTTAAAGTGTATATACATGTAATAACCATATGCGATATACTAAACTTTAATTTCGTATTACTCAGCTATTTCTGAGCCGATTTACACCAAACACAAACTATTTTTTTCAATCAAAGACAGCACTATATGTTACAAGTTTTAGATGTAAGCGTTTTATGAGTAATTTCATAAAACAGAAGTTTATTTATCTTTACTTCCAATTTAAATAATGCATCATCCTTATCCTCCATTTCAAAAATGCATTTATATAATCAATCCACTTCTTATTATTAATATGATTGATAAAGATATGATGATTCTTAAAACTGAAATAGTAGTCTAATTTCTTATAGGGTAATGCATTATTCCACAGCTCGTGTATTTTATTAAGATGATATTTTGATCTTTCATCAAGTTGAACATTTCCTTTCTTATAGTCGATGTAAAATTCTAAAAACATTAGTTTGATACAATTCAGTTCGTTTTGTAAGTCTGTAAATTCTTTTTCAGATAATTGTTCAGGATTTACAACATTATAAGCAAATGCACCCATTTTTTCTGTTTCATCATTTTGTTTGTGCATTTTTTCCGACATGCTTTACACTCATCTCGTCTTGTATTTCCATTGCGAGCAAATTCTTGATATTGTTTTAATTCTCCACAAATTACGTACTTTTTTATGATTTATTAAATATAAAATATTCAAAATAGTTAGCTCATTTTTGTTTGATTTTTAAATGTCATAAAAATCTATTCAATCTCACTTTGGGTTATCCTTCTGTGTTAAAGTACAACAGTCAGTGATGGCTTCATAATTTTTTTGAGAGTTAGGGGGGTTGAAGGGGTGAAAGTGTCCTAGAACATACATACATACCCAACTTATATAGTTTGCGTGGTGTTAGTTAAGGGTATTTTAAAGGTGAAAATATGAGATGAGTTGTTTGGGGTAAATTAAAGCTACCTAGTAGTTTGAAATTTGAAAATATGTAAAATAGATCCTGAAATACTTGATTTTATATTTTAGAATTTCAATATTAAGTATATATTTTACTCATTTTTATCAAAAAATTGCAATATTTTTTATTTAGGAAGATAATATATTGAAACTTACGGGGTCAAAATAATAATCTCGAAAACTTTTGGGTATATATGATAGTATTGTTCAAAACAGTTGGCAAGACTACAATTTAAAAAAAACCGACATATATTTTTTTAGGCTTCTCAAAAAAGCAGTAGAAGAGAAGAAAGGAGTGATGCCCATCGAAGTATCTAGAATCCTAACATAAGTATGAAGACTGTATTGCTGATATGAGTTTCCCTACTTCGAACTTTGACTTGATGTCGCGATAGTGATGATCTGATCTAAATTGCAAAAACTATGCCATTGAGAATGCTATCTGGAGTTTATTCTGTGGGGTTATGACACTTTCATGCATGTGCCGGATTTGTCCGATAATATGTGGATTATGACCGGTTGTGTAGGTGTTCAGAAATTGGTTCTGTGTGGTAGTTTTGGTTGTGAGATTTTAGCCTAAACAAAATAAGACAGTAGTGCAGTTTCTCGTACATTTTCATTTTAACATTCAGTTATATTTTTAATTTTTTTTAGTTCCTAAAAATCTGTGTTATATCTTACGTGTATACGATGAAGTCGTTAATGCACAAATTCCGTTAACACACAGTTTCATATACATAATTAGCATATGTTACTTCATGGACTCTTCTTTTATTTTGAAAATATTAAGCTGTACAATAAGAATAAGTAACAATTACTTATGTTTGACCACTTGCATGTCGTAAAGGAAAGTATAAAAATAATAGCAGACTGCAGCAATTCTTGCAATATTGCAAATATAGAGTATACCATACATTGATTGGTACTCTAAGGATTTCTAAAAATATAGATGTCTACATCTTTCATCTTTTTAAATATACTCTCTTGATTTTTCTCTAAATATACATTAATTTATATTAATTACGGAGAGTGAGTATTTTATACGTAGCCCTATTTAAGAAGCAGAAAATGTTTGTAGAGCTTATAGTGCACACAAATAAAAAGCTATAGTGATTGTTACTGTTAGTAATCCACAACTCAAATGATTATCATTTTTAAAGGAGAACATAATTTACACTATGTGACGAAATACAATACTGTCAGGTTACTCTTTGACCAATAATTACAAAAAATCACTTAAAATTGTTTACAACGTTCTACAAACAACAACATTTAAACGACCAATGGTTTTTAAACTTTAGCTTAATAAACTTTTAACTATAAAAAAAGAGAGAAACGAAAAACAAGGGTCGCACTATTTGTGTTGCAGAGATTGATATTACTCACTGTCATCATAACGTAGTATAGCTATCTTCGCTGTGATCGTCCAGAACGTTGAATATCTGGCACACAAAATCATCATCTTGCACCTCTACTGGAAAAAGAATCTTGTGATCTCTATGAATGCAATATAAATAAAAACTATTTGAACACAAAGAATGCGTTATCATGTTGTAAGCGTTTAACGGTAGTACACATTTTAGACATGATTTATTGGAGTTATTACTGGCATTCATTTAAGCACCGAGCAAATTTCTTTTTACGTTTTCCCCTGTTTTGAATTCTGAGGAGAAATGCTTCCGGTTCTAGCACTACTCTCGTATATTTCTGAGTGGTCTTTGGCTGTACAAATTTTCGATTCATTTCTGGCTATACAATCTTGAAATCCTATTTTTGTTTGAATTTGTGTTTTCTTTTCTGCCTTTGATTTCTCTCTTGTTCTTTTCCGCTTAACATATTCTTCTTCAATTTGCCTATCCGGATTTCAATTTCTTCCTATTTCTCTGATATGACAACAAACGGTAGTCTTTCCACGTTGCGTTTCCCCTTGCGCTTAGGTGTTTCTGGCCAATTGAGATGATCAAATGAAACATTATTCAGATTGAAAATTTTCAACTCTCTGCTTAAGCCTTTACTCATCTCTGCACTTTTTGCACTGACTTCACTGTCAAATGTGTCTACATTTGCAATCTCCAAAATAATGGTCTAACTTTGTTGGAGTTATTTTTATCATGCATATTTGCGTTTGCTTCTTGTTCGTATATGGCGGCACCATTTGTTTCTTCTTTTTAATTGACTGACGGATCCCCTATTAGAGAATGTTAAAGAACATTTGGATTAATTCCTTTCCCTAGTGAATCTAAGTACTGCTCTGTGTAGATGCTTCGAAATGTCTTTACAAAGAATGAAAGGTTGATATTTCCACACTACAAGCTTTTTCTGAGTCCTTATCAACTTTAGTATATTCCAAGTATTGCAATGCATCTACTCTTACAATGTCTGAGAACTACTCAGCTGTTAAGACAATAGCATCGTTTGTTATCGCACAAGACTCTTCAGCAAAAATTGGTGAAGACAAAGACGTGTTCCAAACTCATTTAAAATTTAATCTGGATGCCTATGCGTCCAATTCCGAACCACTTTTCTCCACCAACTCTTTATTGCTCGAAATACTGCAACATGTGTTGTTTATAGTACTCAGGTTGCATTTCGATACAAATCAATAAGTTTATTTGTAAATCAAATCATTTAACTGGTTCGTTAAGTGGGTCTAATTTCCATCAACAAAATAAAGGTTTGTAAATTGAACATTTTGTTCTTTGTACAACATATTAGCAACGTATTCGTAGAATACCTCACATTTCATTCAACCGTTGTTACTATGCCCAATGCCTATTCTCTTGGGAACAGATATTGCCTTATCTTTCGAATATGCACATAAAATTACGCTACATTGATGAAGTTGTATCACCGTTAGCGTAAAATATAAACATTACTGTTACTGAATCCTTAACATTAACTTGATAAACGTTTTGGCACTCTTTTCAGCTAAAACACTCATTCTACTCTGCAAGTATGATTTTTTAACGGGATTAAAGTGTAGAGCTTGGCATGCTGTAAATATTTGAGGCTCTTTCGATTCCAATGCCTTCTGAAACTTTCAAGAATTTGCTTATAGAGGGTTAGAAGTCGTGACATATTGCAAGGTTGGGATACGTGTTTAAACAACAGAAACTACTTCAGTACAAGATTTAAAAATTAACATTACAGCAACCCGCAGGCTTAAATATTAATTGAATCGCTGAATTCGATGACCAATCATCTCCACTTTTTGAGAAAATTGAGATTATTGCATGTTCTAGCTCAACTGATGTGGGAACACAATTTAAGGTGAAAACAAGTTACTTTCCCCCACTGGTTGAGGAAAATAGTAAGCATAGAATTTTCGCTTTAGTTTCAAAACATGTTATATCAGAAAAGATTTATTTCGATGGTTAAGACAGATTTTCCAAATCAATAATTGAATTGAAAAACAAGAAATACGGACAGTGTTTTGCATTAATAGGCAAAACGCCAATTCTTAGAATTTCTCTATTATGGCTTACTCTATTTGAGATCATGGAAATAAAAATCACTACCAATTCTTAGCAGCGTTTTCCTACTAATAGTTTTAAGACAAGCACCAGTTCATTTATAGGTGTACTACTTTAAAAACTTCAGAGTTAATCATCTCATAATGAGATTCTGGTGCTTCATCTAGTATTATCTAACACTATACTAAAATGCCATGATTTCTGACTCACGCGAAGAAACTAAGAGCTCAAGTGTTTAACATTTTACAATTTGATTATTTTTGAATTACAGCGATTGGCACCACGATATATAGTAATTGGTATGGGTACCATTAACTAGAAAGAGTTAACGTAGTAACACGAGCATTTAGTTGCTACGAATCGAAATAAATCTTTTCTGAAATAACATGTTTAATTTTAGGAATATATATCAACGTATTCCATAATATACTTAATTCTAAAACACAAGTAGCAGGAACGAAACTTCACAGAATATAAAACCAAAAACTAGTGCTACCATCTGTTAATGAATACATTCAAAAAACTGATTTGTTTTCTTGTTATTTGAATATTAACTGGAAAAGTGCCAGTTACTATCTGGATGTCAGCCACAGTATGGTTTATCTTAGTTCGGAGGCAAAATGACACTTAAAAGTGTATGTACTCTTAATAAGTCTCCATTGCTGTTTTCAAAGTCATCCTGTTGCATTGATTTTTTTCGCGAATAGGGATTACTGAAAACTAATGTGAAAAAACCTCATTGTTTGGAATACATTATAACATGCAAACGAAAAACGACAAATTCGAACTAGCAGTATAACGTTCAATATCCATTTGATAACAAATTTGTGATAACTAGATAATAACAAGTCTCTGATAAAATGTATTAAGCATTCACCTATTTGAAAGGAAATTTTCTACTTCTGTTATTGAGAAAGATTAAAACCGAAGACGTTACGAATACACCATTAAGGGAGAGAATTCATTGTTACCTATTTTCGAAATATTAACATATACATACATATATGTGTATAGAAATTAACATTTTGTTAAAAATAATAAGATTGATATTTTTCTGTCTTCCGTTTACACTTAAAGACCTTTGCATTTAGACTCAAGATGGTTCATTTTTTAGAATCTTCAGACGATACAAATTGCTATCAGCCAAATCATTTTACGACGTGGCTGTTTGGGAATAAACGGATAATTAATTAATTGACAACAAACGTATTTTAATGATACATCTTATATATAGTACCTAATGCTGTATGCATGAACCCTTCTCTGTAACCTTCTATCTAGTTTACCTAACAGTTGTGTGATTACGCTCTTGAAGCGTGTAGTAAGATGAAGAAAATTATATCCAAGATTCTGGCATCTCATCTTAATATTTTTATTCGCCTGAAGCAGTCCAATAGTGTTTAAAACATGTAAATACACTTAAGAGATTAAGATAAACTGTTAAGTAAGAGTTTAAATATTCAAGTAGTTGTCTTCGTGAAACAGAGTTATTTTCTGAGAAAATAACACAGAACGTTCCGGCACGGCAATACATGAACGACTTGATCTTCGTTTACTCATCTACGCCGTTTCATCCGTAACACTGTTAACACGAACATTACTTTTGTAATCCAAGATCAGTAATCAAAAGTAGAGTAAGAGTGTTTGCTTTCTTATACCATTAAAAGTAGGATATGAAGCGAGGCTGTATCTGAATGATCCTCTTTGCCCATGCATTACTTGCAATTGGAAAAAAAATAATATTAAAGTGTGTAATTACTTTCCCTTATAGGTGTCTTTGAAAAACTATAAGGTACATCACAATATTTTGAATTTGAACTGCATAGGAAGCCTGAAAAATGTTAATTGATAAGATTATTTCAATTTTTTGATTTACTGGATCATACATATAAGATTTTGTTTGTTTTTTTAAATTTCAGATGAAGGACACACACACCCCGGTTAGACTAGTCAGATTCAGCTTTCACTTTACTAACAAGTAGCTTCCAAATATGTTTGCTAATTATGATAAGAGTATTTGACAAAAATTACACATAATGTTATCAACTTGTTTTTTTGACAATTGGAACCTAATATGTTAAACCTACGTACACACGATATGAGTATTTTGTCAAGTTTAAGAAGTTTTCAATGCATAAAGAAAATTTAGATAACAAGTTTTCGATATTTATTAATTTTTACGAAAAATATTTCGGATTTTAAAAGTGGAAAGTTCATATCGCTTGATTCTTAGAACTTTAATTCCATGCAGATGCTGATAGTTGTCTGTTGCGATTGAAATAATGGCTTTCTTTTGGGAAACAACTTCTGTAATCCAAGCTATCAATAAATAAAGATCACCTAAATATTTAATAAAACAGACTTTTTTATCTGAAACGAAATGAAAATTTTCAGCATATGTCCAATATTATTGCCAGATAGGTTAAAGAGAATGATGATAATGAGAATGAGCGAAATAGTGGCATAAAGAAAGTGGAAATAAGAATAAAACGAGCATACGAAATTTAACCACAAATGTATACATCGTGCGAGTTGCTATTTAACAAAAACCACACGCACCAGGGTAGAATGCTCTATTACTGAGTCAGCGTGTCCCGTTGTCGTTGAAAAGGATCGTGTGAAAACACATCATAGAGTACATATAAATGCGATTGTTGTTTTCTTCTAGAGCTTATCACGGAGTATTCTTAAAATGTAGCAGGGTAATTAAACAGTGCATTTGCTCGAAAACATATGAATGAATATACTATACGAGATCGGTTTCTGTAGACTTTTGTCTGACTGAACACACTCCATTTGAACTGAAAACGTCCCACTTCCATTATGATAACTGTGAAAAAAAACCTTTCCGAAGCTGTTCTTAAAGATGTAGATGAATCTAATACAGAACATGACACCACAATTGCGGCTCCAAACAATCAGCAAACAGTAAAAGTCGGATTTATTTCTACGTCATATCTGGTAAAAATAATGACGTTGGAAGGTATGCCTTTCTCTGAAGATACGTTATTACCTGAAAGGTATCCTGCATTAGATTGTAACCTTTATGAAAAATAAATGTGTAATTGCGAATATCAGGATTGTAGACGATAAAGTAAATTTTCAGTACAGCATTTGGATCGTCAACACTTCCAGCAGCATTGTCCCCAGAACCACCATTCACTCGCAAAACGGATTGATATGATGGTCTTTGTTGGAGGTGATCTATTATATTTTTCTATGTCGTGGCGAAACTATCCTATGGATCATTCCGTCGGAGACTCACGGAAGAGGCTGTAACGTCTCCAAAGGTAAGATCAATTGACTTTGCGATATAGAGGCAAGATGTCTCGCGTTATACAAGGTTCGAAGATTTCGAGACGCGTGGTTGCCGTGGCGACTGATAATACGAGCCTGGCTTCTAATAAACGTCAGCCAAAACTTGTAGGATCATCTATCAAATTTGATTTCCTGGTTTTCAAAACTTTCTTGTAAATTGTAAAATTTTTTAGCACTTTCAATATATACGGGCGATAATTCTTATTACCTCACCCTACACCCTTTCTCCCACTGCCATTACGACATAGTGATGTGTTGATAAGGAGATTGATTTTCAATTCAGGTGCAGAATCACAAAAGAGTCGTAAAGTTGGCTTGACTACGGAATGAGGAGGTGAACTGATAGTTAAAATTACTATTAGTAATGGGCGTCCACTATTGGCGTGTTTCAGTAACATCTATTTTTTATATAAATAATAAGGTGTTCTCGACAGTAGAAGACCTACAGCCAGTGATGTTTAAGAAGAGTACAAGAAAGCTCTTGGGCATATCAAAGTTGAAGGTGGAAAATGATTATATTAGTTCTTAAATAAGGGTCAGAAAAATAGGGGAGATCGTTAGCAAACCACCACTGGCAGATGGCCTACTTTTAAGTGTGATGTTTAACATTTATGAGTGTCAGTGAGATGTTATTTCCTTTGATATAGATGATATTCTCAACTTGCTGCTCTACAGCATTACAGTGCTCTCGTTATAAAAAAAAGCAAAGTGATTTGGCCCAATTTTTCAAGTTGTTGTCATCTGGGGAATACCTTACGAACTCGATCTCCTATTGTAATTTTTCCATGTTTGGTGATTATATGTTATGTTCTTTTTCATGCCTTAGAACACCACCGCTCTATGCACTTTCATTTCGCGCCTTCTCTGGACCAAATTTCTTTTCCTCCTCCAATTTTCACACGTCTTTAACTTGGAAAGGAAGCCATGTACTAATATACACAACTTTTTGCATGGTTATCAATGCGAAATTAATTCCCAATCTTTATCAACGATAAAGTATTACATCTTGGATAAGTATATTGCATTCAATGCAGTGAAGTGCTTAACGTAACCAAACACATACAATATCAACATGGTCGTGTATAAGGAACCTTTTTAAATGGAGGAAAATTGTAATGCTTTAGGAAACTAAATATTACTCGCTGAGTCATAAAATAATATTTATATTACTGCTTTCGTTGGAATTTATACTCATACAAAAATTGATTGTCGCATATCTATAATTGTTTCTTTGTAACAATATCATTTGATAATGATTTTTTCAGAGTTATTTTCACACTATGTGTATAACCGGGAAACGTAAATGTTTGGTAAGTGTCATAGGGAATGAATTATAAAAACGAAAATTAGAATGACTAAAACAAAATGTTGCTAAATGCAAAAGAACTTTTTATTTTCGCTTTGTTGTTCTTATTTACTGCTCTTTTGACATGACATTGGCCACATATATGTCTCAGCCGATTATAAACGTACTACACGGAGAAAAAATTGTAGGTGGCGTACTTAAAAAGGTAGATTGCATACGTAATTCCTGTAGTTTTAGGACTTAACGTATGGCAGAAGTATAACTGAAGTATAACACATGTTTTAGAATACCTTCTGTATAAGTGTTACATCTATACTTACTTCCCGTACGAAACAATATAAGCGGTCAGGATCTTACATACGAATGAACGTATATAACATATAGCTAAGAATTTAGGATACATATATGTAAGTGATATACGGAAAACTGTTAGATGTCAGACATCCTGCAAAAGCATGATGTAACAACTAATGGTAGTGCCTTTGTAACATTGGGTAACGTATGCTCCCTACTGATTTGTGTAGTATGCAAGAGGATACGTGTATTTGTACAATATACTGCTCTCCTTAGAACATACTTTTCTCTGTGTAACATTATAAGGAATACTGGGCGAAATCATTATCTAATTATATTCCTGCAACAACATATTTATATATATGCGACAATAATTTTGGACATGAGTGTACCTATTACGCCTATGGACATTAACACTACAGTACTCGCATGAAATTGTTGAAACGTGAGCGCTCGCGTAAATTACGATTGTAGTCCATTTGATAAATACATATATCTTAGTGGTTATTCAATTGGTATTTTTAAAAATTATTTTTGTGGGTTTTCGCAACCAACAAAGGACACATTTCAGTGCAAACATTTTATTTTTAATGCATAAAAAGACTTATAAGCCAAAACTTTAGAATGCGTATGCAATTTACTATATTTTTGTAAATGTTCGTTTATTTTCTTGTTATTTGATTAAAAATTGAAATAAAAGAGGAAATTTGCATTTAAAGTCTTATAAACTGTTATAAACAATAAAAAGAAGTTGTTAAATTGTTTGCAAGTTTAACTTTTACACTTGAAAACGTGGTCAAAATTAGGCAAAATTTTGGGCGTTTCAGTCATAAGAGTCAGTGCAAAGAGTGTTCTTGTGGTGAGAGCAGATCCACTTACTGCACTTGAAACATCTTTTTCGGGTACTCTTGTTTCTTCATCTTCCACAAAGAGGTTTCATAAGTTCCATAGCACAGATTGCAGGAAGTCTTTACGGTTGATCATAACATCATTGTTATTTGCTTTGAAAACAATGAGAGCGTTTACTCCAGCAACGTTTAACACGTGGAAGAAGAGAGTGAGTGGCCATCTTTGCGAATTCCTGGCTGTATCTGACTGGCGACACAATTTGTCCAATATGTCAACTCCAAATTTAGTGTTGTTCTATGGAGTAAAAACTATGCAGTGTAGGTATGATGTTATGACGCTGTGTTCGCGTATTTCTCCGATGCACTGGATCAATATACCATCTGGTAATTCTGCCCTTTCCAATGTAAAATTCTCCGTAAAATTCTGTCTTCCTGGATAATACCGTTCCTTTCTTCATCTTCTATTTCTTTCAAATCGTCACTACCACTTTCTTCACAGTCACTACTCAAGAACATCGTGCTCTATTTCATTTTAGTGTTCTATACTCAAAACACTTTCGTCGTCACTTTCAGTTTCTGTTATTCACTGTCGTATCTGTTCTTGCTCTGACATTTTAAACTAATACACATATCACATATATTTGAGCGGACAATGTGAAATAATACATTAGAAACGAGAACAGTTAAAACGTTAGCCAGGAAACTAACTACCACGTCAGTACTCGCACGGATTACAATAGTAGTCCATGCGAAAATAACAATCCGTATAACATCAGTGCGTTGACTTTGGGTTCTATCACTCGACTAATATTGTTCTAAAAATGGGGGAGGAAGGTAGACGACCGCTCAGGATCACAGGTGTTGCCAACCCTCAGATACCAGAAAACTGAAACCCACTGGACTACAATAGTAATCCGCGCAAGCTGTATAGTGTTAATTATCATACGCCACACCCACACGCACACCCACCCCCAGCCACCCCCAGCCACCCCCACACACATACATATACATATACATATATATATATATATATATATATATATATATATATATAGTTTCTTTTTCTTTTCTTGGATCTATTAGAATAATTTAGTTTTATTAGTTTATTAATTTATTATTTATAATTTAGTTTCCTTTCGTGGATATTGCCAGGAGTACTGGGGTCAAATCAAATGTACCAAAAAATACCAAACGTACCAACATTTCAAGTATTTCTTAGCAAAATTTAGAGAAAAGTCTAGATTTCAATCCCAACAATAACCGTTAATATATTTCTAATATATGACGAAAAAAGGTCTATTTCCAAATGTTTGAGTAGATGTGTTACTTTTTTGTGGTTAATATTTCTCTATCTATATCATTAATCAGTTTACTATCGGTCTGCATTTCTAAGATTTCTTACATACAGCCTTTTTAATACTAATTTACTAATAATCACGATCAACTAAATAAAATTTTATGTAGTAATACTTTAAAATGGTTAGGATATATATTTGGAGACTTGCATTATGAAGTTGGTTTTAAAACTCCCTACTTTTGTGGATAGAACTTTCAGATAATAGAGGTACATCAAAGGGTTAGGGAAATGTACAAATCAAGTTTTGCTAGATGATGTTCTTCGTGTTAAATTATTGTCCAGTCAAGAGAAATACAAATGAAATCGTTGCATTCTTCTGGTTTCTGAATTTTCTGTTTTTGATTGACAATGCTAGAGGCGTTTCAATTATGTAAGTGAGGAAAATGCTTTTAGTGACAAGAGAGGGCTTTAACAGGGATGTTCTCTCTGTTGTTCAGTTTGTTCTGAAGTTCCGAGAGATAATAAATACATTTCTCTATTTGCGTACACAAGTTCGGCTTTCGGGGTTTTACTCCTTCCTTTAAGCAAGATATTAAAGAAAAATTAGATTTACTATATACTCAAAAATATTGCCTTCTTGAAAGAATACTAGATAGAATACTTGAGCTTCCTTAATGGAATTCTGCATATGCCATTACTTTAATTGATTAACACACACTATGTATGATTCCTGTATTTTCTTTTCAAGAGTGTGTCCCAGCATAGCTACTTCATATTTCATTTTGTCCTTCCGAACAAAACTTCCCGAAAAAGCCTGAACGTATAGAGTTTGAACTATATCTCATGAATTGAATAGATATCATAGATATAGATGGACTCAAAAATTTAGATCATTTGAAATCGGCAGGAAATGGATGACAGAAACACATTTCACCTATACAAATGCCAAATTGAGCAAAATAATATAAATGAATGTAAAATACAATTAATATAAACAGACTTCCATACTAAATTTCGTTCTTCTTTCCCTGTTGTAAGAAATTAATTATTTCTTACGCGCAGGTGTAGAACCTAAGAGGTCCTTATCTTTAGTTACATATATTTGTATATCACTTTGTTTGCAAACTTGGAAAACTCCGTCTGTGACAGAAGTTCAACATCTTGTAGAGAAGACTTAATGAATCACGGATCCCAGCAATGAGTTTTATTTATTTATGCCATATTTAATGTATCAAATTTGAACCTTAGTAACTCAGCTTCTTAAAATTATCAATATAGTTGTAGAAATTTGTACTTTTCATGTAATATTTTAATTCCAGAGATGCAACACACAGAGAGAAACGGGAAATGCAATTCTTATATAGTCACCCAGAAAAAAGTAACCCAATCAGTAAAGAAAAAAAATCTATATTTTTATTAATATAAAATAATTCTACTTAAGCGGAGTCAGTTAATGACTGACAAAGCGACAGTATTTTGTTCTCAATTAATTATTACATTGATAACGGAAACCATGCCATTAGGCCTTATTGCTCCATAGAAATCCTTTAGTTGTGTAGACTAGTGATGGTCAATTCCTGGCTAGCAAATAAAAGCTGCAATGATATATACCTTTAAAAAATTCAGTGTGTACTTGCAAGACTATAGACGGTTATCATAAATACTTAAAACGAGACTTAAATTTTAAGATCATACACTCTATAATCTCTCGGTTACCATTTCTATCTTGGGAGGTAAGACCAAGGGCAGTATACTAGTTTTGCCGCCCTGGGCTGTACTTTCGCATGCAGCACCTTTAACTCTCAGACCTTATGTTGCCAAAAGATGTTCAAGTGTCACGAAAAAGTATAGGTAAAAAATCAGGGTTGGCAAAAAATCATGGTTTATATTGAAAAAAGAAAAAAAAATAAATATTTTTTGTTTAAACCAGTTTCTTTGGATTAAATGATTTGCCGGGTGTTTTTATGTCACATAATGACAGAAATAAGTTTGTTTCGCCTCGGTGTTATTACGTAACTACCGGGTTATGCTGGAAGGAGACACGGATTTAAAGTAGAATCCAAACCGCTTATCAGCCTTCATTCGAGAGAAATCACCCTCCATTTGACTGGAAACCGGGACTAATTGGCCACAAATGCGACATGTCTGTCGCCTCATTCGCGAAGGACTCCTGATAAAAATCCGTTGATGGGCCTGCTGATCTTTACATATTTGTTAATATAATTGTCCAGAGTCATTTCAGGACAAACAAAATAAACTTTTAGACAAGTAAAACCAATTATACAGAATTACATATCGACAATTTCAAAATGCTGCAGAGTACAAAATAAAATAACTAATAAAAATAGTAAAAGTTAAAGAATTGCAACGACTTAATTTGCGTATCAATAAGAAAAGTGAATAACGATACGAATTATGTGAATCCACTTTGGCTCGGACGCGTTTATACATATACAGATACCAAAGATACTTCTGATTCCAACATATTCCTCCTGAGGGATTTGTATTACTCCCCAAAACAAAAAGTATGGCATTTCGATGTATTTTGTCGATAGTAAACATTATTAAAACAAAACAATTTTTCGAATTTTTTTCGAGTGCAATAGTGTAACAATAATAACACAATAGAAAAATAAAGGAATATTATGAAACTTATTTTAAAAAAACAATATTGCTTTTTTTCGTGGTATAACTTCTTTAGGTAACGAATTTGGAATTTAGGTCTGAATATAATGCAAATAATATACGGGAGTGAAACGTAATAACCCACAAATGTGTGTTCATAAAGACTTTACTAAAACTTACAATTTTACGAGCATCTTTCGTTTTCTGGTTGAATACAGTTTTTGTTAAACAGCTGGTTAAAACCACGGTTTAAACCACCTTGGTTTAAACCAGCCAACCCTGGTAAAATAAAAAAATAAAATACCTCTCTCAAATGCTTAAGTGATAATTTAACGATTATATATATCACATAATATTCAGTGTGTTCCACTTTGCTGAATATCTGTGTAGTACAGCAACGTATACAGGAAATAAAGTTTGAAAATACGTGCGTTAGTGACGATTAAAAATTTTTATTTTGAACTTGATTGTATATCAAATTGTGTTTCTCTCAAAGTATCGAGCACGAAGATAATGCTATGAATAAAATGTAACGAAAAACTAAGAGAATAGCCTAAGCCTTATAGCGCACTAAAAAAATAGAGATTTTTGAATTTAATGAATCCTATTTGAAAGAAACATTTCTTTCTTTGATATGAGCAAATTAAATTTTGACATTCTCGTAGTCCAATGTTTCAGTCAATTGATATTATCGCTAGACCATCCAAGCATGTTCAAGCATATACGTCAATCCATTCTAAGTGAATAAGCATGTGCTGTTCGACCATCTCCAAAAAGTCTAATTTTTTCATGAATGTTTATCTACATCAGGATACTTCAATACCACAATCTTTGGAATTTTAGAACATCTCGTATTTACGCAGTCGCTGCCACCATTTTGCGTTTTCTCAATTTGAAGGATTCAAAGGTTATTCAATATCCACTGGTATATGTTTAAAACTACCTATATCATAATAGAATCGAAATACTCACTGTGATGTTTAAGTCGCTTAAACGTTTTTCTTGAAACTAAAAAAATCTACAACTTTGTAATGAAAGTTGATTTTGTATATTCTTTGTCGAACTTCAACTGCTTCATCCTCTGCCACGTAATTAAACGGTCTCTCCTTCTTTCGACCAAAAGGTTGCATTGCAAAACTATCACTGGATCATCCATATGTTGCGTTGATTACAACGCCGTCGCATAAACTAACTTTGTAACATTGTATCATTTCTGTTTCTTTCAAAGTACTCATATATATTTTAAAGAAACCCGACTGCATCCAACACATGAGAATCACTGCACTGGAAACTTTTATGTGGAGTGAAGGGTAATACCAGATAATAAGTAAGCAAATTAAAGGAAAGTGATGCAGCTGGTTTGCTACACACAGAGCAAACATGGGTGACCACTTTATATGTTCTATTTTCATCGGCGGGAATTTGTCTTCAACATTGAAGGGACTGGTAAGACCGTTGTCATATTATATATATGTATATATATATATATATATATATATATATATATATATATATATATATATATATATATATATATATATATATATATATATATATATATATATATATATATATATATATATATAAGCGATGTTCAAAATATTTATGAAGTTGAAAAACAATGATGTGAAGGATCAGGGAACAGAATTCTCTTCAGTGGCGTATTTAGGAGGCTATCGGGCTCCATCCTCCCCGAAATAAATTTGTTAGTTTTTCGCATTCCGCGCACAACAATAATCGTTCTTACCATTTCTAAGAATGCGATTGACTTTCCATTTTATTATGTTCTTTATTCAGAAGCAATAATTATTTGTCAAATTTTATTTCATGTAAGAACTGTGTCCTTTTATTCTTACTTTCGTTCTTTCTACGTTTCAGTTTCTTTTTCTTTGTTTGACGTTACTTTCTTTCATTTCGCCTATCATACTTTATCGACCGTTGTCAGCTGTGATTCCATTCGGCCGTTATCAGTAACACCAAAACTAAGAGGAGTTGATAAGCGAAACTGGTGATCCACTCTAACTTGCGCGGACATCAACATGACAGTACTTTAGTTATTACAACAAACGGAAAATGATATTGTTATGTTATTTTTAAAAGAAGGAAATGTTTGAATTAAGAAAATTAGAACTTGGGGAATAATTAGCATGGGAAATGAGGAATGCCAAGAAGATGGTTACTTTTTCTTGTATGAATAGAATAATTATTTAGATTCACTACTAAAGTTTTGTATTATATCAAATAAGGTTTAACAAAGCCCTAAATAAGCCATTGGATGTCTTCAAGATTGGGAGGAGGGCAGATTTGAGGCTTATTCTAGAGAAGGGAGATGAAACTCTTATTACGGTAGATGTATCTGTTCAACTGTTGTAGAGTATAGTATATATTACGCGATGTAGATGAAGTAGTAGAACATATCATTATTGGAAATCACTCCCGTGAACACATTCTGAAATCTGAATACATGCATATTTATAATTAGTATGTTTCTAAATATTCACCCACAAAGATCCACGTTAAAATTGTTTTATAATAATATAATAATATAAACAATGAAATCTCCAAAACTATGAAGAAAGAATATCAATTACGTATCAAAAATTTCGAAGACATTAGCCGAGAAACTTCCAAAACTTTTAGAACAAACAAACGCGATTTTTGAAAGCTAAAATTTAAAAACTTGAAGATAATAGTAAAAATAAAAACATTCGGGACATGTATAATGGGATCAACGATCTTAAGAAAGGTTATTAACCCTCGTGCTTATATTAAAGAAAGCTGATGGAACAATTCTCACTGATACAGATAGCATTTTAAATATATGGAAAGATTTCTTTGACGATTCGCTTAACACGCAGCCGAAAATTAATGTGCTTGGAAAAAGGGAGATACACACCGCAGAACCGTCTGTTCCAGAACCCAATCCAATAGAAGTAGAAATCACTAGAAAGAAATTAAAGAAACACAGATTTTCGGGTTTAAACAAAATTCCTGCTGAGTTCATTTTAGTTGGAGGCGAAACATTGTGGAACAAGATACACAAACTCATTCTCCATATCTACAACAAGGAAAAATTGCCACAAGAAAATGAAATGAAATCTTTGAGTTTTAATTCCACAGTTATGCCGGTTAGGCTAAAGGAGACGGTGATGATAAGTAATGAATGAAATGGTGGAATGAAGAAAGTGGGAACAAAGGTTTGTCCACCACAAAGTTCACTTGGCGGGGGCTAGGATCGAACCATGAGTCCCAAGCACCAGAGGTGAACTCTCTAAAACTGAACCATAGCGGCCTGAAATTGCCACTAGAGTGGAAATAATAAATCATTGTTTCAATACATAAGAAAAGCGACAAAAGTGACTGTAATAATTATCGATGCATATCTCTTCTGCCAACATCCTATAAAATCGTTTCAATCATTCTATTAGCAAGATTGATTCCATACGCAGATGAAATTATTGGAGATTATCAGTGTGGATTTAGACGAAATCGATCAAATATCGACCAAATTTTTACCATTCGCCAAATATTCGAAAATAAATGGGAATACAGCAGCCCGGTACATCAAGGCTTACGACTCGGTCAGGAGAGAAACGTACAAAGTCCTTAACAGATTTTGGAATACCGAAAATGCTAATTAGATCAATTAAGGCATGTTTAAATGAATCCCAAAGTAAAGTCCGTGTAGGAAAATTTTTATCCACGAGCTTTCACGACGAGAATGACCTGAAACAAGGAGATGCGTTGTAGCAATTTTTATTCAACTTTGTCCTAGAATACGCTATAAGAAAAATCAAGTATAGCAACCAGGGCCTAGAGCTGAACGGTATTGACCAGGTTATGCGTACGCTGATGTAAATTTAATAAGGGATGATAAGTGAACAATAGAAAGAAATACAGAGGTCTTATTAATCACTTTCAGGGTCAAGGATATAGAAGCAAATGCAAAGAGAATTAAATATATAGAAGTGCGTTGGGGCCGTAATACGTCAAATTATGAAAGCGTAAAATATTAAATAATACTTTTGATAAAGTGGATACTTTCAAATATCTAGGATCAGAATTAACAGACGAAAAATTATATTCACGAAGAAATCAAATGTCGACTAAAAACAGGGAATTCGTGTTCACTTCGAAATCTCTTGTTGTCGGAAATTCTGACGAGAAATTTGAAGCATAAAATATATAAAACGGTAATCATACCTGTTGTTCGGTATAGTTTCGAAACATGCCGCTTACTCTGAGGAAAGAACATAGACTGAAAGATTTGAGAACAAGATCCTCAGACGAATATTCGGACCCAAGAGAAACGGGAATGGGGAATGACGGAAACTTAATAACGAGGAATTACATAATTCTTACGGCTTACCAAACTCTGTTAGGCTGATCAAGTCTAGGAGGATTAGGTGGGTAAGTGGTATAGGCAATTTGGAGGAAAGTAGAAACGCTTTCAAAGTCTTTAATGCAAGACCAATCGGAAAACAACAATTAGGAAGATCTAGGCGCAGATGGGAAGAGAATATTAAGATGGATCTCGCAAAAATAGAAATACAAAGTAGAAACTGGATCAAGTTGGCTAAGGATAGAAGTCTTTTATTTATTGCAATTTGCCTAAGTAGTTGAAGTGGAATTATTAAATATTGATGAGACATCTAAACGCACTGCAGAACAAAGTTCGGGTTGAAATATTTCTGACAGAATATGATTCTCTTAAAAAATGGAAAAGCCATGAGAAATCAATTTAATTTTACATTCCTATGTGCAGTCGGACACAAGCCATCAGATTTATCCCAAAAAGCACTTTTTAAATCAGATTATTGCGGGGACAGTGCACCCTCGATCCACGATTTGGGGTGACATGTCCCCTCTTCCCCTGGGATTTGGCAAAGTCTTTATTATCATTAGTTAATTGAAGTATGAATAATAAATCTCTTAGGCACGTTAAAAAAGAAGCATGGCGTCTACAATAGGACACAGATTCAGAATAGTGCAGCGTCTCCCTTTGCCAAATTCCAAAACCTGAAATCTCTCAGAAAACATTGATGGTGCAGCAGAAATTTTGTGGATAGGATCCTCTTCCTCACGCTATAAGTCGTTGGTGTATAATATGCTAACCTTCACTTTTTAAAATAAACAAACAAGATATGGAATTCAAAATAAAACAAAAAAAAAACAAATTCTTCTTTTCGACAACAATTTTATTAACTGAAGACCAACTGCTGGTTCTGTGTATATAATAAATATTTTAGATAAAATTTACGGCTTACTTGTTGGCTACAGCATACTGCAGTCCACCGATATTAATCCCGCAGCCGATCACTGACACTTCTTGCGCTCCACCGTAACTAGGACGTGTGATAGAAAACTCACAGTGTATGTTCGTGACAAAGCGTGAGCAATCACTATTCCACTTAAGACAATTTTCATCAAAGAACTCTGCTTTGTATCTAGTTAGGAATAGCTCTCTCTTTCTCTCTCTTCTTCCAGCTAGACGGCGCTGTAATTACTTAACATCATGTATCTAATCTCAGATATTTCTATCCTCATAGACTCGTTGATATGAAGTAAAACTGAAAGAGAAAAGGTATCGAACTAGTAGCTCAGATATCTCTTGTCTGTACCTGAATCTACTTAGTAATCACTCTACTGTATGAGAAGTTCAATGAAGAGAGAAATTTCAGAATATTAAAGTTTATTACAGTAATAGGATCGTTATACAGAATTGGTACAAGATAATGGGATAAGCACTGGATTCCTACGAGTGTCATGATTACTTAGTCTAATAACGTTAGAGTCTATCACGTACCCTTGATTATTAAAAAGGCTAAGTTCTATACTACGTCAACGTTTCAAATATTATTTTAACTTGTCGATCAAACGTCTCGAAAGGAGGAAAAGGAGACTAGAAAATTAAAATAAGTAAAAAAGGCCAAAATGATTATAATTAGGCCGAAGCGACATAGTAGTCTGTCTGACGCAAGCTATATGAAGAGCAAGGCCACCTGTCGATTCTAAGACGACTCTAGATGTTACAGCGCAGCGGCTAAGATTACTCATACCTGACTAATGTCCGAGACTGCTTCAAGCACGTCTATTCGTCTTGGAAATCGATGAAAAGTGATAACCGGAATTGATCAAGGCCGTTTCCGACTCTCTATATAATGCCTGCTCAAGTTCGTCCTTGAAAAGAAAGTGGTGGTATGAGGTGGATGAGAATTCCAATGCAAAATAGAGGAAGAAAAGAAAACCACAAATAACAGTGGTTGTAGGTGGAGTGACAAGTGCTTCCAAGCAAGCTACACTAGCGCCGTTGTTCTAACTGGTGGATAGATGGCTAATCCAGCCGGTTTTATTCGATATGGAAATGCTTCCCCAAGGATATTTTTGATACAATACACTTTACACTTTACTACATTTTCTCTCTTTCTTGAACTTTTCTTGTTTGTAAGGATTTGGTTACAGAATAATGTCGTTGTTTTATTGAATAACTAATAATCCCAAGTCGTTGAAGCCTTTCCTATATTTCAACCAGGTGGATGTTAGCTTTAGCTAGGTCTATATGAGTAAATAATTCGTTTCCCCTTGCGGTCATTCCTATCCTCCTTCGGCTTTATTAATGGCTGCACATTCCCAACAAGGACTGCTGAGTTCATAATCCAGGAATCGAAAGGCGGCCATCACGCTTGCTCGCCTTATGTAACAAATTTTCCTCGACTCATTTTTTTAAAAAATAAGACAACAACATTATAAAGAGTCAGAATTTATAACTTTTTAGAAAAGAGGTGTTATACTTACGGAACAATCTTGCACATAGATATGTACGACCAAGCAGACTGTTAAAAGAAACATCGGATAATAAAGAAAAAGTACTAAAGAAGCTACATTCCTTTCTGAAATGGTGTTTCTGCGAGGTCAGGTTTACTTCTTGCTTTCCGTAGTTACTCGGAAAGAAAAAGTAAATTGGAAAAAGAAGGGATATGAACTGCTGGCTATCTTGGCAGCTTCGATGCTCGTATGCATCATCATGCGTTTAAGACAGGAGATATGTTTGATTTTTTGACGGAGTTAAACAAAAGAGATCGATCCTTGAGGAATTGACATAATCGTTCGGAATTGTATTCTTGATGAAAAGTGTTCAAGCACTTTGTCTCTATGCTTGAGTTCATACCTTTACGGTAGCTACAAGATAAGCCAAGCATTAGGACAGACACATATACATGGCTTACAAGCTCAATACTTTCTGGCTAGCCGGTCTGATAGCAGAGGGAATGCTCCCGTTTAATATTACGTTACAACAACTATTTTACAATAAAGATATTATAGGATAAAGATACTATAGATCTTGTTGTAATGGACTACATAGGCTGTATTCATAAGGGCAAATATAAGCTTCATACTAATAGTAAATGTTTTAAAAAAGGCTACTGTACTTGATGAACTCTGTGCTCCAGAAATTTATTGAGCTTTAAACAATGTATATGTTGCTGTCCTAATGCATTATGGTTATTAAATGAATTAATAACATTATTACAAGTAATGAATATTATTGATATTTCAGAGAAACAAAGGAAAATGTGTGTCTGCCTAACTTTAGAGCAGCGTTGCTAGTTTAAAATAATCCTACTACAACGCTTAGATAATAGCACCGCGTCTCCTATTTACGGCAGAAGTATATAATCTGAATATGATATCAGTAGCTAATAATAAGCTGTTAACTGGTTATAAACACTAAGCAAATGCTTATAGAAATTAAGGTTTGATATGTATCCAGTTTTACAAAAGTTATGAAGCAACCTAGAGAATCCTCACAGGAGGATTTTACAATTAAGGAAATATTTTCATATTTCTTACATTAGAACACTAGTGCATATCTACTGACTTCACATTAGCTGTATACTTTTGACAGTAGTTTAAAGGTGTTTAATCCTTTTGGAAAAGATTCAAACAGTTACTTCTTATACAGAGGAAACAAGTAAAATGTTGATTATAGTTGAACAATACATGCACGCTGTTAATTGAACAATAATTGCAAACTAATTAAGGAGTACAATCACTTAGGCAATAGGGTTTGAGCTCTCTACAATGCCCAAGGAGGGAATGCAGGTATATAATGAACATTATGTTAGTGGTTCGCAACCCGAAACTTTCATTCAAGAAAGTATAAACAGAGTCGCGGTTGTCTTGTGGTTCGAGTTCGAATACTTAAATATCCCGATCGTTCGTTGGGTATTCTACGTTTAAACGTGAATGCTGTTGAAATATGAGTAAAATTAAATATGAAATGGTATATCTACTTCTTCTACTGCTATCATGAGATACGTTTTTCCTGGAGTCATATTGACTATCAGTTATCGAATCTTGACCACATTTACCGTTCCTTGTTGCAACAGTTTCTGTCTTAGGCTATGGTCAATTAAAAAAAAAACAAATACCAACTTGTCCGTGATAACAAAGTAATACAAAGGCAAGTCGTCTTACATATTACACTTAATTGGTCAAAATTCAAGTCTTATAATAGTAGATATATGAAAACACTGGGTGAATGTAATACAATAATTCCTCATTTATTTGAAAATTCAAACTCATTTATTTGAAAATACATAGATTTTTAAACATAGAAAGTGACTGCGACGAATCCATATGCATATTTTCGAATGATGAGTTTCTTTCTTTATGTATCGGAAACTCAATCAATGCTATTCTTGAGCATCCGGCCGCTTGGTTCGATCTCCGTTGGGCCCAAATCAGAGGAAGACTTTATTTTTTATCTTATTTTATTTGGTAGTCTCAAGGCTATTAAAGCATTCTGAATTATTTTTCATTTTCTGTTATTAAAGTTAGCACACAAGGCAAACGTCCTAGAAGTCTCTCACATTTACCTTTAATTTCCGTTTATGCAGTCTATTGACAAACAGCAGAAATGCTGAACCTGTCTACCGGTTTTAGCTTCCGCGATCAGCAATGAGGAAGATTTTCTACTGGTGTTTGAATCTTCCGTGTTTACTTCAAGAGTCAGAGATTTTGTCTTAGCTGGGACATCGATTTTTTGCCATGTTCGATTCTGATGAGGTCGGCATGCACTGTGGGCATAGTAGTAACGTGGAAGTCATGAGCTAGCCGTGCGTGGCGTCTAGAGGGACGCCTTGAGCAAATAAGGAAGACCGTATGACGTGATGTTGGAACTCTTAAACGGAGTTTTAACAAAACTAGCGGACAGAAAGTTGTCGGGGAGGAAGGAGTGTGATCGTCGATGAAGGAACATCTCCAAATTCCAGCTTGGGAAGCAAGTAACAGCATCATGGACGTCGCTCAATAGTTAAGGGTAAAGTACCATTCTAGCCGAACAGAATTCAAATACCAAACTGTATGCGCACGCCCCTAAAATTCTTCACTATTTGCGTTTCCAACTCCTTCATGTTTGCTGTGCTACATCTAAATATAAATTTGAGTTTTTTCTAAATTATTAGAAGAGGAGTAGATTATTTAGAATCAAGGCCATATGTTGTTTAACCATAGCTTAGCTAAGAATACTATAGACTACAGAAAAAATATTAACCTATCAATATTTACTGTACGATTTCTTCATTCATTCCCTGCGTGGAAATATTTGAAATCTAGTTACGTTTCACTATGAAAGAAATTTGATCGAAGGGAGCGCAAGTACTTGGTTCCCCTCACGTGAATGCGCCGTATAGATTCGGTTGCATTCCCCATACTGGATTTCGAATGAGAAAAGAGATCAGGAACAGAGACAGAGATGACGCCACAAAGATGCTATGGAGATCAACTGAACTTAAAAAAAAAATTTTCTCATTACTCATTTTGCTCTTTAGGTACATTATAAGTTGTATTCTCCAAAGAGTGTGCTGGCTGCATGTAGAGTTCTGTTACAAGTTGCATACAAAGTTACACTAATGAACAAAGAATACGTGAGTACAGTTAATGGTCTTCCGTGCCCTTTTTCTCTTTGATAATTTTAAACAGTATAATGTGATACTACTACATATTTGGCCCAGGTTCTTATCCCGCTGTTTGGTACTCGGGATAAGGTATCGCGAAAGAGGATGGAGTCCTGACACCATCAGTGGTCAAGTTGTTCACACTACAGGCGCGCACTTCATTTACAGCTAACATTACTAACTTTTCAATGTTTATCAGTATATTCCCCGATAATTTGTAATGTATCCAGAAATGCTTTGGGCTTCAGTGGCAACGAATCTTTTAGACGATGATCTTATCCTGAACCCAAGACAAGCAATATTTCTTAATAATGAAGTTAATACAAGCTTCGACCTTACATAAACTAAACTTGTTTTCCCATCGCCCTACTGTAATCAACATTATAACATAAGCCTATTAAGTCTTAACTCCCAGATTGACATGTACATTCCCCATAAAAGACAGCCAAAGCTACTTGAAGAGGAATCATTTAATTGTAGTGCATCGCTCCAATCACCTTATGGGCGGATGTTAAGTTCAATATAATATTATGTTCTGCAATACTAATTGGCAATGTCACTTCTTTCTCTCTGCAAAAGACCTTTTCATGCATAATTATTTGCATCGCGTTTAAGGTATTGTATAACGCCTGTAATTGTTTCATTTTAAGATTAGCCTCAATTGGCGTATGAGAATCAAAACCAGATGTGCAGTTATTCTTTCTCTTTCCAACGGTAAAAAACTACTCGCATGATTAATGTTAACTCCATCCTCTTACGTATACAAACATTAATTAGCATTAATCCGATTTTCACCCCCTTTTAGTTCGCCTCTGTTAACAATGTTCAGTATTGCCAACTCATAAACCTTAGGTAACACTACGACAGTATAATTTTGTAAATGTTGTATTTTAGAAAATAAATGAAATTGTTATCCCAGATTTACGATTGCAAGCAAACCGAAACTGATATTAATAATAGTTTATATGTATTTCGTTTCTGTGATAATTTTACTTTGGTTTAGCACACGAAACAAACTTTACTTGTATCATATGATGACTCATTCAGAGAGATTATAAATTTAATACAGTTTAATTTGCCATCCTAATCATACAGCTTTATAGTTTGCCTTGCTAATTATGTCGCTTGAGGTCCGTTGCTCATTGTATATGACATAGGCTATAATAATTTGAATTGTCAATATCTAAAAATATAAGGTAATTTTATTGTCTGGTGTGGAACGAAATGAGCAGCATCTAGTGCACACACCATATCTTTCTATCACGACTAGTTTTTGTTGTTAGTCTCTCATAAATTAGTCGACTTTAGCTGATCTGACTTCATACAACTTCTGATGTGTACCTACAAGGAAAATATATTTAAAGAGTATTTTTTGAGCCGGAGAACTTTACGTTGAAATAAACAAAAAAGTCTTTAGTATCCATGATATTGCCTTTATCTGAAAAATATTTTTATGGCATTACTCTTTGAATGAAATTTTGAGCATATGACCACCACGTCTGGCGAGTACATGGTATAACCTGGAGGTCCAATTTTCACACACTCTTCACGGCGTAGACTTGCGCCTTTACATATTCCCACAAAATGATCTTATGGCGTCAAATCGCACTAACGAGGTGCCCAGTTGACACGTCAATTTCGTGAAATTAATCCTTCATCCAATGTTTCATTCAGTAATTTAATTGTGGCGCGCTGTGGCATATGGTGCCGTCCAGCTGGAACTACATATCTGCAGCATTAATGGCTTTCAATTGACGCACGAACACGTTAGTAATCATGTCTCTGTACTGCTCAGCGTTGTCTGTAATGTTCTGACTAGCCTCGTTCTGAAGGCATTTGAACCAATGATTCCACTGGCCCATAGGGTGCAACGGTCATCTTACGAGATGCGTATGATTGTTTTGATTTAAAACATTCTGAAACGACCCATAGTTTCTGTAATTAATTGCTCTCATGAACGATTATGAGCAGAGTAAAATGCACGTGATGCTCGAAGAATTTATCAAATTGAAGCATGTTTCTCTAAATAAATTTATATAATTTGCAAACTTTACCCCAGAGTGAGTCTGTTCATGATATATTGTCAAAACAATCTAACCTGAAAATAACCGACAACTGTAATATCAACTGTCACAGAGAACAGTTTTGCTAGTGTAAATATTCCCGCCTATAAAATAAGCCCTTTATAACAATTAGTAAGTGAGTGATTGATTTGTGACTATGAATATTAAATAATCTATCTCTTAATATAATTTCAGTAAGGTAAGTAGCTTACTACTATTTACACATGCAATACATTATTACATGATAAATAAAGGATAGTGATTTGACATTTTTAGTGTGTAAGTTCCATAAGATTTCAGATTATTTGCTTGGTACTTTTGCTATCATATACCCCCTGTTAATTCTATTTCTTCTAAAATATGGTACTACAGAAGTAGTAACGGATGATAGTAAAAACCAATTATATGCTTTAATTAACAAGACTTTCAAAGATGTCTGTGACTGTTCTTTTAACAAAACCAAAACATAGAATACACCCCCTTCAACAAACAGAGTTATTAAATAGTAAGAAGCTCTAATTGCAGTTCATTTCTCTGTATTTTATCCATTCTTTTATGCATGGTCTGATGTTATGAGACGTAACCGTTAGCTTCTATGGTAAGTTCAACAACTATACGTGGTTGATTAGGCTATGATTAATAACATCTTGTATATTAACTGTGTTAGGTTCACCCTTGTGCATTGCTAGATCACATTATTACTGTTCCTTACATATAATAATTACGCCAATTTACGCAAAATGTTAAGTGATATAAATTTCTAGAATATGCCATGTTTATTGATAACACCAACAATGGTTCGTTATTCGAGTAGTGACGAATACCGAAAGCCTAAGAAAGGAGACGTTATATCTCACGTTGACTAGTTACCTATATTGTGTTTCCTCCGTTTTTCTTTCTCCTCTTCAGCATCACTCTGAGTACGTCTATATATTAAGAAAAAAAATCTTGGATCATAAATATTTAACGGGTGTTATAATGGTATTTATTATTTGTTTCGCTAGAAATCCTACTGCATTTCAGTATTACACAAATCAACTCTATAATCTATCAGATGCCTTTGGTCCCTTGGTATTACACCCGTAGCATACTGTGCGAACAGAGTAAGAACAAGAAATAGTATGTAACTTTTCCAATGTTCTACTGACACAAAGTAATTAACCGTCTAGAATGTAGCAACACAAGACCCCAGTATTAACTTAAGATTTCATTTAAACACGCCGTGTTTCACTGATACCGTTTTTTAAAATGGTGTTCACAAGAATAAAGAATCACACGATGACTATATCTATTATAGATCTTGTTAAAGATATAAGTTGAATGTATCTAAGATTATCTAAATAGAATGTTAGCCATTTGCCTAACTGCTAAGAGTAACATCCATGTAATATATAATACAAATATAAAATCTTAAGATTACGTTACATGACTCCGATTACATTTAGTAGCTGCACTGCGAAATAACTTTCTTCGTATGAGCAAAGCCTCTTCATACTTTAACGCTTATGAAGCCATTACGAATGTAATGATAAGCTTCTGTTTCATGCCTATTCTAGTGATGAATATATTATTTTCTAATGTTTTCTATTCTTTTCTGTTTAGAGCTCCTTTGTGGCTAAGCGGTTAGCGTACGCGCCTTTGGCGTGGTAGACCCGGGTTTGATTCCCGGCGGGAGCTCATGTGGTTCGGATTCCACGTTAATCAGTAGGTTCACGTCTCATATAGCCTTGCTGCTGAACGGGACGTAAAACTCAAAATCACCTCACCTCAATCTTTTCTGTTTCTTTTTAATCAGTTAGACGAATTGTCAATTATTAAATAATGGGTCTCACATCGATCTCATGCAAGGGTTGACTTTTGAGTGCAGTCACCTTACACTCTTTCATATGACCCAAAAGGAAAATGCATAGAGAGTAAAAAGGTGCTAGTGAAACAAACAATTCGAAACCTTGGGACGCAAGTGTTCTTGGTTGAATCGTTGACATTGCTATTTGATGGTCTCCTTGAATCACAGAGCCAGGTTAATACTTAATATGTAAGATTGCGTCACCTTTTGTAACAAAAGCAAGAACAAATTAAAGAGTGTAAAGGTAAAAGGAAAAAGAAGTGGCATAAAAAAGAAAATAAAAGGAACCCTAAAAAGTATATTTTAATAGTTCCTTCTGCGTGATCGTTTAAAAAATAGACTACTAGCAATGCTTTTGGTGCTTTTTCCTTTATTCTGATTTCCATGGGTCAAGGTGAAATGACAAACAAGTGTAGGACATCAGTCAGTGTAAAAGTCAGCCTCTGACCTTGGCAAACCAGTTTCAGAGTCAAAACTGTACAGGCAAGCGAAGTACGTACGCTATCGCTGTAGAAACCTTCGACCATTTCTTCAACTTAGACTTTTGTAACAGTTATGCTATAATTTACAACGAAGGTATTTTGTGTCTGAAGTGAACTAGCATTTGACTTCAGAAATAACTTATAGAATCTATTTCATATATCCTTCTGTTTTTCACTTTGAAACATCGCATTTAAAAGAAGAGAACTTTAAGTAACTTAAACATTTTTTATCCCGATGCGGGACTTCTGTTGAAGCAGGGCATAGCACACATATATCTTAAGTTTGTTACTTTGGGTTCGATTCCGTACACTACTATAACCAACAATTGTATTATTCACAATGCACATCTTTTCTAGCTTTTGCATGTTTCTATTTTCTGCTTTAAATAAATTTAGCTTTCTATGAAATGTCTCTTTCCTACAAGAATATACAACAGCAAACTTCATATATTTCCATCATGAGATTATAATAATTGGATTGTGTTGCTACCTGGTAACGAATCTCTTCTGACAACATCCTGCTTGGAAACTCCTATCCCACATAATTCAATACTAGCGAGCAGGTGACGGCGTCAGGCGACCTACACGTAATTGAAAGTTTTCTTTCTTACGATTTGTTGGTCACAAGCAAAGTACGATAAGTTGTCGCTAAAAAGCTATAGGAAAGGGTTCATCATTAGAAACATTCTTCTAAGTTGGTAGTATGGGGCCAATCCCGGCCTAATAGTGTGTCGTAGATGTCACTTATCGAAGTTGAACACAATCGAAACACATACGCTGTTACTCATTAACTCAGCACAAACACATACACGAGTAATCACATAACCTAAACTGGTGGAACGTTGGGCTAAGATCTGGTGAATCTACCCCTTCCCCCATAAAACAACCGCACATATTTTTACCTAACAACAGTATTTCTCCAATTCATTTTATTTGGTATGTCCTATAGTTGGTAGATTCTCTACACGTTTTTTCCTAATCTTGTTTTGGAAGTTTCATACAGCTATGTTTCAGGCACAAAGTAGAAATCTTAATAATGAAAGCGCAATTCTTAATTTGATATTTTTGTATTGCTTGCCAGTTCACGATGCAAAAGATTGAAAAAACTTTAATATCTAATGTGTGGTATTCATCTTGATGTTTAAGGATCCATCGTAAGCAGTTTTCTTCCACTGAAAAATTATAATCTTAGTGTTCAGCTAGTTTCTTTAAAACTGATGTAATATGCTACCTTACTTTTAATATTGAAATTATCATATGTTATTTAAAATAAAGAAGCTTGACTTGATATTTGACTACATTTTTTCCTGCTTCGTGGCCGTTTCTCATTATTGTTACAACGATACAGAACTTCTGGATGGTATGAGAACAAACAAGACCCGTTATTAAGTTTGGAACTCACTTTCATTTTAAAATATACTTTTACATTTAATGTAGTTTAGTGCCTGAAGATATGTTTTTCAACTGATGTGTCTACGACGATGCTGTCGAGGTACTAGTTTCTGTTGGTAGAGTATATTACATCAATGATAAGCATATGTTAATTTTTAGCACTTCCCCTGTTTTAAAACTATTAAGCTGTAAAATAAGAATAAGAAATAATTATCCACCTTGATCACTATGCAATTGTGAGCACACTACAACACTTCTTTTAATATTACAAATACGATATGGGTGAGTTAAGACACTAGAAAGGGCAAGTAGTATTAATACGTCTGCACAACATTGTTCAAAGTCACTCTGCTACCATGTTCTTTAGAGAAAGGGAGCTACAGAAAACTATTTCTAAAATACCTTATTATTCCGTATATACAGTACCTTTACACCAATAATAGTAAATCCTTTGATAAGAAGTACCTACTATACTCAATTTTTTTTGCAATCATAATCATAACGAGATAGTTGAAAAACATAAAATATAGTTAATTATTTTATAGTTATACAAACAATAAGTACTGCTCTTCTAACATTAAAGTGCTTACAATATTTAGTATTGTGAAATGAATTATATATTTATAGTCATGCATACGATATACGCATAACCGTGGAAACGATACGGCGCTTGCATGAAATTTCATAACCGTAATATTGATAATGTTTTGCTTACTTTTCTGCGCTCTAATGGATTGGAGACATAATATGACACACATGTTTGGTAAACTTACGCGATTTGAAGGTATACATGCGTGAACCCTATGTTTCTATGTTTAAACAGTATAGTATTATTTCCAAGTTAATGTGTTAGGCTTTTTTCGTAATTATGCTTTGATTTTGGTAAAACCGCTCAGTGTTAAGTGGTTTTATATGAGTTGATTTGAGGATGTATTTATATTCTACGCCTAACGTTTCGGATCTGTTTGGAACATTTAAAATATCTTTATTTTCTCCCTCAATCTTACAGATACAAGATCTCTAGTGTTACTTACTCCAAAAAATATAGCTGAACCAGCGAAGGGGGTTATAAGCCATGCTGGGATCATTGTTTTCTACCTCTTACACGATTTAGACAAAAACAAGTTTCTCGGTTTTGGAGACATGAAACGTGTTGGGGGAAGAGTTTAAAAACAATTTCAAAACGTACGAAACACGTAAGAGTATCGGAACAAATTTAAGCTGATACGTGCATTGCTCTCAGGAATCGTAGATTAAAGTGTGAATATTGTAGAACGTTTGCAGCATTTAGGGTAGGTTTGTTAATTTGTGTACCTAAGCTCAATTGACATAGTACTAGGGCAAGGGAGCGATCCAGCGGTTACTAGCTCCGCATGCAAGACGTTATCTATATTTATTAGAACTCAATGGAGAGGGAGCGAGTGTTCTAGGAATTTGCTGAATGAAGTAGTAAATCCAGTAATTCTATTACATCCTGCAGAAGGGTATAGTTCCACCTGGCAACTAACTTATATTTGGGGACTTCCTCTTTCAGAACCTTTCCAGAGGCTTTTCTCTTTCCCATGTCTAAAATAATATAGACCTTTAGTTTACGAATAACATTTAGCAGTTAGAGTGAATTAATAGAATTGCATTGCTATTTGCTTAACATGTTGGTTAGGTTTAGAATGCAGTTATTCATATACCGTGCTAAATGCACGTATTGTTTGTTTTCGCGTTATTACGCCCCTTTATTTTTTGAGACGTTTAAGTTCGGCATTTTTACTTTACGTTTGATGGCAGGTTTGTATTGTTTCATTTCTATGTTGCTTAACATTATGCACCTATATATATATATATATATATATATATATATATATGTGTGTGTGTGTGTGTGTGTATTCTTTGTACTATTATTTTGTTATCGAGCGTAACCTAATTTTCTTTTAGTGTTTTATTTTAATTTTTACTGTTATCTATGTATGCAATTTGACGTATTATTTTCTGACTTGTCCTGTGTGCTTGAAGGATGAAACTAAACTAAAGCGAACTAATAATAAGGGAATATTTTTTATGAATTCATCATTTGTGCAAAATATCAATTTTAACATGGATTTGTATTAAATGAGATGAAATTTGAATGTAACGTTTCCCAATTACATACCGAGGCAAAGGGGAATGGTGATGATGAGTAATGAACGAAATGTTGAAATGAAAAAAGTGGAATTGGGAAGAGTGTACCACCATGGCCTCGTGGATTGCATTGTACATAATATTTAGAAATAAATGTTAAAGATTATTTTTCGAAGCTTACGAGTGGAAATGGTAGCAGAATGCATTAAGTAGTTGCCTTGAGACAACAACTGTTTTACCTTTTTGTTTTTGATGAATTGTTTTTCTATTTTGGTTCTAGATTTACAAGTATTCATCTTGAATCAGTATTAAATAATTGCAGTCGTAGCAATAAATACTTTTTTTAATTTTATGCCTTCTTACGAATTTCACCTCAAAAATTATACAGTAATAATTACCGAGTGAAGTGGAATACGTTAGTTTCTTTTTGCATTACTTGTTCTCTATTACATGTAAGAGGGGGCTATTTGGCTAAATGATAAAACGTTCACTCGTGCCAAGTAGGAATTTCGGTAAACAAACACTGTGTGTATGTCGGTTTTCTCGGGTTATTCCGTTTCCTAACACATTCTCCATTCCACGATTGCATTCATCTTTCTTCATCAACGTCTCCATTATCCACGGTACATAATCAGTAGAGGTCCCGCCGTTCATTCAATTGGGACTTAAACCGGTGTAAACTAGTATGATCCTATATGGTCATGCTCTTGGACACCTACCAGATCTAGAAACAAGATGAAGCATGATTTTTTCGTTTTCTTGTCGTGTATTGGCTAGATATTTGAACCCCCAGACCCCCACTCCCTCCTGCGAAGAGCTTAAGCGTAACGTATGTGCTTGTGTAGATCATTCTGCTAGCAGCTGTTGCAAAAGAAGGAACGTCAAATTTAAAGATGGCATCGTCAATGAGTTTATTAGATAACCATAATGAACCATCAATGGTACCCTTTACAAAAATGTGAGAATTAGAGATTGGAGTACCATTTCTTATTGTAAACTTTGAGATGATTACAACAGTATATGCTAGGAAAAAATGTGTGATACTTGAAGGAGGTGAAAAAGGAATTTTACCATGACGTTCTACTGAGAAATTGGAAGCAGATAATTGCGCATTATTAACGTATTTACAAAGTGGAAATGTCTGTTTAATATATAATGGAATGAAGATTAATGTATCTGGACATAACATGCACGTTCTTGAATTTACTGAACTGGTTTATTCCTCGTAAGTGTTTCGTGGATTATACAAACAAGATGAAACATGAATTTTCCTCTTCACCCCTCCTCTTCATGTAAGCGCAGACATCTGTATGTATAGTGTCGTTATTCTGTGTTGATAAGCTACTGAAGTAACATGTCTTTCAGTGCTTGTGCATCACCTATGGACACCAAGAAAGAGTACTTGTTAAATGTGGAATATGGACTTAATTCAATGAAAACCAAATAATGTTTATTGGTCTGGATAGTGATACATTTGAGCCAGTGATTCGTGTTGGTAAAGGACTTGTGTTTGGAGTTGAGTTAAATTGTGCAGAGTGTGAGAAACTTTTACATTTGACCCGTTTGTAACAGACTATTTAAATTCTCAACTGGAAATTACATTTATAAAATCTCTTGGTCGAAAAATCGAACTAGTGGTGGGTAAACAAATGGGTGAAAAGTTAGTGATGTTAGAGAAGAAAGAAACACTTCATGCTCATTGAAACACTGTGTACCTAACTTCAAGTGATTGGCTTTATTTCTTGGAAATATTTGTGTGTATTGAACATGCTGTGAAAAACCGTAAAATTTGCAGTGTTGTGCTACGTGAATATTTTGACTTTGTACAGATATTATTCGCAATCATGTACAATCGCAGTGTCTTACATGCAGAGGACTTGCCGGAATCCATACCTGTGTAGACGAACAGAGTATTATTAATGGCATGATCATCAGTTTTCAAGTGTCTCTCTTGATAAGAACAGTGATGTGAACATTGATGGTGAAAGATTAACATTGGAAATGAGAGTATTTTGCAAACAAAAACTCATAGATTCAATTATGGATGATTTATTTGATAGTGTACAGACACAGCCATAGTGAGGGAAAATGATAATAAACCTTCCTAGAGTATCAGCGAAGTAAACGTCTCTTCATAAAGAAGAAGAAAATTGATATGTTTTTTCATTTATGCTAAACAACGTAATAAGAAAAATATATAGTGAAAGTGAAATTTTTTATTTCGTGTGTTTTGTGTTCGTTTAATACACGTAAATATGATAGGATTTTTAATTGGTGTGCTAATTTTTTACGATACGAAAAAGGTCCTAACATTTGTTTCCTCGTATACTATAAGTGATATGTATAATAATAATAATAGTAATAATAATAATAATAATAATGAATTCAAATTCTTGAAACGAATGTCAAATAGATGTTAGTATTTAAAATTATTATTATTATTATTATTATAGTTTTTATTATTATTAAAAATTCTGTCTTAAGTATAATACGACTTATTTATTTTTAAAAAAGGTACTAAAATAGTTAATATTAAATTTTTAAAAATAAAATCCTATCAAAATAATATACACTTCACATACTTAGTTTAATTTACGAAAGATTAACTATTATGTATTTGAACTCATTGTTATTATTATTATTATTTAGTTATGTGATTACATCTTTGAAATAAAAATAAGTTTTATATCATTTTTTTTAAAAAAAACAATATGAAATTCTTTAATTTAGTGAGTTAAAAATATGTTTTATGAGATGTGTATTTAAATACATAATAGATCATAGAACATATTTATTAGGAAATGGAAAAATAAGAAATAAAACATTTGTTTTGAAAGAGAAAAAAGAGGAATACAAAGTATTTATTCATGTTGATGAAGATATTTACACAATTAAAACGACGGTGAGTACAGTATATTTTTAAAACACAGTACGTTCGATTTTTTCTTTGTGCAGTTGATATAACTTCACAGTTGCCATATACTATTTACTGTTGCTGTTCATACACACGTACACAGATGTGTTGTTTTTACACATACACAGTTCACTGTTCATATAATGGTTAACTTCACAGATGATACTACTGATGTTAGTGATGGTGAACCGTAGATAAAAGTTATTATGTACAATGATGATGTCCATACACACGTTGACGATCTTTTATTCTCTGAAATGAAAATAATGAAAAACATAACTTAAAATTTATTTTATCTAGAATCATGAACAAATAAAGAACAACAAATTATAATATATACAAGCACATTATAATAAAGAAGAAGTGACTACCTGCAATAATAATATCAAGAATTATATCTGTAATAAAAAAGTATTCAAAACAATCGAAGAAGAAGAAGAACGAAGACATGATGGTATGTATACGGGAGAAATGATTACCTGTAAAAGTAAATACAGCAAGCGGTGATCATTTATTCTGGATTTGATGAGAAAGTGTACTGAAATACATATAAGGACTTTCCTTTGGCTTTGAAGCAAAGGAAAAGGTATGAATAATGTCCAATTAAGGACGATTTCACATTTTGAATTTGTTTATTATTAAAGGTATAAGAAATGGAATTTCTACGTAGAAATTGAATATGTTGTATTACATATGGAGGAAATCCAAATATATCGATGTAATGGGCACGTCCATCAGTATGAATATATATGGAAATCCAGTGTGTGGCAAGTTTGTTCGAGGGTTCTGTATTTATGGTGATAGCTGCAGGTAGTGGAACATGTGTTTATAATTCATTGGCTGCTTATACGCCAATGAAATCATTGTGAAATGAAGAATTTATTTGCAAAGCATTCAATAAATCTAGTGTAGGAGACATCATGTATAGAAATGCAGACATGTACATACATGATACGGTATTTAAATAACGTACCTTTAAAAATCCATGATGATGACCCTCTGATGAACCACTTATATGAGAGGTTGGAACTCCCCAAATGTGATCCTTGAGACAGGTGCTGGTAGAGGATTCTTAAAATGAACTTCCAGACGGACACATCCATGTTTGATGAGATTCCAACGCTGCACAGCGCTGGCTTCTCCATCTCGGGTAATGTCGAAAACAAAGATAGTGTATCCTTGAGGAAAGGCAAGGCGAGGAATATTGTTGCCATGATTGGAAAAGTCAATACCTGATCCAGAGAATAAGGTATGGTATGAGGAAACATAGAGGTGGTTTTCGAAATTCGGTTTTAAAGGTTTTGAAAGTACAGGTTTTCCATCAATATATATAGAGAAGAAATTGATGTCAAAATGAAATGAAATTGATTTGAAGTTATTATTCCTATATAGGCATCATTTTTAGTAAACACCACAATCACTCGAGTTGTTAATACTCCTATAAATAAATGATCAATTGTTTTTGATGAAAGATCCTCTGGAATGACGAATGGTTTCACATGCACTCTTGTGAGAGGATATTTTTCTTTTGCTGATTGTAGAAGAATGTTATGTGCAAGTTTTATTGTAGGACTAACCTTAATCTTTTTAATATGTAAAGCAGCGTCTAAAATATTCACTTTAGACTCAACAGACGAATCACTAGCGTCAAGACAATAGTTTGGATTTGCAGGAATTAACTTGAGACGTAATTCTACTCCTTGGATTAAAAATTTATCCTGATTAAAAATATCACAATGAAGATGTCCAGGCATGTCGAATTTTGCACTTTTTTTGTTAATTCATAACGTTACCACTAGATGTTGCATCCATATGTCCAGCAGTATCTTGAAACTAGAATGCACATTGAATATGAGTATTTTTAGCAGAATCATCATAACTTAACAGTTTTTCAATGTATGATCGATATCGTTGATTATGAGGTGGAAATGAAATCACTTTGTTCTTTAAATAAATTTCCACACCACTGAACATAGAATTTGAAAGTCATTGATAGTAGCCACAGCTTTATCACTTTCAACAATGCTGATCCATCAGGCTTAACGCTTTGAGCTTCAATGTAAAGAAGAGTATGTGGTAGATCTATGTATTCATCACTTGTTCCTGGGATAACAAATTCTATAGGAGCATTATCAGCTACTCTTACAATGTCTGAGAACTGCTCAGCTGCTAAGAAAATAGCATCGTTTCTTTCCGCACAAGACTCTTCAGCAAAAATTGCTGAAGACAGAGATATGTCCCAAACTCATTTAGAATTTAATCTGGATTGTTATGCCTCCAATTCCAAAACACGTTTCTCCACCAACTCTTATTGATCGAAATACTGCAACATGTGCTGTTTCTAGTACTCAAGTTGCATTTGAATACAAATCAATAAGTTTACTTGTAAACCAAATCATTTATCTGGTACGTTAAGTGCGTCTTATGTCCATCTACACAATAAAGGTTTGGAAATTTAACATTTTGTTGTTTGTATAACACATTAGCAACGTATTCGTAGAATACCTCACCTTTCATCCAGCCGTTGTTACTATGCCCAATACCTATTCTCTTTCTAACAGATATTGCCATATATTTTGGAATATGCACATAAAATTACACTACATTGATGAAGTTGTATCACCGTTAGCGTAAAATGTAAACATTATTGTTTATTGAATCTTTAACATTAACTTGATAAACGTTTTGGCACTCTTTTCAACTAAAACATTCATTCTACTCTGCAAGTATGATTTTTTAACGGAATGACAGTGTAGAGCTTGGCATACCGTACATCTTTGAGGCTCTTTCGATTCCCATGTCTTCTGAAACTACTTGGCGAGCACCTTCAAGAATTTGGTTATAGAGGAGTTAGAAGTCGTGACATGTTGCAATGTTGAGATAGGTGTCAAACCAACAGAAACTACTTCAGTACAAGATTTAAAATTTGACATTACCACAACCTGCGGCCTTAAATATAAAATGAATCGCTGAGTTCGAGGACCAATCATCTCCATTTTTTGAGAAAGTTGACCGTCTTGCATGTTCCAGCTCAACTGATGTGGGAACACAATTTAAGCTGAAAACAAGTTACCTTCTCCCACTGGTTGAGGAAAATAATAAGCATAGATTTTTACTTTAGTTTGAAAACATGCCATACCCGAAAAGATATGTTTCGATGGTTAAGACTGTATTCCCAAATCTGTAATGCAATTGAAAAGCAACAAAGACGGACAATGTTTCGCATTAATAGGCAAAACGCCATTTCTTAGAATTTCTCTTTTATGGCTTACTCTGTTTGAGAAGTCATGGAAATAAAAATAACTACCAATTCTTAGCAGCGTTTTTGCCTACAAATAGTTTTAAGACAAGCACCAGTTAATTTATATGTGATTCACTTTAAAAACTTTAGTGTTATTAATCTCATAATGAGATTCTGGTGCTTGATCTAGTGTTATCCAACACTATGCTAAAATGTCATAATTTCTGACTCAGGCGATCGAAACTAATAGCTCAAGTGATTAACTTTTTACAATTTGGTTATTTTTGAATTACAGCGATTGCCACCACAATATACGGTAGTTGGCAAGGGACCATTAACTAAAAAGAGCTAGCGTAGGAACACGAGCATCTAGTACATTTGTATTTTCTCTAATTTAATACTTTTAAAAGCCTGATATCATAATAAATATTAATTTTGTATAATGCAGGGGTAAGCCAATTACTATGTAGACACATACATTCTCAAGCTGTGATTGGCACCCACATTTTTTTAAAAAACGTAGATATGGATTACAATATTGTTTGAAGGGAAAAGACATTTTGATGCCTGACCTGCATAGGCAACAAACCAAAACTTAAAGAAAAAATTGATAAAGAAGAACGATGGTAAATATCCTTGAAACATCCTTAAAAAATTCGTAAGAAATAAGGCCATATTTAATTTTAGGAATATATATCCACCTATTCCATAATCCACTTAATTCTAAAACACAATTAGCAGGAAAGAAACTTTACAGAATATAAAATCAAAAACTAGTGCTAATATCCGTTAATGAATACATTCAAAAAACTGATTTGTTTTCCTATTATTTGAATATTAGCTGGAAAAGTGCCAGTTACTTTGTGGATGGCAGTCACTGTATGGTTTACCTTAGTTTGGAGGCAAAATGACACTTAAAAGTGCCTGTACTCTTAATAAGTCTCCACTGCAGTTTTCAACGTAATTCTGTTCCGTTGATTTTTAGCGAACAGGGCTTACTGAAAACTAATGTGAAAATACCTCATTGTTTGGAATACATTATAACATGCAAACGAAAAATTAGAACTAGCAGTATAACATCCAAAATCCATTCGATAAGTAATTTGTGAAATCTAGATATTAATAAATCTCTTATAAAATGTATTAAGCATTCACCTAACTGAGGGGAACGCATTTACTTCTGTTATTGAGAAAGATTAAAAGCGAAGACATTACGAATACGCCATTAAGGGAGAAACTCCATTTTTGTTACCTATTTTCCAAATATCAACATATACATATATATCTGTGTATAGAAATTAACATTTTGTTAAGAATAATAACGTGTTTTTTTGTTAAGAATAATAAGGTACATTTTGTTAAGAATAATAAGGTGCAAGACCTTTGCATTTAGACTCAAGTTAGTTCAATTTTTTAGAATCTTCAGACGATACAAATTGCTATCAGGCAACTCATTTTACGATGTGGCTGTTTGAGAATAGACGGATAATTAATTAATTGACAACTAACGTATTTTTATGATACATCTTATATATATTACCGGCTGGTGTATGCGTGAACCCTTCTCTGTAGTCTTCTATCTAGTTTAACTAACAGTTGTGTGATTACGCTGTTCAAGCGTGTAGCAAGATGAAGAAAATTATATGCAAGTTTCTGGCATCTCATCTTATAGTTTTATTCGCCTGAAGTAGTTGAATAGTTTTGTAAACATGCAAATACACTTAAATGAGTAAGATAAACTGTTACTAGGAGTTTATATATCCAAATCGCTGTCTTGATGAAACAGAATTATTCTCTGAGAAAATAACACTAAATGTTCCGGCACCGCAATACATGAGTGACTTGACCTTCGGTACTCATCATTCATAACACTGTTAACACGAACATTACTTTTGTAATCCAAGATCAGCAATCAAAGTAGAGTAATAGTGTTTGCTTTTTCATACAATTAGGATATGAAGCGCGGCTGTATCTGAATGCTCTTCTTTGCCCATGCATTACTTGGAATTGGAATATATTAATATTTAAGTGTGGAAATACTTTCCCTTATAGTTGTCTTTGAAAAACTATAAGGCACATTAGAATCTTTTGAATTTGAACTGCGTAGGTAGCCTGAAAAATGTTAATTGATAAGACTATTGCAATTTTTTGGTTTACTGCATCATACATATAAGTTTTTTTTATTACAGATGAAGAATACACACACCCAGGTGAGATTACTCAGAGTCCGCTTTCACTTTACTAACAAGTAGTTTCTAAATATGTTTGCTAATTATGATAAGAGTATTTGATAAAAAGTAGACATAATGTTCTTGACTTGGTTTTGTGACAATGGGAACATAGTATGTGTTAAACCTACGTATACAGGATATGAGGATTTTCTCATGTCTAAGATATTTTCAATGCATAAAGAAAATTTAGATAACAAGTTTTCGACATTTATTAATTTTTACGAAAATTATTTCGGATTTTAAAAGAGGAAAGTTCATATCACTTGATTCTTAGATCTTTAATTCCATGCAGATACTGATAGTTGTCTGGTGCGATTGAAATAATAGCTTTATATCTGTTGGAAAAAACTCCTATAATCCAAACTATCAATAAATAAAGATCACCTTTATATTTTCACAAAACAGACTATTCTTTGAACTAAAACGAAATAAACTTTTTTTAGCATTACATCCAATGTTATTGCCAGATAGGTTTAAGGAAATGATGATAATGAGAATGAACAAAATAGTGGCATAAAAAAGTGGAAAGAAAAGGAAAATAACTACACGAAATTTAACCACAAATGTATACTTGGTGAGAGTTGCTATTTAATTAAAACCACACGCAGCAGGGTCGAATGTTCTATTACTGTGTCAGCGTGGTCCGTTATTGTCCTACTGTTCTTAAAGCTGTAGATGAATCTGATACAGAACATGACACCATCGCTCGCGGCTCCACGGAATCAGCAAAAAGGAAAAGTTTTATTTATAGCTACGTCATATCTGCTAAAATAAATATCGCCGTTAGAAGGTATGCCATTCCCTGAATGTATGTTATCACCTGAAAGTTATCTTTCATTAGATTGTAACCTTTATGAAAAATAAGTGTGTTATTCTGAATATCAGGATTGTAGACGATAAAGTAAATTTTCAGGACAGCATTTGGGTCGTTAACACTTCCAGCAGCATTGTCCCCAGAACCACCATATACTCGCAAAACGTGTCGATATAATGGTCTTTGATGGAGGTGATCTATCATATTTTTCTATGTCATGCCAAAACTTTTCTATGGATCATTCGGTTGGAGACTCACGGAAGAGGCTGTAACGTCTCCAAAGGTTAAACTAAGATCAATTGATTTTGCGATATAGAGGCCAGATGTCTTGCGTTATACAAGGCTTACGTTATACAAAATTTCTAGACGTGTGCTTGCCGTGGCGACTGATAATACGAGCCTGGCTTCTAAAAAACGTAAGCCAAAACTTCTAGGATCATCTATCAAATTTGATTTCCTGGTTTTCAAAACGTTCATGTATATTGTAAATTTTTTTAGTACTTTCGATATATACGTGCGATAATTCTTATTACCTCACCCTACAACCTTTCTCCCACTGACATTGCGACATAGTGCTGTGTTGATAAGGGGATTGGTTTCCAATTCAGGTGCAGAATTACAAAAGAATTATAAAGTTGGCTTGACTACGGAATGAGGAGGTAAACTGATAGTTGAAATTACTATTAGTAATGAGCGTCCACTATTGGCGTGTTTCAGTGAGTAACATCTATTTTTTCCTTATATAGATAATAAGGGGTTCTCGGCAGTAGAAGACCTACAGCCAGTGACGGATGTTTAAGGAGAGTACAAGTAAGCTCTTGGGTATAACAAAGTTGATGGTGCAAAATTACTATATTTGTTTTTTTAATAAAACCTTCTAGGTAAAGGGTCAGAAAAACAGGGAAGATCGTTACCAAGCCACCCATGGCAGGTGACCTACTTTTAATCGTGATGTTTAGCATTTTTGAGTATCAGTGCGATGTTATTTCCTTTCATATAGATGATATTCTCAACTTGCTGCTCTGCAGCATTACAGTGCTCTCGTTATAAAAAAATGCAAAGTGATTTGACCCAATTTTATTACGTTGTTGTCATGTGGGGAATACCTTACGCATTCGTTCTCCTATTGTAATTTTTTCATTTTTCGAGATTATATGTTATGTTCTTCTTCATGTCTTAGAACACCACCGCTCTATGCACTTTCATTTCGCGCGTTCTCTGGACCAAATTTCTTTTCCTCCACCATTTTTCACAAATCTTGGAAAGGAAGTCATGTAATAATATACACAACTTTTTGCATGGTTATCAATGCGACATTAATTCCCAATCTTTATCAACCATAAAGAATTACATCCAGGATAAGTGTATTGCATTCAATGCAGTTGAAGTGCTTAACGTAACTAAACACATACAATATCAACATGGTCGTGTATATGGAACCTTTTTAAATGGAGGAAAATGGTAATGCTTTAGGAAACTAAATATTACTCGCTGAGTCATAAAATAATATTTATATTACTGCTTTCGTTGGAATTTATACTCATATCAAAATTGATTGTCGCATACCTTGTTTCCTTGTAACAATATCATTTGATAATGATTTTTCTCAGGGTTCTTTTAACACTATGTGTATAATCGGGAAACGTAAATGTTGGTAAGTGTCATAGGGAATGAATTATAAATACGAAAATTAGAAGGACTAAAACAAAATGTTGCTAAATGGACAAGATCTTTTTATTTTCGCTTTGTTGTTCTTATTTATTGCTCTTTTGACATGACATTTGCCACATCCATGTCTCAGCCGGTTATACACGTACTACACTACCAAAAAAATGTAGATGGCGTACCTCAAAAGGTAGATTGCACACGTAATTCCTGTAGTTTTAGGACTAAACGTATGGCAAAAGTATAAGTGAAACCGCATGTTTTAGAATATTATCTGTATAAGTGTTACATCTATACGTACTTCCCGTACGAAACAATATAAGTGGTCAGGATCTTGCATACGAATGGACGTATATAACATATAGCTGACGAATGCAGCATACGTATATGCATGTAATATACGGAAAACTGTTAGATGTCAGACATCCAGTAACGGCATGATGTAACAACTAGTGTCAGTGCATATGTAGCATAGGGGTAACGTATGCTCCCTACTGATTCCTGTAGTAACCAAGAGGATAACGTGTATTTATTCAATGCACTGCTCTCCTTAAAACATATTTTTCTCTGTGTGACATTATAAGAAATACTGGGCGAAATCGTTATCTAATTATATTAATACAACAACATGTATATAGATATGCGACAATGATTTTGGACATGAGTGTACCTATTCCGCCTATGGACATTAATTATCATACGGCAAACACACACACACACACACACACACACACACACACATATATATATATATATATATATATATATATATATATATATATATATATATATATATATATATATATAGTTTCTTTTTCTTTTCTTGGATATTGCCCATAATACAGAAGTCAAATCAAATGCACCAACAAATACTAAACGTACCAATATTTCAAGTCTAGAGAAAAGTCTAAATTTGAATCCCAACAATAGCCGTATAATTCTTATATGACGAAAAACGGTCTATTTCCAAATGTTTGAGTAGATGTGTAACATTTTTGTGTTTAATATTTCTCTATCTATATCATTAATTAGTTTACTATCGGTCTGTATCTCTAAGATTTCTTACATACAGCCTTTTTAACACTAATTCACTAATAATCACGATCAACTAAATAAAATTTTAAGTAGTAATACTTTAAAATGGTTAGGATGTATATTTGGAGACTTGCATTATGGAGTGGGTTTTAAAATTCCCTACTTTGATGAATAAATCTTTCAGACAACAGAGGTGCATCAATGGGTTAGGGAAATGTACAAATCAAGTTTGGCTAGATGATGTTCTTCGTGCTAGATTATTGTCCAGTCAAGAGAAATACAAATGAAATCGTTGCATTCTTCTGGTTTCTGAATTTTCTGCTTCTGATTGTCAATGCTAGAGGCGTTTCAATTATGTAAGTAAGGAAAATGCTTTTAGTGACAAGAGACGGCTTTAACAGGGATGTTCTCTCTGTTGTTCAGTTTGTTCTGAAGTTCCGAGAGATAATAAATACATTTCTCTGTTTGCGTACACAAGTTCGGCTTTCGGGGTTTTACTCCTTCCTTTGAGCAAGATATTAAAGAAAAATTAGATTTACTATATACTCAAAAATATTGCCTTCTTGAAAGAATACTAGATAGAATACTCGAGCTTCTTTAATGGAATTCTGTATATGCCATTACTTTAACTGATTAACAAACACTATATATGATTCCTGTATTTTCTTTTCAAGAGTGTGTCCCAGTATAGCTACTTCATATTTCATTTTGTCCTTCCGAACAAAACTTCCCGAAAAAGCCTGAACGTATAGAGTTTGAACTATGTTTCATGAATTGAATAGATATCATAGATATAGATGGACGCAGAAATTTAGATCATTTGAAATCGGCAGGAAATGGATGACAGAAACACATTTCACCGAAACAAATGACAAATTGAATAAAAGAATATAAATGAAAATATAATGTAAAATACAATTAATATAAACAGATTTCCATACTAAATTTCGTTCTTCTTTCCCTGTTGTAAGAAATTAATTATTTCTTACGCGCAGGTGTGGAACCTAAGAGGTCCTTATCTTTAGTTACATATATTTTTATATCACTTTCTTTGAAAACGTGGAAAACTCCGTCTGTGACAGAAGTTCAACATCTTGTAGAGAAGAGTTAATGAATCACGCATACCAGCAAAAAGTTTTATTTATTTATGCCATATTTAACGTGACAAATTTGAACTTTCGTAGCTCAGCTTGTTTAAATTATCAATATAGTTGTAGAAATTTGTAGTTTACATGTAATATTTTAGTTCCAGAGATGCAATACACAGAGAGGAATGGGAAATGCAATTCTTACATAGTCACTCATAAAAAAAGTAACCCACTCAGTAAAGACAAATAATCTATATTTTTATTAATATAAAATCATTCTAATTAAGCGGAGTCTGTTAATAACTGACAAAGCGACAGTATTTTGATCTCAATTAATTGTTACATTGATAACGGAAACCATGCTATTAGGCCTTATTGCTCCATAGAAATACTTTAGTTGTGTAGACTAATGGTGGCCAATTGTTGGCTAGCGAATAAAAACTGCAATGATGTATACCTTTAAAAACTCAGTACGTACTTGCAAGACTATAGATGGTTATCATAAATACTAAAAACGAGACTTGAATTTTAAGATCATACACTCTATAATCTCTCGGTTACCATTTCTATCTTGGGAGGTAAGACCAGTGGCAGTATACTAGTTTTGCCGCCCGGGACTGTACTTTCCATTGCCGCGCCTTTAACCCTCAGACCTTATGTTGCCAAAAGATGTTCAAGTGTCACGAAAAAGTATAGGTAAAACATCAGGGTTGGCAAAAATCGTGGTTTATATTTAAAAAAATAAATAAAAATTTTTGTTTAAACCAGTTTCTTTGGATTAAATGATTTGCCGGGTGTTTTATATCACATAATGACAGAAATAAGTTTGTTTCACCTTGGAGTTATTACGCAAACAGGGTTATGCTGGAAGGGGACACAAACTTAAAGTAAAATCCAAACCGCCTATCGGTTTACATTCGACAGAAATCAACCTCCATTTGACTGGAAACCGGGACTAATTGACCACAAATGCGACACGTCTGCCGGTTCATTCGCGAAGGACTCCTGATAAAAATCCGTTGTAGGACCTGCTGATCTTTACATATTTGTTAATATAATTGTCTAGAGTCATTTTAGAACAAAGAAAATAAACTGTTGCACAAGTGAAACCATTATACAGAATTTAATATGGAAATTTCAAAATACTGCAGAGTACAAAAGGACTAATTTAGTCCAAGTCAGTTCACTACGATTTTTGTTAGTCCAAGTTAAAGAAATGCCACGACTTAATTTGCGTATCAATAAGAATAGTGAATAAAAATACGAATTATTTGAGTCCACTTTGGCTCGGACGCATTTATATATAAATAGGTAATAAAGATAACTGATTTCAATAAATTTTTCGTGAGTGATTTGTATGACTCCCCAAAACAAAGAGTATGGCATTTCTATGTATTTTGTCAATAGTAAACATTATTAAAACAAAACAATTTTTTGAATTTTCTACGAGTGCAATAGTATAACAATAATAACACATTAGAAAAAGGAATATTATGAAACTTATTTTAAAACACAATGTTGCTTTTTTTCGTGGTATAACCTCTTTAGGTAACGAATTTGGAATTTAGGTCTGAATATAATGCGAATAATATACGGGAGTGAAACGTAATAACCCACAAATGTGTGTTCATAAAGACTTTACTAACACTTACAATTTTACGAGCATCTTTCTTTTTCTGGTTTAATTCAGTTTTTGTTAAACAGTTTGCTAAAACCACGGTTTAAACCTCCTTGGTTTAAACCAGCCAACCATGGAAAAATAAAAAATAAAATACCTCTCTCAAATGTTTAAGTGATATTTTAACGATTAAATATGTTACATAATATTTATTGTGTCCCATTTCGCTGAATATCTGTGCAGTACAGCAACGTATACAGGAAATAACATTTGAAAATACGTGCGTTAGTGACGATTAAGAATTTTTATATTGAACTTGATTGTATATCAAATGGTGTTTCAATCAAAGGATCGAGCACGAAGATGATACTATGATTAAAATGTAATGAAAAACTAAGTGAATAGCCCAAGCCTTATAGTGTACTAAACTAAATAGAGAAACATCAATTTAATTGATCATAATTGAAAGAAACATTTCTTTCTTTGATACGAGCAAATTCCTTTATCACATTCTCGTAGTCCAATGTTTCAGTCAATCGATATTATCGCTAGACTATTCAAGCATGTTCAAGCATATACGTCAATCTATTCTAAGTGAATAAGCATGTGCTGTTCGACAATCTCCAAAAAAACTAATTTTTTCATGAATGTTTATCTACATCAGGATACTTCAATACCACAATATTTGGAATTTTAGAACATCTCGTATCTACGCAGTCGCTGCCGTCATTTTGCGTTTTCTCAATTCGAAGGATTCAATGGTTATTCAATATCTAGACATGAGTTGGTCCAACTTAAATGGAATTTTCTGGGCGTCTCCAACCTTTGCAGAGCAAAAAGTTTGTTCTTTCAATATTTTTTCATAGAAATACTTCAAAGGGGTGATTGCAGGTCCTACAATAGCAACACTTTTTGGACATTAAAGACATGGAAACAACTGACACGTAGTTCTAAATTATTGTTTGCTTGAAGTTGGCGTCATACATTTATACATAAACATTTACAGAGCTGTAGCTGCTCCCAAAAGTCTGAAAAGAAATCGTAAAGTTTATAAATTATGCGGATTTCCATGTTTCACTGTCCAATAGCCTATATTCAATGGGCCTGAGAAAAATTGTGAAATTTTGGGTATGGTTTACTCTTGTACTATACCATAACTCACAACAACATAATGTTTTGAGATTTTAAACAGAAAGGTGGCAAAGTATTAAGGAATAACGTAATACTCTAGGAGGTATATTCGGTATACTGCATCGTACGTATATTGCTCATTCGCTGTAAACACTGACTGGTGTATATAGATCAAATGAAGGGACAACAGTCTCGTGCATGAGTTGATAGTTAAAACAAGGAAAAAAGGATTCAATATAATTGATATAGCAAGCAACAAGAGCCGTGAGTACTTACGAACTTTTTGTCAAGTGTACATTGTGACCCTTCTCGCCTTCCATTGATGGCGGTATTCTTCACCAATGCTTCTGTAGGAGCGGTAAGACAGTGAGGCACAAATAGAGGAAAGAAAGAGCTTGTGAACTCTGACTGTAAAAGCCTTTGATACTGCTTATGTTTACTTCATAACAACGAATTTCCAGTAGAATTTCTGAAGAAAATAAATCCTAGAGTATGACATCATTCCCTTATACTTTGACCTTCTGCTCAAAATAAAAAAAATGCGCTGTTGTTGTGTGTTATGGTATGCTAAAAGAGTAACTATTCAAAACATTTCAGATTTTTATCCAGGCCCATTGTAGATACTGGAAATTGATACATGCCAAATTGCCAAAATTCCCTAACTTTTGCTATTTCTTTTCAGGCTTTTGGTAGCAGGTAGTGTCTGGAAATTTTTGTGTGAACACTTATGATCCCGGATGCATACACGAACTCAGACCTCTACATCAATTGTCTCGTTTCAAAAAATATGTCTTGAATGTTCAAAAATATTGCTACCGTAGGCCCTGATTTTCTCCTTTCAAGTGGTCTGGTAAAAGATGATATATAAACAAAGTTACAGCTCTGCACAAGTTGGAGACGATTAGCAATTTTCAATTTGGTAGGATAAATGCAAACTGAGCTATTGAAAACAATATAAACTTCTGGCATCTGCCTCTGCGTAGCAAACACTTGTTTTAAAAATAGTTAATTGTGGTTTTGAAGTACTCTTATATCGATTAAACATTTCTGAAGAAACGAGATTTTTTTTTAAAAATTTCGAGGAGCAATTTTCATTTTTTCTTGATCACTTAGCATGGATTGACCAACATGGAAGAAAGTAGAGCGTTTCTAATAAGCTTTAGGTTCGATAAATAATTTCCTTTCCCACTTGCCATAGTTAAAGGTAAGCTTTGCGATCAAAGTCAGCGCCTCTCAATTTAACCATTCGTTTTGAAAAGCCATGAGTCAGATAATAGCGATAACAGCGAGTCAGATAATATAGATATGAGTACCCCTTTTGCGGCTGGTATTAAACTGTTTCTTATTTTGTACAATGACAGGAAAAATCCACTTTTTCAAAGAAAGGTCATCATTTCATGTTTAGCATAAGTATGAAAAATTAAACATGTTTTGTTAGATTGTTGTATCCCTCTACCATTTCAAAACTACTGATTCAATTAACTTTAAAGTCTGTTTATTTTTTTAAACCTTATGCTTAATTATAACTGATAACACTTCTTTTCGACCTTCAGATCACTTACTAAATATCTTTCGTGATGTTTAATTGCTTAAACGTTTTTCTTGAACCTAATAAATCGCGAATAAAACTTTGTAATGAATGTTGATTTTGTATATTCTTTGTCGAACTTCAATAGCTTCATTCTCTGCCAATCAAACGGTAGTAATCAAACGGTCTCTTCTTCTTTCGACCAAGAGCTTGCATTGTAAAACTATCAGTGGATCGTCCATATCTTGCGTTGATTCCAACGCCATCGCATAAACTAACTTTGAAACTTTGTATCATTTCTGTTTCTTTCAAAGTACTCAGATATATTTTCAAGAAACCCGACTTCATCCAACACAAGAGAATCACTGCACTGGAAACTTTTATGTGAAGTAAAGGGTAATACCAGATAATAAGTCAGCAAAGGAAAGGAAGGTGATGCAGCTGGTTTGCTACATACAGAGCAAACATGGGTGACCACTTTATATGTTCTATTTTCATCGGCGCAAATCTGTCCTCCTCAACATTGAAGGGACCGGTAAGACCGTTGTCATATTATATATATATATATATATATATATATATATATATATATATATATATATAAGCGATGTTCAAAATATTTATGAAGTTGAAAAACAATGATGTGAAGCATCAGGGAACAGAATTCTCTTCAGTGGCGTATTTAGGAGGCTATCGGGCTCAAGCTCCTCCCGAAATAAATTTGTTAGCTTTTCGCATTCCGCGCACAACAATAATCGTTCTTACCATTTCTAAGAATGCCATTGACTTTCCATTTTCGTATGGTCTTTATTCAGAAATAATAATGTATTTGTCAAATTTTATTTCATGTAAGAACTGCATCCTTTTATTCTTACTTTCCTCCTTTCTACTTACTGTTTCTTTTTGTTGACGTTACTTTCTTTCATTTCGCCTATCATACTTTATCAACTGTTGTCAGCTGTGATTCAAGCCGGCCATCATCAGTAACACCAAAACTAAGAGGAGTTGATAAGCGAAACTGGTGTTCTACACCAACTTGCGCGGACACCAACAAGACAGTACTTGAGTTATTATAACAAACGAAAAATTATATTGTTAGGTTATTTCTAAAAGAAGGAAATGTTTGAATTAAGAAAATTAAAACGGGGGAGTAATTAGCCTGGGAAATGAGGAACGCCAAGAAGATGCTTAATTTTTCTTGTATGAATAGAATAATTATTTAGATTCACTACTAAATTTTGTATTATATCAAATAGAGTTAAACAAAGTCATAAATAAGCTATTGGATGTCTTCAAGATTGAGAGATGGGCAGATTTAAGGCTTATTCTAGAGAACGATACTCATATTACAAAACTCATATTACGATAGATGTATCTGTTCAACTGTTGTAGAGTATAGTATATATTAGGCGATGTAGATGAAGTAGTAGCACATATCAGTCTTACAAATCACTGCCGTGAACACATTCTGAATCTGAATACATGCATATTTATAATTGGTATGTTTCTAAATATTCACCCACAAAGATCCACGTTAAAATTGTTTATAATAATATAAACAATGACTTCTCCAAAACTATGAAGAAAGAATATCAATTATGTATGACGCAACAATACTCATAGAGCAAAATGATGATAATCTCAATAACAATGCAGCAATCGTTACAGAAGTCTGACGCATGTCATATACTCTTTAGCTAAAAGATGTACCTTAAGAATAGGGAGAAGAATATTCCATAAATTGAATTCTTTTCTTTGCTTACGGAGCATCCTCTGTCAAAAGAAAAATTTGGACACGCAGAAATACGTAGAAACGAACCATGGTTCGAACTAGGAGAGAAGAGAAACCAGGCTAAATTACAATGGCTAAAAAATCCGAATGAAACAACTACACAAAATTTCGAACACATCAGCCGGGAAACTTCCAATACTTTTAGAACAAAGAAACGCGATTTTTTGAAAGCTAAAATTTAGGAACTTGAAGATAATAGTAAAAACAAAAATATTCGGGATATGTATAAAGGGATCAACGAACTTAAGAAATACTATTAGCCTCGTGCTTATATTAAAGAAAGCAGATGGAACAATTTTCACTGATACAGATAGCATTTTAATTAGATGAAAAGATTTCTTTGATGATTTGCTTCACACGCAGCCGAAAATTAATGTGCTTGGAGAAAGGGAGATACACACCTCAGAACCGTCTGTTCCAGAACCCAATCCAATAGAAGTAGAAATCACTAGAAAGAAATTAAAGAAACACATATCTCCGGGTTTAAACGAAATTCCTGCTGAGTTCAGTTTAGTTGGAGGCGAAACATTGTGGAACAAGATACACAAACTCATTCTCCATATCTACAACAAGGAAAAATTGCCACAAGAAAATGAAATGAAATCTTTGAGTTTTAATTCCACAGTTATGCCGGTTAGGCTAAAGGAGACGGTGATGATAAGTAATGAATAAAATGGTGGAATGAAGAAAGTGGGAGCAAAGGTTTGTCCACCACAAAGTTCACTTAGCGGGGGCTAGGATCGAACCATGAGCCCCAAGCACCAGAGGTGAACTCTCTAAAACTGAACCATGGCGGCCTGAAATTGCCACAAGAGTGGAAATAATAAATCATTGTTTCAATACATAAGAAAAGCGACAAAAGTGACTGTAATAATTATCGATGCATATCTCTTCTGCCAACATCCTATAAAATCGTTTCAATCATTCTATTAGGAAGATTGATTCCATACGCAGATGAAATTATTGGAGATTATCAGTGTGGATTTAGACGAAATCGATCAAATATCGACCAAATATTTACCATTCGCCAAATATTCGAAAAGAACTGGGAATACAGTAGCCCGGTACATCAAGGCTTACGACTCCGTTACGAGAGAAACATTGTAATAAGTTCTTAACAGATTTTGGAATACCGAAAATGCTAATTAGATCAAGGCATGTTTAAATGAATCCCAAAGCTAAGTCCGTCTAGGAAAATTTTTATCCACGAGCTTTCACGACGAGAATGGCCTGAAACAAGGAGATGCGTTGTCGCATTTTTTATTCAACTTTGTCCTAGAATACGCTATAAGAAAAATCAAGTATAGCAACCAGAGCCTAGTGCTGAACGGTGTTCACCAGGTTATGCGTACGCTGATGTAAATTTTATACGGGATGATAAGCGAACAATAGAAAGAAATGCAGAGGTGTTATTAATCACCTTCAGAACAAGGGTTTAGAAGCAAATGCAAAGAGAACTAAATATATGGAAGTGCGTTGGGACCGTAATACGTCAAATTATGAATGCCTTAAAATATTAAATAATACTTTTGATAAAGTGGATACTTTCAAATATCTAGGATCAGAATTAACAGACGAAAATCATATTCACGAAGAAATCAAATGTCGACTAAAAACAGGGAATTCGTGTTATTATTCACTTTGAAATCTCTTGTCCGTCGAGGAATTTGAAGCTTAAAATATCTAAAACGGTAATCATACCTGTTGTCTGGTATAGTTTCGAAACATGCCGCTTACTCTGAGGAAAGAACATAGACTGAAAGATTTGAGAACAAGATCCTGAGACGAATATTCGGACCCAAGAGAAACGGGAATGGGGAATGGCGGAAACTTCATAACGAGGAACTACATAAATTATACGGCTTACCAAACACTGCTACGCTGATCAAATCTAGGAGGATTAGGTGGGTAGGACATATAGCCAAGATAGAACAAAGTAGAAACGCTTTCAGAGTCTGGAATGCAAGACCAATCGTAAAACGACCATTAGGAAGACATAGGCGCAGATGGGAAGAGAATATTAAGATGGATCTCGCAAAAATAGGAATACAAAGTAGGAACTTGATCAAGTTGGCTAAGGATAGAAGTCAGTGGTGAGGATTTGTGAACGCGTCATTGAACCTTCGGGTTCCATAGGCTATAGAGTTAGTTAGCTAACGAAGCATAAATTGATGCCTAGGCTGATACTACAAATAGATTAAATGCGCGTTTACTGAAAAATGGGTTCTACTGACATTGGATACTCTATATACTCTTCGTGTGCTAGGGCCTAAGGTAGAGGAGGAGATACGATTTCATATCACGTTACGTCACGCACAGTCACACGCCTTCTTTTTCATTAAAAATGGTAAAGCCAAGAGAAACAAATTTCATCTGACTTTGTAGCAGTCGGACACAAATCCACAAATCATCACACATATCTGTAAAAAAGCACTTTTCAAATTGGATTATTGGGAGAGCCTGCAGTTTCAATATTGGGGGTACATGTCTCCCCACTTCCCAGGAATTTGTCCTCGTACCTACAGCTGGGACAAGTTTCCAGCATGAGAAGAGAAGCATATCCTCCTCTTTTATTTATTGCAATTTGTGCGTAAGTAGTGGAAGTGGAATTTAATACATATTGGTGAGGCTACTAAACGCACTGCAGAACGAAGTTCGGTTTGAAATAATTCTGACAGAATATGATTCTTTTAAAAAATGGAAAGCCAAGATAAATCAATTTCATTTTACATTCTTATGTGTAGTTGGACACAAGCCATCAGACTTATCCCAAAAAGCTCTTTTTAAATCAGATTATTGGGGGGGGACAGTGCACCCTCGATCCACGATTTGGGGTGAAATGTCTCCTTTTCCCCTGGGATTTGCCAAAGTGTTTATTTTCGTTAGTTACTTGAAGTAAGAATAATAAATCTCACAGGCATGTTAAAAAAGAACAATGTCGTGTACAATAGGACACAGATTCAGAATAGAAAGGAAACGTACTCGATTCCACGGAGGGTTCTTATTTTCCACTGTTATCAGTGCTTATTTACTTAAGAATTTATCATATAAACTCAGAAAAGTTTACCAATTTCAACTTTAATAGTAATATGAAAGAGAAATCGGCCAAAACTTGTAGAGGGTCCAGCAAGAGTAACTATGTTGGGAACACGCATTCTAACTACTCACATATCTAGGCTTATAGGGACCAACTGAAAAAGTCTTCTACAATAAAAATGTCTACCTACCTCAACAAAGAGTGTGCGTCATCATCTACACCAGTAATAGGCATAGTTTAACCTGTGAGGTACGGCGTGCCAATTCTAAAGTTTTCTCTGATCTACGACCCGATTCCTAATCTGACACAGGGAGTACATGGCTGGTATTGATCTTTTTTAACAAATCATATAGACAGAGTAAATTATTATCTTTCTCGGCTCCCCACTCCTCTAAAAATTTTCCCTAGGGCTGCTTTTCCGTTCGCCAAATTCCACAAATAAAACCAAATTAAATCTCGAAAAAAGTTTTTAACCTGAAATCTCTCAGAAAACATTCATGGTGCAGAAGAAATTTTGTGGGTAAAATCCTCTTCCTGATGCTATAAGTCGTTGGTGTATAATATGCTAATCTTCACTTTTAAAAATTTAATAAACAAGATATGGATTTCAAAATAAAAAAATCTAATTTTCGACAACAATTTTATTACCTAAAGTCCAACTGATGGTTCTGTGTATTTAATAAATATTTTAGATTAACTTTACGGGTTACTTGGTGGCTAAAGCATAGTGCGGTCCACCGAATACAAGCCCGCAGCCGATCACTGACACTTCTTGGGCTCCACCGTAACTAGGACGTGTAATTGAAAACACAGTGTGTGTTCGTGACAAAGCGTGAGCAATCACTATTCCACTTAAGACAATTTTCATCAAAGAACTCTGCTTTGTATCTAGTTAGGAATAGCTCTGTCTTTCTCTCTCTTCTTCCAGCTAGACGGCGCTGTAATTACTTAACATCATGTATCTAATCTCAGATATTTCTATCCTCATAGACTCGTTGATATGAAGTAAAACTGAAAGAGAAAAGGTATCGAACTAGTAGCTCAGATATATCTTGTCTGTACCTGAATGTACTTAGTAATCGCTCTACTTTATGAGAAGTTCAATGAAGAGAGAAATTTCAGAATATTAGAGTTTATTACAGTAATAGGATCGTTATACAGAATTGGTAAAAGATAATGGGATAAACACTGGATTATTACGAGTGTCATGATTACTTAGTCTGATAACGTTAGAGTCTATCACGTACCCTTGACTATTTAAACGGCTAAGTTCTATAATACGTCAACTTTTCAATTATTCTTTTAACTTGTTGATCAAAAGTGTCGAAAAGAGGAAAAAGAGGCTAGAAATAGAAAATAAGTAAAAAAAGGCCAAAACGATTACAATTAGGCCGAAGGGACATAGTAGTCTGTCTGACACAAGCTATAAGAAGGGCAAGGTAACCTGTCGATTCTAAGACGACTCTAGATGTTACAGCGCAGCGGCTAAGATTACTCATACCTGACTAATGTCCAAGACTACTTCAAGCACGTCTATTCGTCTTGGAAATCGATGAAAAGTGATAACCGGAATTGATCAAGGCCGTTTCCGACTCTCTATATAATGCCTGCTCAAGTTCGTCCTTGAAAAGAAAGTGGTGGTATGAGGTGGATGGGAATTCCAATGCAAAATAGAGGAAGAGAGAAAATCAACAATAATAGTGGTTGTAGGTGGAGTGACAAGTGCTTCCAAGCAGGTTATACTAGAGCCGTCGTTCTACCTGGTGGATAATGACTAATCTAGCTGATATTATTCCATATAGAAATGCTTCGCCAAGGATATTTTTGATATAATACACTTTACACTTTACTAAATTTTCTCTCTTTCTTGATCTTTTCTTGTTTGTAACCATTTTGTTAGAGAAGAATGTCGTTGTTTTATAGAATTACTAATAATCCCTCGTCGTTGATCCTATATTTCATCCAGGTAGAAGTGAGCTTTAGCTAGGTCTATATGTGTAAATAATTCGTTTCCCCTCGTGGTCACGCCTATCTTTCTCCGGTTTTGTAAATTGCTACACGTTCCCAACAAGGACTGCGGAGTTCATAATCCAGGAATCGAAAGCCGGCCATCATGCTTACGCGCCTTATGTAACAAATTTTCCTCGACTATTTTTTTTTTAAATAAGGCAACAGTATAAAGAGTCAGAAGTTATCACTTTTTAGAAAAGAGGTGTTATAAAAAAAACTTGCACATAGATATCTACGACCAAGCAGGCTGTTAAAGGAAACACCGGATAATGAAAGAGAAAATACTGAAGAAGCTACATTCCTTTCTGAAATGGTGTTTCTGCAAGGTCAGGTTTACTTCTTGCTTTCCGTAGTTACTCGGAAAGAAAAAGTAAATTGGAAAAAGAAGGGATATGAACTGCTGGCTATCTTGGCAGCTTCGATGCTCGTATGCATCATCATGCGTTTAAGACAGGAGATATGTATGATTTTTTGACGGAGTTAAACAAAAGAGATCGATCCTTGAGGAATTGACATAATCGTTCGGAATTGTATTCTTGATGAAAGGTTTTCAAGCACTTTGTCTCTATGCTTGAGTTCATAGCTTTACGGTAGGTATAAGATAAGCCAAGCATTAGGACAGCAACGTATACATTGTTTACAAGCTCAATACTTTCTGGCTAGCCTGTCTGACAGCAGAGGGAATGCTCCCGTTTAATATTACGTTACAACAACTATTTTATAATAAAGATATTATAGGATAAATATACTATAGATCTTGTTGTAATGGACTACATAGGCTGTATTCATAAGGGCAAATATAAGCATCATACTAATAGTAAATGTTTTAAAAAAGGCTACTGTACTTGATGAACTCTGTGCTCCAGAAATTTATTGAGCTTTAAACAATGTATATGTTGCTGTCCTAATGCATTATGGTTATTAAATGAATTATTAACATTATTACAAGTAATGAATATTATTGATATTTCGGAGAAAGAAAGGAAAATATATGTCTGCCTAACTTTAGACAAGCGTTGCTAGTTTAAAATAATACTACTACAACGCTTAGATAATAGCACGGGGTTCCCTTTTTACGGCAGAAGTATATAATCTGATTATGGTATCAGTAGCTATTAATAAGCTGTTAACTGGTTATAACATTAAACTGTTTATACAAATTAAGGTTTGATATGTAACCAGTTTTACCAAAGTCATGAAGCAACCTAGAGAATCCTCACACGAGGATTTTAGAATTAAAGAAATATTTTCTTATTTCTTACATTAGAACACTAGTGCATATCTACTGATTTCAAATTAGCTCTATATATTTGACAATAGGTTAAAGGTGTTTAGTCCTTTTGGAAAGGATTCAAGTAGTTACTCCTTATACAGAGAAAACAAGTAAAACATTCATTATAATTCAACAATACTTGTAGGCTGTTAATTGAACAATAATTGCGAACTAATTAAGGAGTACAATCGCTTAGACCCTCGGGTTTGAGCTCTCTACAATACCCAAGGAGGGAATGCTGGGACATAAAGAACATTATGTTAGTGGTTCGCTACCCGAAACTTTCATTCAAGAATGTATAAGCAGAGTCACGGTTGTCTTGTATTTCGAGTTCGAATCTTTTAATATCCCGACCGTTCGTTGGGTATTCTACCTACTTTAAACGTGAATACTGTTGAAATATGAGTGAAATTGTAATATGAAATGGCATATCTACTTCTTCTACTGCTATCATGAGATACATCTTTTTCTGGAGTCATATTGACTAACAGATATCGTCCCTTGATCACATTTACCGTTCCTTGTTTCAACAGTTTCAGTCTTAGGCAATGGTCCATTTAACAAACAAATACCAACTTGTCTGAGATAACAAAGTAATACAAAGGCAAGTCGTCTTACATATTACACTTAATTGGTCATAGTTCAAGTCTTATAAGAGCAGATATATGAAAACACTGGGTGAATGTAATACAATAATTTCAAAATAAACAATTCAGTGCTGAAGAGATTGGACTGAAATTACAATAAAAAACAAATGATGAAGGCGTTTGTTTAAGTTGGTGAACTTGGGATAACTCATTTATTTGAAAATACAAAAATTCCATAGATATTTAAACATAGCAAGTGAATGCGAGGAATTCATATGCATATTTTCAAATGATGAGTTTCTTTAAGGATCGGAACCTCAATCAATGCTATTGTTGAGGATCCGGCCGCTTGGTTAGATCCGACCGCTTGGAGCCACATCAGAGGGACACTTTATTTATCCTCTTATTTTATTTATGCAGTCTCAAGGCTATTAGAGCATCCTGTATTATTTTTCATTGTCTGTTATTAAAGTTAGAACACAAGGCAAACGTCCAAGAAGGCTCTCACATTTACCTTTAATTTCCGTTTAAGCAGTCTATTGACAAACAGCAGAAATGCTGAATCCTGTCTACCGGTTTTAGCTTCCGCGATCAGCAATGAGGGAGATTTTCTATTGAGGTTTGTAACTTCCGTGTTTACTTCAAGAGTCAGAGATTTTTGTCTTCCGCTGGGATATCGAGTTTTTGCCGTGTACGATTAAGATAAGGTCGGCATGTACTGTGAACATAGCAGTAACGTCAAAGTGATGAGCTGGACGTGCGTGGCGTCTAGAGGGACGCCTTGAGCAAATAAGGAAGACCGTGTGACGTGAAGTTGGAACCCGGAAAACGGAGTTGGAACAAAACTGGGGGACAGAAATTTCTCGTGGAGGAAGGAGTGTGACCGTCTATGAAGAAACATCTACAAAATCCAGCTTGGGACGCGAGTAACCGCATCATGGACGTCGCTCAACAATTAAGTGTAAAGTAACATTCTGGCCGAACAGAATTCAAATACCAAACTGTATGAGCACGCCCCTAAAATTCTTCACTATTTGCGTTTCAATCTCCTTTATGTTTGCTGTGCTACATCTAAATAGAAACATGAGCTTTATTTCTAAATTATTACTACAGGAGTAGATTCTTTAGAATCAAGGCCATATGTTGTTTAACCATAGCGTAGCTAAGAATACTTTAGTCTACACAAAATATATTAACTTATTGACTCTGGCCAATATTTAGTGTACGATTTCTTCATTCATCCCGTGAGAGGAAATGTTGGAAATCTAGTTACGTTTCACTATGAAAGAAATTTGATCGATGTGAGCGCATATACTTGGTTCCCCTCACGTGAATGCGCCGTATAGATTCGGTTGCATTCACTTACTGTATTTCGAATGAGAAAAGAGATCAGGAACAGAGACAGAGCTGATGCCACAAAAGTGCTATAGAGATCAACCGAGACTTAAATAATTTTCTCGTTCCTCACTTTCGCTCTTTAGGTACATTATAAGTTTTATTCTCCAAATAGTTTCTGGCTGCATGTAGAGTTCTGATACACGCCAAATACAAAGTTACAGAAAGGAACAAAGGATACGTGAGAACAGTTAATGGTCTTCCGTGTCCTTTTTCGTCTTCATAATTTTAAACACTATAATATGATACTACTATATTTTTCGTCCAGGTTCTTATCCCGCTGTTTGGTACTCAGGATAAGGTATCTCGAACGAGGATGGAGTCCTCACCCCATAAGTGGTCAAGTTGTTCGCACTACAGGCCTGCACTTCATATACAGCTGACATTACCAGCACTTCAATGTTTATTAGTATATACCCCGATAATTTGTAATGTATCCAGAAATGCTTTGCGCTTCAGTGGCAATGAATCTTTAAGACGATGATCTTATCCTGAGCCCAAGACAAGCAATATTTCCTAATAATGAAGATAATACAAGCTTCGACATTACATAAAGTGAAGTTGTTTTCCCATCGCCCTACTGTAATCAACATTACGACATAAGCCTATTAAGTCATAACTCCCAAATTGACATGTGCAATTCTCCAAGAATGAAAGTCAAAGCTATATGAACAGGAATTATTTAATTGTAGTGCATCGCTCCAATCACCTTATGAGCGGATGTTAAGTTCAATATAATATTATATTTTGCAATACTAATTGCAATGTCATTTTTTCTCTCTGCAAAAGACCTTTTCATGCATAATTATTTGCAACGCGTTTAAAGTATTGTATAACACCTGTAATTGTTTTATTTTAAGATTAGTATAAATTGGTGTATGAGAGTCAAAACCAGATGTGCAGTTATTCTTTCTCTTTCCAAAGGTGAAAAACGATTCGCATGATTAACGTTAACTCCATCGTCTTTCGTATACAAACATTAATTAGCATTAATCCGAAATTTCATCCCCTATTAGTTCGCCTATGTTAACAATATTCAGTATTGTCAACTCATAAGCCTCAGGTAATAGCAGGGGTGCCCACAAGAGGGGCTATGACGCAGAGTGCGTCATTGAAATATTTGGGGGGGGATAAAAATCTATATAAATATGTTTGACAGGGTGTAAAAATTAATCGAAAAGATTTTTTTCAAGGAAGAACAGCTACGGATAGGCAATTAAGGGGGGTGCGTCATGGACATGAGGGGGGTGGGCACCACTGACGACAGTATAGTTTTATAAATGTTGTATTATAGTTTAGGAAATGAATGATATTGTTATCCCAGATTTATGATTGCAAGCAAACCGAAACTGATATTAGTAATAGTTTATATATATTTCGTTTCTGTGATAATTTTACTTTGGTTTAACACACGAGACCTATGTTACTTGTTAACAACATTAAAACCTATAGGATATCACAAGGCAATATATTCAAAACCAAAACCCACATACTTCCTGTTACAGTGGAAGAATCCCCTTTACAGTTTAAATTTAATATGCTTTCTTCTATGTGAATTTCTACTCATGTTACTGTTTTCAAAATCACAACAGAAAATGACACAGAAGGGAATTGTACTCCCACCTGTTCAATTAGTAACTTATATCTGCATAGACTAGGTTGTGAATTCATATAATTGTTAATCGCATGTAACTACGAAAGGGGAACTATTGGTGTATTTAGGTAGGGAAGACCGGTGGGACATCTTCCCTTTTTTGTTTAATAAGTTAAATTAAAACACAACAATTCTTCCCTCCGATCAGATTTGGTTGGCGTAAAATGTTAGTAAAATAACACAATTATCTTTCTCTTTATCCTCTTTCCTTATAAGACGAAACAAGGAAACAAACAGAAAGTAAAATCATACAATATAGGTCACCCAAGCGTTGCTCATTTCTCCATATATTTTATTTTGGTTTGTGCCTTTTTGTTTCATTAAGAGCCATTATTTACTATCATACTTACAGAAACTTTATGGAAACACTGATACCTGTACATTTTCACTAATAGCAAAAGTACCATTAGGTCCCATCAAAATTGTGCAGTTGTCCCTTAGATGGTTTAGAAATAAAATTCCTGTAACCTTTTACAAAACTGCTTTACTTAAGAATTAATAATAAAACGAAACTGCATGTACTTTTTGTACCACATATTCAGTTAATAATAAAAGAATACACTAACATGTAATTTAAATAAACTAGTATATCTCTAATGCTGATAACCTGTAATGTTACTTGTTACCTGTATCGCGACTAGTTTTGTTTTTAGTCTCTCATAAATATGATGACTTTAGCTGATCTTGTAGCGACAGTTTCAAAATGTTTGTTCATACAACTTCTGATGTGTACCTACAAAGGAAATATATGTAAAGGGTATTTTTTCAGCCGGAGAACTTTACGTTCAAATAAAATAAACAAAAATGTCTTTAGTATCCATGATATTGCCTTTATCTGAAAAATATTTTTATGGCATTACACTTTGAATGAAATTTTGAGCATGTGACCATCACGCCTGGCGAGTACATGGTATAACCTGGAGGTCCAATTTTCACACACTCTTCACGGCGTAGACTTGCGCCTTTACATATCCCCACACAATGATCTTATGGCGTCTAATCGCACTAACGAGGTGCCCAGTTAACATGTCAATTTCGAGAAATTAATCTTTCATCCAATGTTTCATTCAGTAATTTAATTGTGGCGCGCTGTGGCATATGGTGCCGTCCTGCTGGAACTACATGTCTGCAGCATTAATGGCTTTCAATTGACGCACGAACACGTTAGTAATCATGTCTCTGTACTGCTCAGCGTTGTCTGTAATGTTCTGACTAGCCTCGTTCTGAAGGCATTTGAACCAATGATTCCACTGGTCCATAGGGTGCAACGGGTCATCTTACGAGATACGTATGATTGCTTGGAGTAAAAGTATTCCGAAACGATTCATAGTTTCTGTAATTAATCGATAACATGAACGATTATGAGCAGGGCAAAATGCACGTGATGCTCAAAGAATTTGTCAAATTGAAGCATATTTCTCTAAATAAATTTACATAATTTGCAAACCTTGCTCCAGCGTGAGTCTGTTCATGATAAATTGCCAAAACAATCTAACCTCAAAATAACAGACAAATGTAATATCAACTATCACAGAAAACAGTTTTGCTAGTGTAAATATTTCCGCCTATAAAATAAACCTTATATGACCATTACTAAGTGAGTGCTTGATTTGTGACTATGACTTTTAAATAATCAATCTCTTAATATAATTTCAGTAAGTTAAGTGACTTACTACTGTTTACACATGCATAACATTATTACATGATAAATAAAGGATAGAGATTTGACATTTTTAGTGTGCAAGTTACATGAGATTTCAGATTATTTGCTTGGTATTTTCGCTATTATATACCCGCTGTTAATTCTATTCTAAAATATGGTACTACAGAAGTAGTAACAGATGATAGTAAAAACCAATTATATGCTTTAATTAACAAGACTTTCAAAGATGTCTGTGACTGTTCTTTTAACAAAACCAAAACATAGAATACACCCCCTTCAACAAACAGAGTTATTAAATAGTAAGAAGCTCTAATTGCACTTCATTTCTCTGTATTTTATCCACTCTTTTATGCATTGTCTGATGTTATGAGACGTAACCGTTAGCTTCTATGGTAAGTTCAACAACTCTTCGTGGTTGACTAGGCTATGATTAATAACATCTTGAATACTCACTATATTAGGTTCACCCTTGTGTATTGTTAGACCGCATTATTACTGTTCATTAGATAAATTAATTACTTCATTTTACACATGATTTAAATTTCTAGAATATGCCATGTTTAGTGATAACACCAACAATGGTTCGTTATTCAAGTAGTAACGAATTCCGAGAGCCTAAGAAAGGAGAGATCACGTTGACTAGTTACCTATATTGTGTTTCCTACGGTTTTCTTTCTCCTCTTCAGCATCAATCTGAGTAGGTCTATATATTAAGAAAAAATCTGCGATTATAAATTTTAGGTGGTGTTTTAATGGTATTTATTATTTGTTTCGCTAGAAATCCTACTGCATTTCAGTATTACACAGATCAACTCTATAATCTATCAGATGCCTTTGGTCCCTTGGTATTACACCCGTAGCATACTGTGCAAACAGAGTAAGAACAAGAAATAGTATGTAACTTTTCCAATGTTCTACTGACGTAAAGTAATTAACCGTCTAGAATATAGCAACTGAAGACCCCAGTATTAACTTAAGATTTCATTTAAACACGCCGTGTTTCACTGATACCGTTATTTGAAATGGTCTTCACAAGAGTAAAGAATCACACGATGAGTATATCTATTGTAGATCTTGTTAAAGATATAAGTTGCATGTATCTAAGAGTATCTAGATAGAATGTTAGCCATTTGTCTAACTACTAAGAGTAACATCCATATAAAATATAATATTGTTTTCTAATGTTTTCTATTCTTTTCTCTTTAGAGCTCCTTCGTGGCTAAGCGGTTAGCGTAGGCGCCTTTGGCGTGGGAGACCCGGGTTTGACTCCCGGCGGGAGCTCATGTGGTTCGGATTCCACGTTAATCAGTAGGTTCACGTCTCATATAGCCTCGCTGCTGAACGGGACGTAAAACTCAAAATCACCTTACCTCAATATTCTGTTTCTTTTTAATGAGTTAGACGAATTGTCAATTATTAAATAATGGGTCTCACATCGATCTCATGCAAGGGTTGACTTTTGAGTGCAGTCACCTTACACTCTTGCATATGACCCAAAGGAAAATGCATAGAGAGTAAAAAGGTGCTAGTGAAAAAAACAATTCGAAACCTTGGGACGCAAGTGTTCTTGGTTGAATCGTGGACATTGCTACTTGATGATCTCCTTGAATCACAGAGCCAGGTTAATACTAAATATGTAAGATTGCGTCACCTTTTGTAACAAAAGCAAGAACAAATTAAAGAGTGTAAAGGTATACGGAAAGACAAGTGTCATAAAAAAGAAAAGGTACCCTAAAAGTATATTTTAATAGTTCTTTCTGCATGATCGTTTTAAAAAATAGACTACTAGCAGTGCTTCTGGTACTTTTTCTTTTCTTTTATTCTGCTTTCCATGCTCCAAGGTGAAATGACAAACAAGCGTAAGCCATCAGTCAGTGTGAGAGTCAGCCTCTGACCTTGGCAGACGAGTTTCAGAGTCAAAACGGTACAGGCAAGCGAAGTACGTACGCTATCACTGTAGAAACCTTCGACTGTTTCTTCAACTTAGACTTTTGTAGCAGTTATGCTATAATTTACAACGAAGGTATTTTGTGTCTGAAGTGAACTAGCATATAACGTCAGAAATAACTTATAGAATGTATTTCGTTTATCCTTCTGCTTTTTCACTTTGAAACATCGAATTTAAAGGAAGAGAACTTACTCATTTTGTTTCCCGGGACTTCTGTTCAAGCAGGGTTACATTACTATAAGCAACAATTGTATTAATCACAATGAAAGTCTTTTGTAGTTATGTATGCTCCTATTTTCTGCTTTACATAAATTTATTTTTCTATGAATTGTCTCTTTCCTACAAGAATATACAACCGCAAACTCCATATATTTCCATCATGAGATTATAATAATTGGATTGTGTTGCTACCTAGTAACGGATCTCTTCTGACAACATCCTGCTTGGAAACTCATATCCCACATAGTTCAATACTAGCGAGCAAATGACGGCGTCAGGCGACCTACACGTAATTGAAAGTTTTCTTTCTTACGATTTGTTGGTCACAAGCAAAAGTACGATAAGTTGTCGCTAAAACCTATAGGAAAATGTTCATCATTAGAAACGTTCTTCTAAGTTGATAGTATGGTGAAAATCCCGGCCTAATAGTGTGTCGTAGATGTCACTTATCGAAGTTGAACACAATCGAAACACATACGCTGTTACTCATTAACTCAGCACAAACACATACACGAGTAATCACATAACCTAAACTGGTGGAACGTTGGGCTAAGATCTGGTAAATCTACCCCTTCCCCCATAAAACAACCGCACATATTTTTACCTAACAACAGTATTTCTCCAATTCATTTTATTTGGTATGTCCTATAGTTGGTAAATCCCTACACGTTTTTTCCTAATCTTGTTTTGGAAGTTTCATACAGCTATGTTTCAGGCACAAAGTAGAAATCTTAATAATGAAAGCGCAATTCCTAATTTGATATTTTTGTACTTGCTTGCCAGTTCACGATGCAAACGATTGAAAAAACTTTAATATCTAATGTGTGGTATTCATCTTGATGTTTAAGGATCCATCGTAAGCAGTTTTCTTCCACTGAAAAATTATAAACTTAGTGTTCAGCTAGTTTCTTTAAAACTGATGTAATATGCTACCTTACTTTTAATATTGAAATTATCATATGATATTTAAAATAAAGAAGCTTGACTTGATATTTGATTACATTTTTTCTTCTTTGTGGCCATGTTTCTCATTATTGTCACAACGATGCAGGACTTCTGGATGGTATGAGAACAAATAAGACCCGTTATTAAGTTTGGAACTCTCTTTCATTTTAAAATATACTTTTACATTTAATGTAGTTTAGTGCCAGAAAATATGTTTTTCATCTGATGTGTCTACGACGATGCTGTCGAGGTACAAGTTTCTGTTGGTACAGTATATTACATCAATTATAAGCATATGTTAATTGTTAGCACTTCCCCTGTTTTAAAACTATTAAGCTGTAAAATAAGAATAAGACGTAATTACTCACCTTGTTCACTATGCAATTGTGAGCACACTAAATACTTCTTTTAATATTACATATAAGATATGGGTGTGTTAAGACACTAGAAAGGGCAAGTAGTATTAATACGTCTGCACAACATTGTTCAAAGTCACTCTGCTAGCATGTTCTTTAGAGAAAGGGAGCTACAGAAAACTATTTCTAAAATACCCTATTATTCCGTATATACAGTACCTTGTACACCAATAATAGTAAATTCTTTGATAAGAAGTACCTACTATACTCAACTTTTTATTGTAATCATAATCCTAACGAGGCAGTTGTGAAAAACACAAAATATAGTTAATTATTTTATAGTTATACAAACAATAAATATTGCTCTTCTAACATTAATATGCTTACAATATTTAGTATTATGAAATGAATTATATATTTATAGTCATGCGTACGATATACGCATAGTCGTGGAAACGATACGGCACTTGCATAAAATTTCATAACCGTAATATTGATAATGTTTTGCTTACTTTTCTGTGCTGTAATGGATTGGAGACGTAATGTGACACACATGTTTGGTAAACTTACGCGATTTGAAGGTATACATGCGTGAACTCTATGCTTCTATGTTTAAACAGTATAGTATTATTTCCAAGTTATGTGTTAGGCTTTTTCCGTAATTATGCTTTGAGCTTTGTAAAACCGCTCAGTGTTAAGTGGTTTTATATGAGTTGATTTCAGGAAGTGTTAATATGCTACGCCTAACATTTTCGGATCTCTTTGGAAAATTTAAGGTATCTTTTTTCTCCCTCCATCTTACAGATACAAGATCTCTAGTGTACTTACTCCACAAAATATAGCTGAACGAGCGAAGGGTGTTATAAGCCATGCAGGGATCATTGTTTTCTACTTCTTACACGATTTAGACAAAAACAAGTTTCTCGGTTTTGGAGACATGAAACGAGTTGGGGGAAGATTCTAAAAACAATTTCAAAACGTACGAAACACGTAAGAGTATCGGAACAAATTTAAGCTGATACGTGCATTGCTCTCAGGAATCCTCGATTAAAGTGTGAATATTGTAGAACGCTCGCCGCAATTAGGTTAGGTTGGTTAATTTGTGTACCTAAGCTCAATTGACATAGTACTAGCGCGAGGGAGCGAGGCAGCGGTTAGTAGCACCACATGCAAGACGTTATCTGTATTTATTAGAACTCAATGCAGAGGGAGCGAGTGTTCTAGGAATTTGCTGAATGAAGTAGTAAATCCAGTAATTCTATTACATCCTGCAGATAGGTATAGTTCCTTGTCCCGCATTAGTTCAGTATGAAGTTACAAAAAAGGGGTATACTTCCACACAAGGCATACCGCGGTGCCATGGTGTGAAAATATGTCCGTGGTATTCAAGTTTTCGGTAGGGTCCTTGGCCCCCTTCTCCATTCAGTTGTAATAAAGTTAGAAAAAAGTATGCCCTGTATCGATACTAACCTGTCTTCCTTCGCTATCGCCTGCTCGGCAATACTGTGTGAATTAGGTATTGAGCTGTGGTACAGAAAGTGTCACACTGTACCACCTGGCAACTAACTTATATTTGGGGACTTCCTCTTTCAGAACCTTCCCAGAGACTTTTCTCTTTCCCATGTCTAAATAATATAGACCACTAGTTTACGAATAACATTTAACAGTTAGAGTGAATTAATAGAATTGCATTGCTATTGCTTAACATGTTGGTTAGGTTTAGAATGCAGTTATTCATATACCGTGCTGAATGCACGTATTGTTTGTTTTCGGGTTATTACGCCCCTTTATTTTTTGAGACGTTTAAGTTCGGCATTTTTACTTTACGTTTGATGGCAGGTTTGTATTGTTTCATTTCTAAGTTGCTTAACATTATGCACCTATATATATATATATATATATATATATATATATATATATATATATATATATATATATATATATATATATATATATATATGTGTGTGTGTGTGTGTGTGTGTGTGTGTGTATTCTTTGTACTATTATTTTGTTATCTAGTGTAACCTAATATTCTTTTAGTGTTTTATTTTAATTTTTACTATTATGTATGTATGCAATTTGACGTATTATTTTCTGACTTGTCCTTTGTGCTTGAAGGATGAAACTAAACTAAACCAAACTAATAATAAGGGAGATTTTTTTATGAATGCATCATTTGTGCAAAATATCAATTTTAACATGGATTTGTATTAAATGAAATGAAATTTGAGTGTAAGGTTTCCCAATTACGTACCGAGTCTAAGGGGAATGATGATGATGAGTAATGAACAAAACGTTGAAATGATAAAATTGGGATTGGGAAGAGTGTTCCACCATGGCCTTGTGGAATGTATTGTTCATAATATTCAGAAAATAATGTTTAAGTTAATTTTTCGAAGCTTACAAGTGATAATGGTAGCAGGATGCATTAAGTTATTGCCTTGAAACAACAATTTTTTAGCTTTTAATTTTTAGACTTGGAGTTAGTTCTTAGGTTTGTTTCTATTTTGCTTTTAGATTTACAAGTATTCTTCTTGAATTAGCATTAAATAATCGTAGTCGTATCAGTAAATATTTTTTTTTAATATATGCCTTCATAGAAATTTCACCTCAAAAATTATACAGTAATAATTACCGATTGAAGTGGAATACGTTAGTTTCTTTTTGCATTACTTGTTCTCTATTACATGAAAAATGGGGCTATTTGGCTCAATGGAAAAACGTTCACTCGTGCCAAGTGGGATTTGTGGTTAACAAATACTGTGTGTATGTCGGTTTTCTCGAGTTATTACTTTTCTAACGCATTCTTCATTCCAGGATTTCATTCATCCTTCTTCATGACCGTCTCCATTATCCTCGGTACATAAGTAGTAGAGGTCCCGGCGTTCATACACTTGGAAACGTTTGGCAGTAGGAACGTTCCCGCGGACTTAACTGGTGTAAACTAGTATTATCCTATATGGTCATGCTCTTGGACGCCTACCAGATCTAGAAACAAGATGAAGCATGAATTTTTCGTGTTCTTGTCGTGTATTGGCTAGTTCTTTTAACCCCCAAACCCCCACTCCCTCCTGCGAAGAGCGTAATCGGAACGTATGTGTTTGTAGTTGAAAAAGTGATTTTACCAGGATGTTGTACTGAGAAATTGGAAGCAGATAATTGCGCATTATTAACGTATTTACAAAGTGGAAATGTCTGTTTAATATATAATGGAATGAAGATTAATGTATCTGGGCATAACATGCACGATCTTGAATTTGTTGAACTGGTATACTCCTCGTAAGTGTTTCATGGAATATACAAACAAGATGAAACATGAATTTTCCTCTTCACCCCTCCTCTTCATGTAAGCGCAGACATCTGTATGTATAGTGTCGTTATTCTGTGTTGATAAGCTACTGAAGTAACATGTCTTTGCCTACTTGTGCATCAACTATGGATACCAAGAAAGAGTACTTGTTATATGTGGAATATGGACTTAATTCAATGAAAACGAAATTAATTTGTATTGGTCAGGGTAGTGATACATTTGAGCCAGTGATTCGTGTTGATAAAGGAATTGTGTTTGGAGTTGAGTTAAATTGTGCAGAGTGTGAGAAAGTTTTACATTTGACCCGTTTGTAACAGACTATTTAAATTTTCAACTGGAAATTACACTTATAAAATCTCTTGGTCGAAAAACGAACTGGTGGTGCGAAAACTAATGGGTAAAAATTAGTGATGTTAGAGAAGAAAGAAACACTTCATGCTCCTCAAAACACTGTGTACTTCACTTCAAGTGATTGCCTTTATTTCTTGGAAATATCTCCGTGTATTGAACATGCAGTGAAAAACCGTAACGTTTGCAGTGTTGTGCTACGTGAATATTTTGACTTGTGTACACATATTATTCGCAATCATGTACATCACAGTCTCTTACATGGAGAGGACTTGCCGGAATCGATATCTGTGTAGGCGAACATAGAATTATTAATGACATTAACATTAGTTTGCAAGTGTCTCTCTCGATAAGAACAGTGATGTGAACATTGATGGTGAAAGATTAACATTGGAAATGAGAGTATTTTGCAAACAAAAACTCATAGATTCAATTATGGATGATTTATATGATAGTGGGCGAAAACAATACTCAACCTTCGGAGGCTATCAGCGAAGTGAATGTCTCTTCAAAAAGAAAAAGGAAATTGATTTTTCATGTATGTTAAACAACTTAATATCAAATGTAAGAAAAACTTATAGTGAAAATGAAATGTTGTGTGTGTTTTGCGATCGTTTCATACACCTCAAGATGATAGGATTTTTAAATGGTGTACTAATCTTTTGTGATAGAAAAAAATCCTTAACATATTTTTCCTCGTATACTATGAGTGATATGTATAGTAATAATAATAATAATAATAATAATAATCATAATCATAATAATGAATTAAAATTCTTGAAACAAGTGTTAAAATAAAAGTTAGTATTTGAAATTATTTTTATTATTATTATTATTATTATTATTATTATTATTATTATTATTATTATTATTATAGATATTATTATTATTATTATACAATTCTGTCTTAAGTATAATAGGACTTTGTTATTTTCAAAACCGGAACTAAAATAATTAATATTAAATTTTTAAAAAGAAAGTCCTATCATAATAATATTGGATTCAATACTTAGTTTAATTTACGAAAGAACGACTATTAAATATTTGAATTCATTTTTATTATTATTATTATTTAGTTATGTGATTACATCATTGAATTAAAAATCAGTACTCTATCATTTTTTAAAAACAGTATGAAATTCTTTAATTCAGTGAGTTAAAATACGTTTTATGAGATATTTAATTAATTACATAATTGATCATAAAAAATATTTATTAGGAAATGGAAAAATAAGAAATAAAATATTTGTTTCCAAAGAGAAAAAAGAGCAATACAAAGTATTTATTGATGTTGATGAAGATGTTTACACAATTAAAACCACGGTAAGTATAGTACATTTTTAAAACACAATACGTTCGATTTTTTATTGTGCAGTTGATGATAATTTCACAGTTGCCATATACTGTTCACTGTTGATGTTCATACACACGTACACAGATGTGTTGTTTTTACACATACACATTTCACTGTTCAATTAGTGGTAACTTCACAGATGATACTACTGATGTTAATGATGTTGAAGCGTAGATAAATGTTATTATGTACAGTGATTATGTCCATACACTCCTTGGCGATTTTTTATTCTCTGAAATGAAAAAATCTAAAACATAACTTAAAATTTATATTATCTCTAATCATGAACAAATAAAAACAACAACAAATGATAATAAACACAAGCACATTATAATAAAGAAGAAAAAGGAAGAAGAAATGACTACCTGCAATAATAATATGTATAATAAAATAGTATTCAAAACAATCGAAGAAGAAAAAGAAGAATGAAGGCGTGATGGTATGTATACAGGAGCAATAATTACCTGTTTACCTGTAAAAATAAATACAGCAAGCGGCGATCATTTTTTCTGGAGTTGATGAAAAAGTGTATTGAAATTCATTTAAGGACTTTCCTTTGGCTTTGAAACAAAGGAAAAGGTATGAATAATATCCACATAGGGACGATTTTACATTTTGAATTTCTTTATTATTAAATCTATAAAAAATGGAATTTCTACGTAGAAATTGAATATGTTATATTAGATATGGAAAAAATCCAAACGTATCGATGTAGTGGGCACGTCCATCAGTATGAATATATACGGAAATCCATTGTGTGCCAAGTTTGTTCGAGGGATCTGTGTTTATGGTGATAGAGGAAGTGGAACATCTGTTGGTTATTGATTGGCTGAAAATACGCCAACGAAATGATTGTGAAATGAAGAATTTATTTGCAAAGCATTCAATAAATCTATTGTAGAAGACATCATGTATAGAAATGCAGACATGTACATGCATGATACGGTATTTAAATATCGTACCTTTAAAAATCCATGATGATGTCCCTCTGATGAACCACTTATATGAGAGATTGGAACTCGCCAAATGTGATCCTTGAGACAGATGATAGTAGAGGATTCTTAAAACGAACTCCCAGACTAACACATCCATGTTTGATGAGATTCCAACGCTGCGCAGCGCTGGCTTCTCCATCTTGAGTAATGTCGAAAACGATGATAGTGTATTTTCGAGGAAAGCCAAGGCGAAGAATATTGTGGCCATGATTGGAAAAGTGAATACCTGATCCACAGAATAAGGCATGATATGAGGAAACGTAGAGGTTGTTTTCGAAATTCGGTTGTAAAGGTTTTGAAATTACAGGTTTTCCATCAATGTATAGAAGGAACAAATTGATGTCAAAATGAAATGAAATTGATTTGAAGTTATTACTGCTGTATAGGCATCATTTTTAGTAAACACCACAATCACTCGAGTTGTTAATACTCCTATAAAGAAATGATTAATTCTTTTAGATGATCCTCTGGAATGACGAATGATTTCATATGCACTCTTGTCAGAGGACATTTTTCTGTTGTTGATTGGAAAAGAATGTTATGTGCAAGTTTTGTTGTAGGACTAACATTAATCTTTTTAATATGTAAAGCAGTGTCTAAAATATTCACTTTGGCCTCAACACACGAATCACTAGCGATTAGACAAAGTTTGGATTTGCAGGAATTAACTTGAGACGTAATTCTACTCCTTGGATTAAAATTTTATCTTGATTAAAAATACCACAATAAAGATGGCCATGCATGTCGAATTTCGCACGTTTTTGTTAATTCATAGCTTTGTTGAAATCCTCTATTACCGCTAGATGTTGCATCAATATGTCCAGCAGTATCTTGAAACCATAATGCACATAGAAGATGTGTAATTTTAGAACAATCATAATAACAGTTTTTCGATGTTTCATCTATATGGATGATTATGAGATGGAAATCAAATCAGTTTGTTATTTAAATACACTTCCACTTCACTGAACCTAGAATTTAAAAGTCATTAATAGTAGCCACAGCTTTATCACTTTCATCAAATGCTGATCCATCAGGTTTAACGCTTTGAGCTTCAATGTAAAGAAGAATATTTTGGCAGATCGATGTATTAATCACTTGTTCCTGGGATGAGAAATTCTGTAGGAGCATTATCAGCTGTTGAACTGATTGTTTTGTATGTAACAACATGATTTTCCAATATACTGGTTTGCGTTGGTTTTGTAGAAAAAACATCTAGTTCACTTTTTACACGCTCGCAGGATTTGTAATGTAAGAAAGCCTTGAGGGTGGTGATTTAATCAAAGATATCGTGTGATTCTTTCCTCTTCTTATACGACTCACTTTTCTGTTTTCTGCGTACATTTTCTGTTGCCCTTCTTCTTCTTCTTCTTCTTCTTGCGCTTGATGATGCGTAATGATGAAGAGTTAAAGATGGAATGATGTGTAATTCTTTTTTTGGATCGTTGATATCCAGATCCTAGCATTGAGTTCAGTTTATCTTTTGCTTTGCCTTACAAGACTGATCTCGCTTCACCTATTCGTTGATGAAAGGATTCGTTAATAGGTTGTTTATCGACGATGATATCATTAATAACGTTTCTGCAGATTTTAATAATTTCTTTCCTACTATTTTAGCTCCTTGTTTTACTAATGGCATGACAGAACGAAATAATCTTCCAAGGAAACTTCCAATACCATTTCCAACTTGATAAGAGGATCCAACATGAACGTTTCCAGTTCCAGAAAGAGCTTTTTTTGATAATATTATAAATATGGATTATTCTTATTTGTTGATGTTGACGCACTGGTAGAAAATGTAGTTTAACGCATACAGTTCCGAAAGTGATTGCCAGTGGAGAGCCTGTACTATCTCTTATATCTATTTTGATGTGCTCAAAATGCTTCTTCTCTATAGGCACATAACGTGGAGGATTAAAAATTTCTATAACACTACTTCCAAATGTATGGTTCACAGGATTCATATGTAAGATACATAATAATTTTGATACTGTATCTCCAACAAATACAGATTGAATTATATCACAATACACATACATTGTAGGTTGAAGCCTTAAACGTAAATTTGGAATGCTTTGGCCTTGTTGCATATCCTTTAAAACAACGTTTGGACCAAATCCCAAGATAGCAGTAACATTTGGTGATAATGCAACGTTTACATCTATGTTTTCATGAAGACGTCTTATAAAACAGGTATTACTCTCACGAGTATAGGAAATATGTAAATTAGTGAATCTGTTGTAGGTATTAATAAACTTTATCAATTCTGATATGTCAGTGTAATAGCGTAAAGGAATACTTACAAATTCCCATTCATCACTTTTTGCAGGTTTGTAAAAAAGTTAATATTTTCTCCATTAATATTTAATATTGAACGATAATAATGAATTTCAACAACAGTCACTTCCCACTTTTTGCGGAATTCCATTCCTTGATGAATTTTAAAAGTGTATGTTGTTAAGGTGTACTTCTCAATATTCTTTACGGATGATGCAGGTATTCAGGAATCGAAAGAAGAAAGATATCCTTTCCAATGAACAAGGTATTCTTTTCTGCTGACTTTTCTTCTTGTAGTATTATTTTATCTATTAAAAACGTCTTTAATAACGCCACAGGTTGTAATTCCTCTCTATAAAATAATCCATCCAGTGGTTGCTTGTTTAAATCTTCAATTTCATAAACAGGTGATCTCTTGGTATTATCTTCTTCACTTTAAATATTTCCCACGTCAAGTTTTGCATCTATTCTTTATCAAATGTACGTTTAGTTATACTAATTCTTACTGTATCACCAATCTTAATAGTTTTTGAGAAATTTGAATTCTTCTTCTTTTTTATTTTATTATCATACTGATTATACCATAATTGTAATAGGTTATTTTGAGAAACATTTGCAGGCGACATCTTTATGCAGGAATGATAACCTCCATTGTATGATTTCACAAGAAGAGGTAATACATTTAAGTAATTATACATTTGGTACTTTGTAAAATACTACCACATTTTCTCTTTTAGAGTTCTGTTAAAAAGTTCTACAATACTAGCTTTTATATCAGGATTTCTAGTTGTAATATGTTTTATTTTGTTGTTTTCTAAGTACTTCTGTATTGTTTTATTAGTAAACTCACTTCCTTTATCTGTTCGGAATGTAAAAAGTTTTCTGTCTTTGAACACAATTTTGAATGTTTTTAAGATATCATTTGTATTTTTAGATTTTAATGGCACAACCCAGGTATATCAACTGAACGCATCTACCACTGTAAGAATATAACGATATCCAACATTAAATTTATGAAGAGATTGAAGATCATTAATATCATTTTTCCACTCATCATCAATGTTATTCACTACATAGAATTCTCTTTTACAACGACGACGTACTGGTTCGTGTAACGTATATGTTTTTGTGTTGCAGTAACCATTTCCGTATACAATGTATAGGAATTATATCATTTGTTGCTATCCACAATTTTTAACAGTTGAAAACGTTGCAGGATGTAAAGCGTTCTAGTAAGTCTTGCTCAACTGTTTCTTTATGGTTTCCATCATGACCATACTCGATGTTTACAGGCACGTTTCTTTTTCCCTATAGGAGATACTACTTTCTCCTTTCCTTCTTCTTCTTCTTCTTCTTCTTCTGCTTTTTCTTCGTCGTCTTCTGGAAACTATTTCAGATGTATTTTTTCCTTGACGATGATGCTGCTGGTGATGCTTTAGTTCGTCGTAAAATATATGACAAACATTTTCTATTTCGAATAAGTTCTTGAGTTGTGTTATTAGAAGATAAATAATAGCAAACTTTCTACCATGCCGGTGTATTTGTGTGTTTCCATGGTCGTGACATATCAGAAATTAAATGTACAATGTGATATCCTTCCAGGTTATCACCTCTGATGTAAAGAGTTTCTTTATTATCCCACGTGATATTATCATCATGTTTCATTCTATGTAGTAGTAATTCAGCTCTTTTACGAAATATTTTGTTTATAAATAACAATATTTCTTCTTCTACTACAGAGATCTTTGATTTTCTTGCCGTAATCGAAAGTGCCACAGGTTCTTCTTGTTTTGGTAGTAAATGTAAATATTGTTGAAGAATTTTATTATATTCATTCCACTTTTCTTCATCACTAAGGGATGATAACAGTAAAATCTCGTGCATTTCTTGATCCAAATTAGATTCATGTTTCTCCACGGACGATGATAATGATGCTGGTGTTTGTATACACTTAAGAACTTCAGGTAGGACTAAAATCATCTTCTTTCGTGTTCCATTGCACTAACGGATTAATAAACTTGATAATGCACCACTTAAAGTAGCAGCTAATAATGCCGGTAGGAATAAACCCTACTGCTGCACTAATAAATGCTTCTTCTTTTGGATGGAGTTTACTTTCTTCACAAGATATCGAAGTGTCCTTTTGTACCGCTTTAATCTCGCTTTCTGTGTCTTTGCAAGAGGTACATTCCCTTTTAACACATTATAACGACATTCGCACATAGTACGAATCACTGAAGAGTCTGCATTTGCCATCATTTAATTTAGGATTTGCTTTGCTCAGCGTACGAAAAAGATCTCCGTGTTTTACTCATGAAGACATATTGTCAGAATTAAGGAACACAGTTTAATACGATCATTATAAACACATCTTCTATTTCGTTGGAACATAAACGTAATTATAAATATCATCATGAAAGATATTTGACTGAAAACGAAGTTCAACTAGCAAACCCAGTTTTAAATTAATAAATAAATATCCATATGGTAACTTTGTTGCGTCGTTAAAAGTTTCTTGAAGAAATTTTGAATTCTCAGGAGTTAGTTGACAACTCAGATGGTTAGTTTCTAATTTATCTCTTAGGTTTTTAAATAATACGAGATAAGAACAATTCAAGCTCATTTCTCTGCTTCCTTTTCCCTGTTGAAATATGTTTTGTGTAATAAATGGTACACTAAGATTTCTATGATGAGAACCCTTTGTAAAGAAATCAAGTATATTGCGGTTCACTTCACCAATTTGATCATCAGTAATAATAAGATATGGTCTAGTTTCAGGTAAAAAGTCTCTTGTTTGAGGTAATCCTACAATAAAATGTACTTTTGTCGAAATTTCTCTGTATGCATTTTGCCATTCTGCATAGTACTAACAAATATGACGCAATGATGTATTAACCATACGTGATAAATTGGACAAGAATCGAATTACAAAGGAAGTTATTCCACATCCACTTGGTCCGGCAACAATACATGAAAAGGGATGTTTCCACGTCGTATCCATGTTAAAGAGTATGATCATTCTTTCTTCATACGTATAATTATAAAGGACCTTATTACATTTCTCTTCCTCCTTTGTTGGAAGTAGTATAGCCATATAGAAGAGTATCATATGAATTTGGTATTCCACGACGTTTTATATAATTTATCTCATAAACTTGTTTCGGCATGCTGACAATACTATGCTCTTTCCTGCGGCAATTTTTTTCTCATTGGTAATTATGACTTCAGTGGGACGAGATTCTCCTTCTTTTTCTTCCTCCTCTTCATTATCTAGTATCATTTTCTTCATTACATCAAAATTTAGGTCTTTCGAAGATTCATAGTATAATGAAAAGCCCCGTATCTTGCATACTTGAAATTCCTTCGTACTGGGATCAAAAATACGTAACCCATAGTTCTTGGGTCCAGCCGAGACGTATTCTGAAATTTAGGCCTCTTTACTATACTCGAGTACTTCATTTGTTTAACTGAATAAAAACCACCAGTTGGACTTATACTTTCACCAGGACTTATACTTTCAGTTGGACCTATACTTTCTAAATACTTGTACAATTCTAATCTTGCTTGTGATGTTGTGTATGCGGCTATGACAACGTTTACTATTGGTAATGAAACAGGAACTTCATCTCTGTATTACCAATATACACATATCATATAATCATTTACTGGAAATATTTGATGAAATCTATATCAGGAGACGTTAATTTTTCATATAATTCCTTAGGGTCATTAATAATGCTTACATGACCCATGTTCTCACGTTGCCCAAATTTTCCCCAAAACGAATTTAGCATTGATGTACCTAAACTATCAAGTGCTGGATTATGTTGGATTTCATTTACATCTAAAGGTATTCTTTGGTTTTCATAAAATTGCTGAATGTACTTCACCTTTAACTGATCTGTTTCACCCCATGATGGCCATCCACTAGGTTCCGTTTTTGCTTTCAGGAAGGTGTTATGTAGTCTGCAAATAAGCGGCCACTTTTTGTTTCTTCATCATATTGAACATAGTATGACCAGATTTCATGAATATATATTATTTTGTACCTTTTTAATGCTTTTCTTACATCATCTGCTACCCCTGTACCATGTGGAATACGGTCTTTATCGTTGTGATTACAAAATGACTGATTTAATTAGTCACAACATGTACGACAAAATGGAAACATGAATCTATCATTTGACTTGTACTGGAGTACTGCTTGTAAGTGATATTTTGGAGGTAGAATACTTAGCTCAACTAATCCTTTTTTTTTCTTCAATGATGGGAATATTTGAATCTCCAGGCAGACGCATTGAACATCTCTTAGTCTTAGAAATGTGTGTTTGTTGCGAATTAACACCCTTGTATTCGAATGTTTCTGCTTCAGATTCTTGTGCTTTATGATACAAACGAATGGCATTCACACGTCCTCCACATATAGCGTCACGAGAAATTAATGGTGCTTTTATTGTATATGGTTGATTACTAACATACTTTCACATCTCCTCATTTCCTGCTAATTGTTTTTTTTTAATTCACAGCCCCATATTTCGTGCATTTCACAGCCAAGAACCTTTAAATTTTTAAATTTCCTACTTTGTTGCTTTATATCGAAATACCATGGTATCTGTAGCATTGTTATAGATGGGTTTATTACTGACGTTAGGTAACAGAAAATACAAGCATGTATCCAATATCCCTCATGCTCCCACACGTGTATTCTTCCTGTATTGGGATCTGTCCATACACCATCAACCTTCATTGATGCTATTCGTTTTTCCTTACTACGAGCAGCATTGGTATTTTGTAAATTCCTTGTTTTCCTTTCGAAGCCATCCATTACACTGCTTCAGCTCATTGGACATCTCTCCATCGATACCTGTTCTTTGGTATGATACCAATCGTATTTTCCTTCAAGAAATTTCTTCGATACAACAAATTAAATGTGGTGGCGATTGCAGTGCATTCAAGTAAGGGATTTACATTATTTTCATATTGAAATGTGTTCGTAAAGGAAATACATGCTTGGCGTAATACTTCAACATCCTGTAAACAAAACTTGATGAGTTCTTCTTTCATTTTAAAGGTATCGTTTCGATGTTCAGTATAACATTGGAGAAACTTGCGCCTTTCGTCTATTTTCATGGTATCTGCTTCATAATATCTAATGTCTGGAAGTGTACCTTCATATGTTTGGTTTTCACGTCGATTGAGAAAGTGTGGGAAATATCCTTTGCACGATTGAAGACCAAATGCATCACTTAATTCACTTAAGGGCTTAGGAGGAAAGCTTAGTGAATCAATGAAGGTTACGTTTCTTATTTTAAAAGATAGAATTTTCGCCCCATTTATAAATACTTCTGGAAACAATTCATCTTCTCAACCATGGACTTAATGATGAAATGTGCATCATAGCCCTTAGAGTTGTGTGCAATACATGTTACTGATTTAATGTTTGGACGTCGTTTTTGCAAATGTTTTAGAAATTCTTCTATTATATTTTCTCCGTGAAATATATTTTATCGTTTCCCACACACGACACAATCATTTTTGGTGTTGTTGTCTTCATAAAATCGGTAACATGCATGCTGACTAACGAAGACATTAGGTATATGCTCATATATGTATGCGCCCTTATCTTCACTTTTCGTATCTTGTGTACATTCAATATCATAAAATACAATCATACCTTTTTTCTCCATGACAATTTTTTCATTGGCTTCTTTTATTTTCTTCATTCATTCACTTTCATGTAACATTCATTATTAGGTGGCACTGTCGTATAGTAAATATTGTAATACGTTTCTCCACATACGTGAGATCCTTTTTCTTACACTACATAAATTTTCAAACACTGGGCACAACATTTCACAATGGAACATAAAGGCTTTCCATTTTGATAAGGAGCTGACTTGTGATAATCATAGCATGACTGGCCATAAAATTCTCGATTACAATCATTGCATGTAATATGAGCTTCTGTAAAGTCACATGGTGGATTCTGATGACAACGATAACACACAGCTGTACAATGTTTCAAATATTCGTGCTTTTTTCATATTTCTTATGCCAACTTTCGTAATAAAAATTGCAGGTAAAACATGCTGTCAAGCTTTCAATGACGTTGTAATGGTTATCTATGAAGAGTAAGTTTAAAGATGTTCTCTCATTATCAGTTGGTGGTGCTTCAAACATAACATCACTTCCTCAAAAACCACTATACACAGTAATTTTATAATCCTTTAAGTATTCCTGAAACTTACGAATTTCAGGAATTCGATCACCATGACTGAGATCGACATCAGCATATTCAAATAGGTCTTCTGCTTCTTTTTCAATTATATATTTATGATGTTTTACATATCTTCTGTATTCGGCTTGGTTTCTTCCCTATTATTTTTTCAATCCTGTGGCAATGACGATTGCATGTGCTAAACACATTGTACCTTTGTTCTTAATTGTAACAATAACTTGTACCTTCGTTTTTCCTTTACATATTCGTCGGCATCTCGGCATGCGTACATGTTGGAAATTCACGAAGCAATCTTCGTTTATAAGAAAAGCCGCATTACTCTACTTTCTCATAACTTATCCATACAACTTCTACTGAGAGATTTCTTGCTTCTCTGAACGACACCCAAAAAGGACGATATCCTTCTCTCATTTGAGATTGTTATTCCTACGTAATCATGCTGGTTCACATTACGTAGCAAATAATCTATTAAAGCCCGTAGACTTGTTTCAATTGCAGTAAAAGGATTTTCACCTGTAGGCACGGGGTCTAGACGGAATCTTTGCATTGTACTCTTCAAATTATATCTTCTGTATTGTCTTCTGCATTCTTCTATTATAAGAAATCTATTGTTTTAATCATTACGCCTGTTATTTCCAAATCCTACTTGTACATTTGAGTTTCGTTCTGCTTCAAATACGAATAGGAATTCGTTCATTCATTTTTCTATTTCGCCTAAATCGATTTCTGTTTCTGTATGTTCTGTATTAGCCTGTGCTAATATTTCCATAATTGATGAATATATTACTTCTTGTTCTTCTTTTTCAGGAAATAAATTGTTAATACATTTCTCTAGTTCACTTTCGTAGAACCCATCTTCTGTCTTCTTCTCTTCCTCATTGTAAGTCTCCCCTATTATTTGGGAGATAGTTACATTTAGCAACTCTTCTTCTTCTTCATTTGTCCTTTCTTCGACATCTTCTTTTTCTTTCGCTCCTTCTTGTAACCATTTTTTAATCTGTACAATACGGTCGGATGCTTCCTCTTCTTCTGTTATCAATCTATTACATGCACTTTCCAACATTTCTAGTAGTCCTTCTTCTTCATATTCTTCTTTTTCTTCTGGAATTTGAATTTCATTAGCTGGATCTGTTTCTTAGTACGATCTCCTCTTCTTCTTTATCTTCTATGTCATTAATAAATGCGGTAATCTCTTTTAATAAAGATTGTTTTCCATTTTTACCACCCAGATGTATATACGTAATGCAAAACATATATATTTTCTAATATGTATATGTAAATAGTAAATAGAGCATATATAACTATTATTATTTAAAATGGAATATAAATAAAAATATTTTGAAAATTATACTAATAAGTAAAAAAAGGCTATATATAAGTAACTAAAAAGGAATAATAATATCAGTAAGGATAAGGGAAGGATTATACACGTATCTTTATTTGTATTCAACCTAAAAAAAAGAAATGCATCACGTTAATTATATTAATATTCCAAATAAATATAAACAGTATATATACACATAGATTTCAATTCGTTATACGGAAAAAGCAGAAATTTTAAGGGAAAAAGTAGCATACCTTTTAAGTAGTTAAAATGATTTGTAACTTTTTGGTCATATTCCTTGGGAGTGAAACAAATGTATGCTCACAGTCTACTTCAAGTGTGTTGTCTAATGTATAAACGTTCTGTACGTGAATTTTATACTTATGCTTTCAGAGTTTCAGCGACCAAGAAAAATATGTATTTTACACTAATATCGTCCGTTTTACAACGCAAGGAGCATATTTGTGAGACGTTAAACTCAAATATTACTCTCTCTCTCTCTCTCTTTCTCTCTTACAAGGGTATGATGTCTAAATGATTACACAAGCTATCAGTTAACTCAGTATGATATTTTTATTTCGTAGCAAATACGGAAACTCAATTTAAAGTTTCCGTCCAATTCCCTTAGATGATGTGTTATTGAGTTCAGCGTATCATCACTGAACACAGCACCCCCAAATCTAAGAATTTGACAGTAATATCTTTCATTTTGAATTATTGTTGCGTGTCTCGATATCAACCCTGGAGACCCCAACTTCAGCCCGCTTAGATGGTATACTGACGAGTTCAGAGTATAATTATTGAACACAGCGGCCCTGCATGAGTGTTGTGGTTTAACTTCCCTCTCTCTCGTTTTATGGGTCTCGGTTTCTCGGTGATAGAGCGATCACATTTGCTGTATGGGGTCACAGGCTCAAAATCCTGTTCCCACCAAGTGAACTTTGTGGTGGACAAACTCCGTGTACGTGGAGATTGCCAGGTTACAAATCCCGTTCGAACAAAGTGATCTTTGTGGTGAACAAATACCGTGCACGTGAATCTCCTCCCACATTCTCCGTTCCAACATTTCATTCATTTCTCATCATCACCATCTCCATTAGCATAGCCGACATAACTGTGGGACGTAAAACTGAAAGATTTCCTATTAACATATTCGTCATAAACGTTGGACGTGAAACTCTAAGATTCCATTTCATTGTTTCTCTCGTTCCACATTTTTTATTCTATCATCAATCACTTAGGGGGAATTGATGGCTTAGTACTTGGAGTTCCTTGATTCGATCTTAGCTCGGGGGCCTCCTTTCTGACAATATTTTGATACCCCTTCATCAGGGGTCTCTGTGGCTCAGTGGTAGAGCGTTCACCTCTGGTGTATGGGGTAACAGGTTCAAAATCCTGTTCCCACCAAATGAACTTTATGGTGGACAAACAACGTGTACGTGGATTTCTTCTGGGTTCTCCCTTTTTCTGCCACTTTCTTCATTTTAACATTTCATTGATTTGTCATCATCACCGTCTTCGTTAACCTAGCAGGCACAGCTGTGGGACGTAAAACTCAAAGATTTCATTTCATTGTTCGTGCCTTTAATGTTTGCTGGCCCCGAGCACATATTACAGACAGGTAGACATGATATTTCAAAATTAAAACACATAATATACATCTTCTTTTTATAATATTATTTTAATATTAGACTATAAGTGATACGACTTTACCTTCACCAGTTGCTTTATACAAGCGTCCAAACATTTCTTACGTCAGTTGTAATCTACTTGCAATACGAGTCAGAAAAGATTCAAGAATTTATTATTATTTTCTCAGAATTCAAGATACAACGAGCAGAAACATCATACAGTTAAGATTCGCTTATATGTATGTGTTTTTAACGTTAGAATTTATCTCATTATCAAATACGGAAACGCAAAGTAAATACACTGGTCGGAGTGCATCTTAGCTCGCCGGGCCGTGATTCTTACTTTCGATACTTTTTTATCAGGGGTCTCGTTGGCTCAGTGGTAGAGCGTTCAATTCTGGTGCATGGGATCAGAAGTTCAAAATCCTGTTCCCACCAGGTGAACTTTATAGTGAACCAATATCGTGTACATGGATTTCCTCTGGGTTCTCCCGGAGCATTCATCTGTGATGCATGAGGCACCGTGTTCAAATTCTGCTCCAGGCAAGTGAAATTTATGGTGAACAAACACCGTATGAATGGATTTCCTTGGGAGTTGTCCGGTTTCCCCCACTTTCTTCCCTCCATCATTTCTCATCATCACTTTCCCTCCACTAGTCTAGTAGGCATAACTGTGGGACGTAAAACCCATTTTGTTTGATAGCTTTTCTGCTCCCTTCCTCCATTAGCCTAGTAGACATAAACGTGGGACGTAAAACCCATTTTGTTTGGTTACTTTTTCGACTCTCTTCCTTCATTAGCCTAGTAGGCATAATCGTGGGACGTAAAACCCATCTTATTTGATAGCTTTTCGGCTGCCTATCTCCATTAGCCTAGCAGACGTAACCGTAGGATGTAAAACCCATTTTGTTTGATAGCTTTTCAGCTCCCTTCCTCTATTAGTTTAGTAGGCATAACGTATGACGTAAAACCCATTTGGTTTGATAGCCTTTCGGCTCCCTTCCTCCATTAACCAGATACGCGTAACCGTAGGAATAAAACACATTTTGTTTGATAGCTTTTCGGCTCCCTTCCTCTATTATCCTCGTAGGCATAATCGAGGGACGTAAAGCACAATTTTTTTGATAGCTTTTCGGCTCCCTTCCTTTATTAGTCTAGTATTCATTATCGTGAGACGTAAAACAGAAAGATTTCATTTCATTTTCTCTCACTCCACATTTTTTATTCTATTATCATTACTTAAAGATAAAGTGGTTCGATGTTCCAGGGTACTCCCAAGCACATACAACACACAGACAGACAGACATGTAGCCATGATATTATAAAATTTTAAGACACATAATATTATTTAACATACAGGGTTTGTCCAGAAAGTAATAGGACTGAGTCGATTTTAAAAAAATATTGAGCCAATCGTTACAATTCTTTAAAAACTTTCAAAATAGGCTCCTTCTGCGTCGATGCAGCGCTACCAGCGCGACTTCCAAGCATTGAAGTCGTCACGGAAGTCATTCTCCGGAATAGCCTTGAGAGACGCGGTGCAAGCTGCTTGGATTCCCTCTGTCGTCTCAAAATGCTTGCCTTTCATCGGGCGTTTCAGGCGAGGAAACAAAAAGAAGTCCGGGGGTTCCACATCTGGGCTGTAGGGCGGCTGGGGAAGCGTTGGAATGCCGGCCTTGGTCAGGTAGCTTTTCACAAGAAAGGGCCGGGGCGTTGTCGTGGTGCAGCTTCCAGTCGGCTTCGATGTCTGGTCGGACCCGATTGACCCTTCATTTTAGTCTCTTGAGCACTTTCACGTAAAACTTGGTGTTGACGGTTTGTCCAGGAGGAACAAATTCATGGTGGACGGTGCCTTTGATGCCAAAAAAGACAATGAGCATCGTTTTCACTTTGGATTTGCTCATTCTTCCCTTTTTGGGGCGAGGAGACGCCGGCGAGTGCCACTCGGAAGATTGCCAATTTTTCTAGGTATCATACTTAAAGATCCATGATTTGTCACCTGTGATTACGTTATTTAAAAATTGGGGGTCACTTTCACACATGTTCAAATTTTCTTGGCACAATTTCACTCGCCGCAATTTCCGGTCGTCAGTGAGTACTTTTGGGACAATCTTCGCGCACACCTTGCGCATGTTCAAATGCTCCGTCACAATTTAATGAACCACAGTTTTTGGTAAATTTGACATCTGGTTAATTAAACGAAAACTTAGTCGACGATCTGAGTTCAAAACTTCGCGCACACGAGTCACATTCTCGGTGTTTGTCGAAGTCGAAGGTCTTCCAGCACGGTCTTCAACGGCGACCTCTTCCCGGCCCTCCGAAAAGGCCTTGTGCCACCGAACCACTTCTTGCTAAACCATCATCTGGGTAAGCCTGCTTGATCATATCAAACGTCTCTGTCGCAGATTTACCGAGTTTAACACAGAATTTAATCGCGTACCTCTGCTCTACCGAACGCTGCATTTTCGGCGTGCACCACTCACAAAAACACGTCGCGCGAAAAAGCCTGTCCTGACTTTTCTGTCGTTCGTTAGCTAGGAACGCCCTCTATCGGATCCAGTCGGTGCGCGTACGCTCCGAAGTACAATCATGGCGGAATAAAATCAGTCCTATTACTTCCCGGACAAACCCTGTACAATTAAAACGTCCGATATTCACTAACATCTTTAACGTCCGATATTCACTTACGTTTCTCACGGCAGTTGTTATCATTCATTTAGGAGGACAGTAGGTCATTCTGTTGCCTACTTGCAATACGATTCATCAAAATATTTGGATTTGTTATCTTATCTGTAGCTCATGAAACTAAACACTTTTAAGATGGAATTCAATGTCCTAACAAACAGAGAGAGAGAGAAAGAGAAGCTATCAAGCAGACATTCATATATATATATATATATATATATATATATATATATATATATATATATGCCTGTGTTTTTTTAATGTTAGAAACTAAACTCATACGAACTGAGCTATGAATAAACCTTGTTTTCAACTGCCTTTATAATTAAATGAAGAAAGAAGATACATATATATTTCTACTTACCTATTTTAACAAGAACGACCGGTATCACACTTTGTCCGTAGCTCACAAAATACACTAAAATTTTTAGGCGCAAGATACGGTAAAAACACCATCTTTACTGATACTTCAACACCAATGTTTTTACGTGCAAGAGGTTGTAATCCACACACGTATACTCTGGTAAATCTGAATCACAAATGTTCTCTGTAGACAGACACACGTGTTTGCCTTAGAGAATGATATCAGAAAAAGTTTGATCATGCCTACCATATTCCAGGTCCCATACTAGTCATCAAAAAGATATCTCGTCACGGTTTCAATACAGACAAAAGATAATACCTTTCACATCAAAACTTGGGTAAGTCATGATTCATTTTGTTAATATAGGCATCTCTATGGGAATATGACATATTTTCATCCTACGTTGTGAAAACCTTATCAAATGATTCATTGAAATTTAATACTTTTTAAAACATTCATATTCATCTTAACAACCCAGGGATCGTTCTAGGGCTAAATTTTCTCACATGTGTCCTATCACTTAGCAACATGAATTTAACACTTTTCATATGTAATACAAGTATACCCTGTATAGTATGTGAATGCAGATTTTCATCCTAAGTTGTGAAATCATTATTAAATGATATGGGAAGCTTCCGTTATTAGATTAGGTTCAATCAATGCCATCCAATACGTTTTAAAACAATCATATTCATCTTAGCATATCCATGGAACGTTCCCAGGGCTCCTAGGTGCTAAAATTTTCCCACGTGTGGCTCTAACACTTAGCAGCAAGCATTTGGTTTGGGTATGTGTTTCGCTATGTGAGTCATATATAATTTCTCCTCCCACGTTTTAAAAAGGTCATGAAATATAATATTTACCTTTGCAACTAAGACCAATTTTATACAATCTGCTGAGAAGCTTCGATCATTTGAATATCACGCTTTCAGTTCATAACCTACAGGCATTTCGTGGGAATAGGACCAAAGGGCTAAATCACTTATCCTCTATGGCTTTCTAGGAGGAGCAGGGTGGCGGAGGTTCAAATAACTAGACAATATAAGGTGAGAAGACGAAAAAGGCATGTTTCGTCTTGTTCATATAACTGGTAGGCCTAAAGAGTATACTTCCTTATTGTTTGTCCCTACGTTTCTTACTTGGGCTTTTTATCTTTGTATTTACTAATTCTTTCTTTTTACTCTCCATAGTTTATTTTAGAAATTATCCTTTCTCTGGCTACTTTGTATGAGACACATCCTTCCGTTTGTGGGTTTTGACATACTTTGTGTCTTAGTTTACATGGTATACATATCTTTTTTCCTTTGTCTTCACATTCGTCGCTTTTATGTTGCAATGAGCCACAATATCTGCATCTCACTTTTTCCTTATTGTCGCAATATTTCGTAACGTGACCGAATTCTTGGCAAATAAAACATTGAGGAACGACCAGGAAATCTTTTATTCTATGTGCCTCATAATCGATGTAGACAACTGGCAAAGAAAGATTGGAAAATTTTCTAGAAAGAAAAAGACAACTACTTAAAGAAAAGAGAGATAAAGAAACACAAACATATGATACAAAAAAATGAAAAATCGAAAATAAAAACTGAAGAAAATGAAATGGGGAAGTTAACAAAAAACGACAAGGAAAAAGGAGAACTAGAAACACTTCTAGAAAATAGAAAAAAGAATAGGAAAAAGAAATTTAACGAAGAGAATTATAAATGTATGCAACAGACTCCTAACATTAATGAAACATTTATCCACGGTGAAGAAAAATATCTTTTCCTAATTCAAGAAGAACATATACAACAAATCCAAGATCCGGAAGTTTCAAGTACAGAAAATACTCCAGTAAAACCATCAAATGAAGAAATTTTAATAAATAATGTACAATTATACGAAAATATAAACCATATGTATAGGCTAGCAAAATTGGAAGAAAAACAAATCCTAATGACTGCACTAAGACAGATAGTAAGAGATATTCATATAAATGGAAGAACTATAACATTTCCAACCTTGGAGGAAGCCGATAGAATTGAACTGCGAATTTATGATCTCCCAGCAAACGGATGGGAATTACTTGATCTAGTGGATGAGGTTTTTGAGAGACGAGGGATATACTTGACGCTAGAAAATGTTTACAAACAACTGGTGCGTGCGCATGGTAGAGTATACTTCGACCCAACGAAATCAGGAACGGATGCCTACATATATACGAGATATGGATAAAAATCAGAAGTATTTGAAAATTATGCAGAATAACGCACAAGGAAGTAAAATAGCCACAATGGAACTTAGAAGACTAATAGAAATCCAAAAGATTGATATCGTAGCAATACAAGAACCATATTTACTTAAAGGGAAATTAACAACCTTTCCAGCAAGCTCAAAAATAATGTACGGAGGACAGGAATCTAAAACAGCTATAGTTTTCATGAATAGAGAAATTGAAGTAATTAAACTAAGCCAATATAGTAACAATTGGATAAAAACAGCTGGAGTTAAGTGTGGAAACATGAAATTCTGGGTAATAAATGCGTATTTCCAATACAGCTTAGAAACACGTGACTTCATAGACAAAATTCAAGAGATAATATGGCAGAGGAATAATACGGAAATATTAATCCTTGCCGATACAAATGCAAAATCAATCTTATGGGGTGCCCCGGAAACAGATGATAGAGGAAAAATAGTTGAGGATTTTGCAAAACTGACTTCTAATCTCAAACATAGGAAACAGACCAACTTTTGTAGGGAATAAAGGCAGCTCTCATATTGATGTGACATGCGGAACATTTGAAATAACAAGTAGGATTGAAAATTGGCAGATTGGAGATAAAGTCACTCTCAGCGAACCACGAAATAATACTATTTGACATGAAAATTGAGAAAAATGGAAAAGAACAAAAAAAAATAATATAGCTAAGACAAATTGGATTACTTTCAAGAACAAATTAAATCTACCCCAAATAATTGAAGATGAAAACTTGACCGAAATAATCAACGAAATTGAACAAGCAACAAAAAAAGCTTACAAAGAGGCTACTCCGGAAAGTCAAGAAAGAAGAGTATATGAAGACTTTTGGACACCTAAACTACAAAGATTAAAAAGACTTGCAACGTCAGCCCGGAAAAGTTATCAAGCAACTTATAACCCAATACTAAAGGAAAGAAGATTAGAAAAATATAGAAATGCAAAGAATAAATATAAGGAAGCTATATTAGAGGCTAAGAAAAGAAGTTGGGATCTTTACCTCAAGAAAAATATTGAAACAGATCCATGGGGTGTTCCATACAAACTCATAACACGAAAAATAAACCCATTAGTATTAAATACAGTCAAGAAATTAGATGGATCATACACCTCAAACAGAGAAGAAACTCTAAAAGTTTTAGTGAACAATTTTTTTTTCCCCAGAGATGAAAACAATAACGACACAGAAAGAAACACAGTACTAAGAAACAAAATGAGTGAACAACATACAGGAACTGTACCAGAATCGGACAAAGTCACTAACGAAGAAATAGAAAAGATCTTTAGAAAACTTAAAAACAAGAAATCTCCGGGTATAGATGGCATCAAAAACGAAATATACAAGAAGACTAAAGATTTATGGGTCACCTACCTAACGAAGCTTTTCAATTTACTAATAAAGAAACAAGAAATTCCAGAGCCGTGGAAAGCATCAAAATTAATTATTCTCTCAAAAGGACCAGAAAGGGATACATCAGAAGTAAACTCATATAGACCTATATGCTTATTAAAAAATATATCAAAAACTTTTGAGAGAGTAATATCAAACAGAATTCAAAAATACAGAAACGTAACTGAATACAAACTACAATTTGGATTCAGAGTAGGAAAATCAACAGAAGACACCATAAATACTCTTCTAGATGATATCAAAGAAAAGATATACGAAAAGAAATATGTATTAGCGATCTTCATTGACATCGAAGGAGCATTTGAGAATTTATGGTTTCCATCCTTAATTGAAAATGTAAAAAAAAAACTGGAAATGCCGGCATACTTACTGAATTTGATAAGAAACTATCTAGAAAACAGAAAAATAATAATACCCAATGAAGAGGGCGACATAATAATTAAAACAGAGAAAGGATGCCCGAAAGGATCAATATTAGGACCCGTACTGTGGGACATAGAATTACCACCTTGCTTGGAAAAAATAAACAAAAAGCAAGAAGTCGATAAAATAGTGGAATTCGCCGATGACGTCGTAATAACAACATCAGGAAACAGCCGAAGGGAATTAGAAGAAAAAGTTAAAAAGATAACAGAAACACTTGAAGAATGGAGTATGGAGAGTAAATTAAGGATATCATCAAAGAAAACCAAATATCTAATTTTCGGCACAAAACTACAAAAAAAACCGACTATAAAATTAAATGGAGTAGGAGTAGAACGAGCGCAAAGCATAAAATACCTTGGCATAATGTTAGACGATAGACTAAAATTTGATGAACATTTGAAATATATAGTAAAAAGGGGAAACAGTGTAGCGAATAAATTGACCACTATTGCAAGAAACAGATACAGGCTACCATTAAAAATACTAAGACTATACCAAGAAACTATTTTGTCAGCTACCATGGCGTACGCATCCAGCGTTTGGATTGATAGACTATTAAGAAATAAGACTTACAGAAATCAAATCAATAGACCACAAAGAAACCTATTAATCAGAATGTCTGGAGGTTTTAACACTACTTCGCATAGCGCACTCTGTATAATCCTTGGTATCCAACCAATGAACTATGTGTTATTGCAAAGGGCAATTAATTACTGGTTAAGGAAAGAAGATAAAAGGAAAATTAGAGAAATTTTTAACAGGGATCTAAAAGATGAGAAAGAAATTAACGACAACATAATACAACTATGGGATAAAGAATGGCAGGAATACAGTGGAGCGCAACGATTACATAGACTTCTTCCTAGCATCGTCGATAGACTAAAATTAACCACTTAAATCCAACATATGGATTGGTTCATTATCTATCAGGCCATGGACCATACGAACAACACCTCCACAGAATCAAGTTAAGACCCAGCCCAACGTGTGAATGCGGAGAAGAAGGAACTCCTGAGCACCATGTCATGTGGTGTCCATTATTAGAAGAAATTTTAGAACTAAGAATTCAAATAAGAGAAAAATTACTGAAAGAAATAATAGAAGTAGAGGAAGACTGCAAGAAATTGGAAAATTTGACAAATGAATACTCCGAACTAAGACGAAAAACATACAGAAGAAGAATAGAAGGATGAGTGCAAGTGGAAGAATGTGTGAAGAAGTCCTCGGACCGGAGAAAAGACTCCTGGAATCCAAGCACTGGATCACCGTGCTTTCGCCGAGGACTAGAATGCGTGCTGCACCTCCAGCCTCTCGGTTTGGAAAGGAACTCCGGTGCAAGAGTGAATGTTGCGTGAGTGCATGAGTAGAGGTGAAGCGAGGATAGTGTCTCAGAGATAAATAATAGAGCAACTCTTGCCAATAGGACGGCCCATCCCGGGCGTGCCGGCCGAAGGATAAAACGGACCAGGGGCTGCACTAAGTGCTCTGAGTGGGCCCTGGACCTCAAGCCAGCACAAATGGGTGGAACCTGGCATTGATACGCAACTGAGAACACTAAAGCATCAAGGCAAAGGTAACAGGAAACGCTTATATAGAAGCATCAGAAAATTAAAAGTTTTGAAAATGTGAAAATTTAGATAAAAGTAAGTGTAGCGTGTGTGTTTCATAGTGTAAGTACTAGTTGGTGAAGGTTAGTGATTTCATCAAAAGCAGTCAGTGTCAATAGTGAGTGTAGTGTAGTGTTGATGCAGGATAGTGAAAAGAGGTAAAATATAAAGGTGAAAAGCCAGTGTAAATAGTGCAAATGTGAAATAAAACACACAGGAGAGAAATGCAGGCAGAAACCAGAGAAACCAAACATACAGAGTGAAAACCTGAAGAAAAGAAGAAAGAAGAAGATGACCAATAGGTAAACACGAAAACACAAAACATACGACATACAAAACAACACATACGTAACAAACTTAAACTCAATAAAACAAAAAACACACAAAATCTCACAAGACTAGAAATGAGAGTAGAGTTAAGCAAATATTAAGTTTAGTTATTTTTTTGTTTTTTGTTTTTTTGTTCGTTTCATCTTTTTTTGTCCAATCCCTTGTTTAGGTTTCACGTCCTTTCCCCCTTCCCTTTCCTTCTTCAAAATTACGAAATAAATAAACCCAAAAGAGAAATCATTCGCAATGATGATACTTCGCCGGTTTTGAATGCTCAAGGCACCGGCTGACAGTAACGCGGCTGAGCGAATGAAAAGAAAAAAAAACTTCCTTATTCTAGCATAGCAACATAATGGTTTATGCCTGTTTAGGGCCTCTGATAACGGTTTTAGGGCCAAAATTTTCCCACATGGATGAACGCCGGGATCTTTACTACATAAACGTGGAACGTTAAACTAAATATTTCATTTCATGAAAAAACTATGTCAAACACTGAAATCAGTCTAATATAGTCTTAGAACAGCATTCAATATTGTGATACTTGTTTAAAAGAAAGGTTATTTTTGATGCGTAGAACGTAAAATAATCAAAGTTTGTTGTTTTAGTTTGAGTTTCTTTCTACCTACTTCAAAAGCTCTAGATCGAGATGTAGCTCATGTTGGTGAGCTAAAAGTGTAGAACAGGGATGGCAGTATTGACATTAAGAAAAGTATAAAAACGTTCTTCGAGTACACTCAAAATTTGTGGCTTTCAGGAGGTGCTAATAATGCTAGCGTACAAGGTCTTCTGGTATATATATATAGGATGTTTCTAAGCAACACCGACAACCTTTTGGGAGGTGATTTCTGACACCAAGATAATACAAAAAAATAAGACAAAGATAAGACCAATGCTTCCTTTCGGAGTTATAGTCTGCACAAATCCAGAAAAGTTGGAATTTTAAATATCCTTAGGTCCATAACTGTGGGACATACCTTAGTCGGACCAAGACTTCACTTAGGAACTATTATCTGCTCTGTCCAAATATCCATGTTTCAGAATTCTGCGGTGCTTCACAATAATTTTATAGATGTTGTTGTTGAGTGCTTCAAACTATATGCCCCAGCTCGCGCTGTGTGAATTTGTAATGGACAAACAGCGTGCTCGTGGGTTTTCTCGGGGTCCTCCCATTTCCTCCCACTCTCTTTCTTCCACCATTTCATTCATTTCTCATCATCACCGGCATAATCGAGTAACGTAAAACTTAAAGCTTTCATTTCATTTTCATTTTCAAATTATATGCCCGTATCCAAACTCCTTCTTTAAAAACCGTTGCGGAAGTACCTTTTCCGAGTAACAAAAGGACCAATTAACACTTTTGCCATTGTTGCAAGCGGTTGTGGGAGAATGTGTCAACTGTGGCCTATACGCCCTTCTTATGTTGGAGGTATGCCGTCTTTCGGCAATCACAAAAACCGCAAAAACGAATTGGAAATGGAGAGTTTAAAATTATATATTGTTATCATGCAGACATTTGCTTCGGTTAGTAGACCTGGAAAGAAAGATGTAGTACCCTGCCTTGTGTCTATCAATTAGGTTTTTGATGTTTAAAATAACATCACATGATTTGTCGGATAAGGAATCCGATGATTTTCATCATTCCTATAATACAAAATCCTTCGATTCAGCTAAAGATAAATATGATCCTGTAATAATCAATGGTAATAACATTCACTCCTTATACTCATATCTGATATACGATGAAGGACAATAATATACATTTTCTTTTCGTTGGATGCTGATTTCTTTCATACGTCCCCCACAAAGAGATACTGTTCTATGTGAGATGGGCAGAAGTAAGACCAAAATTAGAAAGTATTTTCAAGAGTACCACATACTTAGCTCCACAAACAGTGGAACTAATGCAAGCTTTGGAATTCAAAAATATAGAAACAGGTAACTTATTTTTGTTTCCTTCCTACTTGGCAATACGTGTTAATGAAAATAAAATTATATTTACCAGAGCATATTGAGCCAGACTAACTAAATGTAAATTACTGGAGTGTTAGATTCGTATATTCACAAGATAAAACAATTACGTTTTCACTTCATCCTGTCTGGTTTCCTGTTTGGATTAAGTTACAATTTATTAAAATATCATTAACTACAATTCCCTAACACTTTCTAAATGTTATTTATACTGTACAGGGTGGCATAAAATGTATTGTATCGTCTAAAGTATATCTTTATTGTAGTGCCGGACGTGCAAATGGAGAAGTGGGGATTCTCATTGATCATCGACCAAGGTGGAAACACGCTCATACTAGATACGTGATGACCATCCCTTTGCCATCGACAGCCACTTACCGACAATATGGTGTTGACCATTCCTTCTTGATGTGATAATTCATTGACACCACCATTTCCACGTTCGAACTTGAGTGGTGATATATTGGGGAGTTCAGAGTATTCTTTACTCACCCTGTATATTCGCCATTGTTAATTATTTCTCTGATCTTGTGATTCACTGTTAACGTAGTAAGTTATATTTTATTTTTTATCTGCATCAGTTATCCACATCCGCAAAACGCAGAAAGTTACCTCAAAAATAAAATAGTATAAAATCAATGATATAAGCAAAAATATATAAATAAATTAAAAATACTTCATATAACTTAACTTCTCCGTTACACAGCCATAAAAACGGAAAAATCTTTCATAGATGATTATTTTTTTCAAATATCCAACGATCTGGTATTTATGAAATCTGTTGTAACTATTTGCATGTTACGTTTAGATGATAAGCGTTCGTCATGTGTTACGATCATGGACAAGAAATGAATGCAATTAAGGGTCTTCAACACCCGTCAAATTAACTACAGCGAATTTTGCAGTTTTTATGTAATATTTTCAACATAAATAAAAGTAACTGAAAGGCAAAAAACACTGAGCATTACAGAATATTATTTTGCATGTCATAACGTTATTACAACTCATCTATCTCCTTTCGCTGTGCAGCTATTTATAAATCTGCAAATAAATGCAAAATCTATAAATATCTGTAAAGCGAAAGCAGATAGATGAGTCATGACGTTACTACATGTAAAACAATATTGTGTAGTATACTGTGTTTTTACTTTTCGATTAATGTTATTTGTTTTGAAGATATTACAAAAAATTTTGAATTCATAATTTTGGATTATAGTTATAGCTCGAAAGCTTTAATAAGTTTTAGAGTTTCTGACATTTTTTTTGCCAGAGAAATGGAAGGATTTGGGAAGAAGTATGTTATTACCGTTAGTCTGTGTTCAAAAATATTTTCCATATATGGATTCAATAGATCACTCAATGGGCTAATATTTATTTTTAGAAGTATCTGCGTACATAGTTTTGATTCTGTAAGACTGTACACTATGCAGAGCGTCTCAGCATACCCCACATGACCCTATTCATTACGTTTCCTACTTTACGAATACGTTCTTACTGATCTGAGAAAAAATTATAGATTGTGGTGTTTTAGAAAGAAAGCAATAGATGTAATGAGACAGAGAGTTTGAAGGTTTTGCAAATATTGTTCGCATCCATTATTATACAGATGCTTAAACGGACTTTGGGGCTATTAATTTCTACTCCCAGAGGTAATTACTTTTATAGTGTATTTTTAAACCTACCCTATTGTGGAATAGTAACGTCTTTTCTTTTTGATGCATTTACTGTATTTCTCGAAATGAAAGTTGCGCTTTTGTCCGAAGCAAGACGGAGTACAAGGGAAAGGATGAACTCAAATATTTCAACCATATTCATATTTAGAAACTTACGATTAGAGAAATGGAACTCATGGAGATCCGAGCATCGGCTGAAAAGTTACAAAGAATAATTTTCTTAATAATGTAAGCTTTTTGAAAACTTCTTGGGAAATATAAAGTTCCTATGCAGCGTGGTGAACGAATGGCTGCGTTATTCCTCTTAGTTGAAACCCAAATACATTACGAGGGAAAAAGAAAATCTAAATACTATTTCTTATTTAAAAAGGAAGTTAATAGACATTGTACCGAATGATCTCGAACTCAATAATGTCAATCACATCTGCTTACGCAAATGTGGTCAAACTTCCAAAATTTGTAACTCGAGAATCAATGGGAAAATTGATTCAGTTTTGAAATCAGCATACAAATCTCAACTAACAGAAATGTTTATACGGTCTTGGTATAGTCAGGCTCAGGATATTGGGTGGACGTACATCAAATTATATAAGTTCAAATTACTATCAATTATGATAATCGCAATGCTAATCGCACTGCATACTTTATAAAGAAACATTTTCCGGAGACAACGTCCCTACTATCAGCTTGAAAAAACATGAAAAATATGAAATTACGGTAAATGTCATGCGGAAGATTAAAAGGATAAAAAGTGATTAAAACAACTGCGCTGCTCCATGTTACAAAACACAATGTATAGACAGGATGTGTTTTGTAACCTGGAGTAGTGCAGTTGCTTTTCTTTTATCCCTTTTTGTACTTTCGCATTACCATATGATTGTAACTTATTTAACCTTTCTCAGATTTTTAAAGCTAATAATGTAATGTTGTTTCTCGCAAATATTACTTAAACTCTTAAAGAGATAGCTATGGAATATCCAATGGATTAGCCACATCCATTTTGCAAGGGATCTGCAATTCCAGGAAATATTGCCTCCCTGAAAAAAAAAATATATTCATCACTATGAAATATCCAAAGAAGTTTCCCTACGGTCGTTCAGTGGTCTAGAGAAGACGAAAAGAATGTTAATTAGAATTTACAAGAAAATAAAATAGTTAAACATATTTCCGCATACATATCAATATGGGAGAAAAACGACCGATCACCATCATAGTATCTGTTCATATAGTTCCTTCTAAAAATAAAAAGATTACTGGCTTAGTTTGGAGAATACTCTTTTCACACGATATTCCCGCACATACTATTAACAAACAAGGAAATGCCTGTTTTCAATCGTTTAAGGCTTAGCCTACTTTCCTTTCTATTAATTATAAATGTAAAATTTAATATTTTACGCATGAAATCATATATTGAATTTCAATTACCAATATATATATATATATATATATATATATATATATATATATATATATATATATATATATATATATATATATATATATATATATATATAAAAGAGAACGTACAAAATCCTTTGTTCCCTCATCACGCTAATACGGCTGAACCAATTTCTTTCATTTTTGGGGGGTTATTAGGATTTGGACCCTAGATGGTTTTTATCATATCACTTTAATTTTTAATTACCAGTGTCTTGAGATAATTGACCATTCAAGTGTCCATAACGTACAAATCCTTTGTTAGTTATTCATCATAGGTAAAAATAAACGTATTTATATGCAACCCACATGACCGTGTCACTCGGCGGGTTAACATAAATGACAGGCGATATAATGTTAACATTTACTGCAATAGCGAAAAAGTAAAAATTATCTAAGTAACAAAGTTTATTGCGTTCCGGGGTGACCGCAGCGAAGCGGGGCGGGTTAACATAAATGACAGGCGATATAATGTTAACATTTACTGCAATCTTCTATGGTTTTTATCATATCACTTGAAAGCGAAAAAGTAAAAATTATCTAAGTAACAAAGTTTATTGCGTTCCGGGGTGACCGCAGCGAAGCGGGGTGAACGCTGCTAGTATATCTATCTATCTATCTATATATATATATATATATATATATATATATATATATATATATATATATATATATATATATATAGTTAACATTTAAATATATTCTTATCCTGGGCATCTCGATACGCTTTTTTTTAAATTCTGAAAAGAAAATCAAACATTAATTGTGAATCATACCTATGATAACATATTTAAGAGTGTGAAAAGTGTTAAGAGATTTTAAAAGAATTTTGAAATTTAAAACACTTACTAAAATATAATACGAGGAAAAATATCTTCCCAATGGCTGAAGTACGGAACTGCGCTACTAGTTCAAACCGTTTTTAGATAAGCACGGTCCCCCTACGTATGTAACGTAATTAAGAATTTGGAAAGTGGGAAGGGATCCTAAAAAATAATTCAAAATTTAAAGACATTTAATATATTATAACGCCAAAACATCTTCCCACTGGCTGAGAGGGCGGAAATCTCGCCAAGATATCAAATTGCTTTTAAAATGCAATTCCCCTACGCATTTAGAATGCCTTTTTACTAAAAATTCTAAATTCAATCATCTGAAAAAAATAATGACATTAAACTAATAGTAAGTCATTAATAAGGTTTGCAACATTGATATATACTTAAATGTATGAAATACGACGTTGGGCCAAGAGATAAAATCAGCTGTGTGTCGCCCGTTATTCATCGACATAAGCAGGTTTTCGAAAATGCAGGGGCTATATTATCAAAACAAGAAAAAATAAAGAAAAACACAATAGGTGGTCTTCGCTGACTTGTTAAAAACTAGAAGCAAATAGGAGTTTTAGAAGTAATGCGTAGTTCTTCTTTTCGTATCCAGGTGTTCTGATCAAAATATGAAAGCAAAAAGGAAGAAAAATGAATACATGTTTATCACCTAACAGTTGAAAGAAAGTTTAAAAGAAATGTGTGGCTTTCCTGGAAGAAAAATTCGTATCAGTGTAGGAAGTCTCTGTTTCTTTTTTAAAAAATGAAACGAACCTCACTTAACATCTGTTTTAATTTCTGCTCTCTGCGTAACTTCTAAGCAATTGTAGTCCATGGTGAGGTTAGGTGCGATTAATGAAATACGCGTAGGCTCCCAATATGGTGAATTGAAGTAATAATGTAACCAAAGATCTCCTAAATAAAGAGATAGAAAACGGGTGGTTGATAAGTTGTTGACCTGTAAGAGATTTGAATTATTGTCATTAGACTTGTTATTTCCAAATGTTGACAACTTGACTCCTCCACTAAGGGAGAAAGAGATTGGTTCTTGAGTTTCATTAACAGGTGACGAATTAAGGTCATGCAAAAGATCTTCTGGCAGTTGGCTACGTGCCAAGGTAATCCAAATTTCACTTGTTTTAGGGCCAGGTTCACATAGTTTGGTCCTGTCTATGGAATGAAGTCCTAAATATTCACCTCTAGAAGGGTTAGTAAGTTCAACAACACGGTAATTAATAACCTTAACACATAAAAGGGGGGCTGGATACTAATAAAAAACTTAAATTTCACCTTTTAATAGATTACTAATGCTACGCTGCCTTAGAGAAATTAAACTTCCTTGTTTTATACGTCGTTGTTGTTGCTTACTGTCGTTCCACCGTGCGTTCCTTTTTTCAATGATGGCTTTTCATCGGTGGTCTGCCATAAGTAATTTATTCTACCAACAAATCCCGTCTTCCTTATCAAAATCTTAAGAATCCTGTAAACCATAATGCTTAAAAATGGGACAAGAAAAATGAGTATTAAGATACAAACTTCCTGGTGAAACAGCAAGACTTTCAACGATGGAGTAATTATGTAACACAACTGCTAGCTTCAAGTTCTCGGCCTAGTTGTTATGTGACTGGCAACATAATAACCTAAAGGTAGATACAAGAATTTTATTAGTGTGTTCTGTGATATTACTCATGGTGTGATAAAGTGTTGTATGATGGACTTTAATATTGTACTCCTGCATTTTAGATAGAAACGTTTTGGTATGAAACACTGCAGCGTTATCTGGCGGCACTGTTCCATGATACCTAAATGTAGCATGTATATATCAAATAAACACTTGATAACTGAAGTATCGGGTAAGCTGTACAATATTGAGTAAACACATCAAATCAGGGTGAGACAAGAGAACGTCTTTACAAATATCGTCTTTAATTTGTTGAAAAGAATGTTCGTGTTATTCAAGCCATTGCTATTAGTAGTAATTCAAGCTTGACATGCTTATGTAATATTTTAAATACTTTTTCCCACTGTTCTCCTTTTTTTAGAAGCTGAAAAGAGATTGCATTTTTTCTGAGAAATGAGGAATAAAATTTCGTGACCAATTAAAGAGACCAATTACAGATTATAACGATTTAATATTGGTCGGTCGGGTAAGTTACAAACCGCTTCTATGTTTTTTGGATATTTTTGATGCCTTCGGGATTAATCATAAAACCTAGAAAAGATATTGAGTTAGTACAAAACAAACATTTTTCAATGTTAAGAGTAAGGTTGTGTTCTCTGAACTTTTCAAAGATTTGGCTCAGCAATGCAAGGTGTTCGCATAAGCTGTCTGAAAAGCAAGCCAAATCATCAATATATCGCAAGAATTTAGCATGTAACTCTGGTCCCAATACTTTTTGGAACATACTGTTTAATACGCTGCTGCCATTTTTGTAACCAAAACATGCGACTCGGTATTGGTAATGCTGGCCTTCGAAATTGAATGCTGTATATTCCTATGACTTAAGAGTAAGCAAAGCTTGATTATAGCTACTTACGAGATCCAGAGAGCTAAGGAAAGGTTTACATTTTACTTTTAATAACAAGTCCTGTATGTCCTCAGATTTTCTTATTCGAAGATCCACAAACTAGTTCAGCAACGAAGATCAACACATACCCTTGGTGTCCCGTTTTTCTTGGGAAATACAAGGATAGGATTGCTGTGAACAGAACTAGAATGACAAATTAATCCAAATTCTAATAACTTATCTAATACTTACTGGAGATACTTATGGGGGATGGGATATTGTTTACGTACTAATGGCTTATAGGTTTTCACTTCTTTTTCTTAAAAAATATTTACAAAGGAGTAGATAATTTGTGAAAATACCTATATTTTTGATAAAAGGGAATGTAATTTACTTTTGTGTTGATTGTTTAAATTAAAAGTGCGGTTAACAGCGTCTCTAATCTGTTCGTCTGTAGCACATTGTTTTACAAATGTGGCAGCTGAAGCAGAAAAATTGTTATCTATCGTATCTCTCTCTTCATCTTCGGAGATTTCCTGAAAGTCAAAATTTTCTGGTAAAAGATTAATAATGGTTTTTAAATTATTGTATTCCATGGAGATCGTACCATCCGAAAGATTAATTTGGCTTCTCAAGGCACTAAGTGCATGAAGTTCTAAGATGAGATCTTGATTAAGAGATTATGTAACATAAACTTTTACATAAACAGAAATGTTATCGATGTGGATAGTGATTAATGTGTAACTTCTTACTTTTCTTCTGGTTGACCCACTGAAATCCACTAAAAGTACATCATCAGCTGGAGTGAGTTTGGGTGACGTCACATCTGCACTAATGCGTTTCCAAAACGCTAAAGACATGAGTCACGTGTCGGAGCCTGTGTCCGCCAAACATTCGGGCTTAGTATGGACTAAAATTTTAAGTTTAGCAGAGATAGGGTTGGGTTTCGCATATAATGATCTAGACAATCGGTGTGCGATTCACAGTCACTTCTAACCAAACCAGGATTATTTACACTACAAATGTGAGTATGAAATACCAGAAAATGTTTAGTTGGACCTACTGTAGGATAGTATGTGTTGGCCGGTACCCGGTCCACAGTACCGCCTTCTAGTTGTTTTCCAAGTGACGAGAATACCGTTCGTTACATCGGTTTGACCGGTTTGAGTTGTTCCTGTTGTTATGATTTTGCCTATTTTGTTACTTCAACTATTATTATTACCCCTATCATTATTGGCACTATTGTTTCGCTGATTTCTAGAATTATTGTTCTTTCGTTCAGGTCTAGTGTAAGCATTATCGCGTGAGTTCCGATTCCTGTTTCATTTAATATTATTGCTCTGATCACGTGATCGCGAGGGTCGGTTCCTTCTGTTTCTAGTATTGTCATGTTACGTACGACCTTGGTTCTGATTCCTGTTAATTCACATGTTATTTAAACGTTGATCCTTGTACCTTTGATTATTACTCTTATTACTTTGATTATTCTGGAAAATTTCCTTGGTTACCTTGGAAATTGGAATTTTGATTACCATTATAACTTTGCAGAGCATGTAAAATTTCTAATTTCTGAATTGCGGCCTAAAATTCCCTGATATTGTTACATGAATGAGGAACAGTTCAGTTTTAAATCTATTAGGCAAAGTCTGTGTTACATATATAAGTATAAGGAATTCAGTCAATTGTGGTGTTAATTCACGAAGTTTATTGAGTTGATCGAGCGCGAAATCATGTACAGAATTATGTACCTTGGAATCGAACCTAGTACACTTACAAGTTGATAACCTGTGCTGTTTTGTAGCTTCTCCCGCAAAAGCTTTAATAAATGCTTGTTTGATTTGATCATATTTAGCAAAGTCGTCTTTCCTGATATTATACCAACTTAATGAAACTCCTTGCAATAAATGTGGAATAAGCTTAAATAGAGCTTTATCAGAAAGGGTGGCTAATTGAGCTGTAAGCTCTAACTTTTGCAAATGATTGTGAATTGGTTCACTGGAAGGGTCATCCTAAAATTTAGGAAAACACTGAATTTCTTTAAGCATGACGTCCTCTTTCAATTTCGTATTCTTTCTGTGATGACTTGTGAAAGTAAAATTTTTACTATGCCTCCGCCTTCGATCATATACAACCTTTTTTCTGAATCATCACTTACACTATCACTACTACTGGTGACTTTAGATTCCGAATAAGCCGAATCACTATAGTGTCTATTTCTGGCTTGTCTAGAAGTATCTGTTTCTACTCAGGGTTCAAATTCTGGCGCTTATTTTCAGTACTTTCTATTCTCTGAGCGAGCTCTACCTTATCACGACTAATTTATTTTATGTTCATATCTATTGCCCGTATTTCAGCGCGACCTTCTGCTTAGATTCATTTTTTACCTTCATATTATAATCTATTAGTTTCGCTTCCTCATATACCATTTTAATGTCTTTATCTTGCCTTTCTACACGTTCGGAAATTTCCTGAATACTGTCGTGCATCTCTTCTAATTTATCAACAGTATATATGTGTAAACTAACGCAGCGCTCCTTATTGGCCTGACACACATCTCGGGTTGATTCCAACTGACCCTGGACAGATTCTGTGAATTCGTGCAAAAATCCTGAATAATTCTGAATTTTACAAACCTTGTTCTCTATATGTTCTACATGATGGCATGTTTCTTCAATTTGTTGCTTAACTTCGACTCTGGTCTGTGTGGCGAGGTCGATTGCTTGTTTCGTAGTATGACTAACTTCCTGATGCTTGTTATGAATATTGAGTGTCATGCCATTTTTGTTCGAGGATTTCATTCCTAAATTTACTTTCGGCTTCTACAGTCCCAATACTCTCCCTTAATCTTTCGTTATTTTCGCGACATTCCTTTTGAACGGCGTCTAATTTCTGACCTAATTCGCACTTTAAGTCAACAAAATTTTCTTTATTCTCCTCTACTTTTCGTTCTAATCTACCAAAATTTTCTTTGCTTTCCTGTTCTAGCTTAGCTGGTTCAAATCTTCAAATCTTCAATATTCTCTTTAAGATAAGCAAAATTCTCATCGTTTTTGAGGAAATTCTCTTTGTTGTCTCTCTATAATTCTTTGAAAAGTGAATTCATCCTAGTTATCATATCTATTTCCTTGTGTTCCTCTTTGGACAAGAATAAAACTTAAAACGTACAATTAGAATTAAATAAACTATCACAAAATGTATGATTAAAATCACCTGAAAAGATTTTTTTCTGATTACTGGTTCTAAGGTAAAAGAGAAATAGTATATTAAAATATAGATGTTATAAGTATTCGAGCTTCAACGGTCTCGAATCGGGTCGGTATTTCGGTATCCAGTTATTTGCAACCGTCCGTGGATCTTGTCGTTATTCGTGGTTCGTAGTCGTAGCAATAAGTACTCTCTCGAGACCAGAACTTACTTGGATAGGACGATGAAGGACCTTTTGTAGAAGGGGTTACAAATTGTTTCCAAATCGCTCGTCGGTCTCAATGATGAAATGAGCATTAGGCAACGAGAGGTTCGGATGTCTCGTCTCGAAATCCTCACGGACGATCAAACAGTCAGCAAGACAACAACGCACACAAACTTCACTCACACAAACAACGCATCACACGAATTAAATAACCATATTTATTTATTTGAAGACTATTATATAAAAATAGCGAAGAGAAATGAACACAACACTTAACACAGAATATGCATAATAATCTTCATCACTAAAATAACACGTTGCCTTTTTAATGCACTGTAGCCCTTTATATATATGAGATAGGGAAGAAGAATGAAACAACACTTAACACAGAATATGTATAATAATCTTCATCACTAAAATAATACTTTGCCTTTTAATGTACTGTAGCCCTTTATATATATGAGGTTATATTTGAAAGTACTTTATAAATACTTTTCTCACACCATTGACGCAGTTAGGGGATCAGCACTGGCAAAAGGATAGCCGGGGTAATCCCACGTAGTATCCTGGTTGCTACTCGAAACAGTCCTGAACAGTCGACGTGAGTGTTCAGCGAAATAATTTCCGAAGTGGAATGCTGATGTTGGAGGGCGCGTTTATAACTTTTTGGCGCACAAGGTCTATGAACCTGGGACTTCACTAGTTGGGGCTAGCCGTAAGGAAACGTGCTTCACCGGCTAATAGCTTGTGCCTCTTAACACAAAATCATACTTAATTCCCGACGCAACGTGCGTGTGGCTGCACACAATACCGGAGTCAATCTCTCTGAGCACCAAAGGCCAAGTTACGAGCTGCAGTGGTCGACTGAAGAGTGTTGGCAGTTCATTATAAAAACCACTCAGTTAAATTAGCTGCATGCACATGCAAACAGAATACGGAAAACATTTATGTTAATTTTAGTTCACTGATCACAATGCAGGAGACATTGTGATAACTCGGGCATGAGAAAGTACAGATAAGAATCTGTAAAAGCATTGTAGTTGGTGCCACTCTGGTGCTCGAAAATCTGGTCAGTAGTATTTCCATAAATGATTGAAGAAAGCACTTAATTGAGTTCCAAATAACTGCAGAATATATACTATGTATAATAATTAGTCAGTGAGAAATACTGAAAAGGTTCGTAGTTCACTGAAATGTACTCACCAGAAAGCAGTGTTTGAATATATATATATATATATATATATATATATATATATATATATATATATATATATATATATGAAAAAGCAATGAAAGACTTCTTTGTCCATTTGTGTGGGATAGAAGAAATTCCCACCGAAGAAAGAACTTTTATGCGTCGCAAAATAAAGTATAAATCGAAAAAAATGATCACTGTCTTTATTAAATATACAGACCGTCTACAAAATACCTCTATAACCTGGTTATAAGCTTACAGATAATGAGTTTTCAAGTCTATAGTGCTACTGATAAAAATAAGAGTTTAGCGTCCTAAGTGGAGCCTGTCCTCGCAGTAGTGAAGAATGATGCCAGGATTGGATTTCCTTATGAGATTCTGTGATGATTTCTCACAACTTGTTCCCCTCACTAAGTAATAAAAATAACTTCATCTTCTAAAGCTGTGTTTGTGACATGTGTTTTAGAACCAAAGAAAGGAAAATCATTTGCTGGGTATTACTCTTGAAAAAGAATTTTTTGGGTATAGATAATGAATTGCTCGTAATTCGTAGGTTGTACTATGATGTTTATATTTGTAAGTAGTAATATATTACAACGATATTGTATATGTGCGATAAATTAGTTCCGCTTTCTTGTAGTTATTTTTGGCAATGGCACTTAAGTGTGCACAGTTGTTTTAAGGGAAGAAGAAGAAAATAATATATAGGTTGTTGATTTTTTAGATTAATAATCAGACCAATGGTCTTATAAAATAGAGGATGTGCCCTTACAACAAATTCATGAAGCCATACGACACAGTTTCGCCACGCCTACTCTGCCTACTCCGTCCAAAAAGATTGCAATGTTTTGAGCCAACAATCATGGCGGAAACGAAAGTAGTCAATCAGACTATGGTGGGAACGAGATGTGCCTCTGCTCGGTTGATTTTTTGCTTCATCGATTTAATAGTATGACAATTCATATGGGCAGATCCTCTATTTCTAACATCCTTGAATCAGGCAATGTGAGCTTGTTAAAAAGAAAAAAAGTTAATTTGCTCGGTAGCTATGACAACATAATAATAATTTTCATGAACGTTCTGAAAACAAAAGGTAATTTTGCTACAATTGACGTGTCTGATGTGACGGGCTATATTTCGTGACCACTTTATATACGCCTGGGTTCTTGATTCAATTCTCATTAACTTTATTGGAAACAAAATTTTAAATTTTTTCTTTGTTCTACATATGCATTGCTTATAGTAACAACAATCTTAATGTTTGATTGCTATTTCCTTTAAATTGTCCAATTTACCTGAAGGAGTGAGTGATTCAAGAAGAGAGGAAATAGAGAGATAACGGTTGGTTGACTAATGCATTCTAGTTTCATCCAAACCTGGAAATTATGTAAACACTTCGTTTTCTTCCTGACGCAAAGACATCGGATGATTAGTCAAGAAAACGCAAACAACAAACAACTCAAGGTTATGTTGCACGACCAGTGCATACGTGACCTAGTTTGCAAGAAACAGGACATTGGCTCGATATGGATCAAGTAATGCCACAATTCAGGAAATGTCAGTATGATAATGTCATAAAGTTTGGGATAGGAGTGATGTGAAGCTTCCGATCAAGTGAGATACCATCTCCCGCATATCCAACTTCTCCCTCTCCCTCCTTAGACAATCACTTATTTTGATTGTTGAAGAAAACAGATTCCGGATAAGCAATTGTGTATATCTCTTGTACTTTCTTCCCTCCTCACACTGACACTTGAAGAGGAGACTCATCCTGCCTTCTGGAAAAATCCAGAATATCACACAACCACATGCGTCACCAATGACAGAGTCGGGCATAATAAAATGACCGAACCCGTGAAACATAGTGTGAGATAGTTGAGTGCGATTGAAAGTATAGTGTTCGTCCAGTGTCAACACCTTGTACGAAGCCTACCATCACTTTTCAGATAAATATGTTTCTGTTTTAAGTTATTTTTGTTTCCGGCAGGCAGCCTCGGAACAAATTCAATATGGGAAAGTTCTAGTGGAGAACTCTCAACTTAATACATTCTCTGTCAAATGTTAGAATAATTTAACTCTTTAATTGATTGCAAACGATTTCAATTAGTATCTGTCATTGTAATTTGTAATTTTGATTTTTACTTTATTCTGATATTACTTAAACTTACAGACAGACAAGATGCCATAATTTGTCAAGGCTTTCAAAATATTGTCTCAGTACTCCTCTGATATATTCTGAGTTTTGCAAACTATGTTTTCTTCTTTCTTTTTTCTTGTTATCTTTATTTTATTTTAATAAATTGTATATTGTTAAATGAAGAAAGAGTTCTTCCTTTATATTTGACCTAGACCCATCCATTCTAGGATAACAGTATAGGGTACAACTAGATGGGTGTATCTTGATCCCTATATCCCTAGAGAAATTTTAATCTGTAGTATCTCATGTTTCTCTGCCTTCTGGCCTGGAAAAAAGGGCCGTGAGAACTTTGCGGGCCTGTTCGGGACACACCCTTGTACCTTTCACATTGCCTAATTGCTTTTGTTTAGAGTATGCCTGCCTCCATTTAAGTGTAAGAATGTTTTTATCCATCCATGTTGTATTCCATGAATATTTTGAGAGAATATGTTAATCATTATTCAGCATATGGGCTGTATTTTTGTCATTAGAAATTGAAATTCCATTCTGTTTCGGTCATGTCTTTCTTTATGCAGCGGTCTAAGGTTAAAAAGCCGAAATGTTCACAAGTGCACTGTTCGCCATGTGGAGCTATCGCTAAGAATGATGAGGAACTGCAGAAAACGCCATGTCTAGGAAGGCCAATGGTTGGGTCATTCCTCCCTCAAACCAGGCATGAGGAACCATTGGATACTACTGAATATAAGACGGTGTCGAAACCCGCACCGAAACCACGCACCGTATTCTCAGATACATCTTCGGATTCCCCTGGGAACATGTCAACTAGCTATGAGTTTCATAACCCAATGGCTACTTCAACTCCTCAGGACCTTCTAAAAATACCAAAAGAGGAAGTTGCATCTTCTCTACATGTACATATACAACCAGGTGACATCCTCAAACAGGATGAAATATCCTAAAGAAAAAATTCCTGAGGCTTTGCCGTTCACACCTCGTGTTGAGTTAAGTGCCCAGGAATCTAAGTTAGTGTGGGCTCGTATTTTAAACTTTCCTTTCTTTAAGGGAGCCAAAGGTGAATCAGTTACTCGTTTCCTGGCAGACTATGAGCTTTTATCTCAAGCATACCAATGATCTGAAGAAAAGAAACTTTCTTGTTTCTCATTATGTCTTCGAGAAAGTGCTCAAGCATGGGAGTACGTAGTACGGCCACGCATAGCAGAAATGCAAACGTTTGCAGAGTTGAAAAACTCTTGATAACAGCATTTCCAGACGACCAGTATTTATCCTATCTGCATCGGGATCTTCTGAAGCGAAAACTCTAACCCGATGATGCAGTGATTCTTTTGTTTACATTTGCAAACGAGATTGTCTGCTAGTAAGACCTGACATTACCGAACAGGAATGGTTACTTTATTTCTTTCGAGCTCTCCCATATGCTGAGACTCTTATGTTATTTGAAGTGAGATCATTAGAGGATGTTATTAGGAAATTACGTACTTTAAAAAGTGTTGACAATCTGAGAACACGTAGTGCCTCCCTCGATAAGGGATGATATTCCTAACACGAAAATTAAATTATCTGTTGTTGGTGTTGTCAAAGGTCCACAATTAGGTATATCACTCCCCACGGTTCATCTTAAGTTAGGAGGGCGATTGGCAAATGCTCTTTTGGATACGGGAAGTGAAGTGTCCGTGTGTCACGAAAGTTTAATACCACCCAAGCTTTCTATAGCAAATCGTCTTAAATCCACAGTTCGAATCCAGACTATAGGTGGAAACCTGACCGAAGTACTTCCAGTTGTTCGGTTATGTTTCTATTTAAAGGATCATCAAGGTTATACCACCCGGATGTGGTTAAATATGGCTTTGTTGAAAGGTCGACAAAACGAACATAGTGTTATTCTAGGTAATGGTTTTATCCAAGTATTCACTTGCCTTCCATCCAAACTATTTGCTGTTGAAAACCCCTGCAGCTCAACCTAAGGGACGAGTTTATTTTTGGACAAACCGCAGATGTACCAAGTCTAGGTTTAGACCCAGGTTAAACTTATCACGTGTTTACTACTTCACACGTTCAGGTTTACCACGGAGACCTCCTAACTTAAATGCACGCAATGATTCCAATGTGATCACCAACAGTAGGAATCGAACCAAAAACTGCACTAGAAGACGAAATAAATAGCAAAGACCACAGCGGAAACTAAATTCGAAAAGTAGTCTAAACCAGAGTAAGTCAAAGGATTACACTTCAACTCAAGATCAGATTAAAGATCAACAATCACAAAGTTCAACAAACAACAATGTTGAAAAAGAGAATTTAGACGATGGTGTTCGGTTGATCTTTAGAATCCAGGACATAGAAGAATATAAGCCATCCGTGTTTACTTACACTGCTAACGAAATAAAGATCCCCGCCAAACAAATGGCGGTAGTAAAAGTAAGAACTGATTCCCATAATTTTACTAAGGTGTACATTGAACCTAGTGATGAGTTACATCACCGGTTTCGATGTCTTGTACCACGTACTACATATGACCCAAAATTGGAAGGTCAAGTGTTAGTACTTAACTGCAACCATGTGACCACCGTTATCCCTTCAGGTACCATGATAGGTAATATGACGAAATTATTAGAAGAATATGACGAAATTATACATTCTGATTCTGTTGCTTCAGTAAATCGGTCGACCAGGAAAAGCAAAGATAAGCCCCAGGGCTCTCCATCAGTCCAGTCGACGACTTCTGAACATGATGTAGCCACTGAAATAGACATCTCACCAGATTTCACGCCTCATCAACGGGCAGAGATTGTGGATTTACTTCGTAAATACAAAGATATTTTTGCCTGGCGAGTTGAGGATATTACGGTAGCTCCAGAATATGAACATTCAATCGAAATGCTCACAAATGTACCCATAAGTACCGCACCATATAGAGAAACGCCATCACAGCATAAAATAATACAACAAGAAATAGCCAAACTTCTAGCTCAAGATGTAATTTGGCCAGTGAAATCTGCCTACGCATCTCCAGTGTTAGAGGTAAAGAAACAAAATGGTGAAAATAGACTCGTTTGTGACTTCCGGAAAATCAACCAGTACACAGTTCGAGACCAATATAGGGCCCCTCTGATAGATGATCTTCTATATTACATTGGCAACTCTCAGTTTCTAAGCTCAATAGACCTCCGCAGCGGATATTATCAAATCAAACTAAAGGAATCAGACGAGGAAAAGACATCAATCATATGTAGTGAAGGTTTGTTCTGTTTTAAGACAGTTCCTATGGGTTTATCCACAAGTCCAAGTTGTTTCCAGCGATGTATGGACAAAATATTTGCGTCTTTGAAATTTAATATCATGGTCCTGCTTCTTGATGACCTCATTGTATACGCTCCTGACTTTCCTGAGATGGTTAGAAGAATCAAATTAGTTTTTCAGATACTAAGAGAAGCTAATCTGAAACTCCACCCAGGGAAATGCCATATAGCATATAACAATTTAGAAGTTTTAAGTTTCAAAATTGGGCGGGATGGGCTACTAAAGGTTCCATCAATAATCGAAGCAATCACTAAAATTCCCGAACCAAAAACTGTCAAAGATGTTCGTTCATTTCTGGGTTGGGTAAACTTATTTCGAAGATTCATAAAAAAATTGTTCCATCATACCCAAGCCTCTCACTGAACTGACAAAACCTTCAGTTCCATTTCATTTTGGCGAAGAACAGAAATTAGCATTTGAAAACCTAAAAGGGAAACTCACGGATGTTCCAGTTCTTCAGATGTTTAACCCAAAACTCGCAACAGAATCGCATGTAGATGGAAGCCAGAAAGGCATTGGATCGGTTCTCATACAAGTTAAGGATGGGAAAAGACATCCTATTGCATACTTTAGTAGAACTCTCACTAAACCTGAATCTAATTATTTAATACCGAAAATCGAAACTTTAGGATTATTGCAAAGTATCCTTCATTTTCATCATTACTTGTGTGAAATTGATTTCGTAGTGTATGTAGATGCATGTAGTCTCTGCTACTTACGCAATCTCACTTCTCTTCGTGGAAAATATTTAAGATGGACAGTAAGATTGCAAGAATATTCTTTCAAAATCGTGCATAAACCAGGAAAAACAAATTATGTCCCAGATTGTTTATCAAGGTACCCTGTTACTGAGTTGTCTCTAGAAGAGCGTGATCTAAGAGAAGTATGACCCATGGTGAATTATCTTCGAGTAAATACTGAAGAAACCATGACGGCTAAACAAGCACAGGACTCATTTTTTTCAAAATCCTAAACGAAGTCAAAGACAACCCGACTGGCGCTGTCGCACGCCCTTATGTGTTAAAGGACGGTGTGTTGTATAGAAAAATGGGAGATAGCCTCAACCTGTGCATTCCGGAGTCAGAGATTTCGAAAATTCTTCTAGAAGCTCATGACTCAGAATTGCATGGTGGGCATTTTGGTTTTACAAAGACGTATGGAAAGATAAACACCCGTTTCTATTTTCCCCATATGGGAAGAATAGTGCGAGACTATGTCAAGTCCTGCCTTCCGTGCCAGCAGAGGAACGCTGATAATAGACCTAAGCAAGGTTTCCATTGCCCAGTAGATGCTAAACATCCATTTTATTCCTTGGAACTCAATATTTTTGGACCTCTTCCTCCTTCCAATTCATATAAATATATATCATCACTTGCACTTGTAAGATGACCAGGTATACTGTTGCGATCCGTAACTGCAAAAAGTGCGGTGAACTTCGTGATCGAAAATATTGTCTGTGTGTATTGTCTTCTGTCGATCATACAAACAGATAACGCAAATAACTTCCATTCCGAATTGATGAAGGAGACAGCTAAATTGTTAGGCATACAGCAGGTATTCAGTAGTTCCTATCACCCGGAGTCCCAAGCGCGTGTAGAGAATTGTAATTATACCTTGCCCAAATACCTACGTAAATACGTTGATGCGAATCAAAGATAATGGGCAAAGTACGTTCCTTTAGCAGCTTACGTTTATAATATAAGTAGACACCACTTGCATCCCTATAGTCCCTTCGAGCTAGTGTATAACAGAAAGCCGAAGTTGTTTAATGAATTAGAGACGCAATGTTATAAACCAATGTCTCGTGAGTTTAAAACAAGACTCAAAAGAATTCACGAAGTGGCCAAGAAAGTTTCAGCCCAGCGATAGGCTAAAGATAAAGAACGGATTTATAAAGGAAGGCGTGAAATATCGTATAAAATTGGTGACAAAGTACTATTAAAGTCCTACGCTAGGAAACCTGGTCGTTCACATAAACTAGAACGAAAGCACTATGTTTGTCCTTACGAAATACTCAAGGTGTTACCTCGTAACACCTGTGTCTTAAGATCACTTGGTAGTGATAACAAGGAATTTACGTAGAATGTTAAGCGCTTAAAATCATTTCATGAACGCAAATGGTCTCCAGGCAATCCTATCAACTCTGATACTAAAGCCTAAAAAAATTAATCATCGCCCTTCGATGGTATATCTTTATAGTCGGTTTACTTAGATAGAGATACGTGTCTTCCTGATCCAGGCCGGCTAGGTCTCGAAGACATCCATTTCATTTGAATTGATCGGCAAGAAAAAATGTATACGCCCTGTACTCTCAAAAAAATTGTTCCTAAGGTTCTTCGAGTAGGCAGCTTAAGTTCAAGGTTCCCGGGTTTGAACCAATATTCATTTAAACTCTACCCTGATGGATTGTTTTAGTCCCGTCGTAGCTCTTAACACGGAGTATACTTTGCTCAGAAATGGGAAAATAATTTATAGAAATATTAAATGAGTGTTCCCGGAAATAAAAATATGAATGAGGAAGGTGGTAATGTAGAGCTACCAAATTCGAAATCATCAACGAACGTGGCTGATCTTATAAGACATCTTGGTCAGCAGATATAGCAGCAACAGCAAAAAATGAATATCAAGCTTGACCAAACACAAAAATGGATGCCAAGTTGGAGCAAATGTCACTTCTAAGACAACAAAAATATTAATACAGCAAAAAATGGTTAATAAGCTAGAGCAAATACAGCACAAAAATATACGCAGGTGCAGCAAATGTCCCACCAAACTACACAATCCATAACACATCAACAAACACAACAGATGGATTCTAAATTTCAGCAAATAAACCAACAAATGCACTCAAAATTAGTAAGAAAAATATTATAAGATGTAACAGATTTTACATCGAGTTACTGATGTACAAATTTCGGTAGAAGTTGAAACTGTAGTTAATAAGCATACTAGTCAGATCAAGGAATTGCAAGAAGTAAATGCAATCAAAGAGAAATTTTGCACTACAAATAGTGACGGAGTTCCGCTTGTCAACTTTGAACCAATCCCATATGAGTCCAGAGTTATAGTGGAAGATAATAATTCCTCCGAAGTATATTCAGGAAAGCACGGTAGTGAAGATAGTATAGACAGAAATGGAAAAAGGAGTCATTCATTTCACCGCCAGAAAATATTCCCGTAAATTCCAAACATTGTAAGCCTACTAATAAAGGTAATCATTTTCGATTTAGTGAAATTATATATCTAACAAAATTTAGTGTAATGACAGATGACATCCCGGCCAGCACATTCTTAGAAAAGTTCTAGAAATACTGTGTTTTAATTCGAGTAGAAAGATCTAACTTTTTGAAAATTCTGCCGCATGTTTTAATACGACCGTGTTCCGCATGGTTCGAAGCAATCAAAAGTAATTTATGTAATTATTTAGATTGTAAAAATACTTTACATTCTAATTTTGAAAACGATTTAATGTTGGCCAACAGATAAGTTTTAGTTCGAAATGAACATTATAACACAGAATTGGATAAGAGCCTCACCGATTTTTCGATATCTGTATATAATGAATTAAAGTTAATTAATCCATACCAACAAGAATCATGAGTAATAGCATCAATCAGAATTTTGTTATCTTTCAAGTTGCAACAAATGTTGATTTCTGCACAATGCGATTGATTTCTGCACAATGCAAAATTTTGAAAATCATTCGATGCGTATGTTAGAGGATAATAGTAATCGGAATCAATTCAATACTAATCGTAATCAAGTTAGTTATGTAGCTGTTCACAACCTTAATGTCAGGGAAGAAACTGATCTTAATGCGAGAAATAATAAATTCCATTCTAACGAGAATTGTGCTGAACCCAATTTTACCGGTAATATAAAAAAATCTAATTTTAGGAGAAACAGGAACAATAATAGTAATACATTTAGGAATAAAGGAAACAACTGTGACTTTCGACGAAAATGATTTCATAATAGATTCATAGGTGGCAGAAATTCTCAGAATAGAAACCAAATTACAGCGGAAGCACGTAGTAGGTATAACTGTAGAAAAGATTTATCATGCAATGTTACTTAACCGAATTCTTTAATAATGTAACTTAAGCTAATGTTGTGGTTTCTGAGAAAACATACTCAATTAATTTTTGTTTCATTTCACCTTAAACATCATAATGATTTCATTTTTCATTCGTACTCTGTTTGAGTTCTATACAGGTAATATTAATAATATTGTTAATGTAAATTGATACGAATAGTTCCTATCAAAGTTATGCTAATTATATACAAATAAATACAACATTTTACATTGTATCCTAATTCACATAAACTTTGTCGGTTCTTATTATGATAATGTCATTATTTGTATTATTCCTGATAATGATATTGATCAAGTCAGGTTTTGTTTTTTTGACTATTATTATCATTTATTTATAATTTGCTTTACTTCTCCGTACTTTTCAATTCTTTATAATTATCTTGATTATGCTCAAATGGAAGGAATTGGTTGTGTAATATGTCAATGTACTTTTGTTGAATGATTTAATGAGCTCCGATGATACTGTATTAAATAAACTACTTTTGGGCCAAAATAGTTAACAAGTTGGTCATATTTTTGAATAAGTCCTCTTCAACAATAATTTATAAAATTAACATACGATTAATTATTAAATAAATATAAGGTTATTGTTGATATAAAATGAAATTAGTATATATGTATTATAATTTATAAGACGAGGGCTATTCGAAAAGTAAGGTAACTATGTATATGACATATGTAATGGTCTAGAATTATCTATTAAATTGTAACCAATTAAAGCAGCTCTCTTCGGGACTCATTTATACAACGCTATTGTATATCTATGTGGTAAATTACTTCCGTTTTCTTGTAGTTATTTTGGACATCGGCGTTTAAAGGTGCACAGTTGTTTTAATGGGAAGAAGAAAATAATATATATATTGTTGATTTTTTATTGATAATTCGATAGTGTGAGTTGTTGGAAACAAGATAGTTATTTTGCTTGGTTGCTATGACTGCATATTAATAATTATCATGAAGGTTCTGAAAATAAAAGGAAATGTTGCTACAAGTGACGTCCCTGATTACATGTAATTTGATTGTGTTGACATATCTAAATAGTACATAAACTGTGAGCTGAATGTAACAAAAAATTAATACATACAATATTACACCAACCATATTTACCTCAGTTCAGTGCTTTGGACATTACTTTAGAACAATTAAATTGAGATTATATTCTGGCTTTGATTAAGTTGCTTGTTATATAAGGTTATGTGCACTTAAGCAAAAAAAAAAAAGCTGAGAACAACATATAACATTAATTTTATTTCTTACTGATTTTCCGAGTTGGTAATGCAATAAAATAACGCCACCAATATTCTTATATAGACTTGTATCTTGTAATCTAATCGTGTTTCTTGTTTCACATTATTGTATTCTTGTGGAATTGTTAATGATTATATATATGGGGTTTGCAAACAACACAGACAACGTTTGGTAGATGATTCCTGGCACCAAGATAGGACAAAAAGTATAAACGGACTTGTTTGCACAAATCATTCATTTCGGAGTTACAGGCTGAGCACAACACGTAAAAATGACCTTTGAGGGTCCCTAGTTCCAATAGTATGTTATCTACCGTATTCGGGTGAAAACTTCTCCTCGGAACTAGTATGTGTCTTATCCACATATACATGTTTCAGAACCCTGACTTACCTTCGCCAAATTTTTTATAGATGTAGTTGGTGAATACTTCAAATTATATGCCCGTAGCCAAACTACTGTTATTGTTGTTGCGTTTGGATGTTATGTTTCTGAAACATTTCCTTTTGGATAACGCATATATCACTTCGTAAATGAAGTGTTGACTCGGTTACAGTAGATCCAACAGATTTGGAGCTATGGACCTATAAGTTCGTTTTTTATGTTTTCTGCACCGATTCGTTTCCACTATAACTCCGAAAGGAAGCATTAGTGCACTCATGTTGACCTTACTTATATATTATCTAGATTTAGGAATCCCCTACCAAGTGTTGTTTTGAGAACCCTACATATATATTTAGCGAGAGAGAGAGTTCGGGTAGATACCTGACGTCAACCAAGAAAAGAAGTCCTCTTCAACTTTGGCCAAAAGTGCATAGTTTCGGAGATACAGGATGCTTAAAGTAGGAGAAAATGAGCCTTAGAGATTTATATCCTCACTATTCTAAACGATAGAACAAAGGCGGAATGGTCAAGTCAAAGACATCGGATGTGCTTTTCCAGAAATGGACAAGCCACGATCTTGAAACCCCTGCGCAAGGGATTCCCCAAAAGGAGTGGGAATCGTCAATCTCTGGAGAAAGTTTCTACATTTATGTGGTTCGACGAATATAAACACAGCAAACAGTAATTCGTTTCCGGCAATATGATATCCTCTACGAATTCAACATGGCGCGGGAATTTTGTAATATAACATTGTCCCTACTTGTTACAGATAATACAGTTATGCAAACTCACATAAATAATAAAGAAATCAGCCTCATGTCGAAGTCGTTGAATCTATCACATTGCCGACGACGAATTACTGTTTGCTGTTTTTATAGTCTTCGAACCAAGCTACTGTAGACCTGTCTTTCCGAAGAGAATTGACGAGGATTTCATACTTCCTTTGGGCCATCCCTTGCTCTCGGGTTTCACTATTATTTCATAAGCATATGCGAATACAGCACATTCGATGTCTTTGACGTCACCCTACCGCCTTTGCTCTATCATTTAGTTTAAAGAAGGTTTAGGTTTATATCTCTAAAATTCATTTTCTCTACTTTCGGCCCAAATATATATATCTGAAACACTGAAGTTTTAGCCAAAATTGAAGAGTACTATTTTTCTTGGTTTGACATCAGGTATCTACTATTAAACTTCTTGTACGCATTAATAAAACACCTTGTATTTTTTAAATTATACAATAAAATATCACAGTAATTTAAGTTTGTATTGTCTATACTGGGTGCTCAGAAACAATGTCTCAAAAATTTGACAAATGAAATTTTCAATCTAAATCATGAAATTTTCAATCGAATTTTCAATGACTCAATCGAAATCATTACCAAATTATGAAATAACATAGTCTTACACAAATGTACTTCGGAATAATATCTCACCCAAAATTGAACGAAAAGGTACAAGAAAGGGTCATTTATTCCAGAACGAAAAATCGAAAATGGGGTAAATGAACACCGTGCTTATCAAGATCAAATACTGTTAAAATTAGAATAATTTATTATTCGAATATCCAAAAAATGAATTCTACAAATATTCTTTCTTTGATTTTTTAAAATTATAATAAAGTGTAAGTTTCATTAACTTAGCTTTATCTTCATCAGACATTAACTAGCAGAAATATCTCCACAAAATTAAATTAATATTGTTGTATAATGTCGATTCTTAATTGTTAATTTGTATATGTATAGCCCTTCATATATTCGGATTTCAATCATACACTTTATAATGCTCTGATAGAGGGTTGGTTTATCTTTTTTAGACATAACTATACATGAATGAGAGCATATGCAAAACAAATTTGATCAGGGGCTCCTTCTCTGAAACATGGGATCCACCCGATCAGTAATCTTCAATCCGCTATATTGGATTCAAATATCGTTTTTTAAATGGGAATAGGTGCAAGTTGTAAATCATATTCATGTACAATTTTCCCAGAAATTGACTCTTGTAATGATGTATACTGTGGTTTGTATTGTTTGGAAGATACCACATGTCATATTCCTCTAGGCTGTTCGTGAATAAACATTGTAGAGTATTATCAGTTCCTCCTACATTTTTGATGATGATAAATCAAATAAATTTTTAAGTGGAAAAATACTATAGGTATAAACAAACTCTTTACAACATTGATGTCATAATCTTATTACATTTCCGCTGGTGCTTGTTATTAATTCTATGTTATACTATAAACAAAAAGTACTGTATTACGGTGAAATTGTCTAACGTAAATTCAGAAACAACCAGATTTGTGTTAAATCCTACAATGCCCGTATTAAAATTCGTGTATGGGCATGTAAGCACGTTCAGAGAATATTTCGTCAACTATAAGTAACGTAAAATATTACATGTGCACACGGTACCCTGCACACGTTTGTATTTTTTGTTTTCAAAATTCGTGTGAAACCTGACACTTAGCATGCAATGTCTTGCAAAGGGAACAAGAGTAAAAACCACTACACCAATGAATTTTCGAGAGCATTGTATCACTTGAACATATTAGTAGGGTGGGGTCACTTGAGCGTGTTTTTTCCTACTGCGCATGCGCAAACCCTTGACGCTGATTGGCTGGCGCAGGTCACGTGACCCCGCCCCCTTGGCCACGCCCCCGACCACGCCCCTTGACGCTGATTGACTGGCCACGCCCCCGACCACGCCCCTTGACGCGGATTGGTCACGCTCTTTTATGACCTCCTATCTACTGCGCTGACTGGCTGGCGCGGGACCCCCGCCGATTGGCTGGCGCAGGAGCCTTCCGCCCCCTTGACGTTGATTGGCTGGCGGCGGCCATGCCCACTGGACTCACGTACCGCGAACATGCCACATTGCAGTGGAGAATACGAACACATAGCATAGACATATTACATAAGATTCGTTCCCTTTTATGAGCACTAGCAGATCGATAACACACACGCCTATATAACATAGCAGGGGTGTACTCGTTTTTTACGAACACATAACAAAGCACATATTACATAAGACTATATAGCATAGCAGGGGTGCACTCGTTCCCTTTTATGAGCACTTTTCTCAACATAGCAGAAATTACACAGAGACTCGTTCCCTTTTATGAGCATAGTTTCCACCCCTTACTTAAACATAGCAGAAATTACATAGGACTATGTAACATAGCAGAGCTAATAAAAGAGTATGGCTTATTTTCTTTTACGGGGGTAGCAACCCCAACCCTCCTCCTTTCTCATCCAGGGCTTGGGACCGGCAATGGCGGAGTTTAAAAAAATAACACCATCATACTCTCATAAATGAATAAAGCATAATATGTTTAGCATCAATAGTGGTGAGTGAGAATTTGTTTAAGAAATCGTGCAGTGAATAACCAGATGCACGACATGCTAGATATAGAAAACAGTAATGTCCACAAAATTGAGATAAATCTGAATTGAATACCTTGAATACGTCTATTATTAAATGTATAATACAGACAGTTTCGTTTTAAAAACCTTATATGATGTTGTATATAGAGCGGTATATCGTAGCTATCGAAATACTCTCCCACACACATATTAGATATATAAACAGCAACCCAATGTTCACCAGGCTTATCACTAGAATCAGTGTTTATAATTATGGCAGCTGGAAATGTATGAATAAACAGAGGTAACTCATCTGCGGCATACACACCAATAAAATGATCTTTATGTAGATTTTGTTGTAGTGCCTCATAAAGTTCAATTGTATTTAACATTTTTTAATTAATATATATTTTTCTCTGGAAATCAATTTCTAATTCTGAAGAGAATTCACCATAAATAATTGTTGTTACAGGAGATGGCAGTGCCTCTTTACAATGAACCTCTAGGCGTACACTTCCTTGCCGTTGTGGACTAGTATGAAATCCAGCACTAGCACTAGAATCGGGAGTTAAATCAAACACCAGTAGAGTATGACCATAAGGATATTCGGCTAGTGAAATATTATTACCTTGATTAGAATAATAAATACCTGAACCTGTAAATAACGTGGAATATGCTTGTATATATAGCTTATTATCAAAATCAGGTTGTAGTGGTTTGGATGGCACAAGCATTCCATCAACATACAGTGTAAAAATGACATATTAAAATGCTGAAAATTGAACGGATTTGTCTGATAAGTACCATTAAAAGCAGTATTACTAACAAAACCAATAATAATACGTTTAGGCACTAGGCCTGAAAATAGATCTGGAAGTGTACTATCCATAATTCCTTGTGGCAGAGTTTCAGTCTTCACCTGTACTTTTGTTATAGGATATTTTACTCTAAATTTAGGATTTTGTAATACTTTATTTTGTGCTATTTTAACGGCCGGTGACACATCAACCTTTTTCAAAAGCAATGTTGCATCTGTAATTACAACTTTTCCATCAGCTTCTGCGTCACCCATTAGGCAGAATGTAGGTTTAGCCGGAATTAGTTTAATGCGCAGTTGTACACCATTCAGTAAAAATTTCTCCTGATTAAATATATCAGCATGAATATAGCCCAATAATTCAAATGACTGACTTAAAGTAGTGAGAAGAAAACGTTGTTTAAATCCTACATTACTATCGGCCGCACTGTCCATATGCCCTGCAGTATCTTTAAACCACATTGATGTTTGAAGATGCGTTGATTTAGCTTTAGCATTATAATTTAGTAGTTTTTCAATATACGACCGATATGGATATGTGTGTGAAGAGTAGGAAATAAGTTGATTATTTAAATATAATTGCAATTCACTGAACATTGCGTTGAGAAAATCATTTACAGGGGCGATATCTTATCGGCAGAAGTTAAATTAGAACCATCTAATTTAGTAATTTTACCTTTAATATAAAACATTGTGTGCGGTAAGTCAATATAGTCATCCCCATGACCGGGGACTACAAATTCTGTTGGTGCATTATCAGTTATCGAAGCCACAGGCTTATATGGAACTATTTTATTACCTATAATACTGGTTTCAGTGGGTAAACCAGCAAATAAATCTAATTCTGATTTCATACACTCACACTGCATTTTTTCTCTTTTCTTACTATTAATATTCACACATGGTAAAATTTATAATACCGTATTACGTTTGCGAAAATGTAATTTTACACATACACTACCATGTTGGAAAGGAAGTGGATTACCTGTACTATCTCTTAAATCAATAATAATTTGATCAAATTTTTTACGTTGTACGGGGACATAGTGAGGATTGTCAAAAATATGTACATTATTAATACCATACTCTGTAATATTTGTATTTATAATACGTAACAATGGAGCTACGGTGTCACCCACCATTTGTGGTTCTACAATATCACTGTAAATATATATAAGTGTAGGTAGCGATTTTTGTAAATCAGGTGGATAACGAGCATGATGCACAACTGCAATATCTTCTTGTTGTATGTGATCAAACCCTAGTATTCTGGCTAGTTCAGGAGATAGACGTACTTCTATATGCCTCTGTTGATCTTTTATTACTCTACTGACTTCAACTCGTTTTACAGATGCTTTAACTTTTAATTGTAAATTTAATATATCACTTTTATGATTAATTTGAGATAGAATATCATCAACATTATAATAGTGTCCTGGTAAGATTTTAGTTATGTTCCAGCCTTTTGTATTCATGAGACGGTAATAAATATTATTAGTATATTTGGAAACATTCTGAAATGAATTTGCATAATGTACTTCAATAACTGCCGTCTCCCACTCACATTTCTCTAGCACGAATGGATGATATAATTTGGTCGTATAACATGACAAAGTATTTTGTGGGAAGTACTCCATAGAACTGTTACTCGGTAATGTAAGATAAAAGCTAGTCTGTTCCATATTAATAAAAAATATCTCTCCCTCTTCCTTTTCTTCTTACCACCAGTCTTTGCAAAATGAACTTCTCTCCGTTTTCTTCTTCCAGATCCTTCCAACACTTGATTTATTTTATTTTGAGCTTTAGTTTTTAAATTATTTTTAGCTTCTTGTCAACGTGATGTTAAAGCTTCGTCAATAGGTCTATTATCACCTAATACATCTCCAGCTACATTAATTCCTGTACATAACAATTCTTTACCAACAGTTTTTGCTCCTTGTTTAATTAACGGAAATACACTTCGAAATAAACCACCTAAGAAACTTCCAATACCATAACCTTCTTGATATGGTGCACCTCTATACACGTTATAACCACCTCCTGGTTGGTGTGTATAGTATTTAAAGTATGGATCATTCATTATTATTATTATTTTTTCCTATATACACAAATATAACAGTTATTTATAATATTGTATTGTAGCTAAATGTTTTTTAAATGTGACACAGGAATCCATGAATTAAAGGAAGGGGGGTATCCCCGCCAACGAACAAGTACACATTTACTTTTAACTTCTAAAGTTTCGTCTATTTCATAAACTTTATGCAGAGGCACTCCTTGTAATTCCTCTTCGTAAAATGTACCATCAATTACTTCACCATTTAAGTCCTCCAACACATAAACCATTTTCTTTTCCTTATGTATCACCTGTTTTATTTTAAATATTTCTACAGTCCACTTTTCTTTGTACCCTTTTTCAAAATGCCGTTTTGCTTTAGTAATGCGCACAGTATCACCTTTTTCATATTTTGCAATGTTAGTATGTGGCATCGGTTTTATTAATTTATTCCAAACTTGTTGAAAAGTGTCCTGGTTCACACTGGCGGGTGGTAATTGATGAGCTCTATGTGGTGTAGAATTATATGCCTGAACAAGTTTCGATAGCACATCTATGTATCGGTAAGTCTTCTTTGCTGTAAAATATTTCCACATTCGTCCTTTAAGAGTTCGATTAAAACGTTCCACCACACTTGCCTTAATATCGGAGTTTTGTGTTGTGAAGAATTTAATATTTTGCTTTTTTAAGTATAACTGAAATGGTTTATTAACAAACTCTGTACCTTTATCTGTTTGTAGACGTAAGGGTCTACGACGTGTAGATGCAAATATTTGCTTAAATGCTTTTAATATTTTCACCAGTTTTTGCACGTACAGGCACAGCCCATGCATAACGACTAAACAAATCAATCACTGTTAAAATATACCTATTGCCATCATTATACTTTTGCAGACTGTGCATATCGTTTAAATCGGCTTGCCACTGATCGTCAATATTGAACACTAAATAGGGATTACGTGGAAACTTTTTACGTACTGGTTCATGGAGAGTATAAGTCGACTGTTCTTTTAACCACTGTTGCACTTTATAATGTAATAGATTTAAAGGAATAGATTTCTTCACAGCTCTCCATAATGACGTAGCAGTTGAAAACGAGGCAGGGTGTGAAGGGTTATAATAAATATCGGACAGCTTCTTCCTATTTTATAATCACGCCATCTGTTGACAACTTTACGTTTACGTGGTGGCTCCTCCTCCTCTTCCTCCTCTTCTTCTTCCTGTTTTGAATCAGCAGCAGATGATGTCAGCTTACGAATATATTCTATACGCTGTGGGTTACCTATATACTCTATAGGTATATTGGATTTTGCTAACAGTACAGCAAAGGGTTCCCAACCTGTAGGGGGAATATATTCCTTGCGACACCTGACAAAATCTGCTATTAGATCTACTATATTAGCTCCAGGAATTAATCTATTATAAATATTAACATTACCATTGTCATCCCAATGAATGTTGGAATTTTGTTTTAATTTACGTAATAAAGGTCTTGCTTTACGCAGACAATTTTCGGGGAGGGTAGATAGTATTTCTTCGGCCTCCCCATCCTCCTCCTCCTCCTCCTCCTTCTTAGTACCAACACTAGTTGATGTTGTTGTAGTAGGCTTTTGCACAATGTGTAAATATTTTTGTAACACCTCTTTATAGCGTATCCATTTTTCTTCAACACTCATATTTTTATTATTTAAAATATTTTTCATCTCATCATCTAAATTAGATATAGTTTGATATTGGTGCAATTTTTCTGGTGCAATTAAAACAAGCTTTTGTGCATGCTGCATAATTATTTAATTAAACTAGATAGTATACCTCCAATAATAGGTGCTAGCAAAGCAGTAAGAAACCCACCTTTTTGTACAATTATTCGTTTTTTCTTTTGTTTTAATGATGGACCTTTTTTCGCTAAATACCTCAATTCCTTTCTATATCTTTTTAATCTATTTTTCTCTTTTTTATTTAACGGAACATTTCCTTGTAATACGTTATAGGAACATTCACAAATAGAGCGAATTAATTCGGGATCAGCATTTTGTAAAATTGCTTGGCGTACTTTAGGTTTTGCCTTTGCTAAAAGTTTTAGTAAATGTGCACTCTCTTTGCTAATCATTTTTTGTAGCTATAATATTAAAATCGAGTATTAAAATATATCAGTTATTGAGATTATTTTTTTACTGGTACATAAACATAATTGTAAGAATCTGAGGAGAAAATTTTTGTTCGAACACGATGTTCGTCGGGAGTGCCCTGTTTTAAATCAGAAACCAAATAACTATGAGGATCTCGTGCTGCGTCCTGATAGGCCTCCTGTACAAATCTTGTGTTACCAGGATATAATTGACGTGCTAGATAATCAATTTGAGCCTGGTCTCTGGGGTTTTTAAAACATATTATATAATGGCAATTTAATGATATGTCTCGCATACCTTTAGCTTGATGAAACATATTTTGTGTTATAAAAATAACACTTAAATTTCGGTGGTGGCTACCTTTAGTAAAAAAGTCAACAATTCGTATATCACATTCTCGCATTAAATAATTAATAATTACAAGATGTGGGCTAGCTTGTGCTGATAAATCATCTATTTTGGGGAGCCCTTCTTTAAATGTACAACCTGTGGATAGAGTTTCATACAGGGGTTGCCACTCACCATAACACCATACTATATTTTTCCATTTTTCGACATAATGTTTTAAAAACTCTTTTACAAAATATGATTTACCACACCCAGTGGGGCCAGCTATAATACAAGTAAATGGATGTTGAAACTCCATATTCTGATACACCACAAAATAATTATAAATATAATAACATATTATTATTATTACGATTCAAATTGTGAATGCTTTCAGACATGTTTACATCTTTACATAATTATGGGCCGCTGAATGCACGGCAAATGATGCTGGAGTTTTCGCCATGTACAAACACAGAAATTTACCTGACCATTACTATCGTCATCTGACAATGATATTTTATAATTTTCACTAATGGAATTTGTAACAGCATTAAAGTAGTTTTCAGTATACCACTCATCAGGTGAAAGACGAACTCTCCCTCATCATCGTATGCTAGACCAACACATCGATTATCCATTTTTTCTCTCTCTCTCTCTACTTAATTACCCTATTCGTTTTCTTTTATACCCGTAGGGAAGTGTATCAAAATTTTCTATTCGTTTTCTTTTACTAGCAGTAACCTGATAGATTTTATGCGCCTCCGGCTTAGTAATCAATTTATAATCTTTAGTACGTACAATTTGTCGACCGAGAGGAACGCTAATAGAAGGTGAATTATTTAAAATCATATCTTTCATCTGTTCAAAGTTAACATATTTTAATGTTTTATTATTCAGTGTGATTCCCTTGATTTTACATATTGTCTTTGTTTTACCATTAAGAGTGTTAACAACGGAATAGCCGTAACATTTGGGACCACCAGCACAAAATTCTTCGATATATGCATCCGGACCATATTCCGCCAACTCATTCTTCCATTCCCCTAAATGCATTCCTATTTTTAACTGTGGCTCACCAGGCGTTTGAGTGTAAATAATACTATTGGTATCATAATATAACACACGCTCGCCAAGTAAATCCAAATAACGAAATAACTCGAGGCGAGGATGTGTCGTGGTGTATGCGGCGATTATCACGTTAATGTTTTTAGCAGGAGCAATAACGCTCTCATTAACACTCCAGTTGAGCACACGGAATTTGTCGCCGATTGGAATACACAATTTAACCTCAATATTCGGATTTGTTAATTTATCGAAATACTCCTCGGGAGTTTTAATGATAGCGATTTGCTCCATGTTTTCTCTTTGTGCGAACTTACCCCACAAGCTGTTTACTCCTAGCTTTGAAATTCGTTTCTTAGGTTTGTTGCGCATAATCTTTTCCCGGTCTAATTGAATACCCTCTTTCTCATAATACTCCTGTATGAACTGGTCTTTTTGTTCGGTGACGCATCCTGCAGGCCAACCGTTACACTCAGTCTTGATCTTCATAAACAGGTTAATGTATTCCGTGAAAATACCGCCCTCTTTCTTTTCAGCGTCATACATTACAACCTCATAGCTCCATACCTCATGTTTTTCTAGCACTCTATATCCTTTCTCGACAGCTACCCACACTTCGTCTACAACCAACACTCCAGTCAAAGCTCTTTCCCCCTCCGAATGCGTGCATTCTTCTTCTTCATTCAGAGTGTCCGCTCACGTTCGGCATAAGGGGAATAATAATTTTCCACCACTCCGATAGGGCAGCACCGGGTGGTAGAGATTGGCCGGGGGTAATACCGAACACTTTATTATTCCCTCAAACGCCGAAATATCGGGACACTCGTCATCACCCACATAAACTTTCGGATGACCCACAGGATATTTTTTCACCTTACAGCAGTAAGGATAGAGGGAGATTATATCGGTATACATGATACGTTCTCCCTCTTTCGTCTTTTTGTAGAGTTTCATGGTGTCGACTGTACCGCCATACAGGGCATCCCGCGGATGAATTGGGGATTTCTTAGCCATGATGTGGTTTTTTACAAATATACTCCCCGGCGGGTGTTCTTTCAAAAACTCGCGCCACCGGCATTCCCACATTTCATGTACTATATACCCCAGCTCTTTTAATCGAATAATTTTGTTTACACTACTCTCATAACGCATATTGAAAGTAGTGTACGCGTCATTATATATGGGGTTGTCACGGCCTGTGGGTAACACTCCCGGCCCCCGTGGAATAGACACCCCTGGTACTCCCAAACATGTTCTGCACCATTATAGTGCGCATAACCATCCACTTTATACCCACCTCTCACCACAACCTCTCGTCCGTTACCAGAATGCTGGATTTGGACTTTTAATCTGTCGGCCTCGTACACGAGCCACTGAACGGCGCCGACAGATTGGTTGTCACGCCACCTGTACCCTCTATGTTGGATAATACCAATGGTGTCTGTTCGCAAGATATTTTTTCGATACATTAACTTGCACGCGCTGGCAATGCTTACACTTTCTAGGAACGGGTTGAAGCCAGATATAACCTCAAACTCGTTCATAAATTTTATGCAAGCATTGCGCAGCACGTTCACATCGTTCACACAGTATTTTATAAGCTGTTCTTTTAAAATGAAACCCACCTCTCCAAGTATTTCCTTTTCCTCATTGTACCAACGCAAAAACTTCTCTTTCTGCTTCTTTTTCAAGCCCCCAACATCGTAATACTCGATGCCTGGTAAAACACCCCTATACTCCTGATTAGCTTTTGTGTTGAATAAATGAGGGAAATGACCCTTCGAGACGGGCAAATCGAACGCGTCACCTAATTTGGACAAAGGCATTGGTAAGAAATTTAGACTATCAATAAATTTTAAATATAAATACTCCATCGATAAAATTTTGCACCCCCGCATAATTATTCGCGGTGTCCACTCTTTATGAAGCATCATCGCGCGTAAAATAAAATGGGCGTCGTAACCCTTTGCGTTATGAGCTACAACGACTATTTTATTTCTTTCAGAACGCCTTTGTGCTAAATAATCTAAAAATTCGCCAATGCATTTGTCCCCATAAAATACATGTGTTCTATCGCCGTATACACCACACCGTTCACTCTCACTGTTTTTACAACGGTAGCACACCTGTTGGCTAACTAACATGTTGGGCTCATGCTTAAAAATACCACCGGCTACTTCTTTATCCTGGCGGCACTCAATGTCGTAAAACACTAATATCCGTTTCTGTGGAGTACGCATTCGGCAGGGTTGTATATAACATAAATGCCCTGACGGCATCTTAATATTACATCCTGTGCAGAATACCTCCCCACAGACATGTGGATTCCGCCCTTTTTTCACCACGTAGGCTTTACGACATTGAGGACACACTTTCAGAATATCGCACAATGAAGCCTTATGGTTTTTGAGGCACTGAGCCCCATAAAAGCATCTATTGCATTCCCGGCAGTATATTACACTTTTCGTAATTGTGCATGGTGGTCTGTTCCGGCATTTATTGCATAAAGCTTTACACTTCCCCACGTGCCTGTCTTTAGTCTGAAATTGTTTGTGGCATTCTTCGCAATAGTAAACACATGAAAAGGCTGCTGTTAGGCTAGTGATGACATTATAATGGTTGTTAATATATAACAGATTAATCCGTTTCCCATGACCACGACCCTCAAAAAATAATTTTTCCCCCGATAACCCATCATACACGGTGATTTTATAACCTGCTAAATATGCCTGAATTTTTTTTTATTTCGGTATCCCCCCGCCATTCTCTAGGCTAACACCAGCCTTTTCACTTAGTTCGGACACCTTTTGAAACATATGTTTTGCGTATTGATCGCGATATCTATGTCTTTCATTTTTATCATTTTTATGTTCAATAAGCCCTATAGCTACCACCAGAGCTTGACCCAAACAATAGTATTCAGGGTTTTTAATGACTATAATACCTCTGTTGTGTTTTATGTACTCGTTTATGTCAGAAAATTTCTGTTTCACCCGTCCCATTCCAATAGGTAATTCGACGTGGTGAAAATAGAGAATAAAGCGATCTTGATATAAGAATGAAATATTGGATTGAATTACTTTTTCTAACGCACCCCACACATTATCAGCAGTCATATTATTAGCAGTTTGAAACGACAAATAGAATGGTTTATCTGGGTGATTTTGGTTTATAAAAGTCAACCCTACACGATGATGAGGGAGCACACCTCTCATTACATGCCGTACCAAATCAATAATGCCGTTTTCTACCCATTCAGGGGGTTTTCTCCCTCCGGGGGAGGAGTTAATTCAATTGTCAGTAAATTCCCGTTATCTTTAAACTGTCTATAATATTGCTGAGATTTGGATATTATATTAAATCGCTCCATTTTTTTAGAATATTGTAAAATCGTTAATGCTTGCTGTTTTATTTTAATTGTGGTCTTCCAACTATAGAACGCCGATTACAATTTTTTCTAATAAGCTATTATTCTTAACGATCAACAATTATTCACTGTAACGCTATATTGAAAGCAATGCTTAGAATTTTGTAAAATCGTTAATGCTTCCTGTTTTATCTTAATTGTGGTCTTTCAACTATAGAAAGTCAATTAGTATTTGTTTCTAATAACCTATTATTCTTAACGAACAACAATTATTCACTGTAACGCTATATTGAAAGCAATGCTTAGAATTTTGTAAAATCATTAATGCTTGCTGTTTTATCTTAATTGTGGTCTTCCAACTATAGAACGTCAATTAGTATTTTTTCTAATAAGCTATTATTCTTAACGATCAACAATTATTCACTGTAACGCTATATTGAAACCAATGCTTAGAATATTGAAAATTCGTTAATGCTTGCTGTTTTATCGTAATTGTGGACTTCCAACTATAGAACGCCGATTAGTATTTTTGCTAATAAGATATTATTATTAACTATCAACAATTATTCACGGTAACGCTATATTGAAAGCAATGCTTATAGATTTTTTTTGCAAAATTCTTCTCGGAAAAATCAAGTGTTTGCAAGAAAAAATTAATTGGGGCTGTTCCCACTATAGATCACCAAAAGTGTTTTTCCCAATAACGTATTCTTTCTAAACCTGTAAATAGAAAAAAAGGAATTTTACTTTGCAAAACCACCACCGAAAATTTTGACAAAGTTCAAAAATAGTTATTTTTTAAAAATATATATTTTGCTTATTTTTTACCTTTGTGACCTCGGGTTTTCATGAACGTATTCAACACAACGTATATTTCAAAAAAATCAATCATGGGTGAGGTTATGAGGAACACTTAAAATCCGCAACGAAAATTTTGACAAAGTTCAAAAGTACTTAATTTCTTTAAAAATCCATATTTTGCTTATTTTTGACCGCTGTGACCTCGGGTTTTCACGAACATATTTAACACGACGTATATTTCAAAAAATAATCGGTCTTGGGAGCTGTTATGAGGAACACTTAGAAATCCGCACCTAAATTTTGACAATGTTCAAAAACACTTAATTTCTTTAAAAATCCATATTTTGCTTATTTTTGACCGCTGTGACCTCGGGTTTTCACGAACATATTCAACACGACGTATATTTCAAAAAATAATCGGTCTTGGGTGCGGTTATGATGAACACTTAAAAATCCGCGCTGAAATTTTGACAATGTTCAAAAACAATTAATTTCTTTAAAATCCATATTTTGCTTATTTTTGACCGCTGTGACATCGGGTTTTCACGAACATATTCAACACGACGTATATTTCAAAAAATAATCGGTCTTGGGTGCGGTTATGATGAACACTTAAAAATCCGCGCTGAAATGTTGACAATGTTCAAAAACACTTAATTTCTTTAAAAATCCATATTTTGCTGATTTTTGACCGCTGTGACCTCGGGTTTTCACGAACATATTCAACACAACGTATATTTCAAAAAATAATCTATCATGGGTGAGGTTATGAGGAACACTTAAAAATCCACACCCAAAATTTTAACAAAGTTAAAAAATACTTACCCTTAATTCACACTTAAAATTCACTTCAATCTTCTCACACACTGCACACGATGTTGCATTTTTACAATCCAACGAATAACTGACTAAGAATTGCTTCGAACCTCAGCCCTTATATAGTTGTTCTGCTTTCCTCTGATTGGTTAAAATAAAACTCTTTTTCATTATAGCAAAATCGGCAAGTCAAGTACCCCATTGGCTAAAATAAAACTATTTACTATTGGCTAAAAACAAAAACGTCTAAGATATGTGCTAAATATTTTCTGAGCCCATTTTGAGTGTCCAAAAATCATAAAATGGCCCATATCTCGAAAACGGTCAAAAATATCAAAAAATAATCGAAAAAATCTCCCCGTACGTCACCCCTTGCCGTTTTTACACATGAAGAACCCATGGAACCATGTTTCAATCTTGTACGACAAGGGTGGGCCATGGTGGCCGAAAAAAAACTTCGGGTCGTCATATCTTGAAAACTGTAAGAGATAGAGCAAACATAACATATTGAAGCACTGTTTCTCCTCTTTCAGGGCGCCATTGGAAGAAATACTCCAACAAATCGTCATTTTTGGGTGTCCAAAAATCATAAAATGGCCCATATCTCGATAACGGTAAAAAACATCAAAAAAATAATCGAAAAAATCTCCCCTTTACAAATTCTCTTGTCGTTTTTAGACATGAAGAACCCATGTAACCATGTTTCAAACTTGTACGCCACGGGTGGGCCAAGTTGCCAAAAAAACTTCGGATCGTTATATCTCAAAAACGGTGAGAGATAGAAATAAAATTTTAACGGCATTCGATTTAGGATCATCAAACGCATCATCTACCCACGTTTGGTAAACATCGCCCAACTTTCAACTTTTTTTTCGAAAATCGCAATTTTTAACACTGCTTAAAGAACAAGTTTTCAATGTGTTAGATTGTCCACCACTTTCTCTTCTCATCTGAGCCCTGCTATGTTGAATGAATAGGGGTTGGAAAATAAGCCAGTCTGCTATGTTTAAATAGGAGTTGGAAAATATGCCATACTCTTTTTTTAGCTCTGCTATGTGCTATGTTAAATAGGTGGATGGAGAATGTGTTATCGATCTGCTATGTGTTCGTAAAGTGCTCATAAAATGGAACGAAACTTATGTGGCATGTGCGCTGGGCGGGGGTCCGGTAGCGACCGGCCAATCAGTGTCAAAGGAGCGTGGTCCGGTGCCAGCCAATCGGCGGAAGTCCCGCGCCAGCCAGTCAGCGCAGTAGATAGGAGGTCGTAAAAGAGCGTGGCAAATCCGCGTCAAGGGGGTGTGGCCGACGCCAGCCAATCAGGGTCAAGGGGCGTGGTCGGGGGCGTGGCCAAGGGAGCGGGGTCACTTGACCTGCGCCAGCCAATCAGCGTCAAGGGTTTGCGCATGCGCAATAGGAAAAAAAACACGCTCAAGTGACCCCACCCTACTATATTCCCTTTTGAAAAAAAACAGAAAGTTGAATCCAGCATTCGGATTCAGGTTTGGGAATGGGTTATACCATGTGTCAGAGAAGAGTTCTTGATAAAAATAGTTTGGCACGAGCCTGTATTCATGTTCAGTTCCATTTAAAGAAACTAAATCTTTTCTTGTGCCGAGTATACAGTATTGTATCATTGAATTCAAGTTGTTTCCGGCCAAAACAGAACAAGGAAGAAAAAAGTGCATGGACAAAAACCGCGAATGAACAAAAACAGCGCAATTATAGACATTGTTAGGAAAAAATAGTCAGGAACAAATACAGCAGAATTCCCTTAAGCTTATCAACTCAAATGTCTTTACTATGTTTCAGGTTGCATAGTAGACAAGCACTAATTTTACGCGGAGTCTCCCACAAGTTGTCGCTAAAATCACATAGCACATGTGGTAGAGCATCGTGAGAAATTAAAATGAACAAAATTTAAGGTACTATGAACGAGAAGGATATGAGCTACTGGGCTTCAAAATTGGAATACCCAAAAAATTATAGCATGGAATTATGAATATATAAGGAATTATCTTGAACACCGCTAAAGCAAATAAAACAAAAGTTGCTCAATATAATGTAAATATAATAAATATAATAAAGTTGTTCAATAAAATGCCCTATCGAAAACTACAGCGTTGCCACAAGTGAAACAAATTTAAAAACTCAGCATAAAAATATTTTGTTTGGATTAGCACCATATACAAGTGTGCACTGATTTAAAATGCGCAATTATCATTAAACCTAACATTGAAATGTAGTGATACAGTGTTGCACAGAATTGGAGGAACATGTGCTGAAAATGTACAATGGAGAAGCCAGATATATGGCAACAGATTTTAATATAGGAATCTGGGTCTCACTATGAATTTAGTTCAAATGCATAACACAGATAGTATAACATAACAAAATGTCGATAGTGTCACAAACATTGATGCATTTGGAAAGCGAAATTGGCTGATGCAATTGTTACGTCCTGTGTCAGCTCCAAATATATATATATACAGGAGTGTTCACTGGGATCCGAATCACTAACGAGAAGGATTGCTATGAAATGTAATGTTAAAAGTACAGCAAAACATATCCGAAGCGGGTTTGGAACCCGTAATAACTAATATATCCGTTGTCTAGCCTTCTAGATTACATGGCTGTTCTGGCCGAAATGAGGTAGTAATAAAATAATTATATTTCCAATTTGAATATGGTAATATTACAGTATACAAACAAGCTTATAGTATGTAGGACTGGAAGTAAAAGAATATGTCACATAACACTAGAAGCACGGAAATTTTGAACCCCCTAGAAGCACGAAGCAGTCAAATTGTCTGCTTTCCGTTTCTAAAATATAGAGTAATGGTGACACAGGATGAACGTTTTTAATGACATTGAGTCACATTCACAAGTAAGCATAGGAAGTATATTATTTATTTTATTATTTTTATTTATAAGCATTAAGTGCATTAATATGATATATTAAAAATATTTATGAATAAAATATGTTCGATATCAGTATTTTTAAAATAATGAAAAAATAATAAAAGATTACTCTCAACTCTTAGATATTAAATGTTTATTGTAAAATAATATATCCTATGATATCTTTCTAAATATCTTCTTAGGAGGAGATCATTACAAAGTCACCTACACTTGGCGCAGATTAGTCGGTTTCAGATCTCTGCAGTACATATTCCACAAACATACTTTCGACATTTGAAGCATATCTCAACTGTTTTGCTGTTTTATACAATTGTACTTGACATTGTCACGTGGGTGTGGAAGGAACTTCATCGTCTTCAGATACACTGTCATTGTCATAAGCGACATTGCCCATGAACTCCTTGGCCAAACGTTGGAGATATTTTCCCTACTGATTTTATTTCCGGTAGTTTCTCTGTATATCATCTAGGAATTAAAATATGCCGAATCAACCATGTTGAAGAAAACGTGCTTTAGCCACCGTCTGAACGTACATCTCAAAGTGTGTTTCTTCTCTATTTGATCCACGATGACTACACCAAACTGTGTCTGATTGTAATATATTATAGTTCGGGTGCTTCCTTGATGTCACAGAAATTGACACTGACTTATGGATGAAACTCAACACAGAAACGCTTTTGTTCCGCTTACACTTGTAGACATTTAATGTACTGCCACTCTGATTGCAGTAAACATCACAGTGAATAAGGACTTTGTTGTTTTTATTGAGGGGCGGGGTGCGAAGTAGGTAGTGGTGGTGCTTTAGGAAACTCTCTTCAGTCTTCCTTTATTGTCTCAACCAAATTAGCAGAGCTGAACTTTTAGCACTAAGAGATTCAGCAAGTTTCCTTGTGAAGAAGTTATCACATTTCACATTTATTCCTTATTTTAGTAAAACGATTTATCAAACTAGGCACCACAAATTCACCTTACTCTATTCGAAATCCTTGCCTAGAGATGGAAAGCCATTGATGTCGGCAAGTAACCAGATCTTGATGCCAAATTTATAGGATTTATTTGGCATATATTGCAGAATTCGACATCTGACTTTCGTAGAATAGAGTTGCTTGTCAACAGTCACGTTGTCATGTGGTTTGTAACATTTTATGTAGTTCTCAAGAAAGGAATCCCACAGTTCCAATGCGGTTGCGAATTTGTCCGTTTGAAGTCTTAGAGATTCTGTCACCTTTTCGTCAAATCTCAAGTACTGTCTTATTACACAGAACCCACCTCTATTCATTATTTTCCTATAAATTGGTGACCCGGTTGTTCTCTTGATTACCGTAATGGGTATTGCTGACGCACCAGTAGCACTTCGGTAAATAAAAAGGCCCAAATAAGATTGTAGTTCTGAAAGAGCTAATGTCCATGTTGTTGACTTCACTTGCCTATTTCCTTCAGGAATGTTGCACTTTAGGATATGATTCATCATTGGATCATCAAATAGTAAACGAAAAGCACTACTACATTCTTCCTCAGACACTCGTCGCTTGGCAAAATCTGTCAGTTCTGGAGCTTCGTGAACTATATTCTGCTTAAATATACAGCAAACGTCACCTTGCCCCAAATCCAATTTTGTCCACATTGTTCCATCTGGAGCAATAAACTGTACCAACTACTGGCGTGGTCTTATCACTGTATTCCACTTCTTCATCACTTGAATATACAATGTTCTCTTTAGGTTGAGAATCACTTGAGTTTCCATCTTCTTCACTCGAATCCTGCAAATTGCCATTATTTTCTTCAGACTCATCTTCTGAGAGATCATGCAAAGCTCGAAATATTTCTTGAGGTCTCATCGTAAAATGTCACATGTGCACAGTTCACCTCAACCAACTACAGGTACAAACTAAGATGCAGATATTGGGCACATGTACCTGAACTAATTTATTTTTCGACAATAAATCACTGCGAGATATCTGGTAAGGCATTGGAAAAACATCTGTGAAGTTATTGTTGGAATTAGATATCACAATAAAATAATAAGTTATCTTATTTCTTTCTGCTTCAAATTTCAACTAATAAAGGTTTAAATTTTTCTTTTCTCCAGAAACAAGAAGCGTGTTAAACTGCCATTTTTAAATTAGAAACAGATACACTATATTTCCATATTCTTTATAAGGCAGTCAAATTGACTGCTTCGTGCTTCTAGGTATAATTGACAATAGCGCCCCTGTAGAAAGGGACATAAACATACTATTAATACTATCAACAAGTGGGAACGAAAATATTAAAAGTAAATTAATTTCAGGGCCTTAGCGGAAACATTACAGAAGTGATACAAAATTATATTTCTCGAAGCAGTCGAAATGACTGCTTCGTGCTTCTAGTGTTAACACGAAAGAAAATCTTTGAGTTTTACGTCCCACGGTTATGCCGGTTAGGCTAAAGGATACGGCGATTATGAGAAATGAATAAAATGGTTTAATCAAGAAAGTGGGAGGAAGCGGAAGAACCTCGAGAAAACCCACGCAGACGGTGTTTGTCCACCACAAAGTTCACTTGGCGGGAGCAGGGTTTGAACCCGGGATCCCTTGCACCAGACATGAACGCTCTACCACTGAGCCACAAGAAACACAGACACCAAGAAAGTACTCTTCCAAATATTGAAAAGATAATCAAGAACAAGTTTACAGAATTAGAAAATCCGTGTTTCATTCTTCACAGGTATCATTTTGTTTTCGCGAGCTGTCTGCTTAGTCGTCGGGGTTATAAAAGTATACTGCAAAATCATCACTTGTTTCTAGTGCATTCCTTTATTACCCTTGTTGCCACATAACGGATTTCTCTATTATACATTTTCAACACATGTAGCTCCAACAATGTGCAACACTGTACCACCATACTTCACTGTTATGTTCAGTAATAATAGTGCATTTTTAATCTGTGAACATTTGTATATAGTGTTATTTCAAAAAATATGTTTATGCTGAACTAACAACATTGCTTCAGCTATCGCAACACTGTTTGCTGTATTCGATAGTCCATTTTGTTCTCATTATATTGTGCAACTTTTGTTTTGATTGCTTTAAGGGTTTTCAAGATATTTACTTAAAACTTACATAATAACATGATTTAGTTCGTTCATTAAAGCATGTTATTATTTGTGCACTCATTCGTTTATTTTATGCGTAGTATCTACCTGCCATTTTTTTTTCAAAATCAGATTGTTATATTTGGGAGGTGTTCCTTGTGTAAGTCACGCGTTACAATGAGACAAATAGAGCATAAAAGATGTCAATGAGAAGAAATAGGCAAACCAGAACATCAAATATTATGCTGTCCATTACTGAAAGAGCGGCTAATGGGGAGAGATCAAATAAAAAGCACAAAAAAGAACGGAAAACTATGTTCGTGCACTAAAATTAGGTACCATAGACAATGGACTAAGTCCCTGGAGCCCAATAATCCTGTTAGCATAAATCAAATGGAGGCTCGCAGTGAAAAAAGCTATTTCATCAACACTGCGCATGCATCGTAGTTGATTCTTTTCAGCATGAAACAAGTTTTCTAAAGGTGCTATGTATTGGTACTCATAACTTATATGAAAACGGAAAATTGTGAAAAAAATTCCCTCCAAACATACATCCCATCTATTTGACCGCCTCTGGAATGGCCCCAGATAAAACACACAATCCAAATGTATCTTGAAAAATACTACACTGCTTAACAAATGAGACTACCAAGCTTCGTTTTGATTGACGGAGTAGATATAAGGGGAAAGGTTGTATACCAATACTCTATTTCTATCCATAACCGACCCGGTGACTTGACCTATAAAGAGAACACAATATAAAAAGTAATAACGCAATACTATTTAGTGAGATATCAAGAGTTGTACAATGTTTGCTCTGTGAAATGATGTGCAATGCGGGCCATACATGCGCTGTTTTTCTCATAAATGTCCAAACTCACGGGCTCGACGCTAACGAGCTTGGCACTCGGTCTCAGCTGGTCTCGGGCTCAATAATTGACTACGTACAACATCCTAAATTATGTAAGTGAACGTGAGTTCGAGTGAAAGTGAGGCTAGTCAAGAGATGTTAGAGCATTCGCTGGCATAGTTTGGGGAAGTATTCGCGACCCGAGTGAGCGCGAGTCCAATTAAGAAAAGTGACCACGAGTGCGATCCCAGTTGAGGGAAATGAGCGCAAGTTCGAGTGAATGCAAGTTCACTTAAGATTAGTGAGTGTGAGCTCAGTTGGGAGAAGTGAGCGTGAGTCCGAGAGAATGCGAGCCAAACTTAGGATTAGTAACCTCAAGCCCACTTGAGGGAAGTGAGGACGAGCTCAGTTGAGAGAAGTGAGCGCGAGTCGGAGTGAACGAGAGCTAACTTAGGATTAGTGAGCGCGAGCCGATTTGAGGAAATTTACTGCGAACCCGTGTGATCGCAAGCACAATTTGGGGAAGTGTTCGCGATCCCAGATGACAGAAGTGATCGCCAGTTCGGTTGACGGAAGCGTGTGCAAGCCCGAGTGAGTGTGGGCCCAGTTAAGTGATTGCAAACACCAGTGAGCGTGAGCCAACTTGAAAGTAATTCCCTCAAGCACGAAGGAGTCTTATGCAAAAATGTTCATCTAAAATTTTTGTAATTCTATGTTTGTACATTCTATGTTTGTTGAATTTGCATTCGCTGCTTTTGTCCTAGAGCGTGTTTGTCCACACTGTATTTGCATGTGCTGTTTTTGTCCACGCTGTATTTACACGCGCTCTTTTCGCTCAACACTGTTATTGCTGTTATTGTTATCGTTATTGTTATTGTTATTGTTACTGTTATCGCTAAAATCAGTACAATACACATTGAGCCAAGAAGAACGTCGCATTTAAGTAGTGTGAAGAGACTAATATTTATTATTTATTGATTTGCGTTCATCTCCCACTAAATCATTTATTGTTTTTATAGGAAAAATGATATTCTTTAAGACTAATCATCGGTGTTGAGAGATTATTTCCATTTTCTTCCTAATTACATAAAGCTATTTCTTACGTGTCAAAGAACGCTCGTCATTCGGAAGTCTTAGTTAATGAAATTGATTTATGTGTGAGAATTTAATCAATGTTTTTCTTCCGTAAATTCGTGTTTTTGTAGCTAAATCGTGAAAGTGTTGTTAATATTATATAGGGGAGAGGGGGGTACATTTGAACATCTGTTTTCGAATATTCGTTCTTGCTTCCAAACACTCAGTAAATTTCCTTATAGAACTGTAGCAAAAGCTAAATATAATATACATTATATTTGCCATAAAATAGAGTACTTTGTTTGATCTTGTCATTCTGTGCAAGGGAGCAGGGGGTGCCGTTCAAATCTACCCCCTTGGGGGGTAGATTTAAACAGGCATGGGGTAGATTTGAACATGCGTGGGGCAGTTTTGAACAAACCATATTTTACTACAATAATTGTTATTTTCAGGATGAATTCGTTTACGAACAACAAGGCTAATGTAACAAAGGATCATTAACGGTTTAAGGCACAAGAATTAACCAATCGCGTATTTCAAGAAAATAATAATAATAGTAATAATTGCTGAAACATATATGCAGGCCCGTATTTGTATATTGTGCGCCTCTGTGCTCTAAATAATTTCCCTCCCTTTCGGAAACACATCTGAATTGAATTGAATTCATAGTTTTTGGGGTCACTGAGATGAATAGTGACAGTTTCAATCCAATTCAACTTCAAGGTCATACTCAACTACCGAGTGAGGTGGGCGAGAGTTTAAAAGTAATCGAAAACGACAGATATAAGTGTTGAATTCATTGTTTTCGAGGTCGCTGAGTTTAGCGTTATCAGTTTTCATGATGTTCAAGTTCATCCTCACCCCTTCGGGTGGGAGTAGGAGAGGATAACTTTTTTAAAAATAATCAGATAAGCTAGCTAATTAATAACTACTGTAATTAGAGCGAATTAAACATTTTCTCGCTCTTGCGCGGGACTCTTAGTGTGGTAGTGTTAAATGTAACTTTATTGTGAATCTTTTTTCTTTTAAAAATTCCAAAATTTTGCCGCCCTCTAAATTGGGACGTTCTGTGTTCGAGCACAGAATAGTAGTTACCTAAATACGGGCCTGCATATATGCTGTACGTTATACGTTACACACACACGCACACAAAAGGATATGCGGACAACATATCTATAGGCGTAGGTGTGATCTGAAGAAAATTTTTAAAAAATATGATCATCGAAGCATATCTGTGAAAATATGATTATGATTCACTTTTTAATTTTGCTCGTCACACCTGATAGGCTTAATGGAAAACCTATTACTATCTACTAGCAATCTAAGAAATTACATTTTTTTCACTACTAACCGGGTACTGGACACGAAATTTATTCTACCCTAAAATTCTGCAAATCAACATGAAATGTCAGAATTTTTGCAGTACGCTTTGTCTCTCCAGAAGTTGTGGGATCAGAAAGTCTACACACAATATCAGCAGTTGGCAGTGAACATTTGTCTTCCTTGTCTGAGAACACAAACATGTTGCTGGTACTTACAAGTTTCAGAAAAGTATAGGTAGAACAATGTTCAAATGTGCCCCCTAATTTTTGTTCAAAACTGCCCCAACCGGTATGACCAAGCAGAATTTGGTAATACCCAGATAGTACACACTATTGTGAAATACAAAGGGCAACATTAGATAAGTAAATTAATGTACTTGCTTCTGCAATGAATGGCAGATAATATCAAAACACAGGCTTCTGTCAAAAATCTTACAAAACTTCACACAAATTCCAACTTTCCACCCCACAAATGTAACAAAGTACTGCTGTTCATCAACAGTTACACTAGAATGGCAGATAACAGTTGACCGTCACGCAACGCTGTTTTGCCAAACTAAAAATTTTGAAACCACCAGATATGCTATTATTTCTAGCCTGTTATCTTAAATGTTCAAAGGTACCCCCTGTTCAAATGTACCCCCTCTCCCCTAATGTATTATGTCAATCTGTATTTTATGTAATAAAGCTGAAAGAGCTCCTTTCCCAATTATCTTTCCATCTCTGACGTCATGAATACCTGTTTAGACGAAAACATCAAATCTACACGTGCCTGTTGTCCGCAGGAATACCAGCAGATCTGTGTATTTAAATACTCTCTTCAACCCCGAAACGGAGAGTTACTCACAGTGTTGGGAGTCGGTTATCGAAGTTAGTCTCCAGAGTCTGTCGAGAGCCGGTCTTCAGATTCATCTTTGGACTCAGTCTCGGAGTTGTCAAAAGACTGTCAACGGAGTCTGTGCGGGAAGTACACGGCAGTCAATAGGGAACACCGAGAGTAAATTAGAAAACGAACCAAACAATCTGAAATTCGGTTATCGACATACAAAACGTCGGCCGAACAACAGGAGGACAGCAGGAAGCCCAGCAGAGAAGGTGGAGCTACAGGTACTGTAACGTCAGATTTCATCCCTTCTTCTCCTCACCTCTCGCCTATACACTCTCTCTCTTCGAATAAGCTGAAATCCTTCTTTTTATTCCTCTTAAAATGAGACGGGTCATGTCCGGTCCCAGGACTCGTTCTACCCTTGAGAAACATCCGAAGAACCTCATTTTGACGACACAGCTTTCTTTGAAATTTATTTTCAAATTAAGCACCATTAAAATGGTCGAGATGCTGATTTCTTTCTGTTTCTACCCCCGTAAAATGGCGGAGATATTGGTCTTTTCTCAGTAATTGTTCTTCTATTCCTGCTCCGTAAGATAGTGCAACCATTGGTTTCTTTTTTACAACCTTTCAATTAAGTCTTTTCTAATCCTTTTCACCACCGCTACCCTCTCCGTATTACGCTACTCAAAATTTTTTAATTTCATTTCTTTCTTATTCGCAAGATGTGTTTTCTTTTCTCTTCAATCTTTTAAACAGTGGTGGAGAAGTTCCAAATACCTCTTGTGCTTTAAGACATCCTTTATTCTCTCTTCCTCCCTCTATGCTTTTGCATGTGTAATTTAGACTTCAGTAGTGATATATGTACACAGTATATTTCGTTAAACTATTGCCCATTTAATTCATTTTTGTGTACATGTTGCAACGTCTTGTTGACGAATTTTTAGTACCGGGTGATGATTTCTTAAATCTTAGTGACACGATTTATTTCTATCCCGCGGCTTGTTCGTCCCCTGTGTCGGCTAAGTTTACCAGAAGCTATTTAGACTAGCTTCGGAAAAAGTTAAAATTTTCTGAGGTCTTATCCGATATTACACCAGATTCTTAAGAAGTTACTGTTGAGAAGCCCATTTTAGACATGGCACCAGTAGGTGATAAAAAACGTCGCCTATTTTTGACACCATTGTAAGACCAAAACCCTTTCTACGCTAGGTTAGGAGAAGACGTGGAACGTCTTGTACGAAAATATGAATCTATTGCTGAGATTAATGGTTGGGACGGGATAGGACGGAAGCTAGTACTTGGGAACCTGCTTAGGGGTTCAGCCGAATCATGGTTTACATTTATGGAAAGGAAGCCAGATTATGCTCAGATGTCTTATGAGAAATTTAAACAGGAATTGATAACAGCGTTTAAGGATAATTTTGTTCCTTAGTTGACAGAGGCCCAAATGTGAAGACGGAAACAGTGTGATGATGAGTCAGTTCTTGATTATATGTATGCAAAACAGGATCTCGTTCTGAAAGCAGATCCCTACGGGCCTGAGAAAAAACAGATATAACTGATAATGAAAGGGTTATTGCCCGACTTTTTCAAGGTCGTTATTTTCAAGAATACAATACCGTAGCTGGGTTGTTGAGTAACTTAGTAGTGGAAGAAAAGAATCGGCTATTATTCAAGAGAATGGAATTAGAAAAATTCTTTAAAGAGAATTCTGCGGTCTTGCGTTCGCCAGCGCTTCCGCCAAGCCAAGTTGATAGTCAGTTATGTAGAAGCAAGGAGTCAGGAGTTCAGAGTCCGCTTTACTGGCAAGAGAATTTTGAGATGCCAGATATAGCACAGAAAGAGCACACTAAAACCATTAGCGATCAAATGAATCACTTATAACAGCAATTGGCAAACATGACCTACATATATCCGCGTTAACCTCAAATAATGAACTTCAAGGTAGCGATCATGCACAAAATACTAAAAGTCAGCAAAGCAATGTAGATCAGGGTAATAACGAAAAGAGTGATAATCATCAAAAACCGTAAAAACAATAACAACAACAATAATAAAAACAATTCAAGTCCTTCCACGCAATCCTCTTCACAGACCCAGGGTTCGACCCCTAGTAAGTGTCCTATTATTTGTTACAAAGGCAACATGCCTAACCATATTGCACGGTACTCTATAGCGTCTTTAAACTCAAAAACAGAGTAGATCACAGGGACGAATCTGCTCGAAGTTGCGTTATAGTAAACATTGTATCTTCTATCGACTTACCACATGTTTCGGCTTTTTAGATGGTCAGCAAGTTAAGATCATGATAGAACCTGGTAGCCAAAAAATATCTCGGGGAGAATCTAGTTCCGAAACCGCTACACGTTTTCGTCTTAACACCAGATTAAAGGGAGTTACGGGTAAAAGCATTCAAGGATCCGAAATTGTCTTGTTGAAATTTTTCTTGGGAACAGATATTTTATTCAAGGTTTTAGGATAATCTCGAATTTTGATTATGATACTTTGTTTGGTGCGGATTTCTTAGAAAAACATAGAGCTATCATAAGCTATAATAAGCAGAATTTGATTTTGTATCGTTTTGAACGACCTCCGTGTAGGAAGTTACCACCTACGAACATAGAGGTCATTTTTTCTGAAATATGAACATCGAGTTACACTCGGGAATCTAGAGCTACTTTTAGAGTCCTATGGGATACAGTTTTACCACCTCGTTCTCTCACTGTAGTGAATTTACGTTCCTGATTGGACGTTACTACGTGGAAAAGTCTTTACTGTTACCATCTTAGCGTAGAGATGAAATGTTCGGAATTTTTATCACAAGGGTAATAGTAGATCGTGAGTCCCCGGTGGTGTTTGTATCTCATTCCACCGTCAACACCGTGAAGGTGCGCCAAGGAACGAACCCAGGCGATGCAGAGGTGTACGAAGTACCCGATGAACCAGAAAGGACATAGACAGCATCAGAAGAATCTTTGCCGTCTCCAGAGAAGTTGGTCAGTCTAGAAAGATGTGTGACCCGGACGTCTTTTTCACACCTGCAGTAACATGAAGCAGAGCTTTTTGAAATTCCAATCACAAAAGAGAGTCATGAGTGAACAGGATTTTCCGTACCAGGTGCTTCGTGTTATGTTTACCACGTTCTGCCTACGGGCCATATATCCTCCTCAGCTGCTTTGAATAGATTAGTGAAATTTACTCTCTCACGCGCCCCGAGTTCGAATATATAATGTACTACATTGACGATTTTTAAGGTAGTGGCTTCTACTGTGGACGAGATGATACACTGGTGCACCATCCTCTTCCAAAAACTTCGAGGACGTGGGTTGAAACTGTCACCCTAGAAGACAAAACTAGAGCAGCACACTATGGTGGTTTTAGGCCATAAACTTTCGAAATATGGTTTACAGATCTCTGACCGAATGCTGGAAACGATCAAGAACTACCTACGGCGAATGCCAAAGGAGAACTTGAAGAGTTTTCTCAGCGTTTGTTCTTTTCTGAGGAGGTATGTCCAGGACTTCGCCCAAATAACGCAACCACTACAGAAATTGATGAAGTGTGGCGAAGAATTAACTTGGGGTTCCGAACAACAGCAATCCTTCGAGGCATTAAAGAAGGCGATTTTCGAAAGTCCGACTTTAATGGCCTATAAGGCTGAAACAGAGCTGCACATCTATACAGATGCTTGCAAGAAAGGGTTGGCTTGTGTAACCAAACATCCACCTATAGATGAGCCGGATGCTGAATTGCTGCGAATGGGTATGGAAGCAGGGCGGTTGCTACAACAAAAAAGGATTTGTCCGTTTATCATTTGGAACTTTTAGCTCTTCTCTACGCTTTATGATCCTTTCGTTACTTTATTGTCGGACGTCATTTTCATCTTTACACTGATTCCAAATCTACCATCTTTCTTCGCCATAGCAAGAATTTTAAAGGGAAACTGGCTAGTTGGTTGTCAGAGATTGTTTCTCATGATTTTACGATTTCTCATGTTGCTGGTTTCGAGAAGTTAGAAGCAGACTCCTTCAGCCGTTTTGTGAAACATCGAACAGACAAGGAGGACGATGAAGTGAGTGCCTCAGACCCAAGGGTCCTTGATGATCGAGGATGTGGATAGCATTGGCCTTACGGAGGACCAGAGAAATGACGGATTTCTGATTAAAATCATTCCGTATTTGGAGGATAGACCCGACAAAGTCCCGGAGTAAGAGAGAATATCATAGCATTTTGCCATGCGTAACAACATCCTGCATAAAGTTAAAAAGGTACCCCTGGGTAGAAGTTTTTCCATTAGCAATGGCCACCAAGTTGAGGGATGTAGTATTTGAGAAGGCCCATTCAAAGAAATTATTAGGTGCCAATCACGCTGGTTTCAGTAAGATTTCACCTCCTAGTGAAATTGTTTATTTTGTAAATATGAAGAAATTCGTTTATGAAATATGCAAACAATGCATTAGCTGTCAACTATTGGAAAAGCGTAGTGGCAAGCCTTACAGAAGTCTCCAGACGCATCCTTGCGTTCCACCCTTCTATAGAGTTTACGTCGATTTAGGAGGGGTGTAACCCTGGAATAATATCTTACGACACAAGTTTCTCATCATCGTCGTGAAATAAGGGACAAAATTCTGAATCACTGGATGCTTCGGCGGCTTCCGTTAGTTCTTTTCTATACGAAAAAGTTGTTCTGAAATACGGATTAGTAAAAGAGATCGCATGTGACCGTGGAGCATCTTTCTATAGTGTTGTGTAAAGAGCTTTGTCACATCCTAGGAACACAGATACACTTTGTGAATGTTCAAGGGCATTACAGTGTCGGAAAAGTTGAAGTCGTAATCCGGCATATAGAACACCAATTGAAGTTAGCTTTGGACAAATAGGATCAGTCGAATTGGATAGAATTACTTCCACATGTTACGTTTCGTACATGTGACTTCTAACCTGGGTATGGGTTTTAGTCCCCTCGAAGCCCTTCATGGGTATTCTTCACGGCTATTACTCTCTGCAATATTAGCCACGCAATTCCAGTTCTCTGAGAAGCAAGACAGGATTCAGCAACTTCAGTACATAAGAAACACTACCCAGGAAAATCATGTACAATAGACCTCTGACTTCTGTAAAGTCACATAAGAGCGAGCAGCAGACATTTAACAAAGGTTAGCGTGTGTGGATCTACGATACGACCAAACGTAAAAATGACTGTGATGCGTTCTCCGGAAAATAGTTTGCACCAGACTAAATAGTATCCCGTGAGCACGACAATTGTTATTATGTAAAATACCGAACTCCTCGAGGTCAGATAAGGATTGACTCTATAACCATCGACAGGTTAAAAAGTATTACCCTCCCCCAGAAGGACTGCCTAAAAATTTGCGTAAATTAGAAACATCTGGGATTGATGTAGTAGGAGAGGGCGTACCCAATAAAATCTCCAAGGAGTGGACAAGGTAAATTCCTTCTTGATGGAATTCCAGGACCCAGATAATGAAACGCAATTAGAATCGTCGTATATAAGGAAAGTTGTCTTCATTTCCGATCTACCATCTTGGGATCAGGTGGGTTCGAGAACAAGTTCAGTAGAAGGTTTGGAGAGACCGATGTTTGCCGTTAACCACGACATTAATAAGAATGTTGCGCTTTATTACTTATCAATCACGACGTTAGCTGTTGATTGTATAATGAACTCGTCCAATTCCCTTCTAGAGCCACGAGGAGGCGTGGACAAACCAATTCAAAGTCTTGCAGGAGAAGAAATGCAAGAGGAGTGTCGTAAAATATCCTACCTTCTTCAGGATAACGTATTCATTACAGAGGGTTACAATCTACCCGCGGATTTTGTGATTCATGTAAGCACACCTGATGATCGAAATCCCAAGAAGTTAAAAATGTTTTGGGAAAAAACGTTGCTATTAGCCGTAGACAATGATATAACATCTATTGCGTTTCTCAACATCTCTACAGGAGCTTTTGGTTTTTCTAAAGAAGATACTTTACAATCAGTACGTCTTTTCCTGGAAGAATATTCTGACTTAATCCAAAGAATAGTGTTCGTGCAGTATGACAAAGAGAATCAGAAAATCTATGAACAACTCATGCACCTCTATTTTCCTAAATGAAAGTAGCTGAAACAAAAATGTATTAGTATATTAATGGCTAATGTAGGTTAATTGACTTAAAGTTATCTTAACGCAAGCAATATGTATATAGAATGAGAGAAAGGATATAGTTATTCAAAATCAGTGCTATGCAGTATTCTTCTTTCCTCTCGTCACCATATCCGCTTCCTATTATCAATTTTCCTGGGAATTTTTTCAAATTTTAGATTCTCCACTTACCTGAAAAGCAAAGAGAAAAATGTAATTAGTACACAATGTTCATCAAAAAAAAAAAAAAAAAAAAAGAAATCACAAATATTTTATTTTATGCACAATCTGGAAGTAAGAAAAGATTGCAAAAGAAATATTTGGTTGGGTTCTCTGTTTACATCACAGATAGTCAACAAAATTTTAAGCTGCCTGCACCCTTTTACCATGCTACCTTATGCGGAAACGAATGACATTGACTTTATCATCAGTTCTGTTTTACATTTTAAGAAACTACTTAATGTGATTCTATATCAACATTTTTAACAATATCATTCAACCTAACTTTTTCTTTTCCCCATGACCTTTCAACTTCTTCTCTATTTCAATAACTCCATTGCGAAAATAACGATGACCCACTGACAACATCAATTTGTCAGTCAGCAATAAAATTACATGATCTTCACAGACACATCAAGAATTTCTTTCTCAAACCGCCAAATCTCAAATCATGAGATGTCGAGCAGATCATCCAGAGCCCTTTTGTCTTTTGTTGGTGATTTCCTTTCTTATTGTTGTGGTGTTGCATACAGTTCATCCCGTTGAGGATATGAATAAGAGAGAAGCGCATTTGATTTGGAAAAGCAACTTTTAAAGAACAATCTTTTCATCCAAAATTTTACGTCTGAGTTTGTGACTTTTGAGAATTGAATTGAAAAGAATCGGGATTTTTCTGCGCGAGTTTTGGTCCAAGAAAAGGATATCACCGACCATTTGAACCAATTAACGGAAAAAATGCAACAAGAAGCGACAGCTCGAGGGGCTGAGTACGGGGAGGAACCACAACTACATGTGGAAATCCATTAATAACCTAAAAAAGAGACTGACGAGCCGCGCTGAGCAGGATTGAGGGTAGTTAATGGGGAGTGCGTAGTTGAGAGGGAAGAACGAGCAAAGCGAAAGCCGAAGTAAGGTGGGATAACGCACTACTAGGTTAGTTTTGTTAGGTTATGCCTACTTCGCACTTACCTTAGTACATGCGTACGTTGGTAGAGCTTTCCTACCTCAAGCAGAAACTCGCGAACCATTGTTGGTGGTCTTTGTTCTTTCATTCATTAAGACATGAATATTCAAAAGATTATTCTCAATCCCACCATTATGTTTTACAAGTGTTAGTACTGTCAATTCACATTCAGCGCAAAGACCTTGTGCATCTGCAGGCATGTTTACTCTAAAATTATCCACAATCCAACTGTCCTGAACCTAGAGACAAGTAGTTGCCTCTACTTGCGAATTAGTCCCGTCTTTATAACCGCTTGTCAAAAGACATTACAGATACATTACTCTTGACTTACATGTTATCAAGCACAAAAGCAATCAAATTATCAATTTCTTCTAGGTAAATTTTCAAATTTTGATAAGAAAAGGGCGGGCAACTTTGCAAGTTAACCCTAAACAAGAGCCTAAGTAAAGTTGAATTTCCTTATTTCACAGTAAATCATCTCTCGTTCTTGATCTTAATGTTAGTACGACATGAGGGATTAAAACATTTATATTTTAATTCTAGATCGTGTAATTATTAATACCCATTTAATAAAATCCAATTTTTTCATGTAGATTACAAAATCTTAACTAAACTTAATGTGTGTGTGTGTGTGGAGGGGGATAACAGAATTAAGTAGAAGGAAAATACTTAAACATTGAAGAGCAGATGTGATGAATTGCTGATGTTACTATTTGATGAAATATAATATGGTTGGCTCGGGCCCGCTCACTTTTACCGGGCTCCCTTTATATCTTTGGGCTGGCTACGGGCCTGCTCCGTACCATTATTGATCAAAATTTGTTAATTACCACAAGAGCAAAGCGGTGAAATACATTACAAGTAATACAATATATGGCAGTGTGTAAATAACTACTTCATCATATGTGTAGCATTAGCAAGTGTAGTATTTTATGCAATGTACAAGGACCATAATTTAGAAGGACCAGAAAGTATAAGAACCAACTGGCAAGTTGCGGAGGGTTATTGAATAGTTTAAGCATTTCTCACATGCAGAGATCTTTATTGTATCGTATTACAAATTAGAGAGCTCCTAAATGGTTGGTTCCCGCCATTATTTGTATGAGACTTGCACACTTACGTAATATATCATCCTGGGAGAGGATATCTCGAATTGTACGCTACAATTGAGAGCAGCCCGAGTCAACACTGCGTCATAGGGAATGTCATCTCTAGTTATTTATAATATCTGAATGATTGCGACAAAGTTTAAAGTAATCCTTTCAAATGAACTAGAATCCACATCTTTCCTACAGTTGTTCACTCTTTCCCTACGCGTTTCTTGCGCAACCAGGCTGGTGACTAATTGAGTTAAATAAAATTTGTTTTGAATGCTTGTTTTTAAGTTCTAAATTAATACTCTATTAGAGCTAAATATAAATCAAAGTAATAGAAATTAAAGAAGAAAATAATATATATCCCTGTTAAGCTTGTCAAAAGAAAAATAATTTCTTGTGTTATGAACTTTTTTTTCCTTTTGAACCATAGTGGTTACTCCATTAGTTATGAAATAATGTTGACAAGTGTAGCTTTCTTCTCCTAAACACTAGTGAATGCAATGTTACTTGTGCTGCTATATGTTATGAATAGACAATCAAAGACAAACGCTACAAAACTCATTAAAATGCATTAATTACTAAATGATTAACCATTGGATGTTAAAATTTTCTATCATTAGTGCAATGGTAGAGTAGACATTGGTGAGAGTTTAACAGCGAATTCATCCTACTTCGTGACATTAATTTAATTTTTCTTATTTCAATTATTATTGGTAGGCCGATTAATGTACTGAAATATAATGTAAAAAAGGAAGAAACAAGTAATTTATGTCTGATATATGTTTTCTGTAAAATATATATATCTGGTATATATAGTGGACAACAATGGTTCCCTGTATCTATTAGAAGGCACATCTAATTATACTGCAAATAGCTGTAGGAAAGAATGAAATATCTGCCACATATTTATGTGTTTAAAGGCAATAGCTGGCCATTATTACAATTCGTAATTGTGGAACTAATATTACTGTTATTGTTTTTTTTTCTGTTAATTTAATATATGCCATACATTTCAGGTCTTCTTGTCAGGCCACAATAAAAATTCCTTCCGTCTCTAGTATTTCACACCTTTTTCAATGTGACGTTGTGACTTGGAGTTTCTGGAATTGTAGCGCGGAACAACATGACATCCAAATCAGATAGCTAAACATCGTTTAAGTCTTTTTCTTCTATACATGAACATATTTCATACAAATTTTCAACACGTCGACTTTGGTTTGTAGATGTTTTTACAGGCACGAGTTTACTGAAGGCAAATTGATGTAAGGTTTGAGTGAAATTCTTAGGCACTTCAAAGGCAATTTTAATTTATGAAATAATTACGATTTTCACAAAAACATAATTTATTTTGTTTGTGATTGACCGATTTGGTTACAGTTGGATGTTCGCATTCCAATCATCTTACGCTAGGAAATGTAACATACCTTAAGTCTCCACATTCTCATAAACCTTTTCTTAGAAAAATTGAAATTATATGACATTCGGGTGGCCGGCTGGGCATATTTGTATGTAATAATATATTTGTGTTTGCTATGTCAGAAAAATGAACTACAAAATTCCTAAATTACTGGAATTTAGCTGAGTGCTGAAGGTATCAGGATAAAAAGATTTAGCTTTGAATCTTTAACCAGCATACATGTGTGCGTGTATTATAAAAATTGTTACGGATGGAAATAAATTTGAGTCTGCGTAGATTTAGTGTTAATTGAAAATCAATCGTCGCTTTAGAAGTGGTGGTCTGCATAAAACTATAAAACTCTTAACGAGGTTGTGGTGGTCCGTTGGTAAGGATACTGAATGTATATAGAGTAACTACAAGGAAACTTATTTCGAATAATAATATAGATGTAAATTGCGTAGTTGATTTAGAAACACTAATTAATACATGCACGTTACAGGGTATAAGCAAACTATAATAATAATTTGATAAATGGTAATGTTTTAATGTAGTCATAATTAAACTTCTGGCATATTTCGAGTTAATCGCGCTGCACAAAATAATAACTTGCATATTGTAAACTGTTAAAGAAAAACACTTTGGTGCATATGGTACTAGGAGAAACAGTAGATATCCTAATCTAGTAGGCAAAACAGCATACATAGGTTATTAGATGTATCCAAAGAATAACTTCCATGTTTTATATTAAGTGTTAAAAGCAGCATTAACCCTTGTACGTCCTTCGATTTTTGCATACACATAAGTTCCTCTGGTTCAAAATGGACCCATTCATTTTTTTACGTTTCAATTTGTAGTTTACACTACATTTGTACATGCAATAGCGTTCTGACTGGTTTGTGTCAAATATAACAAAAGATGGGTCAAATCTAGACAAGCGCCACTGTTTGCGGGGGATATCCTCGGCCCCCTATATTTTTTAAATACATGATATATTTTCCTGTCGTCCTCAAATATTTAGAAATAATTGTACAATTGTTTTATTATTCACCGAAATTTAACATGCCAGAGATGCCCTTGCATCTAGAACACTAAAACATCACACACATACGCACACCCACACCCACACCCACACCCACCCACCCACACACACACACACACACACACACACATATATATATATATATATATATATATATATATATATACCCTAGTAGCAAAATCGATTGGCCCAACGTTGGGAAAATGGTGGTAATGCGACATACAAACGGTGGCCCAACGTCATGTTTGGCCGCTTTGGCAACCAATTCCCACCCAAACCATTACCCACTTATTCCCCAACCAAAAGAAGGGTGGGCCTTCGTTTACCCAACCAATTCCCAACCATCTCCCAACGTTGGGCCAACTAAACCCCAACAACCTTGAGAATGTTGGGCCTTCATTCACCCAACCAAATCCCACCAGTTTCCCTACGTTACCCCAACTAAACCTCGACATTAAATGGTGGTTCAGCATCCAAACGCTGACGTTTACCCAACCAAATCTAGCATTATTCCCTGACGCTCCCCGACGTGTCCTTGCGACGGATGGGGTAGGGTGGTGATGCATTCGGTTTGGCACCTTTGACTTTTTATATGGTATTCCTGAGATATTCGGATGTTATTTATTTACACAGTTATTATTCATATATAATGACGCAGATATTATCGACCGTATTTGCGTTATTACCATATAAATAATAACTCGTTCCTAAATAAATAACAGATCTGAGTATCAGGAATACCATGTAAAAGTAAAATGTGTCGAACCGAATGCATCTCCACCCTACCTCATCCGCAGCGAAGACACGTTAGGGAACGTCAGGGAATTATGCTACGTTTGATTGCGCACACGACAGCATTGGATGATGAACTACCATTCAACGGAGAGGTTTGACTGAGCTAACTTGGGAAGACTGAAAATATAGATTATTGAATGTGTGAAGCAGTCTGCGATTCGACTCGCTCAGCATGTGTGTTGTGTGTTGGTCTCACGATAACTTTCGAACAATTGAACCGACTCAAATGAAACCTTCAATGATTATTTATTCGTTCAAAGTACATGCCAAGTGCATTGGAGAGGAAAATTGGGCAAGAGGGAGGGGGTAAAGCCCCTAAATGTGCAAAAATGTAGGAAAACACTAAAGATGAATACTTACATGTTGGGTCAGGATGCGACGTCTTCCGATTGTACATTTATACTAGTACTAAACAATAAACTCCCTGGTTCTGGATAATCAATAACCATTAAAACGCTCTGGAAAACCATTAACCATTAAATAACCATCAGTTGATAAGATCTGCTGTCAACAGTCTTTTCTCAATGTTTGCGTCTGATAAAGATGACGTTAGGTTCTTGAAACTGTAACGTATAGTTATTAATATAATTGTTCCGTTCAGAACTACGTTTTAATGGATACTAGTAGTAACCAAGCACATTATTGAAAAATAAAAATCAATAGACAAACAGCCAAATAACAAACACGCATTGTACCCATTAGAGATTGAGGAACTTTTCCTTGCTATTATATACACCAATCCACAATACTACTGCAATAACAAAGTAATTGAAAAGAGAACAGTATTAATTTAATGGAAATGAAATAAATTAAACACTGTTCTTAAGTTTCCACTACATAATTTTTATTATAATTGCAAGTTGCAAAATCATTTGTTTTACATTACAATCTTCTTACATGTAAAAAAGTACAATAACAAATAAAAATAGTAAATATTTTTGAAGTTGCAAACAAAATTTTGGTAACTGTTCATTGTAAACAACAATAAGATATGCATATTAAATCTGGATCCATGTTGAAATCCCAGCATTATTTCACATATGTGTACGAGCATATGAAAGGGGACCGGCCGGTGGTTAATGATTAAGAAGTAAATCTGTGCATGAAAATGGCATATTTTGAAGCACTATACAGTAAACAGTTTTACATAATGGAAATTCTTATTTTGTTAATATTACAATTATACTCAGAAAGCGTAGATCTGTTATTACTTCTACTACATATGAAGAAATTTTACAGCACCATCGCCTCATATACGTATAAAATAAACTTTTTTGAATGCGATTATATATATATATATATATATATATATATATATATATATATATATATATATATATATATATATATATATATATATATATATATACATATATATATAAGTCTGAGTGTCTACTTTCTAAATGCATGCACCCATACATATGTTGTAACATTTCAAGAAAAACGTTGAAAGTGTAACCGGCTACTAAACCTATATATTTCGTAATTTCTTAACTTACACAACTTAATATTCTGATCAGATAAAACAAGTAAATGCCTTTTTACCTTATAAATCCAAGAAAGCAAATAAATAAAAAAAACACTACATCATAGGAAAAGACAAGTAGACCTAACAGTGCGAAAGAAAATTGAAAGAGTCATTAAACGTACGATTCGATTTTATAAGACACAGGATGATGATTTGGATAAAACATACCTACTGTTTCCCTTCCCCCCGTAACGTACAGCTTAAAGTTCAATAAACGTTGCTTTCTTTCTAAAATTAAGAGACCCCGTCACGGCGAAATCAAAATATCGCTGATTTTTCAGTAATTATGATATCTTCAAACACATAAAAGTAATCGAAAAGTGGAACAAGAGCTCGCTAGACAATATTATTTTACATGAGATACCGTTATCACGACTCACTTATCTGCTTTCGATTTCCAGCCATTTAGAGAATCGGCACTTATTTTTGCGTTTACAAATGGCTGCAAACGCAAAGCTACTAGGTGATTCGTGATAATGGTATATCATGCAAAATAATATTGTCTAGGGCGCTCTTGTTCCACATTTCGATTCTTTTATCTATTTGAAGATATCACATAATTACTGTAAAATTAGCGGTATTTTAATTTCGCTGTGACTAGCCCTCTTAAAAGTATACTTCATCACAAAGTCAACACTCGAAAAGTAAGGACTATAGAAAATAAAAATATCTCAATAAAGAAATTAGGGCGACTTCCGATTTTTACACCAAGCCTCCGCAAGTGCAGACATTATAATTTTGAAGTAGAAAATGTGTGATTGGACCAACAATCGAACCTGAGCCCTAGGCTCATCATGCTTATGTGCTAACTCACTGCGTCACCCAGTCGATCTAACTCCCAACCACACAATTTCAACTATTGAGGACGGTGTTGTCTTTCTTTCAAACCACATGGAGTGTACTACAACTTTGTTGAGTTTGGACTGCCCCAGTGTCTGCTGGGAAGTCCAATGACAACAGAAAGTTCTGGTATTCTGACTCTCCATATAGTCTGAAAAAAAAAGAACACCGTACTCAAAAGTGTAATTGTGTGACTGGAAAATGGATCGACTGGGTGGCGAAGTTGGTTAGCACACAGGCGCGATAAACCTAAGGACCTGGATCTGATCTAGAGTCCTGTCACACACTTTTCACTTTTTAAAATTAATAATAATGTCTACTTGAAAAACTTAATTCGGCAAGCGGTAATGTAAACAACTCAAAAAGACTGTACTCACCGCAGTATGTGAAGAACACACAAATAAAATTTTCGAAGTACCCGCTACTTTATCCTCAGTTTGCTTACATTCGTAAAACGGGTTAAAAGAATCAGTTAAAGTCCTTTCTGACATGTTGAGGATGAAGTAACAAATAATTCAGAACATTATTTGTGGATTCTTCACATACAGCGGTGAGTACAAGCTTATTTGTTTACATTAAAAATATCTTAGTTTTCCAGGCCGAAATATGAAGCCTAAATTTCCCATATTAATTATCTGATTTCAAGTTGACACCCTGCGATCTGTTATTAATGAAATAAACACATGTTAGCATATGGAATAGACACGTAAGAAAATTGGTCATCAAAATATGGTAAAAGCACACATTTCTTCTTTAGATCTGAAGAAATATATCTCTTGTTTTCAGATATATTGCGAACTATATATATATCTAATGCTTTACTTTCGAAAGGTACATTGTACAAATTGGTTTTGCTTTGAAAAACTGCACACTGCAATTCGTATTCATTACAAGGGAGCTTTTTTATTTGACGGACAAGTATGACGTCACCTGATTGGCTGAGAAAGCAACCATCACATTCATTTGCCCCAATCAAGAAGGAACAATTCAACATTTTGGACATATAAATGACACCTTTACACCTATCCAATTGAACTTTGACCTTTTCTTTCTTGCAAACATCAGTGTAGTCTATTTCTTCAACTCTCTTTGCCACCTGCTGTATACAGTTGTTGGTGCTTCGAACCATTCTTTTAATTATTCTCATATGGTTTTCGAAAGGAAATGCCGAGAAGTTATCTAAGTTACCATAGTTAACAACATCCTTCTCTAGATGTAACAAATTGTGAAAGTTATATGTAAGTAACTCTTTGAAATACAGGTCTGTGATATGCTGCACGAAGCTGTGCAGAAGGTCATTTGCGTATGTTCTCCACGTTGCATTTTTCCACAAATCACTTACTAATATATAAATGGTTGCGTGCAATACTAAGAAATGTTTGTATAGTTGCTGAGGTAGAATTTTATACAAAACTACCGGCCCGAAATAAAGAAGGAAAGCACGATATTCAGTGGCTTTCCAGTATTTATACATTTTAAGCGCTCTTGGTTTACGGGCAAACTCAACAGGTACGCAATTTTTTGAAATAACTTCAAGTCTTTCAGAAACAATCACTATACTACGCCAACCAAGCTTGCATCTTGCAGGTCCCTTATCGACCCACGTTTGTACAAGGCGCTTTACCACACCTAAGCAAACTAAGTGCATATAATCTAAGGGCACTTGACTTACAAGACCTAGTTGCAAACCTGTTAACACAGTTTCGGAACGTTGATGCTCTTCGTATTTTAATTGTTTGAACGAAATGTCATCCTTTAAATTGGCATTTTTCTCATACAACCATATAGTTCTACTAAAATATACCCCTTCCTGAGTACACTTTTCACAGCCATAAATAGAATTATGTGAAGCAATACACTTCAAGAAAGCTCTTGCTGGAGCGTCAGCTATAACTGCACTGACACGGAATATATACTGTTTTTCCATATACACTACGCCACGTGATTCAAGTCCTTTACATTCTTTTACAAACGGTTCAAAGAACTCATTGCAGTTTGATGGTTTAGATTCACCATAGTAAATCGCGATTAAGAATGGTGTTTTATCTACTGCCTGATCCACAATTCCCATTAAAGGCCAAAAACATTTGGTTGAATTCGAATGTAAAGGTAAACCATCCACATTAATTGTAATAGTTACCAAACATGTTCCCTCATTTTCTACCAACAACTTGGAATTTACAAATGGATAAACACATGGAACCAAACCTGATGATATTTTCTTCACAATATTATGTTCTACGCCAAAGTATTTAAATAGACTCCCTGCACGTGTATCTACATTGGAGCAAGACGGTGTATGTAATAGAGTTCGTGCGTCTAAAGGAAGTTGAGGGAAATATTTGTTTAAAATATGTAACAGATCGGTAGTGGCTGTATTAGTTATGTTATGTTCCTTCGCGGACTGCACCAACTTCACTTCCAAAGAATCAGGAACTTCACCATGTGAACTATCACTCCACATTCCAAAATCACTAGAATTATCATATTCACTGGATACCTCTGAAATGTCGAGGTCACTAACACGTGGAACTTGATCATCATTTCTGCACAAAGTTTCATTCGCATTGTTATCTGAATCTAGTTTATTAGTTTTCTTTATTTCTTGTCCTATTACTTCTGCAGAGAGAAATGTGTATTCATTAACAATTTCTTCATACTCCTTTTGAATCTTGCGGCGCTTAGATCTCGCAGAATCTCCAAAGTTTTCTTTTTCCACTGTTTCCTCCATTTTTCAACTATTTACCTGTCCTTTTAAAATCTAAGAATTGGGTGTAGGTTCAGTAGCTGGCCTATCATCTCAACCAGAACTGCAAATATAAGTTAAGTAGCTTATTAGTACAAACAATCCCCTCCAATGCAACGTAATATATATTTCATATGTACAAAGTGAAAACAGCCGAACTTAATTTATAAAATATAATTTAAATACATTTGCAGTTCGCGATTTTCTAAAGTAAATAAATAAAGGTCCATTCTACCACTGGTTTAGCATTTGCAAATTCTGTGCTTCGCGAATGTCAATACTGGGTAGAAATTTTCATGTACACCTCAGATGAATACTGGAATAAAACTTTCAAAACAGACCCTACCAGAGCCCTTTGTCCTTCCGACTTGTGCCATATACACTTAACACCTTAAAACCTATCGAAATAAATAATGAAGTGTAAAAAATATTTTTAAAACTTCATTTGGCAGTTCTTTTATTTCAATCTTTTTTAAATAACATTTTTCTCTTGTAATAAGTGTTGCGAACCAGGGTTGGCAAAAAACGTTTTCTTACAAAAAATAAAAAGTCAACCTGTTTCTGTGATTGATTAAAAAAATACGTATGGACAGAAATAAATTAACTTGGCCTTCACGTATTTCCAGCAATGGGGTTATAAAGGACAAGATCTACAACTCCTATACGAAGTATATTCGGAAATCGAAATAGTACTTTGCGTATAGAGTTGTGCGGTTCTATTAGTGTATTTTTTAGACCAGGAAATTCCCGTCATAATCATGCCTGCATTATTATTTATCAACAATATTAACAAGTATGTAACGTCATTTTAGTGACATTGTATTATAATCAATACGCTAGAAATGACGTTTATAAAAGTAATGAATGGTTGAATTTTAAAATAAGAATATTACTCAACACAGGGTTCTTACAAAATTACTTTTATCATTTTCCCTGATTTCCAGGTGCAAGATCACCCATTTTCCCTGACCCGCGACATTTAATAACATAATGGTGTATTGATGATCAATGCCCGTAAAAGCTATATAAAGACTTGGGGCAGTGATTCTCAACCTGTGTGCTGCCAAAGATCAGCAACTTTCCGTTTGTAACACTATACAGTAGACACAGAGCCATACAAAATGCTAATAATTGTAGACCAGTGTAAGTTATCCAAGGAATTGCCATTTGAGATAGTGAAGAGACTTTATAAGACATTTTCAAATAATATTATACACTAACGTTAAATTTCTTTATATAAAACACTAAAAGATTAACCATCCTTCTCCACAACGAGCAGCTGTAACTTAAGAATTCTTAAAAAAATGGCAACAAATTGATTCTATAAATTACGAAAAAAATAAGCGCTCCTAAAAGTTTAGTAAACAAACCAGAAAAAAAAGAGATACTTTAATGGAATTTCTCAATATTTCTTTGAATTCAATAAAATGAAAAATAAAACAATGAGAAACTTTTCAAAATAATGTGTAAATGTATATGCAACTGTGAGAATGCAAATTGTGAATTTTCCACCCTCAAACGCAAAAATATTTGAAAGTTTAACATAACGAAAGTTATGACGAGCGAACACTACAGCTGCCCATACCAATTCCTACCGATTTTTTTTTCAGTTATTGCAATAGATCCTACTTGGTATCACAACAAAACAAATTTATTGTTATACATATTATACAACATATTAAAAGATAACGAGAATTTTAGGAATGACCCTCGCCCCCCAAAAAAAATTTCATCACAAGATTGCGATCTTGGCCGATAATTAGTTTTTGGATCAGGAGCTACAAAATTTTTTAACGGCACCTAAATCAAATTTTCGTATTTTTTTACGGAATAAGCTCATACAGAGTTAAGGGATAATTTTCTCTTTCTTTTCCCGTTTCTTCCAAAGCCGAATTGTCTTCTTCTCGCACATTTCACAGAAGTTAAGAGTTCTGAAGTTCCACGTGCGTAGGCCAATCTACTAGTTGTCGTTGGGCTAATGAAGAAGCCACTTACAAGTTGTCTACCAATAAACTTTTCTTAATAGAAATACCAGACTCTACACTTGAATTGCTATGTGAAATAATCAATGTCATTTTCACAAGACTCCACAAGTGTTAGAATTCACTTTTCCCACTTAGAACTGATTTATAAAATTCATCAAGATTTGAATTAAAATCAGACGCTTTTAGACGGTTGAAAAAAAAAGATTCGAACACTTTCTGAACTACCTGTTTTAACATCATCGAGACGAAACGACTGATGGAGTATTACCAAGCACTTCGTCATCCTTATCCGGGCAATTTTAGGTTTATACAAGAATACCTCAGGATCAAAGCATGAAATAGCACGAGTAAGAGGATATTTTTCGAGAATTTCTTTCAGTAGTGCCTATCCAAAATTTTCGACAATCAGTGAAGAAACTGCACTTGTTTACTTCCTTGACATCTTTAAGCTTCCCAATGCAATTTGTTTCTGCCCGAATCCTATATCTACATTCTTTGGAGCTTTCAAGTTACTTTTAACTTCTAGAGCTTGCCCTCAATCTTCTTCATTAGGCATTGGTATTTAAATGTCATCATATATTCTTTTAAAAAAGTTCACAGTCTATTACAGTGTGAAAAAGCATTGAACAGCAACAAATTACCTTCATTTACTTAACATTACTTCTACATTATTATGATCCCAACAAAATATACAATCATGATTTGAAAAAATTAGGTAATTAAAAAGAACTTGGACAGATGTGATTTATTTTCACAATTGGAGTTCTTTTCCTTTTAGCGGCAAAAAATGTTCCAATCTGCTTTATCTTCAAGCAAGACTGATAAATTACTTCGTGTGTCTATAAAATCTACAAATGTCTTAGAAACATAAAAAATGTTAAAAACTACGTTTGAAAGTAACATTTTTTGGCGTCATATTTACCCTGTATAATTTATGACAATTTAGGTCACATCTCCTAAATTAAAACATTTTATGTCAAAAGGAATTTAGTACATCACATTCTTAGGAATAATAACAAATATTTAGGCATCAATAGGGCGTGATATGGCTGAGAAAAAAGTCATCTCCTAATTGGTAGTATACCTTCTTCCTAACTCCTCCCTCGGGATTTCGAAAATGTAAAAATATCTTCCTCAAGTGGTTTCCCTGAGAAAATACTGATGTTTTGTGTGAAAGCACCACAATTTTAAGAAAGTACATCAAATAAAAACATCACAATTTGTACCTTATGCTGCGGAAAAGTGCCGTTTCACAAAAACACGTGTCAAAAGACAGACCAGGTCTATGAACTATGAAGAAAACAATTTTATTCCGATTACTAACACTAAAATGCGAAAGTTTATATTATCCTTTTCTTTGAAGTTTCATCATTTCAGAAAGTTCAGAAAATCATATAATGTAAAAAACAGAAAATTCTGGGTTTTAAAACTGGTATTTTTATGTTTTCATTGGGGAAGGGGAGGGGAGTTGTCTCGCTGGTGGAACCTTGAGTAGAATTAACGGAGATTAATTGATATATGTGGAAAAATCGTCACCAAATTCATACAATTTGTGGCACTTCGGCTTTTAATTTATTTTTTTACTTTATTTTATTTTAGTTGCTGTTTTTGTTTAAACCAACTGAAAAAAGAAAAATGGTTTAAACCGTGGCTCAGGATGAAAACTTTTAATGAACACTCAATCTTTAATAAATCCTGAATCCGTAGCAATGTTTCTTAAGAATTAAAGTTACACTAACGTAACTTTACACTTTTTTTCCACAAAAGATTATGATAACTGGCAAAGACGTATTTTACAAAATCAAACAGCTACGATTAGCTTACGGCACAAAAGACACACAAAATACATAAATTTCGCCTAAAGTTATGCAAAATACACGAATTTCGGGGATAGTGGGTCGGATCTTCTGGAAACAAACAGACGCGCATAAAAACGAATTTTTGTTTGATCAGCGTTCTGTAATTTCTATTGCAGCATTTCTAGGGTTAAAATTAGACACGGAAAACAAAAAAGCAAAAAGGTGAAAGTAACGTCCTTTCTGAGTTCTGCACGTGAGAAAATAATCAAGACTGAAGTTTGAAGCGCATTCTATAGTGCAAAGGATAATATAGTGTTCGAATATTTTCAGACAATATTGTCAGGCCTTCCTACAAAGGAATTTTCGATTCATTTATCTATTGTGAAGACATTACAGAAAAACGGTGAAATTAGCGGCAGGTTAATGTTAAACGCACTAAAATTATGACTTAAATAATATTAACTTAAATCTATCCATCTTAAATACAATTATTTTACATCGAAATAACTTACCGAAAAAATGCTTCTTTTTCTGTCTTTTTTAAAAATGTATTAGTTGTTTCTTAAGATTCCCCACTCGCAGAGGATGGTCGTCTTCGTTCCCGCCCACCGTCTCTGTCGATGGAGTATTTAAACCAATTCCTTACGTGCATTTCTATTTCATCATAGGTTGCTGATGGTATTACCCGCCGAACGCCATCTGGAATGATTACAAAGTTTCAATGTAATTAACATGTATAACGCAATGTATAGAACACTTATGAATTAAAAAGTACAATCGTTCACTGTTAAATTACTCGGAATATTCTGAAGAGAATTTAATTTTAATATTTTGTAGCCAAGTGAACATTACGGTCGAAGGTCGTCACACCTGAGATCTGACGTCCCTTGCCATTCAGATGCAATATCACTTGCCTCTGTGGGACTTAGAAAACCCGCAGAAAAACTCAGTCAGGATGATTACCGACATTGGTATCCTCACCTTCGACGTAGGAAGTAAAAGTTTTACTGCCATTCTCCTATAAACAGTACTAAATGGTCGCAAACACAAATGACGTGTTAATGTTCCGATCCTTGTTACCAGATCCGATTTCGGTCCATACGCTTGCAATCCCTCGGATATTTCCTATACCAACTAGCCTGTATTCATTGTACCATCTCGACGTTTGCTCCATGGTTGTGGAGGATATTAACGATGTAAGATTTTTCCAGTCCCTACAAACATCAATCAACACTACAGTCACTGACATAAACACATTCTCTCTTGCTATTTATGGATGGAAGATTTCATCCATGAATAACGTAAGACATAATGTTTTTGTCTGTTTGGTGGGAGTTTCGCGTCCCTTTTCAGCAGCGAGGCTATATAGAGACAGAACCTAAACTTTAAGGTGGGATCTGAACCACTACTCGAGTTGCTATCCGAGGCATTAGGTTCCCAGGTGAATTTGAACCTGCGACCGCGCACACTGAAGGCGAGCGCTGTAACCGTAACGACGGCTACGGGGGAACCCGAGAGAGAGAGAGAGAGAGAGAGAGAGAGAGAGAGTTTTATATCACTGAGTTAGTGTTAGTTGATTTTTAGAAGGACTGCTAAAAAAATCTTACTTCAATAAATTCCTCCTCAATATTTTAATTTTGTAAGGTTCTCTTCAATCAATAAACAAATAAATGTGATTTAATGGTTAGTCTGCAGTTTCATTCGAATCCAAAAAAAGTAAAAAATTCTTCATCTATGCATAACAAAATGATACAGTGTTCTATGTCAGTGAGTGCAGTATTAGTTGTTTACAGAGTTTGGAAAAAATCTTACTTCAATAATGATCTTCCCAACCATGGACTAAATGTCGAGATGGTACCGTGAATCCAAGTAAACTGTTGCTATACGGAACATCCGAGTAATTTAAAATTAATGGACCAAAATTGGATCTGAGAAACCTGTAATTTATTTTCGAGATAAAATTGGCTATTCCCTGTAAAGTACAAAGCGAATTAAATGAAAATGAGATCTTTCAGTTTTACGTCCCACGGATATGATGGTTAGGCAAAAATGATGATGATGAGAAATGAATAAAATGGTGGAATGAAAAAGTGGGAGAAAACGGGATAATCCCGAGAAACCCACGAGTTCGGTGTTTGTCCACCACAAAGTTCACACAGCGCGAGCTGGGATCGAACCAGTATAGCGAATTAAAATACTGTGTAGTCGAATGATGGGGACTAATGTTGAACTTCGCTCTATGCTTAAAAGTTCCCTTTGAAGCATTTTGGCTGAAAAAAATTGATATAGAAGTGTAATAAATGTGATGGGCTTTCACACTAACGAGCGTTATTCAGAATTCTTTTTCTGACATGCAACGAATAACTTGAATACAGAACATTTATCTTTAGAACAGACTTGAAAAGAAAGAAAGTGAAGAGAGAAGATATAGTCGAAGTAGTAATGCAACTTACTGCCAATAATCTATTGCAGCATGGAGAACAAGGATGATGCCGATAAGGTAATGAGTCTGTTAAACAAATCTACTATACTTATTAAAACACTCACATTTGGTAATCTCACTTCTATTTGGAAGCAACAGTTCACGATATGTAAATTTTGGACATGGTTTAAAACTTATTTCAAATTTTTTGACATTTAAATAAAATTAAATAAATAAACAAATAAAAATAAAAAAAAATAAAAATAAAATTCAAAATTCACTGTATTGGGGGAAGGAAAAATTCTTATAAAGCTAAATATTAATAGTAATAACAGTAAAATTAACTATTTTTTTTTCAAATTGTTAATTGTAAAAATTCTACATATATGCAGGCCGAGGCAAAAGTCTGGACATGTTATATTTTCAACATTGCTGGAGAAATCGGGCAATACCTTACGATGGAGTAATAATAACATGAGGACCGAACGCCTTATGACCATCATGTTGAAGTTAGTCACCGTGCGTTTTGTCGACAATTGTAATAAACGGTTATATAATAATTAACTTGGGACCAGTTGGTCCTAATATGGCGTAGAAGACAAATTTTATGTCACCTGGCAGCAAATTTGATTCATTAAGTTTTACTATAAAAGCTAGAAAGCAGCTGTGTAAGGTTGCGTTATTTTGCATGCAATCCAGCTAGGCACTCTCTTTGCATGACCGCACAGAAACTGTCTTGGTAAGTACTAGTAGCAACAACTGAGTGATAAGCCAGATAAATGAAAGAGCATTCATTTGGTCCTTGTCCAAGATACCGACAGGTCAAATATTAGAAAATCTAAGCAGTGACAAAAGCCAACGAGGAAACTATAACGAAATTTAGGCCGTCATTTCGAAGTGGTGTATCTTGATTTTTCCCAAGTTTACAGGAGAGCGATTTAAAGTTCTACTTGAAATTTGAGTTTTAAATCTTTATATCGCCGGAACTATAATGAAGTGAGATACTGCATTTTAACAGTTGATAGAACACGTGGAAGTCATAATAGAAAAACGCACTTTTTTTTTCAAGTTACGCCCCTTTGCGTTTTCACCCCTGAATTTGTAAAGCGTACAAGTTGTGTTTCGCGCATATTATCGGAGGAAACGAGCATCAATGAATAGTAAGTAAATCCTACAGGTCTGTTATTTACGAATGGAACCTACACAAGATTCAGTCACAACAATAACGCACATATGAACCTCAGATCGCGGGAGGAAGGAGGGGAAGGTGGCATTTTGCTCAATGTACTTGACAGGAGTGGTGACTGTCCAAAATTTGCCCTCAAACAAAGTGCATATTAGACAGGAGTTTCCAATCAAAGCATACCTTTTAGTATTTGCATTATTCTCAGGGTTCTTAGTGCTTCTTTACCCTTTCTACCGGTCCAGTTGAATTTCTTTGCTGCGTCGTTACTGAATACTTTTTCTAACATTCGTCTCACTAACTTCTCAACACTTTTACCACCCAAGGTACTCAAAGCTATTTGCTGTAAGCAAATATAATAAAGGAGTTATAATTATACATATTACCAATACACTAGTTGTTACTAACGAATAGCAGGACACAATGAACTAAAAATATCAATTTTTTCCTTGCCTAGCATAGAAACGAAGAAAACTAGAAGTAATAGATGAAAGGTTTCCTGCTCGTTTGGCAAAATCAAATTTCCTGACTTTTACAGGTTCTTAAATACCACTACTTAGAGATGTTTAGATAGCATATATTTATACCAGTGCACAGAGCAGTACAATTTGCACACGAAAGAACGGAAACATAACATTTTTAATATGAAACATCCCGTAACAACTAGCCGGATAAGGCAAACAGTAAAATATGCTATTATTTCCAAACATGAAAATAATGACGAACAGAATTTTAAAAGCATAATGAAGCATAAAGAACCTTAAAATGTGTAGCAAATATACAATGAAAAACTTATTTCTCTTTAATCATTTCGCCAACACTGAATAAATAATTATTTTCTTATGATACAAAATCAAAGGAAGCAAGGATGCTACTTCAGGGATATTTCCATTGCATTGTGTATAACGTTTTGTTTATAATCTAGATACAACACACACGTTACATAACAGCTTAAGATGCGGGAAAATGTTTAAGCCCTGACCATTTTCTATAGGCATAGTCTTAAAATTCTCCTGGTGGGAAAATCCTGAAAGTCCCTGTTAGGATGGCGGAGCCGAACTTGTGCCCAAAATACAACGAACGCAAATCCAAGTCTCTATAAAATAAGATATGCCCTATAGGCTTCATTAGGTTATGTATACTGGACCGAAGTTATTCATAATTGCTTCCGCGGTTGTGAATATTCATATTACAACAACTGAGACATTCATAGAAACAGATGCCGAATGTTTCTACCACACACGCCTCAACATGACACGTTAAGGTCGTTGACTGCTCTGTAGCGGCTTAATATATGAACAATTTATGAGGCATGTTATATAGATTCATACTAGAAGAGACGCCAATTGCTGGTATGAAAAAGTTTATTTCTATCATAGTTGCTGCATTATCAATGTTCGAAATTACAAAGGAAATTATGACCCACTTTGTTTATTCAGTTTCAAGTTGCCACGTGTCATTGAACAAATGTAAGATACCTAATGGGAAGTATCACCCCGTATAATATAAAAATACGGAAATTACTGTCTAAAATACTACAGTGAGCTCAAAACCTACCAAACTTGTAGCATTATTTTCATTGTGTGCCCATTCTTCCAGTGATTTAACCAATGATACAGTTTCACAGGGTAGAGTCAGACCGTCGGGTAATACCAGTGGTTGCGAAATTCCCGGTGAACGTAAATTTCCGTGGATGTATTCCAGTATGCGTGACTGGGTTTCTTCTATACGTTCCAGACGTCCCTTAATGTTCGCCAAATGCTTAGCAATAACCGTGAAACCTGCGGGAAAAATGAAGTATAACCTGTATTGCATATATAATAACTTTTAAGAAATAGAAAGAAAAAAAAAGAACTATAGAAGGAAAATAACTTTAAACAATTTTTTTTTGCAACATTACGATTTCGAATGCTCATAATTTCGGCATTTTTTGTTTAAGAATGTTAACCCTTGTGTACTATCAAGAACACTTTTACACAGGAATTACATGGGGTCTTCTAGAATCCCACCTAAATTATGTTCTTTACGCAGAACCATCAAAGAGACAACTTAGATATTTAGTATGCATCTTTAGCATACACTCGAGATAGTCTGCAAGAAAAGATGAATTGTAACCTCACTTTTTTAAAGCTGTAACATGAGAAACAAATCTAGGGTTCCAAAAGACCCCATGGTAGTACACAAGAGTTAAAAATAGTACTATTAATAATTTCTGAACTTTGTTTTCAGAATTTTATTCATTTATTAATAAATATTTGCACCAGTTCAGTTTCATAGAAAGTATAAAACCAACCAACCATTTCTGCTTTCAAAGATATAGTTGCTAATGGGTGAAGGAGTTTACTTCTGCCAGCCTCAAATGCATTCATTGCAACATATTTTTGAATGTACAATTCTAGGATATACTCATTTATATGCCTGCTTTCAAAACCCGATATTATGATACTGATCTTACAGTTTGGGTATTCTAATTTCTCCTCTCAGCCGTTCAGTCCAGCTCATCTACTGACCGCAAACATGCTCTGCACCACGCGGGAGTCTGGTGCAGGGTGGAAAATACTAACTTTTTCTTTTAAACAGTGTTATCTTTAATTTAATAATTTCTTTCGCTTTGGATAATACATCTTGAGACCTGAGAAAAACATTGGGAATTAGAGTAAAATGTTAATTAGCTATGAATTTTCATAGCAAATTTCCTAATTGGGATTAAATTTCGAATTGATTCCCAATCTTTAACTGATTGCAATCCCAAACACTTTTTCATACTTTTCATGCTTTGAGGAAAAAGTACAACAACATTCAACAAAATGATACACTGTATTCACGAAAGTTATTGAAATCTGGCAGGAACATATATATATATATATATATATATATATATATATATATATATATATATATATATATATATTATATATATATATATATATGTGTGTGTGTGTGTGTGTGTGTGTGTGTGTGTGTGCGTAAAATCGGCCGGTTCAGAACTAGTTTACGGAATGAGATGCATAAATTTCGACTCAAGTTATGTAAAATGCACAGGGTTTTCAACCTTGCGTGCAGATGGGGGGGGGAAGAACACCCGAAATAAGTCCCTGAAGTCTGAACGCCAAAAATTTACATTTTAAAAGAAGGAAATACATACCGACCGTGTTGATTTTCGATTGTTCTGGGCTTAATGAAGATGTTTCTTCAGCGCTGAAGGTCGCCTCATCCTCGCTTCCAATGGCACTTGAAGACTTTCCTGCATTTCTCCCAATTGCATTTTGGTTACTTTCTGAAGGTGACGAAACTGAATGGGCCTCTGATTCCCTGAACAATTCTCTAGAGTTCATACGTGGATAAATTATTTTCTGGGTTCGTTGACTATCATCTTCTTCACTTGTGTCATCACTTTCCACATATTGTGCATTACGACTAGTTTTCCTCTTTCTTTTAACTTCCTCTGCATCACTTAACAAATCCGAAGTATACTGAGCATCCCTTTCTTTTCTTCGTGCAATCAATAGGTCACCTGAAGAGATACATTACATGGATAAAGGACGTGGAAATTTCGTTAATAAGATCTTCCACTAAGTCTATTACAATAGATAGAACTTCTGATGCAAAGCTAACGTGAATGAAGTGCAGCTTCCGACATAAAATAAAATTAAAAATTAGTAAAAAAAAAGTCTTTTCCTAATTAGTTAATTTGGAAGTGTTTACTTAGGAGCGTAACATAATGTAATAGTAGCTGTCAGGCTGGAACGATATGTTTAATTTCTAATGAGAAAGAAAACCAAGTATATTTAATGTAAGTGAATAAAGCTAATAATTTTCAAGAGATTCATTGCGTTGATTTTGAGTTTAACGTCCCGTTCAGCAGCGAGGCTATGAGACGTGGACCAACTTGTTAACGTGGAATCCGAAACGCATGAGCTCCAGCCGGGAATCGAACCCATTGCGTGATTATTTCAAACGGGACATTTCCTTTTCGCAATATAGGATATGAATTGTAGGGTCATTAATTCGACCGTTTTAAAACGGCACAGACAGCTAATGTTTCTTAAAGAAAAAAAGTCAGTATCCTAACATGTCCGGACGGAGGGGAATATCTTTGTATTTACTGCACTGCATACCAAATAATAATAGCAGTAGGTAAAATAATAATGCCATTTTTCAAGGTGGTATTTATATTCCGCTATCCGGCTGACGTTTGGGTTCCGCCGTTTGGGCACCGGACGTTTGGACGCGAAGCCATTTGGGCAACAGACGTTTGGACGCGAGTTAAATTAAAAAGTCATTATGTTAGGCGCTGAATACTAAGTTCGAATCAAGTCATCACAAGATGTTTACTGTCGTGGAAGTCCTTGAATTATGCTTGATTTTGTTTTACATACTAGAATTACTGGAATTTCAAAATTCTAAAAACTTAATTAACAATTAGATTTCGTAAATTTAAGTTTCAACCAAGTTAAGTGTACTTTTTATTTGATAAATTTTCAAGCCAAAGGTAAGTAGACCAGACTAGATATGATTGACTGCATTACATACGTAGTGAGACTATTTCATTATTAAAAAAAAAAAAAAAAAAAAACTTTAAACCTACTTCTGCAGTTATGCAATATGTGAATGTCAAAAACACATCTTTAGTGGCTAAATGATCAATATATGTACACTTAACTATTATTTTTCACTTTGAAATCGTTCTTTTTTTTCCTTTCGCCACTTTCGCCAGTTTAAATGCTTACAATGAGACGAAAAAAGTATGTTAAGTTTTGACTTTTATATTGGAATGTTTATATATATATAAAGTGATATTATATATATATCACTTTATATATATATATCACTTTATATATATATATAAAGTGATACCAGTAATACAGCACACTGCAGTTCCTAAACTCAATGTCTTAGACACTCTGTATTAACATCTCTCCCTCAACATTATTAGGATTTAGAAGTTTTAGATTTCTGGGCTCTAGGCATCTAAGGCCATTTAGCCCGTGACGTTTGAGGGATGACGTCCCTCAGCGAGCACACTATCTGGGGAAAGTGAAGGAAAGAAGCGGCCTGGAATATATAAATTAGGGTAGTACCCCGGCATTTGCTGGTGTGAATGAGGAAAACCCAGGAAAACCTCATTCAGACTGGCTGGCCTGAAAGAGCTTGTTACACTTTCTCGATCGAGTGCCCCCACCGGAAATCGAACCCGAGACCGCTCGCACCGAAGGTGAGCGCGTTAGCGACTACGCTACGCGGGGCCACTTTCCTCGACTCGAGTGCGCGGAAATCTTTTATTGGTAGTTCTTTATTGGACTTGGAGAGAAGAGAAGAGTTTGGCAACGTAATACGAAAGAAAACAAATTTTAAGAATCATGAACAAGCGAAAAATCAAGCCATGACGATGTTAGGCAACAAATGTCTCAATCGCATTAAACTATTTAATTTAGATTAATAAATAAAGTAGAGATAGAAAATAGATAGATAAATGAGGTGAGATAAAGACAGAAGTGCAGGAAATGTATATATATCTTGATTCGCGCTTAGTTTTCAGTCCTAGCTTACTTTATATATCGTAAATTGTAATTTTTACTATGTATTTCGCGCCCAAACGTCCGGCGCCGAAACGTCCGCGTGTGAAATAGTAGCGCCCAAACGTCCTGTCCAGCCCTATCCTGGGAAGCGTGGAGGGGAATATACTTTTGTAAATGTAGGGTCGCTACCATAGCTCAAAGGAAAGATAATTAACTAACCTGTTACGTAATGAACTTTTCTGATTTAATACAGCTTCCAAGAGTCCTCAGGAATTACGCCATCTTCCAAAAGTTTATTGAATCTTTTTGATTCTTTACAAGGTGGCCAGAAACTCTCCGTCTTTCGAGGAGTTAGCCATTCCGAATGAACAATCCCCAAGCCACCCCCAGATTCTTCGTCAAATTCCACCACATGAAACATCCTGAAATCAACGTGTATACTTATAATATGCTATTGGATAAAGAAAGAAGAGAAACAAATACAACAATACAATACATTGCAATATAAAACACCTTAAATATAAAAATATAAATATAATATTTCTAGACAGGCTCACAAATACATATTTGGACGCATGGTTTACACGTATAAGTGAGTTACAATACACATTGATGCGCCACGTTTGCTTTCTCGAAGCAGGTTAACAGAGGAGATGAAACTTGTAAATGAGGTGTGTATATATAAAGGCTGATCAGATAAACTCTTTTATAAAGACCATTTTCAGAACAAACTACATTCACATTTTTTGTCAGGAATTCTCGTCAAATTATTGAAAAAAAATGCTTAGGTGAGTCCTAAATCGTTCGTTTTCAGAGGAATTTTTCTGTATATTTGTTCTAAATACCTCCCCCCTCTCCGCCTTGACAACCTAAACTACAAAATTACCTTAACCGTTTCCTGCATTTTCACTTTCCGCGCCCCGAAACCTTTTTATAATACATATTTTACAGATTAATGAAGTAGCTAATTATTATCATCCTATTTAATTACCCAATAAAACAGGGTTGGTTAAAACCCTGTATCTTGAAAGTTTTTATGGTTTAATACGCTGGTTTTCTTGGTTTAAATAGTAACATGTGGATACAAATAAGTATGTCTAGCCTTAACTTTCTTATGTGACAGCAGAGCTACGAAGGACACGTGTCTTACAGCTCATAGTTCCTTTCACGTACAGATACAGTGCTACTTAAAAACACAATAAATAGCCAACAGCCAGGCCTAGCACATATTTCGCGGTTCCACTCGAGCAGAATGTCTAACCAAAAACAAAATTTATAGCTAAATACGATGTGAAACATCTTTTATGAAAGAATGGAATTGTGAATGTAAGAAATTACTGTCAGTGCACAGCATATTTAAATGAATTTTGAGTGAGAAAAAGTGTGCGTCTCCACTACCCTCGTTTATGCGTACACCCTCCGTCGCTGACGCGCCTGCCCCGTACGGACGCACCCCTCGCTTTCGCTCGCGCCTCCCTGCTCTGACTCAGACAGCATTCATGTTTCTTAGTGGCCACCTAGTACAAGTTAGTTTGTGTTTTGTGCATTGTAGTTTGTGTGCCATACGTCTACACTGTATTTATACTGAGCCCCAGGGTTGGCAAAAACCATGGTTTTTATTGAAAAGCCAAAAAAACAGGTTTTTTTGCTCTAAACTCGGTCTTTTTGGTTTATACCAGGTTTTTTTTTTGTTTAAATAATTTGCTCTATGTATTTATATCACATATGGACAGAAATAAGCTTTTTTCGCCTTGGTGTTAGTATGCAACAACCGGGTTATGCTGGAAGGGGTCACATAAGCTTAAAGCGGAATCCAAACTGCTTCTCGGCTTACATCCAAGAGAAATTGTTCTCTATTTGAACTCGAAACCGGGACTAATTGGCCACAAACGCGATACGTCTGCCGACTCACTCACGAAGAACTCCTGGTAAAAATACGTTGACTAATCTTTAGGCTACATATTTGTCAATAAAATCATCAAGAGTCATTAGGACAGGACAAAAAGATAAACAATTGCACAAATGGAACCATTATACAGAATTACATATGGACAATTTCAAAGTACTACAGAGTACAGAAGAACTAATTTGGTCAAAGTCAGTTCACTACGACTTTTATTAGTAAAAGTTAAAGAAAAATAACGACTTACTTTGCGTATCAGTAAGAAAAGTGAATAAAGATACGAATTGAGTCAACTTAAGCTCTGACCAATTTATACAAAAATAGTTACCAAAGATTCTTGTTATTTCAATAATTGCCTCCAGTGGGGTTTGTATGACCCCATTCCCCGAAAAAGTACGGTACTTCGACGTATTTTAGCAATAGTAAACATTATTAAAACGAAACAATGTTTAGAATTTTCCTTTGGTTGCATAACAATAATAACAAACTATAAAAAAATCACAAAAGAAACATCCATAAAGTCACATAAAAAAAGTTGCTTTTGTAATATAATCTCTTTGAGTAAAGAATGGGGAATTTAGGTCTGAATATAGTACGAATAATATATGTGAGTGAAACGTGATAGCCCACAAATATGTGTTCATCAAAATTTTACGAATAGTTACACTTTTACGAACATTTTGTTTTTTGGTTTAAACCAGTTTTTTTTAAAAAAAAAAACCAGCTGGTTTAAACCAAGGTTTCAATCATGGTTTAAACCAGCCAACCCTGCTGAGCCCTCCTGAAGTCAATCTGCAAGTAGTAATGGAGCTCCTCCAAGGTTTGAAAGAAACCGGGTCTTTTTGAAAAAGCACAACCCACCTGGGCCCATATGGGTATTTTCCGGTTTAATTGTTGTTTTTTTTTAAACTAGCAGCGTTCACCCCGCTTCGCTGCGGTCACCCCGGAACGCAATAAACTTTGTTACTTAGATAATTTTTACTTTTTCGCTTTCAAGTGATATGATAAAAACCATAGAAGATTGCAGTAAATCTTAACATTATATCGCCTGTCATTTATGTTAACCCGCCCCGCTTCGCTGCGGTCATCCCGGTGCTGGCATATTGTAAAAGTGTCTGTAAAAATAAGCAAATCAATTAAAAAATTTTAAACAGAAGATTCAAGCTATTTTCCGCTGTATATCGCCTGTCATTTATGTTAACCCGCCGAGTGACACGGTCATGCGGGTTGCATATAAATACGTTTATTTTTACCTATGATGAACTAATAACAAAGGATTTGTACGTTATGGACACTTGAATGGTCAATTATCTCAAGACACTGGTAATTAAAAATTAAAGTGATATGATAAAAACCATCTAGGGTCCAAATCCTAATAACCCCCCAAAAATGAAAGAAATTGGTTCAGCCGTATTAGCGTGATGAGCGGACAAAGGATTTTGTACGTTCTCTTTTATATATATAGATATTTCAATGTCTCTTGATTTGTAGTGTGGACACCCGCTATTTTGAACAAAATGGCCGCCATTTTGAAATTTTACATTGCTATGCAGCCAAAGTCTGTACAGGAAATTTACAGAAAATCTCCTGATTGTGCTCTGAAAATTTAAGCTTAAAACACTGAAAGTAGTAGCGTGTAGTATGTGTGATACATGCAGACGAACGAATAAATATAGATAGAATCATCCCGGGAGCCTCAATGACGTTCGCCAAAAATATTAATTTAAAACAAATACACAACTCATGTTTTATAAAATAAATAGTTTTATCGGTGAAGTTCACTTCCGATACTTTGTGTTCAATTATGGGAATTTCCCGAGCATTTCTTTCGCGATGTTTTCTCTTTTTTTTCTTTCTTTCTAAAATCCAAGCATTTTTTACTGTACATCGAAACTTCTAGTAGTATGGAAGTTTGAATTCAGCACTTGAAATAATAAGCGTCACACGGTTTTCGGAACTCTGAGCATTACGCTTCTTAAATTTGACAATAATTTTTACGCTATTGCTGCTGTTGATTCTACAGAATGCTTATTTGAGGAGGAGCAACAAATAAATGGACTAAACAGCTGTTGTTGGAAAACCAAATTTTACTTAAGAATACTTGTGCTACCATCAAAGGTAACCAAAAATAAATAATGAGTAAGAATGAGTGAAAGTGGGGTAAGTAAACTAGTAAAAGTGAAGAAAGTTGTTTTTGTTCGTTGTTTTTGATTTTGTAAGCGGCACAGTATGTTGAGGCGGAAGGACTATTTGGCGGAGAGGTACATTTGTTATGATATTGTAGCGCGAAAGGCAAGGTGTTGGGGAAGAAGGAAGAGCATTTCGAGGGCTATTTACCGGACTATTTATTTAAGGAAACGAAACCCCAGGAAACTGTTGTACACGATTTTCTTCTTGAAATCGGGAAACTTTACAAGCCTCAGTTTTGATAAGTGACTTCCAAGTGAACGGGAACGTTGTCACTACCCTCGCTTACGCGTATACCCACCTGCTCCCTTCGGACGCAACCCCTTGCTCCGCTCGGGTCTCCCTGCCCTGTCTCGGTTCGACAGCATTCGTGCTTTTTAATGGCCACCTAGCACAGGTTGGTTTGTGTTTCTGTGCTGTAGTCGTTTTTATGCCCCTAACGTAAAGTAACATAATTTGATGTAATCCAACAAAATATAACCGAATGCAGTGCATTTTGGTGCTTTTTCCAGTTTTCAAATTGGTCCGGCGATACGGCACTAATGCCAAAAATAATACTAGTATTTTCACTAATGCAGTACATATTTACTGGTAGTACCGGCACTCTGTGAGGGATAACGTCCCTCGGTGTCGCATTTGGCGAGCACACTATTCACGGGAAGTATCTTCTAAAATATAAAATTGCATATTTTATTTCAAACAGGCTATAAGCATAATCTGCACTTTAATTTGTTCTATAATTATCTCAAGCTAAGAGAAGGTTTTTTCTTTTTATCCATTCAGTGCATTCTAAAGTTTATAAATGTCTTATGTTGAATGCTGTTGAGTACCTTAACGTGAAAGCATCTGATTCGCCCAATGAAAGTTCAAAATATGATAAAAATCACTTTCAATATGATCGCCTTAGTTGTACCAATAAAAATACTAACAAAAAGCTCAAAAACCAAGATGTTTTTTTCAAGTGGGTCCAACCAGAAAAAACCCGGGGGATTTTATCGGGCAGGGCCCACTTGGGCAAACCCTGATCTCCTCACTTAATGCATGCTCTGCTAAAAGGAATACAAAGCCCTAACATAACTTGAAAATATAGGAAACGTGTCAAAGTTTGGTAGAATTGTGTGCTCGAGTAATGCCCATTCCAGTACATAAAAAACTAAAATCTCCTAACTGATACACACTGTTCCTCTGAAAACCAAAACTAGGCCTAATTGTTCAATATATTCGGCAATGTTTCTGAAATTGGTTGGGACTTTGGCAATTCACTCAAAATCTAAGTACAAGGGGCATATGTCTTAAAGTTTATTGCATGCTGTTTTCAGTACATTTTGGCACTATTTCCCTTTTTTCAAGTGATTGGAGAATCGTTACTAATGCATAAACTTATACAAAGTCAAAGCATTATGTCACACTTGGGTGGAAGAGCAGAATTAACCTAACCTAATGTGCATGCGCAGGAACAATGCATTGTAGCCAAAGATAATCGGCCAAACTGAACCCAGAAATATTTATTAACTCTAATTTCCATGCAGACATCTGCTGTACTGTAACCCAGTGAAGAGTGTAACTAGCTCACGTAAACTAATTTTGCCTTCTTAAAATAGATATTAATCATTTCAATGTTATTCTACATTAGCACTCCATGCACAATCATAACCTGTTCACCCACATGTTTCCATAAAAAAAAGTATGGAAATTATTTTATATAGAACGATTATATAACCTACTTACCTTTCTTGTCTTGTCTTGTCTTCTTCACTTATGAATAGTGCTGGTTTTTTGCATCAGGTCTAAATCTTTTTACAAAAGCACTTAAGTTTGACCACACTCTTTCTTCTGTACAAACCAATGACCACAACACTTCTAATATGGCGGTGAAGAACTGCGCATGAACAGTAACGCACTCTACCAACATCAAGTATGTTGGAGTTAGCGACCTTTACCCAACGATAAAAATCAGTGGTCGTGTGGTGGGAAAAAATGCTTTTCGTAGAGCGATTCCCCGTTATTTAGCCAACGCTAAAGTAACGTATTTCTTGGTTGGGAAAACAGTCAACTCGAGTATAGTTGCGTGAAGGTCGGGAGAATAGCTGGTTGGCCAACCATACATTTAACCAACGGTGGGCCAACGTACGTTTCTCCACTATAGGCTTGTACCGACCATCACCCACTGTTTTGACCAAATCCCACTCAATCCCCAACGGTGGGCCAACCAACCTTGCTACTAGAGTATATATAATACTTTTGACTTCTGCTGCAAGCAGGTTTTATTTAGGTTACTTTTGGTTAGGTTAGGTCATGCATTCCTGTTAACTTTTATTGAAAACCTCTGAAAACAAAATCCACGTAAGTGGTTGTTTTCTTTTATGCTACTTGAAACATGTGAACACCCATTTAACTGCTTTTGACATTGCTCACAAATCTGATTGAGATGTCTTTTACAGATAAATTTGTTTCACAAACTGTATTTGATCGTATTTTAGTCGTCTGTTCCCTTTCGCATTTGGCAATACCTCTTTTCCTCAGAACATCAGGGCTACTCGTCGTTTGATGAACACACTCCTCCTATGTCTCTCCATGGAGCGATCGTACGATTTCTTGGGCTGCATTTGTTCTTAGCACATTTTTGTTTGTTTGATGTAGTTTTCAGTTGAGTTGATTTTAGTTTAGCGTCCCTTTCTGCAGCGAGACTATATGAGACGTGGACCTACTGATTAGCGTGGAATCCTAGCCACATGAGCTCCCGCCAGGAATCAAACCCGGGTGTTCCACGCCAAAGGCGCAACCGCTTTGCCACGAGGGAGGTCATGATGCAGTTTTCAATCACAGCTTTCCGAAGAATTTTCATCAGACAGGGAAGATGATGACAAAGAATCCTGCACCGATAATTGATCCTCCGTTTCAGATGTCACTTCATCGTAAGAAAAAGTGAGAATGTTTTGAATTCTTCTGGTGTCAAAGCAGTCATTTTGGACACCAAATTGAACTGTAATTACTGCACAACGAGGAAACATTCAATACTACGAATACAAACTTATCCAAAAATGAACCTAAACAATGTTGGCAATACAAGGTATCTGAAAAAACTAAACAATTTTGACAGTACAGTATACTGGAAGAAAATAATTTTCGGACAGTGCAATAACTAATAATAATTTTTGCATTGTTTTGTGCAGGTATTATCATCAGAAATCCATTCAATAATTGTTTTTCAGTCACTTAAATATTCATTGAACTAATGGGTCTAAATGGACCCGAGGAACTTATGTGTTAGTTTTTCTACTGTGACGTAACAGGATGGAGATTTGATTCGAAATTTTTACAAAACACATATTTAGTAAAATAACTAAAAGTCACGAAGTATGATGATCAAAGCTCACATAGTGTCCGAGATAATCAAGTTGAAAAATCGCTTTGGGTCAAAATGGACCCGAGGGACGTAAGAAGGTTAAGGTGCTTAACGAACTAAATATATTTATTATTAATTTTCTAAGTATCATTGCTTCTTCAACCTTATACCAAGAGCGTTCGGTATTAGACTTCAGGTGTTTTCGCAACGCAGTACTATCTACAGCACCATGTGTTTAACAACCGAAAGATTTATCTAAAACCTGACCTTGGTCAGCACAAGCACCACTTTAGCGGCTAAGTAAAATCAGTTACTTAACTAATTCAATGAATTGTTTGGAAATTAATGAACATAATCGAATATCGCAATTACATACTGAAATTAAGATCATGCAGTTCTACTCACTAAATATGATATAAAGTTTCAGAATTTAGAATACTTTCTTTTTCAGCTTCATAGATAGCTTCCAAAGCAACAGGAGGCATCATTCTGAAATCTTTGGATAAAACGTGACTTTCTCGTTATGCACTTAAATATAGGTTTGAAGTCTTTGAGAATTAATTGAAAATGAGATATTTAAACTCCATCAATATGAAACAAGTCACTACAAATCACCGTTGATATCGATTGTATTCCGGTCTCTATCTATTGTATGCGCACGATTAATTCACTTATGAAAGTAATGACCAAATCACGATTTTCTAGCATTAAATACATGGAGATCAAAAGTTGTTTTGTAACAACACATGCACTAAATCAGGAGAAATTATAGAGGAGCTTTTGCATTGGGTCATTATTTGTAACAAAAATAATTAACTATTTCCCATTCCACATCCACAACCAAAAATATTTGATCGGTTTCAAACATACAATGCCCATTTAATTGCCTAGCATAAACAATAAATGAAATGCGATTTTTTTTTTCGAAATCTAGAGTCCAAGTATGTAACTAACACCAAATTTAGCCCCTTGCGAAAAGATATGTTTTATATTTAAATACTGATGCAAAGATAAGCGACAGAGCGGAACTTGAAATCAGAATTAACAACACTATGAAGCGCTACCAAAACTCAAGCCAGACGACCCAGTCCATTGATTAAGTAGCCACAGTACATAAACTTTATTTGTTACTCACTTTGGAATGTTAAATTTACATTTTTTAGCCAATGTGTCCTGCAACAAGTACACGTACAAATACATGTCATGTATTCTAAAAATTGGTTAATATTATGCAGTGGCGGCTGGTACTATATGTAGCATGGTTGTCAAACCGGATATTTTTCAATACTAAAGATATATTTATCTATTAAAGTAGTGTATCAGTCAAAAACACACCTTTGCGCAAGACAGTATTGAGGTATGTCTAATAAATTCAATTAAAAATTGAAAGAAAGAGAGAGATTTCTGGAAGCAGTAATATTTAGCACATCGTAGCGAGCTCCTATCTCTTAACATGGGGAAGTGCATTTATTTCTGCATCGCTGCTATCCTTCCCTATTCTACGCTTCCAGTTTCACGTTGTTCCGCAACTGGTATATAGTCACCTTCTGTAATAGTTACGAGTTCTTCCGTTTGGCCGTGCTTGATTCAATTGATAGGGTGAGTAAGATACAGACGCTTGGAAGAAAGAGGTTATTCACAAAATACAAACTCGCAAAAACATATACTCGTCTATGGTAGTAGTGTTTCTTACAGGGGTAATGTTTTAAAAAGTTTGCCCTCCCAAAGTTGGATAGCGTTTCCCCCGAAACTAAGAAAATTGAATTGCTACCCAGTTCAGCCCTTTTGATCCTGTTCTCGGAGAAAAGTTTCTGGAAGAAAGCTTGAGTACTAGTAAAAATAATTAAAAACAAATAAAACAAAAAAGTAGGAACATAACCAAGCAGGATTGACGAGATTAGAACCAACAATGCAAGCAGGATTAACATGATGTAATGGCTCTCAGACTCTATCATTTTCTCATCGAGAGAACCGAGATTATCCATTATGGTACTTTTACAATAAAGTCCTAATCATAGACACGAACAACAAGACGGCAATGACCCCCGGGATTTTTGATAGGGTTTCAACTCTTTGAAACACATGCTCCAATATTTAAAATTCGCTTCCTCACTCTCTACAGTAATTTATATATTTACTATAGGTAGAGTTATAACATATGCATAAATAATTATGGTATTACATGCAAGGGTAAAACTGAGGGACACACGCGTGTATGCCATCCCCCACTATTGCGTCCCTCCACTTCCTAAAAAAATGTAATGGGCAAAGTTAGGCAAAGGGGATGGTGTGACGTCATGCGCCCCCCACCTTTCTCCCCTAATTACGTGAAGAAAATTGCATCAAGTTGTGTATATTCGATGCTTCGCTTTGTATCGCTGTTGCCCCTCTCCCACTTGCGGGTGCGTTAAAATCCTGCGGATGTTTGTGGGTCTAAATATTCATTGTTATTAAAACTAAGGAATTATCACAACACTAAATAATTCTTTATTTTAATTTTGTGGTCGTATCGGTGCAATTTTTAAGAATGTTTACTGCTTCATGAACTGCCTAATATCGGTTCTACTTCAAGCAAGATGATTTCCTTTTACTTTTTTGGGAAGGTTGTACATCATATTAGCAGCCAAAAAATCAGGAGATTACAACATGGGACACGAGAAAGTATGTCTAATGAAAAACTGAAGTATAAATGCAGTCAATGGAACTTAATATTTACAGTATATCTTCCCACTCCACACAGTAAATAACTTGTAATTAATCTCTCAATCAAAACTTTTTTATCGCCATATGCTAAATGATATGGTGAGAATAAATGAAATGTTGGAATGAAGAAAGTGGAAGGAAACACACGTACACATTTTTTGCCTAACAAAAAGTGCGCTTGATGCTACATGAGATCGAACCAGCGACCACAAGAATATAGAATCTAGGAAATAATTTGTGACACTGAAAGAATAATCTTACTATGCACAAAGTATATACATTCTTTTTGTGTTTTAGAGGTTGCTTGTTTTTGTTTTCATTAAATTTCTCTAATTAAAATCATTGTTACAGTTAAGATCTGAAATGAAAAAGACTCAATAGTCAAACATAATTATAATATGATGTACAGAATGAATGGTAAAATAAATCAAATTAAACAAATATTTATAATAGCAGAAATATCTAGTGTTTGAAATTGCAGTTCGTTCTTTTTTCCTACTTTGAAGTATATTCCTACCATTCCCAAAAGAGAAATTCCTATATTCAGGGTATTTTCAAATTCTGTGTTTTCGAATTCACGCTTAATTCCTTTGATTTAAAATTGACAAATTATTCGAAATATGAAATGGAATGAAATTAAATTTTGAGTTTTACGTCCCACGCTTATGCCGGTTAGGCTAAAGGAGACGGCGATAATGAGTATTGAATGAAATGGTGGAATGAAGAAAGTGGGTGAAAACGGGAGAACGCCGAGAAAACCCACGCACACGGTGTTTGTCCACCACAAAGTTCACTTGGCGGCAGCAGGGTTTGAACCCGAGACCCTTAGCACCAGAGGTGAACGCTCTACCACTGAGCCACCGCGGTCCCTATTCGAATATTTAGTAAATCATGTCTTCAAGGAGAAAAACTTCTACCATTGGTCTAATTCATAGATCTGTCTTTCATGCACCTGATCCCGTGTTCGATTTCCGGCGGAGAGCATGTACGAAAAACTTATCTCAAATAATTCATTTTCAATGATCACTGTCTTCTTTAGCCTAATTTGCAGGAATGTTTAACTATTGTTTTACCTTCGGAGGAAATCTCTTAGATTTCATGCTTTTTATTGTAAAACAGCAGATAAGAATACGTTGTTACTGAAAATGGACCTTCTGGCACTTAGTATTCATATAAAAAAAAATAAACGCTAATAAAATGCTTATTGTTGGAGCAGAGAATTTTTCTGTACTCTAAAGAAAATAAAACATAGAATATTTGCTGTATGCGAAGCTTTCTATTCAGAAAAACTTGGAGAGCAGCATTCTAGATTTCAATGAAGTCATAGAAAAATTTGAAATGATATAATTATGATTATCTTCATGTTACTTATATACATATATACATATATTCACAATTATTTAGTGTAGTGCTGTTGCGAACAATAGTGCAAATTTACATAACATAAAATCAGTGTTTATATATTAAAAAACGAATGAATTTTGTTTTATATAATGATATAAAAACATACTTACCAATATATCAGCGAATATATCTTGAAAACACATACAATTCACTCAATCACAGAACACAAACAATGTAAAACTGACCTATATTCAGTTTTGCTGTGTGGAGGTTTTTTTTTACATGTGACATTCCAAGGACCCATGCATATTCTTGTGATTGTATTACTGACCTTGTAATATGCAAACGTAATCATAACGACTTCTTTTCTATGTTTGATATGATTATCTTGGACTAAGCAGTGTTTTATAACTCATTCATTTCAGCTTGCTACAAACTGATTTTTATTTTAACAAAATGTCTTATACATATATTCAATTTATTTAAGGTTTGGTGTTACCTAGATTTTTAAATATTTATATCGACATCGGAGATGCCGAATATCCAAGCGGGGAGGAATGTAATATGACTAAAGCATTTTGGTGAGGGCGATTAATATTTTATTTTTAATAATAATTTTGTATGTCAACGTCCGGATTTCGGTAAAATATGTTGGCATATTTTAATATTATGCATTTTTAGGATATTGGGATTCCGTTTGTGATAGTGGAAACCACAGCCGCAACCCGCGATACAGGCGCTCGTTTGGAGATTGCATAAACTACAAAGGACAATTTCTTATTCAACAGCAGATCGGCAGATCGATCCGGAGTGTAGGAGATTTCATTTTGGATTGGCGATCAAAAAGACGACCTATGTGGGAATGAAGCCCACTTCTGGACAACGTTTTGTACGTTTCTTGTTCAATTTTCTTGCTGTTTCGTGTAAGCAAAGGACATTTCGGCCCACGTATGGTTAAACAAAACTATCTGAACAAAGTGTTACATGTAAAAAAAGCCCAGCCACGTTCTAGCTTACATTTCTTTACGAATGTTTGTTTTCCTTTGCGCGATTTGCTACACTGTTTTGCAACGGTCTCAAACATTCACAATGTCAGGGAAAGGCAGCTTTCTACATTGACTCGATGAGTTACATGAGTTGTTGCTTTATCAAACCAGAAGGATAGTTTACCACAGAATGAAACGACTCGAATTGAGACTATTGGTTTTGAGAGTCTCGTCCACATTCACTTTTGTTATATCGTGGTTGTTCAAACTCTCCAGCATGTGTTCAGTTGCTGGTTGTTCGTCCACTGTTGGTTCTGTCGATTGGATGTATACTTGTTTTTGAAGTAGACTTAGCATTAGTAACATCACATTGAGAGGGTTCGCCTTAGCAACTCTACATTGGTGTTTGTAGATGAACGATACTTAAGACACATTTGCTACGTAGAATATGGCCTCTCCTGTCACGTTTACTTCGTTCCGTATGTGCCGTTGAAACCAGTAGAGACAATTCGAGTAGTTTCATAGTGTGGTAAACTAGCCTGCTTGTGGAAGACTGCTACAACTCATGGAATTGATCGAGTCAATGATTAACGCTGCTTTTTCCTGATATAGTGACTCTTTGGGAACATCGCGAAACAATGTAGCAAACCGCGCAAAGAAATAGAAACATCTGGGCTTTCTCATTCGTAACACTTTGTTTCAGATAGCGTTGTTTAAGCAAACGTGGACCAAAATGTCCTTTGTTTACACGAAACAGCAAGAAAATGGAACAAGAAACGTACAAAACGTTGTCCAAGAGTGGGCTTCAATCCCACATAGGTCGTGTTTTTGATCACCAATCCAAAATGATATCTCATACACTCCGGAGCAATCTGCCGGTCTGCTATCCCATAAGAAATTGTCCTTTGTAGTTTATGTAGTCTCCAAACGAGCGCTGGTATCGTGGGTTGCAACTGGTTTTCCTTTCCCCAAACGGAATTCCAATATCCTCGAAATGAATAATCTGTCAAGGCGGATGCACTTCCATGCACACACAATGTTGCAGTTACTTGTCGCGTAACAAGGTCATGGGGTCTTGCCACATTATTCTGTTCTTTGAACACCCGCTTGTTTTGCCCTAGTCTTCCACACTTTGTCCCGTCCATAGATTACACATATCTTTTTCGCGGTTACAACATTGGTTTTCCTTTTGCATTTTACCTTTAATTGATATATCACACATCCCGCTTCTCATTTCAATAACCTTACGCTATATCCAAGATCGCGGCTTGCATGATGGCCGCCAAGCCAGTGTTATAGCATATCAAATATCTTTATATCATTCTGGTGCTGTCCATCCTTTCCGTTTTCGACATAAATGGGTATCTTGCGACGTTTACCTTATATCATAATGTCCCGTGGTGCGTTATGTTGCGGTGCATATCTCTGGTGTTTCTGGGTGGGGGCAGCTCCAATTTGGCACTTTTCCTTTTCTATTATGTATCGGATCTGATCCTGCCTTGTTCTGTACGTTGCTTGTTAGTCATGACAAACAATTTTCATCTTCATATATTAAAGTGACATATTATTTAACTTATCCGTATTGTTATGAAGAAGAAACAAATTATAACACAGCTATGTGCTTTAGGTACGTCACTGATATAAAAACAATATTTTATAACTTGCAAATAAACAGCATGAAATAAGTGGCGCCACGAGTTTTCAGTTTCCTATAGGAGTCATTCATTGCACACATGTTCAAATTAAAATGCCTCATGAACGCAGGGATGAGTACATAAATCGTAAAGAACATTACACCTTGAATGCTTAAAACACTTGTAATTGCGGTGAGGAATTCACGAGTGTTTGAGCTTCCTAGCCAGTTTCTGTGCACAATTCTTAAATATAGATGAACTCAGCTTTTTGCATGATAAGGGCAGAAGAGAACAGGAGCCTTGCTTCTGGAAGACACCACTATTGCCCCTTAGCTTATGACTTTTCCGTAATGTAGCTACAACAGCAAAAAGGAAAGTCAACAACTACTTCACCATTAAATGTGTGTAATAGAAACATATTTCGGTCAAGTTAAGCAATGATTCCCTGTACTGAAAAATAAAATAATATTGTCAACCAGCGAAGTGCTTTTGGTGATTCTAGCCTGTTTTTTCTGCATAATATGGCTTAATATCTGAAAGATTTAGATGTTGATATTGTTCAAAGAGGGTTGGAAAAAAGGACGCCTTTGCGAAACAGCGCGGGTTCAAATGACGGTAATACTGAACATGTTAACTGAATTTTTATGGCTTTCCCTAGTCCCACCATGTGAATTAAGGGTGTTGCTTTTATCAAAATCTTTGCCCATTTCCCCTTTTTATCTCATCCTAAAGGCAAACATGTGATGTTGTGCAGCCTTTGTTGATATGAAGGCCAGAAATACAGTGAAAATAATAAAATATAAAGAAAATAAGGTTATATCATTATTGAATCATTTCCTTAAATATATGTATCCTCGTCGCCAAAAGTGCCTTTACAAGCCGTGACGGGTATGTGACCACGCAGTACTCTAAGGAAGGAATGGTTGCATAAGAAATTGTGATTAATTTTGAAGAGTTTTTATTTTGACTAGAGAAATAACGTAGGTATAGGGAGTAAAGGAATATATTAGAAGCATCAGTGCACTGTCCTCTCTGAAAAGATTCCTATTCTCAGATTTTCAATTTACTGTCTTATATGTTAAGTTAATAACTGCTAACAACTGCTACTAGCGCTCTTCACTCTTCAGGACTTTACTACATGTTCGCAGGACACTTTTCTAAGTCCTAAATGTGTGCGTAAATTATTTCATTCCTCTCACTGTAATTATTTGAGAATGGAAATTGATTACGCTGAACGTGAATATGTTTCGATGTCGTAAAGCAAGGACCATACTAAATGTAGATAAGGTTCTTATTATTATACAAAACAAAGAATTATTTATTCCGTATATAGAACAATATAATACAGTAACTAGAAACATCATAATCACTTACGCCCGCAGGATTTTTTCCAACGGGGAGGGAGGGCAAAATACCGATATAGAGTTTTTCATTTTATTGCCCTATATATGTTAAGTTAAAATCCATAACATTAATATTGATAGCGTATATCGTCTTTCGCCGCTGTAGCTCATTAGTCAGAACATTCATCTCCAGACATGATGTCGAGAGAATAGAAAGAAAGAGATATGAACAGGGGCGTAATTAATTTTACTGCGCCCTGGATCGATCGATTATTGATTTACTCATACTCCACCAGGCCCCGTCCCAGGTATTTAGCTGCTGCCTTATATATAGGGTTCCATGTCAGAAGTTCAGACAAAACGGCATACACAGAAAGGCCAGAGTCAAAACGGCCCGCGAAAAAAGAGACCCGCTACAAAAGGGCCAGACCGAAAAGGCGCCGCGTCAAACGTGCCCGAGTGAAAAGGTCTCCACAACAAAATGGCCTGAGTCAAAAGGGCCCGAATCAAAACGTCTCTCATAAAAAGGGCCCTGGCCAAAAGGATCACACAAAAAAAACCGAGTCAAAAAGCTCTGTGTCAAAAGGGAACTGTCAAAAAGGGGCCCCGCTACAAAAGAGCCCAAGTCAGCCATGCATCAAAAGATATCGAGTTAAACAGTCTCCGCAAAAAAAGGCCAGAGTCAAAAGTGGTCGAATCAAAACGACCCATATCAAAAGGGCCGGGTCAAAAGGGTACCAAGACAAAAGAGTTCAAGTAAAAAGGGAACTGCCTCAAACAAGCCCGGGTCAAAGGGGGCCACGCTACAAAAGGGCCCCAGCCAAAACGGCCCTGCGTCTAAAGTACTCGGGTGAAAAGGTCTCCGCAGCAAAAGTGACTGAGACAAACGGGCCTTAATCAAAACGCCCCTTATAAAAGGGTCTCGCCAAAAGGTCCCACAACAAAAGGACCCTAGTCAAAAGTTCATATGTCAAACGAGCCTGGGCCAAAAATGGGCGTCGCTGCATAAGGGCTCAGTCAAACGGCCCTGTATCAAAGGGACCCGGTTCAAAAGGTATCCGCAAAAGAGGGCCCGAGTTAGATCACCTTTCATCAAAAGGATCTGGGTCAAAAGGGTCCCGCGACAATAGGGCCCTGCGTCAAACAATCCCCGGTCAAAAGTGACCCGCTACTAAAGATCTGAGTCAAAACGGCCCCACGTCAAAAGGGTCTGGGTGAATGGGTATCCCCAACAAAAGGTCACAAGTCGAAAGTGGCACCGCTAAAAAGGACACGAGTCAAAACGGACCCGCGACAAAAGGACTCGGCTCAAACGTCTCAGCAACAAAAGGGCAGGAGTCAAAAGGGCTCGGGTCAAACATCTCAGCAACGAAAGGGCAGGAGTCAAAAGGGCCCGAATCAAAACAACCCTCATTAGAACAACCGGCTCAAAAGGGCCTCACGACAAATGAACCCAAGTCAAAAGGAACCTTCCTTAAACAAGCCCGTGTCAAAAGGGATCCCGCTACAAACGGGCCAGAGCCAAAACTTCCCCGCGGCAAAAGGTCCCGGTTCAAGAGATCTTGGCAACTAAAGGACCTGAGTCAAAAGTGTCCGAATCGAAACGCTCTTTATAAAAAGGGGTCGGGTTAAAATGGTCCCACGACAAAAGGACCCGAGTCGAAAGGCCCTGCGTCAAATAGGCCCGTGTAAAAAAGGGTCCCCACTACAAAAGGGTAAGACTCAATCGGGCCTGCGTGAAATGGTTAAATGTCTTCGCAACAAAAGGGTCGGAGTCAAAAGAGCCGAATCAAAACGCCGCAAACCAAAAGAGCCCGGGTCAAAAAAGTCAAACGACAAAAGGTCTTGAATCGCAAGGGCTCAGCGTAAAACGGGCTCTGGTGAAATGAGGCTCCAATAGAAAAAGCCTAAGTCAAACGGCCCCGTGTCGAAAGGGCCTGGACCAAAAGTCTACGCAACAAAAGGATCCGAATCAAAGGGGGCCGAATCAAAACTCCCCTCATCAAAAGGACCCGGATCAAAAGAGCCCCACGACAAAAGGGCCCGAGTCATAAGGACCCTGCGGCAAACGGACACGGGTCAAAAGTGGTCCCGCTACAAAATGTCCGAGTCAAAACAACCCCACGTCGAAAGGGCCCAGGTAAAAGGTCTGCGCGGAAAAAGGGCCCGAATCATAAGGGCGCTGCGTGAAAAGAGCCTGGGTCAAAAGGATTCTGCGACAAAATGGCCCGAGTCAACAGGGAACTACGTCAAACGGGCCCTGGTCAAAGGAGCACCGCTACAAAGTGCACGGGTTAAAACGCCCATGCGTCAGCTGGGCCTGAGTCAAAACGCCTCGCTTCAAAGTGGCACAAATCAGGAAGGTCCCGTGTCAAAAGGGCCCGGTAAATACGGTTTCACGGGTTAAAAGCTTTAGATCAAAGCAAGATTGGAGATCAAGCATGCACAAGGATTTTGTGTCCTGTTAGTAAATTAAAGTGTTTGTGAAAAAGAAGGAAATATATCTGTGTTTGTTAGTAACAAATAGGAAATTTGAATGGTAATATTAGTTTTGTTTGCTTGTTGATTGGTTTGCAACAATCGCTTTCGCTTAAGTCGTTGAAAATTTGCTTGCATTCTCGTCATAGGCGGACTGGGTGTATTAGGGCCTAGGCCGCGGTTATCATGACGGGCCCTCAGACTATAACACCAATTTCTAAAATATCGTACAATCAGTGGCGCAACCAGCTATGCGCTCGGGGGCTCATGCCTCCCCGAAACAAACCTGGTCTATCTTATACAGCCGCGCTGCAGACAAATTTCGGTGAAATTTCAAAATAGATTAATGCATAAATGAATATTGAATTAAGTCAAAGCACTGTCGAAAGAGAAATACACAGAGAAAAACCCTACATTAATTTCTTAGAATAATAAATGTTAGTAAAGAGTGCGTCATTTTATGCAAAAACATAAATGAACAAAATAATAATTATAGTGAAAATTTTAAAACTTGTAAACGTTAATAATAGGGAATTTGTCAATTGGGATTTTCATTTTAAGGTTTTTTAGCAAGATAATAATAAGGATAACTAAATTGCTTGTAATAGGAATTCAAACTTTCGATTTTGTCCATATCAAATGGTGCAGCACGTCCTTTGCGGACTACTGTATTGAACATTCTTGTCCCCTCCCGAAATAAATTCCTGGTTGCGCCAGTGCGTACAATGAACATATGCGATGAGCCATCGCGTTAAGTAGTGGTAAATTCGTTATTATATGATAGTTTTTGCAAGCTATGATTTTTTATTGGTCATTGGAAATTTGATGTCATGACAAGCACAGGATTTTCAGAAACAAACTTTCAAGAGAATATTTTATAACAATTATTGTATTGCCACACGGGGTGTCTAAAAAGTCCCCTGACATAGGATAACTGTTATTATCAGAGTTACAACAAAATGTAAGAGGAGATACCGTCTTCAAATAAAGCTTTTAATGGACAGTAACTTCATTCATTTATGTTCTGGGTCCAGGTAAATGGTAACGTTGCATTTTCATGTAACATTATGCGCATATAGAGCGTACATCCCGAACGGCTTGTCCGATTTGAAAAATTCTTGCACTTTAGATTGAAAACATTATATTTGGAGACGTTTTCCCCTCCTACATTTTGTTGTAGCTCTGATAATAAGAGAGTTACCGTATGTCATGGAACTTTGAGACACACTGTATAGTAGCTGAAACACTAAACGAATAATAGCCAATAGCTTTTCACTATGGAGAGAACAGAACAGCTTACTGAAAATTGTAACAAACAACTAATAATAACTTTTGACTCTGGAATGAACACGACGTTTTACTGAAAATGAAAAACACTGCTGAACCACTAAACATTAAGATAATTTTACAACATTAAGATTCCTCTCAGTTCAGATTATGAATAGGAGAGTTCCTGAATAACTTCGTTCACACACACTAAATTTAACATATCTCTTTCCATTTTCATTAGTAAAAATGTGTCCAAAATGTCCTTACACAAATTAGCTCTAAGATTTGTTTACTCTCACACTTTAACTTTGAGAACCACCTTTCACATGTCACTTGTGTGCATGGTAGAGTCACCGCATGTTTGTATGCAATGTATAATTTATTAAAACTACTAGATTGACAGAAATTGGTACAAACTTTTCGCTGCACAAGACAAAAATTTTTTAGACAATGTCTTTGTAGCATCATTATCACTCTTGCCGTGAATCCCGTCCAAAATGTTCCATCTCCCGTAGCATGCTCAGATGCATAATCATCATCATCTTCTTCTACGGATTCAGGGGCATCATTCTCTTCAGGATCATCAAGAACCAGAACGTTTTGTGACAGCATACACGACAAAGAACTGCTGGAGCTCCTTGTATATTTCCTCCTATTTTATATTTAGTTTTTTCGCAAGAACTTTGAAAGTTCTTGCAGACACACCATTCTTCCTGATTTCCGAAAAGTACTTGGGATCCAGCATTTGGAGTTCATTTGGCTGCTGAAATCTATCACTGACTCATGTAACAGCTGTATTCAGAATTTTCGTTGAAGTTTTTTTTATTCTGAATAAATCATTTTCACTTACATTTAAGTCATTTTCCAGTTCAACTGCCGCAAGCTCTTCTAACATTTTGTTCTTCTTTAAGATTCTTCTGGGCGGAAAGTCTTTTTCCATTGCAATCTCTACACCAGATTGCACAAGCTGTTTTTTTCACACAAAATATTTTTGTATTTTCGTATAGCTTAAACAGACATCTTTTGCCTCTATTTTCTTCTGAAGCTGCTGCAGCAAATTCTCTCCAAGTCTCCAGATTGTACGATAATCCAATCCGTGAGGCTGCAGGTATTTTGAAACATGCTTCGTTTCTGTAAACAAGTCTTGAAACACAGAACACATCATTACAGTGTTACATTCTGTCAATTTATTCAACAAAGTTTAGCTTGAAATGTTGATTTCTCATTAAAACTCCTGCAATGTACATCATCATTGAGGAACAATAAAAATGAAAGAAATTTTGATGATGATAGACAGTCGTCTCGTCTTGGCTTCATGTAGCGAAACTCGTTAGTGTCGACTACCGCATTCAGTGCCTTGTTTTTGCTATACAATCGTGTTGCACCAACTTTTTGAACTTTTCGTAGTTTGTCATGTCCCTCGTGGCTTGCATCAATCATTTTCTTCCAAACATTTTTTCTTTTGTACTATTCAGACAGAACACGGCACTGGTTTCAACCACACCAAATAAATTTGCAGCTTCAGGGATCTACTCAGTCAAATTTGTCATAACCAAATTAAGAGCATGAGCCATGCATTGGATGTAAATGATTTCAGGATTATCCTTCTCCAGTAATGCTTTAACTCCTTTACAGCATACACTCAAGTTAGTAGCTCCATCAAAAGAGCAACTTACAATATCGGACATCAAAACATTGTTGGCACAAAATACTCTTTTGTTTTCATTTTAAGTTACTTGTCATACTGTCACTCTTTAGGACAATTGCTAACAGCCGCCCAAATACTTGATCGCCTATAACGCAGAGAATTACTATAGTAAGCTGATTCAGCACTAAAACATCTTAAATAGAATCAACCATTATGCTGAAAATGCCCGCTTTCTTGCCGTCTTCCACTGTTTTCTCGTGCAATTTTGTAACGCTTTTGATAGAAAATATTTTTTAAAAATATGCTGTCTTTCCATTTTTGAGTTATCAAATATAGACCTACAAGATGTATTAACTTCCATACAGGACCAATCAGCCTCTGGTTAAATGTGGACCCAGCTACAAACCAGACCCCAGTCTTCAACGATGAAAGGGCCCCAACTGCCAACCTAATGAAGAAGTTCCAGGTCCCACCAGCTCAACATGATGAAGACAGTGCCTAGAAGCCCAACTTCTCAATGAAATGAAAGAAGGTCCCCAACTGCCCAATATAATGAACAAAGGACTCAGGGCCACAATTGCTCAATGTAATGAAAGAAGGCCCCAACTGTCCAATATATTGAAAGAAGGGTCCAAGGCCCCAGGTACAAACTAAATCACAGTTTCCGACAATAAAAGACCATAGTGAAAGAAGGACCTAACCACAAATCCAGTTACAAAAGGACCTTATTGAAAAAGATAACTTACTGATTGATGAAAGGATAAAAAAGGAGTGTGTGTTGGCAGCATAATAACCGTGATCTACCGAACTATTTAGCATTCTTCTGTTTTAGCTTTTCTCTCTTTCTCTTTCTTTCTTTATTGTTTCTTAATTTTTTTCTGAGAGGGCCTAGGCCGCAATTGCGGCCTAACGGCTCTGGCCAGTCTGCCCCTGACTCCCGTCTTTCTGAGTTGGTATTCTCGTGACATAGCCCAAACTTTATCTATTGCTGGTTTTCCCCTTACTTGTAAAATTCCATTTCTACCCCCTGGATCAAAGTATAGTATGAAAAATATTCTGTGGAAAAGATTAGTTTAATTTTACTGTGAGAATACATATGTGGATCTGTATACAGGGTTAGTGAAAAGTATTGGAACAGAACAATAATAACGACATGCGCGGACGGAGGAAAAATAAATGTTACAAATGGTATTATTGCAAAGCCTGCATTGATTTGGAGTGTGGTCAACATGAAAGACATCTTGAATTCCGCCATATTGCATATCACACAATATTGTTTTAAATGTAAAATGTTAAGATTTTACACTTCAACTTAGGCTTGAATATTCCTACAAATGAGAATGTGAACTCATTTATTACACATCACTTGTTTGAGACAGAGAGTGCTATGTTTGACATATGTATCTAATAGAAAAAACGTATCATGATAGGGCAGTAACAAAGATATGCATAGACGGAGGAAAAGCAAATGTTACAATTTGGCATTGGTGTAGAAACTGCTTTAAATGATTAATATACATCATAGTAGCCATCTTGAATTCCGCATATTGTATACCACACAATATTTTTAAATAAAAAGAGATATGTGTTGAGTTTTGATTTTGAGTTTAACGCAGTGGCAAGGCCTGAGGGGAGACAGGGTAAACAGCGTCTACCCTTTAGAATAATAAATGTTAGTAAAGAGTGCGTCATTTTATGCAAAAACATAAATGAACAAAATAATAATTATAGTGAAAATTTTAAAACTTGTAAACGTTAATAATAGGGAATTTGTCAATTGGGATTTTCATTTTAAGGTTTTTTAGCAAGATAATAATAAGGATAACTAAATTGCTTGTAATAGGAATTCAAACTTTCGATTTTGTCCATATCAAATGGTGCAGCACGTCCTTTGCGGACTACTGTATTGAACATTCTTGTCCCCTCCCGAAATAAATTCCTGGTTGCGCCAGTGCGTACAATGAACATATGCGATGAGCCATCGCGTTAAGTAGTGGTAAATTCGTTATTATATGATAGTTTTTGCAAGCTATGATTTTTTATTGGTCATTGGAAATTTGATGTCATGACAAGCACAGGATTTTCAGAAACAAACTTTCAAGAGAATATTTTATAACAATTATTGTATTGCCACACGGGGTGTCTAAAAAGTCCCCTGACATAGGATAACTGTTATTATCAGAGTTACAACAAAATGTAAGAGGAGATACCGTCTTCAAATAAAGCTTTTAATGGACAGTAACTTCATTCATTTATGTTCTGGGTCCAGGTAAATGGTAACGTTGCATTTTCATGTAACATTATGCGCATATAGAGCGTACATCCCGAACGGCTTGTCCGATTTGAAAAATTCTTGCACTTTAGATTGAAAACATTATATTTGGAGACGTTTTCCCCTCCTACATTTTGTTGTAGCTCTGATAATAAGAGAGTTACCGTATGTCATGGAACTTTGAGACACACTGTATAGTAGCTGAAACACTAAACGAATAATAGCCAATAGCTTTTCACTATGGAGAGAACAGAACAGCTTACTGAAAATTGTAACAAACAACTAATAATAACTTTTGACTCTGGAATGAACACGACGTTTTACTGAAAATGAAAAACACTGCTGAACCACTAAACATTAAGATAATTTTACAACATTAAGATTCCTCTCAGTTCAGATTATGAATAGGAGAGTTCCTGAATAACTTCGTTCACACACACTAAATTTAACATATCTCTTTCCATTTTCATTAGTAAAAATGTGTCCAAAATGTCCTTACACAAATTAGCTCTAAGATTTGTTTACTCTCACACTTTAACTTTGAGAACCACCTTTCACATGTCACTTGTGTGCATGGTAGAGTCACCGCATGTTTGTATGCAATGTATAATTTATTAAAACTACTAGATTGACAGAAATTGGTACAAACTTTTCGCTGCACAAGACAAAAATTTTTTAGACAATGTCTTTGTAGCATCATTATCACTCTTGCCGTGAATCCCGTCCAAAATGTTCCATCTCCCGTAGCATGCTCAGATGCATAATCATCATCATCTTCTTCTACGGATTCAGGGGCATCATTCTCTTCAGGATCATCAAGAACCAGAACGTTTTGTGACAGCATACACGACAAAGAACTGCTGGAGCTCCTTGTATATTTCCTCCTATTTTATATTTAGTTTTTTCGCAAGAACTTTGAAAGTTCTTGCAGACACACCATTCTTCCTGATTTCCGAAAAGTACTTGGGATCCAGCATTTGGAGTTCATTTGGCTGCTGAAATCTATCACTGACTCATGTAACAGCTGTATTCAGAATTTTCGTTGAAGTTTTTTTTATTCTGAATAAATCATTTTCACTTACATTTAAGTCATTTTCCAGTTCAACTGCCGCAAGCTCTTCTAACATTTTGTTCTTCTTTAAGATTCTTCTGGGCGGAAAGTCTTTTTCCATTGCAATCTCTACACCAGATTGCACAAGCTGTTTTTTTCACACAAAATATTTTTGTATTTTCGTATAGCTTAAACAGACATCTTTTGCCTCTATTTTCTTCTGAAGCTGCTGCAGCAAATTCTCTCCAAGTCTCCAGATTGTACGATAATCCAATCCGTGAGGCTGCAGGTATTTTGAAACATGCTTCGTTTCTGTAAACAAGTCTTGAAACACAGAACACATCATTACAGTGTTACATTCTGTCAATTTATTCAACAAAGTTTAGCTTGAAATGTTGATTTCTCATTAAAACTCCTGCAATGTACATCATCATTGAGGAACAATAAAAATGAAAGAAATTTTGATGATGATAGACAGTCGTCTCGTCTTGGCTTCATGTAGCGAAACTCGTTAGTGTCGACTACCGCATTCAGTGCCTTGTTTTTGCTATACAATCGTGTTGCACCAACTTTTTGAACTTTTCGTAGTTTGTCATGTCCCTCGTGGCTTGCATCAATCATTTTCTTCCAAACATTTTTTCTTTTGTACTATTCAGACAGAACACGGCACTGGTTTCAACCACACCAAATAAATTTGCAGCTTCAGGGATCTACTCAGTCAAATTTGTCATAACCAAATTAAGAGCATGAGCCATGCATTGGATGTAAATGATTTCAGGATTATCCTTCTCCAGTAATGCTTTAACTCCTTTACAGCATACACTCAAGTTAGTAGCTCCATCAAAAGAGCAACTTACAATATCGGACATCAAAACATTGTTGGCACAAAATACTCTTTTGTTTTCATTTTAAGTTACTTGTCATACTGTCACTCTTTAGGACAATTGCTAACAGCCGCCCAAATACTTGATCGCCTATAACGCAGAGAATTACTATAGTAAGCTGATTCAGCACTAAAACATCTTAAATAGAATCAACCATTATGCTGAAAATGCCCGCTTTCTTGCCGTCTTCCACTGTTTTCTCGTGCAATTTTGTAACGCTTTTGATAGAAAATATTTTTTAAAAATATGCTGTCTTTCCATTTTTGAGTTATCAAATATAGACCTACAAGATGTATTAACTTCCATACAGGACCAATCAGCCTCTGGTTAAATGTGGACCCAGCTACAAACCAGACCCCAGTCTTCAACGATGAAAGGGCCCCAACTGCCAACCTAATGAAGAAGTTCCAGGTCCCACCAGCTCAACATGATGAAGACAGTGCCTAGAAGCCCAACTTCTCAATGAAATGAAAGAAGGTCCCCAACTGCCCAATATAATGAACAAAGGACTCAGGGCCACAATTGCTCAATGTAATGAAAGAAGGCCCCAACTGTCCAATATATTGAAAGAAGGGTCCAAGGCCCCAGGTACAAACTAAATCACAGTTTCCGACAATAAAAGACCATAGTGAAAGAAGGACCTAACCACAAATCCAGTTACAAAAGGACCTTATTGAAAAAGATAACTTACTGATTGATGAAAGGATAAAAAAGGAGTGTGTGTTGGCAGCATAATAACCGTGATCTACCGAACTATTTAGCATTCTTCTGTTTTAGCTTTTCTCTCTTTCTCTTTCTTTCTTTATTGTTTCTTAATTTTTTTCTGAGAGGGCCTAGGCCGCAATTGCGGCCTAACGGCTCTGGCCAGTCTGCCCCTGACTCCCGTCTTTCTGAGTTGGTATTCTCGTGACATAGCCCAAACTTTATCTATTGCTGGTTTTCCCCTTACTTGTAAAATTCCATTTCTACCCCCTGGATCAAAGTATAGTATGAAAAATATTCTGTGGAAAAGATTAGTTTAATTTTACTGTGAGAATACATATGTGGATCTGTATACAGGGTTAGTGAAAAGTATTGGAACAGAACAATAATAACGACATGCGCGGACGGAGGAAAAATAAATGTTACAAATGGTATTATTGCAAAGCCTGCATTGATTTGGAGTGTGGTCAACATGAAAGACATCTTGAATTCCGCCATATTGCATATCACACAATATTGTTTTAAATGTAAAATGTTAAGATTTTACACTTCAACTTAGGCTTGAATATTCCTACAAATGAGAATGTGAACTCATTTATTACACATCACTTGTTTGAGACAGAGAGTGCTATGTTTGACATATGTATCTAATAGAAAAAACGTATCATGATAGGGCAGTAACAAAGATATGCATAGACGGAGGAAAAGCAAATGTTACAATTTGGCATTGGTGTAGAAACTGCTTTAAATGATTAATATACATCATAGTAGCCATCTTGAATTCCGCATATTGTATACCACACAATATTTTTAAATAAAAAGAGATATGTGTTGAGTTTTGATTTTGAGTTTAACGCAGTGGCAAGGCCTGAGGGGAGACAGGGTAAACAGCGTCTACCCTTTAGAATAATAAATGTTAGTAAAGAGTGCGTCATTTTATGCAAAAACATAAATGAACAAAATAATAATTATAGTGAAAATTTTAAAACTTGTAAACGTTAATAATAGGGAATTTGTCAATTGGGATTTTCATTTTAAGGTTTTTTAGCAAGATAATAATAAGGATAACTAAATTGCTTGTAATAGGAATTCAAACTTTCGATTTTGTCCATATCAAATGGTGCAGCACGTCCTTTGCGGACTACTGTATTGAACATTCTTGTCCCCTCCCGAAATAAATTCCTGGTTGCGCCAGTGCGTACAATGAACATATGCGATGAGCCATCGCGTTAAGTAGTGGTAAATTCGTTATTATATGATAGTTTTTGCAAGCTATGATTTTTTATTGGTCATTGGAAATTTGATGTCATGACAAGCACAGGATTTTCAGAAACAAACTTTCAAGAGAATATTTTATAACAATTATTGTATTGCCACACGGGGTGTCTAAAAAGTCCCCTGACATAGGATAACTGTTATTATCAGAGTTACAACAAAATGTAAGAGGAGATACCGTCTTCAAATAAAGCTTTTAATGGACAGTAACTTCATTCATTTATGTTCTGGGTCCAGGTAAATGGTAACGTTGCATTTTCATGTAACATTATGCGCATATAGAGCGTACATCCCGAACGGCTTGTCCGATTTGAAAAATTCTTGCACTTTAGATTGAAAACATTATATTTGGAGACGTTTTCCCCTCCTACATTTTGTTGTAGCTCTGATAATAAGAGAGTTACCGTATGTCATGGAACTTTGAGACACACTGTATAGTAGCTGAAACACTAAACGAATAATAGCCAATAGCTTTTCACTATGGAGAGAACAGAACAGCTTACTGAAAATTGTAACAAACAACTAATAATAACTTTTGACTCTGGAATGAACACGACGTTTTACTGAAAATGAAAAACACTGCTGAACCACTAAACATTAAGATAATTTTACAACATTAAGATTCCTCTCAGTTCAGATTATGAATAGGAGAGTTCCTGAATAACTTCGTTCACACACACTAAATTTAACATATCTCTTTCCATTTTCATTAGTAAAAATGTGTCCAAAATGTCCTTACACAAATTAGCTCTAAGATTTGTTTACTCTCACACTTTAACTTTGAGAACCACCTTTCACATGTCACTTGTGTGCATGGTAGAGTCACCGCATGTTTGTATGCAATGTATAATTTATTAAAACTACTAGATTGACAGAAATTGGTACAAACTTTTCGCTGCACAAGACAAAAAATTTTTAGACAATGTCTTTGTAGCATCATTATCACTCTTGCCGTGAATCCCGTCCAAAATGTTCCATCTCCCGTAGCATGCTCAGATGCATAATCATCATCATCTTCTTCTACGGATTCAGGGGCATCATTCTCTTCAGGATCATCAAGAACCAGAACGTTTTGTGACAGCATACACGACAAAGAACTGCTGGAGCTCCTTGTATATTTCCTCCTATTTTATATTTAGTTTTTTCGCAAGAACTTTGAAAGTTCTTGCAGACACACCATTCTTCCTGATTTCCGAAAAGTACTTGGGATCCAGCATTTGGAGTTCATTTGGCTGCTGAAATCTATCACTGACTCATGTAACAGCTGTATTCAGAATTTTCGTTGAAGTTTTTTTTATTCTGAATAAATCATTTTCACTTACATTTAAGTCATTTTCCAGTTCAACTGCCGCAAGCTCTTCTAACATTTTGTTCTTCTTTAAGATTCTTCTGGGCGGAAAGTCTTTTTCCATTGCAATCTCTACACCAGATTGCACAAGCTGTTTTTTTCACACAAAATATTTTTGTATTTTCGTATAGCTTAAACAGACATCTTTTGCCTCTATTTTCTTCTGAAGCTGCTGCAGCAAATTCTCTCCAAGTCTCCAGATTGTACGATAATCCAATCCGTGAGGCTGCAGGTATTTTGAAACATGCTTCGTTTCTGTAAACAAGTCTTGAAACACAGAACACATCATTACAGTGTTACATTCTGTCAATTTATTCAACAAAGTTTAGCTTGAAATGTTGATTTCTCATTAAAACTCCTGCAATGTACATCATCATTGAGGAACAATAAAAATGAAAGAAATTTTGATGATGATAGACAGTCGTCTCGTCTTGGCTTCATGTAGCGAAACTCGTTAGTGTCGACTACCGCATTCAGTGCCTTGTTTTTGCTATACAATCGTGTTGCACCAACTTTTTGAACTTTTCGTAGTTTGTCATGTCCCTCGTGGCTTGCATCAATCATTTTCTTCCAAACATTTTTTCTTTTGTACTATTCAGACAGAACACGGCACTGGTTTCAACCACACCAAATAAATTTGCAGCTTCAGGGATCTACTCAGTCAAATTTGTCATAACCAAATTAAGAGCATGAGCCATGCATTGGATGTAAATGATTTCAGGATTATCCTTCTCCAGTAATGCTTTAACTCCTTTACAGCATACACTCAAGTTAGTAGCTCCATCAAAAGAGCAACTTACAATATCGGACATCAAAACATTGTTGGCACAAAATACTCTTTTGTTTTCATTTTAAGTTACTTGTCATACTGTCACTCTTTAGGACAATTGCTAACAGCCGCCCAAATACTTGATCGCCTATAACGCAGAGAATTACTATAGTAAGCTGATTCAGCACTAAAACATCTTAAATAGAATCAACCATTATGCTGAAAATGCCCGCTTTCTTGCCGTCTTCCACTGTTTTCTCGTGCAATTTTGTAACGCTTTTGATAGAAAATATTTTTTAAAAATATGCTGTCTTTCCATTTTTGAGTTATCAAATATAGACCTACAAGATGTATTAACTTCCATACAGGACCAATCAGCCTCTGGTTAAATGTGGACCCAGCTACAAACCAGACCCCAGTCTTCAACGATGAAAGGGCCCCAACTGCCAACCTAATGAAGAAGTTCCAGGTCCCACCAGCTCAACATGATGAAGACAGTGCCTAGAAGCCCAACTTCTCAATGAAATGAAAGAAGGTCCCCAACTGCCCAATATAATGAACAAAGGACTCAGGGCCACAATTGCTCAATGTAATGAAAGAAGGCCCCAACTGTCCAATATATTGAAAGAAGGGTCCAAGGCCCCAGGTACAAACTAAATCACAGTTTCCGACAATAAAAGACCATAGTGAAAGAAGGACCTAACCACAAATCCAGTTACAAAAGGACCTTATTGAAAAAGATAACTTACTGATTGATGAAAGGATAAAAAAGGAGTGTGTGTTGGCAGCATAATAACCGTGATCTACCGAACTATTTAGCATTCTTCTGTTTTAGCTTTTCTCTCTTTCTCTTTCTTTCTTTATTGTTTCTTAATTTTTTTCTGAGAGGGCCTAGGCCGCAATTGCGGCCTAACGGCTCTGGCCAGTCTGCCCCTGACTCCCGTCTTTCTGAGTTGGTATTCTCGTGACATAGCCCAAACTTTATCTATTGCTGGTTTTCCCCTTACTTGTAAAATTCCATTTCTACCCCCTGGATCAAAGTATAGTATGAAAAATATTCTGTGGAAAAGATTAGTTTAATTTTACTGTGAGAATACATATGTGGATCTGTATACAGGGTTAGTGAAAAGTATTGGAACAGAACAATAATAACGACATGCGCGGACGGAGGAAAAATAAATGTTACAAATGGTATTATTGCAAAGCCTGCATTGATTTGGAGTGTGGTCAACATGAAAGACATCTTGAATTCCGCCATATTGCATATCACACAATATTGTTTTAAATGTAAAATGTTAAGATTTTACACTTCAACTTAGGCTTGAATATTCCTACAAATGAGAATGTGAACTCATTTATTACACATCACTTGTTTGAGACAGAGAGTGCTATGTTTGACATATGTATCTAATAGAAAAAACGTATCATGATAGGGCAGTAACAAAGATATGCATAGACGGAGGAAAAGCAAATGTTACAATTTGGCATTGGTGTAGAAACTGCTTTAAATGATTAATATACATCATAGTAGCCATCTTGAATTCCGCATATTGTATACCACACAATATTTTTAAATAAAAAGAGATATGTGTTGAGTTTTGATTTTGAGTTTAACGCAGTGGCAAGGCCTGAGGGGAGACAGGGTAAACAGCGTCTACCCTTTAGAATGTTATATATATTAAGCCATTAAGCCTAAATTACTAACTTGAAATTTTGCAATTTAGATTCTGAACTTAAAATATCCTATAATTTATTCTCAGCTTTCTTTAATGCTTCCGTATGAAAGACAGAAAGCAATGGGTCTCCCGAAACCTTGAACATTATTCCTATAGAAGCGTAGGAGAAACAAACAACCACGTGCGAAGTCCAAAGACTCGTGCAATGTAGTACAGTGAAACCTCTCTAAAGCGGACATTCATGGGGAATCACAAATTGTCCGCTATAGAGAGGTGTCCGCCTTAGAAGGGTTTCAATACTTTATGACGTAAATTAGTAAATTAGAGAGGTTTATCAATTTGGTTTTTCCTATTACAGTGTTTGGGGATTACAAAATATGTCCGTTACGGGAGGTGTCCGTTGATAGAGGTTTCACTGTAGTACTTGCGAAAAGACAGTTGCTATTCTGACTACGTTTACAGGGCTACCTATCTTCATTTTAAGCTGGGTTTGTAAGTGACAGAAACAGACCGCTATTTCTTCTTATTTGTTTTTATTTTAAACCACCTTTCGAGCTCCCTTGAAGAACATTAGTATATATATATATATATATATATATATATATATATATATATATATATATATTGTTCCTATATGTCTCCAACATCAGAATAAAAAAAAGACTCCCTAACGAAAAGTTTAGATGTATTGGCAATTCTATCACTTTTATGTTTTCGAGAGTGACAAGTACTTTTACATGTCCCGGTAAATGCCCCCTCCCGGTTCGAATTTTGAAAAAGAGAAACCTTTTTGTCTTGGTCTGGGGCCTGGATCAAGGTATCCGTGACCACATTTTGGTAACTCGGTCCACTCGTCTGGTCCGCTGGCGCACACAGACACAGATAGATAGATAGACACAAATAAACTACTTTATTTATATTAGATTCTTCGCTCAATAATTGTGCAGATGAAAGATTTAAAAAATACAAAAATCTGGTCATTGCAGAACTAATAAATTATAGGAATATTTAGTATGCATCAACAAATTATTCCATACGGCGAACTGAATGACTTTATATCCACCTTTCCTAATACATTTTGCTCAGATCAGCTTAAGAATGAACTTATCAACTTATGTTCTGATAGTACTTAACACATTTCTCTTCCCCAATACTTGAAATACATTCTCAGTAATGAACCTCAAAGCATACATCAGGAAACAACGAAGCTGCTAAATATGGTATTGAGCATTCCATCAACTCCAGTTTTTTGTAAACATTCAATGAATGCCCTGAAAGGTGTGTAACTTACTTAACGAACAGCATGACAAACTTTCTGAATTACGGACACTTACAATAAAGAACTTGGTATGGAAGCTTTGTAGGCTATTTGAATTCAAAGAAATAGCTATTAATATTTTCGCCGAAACGAAGAATAATGTATAGAGCTCATTTTCAAGACTGTAAGGTATTAATTAGGTAAGGTATTTGGTATTAAGTATTAAGTTAGGTGTTGTAAGGTGTTTGTTTTCTTTATTTCTATCTTTTTTTGTTTACTTTACACTTCATTTCTAAGGTACTTAGAAATGACTATCCCTAAGGAGGGTATGGGGAAGTAATGCCCCCATTTCTTGCAAATGAGGTACCATTCAAAAATCTATGCTTCGAAAAAAAATATATTCACCAAATTTCACTACTTATTAATTTTATACTTATAGGAAGAGATGAAACATATGCCTTAGAAATACTATATATATATACAGTGAAACCTGTCTATGCTGGCCAACATTAGTTCCATTGAAAAGTGGCCAACTTACGGAAAATAAGTATGATTCGTGTATTTTTAGAATAGGATTTCTAGTATTACTTGATTGTTAATAAGCAATGGCACGACAGCTATTTTAAAATAATGTATATAGATTAATCATTTAACTACTTTTTGTTAATGAGCTACAAGTGTTTCCCTCGGAGCAAAAGATGTTTTGAGAAATGTTAAGGGAATTCATATTTCAAAACCTCCACTACCTTTTGACAAGAAGTCATGTGCCAATAGTTGAGAATTGATATGGTTAGCTTTAGCCTTGAGAATTTTCCGGAATTACTAAAGCTCCCCATTGATGAACGGAGCTGATAGGCTATAGCTAATGATTTTACCAGAACAGATAGGGTAAACAAATAAGTGCAATCATTTCCGGAATTCCTGTACGTACTTTTTCTTATTCATGTCTTCCTTCCCCAACCCTTTATCAGGGTAGTGTTCTGGCCTTTGACCTCCAAGAACAAATCTTAGGAATATATGCTTCTTTGTCTCCACTTACAAATAGAGAACATCTGCCTCGCGTATGGGAATAGGAAAGAGTTAAGAAAAACAACAAAATGGTACTTTGCTTGGCCAATATATGCAGTTAGATTTATCATTATCATCATAGGGTAACACTGTTTCAATGTGGCCAACTTCGAAGATAGACAGGTGGCCAAGTTGACAGGTTTTACTCTCTCTCCCCCCCCCCGTCTCTCTCTCTCTCCCTCTATATATATATACATATATATATATATATATATATATATATATATATATATATATATATATATATATATATATATATATATATATATAAACATACATTGTGGCCCACTTTAATCTTTCCACGGAAATATCTCAAGAATGGTTGAACATAAATGAACTGAACAAAAACTCAAATAAGAAATACCATGGGGCAAATCGAATGATGATATCGGGGTGCCCCCAGGGCCGCTCTTCAAGGGGGCCTGAGGTCAACTTAAAAATTTTAAATGGAAACATGGGGCTAGGGACACTTCATTCAATAGATCCTTAAAAACTGAAAAGCGATGTGGCAAACGGTTTTTCATATAGGTCACCGTATTCAAAATGGCCGCCAAAATATGTTACCTATATCAGATAAACGTCCAGTAGCACAAATATGAAAACGGTTGAACATAAATGAACCAAACCAAAACTCAAATATGAAAGTCATGGGGCAAATCGAGTAGCGTTATCTCTGTGCGCCCAGAGTCGCCTTCCATTGGGGCCCAGGCCCAACTTAGAATTTTTAAACGAAAATATGGGTCACGTGATACATCGTTCGATAGATCTTCATACACTTAACAGCGTTGTGGCAAAAGATTGTTCATAGGGTCACCGTTTTCAAAATGGGCGCCAAGACATGTTGCCTGTATCAGAGAAAACGTCCAGTATCACTAATATGAAAACGGTTGAAAATAATAGCGGGTGAACAGAATAGAACTAATATAGGAAATCACAGAGGGTATTATTCATTCCACGCCTCGAGAATGATCCAATGGAGAAAAAGATTATTAAAGTATATGTGATAATGCTAAAGAGAAAATCTAATTCTTAGAAAATTATCTTTTCGATCTCCTTCCGTAAGGGGTTAAGCGGAAATGAATGGTAAAAATTCAAATGAGAACCCCCACATTTACTTGCAATAGGTATGGTTTGTCTGAAACACTTGGTTGAGTTGATTTGATTTTGAGTTTATCGTCTCGTTCAGCAGCAAGGCTATATGAGACGTGGACCTACTGATTAACGTGCAATCCGAACTACACGTGCTCCCGCCGGGAATCGAACTCGTATCTCCCACGCCAAAGGCGCGTACGCTAACCGCTTAGCCAAGGAGGAAATTCTGAAACACTTGGGGTGTACAAGTGACTGGTACTGTAATCAACTAATATTCTGCAGACGACTTTTGAGAAAACCAACGTTTCTACAGATTGTTCTGAAATTGCATCGTTCGACAAATTGGTTTCGCATTTCAGTTGATTCATTTTGATCAAATTATTTCATGCAATCAAAATGGAAGGTACCGTTTAACAAGAATTTTACCTACTTTTTTCCATTACAGACTTATATCTCATAAAAAACGTGCATGAAATAATTTTATTATGTAGATACAATTTCAAAAACTAAGGTTCTCGTTTGGACTTTTACCGTTCCTTTCCGTCCCCTTCACCCACTTATCATTGGACCGTTTTCAAGGAATTAGATTTCCTCCTTTGCATCACGGCACCTTTACTCTAATCATCTTTTCCTCCGTTGCAACAATTTCGAGTCGTGGAATGACCCTCTGTGATTTCTTGTAGAAGTTTTATTCTGTTCAATCCATTATTATCTTCAACCGTTTTCATATTAGTTGTACTGGCCGTTTTATCTGATACAGGCAACATGTCTTGGCGGCAATTTTCAAAACGGTGGCCCATATAAACCATCTTTTGTCACAACGCCGTTTAGTGTATGAAGACCTATCGAATGAGGTATCACGTGACCCATATTTTTATATAAAACTTTTAAGTTGGGCCTGGGCAAAGGTGCAAGTCAGCCCTGGGGGCACCGCGACAACATTATTCGATTTGCCCCACGACTTTCCTATTTGAGTTATTGTTTGGTTCATTTATGTTCAACCGTTTCCATATCAGTGCTATTGGACGTTTATGTGATGCAGGGAACATATTTTGGCGGTCATTTCGAACACGGTGACCGATATAAAAAATCTTTTGCCACATCGCCTTTTAGTTTTTAAAGATCTATCGAATGAAGTCTCACTCGCCTCATTTTTAATTTAGCCCCGGGCCCCCTTGAAGAACGGCCCTGGGGGCATCGCGACACCACCGTTCGATTTGCCTCATGGTATTTCCTATTTGAGTTTTTGTTCAATTTGTTTATGCTCAAACGATTTCGAAATATTTCCGTGGAAAGATTAAAATGGGCCACCCTGTATATGTAATGTGTGTGTCTACTCCGCCACTGGTTTAACGTTCCGTTCAACAGCGAGGTTATATGAAAAAAGGCGTGTGTGTCACAAATTCATGCTAGAATCTTCCTACAAACTACGTTCATCGTCCGTTCCAAAAGCATCGTAGTCTACATTATTTATTATTTCCGTAATTTCTCGGGGCGAAAATACGCCACTATCATAAGAACCACGACTTGTCGCGGTGGTATTCATAGCCAAAAGCTCAACTAAAAAGAAGAAAAAATAGTAAGCAAACTACAAGAAGGATGTGAAACAACCATACACACTTCCAGTGGCTAATAGAAAAGGGGAAAACAAAAATAGCTACATGTTTTTCCCTTTTGAGTACTCATATCTTTTTGGAAACACGTATATACTTGACACATGTCATTTAAATCTCGCAATACGCATGAAGGTGAAAAATATTCGTGAAAAGTAAACAGAAGGGACTAGTTGTTGCTGCTGTTGTATTCTAACAGTCAACTCAATGTTCAACTAACGGAACTGACCTTCATAGGTACTGACTAAACGCCTTGTAACAAGAGGGCAACTAATTACCCATGGGTCTCTTGCAGCTACACAGCGAGCTGTGTGCGTTTTGAGTCTCTCCCTCAATAAGCTTCGCTGTGTTTGCGAAAATATTGTTCGCTTTTCTTGCCTTGGGGCAAGGATTAGGAAGGCATCCTTCCACACCTTGGAGAGTGGGACGGAGTAACATAAAATGATCGAAAGACGACCGACGTTAAAATAGAGTTAATAGTTTCGAGCAGTGGCGTATACTGGTTTGAAAGCATGGTCTACCACTGACCTTGTATATTATTATTATTAATGATAATAATACAAAAAGTAACAATAATAATAATCATTAAATTTGCATAACAATGAACAAAAACTAGTTTTATTTTTTTTCTTTTTTTGAACGTTTGTTTTGAGACCATTAATGTTTTCCATCGTAAATGAAATTCCACCATACATTTGCGCAGTTCTCGCGGATTACATACGTAAAGTGTAAATTGTTAAAATTGTAACTTCCATCAAATATCGCCTCCGTTACTGACGTTGGTTGTCATTCCTTAACAGTCTTCGCAAAAACTCTGAGTATAGTAACGTAATGCGAAAATGCAGACAGTCATTATAATTGTTATGTTTATTATCGCTACCTAAGTCCCAAATTTTTGCGTTAACAAACTATTCTCGGGCCCTTTTGTTGCGGAGTTCTTTTGACCGGGGCCCTTTTGATGAGGGGCGTTTTGATTCGGGCCTTTTGACTTGAGCCCTTTTGTTGTGGATACATTTTGACCCGGGCCCTCTTGACGCGGGGCCCTTTGACTTGGGCCCTTTTATAGCGAGACCATTTTTGACAAAGGCCCGTTTGACGCAGGTCCTTTTGACTTGGGTCATTTTGTCATTGGACCCGTTTGACCGGGCTCTATTTATGAAGGGCGTTTTGATTGGCCTCCTTTCGATTCGGGCCCTTATTACGAGGGGCCGTTTGACTCGTGCGCTTTTGCAGTGGACCCCATTTTCACCTGGGCCCGTTTGACGTAGAGCTTTTGACTTGGGTCATTTTGTCGTGGAACCCTTTTGACCCGGGCTCTGTTTATGAGGGGCGTTTTGATGGGGGCCCTTTTGACCAGGGCCCGTTTGATGAGGTGCGTTTTGATTTGGGACTTCACACGCGCCCTTTTGTTGCGGAGACCATTTGACCCGGGCTCTTTGACGCGGGGCCGCTTGACTAAGGAGCCGCGGTGGCTCAGTGGTAGAACGTTAACCTCTGCTGCTTGGGACCCTGGGGTTCGATCCCGGCCCACTCCAATTGAACTTCGAGTTAGACAAACACCGTGGGCGTGGGTTTTCTCGGGTTTGTCCCGTTTCTTCCCACTTTCTTCATTCCACCATTTCATTCATTACTCACCATCACCGTCTCCCTTAGCCTAACCGGCATAATCATGGGACGTAAAACTTAAAAGATTTTTCTATATTGGTCTTTTGCCTGCCCCCCATTGGAAAAAATCCTGCGAGCGTTAGTGATTATGATGTTGCTTAGTTACTGTATTATATTGTTTTATACACGGAATAAATACTTCTGTGTTTTATATAATAATGAGAACCTTATTTACATTTATTACTGTTCTTGCTTTATGACAGCGAAACATATTCACGTTAAGCGTAATCAGTTTCCATTCCCAAATAATTAGTGAGGCGAATGATATAATTCATGCACAGATTTAGGACTTAGGAAACATGTCGTAGTAAATTCCTGAAGAGTGAAAATCGCTAGTAGCAGTAATTAGCAGTAGTCTCCTTTTGTTGTGGAGACATTTTGACCCGGTCCCTCTTGACGCGTGGCCGTTTGACTTGGGCCCTTTTATAGCGGGCCCATTATTGATAAAGGCCCGTTTGATGCAGGTCCTTTTGACTTGGGTTATTTTGTCGTGGAACCCGTTTGACTGAGCTCTATTTATGAGGGGCGTTTTGATTCGGCTCCTTTCAATTCGGGCCCTTTTAACCAGGGGCCGCTTGACTCGATCCCTTTTGCAGCGGGCTCTTTTTTACGTGGGCTCGTTTGACGCAGGGCCTTTTGACTTGGGTCATTTTGTCGTGGGACCCGTTTGACCGAGCTCTATTTATGAAGGGCGCTTTGATTGGGCTCCTTTCGATTCGGGCACTTTTATACCAGGACCGTTTGACGCGGGCCCTTTTGCTGGGAGCCCCTTTTTCACCTGGGCCCGTTTGACGCAGGGCCTTTTGACTTGGGTCATTTTGTCGTGGGACCTGTTTGACCCGGACTCTTTTAATGAGAGGCGTTTTGATACGTCCCCTTTGACCATTGCCCTTTTAACCCGGATACTTTTGACTCTGGCCTTTTTGTAACGGATCCCTTTCCCACTCGGGCCCGTTTGACGCAAGGCCTTTTGACTTGGGTCGTTTTGTCGTGGGACCCTTTTCACGCGGGCTCTATTTATGAGGGGCGCTTTTATTCGGCCCTTTTGACCAGGGACCTTTTGATGAGTTGCGTTTTGATTAGGGACTTTTGACTCGCATCCTTTATTTGAGAAGACCATTTGACCCGGGCCCTTTTCACGCGAGGTCGTTTGACTCAGGGGAAGCGGTGGCTCAGTGGTAAAGCGTTCATCTCTGCTGCTTGGGGTCCCGGGTTCGATCCCAGCCCACGCAGAATTGAACTTTGTGTTAGACAAACACCGTGGGCGTGGGTTTTCTCGGGTTTCTCCCGTTTCTTCCCACTTTCTTCATTCCACCATTTCATTCATTACTCACCATCACCGTCTCCCTTAGCCTAACCGGCATAATCATGGGACGTAAAACTTAAAAGATTTTTCTATATTGGTCTTTTGCCTGCCCCCCATTGGAAAAAATCCTGCGAGCGTTAGTGATTATGATGTTGCTTAGTTACTGTATTATATTGTTTTATACACGGAATAAATACTTCTGTGTTTTATATAATAATGAGAACCTTATTTACATTTATTACTGTTCTTGCTTTATGACAGCGAAACATATTCACGTTAAGCGTAATCAGTTTCCATTCCCAAATAATTAGTGAGGCGAATGATATAATTCATGCACAGATTTAGGACTTAGGAAACATGTCGTAGTAAATTCCTGAAGAGTGAAAATCGCTAGTAGCGGTAATTAGCTCAGTCGGTCCCTATAGTTCCTTAGTGAATTACATAAATCTTACAGATGTTGTATCTCTTTCTTTCTCTTCTCTCTACATCATGTCTGGAGATTAATGTTTGCACAAATAAGCTAAGTGGCAATTTTAAAAAGTAAGATGATCTACGCTATCAGTGACAGATGTTTTGGTTTAACTTAACATATAAGGCAATAAATTGAAAAACAGAGATGACAGTGCACTGATGCTTGAAATCTGTGCCTTTACTATCCATACCTACTTTATTTCCCTAGTCAAAATAAAAACTCTTCAAAATTAATCACAAATTCTTATGCAACCATCCCTTCCTTAGAGTACTGCGCGGTCACATACCCGTCACGGCGATGTAAAGGCACTTTTGGCGACGAGGATACAATTAAATGGACATTAAAGTGAAAAATCTAGTTCGTGTTCCCATTCAGTTCACCTTATTAGCGATTTAACCTTAAGTGAGAACATACTTCCGAGAAAAAAAACAGCGAAAGACATAGCGTGTGTAATAAGTCAACAGTACGAACAGTAGGTCATACGTTAAATCTTAATTCTTATCTCAGAACGAGACGCTTAAACACATACATGTTTCTCCGGGGTTTGTGGACTCCAGATTAGGAATTCCTGCTTTGTTTTAAATATTTGAACCGGAAATAGCATATTACTTTAGTCTAAAATAGGCTATTCGACCTATCTGGTCGCAAATGCTGATATTTTATCTTGTTTTACTTCTAGCAATGAAGTTACAAGCATGATTGAATAAACTCATATCATGTCTACAAATTCTAGCAAAGAATCTTCTTTTTTCCCATATAGTATTTTTCGTATCACTGATTTTTAACACGTTTGTTTAAATTACATAAATATCTGACATATGTTACTTCTATGCTGTCTAGACGTGAGTTGAGCAAACTCTGTGAGCAAGCTCAGGTTATTTATGAGTTCTCTCAATTATGATTGTTTTTATTCATACGAAATTTGACTGTTTGTTTATAAAACAGTGCTTGTGACCTCGCTCATGAGCAAAGTGAGTATAGTCAAGACGCCGTTTTATTCCTAAGGCCCATTAAGTCTACTCAATTTGAATAAAATAGCAATATATGATCCTTAGAAATAGATGTAATGAAGTCGTGCACATTGCAAATTAAAATGTTTCTATATCCTGATCGAGAGTAAGATTCTCTCTCTTCTTTGGAGAAACATGGGTTTTCCAGGAATCCGTAGCAGTAAAGGAAGCCAGCCAGAATTAGTTGACTTTCTGAGTCGTTTACTTGTTCAATTGAAACTTATAGCTGACACGTAAATACAAGACCTTACAATGCATGGCAAAACACTGTTTCAAGAAGAAATGTTTTCGTGTTTTACTTATGACAGTCTGCAGGATGTAATGAAAGTGATTAACAACATACAATCCACATTGTAGTTGCCGATGAGATAAGCATACCTTTAGTCAAGAAAAAATTACATTTCATCCTCTCACTAGTAAAAAATTTACTTCGTTATTCCCTTACTACCGTAACTGTCCTGGCATTGCAGAAAACAGCTCGAGCACTGCCATTCCTTAAGTTTAAGGATGACTGGTCTCGGGGAGACGTAAGGCATATGCCAATGTTACCTGCGATATCTAATGTTCTTCAATATATATTGTAAATGACCAAAAAAGTGAGCACCAACCTAGATATAACCTCTTAGACACTTTTCAAACTGAGTTTGGTAAATTTTGCAGAACTTCTACAACCTATATACGCTCTGACTTGGACAAGAGGCAGGAAACCATTCTTCCCTATGGATTATATAAAACCTTTTAAACCATTACATTTTTCTACAGAAACTTGCACAAAATGTTAGCTTCTCTTCTTCAGCTGCGAAGTCTAACTAGATTTACTTATATGAACTAAAACAGTAGTTGCTAACTTATTTTCTGGTCTGTAAAACCTAACTTGTGAAGCTATTCAAGGTAGTGTTATAGGATTTCTTTTCGTTTCTGCCTGCTGCTGACTTACAACAATATACGGATACTGAAAATATCGCATATATACGAATCATGTACGATTACATCTTTCTCCTTCAAAAAAATAGGCAAGCATAACAGACATACACGAAGATTACAGTAATTCTGCTAAAAGGTGAGCAGATAATTGTAAGGACAGTCAAATAACAGTTTAATTACCTCCAAACATAAGGCTACGTTTTTAGATGTTTCACTTGCTCCTAATATAAGTTAATACTGCGTTCTTTCTCTTCCTCTGTGAAAGATGTCCTCGTAATATGTAGCAAGTATTTAACTTGATCCGGTGAAATTAGTACATCGTGAGAAATGGCATTTAATTTCGTTATTCCCTCACAAACTAAAAATGGTTTTCAATAGAGTTGGGAGACTTTTATCCAGTTTTAGTAGTACCATATTTGGAGTACTGTGACACCGCCGTAACAGAGACCAATATATAATGTTACAAAGTTAAGCCTCGAAGTCTTAAGCCGACTCAAATTATGGGGCGAGACACCCGCGCTTTTCTAATTGTGTGAAGTTGCAAAGAAAGAGAGAAAGGGAGAACGGAGTTAGCTAAGGCTTTGATTGTATTAGCAATCTGATGCCTCAATGACACCAACCCACCCGCATGTAATAGTGGTATGATGCTGGCTTTGATTTACCCAAATCACAGCGCCGGGTCGCGGATGTAAATTTAGTGAACACCACGCAAGTGATAAGTACGTAAAAACATTATGTATTTGGAGCTCTGCGTGAAGTAAAAATGTATTAGTAAATGTAAAATAGATACTTCAGCCCCGGCGTGATGGGGGAAAATCATAGAAAAACTAGAAGTCTTGGCCACTATTGAGCATGCGCGTGAAGAAGCTTCTCCAAGCTCGTCAAGCCTTGTGACGTAGCTTTCGAGCTACGTCATAACCAGCAGAAAATGCGTGGGACGAAGTCCCTACAAAAGCGAGGCTCTTCGCCTAGTTCCAGTTGATCGTTTCCGGACTTCGTATAGTGTTCTTGGATCGTCGTCCTGGACGTTCGCTGTAAAAACAGGTATGTGATTATTTTTCTAAGTCCCCCCCCTCGATACGGGATGAGCACCTTGAGATTTGTTAGGGATTAACATAAAGTTTAATGCGACCATGAGACCAAGTTTCTACTTCAAAAATTATCACTCCCCCTTTGGGCCAATGAAAGTTGCAAGTACGAATCATCAAACTTACTATTTTCAATAAATCGCGGCTTAGCATAATAACCTTCTAGCTACCCGTTTCGTAAGGAAGGGGTTGTGTCCATACATGTTATGTAGTAATCGAAGTATCGAAGACGTTTCGATACTGAGGCTTAAAGGGAGTTGAACTCAGAACCAACTTTGACATACTGGGTGGAAAGTAGAGGAGTGATCTCAAATACGATTTCACGAAAGAAAGTGTTTACAAATATAACGACAATCTCAGAAAACACATAAGAGTTTTATGGCGGAGGCGCCGGGTAACGAACTGTGTGTCTTGAATCCATAAATAAGTCTCTGGTGATCGCTCACTTTCTAGGGGAACCAAAAATCTCAGTTGCGTTTCAGGGCAAATCGCGAGTGTTCTTTTATCGAAGAATTATTAATACATAAAAGTGTAAAGTGTACGCGAAGTTTTTCTTTTGACTAGTCAAGTGGTGTATCTGTACTATGTAAAGTCAGTAAGGTTCAGTGGCGTACTTGGCCTAGGCGGTGTTAAGCTTATGACTCTGATATACAAGTATAATCCTTCTGCTCTAAGTAGTGTGTTTTACAAGAAGTGAAGTAGCGACGAAAATTTTCTATTGTCAACTTCTCTCGCTTTAAGTTGTTATAAGTCAGCAGAATAGTTGCTAGGTTCCGCAGAGTAAGACTCAGTTTACCTCACGACGTTTTCTTGTGTAGCGATGGAAATGTAAAATCGGGACGCGAGTGTTAAGACAGAATTCAGCCTTATCTCATGTACTTGCAAAACCCTAAATCTGCTTATGCTTCTGCTAGCTTTGGTGGGATCACAGTCGGTTTATCTCTGGGCAACAGAACAGCCCGTTTTACGGGATGAAAGTTCGACTCGTTTGTCCGGCGATAAGTGGCTAAAATCCTTACCACTTATTTGGGGAGGATATCACAGGCAGTTTATATCTAGACAGCAGAACTGCCCGTTTCACGGGATGAAAGTTCGACGGTCTGTCTGGCGATAAGTGTCTAAAATCCTTTCCCATGTAAAGCTTGGGAGTCACAGGTATCTTATTCTCTGGGTTCAGCAGGGCCCTCCTGTACTAGGAGTGCATGTCCGACGGCTGCCTGGGAATAACTGCCTAAAACTCTCATTTATGCAAATGCAACAAACCCAAAAATCAAAATGCACGTACATGATCCAATGGTTGAATATTAGTAATCCCCCTTGTGTGCATTAAAAAAAATAGTTTAAAAAATGATGATGAAGTTTAAAAAAAGGTTAAAGAATAGAAGTAAAAAGTAAAATCATTATAGAGGAACAAATAAACATTTTTCTTTAACAATAAACAGCTGTCTAGTCACTTTCCGTTTCCCGTTCTAAAAAAGTAAAGCCAATTTTATAAAGAAAGGGAAATTGAGTATTCAAGTTCAAAGGAAGTTAAATAAAGATATTGAGATAATAATAAGTCTCATAATACGTAAAAGTTGACGTAGCATTTCGGAGGGAAGAAGCTATAAGTGATTACATTCCTACTATAATCAGAGGAAATAGGTTGATTACCTACTGCCCTGGTTTAAGAGGCCACTGACCAGAAAAACGGTTATTCTTTACAAATGAGTTTTGTGCAGATAATAAAAGAAAAGCTATTATATTTAGGGCAATCCCATTGTCCTAAAACCCCCACGTGCAAGCACCGTTATATTTTGGATCGGTGGAATAATTATTATTGTATTGAATGCAATAAAGTGAAGGTATACGGACATTGTCCTCCTCAATTTGGCCGTTAGAAAAAGAACCCATTACCGAAATACTTGGATACGTGGAGTCAGCAAAGACATCTCGAACCAACGACCGCTAGCCCGCAAACTCCTGACGCTCCTTCAAGTGGCTACGACCTAACGCCGCTTGCCGCGTCCAGTCCTATCCAGACTAGAAATGATACAGAAATACAAAGTGCTGGTTCGAGTGATAAACCAACACCAGCTCCCAGGACGATATATGTAAATTCAGATACTGACGAAACCCCACCGGGGTAGATCCGAAAACTCTAGTGAATGAATTAAATTTAAAAGATGAACTAGAAATCGCAGAACTAATAACTGCAGGTCAGGAATGCCTTCAAGCAACAATTGAGATAGAATCAACAGCATAGACCCTTAGACAATAATAAGTTAGTTGATAAGGAAAATAGATTAAGTAACGTAGTGTTAAGTTCAGGAAATAAAGATATTGGTGCATCAAAAGAACCAGATAGCCCACGAGCACTATATTTTCCTATTAAATACGAACTATCAGATCCTACAACGCCGTTAGAAATGCAAAGAATGACCTTTCAATCTTTTTATGCTGGTAGTAGTGATGAAACAGTTTATGCTGAGATCGGTCCTAGAACTATGTATGCTAACTTAAATACCGAATCACGAATATCAATGAGTAAAGAGCCAATTTACGAAAATATTGGTATCGAACCCCAGACTTTAACAAATAAAGAGTCAATTTATACAAATATAGGAACCGAACCATGGGAAACGGAAATTGAGAGCCCTGACGAGAACAATGAAAATGAATTGCGCTCTCTGACACAACCTAACGATGAAGCATTAATAGACCAGATGAAGCATTCATTACAAACAGAACTGTCTCTTGTAGTAGGAAACTTAATTCGACCTTTAACTAAACAACTTCGGAACAAGAAAGTACAGGTCACAGTGGTTCGCCGCCAAGGTGACGATGAAGGGAAATTAGGTATTCTTTTTCAAGCTGACCCCTCAGCCCCTTTGAAGATATATTACCTGAGGAAAATGTAGTTGGAAATTTTGATATGGAAATACAGACCGAAGTTTATCCAAAGAAAGATGTTAGTGTTCAGACCGAATATAAGTTTACTAAAATGATCAGGATTGACACAGATCGGGATCTTAAAGTTATTCGGACAACAGCTACTCAGACCAACTCTGTTATGTTTGAAAATAGCTTTACCCTCCAAGAGAAACTGCAATATTTGGACAGTATAGATAACATACTCAGTGTAGTTACTAAAGTTAAGTGGTCAAACGAAGATATTAGTAGTGCAGATTCAGATGGGGGTGAATCGATGAAAGACGATTGGTTGAGATACAAACTGCAGAAATTACAAAACGAAGAACTAGTCCAATTTCAAGACGACAACCCAGAGTCTCCTCCTGCGTCATCCCTGGAGGATGAGTCAAAACCTTCTTGGAACTCCGAAGAAGAAGTCTGATATGACCATTGGGATACTCGCACGGTTTCTACTCCCCGAGCAGCGAACCAAGACCCTCCCACAGAGGACGCTAACCAGAGAAATGACCTTCTCGTCCCTGCTCTAGTTGAGAGGATGTTAGACGATAAGAAGAAAAGTGATGATACTTTCCCCTCAGTTTATTCCGACCACCAGAGACAAATTGAGGAAAAAGAAGAAGAAGTTAACTATTCCTGGTCTGAGAGTAGAATAAACGAAAACATCGGTAGAATATTTAAGTACGCGGAAATTCGTGCGTCAGTAGTTAGTTTAGATGAAGTAGAAAATAGAGACGATCCCACAACCTCTCAAAATCAAAGTGAACCTAACAAAGAAACTGATAGTGTTAAGAATATTGGTATACAAACTTCCGCTAGAGCTAGTTCTAAATTTAGTTCCCATAACGAGACTGGTGAATCCCCTGCGACCAAAGAAATGAAAAAATACCAACAAGAGAAAAAGTTAGATCCCTTACAGATAGTGTTTGTTTCGCCACCTAGCAGCGTAGTTACACCCACAACCCCAGTGGAGAAATTAGAGTTTAGCGAAGGAGAAAAGACAGAAAAATCAGTACTTAGCGAACAAGATAGATCTCATACATTAGAATTCAGTCCAGAACAAACCTCCGAGTTAGAAAATAGAAGCGTAACTTATACCGACTATAGGTCCGTTTCTGAACATTTCAACACCTCGGCTTCTTTAGACAGGTCCTTAGATCTGAAAGATGAGTCCTGTTCACATTCATCAAGTGAAGATAAAACCTCTGACAAGCAAAAATAAAATTTTTCGCCTTTTTTTAAAATTAGATCTTGAAGATAAGCCTCGTATAAATTTAAAATCTGAGGAAGAAATTAAAACTAGTCCGGTTACCGAGCCATCTATACCATATAGTTTTGAGAAACCTAAATTTTCAGATACAGTTACAACAGGCCAAGTTAGCAACCCTCCTCCCGAGGGTGATAATCAAAATTCTACTATTGGTGCTAATCCACAAGTATTCAAGATCTATCCAAATGTTGAAATTCCCTCCTTCTCTGATAATAGACATGAGTGCGTGGAAATTTTCCTGCAAGAATATGAATTAATGGCTAGCATATACGAATGGTCGACCCCAGAGATAGTAAATTATCTCCCTTATTGTTTGAAAGGGGAAGCTCTCTCCTTCTATTTGGTAGACACAGCAAACCTTTCACCCTTAAACTGTAACGAGATGAAGGAAAAACTTAAAAAGGCATTTCCTAGTATTGAGTACACTGCAAGATTAGAATATGACGTTGATACAAGAAAACAACAGCCCAATGAAAGGACTTTAGCGTTCATTTATAAGTTAATAAAGGATCTGAAATTCTTGGGTTGGTTTATGAAAGTGGTTTATGAAAGTGAATTGATGAGTAAGCTCAGAATGAGTTTGTTACCAGACGTCCTAAATTTGCTGATGCTTGAAGTGAATGATTGTGATAATCTCGAACAGTGCATGCAATATCTTAAAAAAATTCACACAGCACAAAGATTAGTTAGTCAGAGGATGAGTTATGACGTAATATGGGAAAATGACCGCTTGGACTGGTCAAGCATTAAAGAAACTACCCAACCTGGATTTGTACAGGTTAGTTCTTGTTACTCTGACGAAGTAGTAGCAGAACCGGGTTATAAAATGTTAAGGAACACTCACCAAAATACCTATGGCTTTGGCCATGGGCGGACGCAGCTTTGTACAGTCAAGATAAAAGTAGGAGACTGTTGGGCACAAGTCCTTATTGACACAGGGTCGGAAATTTCGCTGGCTTTGAAAACCCTCTTACCCCCAAGATTTCCACTAACAGAGAGACTGAAGGGTTATGTAAAGCTTCGTGGCGTAGGTGGCCAGCCCACAGATTACATTCCTGTGGTGAGAATAGCGTGTAGTTTCAAGGATCACTTGAAAACAACCAAACGAAGGTTTCTAGACGTAGCTATAGTTGACCCACAGTGTTGCGCCTATGATGTTATTTTAGGGATAGATTTTTTGCACAAGTATGTCACAACAATTCATTCCAAATACTTGGAGCTAGCAGATAAAGATGGGATTCATGTTGAAGACCTATGGTTCACAATCCCAAAAGGTACAAATGGGCATCGTCAAGGTGTGATTCATACCTTAGATTAACACATGTTAAACGATACCCACCATCAGGAGGAAAAGGATCGTTTAACGATTCCCAATCGGCACAGAACGATAACACTAGACTACCGGCTTTCTCTAACCCTCCTCATAGAAACAACCCAATTTATAGGAAACGGAACCTCACACTCAGGAGTAAGGATCCGTCTCCAAAATTGGTCACCGAAAATCCCATAAATCCCGTTGCTAGTGTAACTGATAAAAGACAAAAACTCCCTGCTAAAAAATTACATCTCGAGTATTCGTGCGTTACAGGGAAACTACAAAATTTCACTCGGAGCCTACGAATAGAACGAATTAAAAAGTTAATAAGCGTAAAAAGGCAAGACGTAATCGAACTAAGAAAAGCAAGGTATCTTCCAGTGCTCCTGAGCTGGAACCTACCAATTTGCCTGACTTAGAAAAAGGGGAAAAGAATCTATCCAACCTTGTCTCTCAACCAGGCACTAGTGGAACTTCGGTAGCTAGTTCTACAGAAGGTTCGAATACAGAGACTATTCCCAGAAGAAAAACAAAGTTTTTTATGGGACAAAATATAGCGAAAAGAACCAACACTCTGTAAAGCCACCCCTGCCCTCACAGGCGCCTTATGAGCCTGTAGAGGACAAATCAAATAGAAGAAAGTTAGAAACATTAAAAAAACTTTGTCAACGCAAGGAAGTGTAAAGATGCAGCAACTCTCTCTGACCTACAGAGTTTTGCTTAGGATCCTATTGGGAAAGAGGTCGTGCCAAACCCCTTGGGGTTGAGCGAAGAAATTTTTGATATCTATCCGGACACTACTTATAAAGTGCATCTTCCGGCAAATGTCCGCGTGCCGTCCAAGGCTTCGTAGGACGTAGAAATCACGGCACCAACCGGGACCGTGCATATTTGGGAATTCATGCAGTCCAAAGGAATTCGGTATTGGCACTCCTGTTTGATCCCCAGGGGACAAGTTTCTACTGAAAATGGAAATATTACTGTGACTATTTTTAATAGTTCGGATCGAACTAAATCTTCGTCTAAAAACCTTTATTTAGTTAAACTTGTTCCCCAGGTTGAGTCTTTACATGACGAGACAGACAAAGACGTGCAGGCCGTTAATCAGATCGTACACCTTACTAGCAAAGATAATTTAGTACTAAGTACTAAGTATTAGCACAAGTACTAAATATTGGTCCAAACTTAAACCCAGAAGAAAGAAACCAGTTACTGGATTTATTGATGGAATTTAGGGATGTTGTAGCATGGGACAAGTCTCGTCTTACTGCGGCTACCGATAAGTTTATGTGCCCCTAAGAGGTCATCACAGATATTCCTGTTTCTCACCCCCCATATAGTGAAACACCAAAACAGAGAGAGATAGTCGCAGAAGACATCCAGAAAATGTTAGACAGCAATATTATACAGGAAAGTAAGAGCCCATATTCGGCATCAATTGTGATAGTACCTAAAAAAGATGACTCTCCACGCATATGTATCGACTTTAGAGGAATTAATAGGATTTTAAGGCCAAATGAGAAAAACCAAATCAAAAACCAAAATGAGTAAATTAAAAAAAATGTATATTTTGATCATTAGTATAGGACAGAGTTATGCAGTAAGATTGTAATATATTGGCAACCAATGTAGATTGTAATAACTAATAATGTTAGTTATATTCTTCGATGTAATTAGGATTAGTTTTAATATCAAATGTTTATATTAAAAGATATCACTTGAAAAATTTATTAAGCATTGTTTATTAATCGTTACTTGCTCATTATTCAATATACAGTACCACATTCAAGTTATATTATATACACTTTTTAAGCATTTAGTATGCAATCGCTTCTGTATTACAAGAAATATATTATAGGATATGTAACATTGTACTCAAATACTTTCCAAGTTATATTTTTTCTTATATGCCATAAATATTCAACATTCACTTGATTCTTGTTTTATAGAAAAGTAGAGTATCGCCTATGCTTTATTAATTATAAATGGTATATTAAAACAACATAATGAATTTGGTTCACAAATTGTAAGGCACAACCCCGCACGGTTTTAAGAAATCAGGCAAACACGATCGAGTGTACTATCCTATATCATTATGCGTTTCACATTTGGTTTATACTATAAACAAGGAAAACTGTTCTTGTAATTTTGTTGTTCATCTCAGTCATACTTTAAAGCGCTTGACGCTATTTTTTTCTTGAGTGTACTTAATTCTACTACTAGATTAAAATCTACTAGATTGATTTCACACGAAACCTCTTAGAAATTATAAGCTAGAATGATACCATGATTGTAAGGTTTCATCCTACAAATTTCAAATCATAAAGCTTCGTACTAAACATGGTAATACTAAACATGGTTCTTTAATCTACTATTTTGTTAGTGGAACTGTTGTAGCATTTAAACGTAGTATAGTCGAAACACATGAAATCTTACAATTCCGCTCTCTTGCAATTCATTCGTTCATAATCTCCAGATTCTCAGAAAAGTTTGTTTTTTGTTCCTTAGCGTCTTAAGTAAGGCCCGTTGTATATTAACCTTTTAAAACCCAGCAACTTGCCTTGGATAACCGTTTCCGAATTTGGATATTTTATTAGAAAGATAACTTTCGACACTTTTTTTACTAAGGTCGGCGGATAACTGTTACACAGTTAAGCCTCGAAGTCCTATGCCGGACTCAAGTTATGGGGCGAAACGCCCGCGCTTTTCTAATTGTGTGAAGTTGCAGAGAAAGAGAGAAAAGGAAAACGGAGTCAGGTGAGGCTTTGATTGTATTAGCAATCTGATGCCTCATTGACACCAACCCACACGCATGTAATAGTGGTATGACCCTGGCTTTGATTTACCCAAATTACAGCGCCGAGTCGCGGATGTAAATTTAGTTAACACCACGCAAGCGATAAGTACATAAAAACATTATGTATTTGGATAAATGTAAAATAGATACTTCAGCCGAGGCGTGATGGGGGAAAATCATAGAAAAACTAGAAGTCTTGGCCACTATTGAGCATGCGCCTAAAGAAGCTTCTCCAAGCTCGTCAAGGCTCGTGACGTAGCTTTCGAGCTACGTCATAACCAGCAGAAAATGCGTGGGACGAAGTCCCTATAAAAGTGAGGCTCGTCGCCGAGTTCTAGTTGATCGTTTCCGGACTTCCTATAGTGTTCTTGGATCGTCGTCCCGGACGCTCGCTGTAAAAACAGGTATGTGATTATTTTTCTAAGTCCCCCCCCTCTCGATACGAGATGAGGACCTTGAGATTTGTTAGGGATTAACATAAAGTTTAATGCGACCATTAGACCAAGTTTCCACTTCAAAAATTATCACTCCCCCTTTGGGCCAATGCAAGTTGCAAGTACGAATCATCAAACTTACTATTTTCAATAAATCGCGGCTTAGCATAATAACCTTCTAGCTACCCGTTTCGTAAGGAAGGGGTTGTGCCCTTACATGTTATGTAGTAATAATCTAAAGTTGTAATATCAAGTAACCGAGCATATTCTTTGTAAGATTTTTTGTATTTTAATTTTTATTTTTTTTCTATTCCTATAAATAAACCGTACGATAGAAATGGTCTCTTTAATTTAGTCATGCTATCCCTCCCTACCTGGATTCAGTTCACAGCCTTCATATGTTACCTGGGTTTAGATTTCCAGTACAAGCTCTACCTCTGAAGTACGAGTCTCCCCCCACTATTGAGACTTTTAGTGCACTTTCTCATCATCTTCGAACCAGTAAAGCCGAAGACGTTTCGATACTGAGGCTTAAAGGGAGTTGAACTCAGAACCAACTTTGACATACTGGGTGGAGAGTAGAGGAGTGATCTCAAATACGATTTCACGAAAGAAAATGTATACAAATATAACGACAATCTCAGAAAACACATAACAATAATTATTTACAAAACTGTTTGCAGCAGAGAACAATTCTTGTATACGTTTCGTTTTCAACTTAAAATTCTTTGAACATGTAAAGAAACTCTTAAAAAAAACGATGCAATGGCTCATAATGCAACAACGATGTAACCTGCACTCACTGGTACAGTTCTATAGAATACTTGCACTAAAAGAACCGATTTACTTTTCAAAAACCTCTCTTTTCCAACTGATTTTCAGGACATAGATACGGGATAACATTTTAACTACTCCCTTGCAATTCAACTCAAAGATCTTATTGCTGGAAGCCATATATAGTTTCAACCTTTTGTAATTGAAATTCTTTGCCAAGCTTAATACAAGAGTAAAGTTCTCCAGCGTTTTTCTAAAGAATAGTTTACAATGTATACTTATTAAAGCAGTGTTATACGTACTGACAGGTGGAAATACAAAAAGAGAAGCCTCCCATAACACTGTTCAACAACGAAAATGTAAATTCAACAAACTCAGCTAATTCTTATTGATTTTGTGGTGCTGATCACGAATTTGAAAGTTATTTTCGAATATTAGCTCTACTTTTTGTTTTACAGGCTTTTCTAATAATAACGCTTTAAAAATAAATATATTCGCTTCGTTTGGGGTAAAATGTTACACTGATCCGGCAATACTGGAGAAATTATATGAACGCTTGGTTTCATTGTGTTCCTTCTCTGAGTAGTATTATGCTATTGTTATGAAACATGACTAAATAACAGTTATGTTTAGCTTGATTTTATCTATCCCTTTGGTCATTATGAGACCGATATATTACTAGATTTTGGGGTATCTTCTCCACCACCAGCAACTAGCGCTGGAATATAAAAGTACATCTCATCTGAAAGATAATTCTACAACTAAAGTATGTGGGAAATGTAGCTCATGGTATTTAAAAATCATAACTCATACTCAAATTTGCTTTTAAAAGTGCAGCAGATAAGGAAAGGAAAATTAAGTATAAGAGTAATTAGTCTGGCGTAGTCACTTATTGTTAAACTGTACCTTCTTCAAGGATAGTAACTCCATTCTTCTCCTCTCCCTCTCGCTGGCTCGTTGCTGTTCTTACAACTTCAAACGAAGTACCCCGAGAAACACTCACCATCCAGTTTTGTTTCCCGGACTGAGGCCTCAAACCACACCTCCTGATCTCCTCAATACCAAATATGGTCATTCCATAACTCACCTCCTCCTAACACCGTGTTCGTGACGTCACATGAGTCAAAACGTTTGAGAGTCGAAGACCTCACACGCTGGGGACTTCACCTCCAACTCCTGAATTGTACTTTCTGAGGAATTCCAAGTGCGAAGCTAAACCTCAGCGAAAAGTAGAAAATACAAAATACACACTTAATAATCGTTGACGTAGTTACCAGACAATAACTTTTAGTTGAGGCAATCCAATGAGTCAGCTAGAGAAGAGCTAACTGGGCGCTCGAAATATTTACAAATAAGTTGAATGTGAGCAATGTCCTCAAACGCAGACTAGTGACACTGCCAAGAAATGGAAACGTAGCCATACACAAGTAGAAAGTTGATATGTTGCACAAAGATAGGAAAACAAACAAGAGTAGTGATTTTATATGAGGTTAAAGGAATCTGCTATTGCACTTATCTTTTAATAAAACAAAAAGTATACAAAAATGCTTCTAGGAAACTTAAGACTACATAGTTAAACTTTCCGAGGAAAGAAAAAAAAATAATCCAGCGAAGTAGATGACGTAAATCCAATAGTCTGTCGTTGGAATCGAACCAGGGACCTCCGACGTATAGTATCGTAACAGTTAGAAAAGACAGGTTTAGTGCAGTTATCAGCGTTTTGGGTGTGACGTTTTGTAGTGCAGGACATAAAAATACAACTACAAGTACGCAAAAACACTGGTATTTCGAATGTATATTTTTAAATAGTTGTTGGAACTATTTCAAGTGACATTTTGATAATTTCAATAAACAAAAATGCCGCGAAATTGTGTAAACAGTGCGGATAGCTACTGTTACGTGTGTGGCGAAGTGACATTTTCCTCACAAAAGCAGACTATAACACCACTAATAAGAAAAGTCTATCAATATTACTTTGGTTGTAATAATGGAGACCAAGATAAATCTTGGGCACCCCACATTGTGTGTAACACTTGAGCCACCAATGTAAGAAATTGGGTTAATTAGAAGGGGCACTCAATGCCTTTTGCAGTGCCCATGATTTGGAGGGAGCCAAGCGACCACATCAGAGACTGTTATATTTGTATGGTTCCTTCCGTCAAGAAGGGAATTTTCGCGAAGAAGAAGCGGGCCTTGATCTATCCTAACATTCCTTCTGGAATGCGCCCTGTTCCACATGGATGGGACTACCTGTTCCTGACCCACCTAAAGAATACGATCTTTTTTCGGATGATGATCAAGAAGTTGAAGCTCCTGAATCAAGTACTTCGAAGGACCCTACGTTTTTTGTAGAAGAACCTCCATGTAGAAGAACCTTTTGTAGAAGAAACTCAAGAGGAACTAAGTGATCTAATAAGAGACTTGGACCTCTCGTAAAGGAAAGCCGAAATTTTAGCGTCACGCTTAAAGCAATGGAATTTATTGCAGGAAAAAGTAAATATTTCAGTGTATCGGAATAGGGAGATGTTCATTTCATTTTTTACTATGGAAGACACACTTGTGGCATGTACAGATGTAAGTGGTCTCATGAGGGCACTTAAAATTAATTACGAACCTACGGAGTGGAGGCTCTTCATAGATTCGTCCAAGGTGAGCTTAAAAGCAGTGTTTTTACATATTGGAAATGAACTTCCTTCAATTCCTGTAGGTTACGCAATTCATATGAAGGAAAATTATGAAAATTTGAAACATTTACTTCAAGCCATTGAATATTACGATTTTCAGTGGCTCATTTGTGATGACCTTAAAGTAATACCACTATTGTCTATTTTCTCCATCGTACTGATCGGTAATTGGTTTCAGTAATTTTCAAATTCGAAAAGTTAATGATAAGAATTAGCAAAATAATTGATGTGTTTGTTAGAACTTAAATGAAATCTTCAAACATTGCAAGTCCCCTGCATCAGGTAACTTATGAGACTTATCCATACAAACATATTTCATTAAAATGAAAATCGATCCAGAGCAAACAATATCTCTAAACTGAATCCTAAAGAAATATCAACATGAATACATTTTTTTCTTAAATATCCAAATTTCTAACACACATCTACAACTCTCGAAATTTAACGCATAAAAATAAAAACTAACTATTTATAAATATGTTGTTTGTAAGATCAATTACCATTATTGCTATTAAATACATACTACATTTAAATATATTCAGTTTCTGAAATACTTGAAAAATATCAAACATGTACAGAGAAACACACACATAAATATACAATCACACAAATAATAACGTTTTCGGTTAAATATTACTTCTAAGCAAAATGTGATTAGAAATACTCGAAATGTGATAATAACATAAACATGAAATATATCAATAATCATTTTCTCTACATTTTATTATCCGTAGGTATCTTGGAAATATTGAAAAATACCATACCCAAATCATTTTTAAGAGATATTTACTTTTGAAACATGAAAAAAGCTCTGATTAATAGTACCATTTCTCGTTACATTTAGTATTTCAATAAATTGAATAGAAAAAGCAAATGCTAAATACTTACATCAGAAAGTGCTTAGAAAGTTCTAAGTCCGGAGGCTGAATACTTTGTGTCTAATTTGCCAAAACAACTTTAGTTTTATTAAATCCATCGCTGGAGATAAACCACAATTTTCGAAATGAAAACGTACTATCTGTTCTAAAACAGGTTTAGTACTTTCCCTGCTTAAATATGCAAATATTATTAGGAAATTGTAATCGTAAAAGTACCACAAAATAAAACAATGTAAAAAGGATATTTGATAAATAAATATTTGTTAATTACTTGCAATGTTGAATACGTTTCTCTCCAAGTGTTCTTCTTTTTGCTTATACAAAGAATCCATAACAAATTGTATTTTATATTTTCCACGATGGCAGATAAATTTTCATTTTATGTGCACTATCTACAATGAAATCGATACGTATTATTTTAAAAGTACACAATAAACTATAATATGCAGAGCTAAGTACACCAATAAGTAGTTGTCTGTGGCTTCACATGATTCATCTCACAGTGCATCCCCTAGACGAAAAGAAATTTAAAATGTTGTTTTAAAATATTTCATAAAGGCTAAGAGGAAAATAGATGCATATGTATTATGTGATTACGTAATTATAAAAATTGTTATGGCAATATTGGTTTTATTGGTAAAAATGTGTTTATAAGCATTGCTGAGTAAAAGCATGCTCGAAGTCCGTAGCTACTCCCTAATTTTCTCCTCCTTCAAATAACTTCACTCCTTGTGAGATTAAATGACAAGTGCCGTAGACCATGATACGATAATTTGAAATTCGTTTCAAATTTATTTGTAGTGGGGCATGTAGACTATACCTGTATCGGCAAGTGATTATATTTTAAGCTCCAACGGCAGATTATACCGTTATGTAATCATGGCAACTAATATTATCAGTTCTGTTCATAAAAATGCATAATATGAGTATTGTTTATTTAGGTCAAAGTACTCATTGCTAACAGTATTACGAGTACTGTTTTAATTACTAGGAATAATTCCAAATTAACTCATAAATAAGCCAGTGTAAACATAGATAACTGTTTTATAATTTAAACGAGAACGAGTAAACATGAAAATACAGAAGGCTGTTTCATCCTTATGGTAGCAATTTGCAGTCGCCAATAGAGGCGTTAGCCAGACACTTCTGTACAATCGGTGCAGACGAGAGACGTGTGTGAGGAGAATGCCGGAGATGATCGACCTTTTTGGAAGGGCTACATCGTAGCACTTTCTGATATATGCTACAACTATAGCCGAATGAGAAGACAGTGCAAGAAGAAAGGTTTCACAGTGTGTGATAAGGGAATTAATGTGGCCATCCATCGTAATGCGAACTCAGAGCAGACAATTGCCATGCGTCGTCAAAAGGGCCAAAAGTAGCAACTGGCTCCAAAACGCAGTCAAGACGTCATGACCAAGGTCTGCCGGTTTGTGACCCAGGAGAACCCACCAACCCAATGTAACATAGCGTATTGGATGGTCAACTCCAACTGTACACCGAATCATACGCAACAATTTGGGACTCAGAAGTGTACGCAAGTGGTGGGCCCATGTTCTGAAGCCAACGCACATCGCAGAACGGTGAGTGGCATGCAAAAATCTGTATGAAGGTTATCTTGCAGATGACAAATGGCGCTATGTGATCACCTTTGATGAGGCATGGGTATATTTGACAGGATCCTAGCAGATGAATGCAAGTTACTACCGCCTCAGTGATGCAACCGATCATGCAAATTGTGTTCGCTCCTGCAAGGAGAGTTTTCCAAATGGATTTATGGTAGTGACGGGATTCTGTGCAAAAGGAAAGCTTCCGATACACCGGGTGTATTTAAATGTGAAGGTGAATGCAGCGTATTATACCCAGCATGTACTGGAACCCATTTGTCCCGGCTTTGTATGGCAATGACACTAACAGAGTGTCCATCCACCGGGACAAGGCCAGTAGCCATACTGCCAAACGAGCGGTGACCTACATGACACGTATGGAACAGGAGACAGGTGTAGAAGGAATTCCATTTCGAGACATCTCCGTCAAGTCACCAGATTCATCCCCTATGGACTTCTGTGCTTTCAGCCTCCTCAAACGGAACATCAATAAGCGTCGTCCGACCACACTTGGTGGCCTTTGGAAAGTGTGCAAAGAGGAATGGGCGAAATTGGATCAGGCAGTGCCCCATAGAGGTCTAACGATTGCACGACATCGTGCTTCTTAATTTGTATGTATATGTGGGGGAATCGTATATTCCGTTTATAGACTACAGCTCACTGCCTAAACTTGAATTAATGGAACAGTTTACAATTTAAGTAATATGCTAAATTGTTTTGAAACATAAATGTCGGTCAAAAGTAAATGCATTTGTTAAATGGTGCATTTCAGTTTATATGCATAACGCTTAGGGGGATATTAACTAGTTCATTAGCTTCATAATAGTGAAATAATGAGTAATCATTTATTTTCTTAGTTGTAGTTGTAGGTAAAATTCTTCATCTTACATTAAGTGTTTAATACTTGCATCTGTATGTGATTATTTAATTTCGATTTTAGGTGATGTGATTTTAAATTATGAAAGGGACTGATATCGTAGAGTGCAGTGTGAATACAAATTTAAATAATCTTTATAGCCCAGTAAATAAAGTACCAAAAAGGATGTCGACCTGAAATAATTTCGAAAAAGCTGAAAATTTCAGGATTTGTTTTTCATGTGTTCTTAAATGAAATATCAGAAGTCCCCTAAAATCCTGTGTGCGCTTCATCCTCAAAATGGCGGCCAAAGATGGCGGCCGTCCGCATTGCGCATGTCTCCCGATTTTAGCTTGTAACTCTGAGACTATTTAAGATATTCCAATTCTGTAAAAGCACTTTTGTTCTAGAAGCGCTAATCTATAACTTTTCTTAAAACTTCTTTCTCGTAAAGTTTGACGCAAAGCCACCATTTTCCATTAAAATATAAAGTGATACATTTTGAAAGTCCTGTTCTTGGATTGGTTGTAGAAAATCTCCAAAACCGTTAGGAATTCCGAAACAATGCTCGGAATAGTTTAGATTGAACAATTAATCAGCTTTGTTTTTTTAAAAAATGAATCATCTAAATCGGAATACAATTAGTCGGGAAATTCGATGTTTTTAATTAAAAGTAGTTGGATAAAAATTAATCGCTATTAGTCCAGCACCTAAAGTTTCGAAATTCATTGTTGTGTTGGATTTATGGCATTCATGCCTTGGATTCCAAACTGAAATTTCAAAACTGTCATAAAACCTATGTGAATTTCATACCAAAATGGCGACCAAAGATGACACTTGTCCGACATGTCCAACCCTAAGAAAACTAACTGCTAGAAAAGGGATTATTATATTTTAATTCTGTAAAAAGCACTTTTATTATGAAAAATAAAAGTCCTATTCTGTAACTTTTGTTAAGAGTAATATAATTTTAAGTACATTGAAAACAGTGGCGCTTGTTGTTATGCAACCGGTGGTGCACACGGAATAACTAAGTTTGGTTGTATATTCATAAGGATACCAAACGGTCAACTTGCATTGAGTCTACTTGTAGATACACAACCAACTTACAGTTTTGTACTGTGCCTCACTGATTATATACCAACGAGCCACCATTGTGAAAATTAAGTATCTGTTTTTACATCTCATTTGAACTCTCTTGTACAGTAGATTCTTCATTGTAAATAGTCAAAAAGGGAGTAAAATGTTTTAAAAATATGTATTACACCTACCTTCTTTAATACATGAGAATTTCATGGTCTTCAGAGTCGTCAGGAATTAACATATTTAAACAAATATTTTCCCGATAATTAAAAGAGTTTGAAACAATCCAATCCTGCCTTTCTATATTCACATTTGCTGTCACAGTCTTTCTGCATTCTTATCTTACATGGGCAACATACAAGGTTCAGCAGATTGTCAGGAGCAGCTTTTAATTTTATTGCACTATTAGCAATTTACCTTCTATTAATTGCCACTGGAAACAATTTACCTTCTATTAATTGCCACCCCATTTTGTTGGGTTCAAATCATTCCAAAATCGTTGGTGTACTTGAAGGTAAACACATACACTGTGCTGAGAGGCAGCATCACTTGTAAGAGGGAAATTTGCCAAAGTGAATTTTGAGGATAGTTTTCTAGTCATTATCCTGTTGTAGGCTTATATCGAAGTTCGTCTAAAGAAATTTGATTGTGTTCTCCATACAAACGCGTAACCAATTTTTCTCCTATTTTAATGACTGGTTGGAGATCTAAATTGGGTTGGTGGAAGACTGTGGCCGCTTTAGATAGTTCTTGCTGCTTCTGAAGAATTTTGATAGCAGCCTTTGTTGAAAAAAATATAATGATGTGTTACACCCTGTGATAGCATGAAGACACCCTGTGAAAGATGTCCTTCAGTGACTCCAGTTTCCTTTGGATGTTGCCAATGTGGAAGCATTTCTGTTCAACTTTGTTTGTTTTCGGCCTCACAAAGTATACTGTAGTCTGCAATTGTTCTAGAATTAAGATGGCCAATAAGTGAGAGTTAGTTCCTACTACTACAGCAACAAAAGTGTTTTATTTACTAAGATTAATGGCTGTGCTGACAATCAGAGCATCTGCATCTCCTTCAGCTTCGTACACTGTAATGCTTGAAGAGTTAAAGTGGGTTTTGAAGAAATAAATCAAACGTCTTTTATTTTCAGAGTTCAGTGAAAAGGGTGCTTGCTCAGTAGTTACTTTAGTATTTTCATCAAATGCGATTGTAGAGACATCTTTGACATTGCTCTTCTCTGTCGTTCAACATTTTTGGTGTTATTGTCTGTTGCATAGCCATCAAAAACTGCAGTTCTGCATGGTGAAATGTGTTTCTGTATATATCGTACATATGTTTCAGAAGTATTTGCATGTGTTAATATCGGACAAACAACCGCATGGAGTAAGAAACCACCTTCTACAACGTAACTCAATTCTGATAGAGTTTTCATATAGGGTTCTGTAGGTCCTACAATGTCCACAAGTATAGATTTTCTAGTTTTTCTAATTGAAATTTCATCAAACAAAGAGGTAAGATAAGGTGCTAGTTCATATTTAAAAAAATAATGCATCTATTAATATGATTGCAATACCACAGCTATTCGGCTGAACAACCAGAGTGAGTTGATGCTAACAGCTTCCTTCCTAATATTAATTGTATTGCTTGTCGCAGACACACAGCCTCCTCTTTTCTTTTTAGAACTACACTACTAAAGATTTTACCTACCATTTGAGATAGTGATTTTAACCCTATCTCTTTCGCCCTATCACAGTTAACTTTCTTACCAGTTACTAAGCCAGTTGCAATGTTGACTAGGTCTTTTTGATAGGACTGTTTAAAAGGGTAGTGAAGACTAAGCCAATCAGAAAGTTTTCTAATGTTTTGATCATCTGTCTCCTGAACGAAAGGTCTAGTTTCTACATGCTGTTCAGACACTGACGACCATTTTTCACAGAAACTTTCTAAGGCTTCACCATATCTCGCCCGGTCCGAGATAACATATTTGAATCAGCTTTCTTACTTCTAGTTACATTTTCAACAAAAAATTATAATAATTGCGGATTCTCGGGAGTAACTTTTTCCAATGAAGGAATTGCTTCTTTCTAGGTAGATGCGATACGAATGCATTGTTGATGCTTCTATTTTTAGACATGATCTGCTTTTCTTTTCTTGTTTGCTTCATTCTTTGAGATAATAAGGCAGGGGTTTGCTGCTTACTTTCATACCACTATGAACCACATTAGCTTAAAATTTATGTATGTTTAGAATATAATAAAATATAGACTACCAGCTGTTACGCCAATGATGTTAAGGGTGAGTCTACTGATTATATATATATATATATATATATATATATATATATATATATATATATATATATATATATATATATATATATATATATATAACTTTATTTCTGCTGCTAAAAAGAAAGAAAGGAGATTTAAAGGAACACAGTATGGACAATTGGGCGACAAGAAAGCAGCTCTGTCCAATATATTTTCAAAAACGTCGAATTTCTCGAATAATTGTATTTCTATTTGGATGATTTTTTTAAAAAAAGAAAGGTTATTTAATGTTCAATCTAAACTATTCCGAGCATTGTTCCCGAATTCCTAACGGTTTGGGAGATTTTCTACAACCAATCCAAGAACAGGACTTTCAAAATGTATCATTTTATATTTAATGGAAAATGGTGGCTTTGTGTCAATCTTTACGAGAAAGAAGTATTAAGAAAAGTTATAGATTAGAGCTTCTAGAACAAAACTGCTTTTACAGAATTGGAATATCTTAAATAGTCTCAGAGTTACAAGCTAAAATCGGGAGACATGCGCATTCCGGACGGCCGCCATTTTGAGGATGAAGCGCACACGGGATTTTAGGGGACTTCTGATATTTCATTTAAGATCACATGATTCACATCAGTCCGTGATTAATCGGAAGTTAATTGGGATAAGGCGGAAGTATTGGAGATGGAGAAAAGAATGATAATAAGGAAGTGGAAAGAAGCAGATTGGATAAAGAAGGTAGGAAGAGATAAACTGATAAACTGGACAGGGAGCTTACGTATTAATGAATTATGGCAAGGAAGTTTGAATAGCATAAAGAAAAAGAAATTAAATAAAAAAAAAGAAAAAAGACTCTTATAAAAACCAAAAATGAATTAACGTGATTAGTTGGAAAGTGGAAACGAAGGCTTATGGGATTGGCTGAAGGCCTCAGTAAATAGGAAGATAATAATAATAATAATAATAATAATAATAATAATAATAATAATAATAATAATAATAATAATAATAATAATAATAATAATAATAAAATAATATATAAATAAATAAATAAATACAAATAAAAAAGTAAAACTAAAACTATACATATGTCTGTTGAAAGAATTTAAACTTTTTCATAATAATGACTATATATTTGACGGTTAAATAATTTAAACATTGTCATAACAATATTTATATATATGTCTGTATTCTCATTTATTTTTAATAGTGTCTGAAGAAGGATATGCTAGATATCCGAAACAGTTACAAATTATAATTTAAAATAAAATGGGTTTTAAGCTTTGGTCAGTGTCTCTTTTGTTAATATAATCAATCCAAAGCCATGAATAGTCTTACTATCTATTCAAGGTCCCACAAAATAGTATTTTCTTCATACTAAAGGTTTCTTTCGCCATTTCTATCCTTGCTTTTATTTCACGTTAGCATGTCATATCATCACTAATAATACTACTCAGATATCGAAAAATAGTCGTTTGTTTTTTTCTCCCGCTCCTACTTCTATATTTGACACCGATCGCTTCGTTTCAATCACCACGGTTTTTGTCTTTCTAACATTTATGCTCATCCCATATTCTTCAGAAGCCCTTCTCAAGTTTCCTACATCTTGTTAATTTTCTTTTTAGACAACAACCATGTCAACCCAAAACCCTATACATCCCATCATTTCATCTCCTACCGAAATTCCATCTTCATTAAGTAGACTCGTTTTCGCAATCACTTCTACATAGCTAATAAATAATGCAATGGTGCCTACCCCTTATGTCATGACACACCTCCCCAACTGTCTGACTTACCCTACCCTCCCAGCCTGATCGTATAATTATGACAATTCAAATTTAAATGTTATGTATATACAAGTAATTTCTCTTGCCAAATCGTCTGTTTCACTATCCATAATTTTAAGTTAAAATACAAAATTCTTTCTGTGAACCACAAAGAGCTCTCAGCAAGCAAAATTCAAAGAACACGCTAAAATTCAAGCACAACTACAGTACGCCAAAAGTAAAAAAGAAATCCTGAAACAGTTTCAAGATAGCGGCCAAGGATAACAAATATCTTATCTGAGGCTACTGATACGTGGAAGTTCCAATCACTAAAAAACATTTAAAATGCAATTACATAGTAAAAACTATTATAACCGACTAATTCAAATATCAATCTGGTCTGATGCAACGAATTTTAACTCATTTAAAATATTAATCAAAACAACGCTTTATTCAAAGAGAATTGATGACTTTGCCTCTGTTTAATCATGGACAAGAGTAATGACTGGTCAAGGATCTGCTATCTTAATATCACTTTCCATATTCCAAACTCTGGAAAAAACAGAACTGAACTTCAAACTAAAATTGGATGACTAGTTACTTAATTAACAGGGCCTTCGACATCGAAATTAAACTATCAGCTAATTTAAAAAAAATCGTAAATATCCCTTAATGTAATAAAGTTCAGAAGAACACAGACTGAAGTGGTGTAGACAAGATGATCTTCAGGTAAGGAATACAACCGAAAACCTTAAAACCGTTTCAACCATTAACCAAAATTGTCAGCATCGTGGTATAAAGCACAGAAGAAAAAAATTATGCATTGTGTTATCCGTAGGTGTTCTTCCATGAAAATTAAATCTTCTTTTAGATTAATTTCTACACCCCCCTTCAAAGATATTTATATGGATTTTTAATCCCCCCAAATGTTACAATGACGCAGTTTGCGTCATAGATCCCCCTTGTAGGTACCCCTAAATAATTTCAGCGAAATGCATAATCTCTTTTGAACCCACCTTCCAATTATGTCTACTGTGCATGCACCAGCGAATTTACATGAAATATTATGGATAATTCTAATAATTTATATAATATTTATGGACGAATACGGCATAGAACCTATATAAATACCATATATCATTCCTCAAAGTAACGAATACGGTAAACATAAAAAACATAAATAGACATATTACATCAGGGTGAAATAGGCATAAACATCAGACACTTCAAAATACGTTTCCCTCGCTATTACCGCTGGTGTAGTAGCTAGCACGTGTACCTTTGGTATACGGGGCCCCGTGTTCGACCCCTGGTAGGGGAACATTGAAATTTAAACTGTTCTAAATGTTTGTATTCTTGTTCCTGTCGTTCAAGATTAAAGGAAATAATTGTAAAGCGAGTAGAAAATTGAGACAAATTACTCAGTTCGGTGAATCAGTTAACTTAAAGAAAAGAATCAAAATGTCCAAGGCATTTGGCTGTAAATTGTAAGGGAATCTTAAAGGTTAGTTTCAGTCCCACTAAAGTAACATTTTTCTTTTACCTGTTCTCTTAAGTTTTTCTTTGTATTTCTATCGGATTCGAATAAATAGAACTTCGAATAGAGACATCGTTAAATTCATTTGTTGAGTATGCCTTAAATTCTTATAACATATGGCTATAATTTTACTTTATTATTATTATTATTATTATTATTATTATTATTAGTTAAAATACGAAGTTCAGATCAAGGCGATGAAGTATTTACGTAAACTAAATGATAATTTATTTTATAATATTAATTGCCCATTATACATCTGTGAGGCTTTGCTTTGGATAATGAAATGTATACGCCATTGAATAGTAAAAATATTACAACAAAAATATATTATTAAAAATATTGATTGAGTAATTGGTGTTAAGCATGCTTTCCAGTAAGAATTATATATAGAGAGGATTTACTTTAAAGTGCTCTGCAAACAAATATTCTAGTTTTAATCCAATTAGAAATAGATAACTTACACAATACTATTTACTTTATTAGTTCTAGAAATAATTATGCTTATCGTATTACAATTCTGTTTAAAATTATGATTTTGTCATTTCAAACTTAGAACTAGAATTAAATGTAATATTATATCTAGGTATTTGTTAAGGAAACCTTTCAAACAGTCATGATTTTAGGGCATGAAATGTGGGACAATTTGAGACCCTTTCGACTAAATTTCCCCGTACGTGGCCACATTTTCGATCATGCTGAAAGTGGACAAATAATGTTTTATCAGTTTTCTCTCATTCATACATTGACCATTACCCGGGGAGAATCTTCTGAAATCATGACTGCTTATAATTAGTTTTTAAGTACAAATCAAAGGATAATAATGAAATATTGAACATACTTAATATTTTGTTTTCAGCTTTGGATTTTAAATTTGCAATTCATATAATTTTCCCTTCTAATCGAATTTTAGAAAAAGTAGTTATCAAAGATTTATTCAAAAAAAATGTTCTCAGTCCTTTGATGAAAATAGGAACACATTTAAAATAGGATCACATTTAAAACACATTAAAAAAAACAAAACGAATACTTCCTACAGAGTTTGAACACATAAACTTATAATTGACAGACTATTGACCCTAACCGCTCGACCAGTTCGTACGTCTTCACTGAGTTTCTTTAGACTTTTGTGTAAAGTGTTTTCCTCCTCCACATTTTTTTGTGTTTTATATCTCGATACGACTATAAGTTTGTTGTGAATATTTGGATGTTACAGGTCTTGCAATGTATAAAAGCATTTTTTCTTATAAAGTGCATTCAATTTCACGTCCTAATAACCTATATACGACAGATTGAACCAGTGAAATGATTGGTTTTAGAGTGATCTTAAATGTTTTCATAGTTAGGATCCAGGGTATGCAAACCCGCTTAATGTTGGGATATACTTCTGTGAAATTTGGTACATTATTTTATTGCATTGTTTATTGATATATAATTTGTGAAAGAAGCCTTTGCTGGAGATTACTTCTTTAATTGGAGTTATTTACTCTCTTTGCTCTCTATGAATGATATACATTGAATATAAATAAATAACTTAGGATTAAGTATTGTATTTGAAAAACACGCATTTTAAAAGATAGGATAACTACTCTGCCTCGTGGTCATTATAAGATAAAAGATGCAATTTTACATATGAGTTTATATAGTTAAAACGCTCTAAAAATTATACTAGCTAAATTACTTCATTGAATTGTTTGCTATATTAATTTACTGGACTCTTCTTCAAATATCGTATCTAGTTTTTGTATTTAATAAGCTTAAAAAAGGCAAAGTGCTTTTGAAATGAGGTATGTATATAGTCCAGTACTTGAAAATAATTGTTTCTATATCTTATCGTGCCAGGAAGTTACACTCTCGTGCCGTTGTGCTCAATTTATTTCCATTTTCTGGTTCAAATACTCCATCACAAGTCACTCTAACTCCCAATAATACAAACGCGAAACCGAAATAAAAAAAATCAATATTAGCTGAATATAATCATCAGACTGTTCAATCGACCTAAATATTAGATTTCTTTCTCAGAAAGCAATGCCCAGTATATGAATGCGTCGTGACTTGCCCGATCACACCTGTATTGAAAAGCTTGCGTCACCAAACCCACCCTCGCTCTACTTCCTTGGTATGCAACATAACCCGGTTATTTCTTCTCCGGGCAGTTGCAGTAATTGCTAGTGCAGTACTTCAAGATGTATGAGTCATTTCAACAGAGCATAAAGACCTTGTGTGCGTGGAGGGAAGGTTGCGGGTTCTTATTCGGAATAACATAGAATCGCTCGTGTAGTACGTTTAGTGGTGTATTCTCAGGATTAATAGCAAAAACAAACATGAAATTTTCAACTAAACGAATGTAACAAATTATATTGTAATAATTCAAAAAGAGAAAACAATTTTTAACTAGATAATTTCTCTTGCAAGTAATTAAGAAAACATGATGTCGTTTCAATTTCGTCTTCAAACAATTTAGTCTATCCGCGATAGAAAATCAATAATGGATATTTCGAATGTCTATGTAGCTTGTTATCGTTTGAAGTACTTTATACCCAACATAAATTGTCCATGTTCTTCTGGATGACAATAATAAAGAAAAGAATACATACTAAGAATCCAGGTAACTTAACATATACTGGGTCCAAATCTAACATGCATCTAGTAGGTCAAACTGGTTTGTCCAAATTATTTCCATTCATAATTTTGCCTTTCCTACACAACTCATTTTTCATTTTTCATTTTTTTGTTTCTACACACTATACATACAGGATTTGTTTCGAAGCAGAAAAAGTTAATAATAATTTTAAGATAACATGTTCACATGATTAAACTACTCAGAAAAAATAAAGGTAGTCCTACTTCTGCTTAACCAGGTCTCTAACTGAAGAGATAAGGTTTGCTGCATATGCACGAAAGCTCATAGATGGCAGCACCGTCCACTACCTCAGCAAGAGAACAAGGTAGCCAGCTAATATGCACCTAAGACAGTGTCCTGTCCAAGAGGCATACGCCAGCTGGTTATTCTTTTTCAACAAAAATTTTTTTCAAACAACAAAAATCTCTTTGGGGCGCAGAAACAATTTTATGATAACTTCACTGAAAACTTTATTTTTTCACTATTCACTTCCACTAGATCATCTTCCACATCACTAAGTTCTCGTGCCTGGAGAGTTCCATATTGCATTTCAAGGGCCCTTACTACGTAGAAATACAATGACGTTTCCTAGTGAAATTTCTCTTTTCAAGGAATCCTGATGGTCAGAAGGTGGTACCACGTCCTTCTAACTCTTGTTCCAAAGGATCTTACATTCGTGTTTGGCGACTTCCCAGGTTACAAAAATGCTGAAAAATAATGAATCAAAAACAGTACCATTCTTACATAAAAAATCATTAACTCTAGGTATATCTATAGCAATTACTTTGAAATATAGCATGCTATTATTTTACAATTGACATCTGTACTTAAAGTGTGTTTTTCTTAACATACTACACAAGCTTTAAAAAAATAAGCGTATGTTACTGTTATATTTGTTGCTACTGCTTTGGCATTTACAGAACTTCTACCGTCATGATATTTCTTTAGGGAGTTAGCATGTCTTTTAACTTGTACATCTGGATTTTCTGCTAGTATAGCCCAAACAGTATTCTGTGTCGGGAAGTCCAGGATTTCATACGGGCCTTTAGATATTGTATCGAGCTTAGGATTATATTTCTTCAGTAATGACGCTGTAGTCATATTCTTTATAAGTACCTTTTGTCCGACAGTAAACTCAGCAGGTATTGTTTTCCTCTTATAATTTTGTTCTTTTCTCTTCCACGATTTACTTATGTTATCTGATATAATTTCTAATATTTGTTCTTTTTTTCTCATTTTTAAAAAGATTTACATTTAGAGACCATTTGGAATCTAATGGACTTAAAAGATTTCTTCCAAGATAAAGCTCTGCTGGTGAAGCACCAAGCTCACTAATTATACTTGAGTTTAAAGTAAATTGAATCTTATCTAAAAGTTTCGACCAATTTCGATTATTGTTAACGTAACCTAAAATCTGTTTAACTATAGCATTTACTTTTTCTAATAAGTTCGGACAAGGGTTATATGGACTAGTTCTAATGTGTTTTATGCCTTGACTATACAAATATGTCTCAAAGGCATCACTTAAAATATGAAGCACTACTTGGTAGTAAGTTATTTATCCACCAGCAATGACACAAGATTTTTCCAAATTATTTATTATAACTCTGGAATTTAATTGTTTTAATTGTTCTAAAAATGAATATCTACTGGCACTATCGTGAGTATCAAAATAAATTTATAACCAGAACTACTAGTAAGAGGTTTTTGGACATCTATATAAAAACTATGATTCGGTAGAGTTACTGTTTTTGAATAATATGTCTTACCATGTTATTATTTTTCGGTTTGTTTTCCTGACAAGTTTTGCAGCTCTGTACATAATCTCTAATATGTTTGAACATTCCTGAGCATGTAAATTTTCCTGCAATACGTCCTTTTGTACGTTTTATTCCTTCATTAGATCCTGAACCTAGAAAATCGTGATGGCATTGCAAAATAGTATTTTTCATATCTTTAGGCACTACAGCTATAAAACCTGTAATTTTTTACCTTTAGTTTCTCTAACAAACACTCTGTCTCTCATAAAATAACCTGGTACTGTTTTACCTTCTTCTATTTGTGTAATTACGCCTTTTAACTCTGGGTTTTGGCGCTGCAATTCCTTTCAAGATATGTTCAAAGAAGGAAGCTTCCAAAATTTATGAAAGATAAAGATACGGTTTTTCCTTCATATTCTGAAATTTCTATCTATTTTTGGAGATAGAGAATGAAAATAAGTAGTATCATACAGTATAGTGATAAAGTCTGCCTTGCTGCTATGGAAACGTTTCAGGTGAACTATATCAAATGGAAATTTACTGATTTTCTCTATAAGAATATCATATTTTTTCAGTCTACTATGATTTTATAAAATCCAAGTTAAAGCTTTAGAATCTGTAAAAATGGTAAATTTCCTATGCAAAAATGGTTCAAATTTTGAGAGAGCCAAAGCTAATGATTTTCGTTCTAGTTCAAAGACATTTTTACTCCAATCTGTTTCCGGAACCAATTTAGAATAAAAGTAAACTGATTTAAGCTTACCATTCTCGTCATATTGACTAAGAATCCCACTATAGTCCTTAGTGCTGGCATCTACATGAATTATGATTAGAGAATCGAAGTCTGGAACTTTCAAAATTACATGATTTTCTATTTCTTTTTTTATTTTATATAAAATTTTATTTTCTTCCTCACCCCACTAACCAGGTGTTTTTACTGCCTTAATTTATGCAAGGATCTAGCAATTCTGAAGAATTAGACAGACATCTATTGTAATATTCTAAAAAAGCCTTTAAGCTTATGTAGACGTCTTCTGTTCTTCGGCCCAGGTAAATTTCTTAACACCCTGACTCTATTCTCGTCAGTACACATGTTACATTCACTAGATTTGTATCTCATGAATTTTATCTTTCTCTTATACAATTTACTTTTCTTGGGTGAGACTGATATTCTACATTATTTACATCTATCAAGAATTTTTTCTAAAGTTCTTTTATGGGATTCTACATCTGGACCGTGTGTTATAAAACCATCACATAGGATGCCTAACTGATCCCCAAATAGATCTTTAAATATGTTATTAAAGAGGTTTCCTAATACAAAGGGTGATACACATAGGCCCATTGGGAGTCTTCGAAAGGATGGAAGTTTATTGGGAGTAGCAAAAGCTGTATATAATGTAGACTTTTCCTCTAATAGGCACTGGTAGAAGGCCGACTACCTATCAAAAGCACTGAAAATCTTATGTTTTCCAACATTCCCTATTATACTTTCACAATTAGGAGGTGGAAAGGCCTGCATAATTACTTTTTCATTTACGGAAGAATAGCTGACGACCAATCTCTTACAAGAAAACAAAGGGATATATATTGCGAACTTCTAATTTATTCTGCAACATCCTGTTTTATTATCCCATCTATGTAGCTACTCGTTTCTTTCGTTTTATGTTTCGGTAGGGCATAAGGCTGTTGGATACTAGGTTTGTCATCTTTTAACAAAATCTCATATTTAAAGTTTTTTTATAGTACCTAATTTTTCTGAGATGGCTTCAGAGAATTTTACTTTTATATCTTTTACAGAATAACACAAACTTTTATCCAAAATATCGGTAAGTATTTCATTATTACCTTGGGATTCATTCATGACTTCATCCAACTCATTGTTATGAATTGTATGGTATACTGGATTGAACACGGGCTGTCCGGCAGCAGGAAAAAAATGGTAGCCAGCTTTTTTCACTCTCCCCTTTCACCTTTTCTCTTTTGTGGGTGCTGAAGGTTTCGCTGAGTAGTAGATGGTTGCTGAGAAAATTGCGCAAGGCTTTTTGTCCTCTCCCCAGCAATGCCTACTTCGCTTCTCGACATAGCTGTTGAGCCGGCAACCCTGGAACGAAAATTCCAAAACGAGGATTTCCTGTTTTTGACACTTTGTTTTCTTCCAATTTCAAATGCACAGAAATACCTTCTTTACCAGTTCTTTTTCTTTGTACCGAATACACGCATCGTTTTCTTCCAAATATTGTCTACCAATTAATAATAAAAGATCTGAATAGTGTATCACAAGAAACTAATCTGTAAGTTTCCTATAAATTATAAAAGAAAATCCTCTGCTTCTTTTATGTAAATCGGTATTTCAGTCATGGAAGTGATCACATGATTACCTGTCTTTCTTTGGGAGTACATTTTAACTTAATCTGATCCAGTAATGTTTTGCCTATATAATTTGTACTACTTCCAGTGTATATGTAACAACGTACACAAATATGAAACACAGAAACCATAATTGGCACCATGTAATTTTGTTTTGCTTCCGAAATATAATAGCACTTTTTGTTTTCTAGTAGATTTTCAATTTTTCTCTTTTCTTAAATTACATTGACGCAAGAAATGATTTTTCATACAACAAGTATAACACTGTCTAATTTGACTACGATCTATTCTAACTTTTGGTGAAATTGAACTACTAGCTACTTGAGACTGCACGGTCGCATCTGTATTATATTTCCAGTTTGAGACGTAGGTTTTGAGTAAATGACAATAATAATTGCTTTTGATTCGTAGTGGAGGTTAACAAAAATATATTACGAATCTCAAGTGTGTTTAAGTTAACTATCACGTTACAAAATTCTATTTCACCCATATGCATGTTGAATATTTCCAAAATATTTTCTTTTTCGAGTATAAATTTCTTAAATGTTTCCTCTGGTCTCATTACATATACAATCTATCTGTAATTATTTCAGTTTTTATAATACTGCTTACACAGTTTTCTACGATTCTATTACATACTATAGCCCAATTAGCATTTTGATTTATGTTTTGGTGGAAGTTTGGACCTGTAATTGTACCTAATAATAGTACTAATATAATATCTGTATGTGCTATATTCTGTTTTATCAAACTGTTTGCCTGCATAAAAAAATTATATATCTTGTATCCATCTACGGCATTTCATATGGGAATATTATTCACCAGACATTTTCCTGATTTGAATGCGTTTTGATTTTTAAATTTACTGGTCACATCGTATACTGGTATTTTACCCTAAGTTAGGGTTATGACTTAAGGTGTCGTGAGGGATTGTAGTCCCTGCAAAATCAATCAGATCCTCAACTGGTCTCACCTGACTACTTCTACCCGGTTCCACATGCCCAGATGAACACATATTACCCACACTAGCATTATTAACACTGCTATTTAAATGGGTATAATATTGATAGCGGTTAAGACTATAATATCCCCTATTAAAATTGTTATAATTTTCATATGCCTCTGCAGCGTACATGACATTTATACTGTCTTATGTTTAGTTTAAAAGGCTTCTCTTTCAAACTTCTAAACTCAATTTTACAGGTTTTAATTTTGCAGGTTGATCTTTTCTCTGATAAAGTTACAATCCAAACAAACATAAATTTTCACACAAGCCAGAGCTTTTACTGAGGAACACCGAGTTAGGAAACTGGGTAAGATAATATCTATTGCGGGTTCTTTTACGTAATAATATAGAACCGCTCGGAGAGTACGTTTTGTGGTGTATTCTCAGGATTAATAGCAAAAACAAACATGAAATTTTCAAGTAAACGAATATAACAAACTTTTTAGTAATAATTCAAAAATAGATGACAACTTTTAACTAGATAATTTCTCTTGCAAGTAATTAAGAAAAAATGATATCGTTTCAATTTCGTCTTCAAACAATTTAGACTATCCGCGATAGAAAAATAATAATGGATATTTCGAATGTCTATGTAGCATGTTATCGTTTGAAGTACTTTATATCCAACATAAAGTGTCCATATTCTTATGGATGCCAATAATAAAGAAAAGAATACATAACAAGAATCCAGGTAACTTAATATACTCGGTCCAATTCTTTCATGCATCTAATAGGTATAACTGGTTTGTCCAAATTATTTCCATTTATAATTTTGCCTTTTGTACACAACACAACTTATTTTTCATTTTTCCTTTTTTCTTTTTGTTTCAACACACTATACACACTGGATTTGTTTCGAAGCACAAAAAAGATAACAATAATTTTAAGATAACACGCTTATAAGATTAGACTGGTTAGAAAAATAAAGGTAGTCCTACTTCTGCTTACGCAGTTTACTAATTGAAGAGGTGAGGTTTGCTGCAATGCGCGAAATATCAAAAATGGCAGCACCATCCACTACCTCAGCAAGAGAACAAGGTAGCCAGCTAATATGCACCTAAGACAGTGTCCAAGAGGCATACGTCAGCACGTAATTTTTCTTAACAAATACATTTTATCACACAACTGGGTGTGTGTGTGTGTGTTAGGTTCATCATTCATAAATCATGATCAAAGTTTGTGATTAACAATGGTAGGGAGAATACGAGGAATAAATAGCAGATTCAAGTAGAGATAAATTTAAAAACAAATACCTTATTGAAGCAAAATTTGGTATTAAAGGGGATAAAACAATGCTAAATATACGAATTTAAACATTTCTGTAAAACTTCTAATAATTTAGCGTATTTTCTAATATATGGCAATTGATTAAAAATTAGACTTCGGAATAGAAGGTCATAAAGGATGAGGAAATTAAAACCTGGTATGAGGGTTAACGAATGAAATAAATTTATACCAAATAGGTTGAAAAATTATTTTCCCCAAAATTACTGGGAGGGTGGAATTAAAATGGTAAATTGACTTTCGTTCTATATCTATCTGTAGTGGAAGTGTATTCTATACTTGTCCAATATATGAATAAATGAGACACACTGACGATAGATTATGCCGTTAGGTAACCACAGCAATTAGGTTTACAGTTGGGTGCATAAAAATACACAATACATATACTGTTTATTTAGGCCAAGAATCTTTAAATAACCTATTTTACATAAAACGTCACATTAACAATACTATGGGAAAGGATACATAGAATCGGAAAAGTGACAGGAAGCACTGTGCCAGATTGCTTCTCCAGGCGTATTTAAAGCTTTGAGTCACCACCTAATTGATTTTGTTCTTAGTGTAAACCGGCATTTACAAAGCACTCTAAAGAGTGACTTGGCACAATAATGCGGATCCTATGGTACAATTTGTACCATACGCATTTTTCATGGTGCATTGCGTTATTTCTCTTCTATTTGAGCTTTTACGTCCGGGTTTTTTTCAAGTCCAGAGGTCTTGTAGAAGACAATACGTATGGTTTCAGACCTTCCTGCGTCCAGACATAGGAGGTGATGACGTCATAAATCAAACATTTATTTTCTCATTTAATAAGCTTATGTTCAATATTTTTTGGCGGGCTCATTTTTCAACGTAGAAGATTGAAATTTTGCCCAAACATTCAGTCCACCGACGTTTTGCTCCGATGCCAGTGCTAAAACAGGGGGGGACCAGAGGGGCAAAGGGGTGAAAAAAGGGATATTTTTACCCCCAAAATCATGTTTCTCGTCATTTTCCCGCCTCACATACATGATGGGGACACGTGAGTCATACCGTCTGAAAGGCAGTTCCATTTTAAAGAGAATGACGGTCGAATCATTGTCCTAGGGTAAAAAGGGACGTCTCAGGGATTTTTGAAAAATATACTTCTATATAGGGAAAAATGGGACATGGTGGGTAAATTTTTTTTGACGGGCTTACTTTTGCACCTAGAAGATTGAAATTGTGCATAAACATTCAGCCTACCTAGTAGTATTTATCAGATTTTTTTCAGATCTCTGGGTTAGAACAGGGGGTCCAGAGGGGAAAAACTGAAAAAACGGTATTTTTAGACCAAAAAATCACGTTTCTCAGAATTTTCCCGCCTCACATACATGATGGAGACACGTGAGTCATACCGTCTTTAAGGCAGTTCCATTCTGAAGAGAATGACGGTCGAATTATTATTCTAGGGTAATTAGGGACGTCTCAGTGAAGTTTTTTCAAAATATACTTCTGTATAGGGTAACATAGGGAAATGTCTGAATTTTTTTCTGTTGGGCTTATTTTTGCACCAGAAGATTGAAATTGTGCACAAACATTCATTCCACCGAGTAGTATTTAACAGATTGTCTTTCAGATTTCTGCGTTAATACAGGGGGTCCAGAGGGGCTAAAAGTTGAAAAAAGGGAAATTTAGACCAAAAAATCCATTTTTTCTGGAATTTCCCGCCTTAGATACATGATGGAGACATGTGTATGGTACCGCCTGAAAGGCAGTTCTATTCGGAAGAGAATATGGGCGACATATGACCCTAGGGTAATTAGGGATGTCTCAGGATTTTTTTCCCTGAGATCATAGTGTTTTGCGGTAATTAGGGGCATTGTGGGAAATTTTGATAAAATTTCTACCTCCCTTACTATTAAAGATAGAAACTTAAAATTTGGCACACACATTCAGTATACCAAGTACTATTTATCAAAGTTTTTTAGATGGCTACGTTCACACAGGGGGGTCCAGGGGGGACAAAGTTCGAGAAAAAAATCCCTACGAAACTTTCACTTTGACATTTTTTCCCACTTCTGGTATATGGCATGAGCATGCAAGTGGTACCAATTGAAAGCCAGCTCTATTCTGAAGAGATTGAGGTGTGAACCAAGATCCTAGGATAAATAGTGACAATACAGTAGCTGCTTGACTGGAAGTCTAAAAATAGCCCAAAAAGTCAGGATCCGGAAAGGATTAAAATTTAAAATTATAAGTCGACTCATAAATATGGGTGAATTAACTTTGCTAAAGCGACTATAATTTAAACGAAAGCGAGTATATATGGAAATGCTGAAAGCAGACACAATCGAATTAATATTATGTTTTAGAAAAATAAACACAATTAGCTTTTCCTAATGTGGTGTTTTGAAAGAAACATAAGAAAATGGATGTCGAATTCCTTCTTGGACAACAGCTGATCAGTTCTTAGGAGTTGTTTTTTAATTTTATTGCAATAATTAATTGCATAGAGGTATATGTAGCTACGTGGCTGTTTTTTTAACTTCATATTTAGGTGTCGAGATCTTGGGAGAGCTAACAAATCCAACGAGACGATTGAAATATCGTTAGCTGATATACCTTTATCAGTCTCTTAAAAGGATAAACAACAACTCGTGCGCAAATGAAATAGGGGAAAGTTTACATAATATTCATTGCAAATGGTTCGAAATCTCCTAATTATTCATTCCGTAAGTAATTTCTTAGTATTAGTTCGAAATAATTTTAGAACGTTCGGCTACAGTGAGATGAAAGCAGGCATCATTTGTGTTTCTAACGAGAACGGGTAAGAACCAGGATATACTTTGTGACATGTGATTGCATGGAGTGTGTCGTGAATTCGAGTTCAGATGGTGTTTTGTGATTACTACCCATATTTTAATATCCACACTTTCTAAAAAAAAAACATCAATCGTGGAACAATTTGGCTAGTGAGGGAGGACTGTTCTGAGTTATGTAGAAGTTAAAAGTTAGAAAAATGACTGCGACTAAACAGCAGCTACTGACAACATTTCTCCCAGTGCTCGGCTGTTTTCGAAAGTATAATTAAAAACAAACATTCATCGTTGTTAATGTTTTAGTACACTGTCATGTACAGTTCAATTACCAATTTGGGCATTACGTAGATTATCCCTCTAATACGAAGGGTAAGTAAATTCGTTGTCAATAGTAATAATCCAGTCTCTTGTTGTACACTCCTCATCAAAAAAATTGCGACAGCTAACTCCGTGCAGCTAGGCCACTAAATATACACCTTCATATCCCATAATCATGTCTCGTAAAGAGACCATCTCTCTCTCCCCATTTTTCACTCCCATACCAAAATTAGCTAACAACATAAACGCAATTATAATTTCAAACTACACATGTATTAGTATCGAGAAAACGAAATAACGAAACCGAGACTAAACAAGATTCATAAGTTTATTTAGGGAGAAACTGAAACACACAAAATGAAAAATTGAAACCACTAGATGTCTATAACGCAGAGGTTCAGAAATGAGGCAGAGAGAGAGGATGCGAGAGAAGAAGAAAAAGAAAAGGAAGAACAGATAAAAATGTGGAATTTTAAACTTAGTAAGAAAATAACGTAACATTATAAAGTTCCCTTACCCGAAATTTAACAGTAATATAGAAATAACGTTTGTTTTTATATTTTTTTCACGACTGTTTGAATATATAGAAGATGCTTGAAACATTCATTAAGTCTCTTTCATAAACGATAACTTACTCAATTTCCTGTAGAATTGTAGATCTCACAGACAAATCTAAGATAATGTCAAAAGTTTTAAACACATGCTTTGTTTCCGCGTGGTTCGGTTGTAAATTCGGTATTGTTAATTGGACGTACCGATGCAAACTACATTGTAATAAACCCAGTAGGTAGCATAGGTCATATCTTCCATTCCAGACTACTAACGGAAAGTGAGCAAAAAAAAAAAAGAAATAAAAGAAAACAAAAGTAAGAAAGAAAGAACGATAGAATTGAATGAGTGCTATTTTACTGGTAAATTATAAGAAGTATCCTATATTAAAAGTCCAAACCTTATCATAATGAAAAGTTATAAATTTTCAAACGGAAGATTAGATGTTCCTTATAGATATAGTAGATCTTTGTATGTTTCAAATTTCAACCTCAATAAATCACATTGAATTATAAGATAGAAACAAATTTGTGTCGAACTAGTATGAATAAAATTTTGTTCTCAAATAACCAAAGAGGTTGCCATTTTCTAGTCTTTTTGGAGGATTTACCTGTTCCGAACATGCAGCAGCACTTTCATTTCCTGCGGATATAACGTAATTCGCACAGATAGAATAAACACGCTGTACCTCAAACGGATCACAGTGCCAGTCGGATGATGTTGTTTGTTTATGGATCACCTCTGCGTCAAGGATTCAAACCGGTAGTGACCACGTAATTCGACTAAAACTCTGTAACGCAGATGATAAAAAATATATTTTGCGCATTCCCTTGCGTTTAGGCAGTGTTTCTTTCAGAGATGACCAGGACTGGAGACATTATGCCCAGAGCACGAAAAACTCGACGCTGAAGTTGCCAGTTAATTACATTCTCCGGACCACGTGAATCGATGTCTTGCTCCGTTTAGCTTTGGAACACGCACACGTACATGCACAAGTTCGAATGTACGTGAGAGTGATTGGGAGAAGTGAGAGATGCAGCGACAGGATAGTAAAGGTCAAGAAAGAGAGAGGTACGAATAAAAATATGAAAAATACTGATCATTACAGCGTATGAAGAAGAACACACACACTCTTTATTCGAATCCTCGCCAGTGGTGGTTGGTAAGTTCTGCAACAGAAGATAAATCTGTGTTTGCAGCCATTAGTTTATGAGAGAAAGTTATACTATCTCGGGGAATCCAACACCGATTTTCTGGTTGGAAGTCTGATAATTTACCACTACACCACAGATTGCTTTACCCAAACTTTGTTCACGAAACGATAACACGAAAAGTGTTTACTGCAAATCAATGAAGTGTTTCGAATGTCCTGCTAAATGCCTTGCCCTTTCCCAACCAATATTCGAAAATCATCTTTATCATGATAAAGTCGTTTGCTTCTACATTCTTAAGCATGGCATGTCGAATACCAGAAATCGATTCTTCACGATCACTTTGTAAAAAGTGCAAGTTTGGCGTGAACAGGATTTGAGCCTTTATTACTCGTAAGTCCATTACGTTACCGCTGCACTATCAGTTTTATTATTACTTTCATGGTAAATACAAAATTGACTCAACTAGCTGAGTCTATACAAGAAAATCACAAGACATAAAATAAAATTACCAATTCTGGGTCCACAACTATAAATGTATAGAACTAGAACTAGATAAATGCATATCAGAAAAAAACACGAGAGAGGAAATTTAATTCATGACAAAATCACTTCTAAAAATGTAATAAACGAAATCCTTCCTGCTCCGGAGAATAACATTTCCGGCGTGTACGTTGAAGAAAATCAAAATAAGTTCGTGCATCCAGTAACGAGATATGCTGCTGGAATTATAGTAAAGTGCTTGCTAGTGGGAAAAGAACTGTGCGATGCTTAATGGAGGGGAAAAAATGAAAGTCCGGCAGGAGCATATGATCAATTTGAAACTGTGCACACGGACGACGAGTGATACGACCCACCATCACCTGCAAGGCGTTCCAAATCACTGGTGGTCCCTCATATGTTCCAAACCGGTGAGCCAAAGTGTCCTCAGAACGACATATAGTACACAAGGCATCTGGTGCTCGTTGTAAATGCATAAAGGCTCGCACGTGTCGGGATAAGTTGATGGACTAATTGAAACCATAACACTTGCATATAGGAAGGTAAGATTGGGTTCCAAATGTTTGCCCACACTTGCTGCCACTCTATATGTGGAAACTGTTGTACTACTGTAACTGAGTCGACTGAGACGACAATGTGATGAGAACAGAATATAATGACCAAGCATTGTGCTGCTGACGGACCAAGGCCACCCTGGCATAAGTCCAATATCGAATACAGAAAAAGACATATTTCGGACACTGATAGGCAAATTGAATAAAAGGGAAATTGACAGGGTGATCGTACTCCGGCCAAAAACAGCTAAACCAATGGTTCGTAATAGAGTCGACGGATGAAAGACCCACGAAGGAATCTGCCATGAACAGAGTTTGGCAATTGAGACGGATATCAACTAAACCTAGACCACCTCGGGAACGTGGGAGGTAAATGGCATTTCTGGGAATGCGAAAATAATAACCATACCATATATGCCAAAGGAAGAAGGATTAAAATCTTTTTGCGTAAATCTCAGGGAGGGGAAATCTCCGAGTCCTATACCACAACTTAGATGCCACGTATATATTCATAAATTGAATGCGATGCCGAAAATGCAGTCTACGAAAACGGAGGGAGAAGAATAACCCACGAATTTGCGTGAGGATAGGTTGCCTAACTTCTTCATAATGGGGAGTGGGAAGTGGCGTAATTGGAATGCCTAAAATAGTTAAGGATGTAACATGCGGTACAGTCTGCGTACCTGGGGTAGGAGTGGGTAACTGAAATCCGTGAAATTGTAACACTTGAGTTTTCTTTTCATGAAACTGAACGCCAGAGCAACTCGAGAATCGCTTGAGAACCGGAAAGACACCCTGAAGAGAAACCGCGTCGACCCCTCAGATAGCCAGATCATCAGCGAAACAATAGATGTTTTGACAAGAGGGTAGGGCCTGGGGGAGACACAAGCGCCAATCGATAGAGGAGAGGGTCTATAACTAAGGAAAACAAAATAGACGTTAAACTACAGAACTGGCGCAAACCTCGCGTTAAGGGAACGAGGTCACATAGATGTCCGTTAATTTGGAGACGAAACGTGGCGGCGGCGTATAAATTCGAAATTACATGACAGAAAGCTGCGGGAAAACACCAAACGTCTAGGGTTAGACGAAGGAAGTTGTGATCGTCACTATCATAAGCTCTCTCTAGGTCTACTGCCAACGCTTCTGCTTAAACACCGCGAGACTGAAAGTATGCAAATAGATCTCGAAGAGTACGAAGGGTGAATTGCATGTTATACGATTCGTGCAGGGCTGCTTGATACGGACTGATAAGTTTCTGTATGATAGGTCGTAATCGGGCTGTAAGAACTTTAGTAAATAATTTCAAATCAACTGGCAATAAAAAGATAGGTATGTAATCAGCCACAACCTTCGCCTTGGACGATTTAGGTATAACTGCAACTACAGCAGTATTAGAATGGAAGAGTACATTAGACAAGCAGGAATTAAAAAGTGTCACAAGTGTACCACGAAGAATAGTCCAGTAGTGACGGTAAAAAGATACACTCAAACCATCTATGCCGGGAAAACTAAGTCCCTTAGACTTATTGAGAAGCGCAAAGATTTCGTCAGCAGTGATAGGGCACAATAAGGCCTGACAATTATCTTCTGTCAGCTGGGGAAGGGCTGATAGAAACTCGGGAGCAAAAAGAAGATCCGAATTCGACGCGCTCGTAAAGGTGACATAGTGTCACGTAAATTCTTTTAGGATCTGTAAAGGGTCAGAAATGGTATCGCCTTTGGCCAATACTAACGATTCAATACATGTAGCTCGTTGCTGTTGAAACAGGAGATCCACATGATACAATGAAGACGATTCTTCCGGAAAACAATGATAGAGATCGTCTGAAAAATGCGCCTGCAACGATACTCGAGAATCGATTTGACGTATTCTAAGTTTAATATCGTTAATACAAGCCTGATTAAGTAGAGACGGCTGGGCAGCCCAGAGGTCACATAGTGCCCTATAATAAAACTCATATAGCTGACGATCGTGCTGTTGGGACAATTTCCCTCTCCATTGAAAGAAACTACGGAATTTGGGTTTAAAATAAGTAGACCAACACGCAGTATCCGTTGGAAAATAACGTTGCATTTTACGCCAGTACTTAAAACGCTCAGTAAACTATTCAACAGTGTCGTCTCTTAACATCACTTCGTTGTTGATCTTCCAGAATGAACGTCTCCTCCCCACCGGAAGAAAAGAAGGGAGTTTAAAATGAACTAATACAGCTGCATGATTTGAGAACGATAAAAACTTGTATGAACAGCGAGGACAGCCTTACTTAAGCTAGCATCGACGTAAAATCTATCCAAGTGACTCCGTGTCATAGGACAGGTGTACGTCATTGCATGCTGAGAGTGAGATGCTAGAAGAGCATCGTGGAGCTGAAAACCTCTCACCAACTCAACTAAGGCATGACAGGGAGGTGATGGTGTGAGCGAATCAGGGGTTTCGATAACCGCATTATAATCGCCGGCTAATAAACAATAATTAAGACCTGGAGGTAACAATGTTGGAATGACACTGGAAACAAAATCTTCCCTCTCTCGTGTTTTAAGAAATCCACTAGGGGCATATAAGCATATAATACATATACCATGAATTTAGCAACGGATGGCTCTCCCATCCTGAGATAGCATAACCCTATCATAATGTAGACCCTTTCGTACTAACAAAGCTACACTAGTTTTTTTCGGAATTCACTATAGCATTATAGTCAGAGAGATAGTCAAATGTATGAAATGTGACTTCAGTTAAACAATAAACATCTGCACGATTCTGTTCAATAAATTGTTGTAATAACGCTAGATTCTGTGCAGAACTAATTCTATTAATGTTGAGAGTAATTAAAGTAAATGCATTTATCTGCGCCATACTCTCACAAAAAACACGAACAGCGGTACAAACAAAAACTTACTTGTAGCGCCCATAGAAAAACACTGCAGTAGACAATAAATGTACGACACATAAAAACTTGAAAAAGAAATCTTCACCTTGCTAAACACACAACTCAATGAAGCTGTAAAACACTCGTGAACTGAAAGCGCAAAAAAGAAAAAAATAAACACACTAGGCAGGCACGCTATATCTCAGAATCTGAAGTAGCACGGCCTTTGAGACTGTCGTCATGTGACTTGGACTGTATCGCACCTTGAGAACCACCAACCACAGCAGTATGTTCTTTCTTTTTTGTAGTTGATCTAGATATCCTTCGGCGTTTTTGTTGGGAAGCCGGATCAACGGCAATCATCATAGCACTGGGTGATATAACAGAATTGCTAAGAGGATCAAGACACTGGGATGGGGGGTTCACTCGAGCACATTGTAACATCTACATTCTGGAAATTTGCCGAATGTATCGTAGAGACCAGAGGCAACTCCGAGGGCTGTTGCTCAGACACCAATAATTTTTTCTCCTCTAATACTCACGACATGGTGAGTAATGGCAAAGGCCGTGCTACGTCAGATCCCGTTGGTAAAGCAGGAAACTGAGATTCGTCGGGAACACTGGTATAATTTGCAAACGCAGTCTTAGATAAACTTGGTTCATCACTTACGTGATCGGAAGAATACTGAAGCGGATTAGATCGCCATACCTTCCCCAATTCAGTCATAATCACTGGCGGCGGGGGCGGTTTCCGCCCATATCACTATTCTTCTTCTTTAAATGACAATTAGACACTGTATGAGACGTGCTCTGGCAAAAAAACAAGTAATTGGCTGACCATCATATGAAACATGCACTTTGTAACCTTGCACTATCAATCTAGACGGAATATGCTTAGTTAACTCAATATGTATGACTCGCACAGCACTGTCAATGCCTGTAGGAAACGGGGCCGCCCAAAATTGTCGTTCTACTCGCCTTACCAATCCATAAGCACGAAAATGATCTTCCAATAATTGCACTGGAGCTTCCAATGGAAAATCATAAACTCTCACCAATTTTACAGGATCCTCATCCGGTAAAATTCGTACTGTAGTTATGTTACCATCCACACGATTAAAGGTCACAGTCTCAGGCACTGTCAAGGCAAACTGTTCATAATATGTGAATGATTTAAACTTAATATAAATACTAAAAGTTTTTTCATGAATTTGAAGAGCACAAATCAGGTCAAACAGGCGAGGAAACTTCTCTAACATCCATTGGTAAACTTGATTTGAATTAGGTCGAAAACTTCGATAACGCTCATCGAATATAATTTTTTTTGTAATTCTTTCTTATAGGACATGACACTCAAATTTTCTAGACACAGGAATTGGAATCGCCACAAATATCAAACGTACTAGCCTGAATAGGCAAAAAGGATGCCACTAAGTGCACTACACTACGAATGTGTGAAAATCTTATGAATAATGCTCCCAGCAGGCTTTGCGACCTGTGCTGCTCGAAGGCACGAGCACGAATAACTATCATGCTACCTGAAACTAGAAACTAAATATTAGTTACTTTTGCTTTGATCTTTGGAACGATCAATCTTCTTCCTGTAAGGTTATTTTCACCTAAGTGCCCAACGAAATTCATTTATTCGACGACCTGGAGAGAAATCAGTGCCCAATAATAAAGGAAACAACATACAATCAAGGAAAAATTACAGAAATAAAAACATATTATAAATTAATTTCGCACTGCAAGTTCTAAAGTACGCCAGTAATAATAATAATAATAATAATAATAATAATAATAATAATAATAATAATAATAATAATAATTATTATTATTATTATTATTATTATTATTATTATTATTATTATTATTATTATTATTATTATTACTAGCATCAGTTAGCCACTTTGCTGGACTAAATTGAGAAAAAATAATATGCTCCTTTATTCAGTCACTTTTTACTGTTACTAAAGTGCTCTTTGATATCGGTCATTTTTGATGAGTTTTATATAATCCTCCCTCCCATGTTGCGGAGCACGGCATCTTCAGTCATTGTTCATCTCAGCTACCCGCAAAACTATGAATTTCACAACGATATTGGTTATTTTGATCATTTCCATGTCTCCCCTCCTCCGGGCTGAATTTGAATTTAAACGGCATCAGACGTGTCACTCTTCATCTTAGCAACTGCAAAAATTATAGATTCGATACTAACATTGGTCATTTTTTGTTATTTTTTAAATGTTGTTATCCTTCCCCCTTCCTTTAGTTACACCATCAAAATGATATTAGGTAAACCATATCAGGCCCGAACCTCATCTATGTTAACATTTGATTGAGATAGGTCGCGTGGTTAAAGAGTTATTAAGTTTTATTTATTTTTATATATCTTTCCCCTCCCTGCACACCCCTACGTTTTACCTTAAATGTGATATGAAAACCATTCCAGGATCAAACTCCATCCATGTTGAAAATTTGATGCAGATCTGCCCGGTGGTTCAAGACTTATTAATTCATTAACATAGTCACTTTTCTTTTATTTACAATAATTTTTGAATATCTCCCCGTCACCCCATTTTCTACATTCCACCATCAGAGTTAAATGATTAAAAGCATTCCACTGCACGAACGTAATCTATGTTGAAAATTACATCCAGATTGGTCGTTTGATTCAATACTTATTAGGTTTTCTTTACTTTCTTATATTTTTCCATCCTCCCCTCCCCTAAGTAACACCATCAAGACGAATAGATATAAATACTCTTACGTACGAACATTATCAATGTTGAATATTTGATCGAGATCGGTCGGGTGGTTCAAGAGACTATAAGTCACAGTCACTTTCAATTTTATAATATAGGTTATTATTATTATTATTATGATTATGATTATTATTATTATTATTATTATTATTATTATTATTATTATTATTATTATTATTATTATTATTATTATTATTATTATTCGCGCACATTTGAATTTGAACGGCAAAATTACTGCATAATATGTTTTTATTTCTGTATTTTTCTTTTATTGAATGCGGTTTCCTTTATTAGTGAGCACTAGTTTCTTTGTAGGTCGTCGAATAAATGAAATACGTTGTGCACTTAGGTGCAAATAACCTTACAGGAAGAACCTTCATGGTTCCAAAGATAAAGGCTAAAGTAGGTAACATTTAGCTGGTAGCTTCAGGTGACATGATAGTGTAACGGTAACGTAAAGGATTTACGATTAACAAAGCTGTCCAGCACAGGTTCAAATCCTGTTCACTAAAAAGTAGCATTTTTTACAAAGTGGTAGTAAAGAATCGATTTATCATATTCGACATGCAATGCTTAGCAATGTGGAAGTAAACACATTTATCATGATAGAGAGGATTTACGAAAGTTGGTTGGGAAAGGGCAAAGCATTTATCAGGACATTCGAAACACCTTATTGATCTGCAGTAAAAACTTTTCGTGTTATCGTTCAAATATTACAGGAATTGTTGAACAAAGTTTAGGTAAAGCAACCGGTGGCGTAGTGGTCAAGTACCAGACTTTGAACCGCAAAATCCGGGTTCGATTCCCCATCACGTAGTATAACTTTTTCGCATAAAATAATGGCTGCAAACACAGATTTATCTTCTGGTGGAGAACTTGAAAAGCATCACTTACCAGCATTCGAACAAACAGTGTGGGTATTCTTCATCACACGCTGTAATGGTGAGTATGTTTCATATTTATATTCGTCCCTCTCTCTTTCTTGACGTTTCCTTATCCTGTCGTTGCATCTTTCACTTCTCCTCATCTCTCTCACGTACACTGGAACTTCATGTGCGTGTGAATGTTTCAAAGTTAAAACGAAACAAGAAACCGATGGACCTGGTCTGCAAAATGTTATTAACTGGCAATTTCAGCGTCGAGTTTTTCGTGCTCTGGGAATAACATCTCCAGTCCTGGTCATCTCTGAAAGAAATAATGTTTAAACGGAAGGGAATAAGCAATATATCTTTATTTTTCATCTGGGTTACCGAGTCTCAGTCGGATTACCGAGTCACTACCGGTTTGAATCCTCGACCCAGTGGTGGTCCATAAGCTAACCAACATCATCAGTTTGAGCTCTAGCGTGTTCGTTATATCTGTGCAAATTACAACGTTATATTCGCAAGAGATGAAAGTGATGCTGGATGTTCGGAACAGGTAAATCTTCCGAAAGGACTAGAAAATGGCAACCTCTTTGGATATTTGAAAACAAAAATTTATTTATACTAGTTCGACACAAATTTGTTTCCATCTTATAATTCAATGTGATTTATTGAGGTTGAAATTTGAAACATACAAAGATCTGCTACATCTATAAGGAACATCCAATCCTCCATTTCATCATATGTAACTTTTCATTATGATAAAGTTTGGACTTTTAATATAGGATATTTCTTATAATTTACCAGTAAAATAGCACTCATTCAATTCTATCGTTCTTTCTTACTTTTTCTTTTCGATTTTTTTGTTCACTTTGCTTTGGTAGTCTGGAATGGAAGATATGACCTACGCTACATACTGGGTTTATTACAATGTAGTTTGCATCGGTACGTCCAATGAACAATACCGAATTTACAACCGAACCACGCGGAAACAAAGCATGTGTTTTAAACTTTTGACATTATCTTAGATGTGTTTGTGAGATCTAGAATTCTACAGAAAATTGAGTAAATTATCTTTTTGAAAGTGACTTAATGATTGTTTCAAGCATCTTCTATATATTCGAATAGTCCTGAAAAATATATAAAAGCAAACGTTATTTGTATATCACTCTTGGATTTCTGGTAACGGAACTTTATAATGTTAAGTTCTTTTGTTACTAATTTTAAAATTCGACATTTTTATCTGTTCTTCCTTCTCTTTTTCTACTTCTTCTCTCGCCTACTCTCTCTCTCTGCCTCATTTCTGAGTCTCTGCATAATAGACATCCATTGGTTTCAATTTTTCATTGTATGTATTTCAATTCCTCCTTAGATAAGCTTACGAATCTTGTTCCGTCAGGGTTTCGTTATTTCATGTTATCGATACTAATGCATGGGTAGTTTGAAATTAGAATTGCGTTCATATTGTTTGCTAATTTTGGTATGGGAGTGAAAAATGAGGAGAGAGAGATGGTCTCTTTACCAAACACGATTATGGGATATGAAGGTGTATATTGCGTGTCCTATTTGTACGGCGTAAACTGTCGATTTTTTTTTTTTTTTGATGCGGAGTGTATATAAGTCTCTTTGGCTCTATAATGAAATTTTGCTCCTGCAATTCAAAATACACTGTGGGGTTCCAAATAAACACTGGAGTATTGCAGTAATGATGAGTTCAATTCAGCACAGTTTCTGAATTTTTGCATGTTTCCATGGCAATATTAATATTTTAGGTCAAATTTGTTCATATTATTATTTATTTCTATGCAGTATATATGAATGAGTGAGAGAGTGTAGGTTTGCGGTTAGCATGTATGGGGAGTTTCTTATGTTCTTTTAACAATTTTGTATATTATTACGTACATCAATGTAATTCACTGTCACTTACTTCGTCATAGTGCATTCTAAATTGTACGTGTGAGTGACCATTTGTAGATTCCCTTTAAAAGTTATTCCCCACTGTCTAAACTGGAAATTAAAGCACATTTTCTAATTTAAATAATATGGTAAATGGTTTTTGAGACATGAATCTCAATAAGAAGTGAGTATATTTGTTAGAAAATACATTACAGTTTGAGTGAATAGCTCTTGGAGAAACTTTAACAAATCCGTCAGCTACATAGTAGTGAAATGAGAAATAATGGTTCTTTCTTCTTTGAAAGCAAGCAGTAATTACTTATCATGTTAGATTAAATGTTTAATAATTTCCTGTGTATGTAATTGTTTAATTTTGATTTAGAGTCATGTAATTTTAAAAGACCAATGGAACCAAATTCGTAGTGTGAAACTCTGCTTATCATAACATTTAAATATTGTTTAACTAATATATGCAAATCTGTACAAGTTTAAACCAAAAGGAAGTTCTGAGAAGACCATGAAAAATTATGCTAAATATTTGATTTTGCTTTTCGTGGGCTAAATACAGGGTGTTACAAAGCAATACAGATAACGTCCCGGAGGTGACAAGTGCATTTCTTTGTAGTTATGAACTGTCAAGAATATCAAGAAGTGAAATTTAAAGGTTTAAGACTTCACTTAGGAACTATAATATGCGCTATCCAAAAATACATGTTTCAAAATCCTAAGGTACTCACGTAACGATTTTCTATACATGGAGTTTGATAATGGACATATAATTTAAAGTATTCACGAACTACTTCTATAAAAGTTGTTGGAAAAGTATTTGAAGATTGTGAATCGCGCATATTTGGGTAGGACACCTATTAGTTCAAAGGAAAGTCTTGACCAAACTCCATCGGTCCCATAGTTTTGGAGCAGAAGACTATTAAGTTACGTTTCTTCATGTTTTCGGCAGCCTTTAACTCAGAAAGAAGCATCTTATCATGGTGTCAGAAACCACCTCCAAAACGTTGTCAGTATTGTTTGGTAACACCCTGAAAGTCTATGTTTAGTGGTCCAAAAAATGAAATGAAATCTTTGAGTTTTACTTCCCACGGTTATGGCGGTTATTCTAAAGGAGAAGGTGATGATGAGAAATCAGTAAAATGGTAGAATGAAGAAAGTGGAATTAACCCCGAGGAAAACTACGCACACTGTGCTTGTGCACCACAAAGGTCACTTGGCGGGAGCAGAGTTTGAAACCGGGACCTCATGCACAAAATGTGAACGCTTTACCATTAAGCCACCGCAGCCCCCTTGAGTAGGCCAAATGTTGTCTTTGAAAGTTATACATAATATCACTTCTGAAAACAGTATTGTCATTATCATTTCATACATTCTAACATTTGAAAAACTTTAAAGTATTGCACTTCGCCGCTACAATGAGTTGTGGCGTATATGTTGATTTAACTTTCCATCGGATTTGAGAATGCTGACCTTGACAAGGAACTGGAAGAGTATTCTATATATTATTTTTGGGTTGTAATGATTTTAATAAGATTTCCCTTGCGCATGTTTTCTTTATAGTTGGTTATATTGAGTTGGTATATGATTCAGTGTTTCTTTACGGTAATCATTAGTAATTCTTTTTTCTGTTTCTCTCCAGTCGCATGGACTACTATGTTTCTTCATTGTGTGTCTGATACGCATATACGACTTGCCGATAGAGAATCTGAGTAATGGAAAGTTGGCACATGTTTGGCGCCATGGAATATTTCTCGGCCATGAATAGGGTTCGACCATAAATATGCTTATCATAAGTTCAAAATGATGTTAATAAACTCTTTCGGTATAAACGAGTTTCAGCAATAGTCCTAGTTCTTTATTATTACACTGTATTAAATAAATCTTGGGAAAGGGAAGAATGTTCTTTCATACAAATGATTCATTATTTTGTCCCTCATCGAAGACACTTTTCCCTACCACCACGCGGTTCACGATAAAACCGTTAAATGAATCATTAATTAACAGTTATGTTACCTGTTTATAGCAAGTAAATCAAAAGTGAACTTTCTTTTATTATTACGACGCTGGTTGAATACAATATCGTAATTGTTACATAGCTTATGAATCTAATGATTATTTCTACCACTTGTCGGTACTGAGTATTTGGGACTGAAACAATTTCATTCAATTTGGTCATCAAAATTTTGATTTCTTAAGAGCAGATGTTTTCGATACAGTTTCTTAAAGATGGTAAACTCCATAACTATACATGTAAGGAAAGTTAAGATATGATTATATCAAGCACAGTGATGCAAGCAATGTTGTCAAATCTTTAATAGAATTCATTGTTATAATGCCAACACATTGCTACATGCTTTTTGTATATTGTTATTTACACACAAAATACATTTATACTGCTTACTTTGTAATATTTACATTCGCTTTAATTCTGAGAATAAGTATATTTATGACTGAAATGTACTTTATGAATGTGTTATATACATGAAAAGTTATACAATATGAATACATAAAAATGTTCGAAATGCTGAACATTAGTTACTAATAACTTGAGAAATAATATTTCTCAATTTTACGTAAATCAAACAATTGGATTTGCATAAAGTTACATTGAACTAAAATTGAATTCTTGTTAGTGAGGTTTTCTCATTAGTGTCATTTTTCGTATGTTTCATTTATATGCTTATTTTGTTTTCAATCTCATTTCATTTTTGTCTTTTGTTTTTCAGAAAAATCGGAAAGTTCTGATATCAATCTCGCACAATATATAAAAGATGAGGCACCTAGATTTCATGAATTGCATGCAAACGAAGAGCTTAAAGGAGAAACACTTGTTGATGCTGCATTGGTCCTTCTGACTTACGTAGATCGTTGTCACTCAGATATTCCATTCAGAGATATAACGGTAAGTAGATGTTAAGAATAAGAATAAATACTATAATTCTACATATAGCGAAACTGTATATACATTGATAAACTTTATATAATACAAATGCTGGACTCGGATATTTTTGATAAGATTATTGGAAAAATATTATTGGTAAACTTCGTACTTTCTGTGGGATGGACGCACTTCATCCTGAAGAACTTGTGTGTAAGTCTATTATTTTTCTACCTCTTTTGAAAGATACAGATTTGAAAAAAGAAATAATATGAAATTTAAATAATCTCAAGAGTGTATTATGCCAGTGATTTTTCTTGTGCTTTGTTAATTCATATGGATCTTTCCTTCTCACTTTCTTCCGAGGTCAAATGCAAATGTCGAAGGCAAAAGTAATTTAGTACATCTCGCTATCTTTGTGAATCAAGTTATCACAAAATTTAACACAAAGTGCGAACGAGACCGATATTCGGAATACACCATGTGGTTGATTATTCTGATAAAGTGTAAGACATGTGTCAGCTTCAGATCCGAAGTTACCGTATTCTACAGTTAAACTATATAAGCAATCGCCGAGGAGCGATGCAGCTTTAATGGGTTATTACAAGTAAATATAAGAAAAAACTAAGCACACAGTAGTGCCAGTGATTCTAAGCAGGCTTGTCTTATTTTGTTAATAAATACAGGATAGAACATTTACTTTCATGAAAAGTAGATTTTAAAAAATAGTTGAATTTCTCCTTAGATACTAATTTCATTAAAAGTGTAAGAAAAAATATAATTTTAAGATTATTATTTTGAAAACACTAAAGTCTTCCCCTTCATAAATATTTCATAGTACAAATTATGATTGTTGTAGAAACTTCATTCAAATTTGAATTCAAACCGTTGAGTGCACTCTTCTTAGTCCAGGAAAAATTGGCATTAATACCGAGCGTTTTATTATTATTTTTACACTTGTTCTCCTCCTTGCTTAAATACTCTATGAGTGCTAATATAGTATACCTTTAAACTTAAACTTCGTTTGGAATGTCCCTAGCCATTAAAGCGATCCTGATAAATAATATATAATAAAAGCGATATTTAAAACATTTTTTCTGAGTTCTTTCCTCTTTCTACACACACTAATATATTGGCTGGTGTGTCTAAAATTTAATTATATTTTCCATATATAAATTCACATTATAAGATATAAGGTATAGAAAGGAAATTAAAAGTTTAGTAATATTGACGTTTTGGTTACTTTCACTCATGTGCAACATGAACGTTTTACATTATTTAATATTTAGAGTTGAAAATAGGATGCCATTATTCAATTCTAAAGCGTTTACAATTTTTTGAATTGAATCATTTATAATTCAGAATATGTAAAATGATAGTTAAGTACGTTTTCATTGCCTAAGTTTACGATGTATGAATAAAGTTTGTTTTGGATGTCCGCAGAATTTCAGTGATATGTTCTAATACACATGAGTAAACAAACACAACTACGCATAGGCGTGCTTAAGTGCAAAGAAAATTTTATATAACGAACAACGTAGAAATTGGTCACTTTCGGTTGGCAGCATCAGTGAAAACAGGCAAGGAAGTTTGAATACTACGATTAATACCGTGTGTTGATTAATAGCCATAGTACTACCTACAAGTTTTGTTAGACATTCCTAAACGACATCGGTGAGGAATTAAATCAGACGTATCAAATAAAAACGTTGTTAATATTGCTATAATTAAAAGTATCAATTGACGCAAATTCTGAACAACTCAATTACTTATTCACATCATTCGTCTGTCTAAAAATCAATCATTATTTAAAATTACATAATTAAGTGTCAAAGCTCGTCTTTATAAGTTAATAATGTTGATTAAGTAAATTAACTTCTTAACATTGAATTATTCTAGTGCGAGAGATAAGGTATTATCATGCTAACGAATATAAAAATAAGCAAACCATATGTAACAAATACCCACTCCGCGCAGTGGTTATAAGCCTTGAAAAGTTAGTAACCAAAACACCAGTTTTTGCTTTAGCTCTCAAATTTTGAGGATTACAATTGTTGGCTGTAATAGCATGCAATTAGTTTATTATCTATATTTGTAATAGAAAAATTAATAAAGGTAGAGCGGTACATTTAAATTATATACCTCTAAAGTCGCAATCACGCTTAATTGTTCGCATACTTCCACAAAACGTAGAAACAACAAATTTCGCATGCATACTCATCATGTGATGTGAGTAACGCGAAAATTCCGATATCATGAAAAAGGGAACATTTTCCATGTGAATGAAGTGTGGAAATTTTTCGTCGTTTCGAAATGCTGGTTTTTATAGTAGTTGCACACATAATAAAAGCGTCATATTTTGCCAGGCAGTGAAGCTAGGAACATAGTTTGTGCTAGAAGAAAGAACATTAAAATTCGTTTTCGTTTGGATGCACAAATCGAGAAAATGTAAAATTTTTAATGGCTGTTGCTAGAATTTCAAAATTTCGAGCGCATTTATTCTGATGCGTAGTCTCCGGGAAAAAATCGGAGTAAGGGGAAAAAAGGACATGTTGAAAAGTCGCCATCTTCGATACAATATGGCGGCTGAAAAATTTGTAACGATAAAAATTATAAGTTGTGCTCAAGGTAGGTAACACAGGTTCTCCTATATTATTAAACGTAATTTGTAGGTTAAACTAAGAAAAACATCCTTGGAGAAGTGGCCATCTTGAATGCAAGTTTGCACTATTTTTGAATTGCCTTCAACTGGCCTGTTATGTGGTATGTTGAGGGTAATAGAAAAAGCGGAAAGCTACATAGTAAATTGGCTCTGCGGTCAAGTTCCGCTCGAGCAGTCGAGCGAAGCACATCGTGGAGTAGTTTCTGTTAGGTCTCTTTGTTCTACTCCTGCGAAGTTGTGTGCTCTTACAGTTTCTCGTTCTTACTGTGTTGGGCCGGTTAGTGCCTCCTAGTGAGTGAGTTCTGTGTGTTTTGGTGTTGCTTGTTTCTGAGTAAATATGGCTTACAAGAAGGACCTGGAATTTAAATGTATCTTTGATAAAAAGTTCTGCAGTTCACGCACGACTTCCAGTCAAGTTTATCAGTGATTAAGTGAAACTTTTCCGAGCATTTTCGATAATATTAGTGCTCTTCAGTTAGACGCCGAGTCTTATCTCAAATTTAAGTATTATCTGTTTTTAAGTCCTACCTGAATAGAGTATTTATCTAAAATTTAAGAATGTACAAGCGTATGAACAGTTTGCTTTTAGTGCCCCTGATTCTGTGGTTTTCATCATGCCGATGGAATATCTAGCACTGTGAGGATTGTTCCAGCGGAAATCCGGATAAAGCAGATTAGGATATATGACTTCGCTTTGGAGGCGCCATTACAGTTACTTGGAGAACATTTTAATGCTTGTGGAAAGGTGGGTCAGGTGGAACCCCAATTTTGGGCAGCTCCTTTTCCCCGAGGAATTGATAGTGGTATCCGCATTATTCATATATAGAACTCCAGAAACATATCCCGTCACGTTCAATAGTACAGGGCTATAAGGTGGGTGTATCCTATGATGTTGAACCTATTACTTTTTTTGTTTTGGTCTCATTTACATATGATCTCCGTTTGCGCATTGAAAAAATCCAAACCTGTGATTGCGGAACCGGCCCCTGTCTCTGTTCAAATGACTGAACTTGGAAAAGTGCAACGTTACTTTTTGTCGTCACGGCCCTTGGAGGTTCGAGCAGATGTCCACCAGAAACCTGCTCGGGGTCCCCTAGAAGTTTCTGTTTTGAACAATGAGAGTGAGATTCCTCAGTTACCAACATCACGCCCAGTATCGCTGTTATCATCATAACCACCTATTTCGGCAGAGGCAGTGCCAAATGTACTAACCCGATAATCCAAGAGCCGCCACTGGATGTTATGCGCCCAGTGTCAACTAGTGTTTCGGTGCCTGATATTCTTCCGGGGTCGAGTGACTTCTCTTTAGTACCGGCAGAAGCCTTCTTTTCCCCTCCAGTTCCTCAAGGTGATGTGTCTGCTTTCCTTATCCCGCTTCTCAACAAAAAGACGACGAGTATCAAGGTTCTGTACAAGGAAAAAAGAATTGAGTTTACTTCTTAGTGCAGTTAAAGGAACGGATAAAACTGATTCACGTGACCCAAAATCGCAAGTGCATGCTATTTCTTATTCGGAACTCACGGGAATTCTTATTCTCACAGCGAGCGTTTTGTAGCAACAAGTTGGTGATGTATGTCTCTTTACTTATGTTTCTCTTTTGTGTTACGGCACAACAAAGCTCTATATTACAAGAAGTGCCATGGGTGAATAGAGACTTCTCCCTTGTGTGCACAGAAAACAATCATTCTTTTGATAGTGAGTATGCTATTGTTGTTAATGTTTTCTTCTTTTGTACCGATATGTCAGCGGTAAATTCATTTACAGTATTAGCTCTTAATATACATCGCATCAGTTCTGCGTCTAATAAAGTCCTCCTTAAACAGTTTTTAAGCACCGTCACCCCGACGTATGTGGTAACGTTGAACTGACTTTTCCGTCGTTAGACTTTCTTCGTGACTACCCCGCAATAATTAATTGTGAATCTTCTACAGGGGTGGTTCTTTTGGTAAGGAAGGGTCTTATGTATGGCATTGTCTCCCGATGGATGGGATTGTTTAATTGTACTCTATGCGCCTTCGGGCTATCTCATGGTACGAGAAAGGAAAAGTTTTATGAGCATACCATCCCATCTTTAATTCCGCCCGGTATAGTCAGTGTATTTTGATCGGTGATTTTAGTGCTGTAATTAACCCCCAAGATTCTCTCAACCCTTCACCTCCATGGAGCTTGTGCGAGCTATGCAGCTGCAATATGCGCTCAGTGTATCCAACTCGCCGCATGCGTTCACCTTCAGTGGGTCGACAAATAAGAGTCGCCTCGACCGAGCGTACTTAACGGAACCTTTATGTTCGACGGTGGTCCATTTGTTAACTCTTCACTTGCCGTTTTCAGACTACTCAGCCATTGAAGTGGCTTTTAAATTTCCGTTTTTCATACCTGCAGCACGAGGTTCTTCTTTTTGGAAAATTAATACAGACGTTATGTCAGGAGAGGAAGTGGTGGAGTTGTTTGCTACTAAGTTTGTCTATTGGTGTAGTATTAAAAAATATTATTCGACTGACGGATCATGGTGGAACGTATACTGTAAGCCCGAAATCCGTAGTTTTCTTCAATGGCGCGGTTGAATTGCGCGCGAGGACGATCGTCTGTTGCACGATTTTTTATAGTCTTCTTTTTGAACTTTGGGCGGCTCCTGCTTCCCTCAAAAACTTAGCACGTATTAACGATCTTAAATTCCGGATGAAACAGATTTACGCACATTCCTCGCTCCAAACTTATTTTTCTGAGGATTTCTACCATTGTTTCCCAGAGGAAACTGCGTCTATATATCACGTTGACCGCCTGCTACGAAAACGACGGTCGACTTTCAACCCTTCCCTTGTTTTACATGACGGGACGACTACGAACGCCGTTTTCCAGATTTTAGATGAATTTATGCACTATTACACCGCTTTTGCGAGTGCCAAGCCGATGGATTATGCTTACGGAAAGGAATTCTTTTCCACGTTACCCCACCAACTCACGGATCAAGAAGGTCAGGCATTAATGAGTCCCATCAACGCAAATTAAATCTTAAATATTTTTAAGAAAGCTAAAGGTCGCAGTGCCCCTTGAATAGATGGCTTGAACATAACATTTTACAAACGTTATTGACCATGTCTCAGTGCAACGCTCGTCACTCTCTTTAATGATTTATTTTCCGGAGTCCGTTTTCCCACAACACCGCCGTCCTTGCACTTATTCCTAAATCATTTTCCGCACGTGAAGTTTCAGACTTCCGACCTATCTCTTTATTGCCGGTTGACCTCAAACTATTTACGAGGGTACTCACCTTGAGACTACGACCAATTATTCGCCTCTATATCAGTCCTTTTCAGGCGGCACAGCACGAGACCCATAACTTTCAGTATACTTTACGTTCCCTCAGACATCTTTTTGCGTATTTTCATTCCCGTCATGTGCCGGCGGAAGCACTGGCGGTGGATCTGGAAAAAGCGTATGATAGCGTCGATCATGGCTTCTTAGCGTTAACTGTTGAAGCATGGGGTTTCCCGTTAGCCTTCCGCCGGGTCATCTCCAATCTGTATGCTACAGCAGACTTTCGCATTCTGTTACAACGAGGTTTGCGTCATTTATGTAGTTTGAGTTTCACTCTCTTTGCATTGGTGCTCGACCCTTTACTTCGGCGGTTGGCCACATTATCGCCTTATGGCCCCTCTAGGTTTCGCAGCCAAAATATCTTAGCGCATGCTGATGATCTGAACATCATCTGAGTCGATCCCGCGGCTATGATGGAATGTTTTCCAGTTTTGCAGCGATTTTCGCGATGTTCCGGTCTCCACTGTAATACACGTAAGACTCACGTTCTACAGTTTCGTGATTTTCATTTACCTCCCGATGACTCCGGTACACCACCTTTACCTCATGTAACGTCTTTAACAATCCTAGGAATTCCCTTTACGTCCTGTCCCACTCAGCATTATTATGAGATTTGGTCCCCACTGTTATCACAAGTACGTCAAGTGTTGTATTCCATACATTTTCGAAGACTACATCTATCACATCGTATTCAATTTATAAAGGTTTATGTGGCGACCAAATTGTGGTACCTTGCGAGAGTCTACCCCTTACCGGAACTGTACGCACCTAAGTTTGAATCCCTTTTCTTTGGCATATTTGGCGCGGTTTCTTTTTCCGCATTCCCCGTACTGCACTTTACCTTCCGCGTTTCCGTGCCGGATTAAGTCTCGTTCACCTTCGCCTTAAATGCCAAACTTTGTTTATGTGCGACTTCTATAATGCTCTTCTCATTTGAGACTCTGTCACACAACGATGGATTCGTTACTTCTGGCCGAGCTATGAATCTCCTCTGAACCCTCCTTTTATCCAATTTGCGGCCCAGGGTCCGTCTTATGTTTTGACCTTAATTCGTAATTGGACCTACGCTGGGTCCCCGCCCGCCACAATGCCCCTACATTATATGGTATTATTTTAGAGTTAACATATCATCAGGCACGCCTTAGAATCCTCCACCATTTCCCGCATGTGATTTGGCCTCAAGCATGGGCCAATATTTTTCCTGCTGTGTTACCTTCAAATATGCAAGAGGCCTGGTTTAAAGTTGTTCATCAGCTTATTCCTACTCGTGCGCATTTATTCGCAGTTCAACGCGCACTCGATGCGATTTGTGATAGATGCAATGAAGAAGATACATTGGACCATTGTTATACGCCGTGCGTGGGTGCGTCCTCAATCTGGAGAAGTTTGATGGCGATGTTAGGTCGTATTAGCCGCCGTCCACCACATCAGACCACTGTTGATTACTTGCTACTTCCAGATTTTCGTTTATTCCCACCAGCAAAACATCATGCAGTGCTCTTCCTAATTGCCTGTACGATAATTTATGTTCAGCGCTTCACGCCTTTGTTAGATGTCACGCCTTTGTTAGCTGTCACGCCTTTGTTAGCTGTCACGCCTTTGTCAGCGCTTCACGCCTGCACGTACTTTGACTTTTTGCGACGCACTCGCCGAAAGCTCTTCCCTCCTCTCCTCTCCTCAGTCGGTTTTTAGAGGTGGTGTTACTCTTTCCTTCCCGTACGTGTGAATATCCAATAGTATATAGACGCTATCTTTTTATATACAATACTTTTTTCACTGATTTCTTTTATATTTTTTCTGATATGTTGATTATTTTCTTCTTATATGTTAATGTTCATTAAGTACAGCTATTGATAGAGCTGCTCTCTTGACATAATTCATAACGGCAGTTTTTCGGTTCCTCTTATGCTTGTGTATGTTCTGTAGGCACAATAAAAACTCAACGGTAAAGCTTCTGCTTTCTAAGTAGCAGGTCTGGGTTCGATTCCCAGGCGAGCCTGGTTTTTTCTTGCGTTTTTCTTCCTTATTACCGTTGCTTCATTTTACCTAAATAGTTTCTGTTGGTATTTTGTGAACAAAATATTTTCAGTATTACAGACATAAACGGAAAGAATATATTTATAAGGTAACTGTTGAGATGGTCTCGAAACTAGGCACTATGTTCGTGTGAAGCTTCGAGACGACACTCAACTATTTAAAAAGAAACGTATGTAGCTTTACAGATTGGGTATCACCATTGTATCTTTCAGAACCAATGTTCCGGGGGATCACAGTTAGTATTCCCAGGGGCACTGCTGATAATATTCTATTTTTTATTCTATTATACACGTATTATTTGGTCTCCTGCAGGGGCACTCTAAGAGCCCGAAGGAGGGAGTGTACCACCCAAAAACATTTTGGAAAAAACATTGGGCATCATTTCCACGATATAGTATTCAGACGAGAAAAAATACATTTGTCTCGCGAGAATAGTGTGTGCCTCACACCGGAATTGATTGCTAATAATCTTCCTTTTTATACTAGTCGTTTAGATACATGAGTATACCAAGTTTGAAGTCTATACCACAACTCAGAAAGTATAATATTATAAATTTTAAAGCAATACACACACACACACATCTATTTATCTATCTATCTCTCTACCTATCTATCTATCTATCTATCTATCTATCTATCTATCTATCTATCTATCTATCTATCTATCTATCTATCTATATATATATATATATGTATATATGTATATATACGCATCTTTTGACAATTGTCCCGTCGACAGCGTGTATAGTTATAACATATGAGATACGTGGAAAAGTCCCCTTTCGGTTCAGTTGTTTGTGTGCAGGACCGGTTGGAATGAAATGCGATGTATAACAGACTCAAGCTTATAGGCAAACGATATATGCTATAAAAATAAACTTTCAAACAAAGAAAAAGTGAGAAAAAAGATTTTGGGAATTGAACGCCAGCCTCTTGCCCAGTACGCTCACGTCATTCCCCTACACTACTGAATTCCTTAGATTTTCGACTTCCTACTTTCTATTGATATAGTACTGGTACGTAGCGGGCCGGCATGTGAGTAACGGTAAAATTCCGATATCTTATAAAAGGCAACATTTTCCATGTGAATAAAGTCTCGAAATTTTTCGTCGTTCCGGAGGCACATATAAAGAAAATGTGAAATTTTTAACGGCTGTTTTAAGAATTTCAAAATTTCGAGTGCATATTTATTCTGATGCGTAGTCTCCGAATGCGTTTTTAAAATTAAAAGAAAAAGCCATCTTCGGTGTTAGAAAGTGCTAATAGTGTTTTATGGGTGTGTCTAAGTCTAGACAACTTGTAGATATGGTGCAAACACGAAATTGCGTTCAAATGTGTAGATTCCATCGAAAGCAAGGGGAAAAATCGGACATTTTGAAAAGTCGCCATCTTCGATACAATATGGTTGATGAAAAATTTTTAACCAAATATAGGGAAATGATATATGGTATAAAAATAAACTTTCAAAGAAAGAAAAAGTGAGAAAAATGGTTGGGAATCGAACCACGGTCTCCTGCCCCGTACGCTCACGTCATTCCCCTACGCTACTGAATTCCTTAGATTTTCGACATAGTACTTAGTTCTTACATAGTAGTGGTACGTAGCGGGCCGGCATCAGTAGAAGTATATACCTATATAGTCGGAAACACACTTAATTGTTTGTATATTTCCGCAAAACATAGAAACACCAAATTTTGCATACTTCCTCGTCATGTGATGTGAGTAATGGGAAAATTCCGATATCATAAAGAGGCGACATTTTCCATGTAAATGAAGTGTCGAAATTTTTCGTCGTTTCGAAATGCTGGTTCTTAGAGTAGTTCCGCAGATCATAGAAACGTCATATCTTGTCAGGCAGTGAAGACAGGAACATAGTTTATGTTAGAAAAACAGTATTAAAATTCGTTTTGGTTTGGCGGCGCAAATCGAAAAAATGTGAAATTTGTAATGGCTGTGTCTAGGACGTTGAAATTCCTAGATGATTTTTATTCTGATGCGTAGTTTGCGAATCCGCCCTTAAACTTGAAAAAATAGTCATCTTCGGTGTAAGAAAGTGCTAGGAATGTTATAAGGGGGCGTCTAATTCTAGACAACTTGTAGATATGGTGGAATCACGAAATTTCGTTCAAGTGTTTAGATTATAGCCTAAGTGAGGGGAAAAATCGGACATGTTGGAAAAGTCGTCATCTTCGATTCAATATGGCGGCTCAAAAATTTGTAACCATGAAAATTATAAGTTGTGCTCACGGTAGTTAAACTAGGTTTCGCTATGTTATTAAGGACGTAATTCAGTTTAAGTGAAGAAACAAATCATTGGAGAAGTCGCAACCTTGAATGAAAAATTGCCACATTTTTGAATTGCCTTCGTTTGGCCTCTTATGTGGTATGTTGAGGAGAATAGAACAGACAGAGTCCAACGTGGTAAGTTAGCTCAGCGGTAAAGCGTCTGCATTCTAAGTTGCAGGTCTGGGTTCGATTCCCAGACCAACCTTCTTTTATCTTGCGTTTGTTTAATCACCGTTGCTTCGTTTTAGCAAAATATTTTCTGTTGGTATTGCGTGAACAAAATATTTTCGTTATTACAGACATAGACGGAAAGGATATATTTATACGCTAACTGTTGAGATGGTCTCGAAACTAGACGTGTGTTCGTGTAAAGTTTAGAGACAATAGTGAATTATTTAAAATCAAACATATTTGGCTTTGGAAATGGAGCATCAGCATTGTCTCTATCGGAAGCAATGTTCGGAGGGGGAGTATTACCCGGGGGCACTGCTGATAACATTCTATTGGTTATTGTATTATAGACGTATTATTTTGATCTCGCCAGGGGTGCTCTGAGGAGACAGTGTCCCACAAAAACAGTCTGAAAGAAACTTCACGATATAGTGTCCATACAAGACAACAATACATTTTGCATTGCGACAACAGTGTCTGCATCAAACCGGAAACGATTGCAAAGTATCTCTCTCCCCTTTCATGTCCCTCGTTAAGATACACACGTATACCAAATTTGAAGTGAATACCACAAGTGGAAAGTATAAAATATTAATTTTAAGGAAATACACACACACACACAGGGACGTACGCAGGGGCTGGGTTCTGGGGGTCCGGACCACCCCCAAAATTCCAACTTTTGTGTAAATTTAGTCTAATTTTAGGGACAAGTTTAGGAATTTCAATATAAAATACCCTGATATTGAGTTTGGACTCCTCCCGAAATAAATTCCTGCGTACGCCACTGCACAAACACGCTCATACACACACACACACACACAAATTGGCACCTCTTGAAAATTGTCTCGTCGGCAGCGTACATATTTATAATATATACGATACCTGGAAAAGTGCCCCTTTCGATTTAATAATTTTAGTTGCGGGTCCGGTTGGAATGAAATACCGTATATAATAGAGTCAAGCTTATTTTCAATCACCTATACTATAAAAATAAACTTTCAAAGATAGAAAAAGTGAGAGAGAAAGTTGTTGGGAATCGAACCCAGATCTTCAGCCCAGTAGGCTCACGTTGTTCCTCTACACTACTCAATTCCTTAGATTTTGGACTTCCTACTTACTGCTCACATAGTACTGGTACGTAGCGGCCCCGCGTCTGTTGAATTACACCTCTAAAATCCGAATAGTAATCGTGTTATAAATATGTTTTTAGGATGATTCAGGAAATGATGTCTTGTTATTTGATTGTAATAAGAAATTAGAATGACACCATTCTAGTACACTGTTCTACCACAATGCAGAAAGTGGTGTTTTTTTAAGTTGCTATAAACAAATTTTTAAAAGCCTCCAATAATATTCATATTGTAAATCACCTAGTAAATAATCGTCTTCATTGAAAATATAAGAGTAAAGATACAGGAAGACTGTATCTAATTGTCCAGTATAAATAAACATTTCAACAAGTCTTGCTGCCCAATAATTACTTTTGTACCAAAGGCCAGCCTTACAATACAGTGTACTACGTTACTGTGCAAAAACTGGTGTTCAATTAAATGTTATGAACTAATGTTTAAAAAGCCTTAACAAAATTCATATTTGTAAGTTACGAACAAATTTAGTCTTCATTAAAAATACAAGACGAGAGATACAGGTAGACTGCAAGAAATTGTCCAGTAAATATGAACTATTTGAAAAAGTCTTGCTGCAGGTAATATGTACTACTATGCCGAAGTATTCCATTATAACGGACTTTTCTATATTATAGTGCAAAAGTAGTGTTCTCTCAAATGTTACCAACAAATGTTTAAAAAGCCTCTAACAGTATTCATATTTGTAAATCACCTACAAATTGTAGTCTTCATTGAAAATACAAGAATAAATATACAGGGAGACTGCAAGAATTTGTGCAGTATATATTAAACTTTTCAAGAAGTCTTGCTGAGGTAATATGTACAACTATTGCCAAGGTTTCCATTATAATCCGCTGTACTACATTATAGTACAAAAGTAGTGTTCACTCAAATGCTATGGAAAAAATTTAAACAATCTCCAACAATAATCATATTTGTAAATTATCTAGTAAATTGTAGTCTTCATTGTAAATACGAGAATAAATGTGCAGGAAGCCTGAAATATTTTCCCACCCTTATATCACACATATGAATTACTTCTCCTGCAGGTAATATGTACAATTAACTACAACGACACTATTATAATACATTGTACTAAATTACACTGCAAAACATAAAATTAAAAAATTGCTACGAATAAATATTTACAAGGCTGCAAAAATCACATTTGTAAACAGTGAGTGTTTTCGTAAAATGCAAGGTTTAATAGGTAGGCTATTGGAAGACAGAGTCCGCTGTTTATGTTTGAGAAAATAAATTCTGTTATTGTCTCTAACATGTATAGATGTGCGCAAAGTGTACATAATAAGCCATGTACATGATTCCCAGAGCAGAAGTAGTAATAGAGTTCTTTCTAATAAATTGTGTGCTTGCTTTTCAAAGTTACATGGAAGGAATAATACCGGTTGAATTGAAGTATGTGCAGGTAACAAGTGTCTGCTGTAAAGGGAAGTGAATTAATGAAGAAATAGTTTTGTAGAACATGACACCTCTTGGCAAAGCGATGACCAGTGGTCTGGGGCGGAGCGAGCTTTAGGGAGTTGAACCTCTAAAATCGGAATAGTAATTGGGTTATATATGCGTTTTTTAATATCATTAAGGAAATGATGTCTTGTTATTTGATTGTAATAAGAAATGACAAAGATACCATTCTAATACACTGTTATACTACAATGCGAAAGTGGTGTTGTTTAAAATGTTCTAAACAATTTTTCAAAAAGCCTCCAATAATATTCATATTGTAAATTACCTAGTAAATCAGAGTCTTCAATGAAAATATAAGAGTAAAGATACAGGAAGAATGTATGTAATTGCCAACTATATATAAAAATTTCAAGATGCCTTGCTGCGCAAAAAGTACATTTGTACCAAAGGACACCATTATAATACAATGTACTACGTTACAGTGCAAAAACTAGTGTTCAATCAAATGTTTTGAACCAATGTTTAAAAAGCCTTAACAAAATTCATATTTGTAAACTATCTACAAACTGTAGTCTTCATTGAAAATACAAGACAAGAGATGCAGGTAGATTGCAAGAAATTGTCCGGTAAATATGAAACATTTCAAAAGATCTTGCTGCAGGTAATATGTACTACTATGCCGAAGGTTTCCATTATAAGGGACTTTTCTACATTACAGCGCAAAATTAGTGCTCTCTCAAATGCTACGAACAAATGTTTAAATGCCTCCAACAATATTCATATTTGAAAATCACATACAAATACAAGAATAAATATACAGGGAGACTACAAGAATTTGCTCTGTATATATGAAACTTTTCAAGAAGTCTTGCTGCAGGTAATATGTACAACTATGTCCAAGGTTAACATTATAATCCACTGTACTACATTATAGTAAAGAAGTAGTGTTCACTCAAATGTTATGAACAAAACTTTAAAAAAAATTCCAACAATGTTCATATTTATAAATTACCTAGCAAATTGTAGTCTTCATTCTAAGTTCAAGAATAAATATGCAGAAAGCATGAAATACATCTGTATTTTCCCACTCTTATATAAGAGATATGAATTAATTTTCCTGCAGGTAAAATGTACAATTAACAACAACGACACTTATAATACATTGTACTAAATTACACTGCGTAACATAATATTTTTAAAAGTGCTAAGAAGAAATATTTAAAACGCTGCAAATATTCACATTTGTAAACAGTGAGTGTTTTCGGAAAATGCAATGTTTAGTAGCTAGGCTATTGCAACAGTGTCCGCTGTTTATTATTCAGAAAATAAATTCTGTTATTGTCTCTAACAGGTATAGATGTGCGCAAAGTGTACATAATAAGCCATGTAAATGATTGCCAGAGTAGAAGTACTAATAGAGTTCTTTGTAATAAATTGTGTGTGTTTGCTGTTCGAAGTTAAATGGAAGAAATAATTCCGGTTCAATTGAAGTATGTGTAGGTAAAAATGTCTGCCGTAACGGGAAGTGAAGTTTTCAAGGAATAATTTTCTAGAACTTGACACCTCATGGCAAAGCCATGACTGGTGGTTTGGGGGCGGAGCCCCCAGCGAGCTTTAGCGAGTTGAACCTCTAAAATCGGAATAGTAATCGGGTTATATATGCTTTTTTAGTATCATTAAGGAATTGATGTCTTGTTATTTGATTATAATAAGAAATGACAAGGACACCGTTCCAATAAACTGTTATACTTCCATGCAAAAGTGGTATTGTTTAAAATGTTCGAAACAATTTTTCAAAAAGCCTCCAATAATATTCGTATTCTATATTACCTAGTAAATCATCGTCCGTCTTCATTGAAAATATAAGAGTAAGGATACAGGAAGAGTGTATGTAATTGCTCAGTATACATATATAAACATTTCAAGAAGCCTTACTGCCCAATTAGTACATTTGTACCAAAGGACACCATTATAATACAGTGTACTACGTTACAGTGCAAAAAGTGGTGTTCAATCAAATGTTTTTAACTAATGTTTAAAAAGCCTTAACAAAATTCATATTTGTAAATTATTTACAAATTGTAGTCTTCAATGAAAATACAAGTCAAGGGATGCAGGTAGACTGCAAGAAATTGTCCGGTAAATATGAAATATTTCACAAGGTCTTGCTGCAGGTAATATGTACTACTATGCCGAAGGTTTCCATTATAAGGGACTTTTCTACATTACAGTGCAAAATTAGTGTTCTCTCAAATGCTACGAACAATTGTTAAATGCCTCCAACAATATTCATATTTGAAAATCACATACAAATTGTAGCCTTCATTGAAAATAACAAGAATAAATATACAGGGAGACTACAAGAATTTGCTCTGTATATATGAAACTTTTCAAGAAGTCTTGCTGCAGGTAATATGTACAACTATGTCCAAGGTTAACATTATAATCCACTGTAATACATTATAGTAAAGAAGTAGTGTTCACTCAAATGTTATGAACAAAACTTTAAAAACAATTCCAACAATGTTTATATTTATAAATTACCTAGCAAATTGTAGTCTTCATTGTAAGTTCAAGAATAAATATGCAGAAAGCATGAAATACATCTGTATTTTCCCACTCTTATATAAGAGATATGAATTAATTTTCCTGCAGGTAAAATGTACAATTAACAACAACGACACTTATAATACATTGTACTAAATTACACTGCGTAACATAATATTTTTAAAAATGCTACGAAGAAATATTTAAAACGCTGCAAATATCCACATTTGTAAACAGTGAGTGTTTTCGGAAAATGCAATGTTTAGTAGCTAGGCTATTGCAACAGTGTCAGGTGTTTATCTTTCAGAAAATAAATTCTGTTATTTTCTCTAACAGGTATAGATGTGCGCAAAGTGTACATAATAAGCCATGTACATGATTACCAGAGTAGAAGTAGTAATAGAGTTCTTTCTGATAAATTGTGTGGTTGCTGTTCAAAGTTAAATGGAAGAAATAATACCGGTTCAATTGAAGTATGTGTTGGTAACAGGTGTCTGCTGTAAAGGGAAGTGAATTTCTCAAGGAATAATTTTCTAGAACTTGACACCTCATGGCAAAGCCCTGACCGGGGGTCTATGGTACTCCCAGCGAACTTTAGCGAGTTTGGAGTATAAGAGCTGAAGTAAAGAATTACTGTAAAAGTTATTTTTCGACAAGAGAAAATCACCACCATACTAAAATTAATGGAACTTATACCTTGTATTCTTTTATTAAGACACAAGCATAAATACATTGATCTCAACACTTTTCAGAATCAGCAATTGTAAAGTCATTCTCGCCCTTCCATGTCTTTTATTCGAAGTTTATGTAAATGTCACATTTTAAAATTATCGGTAATGGCGACCTATTGGAATCGGATATTCGTCAACTTTAGTCACCAACGACTGGGATATTGACATAATTTAATGATTTTTGTTACCATTATAGTTTAAATGCTCATTTCTCCTTCAGACGGAAGTAGAACAAATTCCAACAATTTTGATGTGACACGAAAAGTGTTAATAAAAAATCAAGCTAGCTTACGATTTCTCTGAATTGATTCATAATTTGTTATTGTTAAACTTTATATGGTTTGATTGATTGGTAGTTTATAATTCATACATATTTTAAAGTCTGTGTAATATTGAATACAAAAATAAACTACAGGGATAAACAAACTTCGTAATACACTTATCCTTACTTCATACGTTATTTTCTAGGTTCCACAATCATTGTGCAACCCCATTTTTATATGTGTTATTTCCTTAATTTGCTCTTACTTCAAACGCCGCTGTGCAAGTAAAGAATATCCAAATTATTGTATTAAATGAGTCGATTAAAAATTATTAAATAGTAAAAGATATTTTTACTATTGTATTGTAAATCTCTTGTTTTTATTATCTTAGTATCTGGTTATCTACTGTGTTGAAATTGCTGGTGCATCTTTGCTCCATAATCTGACAAATACATTTCTACATTTCTAAACTTTTAGCAGTACTCCAATGAAGCTTTACTGAAAGGTCTACAATGCATATATTCAAATACAGCAATAACACACTGACTGCGAAAGTAATGAAGACAATTTAATAATTCACCTTAGCGAGTTGGACTTCGGATTCCAGAGACGTACTATCCATTCCAATATATACTGTGTACTCTGCTTTATGCTTAAAATATCCCATTGCAAATCAGTCACTTGCAGAGTACAATATAACGTAATCCGATTATATGCTTTTACAATCTCCTTGCGTTGTGCCTATAGAATTCGGGGATGACTGCGTTGTGACACAAAGAAGTTGCCTCTACTCATTGTCTGAAATGAGTAGGTTTGAGTACATCTAGTAGTTAGAGAGAGGATTAATTTGCATATTACAGAAACAATCCACTTCATCTATAATTACATGTATTTAAAATTAACGAAAGGTGTAATAGTGTAATGATGTTGTACTAGAGGATATGACTTAAAACATTCAGATCACAGTACTCAGACATCTGGAGCTTCGATCACTAGTAACGCTTATAACTGAGGTACACATTCCTTTAGTTGTTCAGTTTTCTTGGGATGACGAATATCCACTCCTGGGCTTTCTCTGGACGACTTGTTATCAGAAACTCGGCTTTATTACAGTTAGCCGACTGAAAGCCAACCGTCAATAGCTGGTCGCTCGTAAGACTCGTAACTTAAAACTAAGAATCCTCGTATCAAACTCTACCTTCTGATCTCAACTTCTGAGGACCGACTTGTGATCTTCAACCCCTACAGCATCTCGGTTTTTGTTCTCTTCCCAGACGATGAAATTCGTCATTCCATGATTTGACGTTGGTTACCTTAGCTATTGGTCAAACTTTGGTTGCAGACCGCATTACATTGTGAGTGAATTTCCAGACTATCAATCTCAGCGAATTCCGAATATTATGCCATATCCGAAATGTGTCTGTGTTAACAAATGGCTTCGTTACATCTTTCAGGCTTACATTCATTTTCTTAATTATGTTTATATCATCCTGCGAGTTAGCGCCTCGACAGGATTTCATGAATATCAAAACACAGCAATGTGTAACTGATCATATAAACAGACAGACAATAACAAACAATAACAATAACACGTGCCATACATATCACAATTTCACATCTTTATAATTTCTCAATTTAGACCTGACACTAAATTATAATTATTCCAATCACCTACTGAAATCTTGTAATCCTTTATTATTTATCCACTTGCATCACATGTTGTTCCAATCTCCTATCTGGTTCCAACAAAAGCTGGTTCCCATTCCAGGAATTAACCAGGTTCAGCTCTACTGTTGTTCTACTTCTTGGCAAGAATCTAACCTTGTGGTTTAGTACCCATTTAGGTATGAAAGTCATCTTAACTTCTATAGCTGTATTTTCCGATACTAATCTTGGTTCTTGATCGTTATCGCATCTCATTCTAAGTTTTCCAAATCTTTGTACTATTATCTTATTATTACCGTAATTAATTTGACAATTTTGTGTTTTTAGAAAGTTATTTCCTATCAACACCTGATATGGAAAATCCTTAATTACTCGAAAAGCCAGATGAAACGTCTGGTTACCGATTTAGAACTTTACAATTGCTAACTTGTTAATTACCAAAACATTTTGCGTAACGTACTTTTGTTCCCTGGGGAATTACTCTAGCGCTAGGTGGTATTAGTTTCTCGTTTATAAGCGAAATCTGGGATCTACTATCTAGTAACGCTTCCACATGTCTATTTTCCACTTCTATTGATAAATACATCATATTGTTCCCTTGGAGTACTGAAGCTATCACTTCTCTTATTCTACTATTCTTTTCCTCTATAAATGTGCCTTGACCATTTAGTACGTTCTAGTTTAAATTCTGAGCACCTATGGGTTGATAATAAGTAGTCCCATTTACTTGAGCCGGTACTACTTGCACAAATCACTGTTGACCTTGCTCATTACAACACGTATGTTGACATCGATTTCCTCCTTCCCAATGCTCTCGCTGTGATCTACCTCTATGGTTCCGCCAATAACCACCTCTGTTTCCTCGCCTATTCGAAAACCATTATTATTGCCTCTTTCCATCCATTTCTTCTAAAATTATTCTGACTTCTGCCACCACCATTATTGTTCCACGTTCTATTGTTATTATACCTATACTGATTTCTTTCATTATTTCTAAACTGTCTATTTCCTCTATTGTTTACACAATTCTGATTTGTTCCAGACTTATTTTCTTTACTGTCCCGTTTATCACTATCATGCACCTTTGCTGCTAAAGCTAACTGGAGCTGGTCTATTTTCTTCTCTAACTGTGCACTCTGTGTTAAACTTTGGGGTTCCTGCTTAATATTCGCTTCTTCTTTGCTTTTACTATCTTTCCGAAATACCGCTCGATCTATCTCCGTATCACTATCGTCTTCTTCTACTTGCTCTCTTATCTTTTTCACTAAATCTTTAATGTTACCTTTCCGGTTTCTCGTTTTACTCTTTTGTCTACTTTACACTTATTTCGCTCTATCTTTTGTAAATCTTCTACGAACTTGTCCAAATTCGAGTATGCTACCGTCCCTACTTTCTCCATGTAGTAAGGCTGCAAAGCACTAACTATAATCCCCATTTTCTTTTTATCTGTTATATTCGAGTCCAATCTTTCACACATCACGAGCATATCATATACATAATTTGTAATCGGTTCATCTTCCTGATGCAACCGTTCCCTGATTCGTTTCTCTATTTCTAGGCTTACGTTCGTCCGCGTAAACTCGTCAACTATTTCCGCCTGTAATTCCTTATATGATATACCGTCCAAATTTTTCCGCTTTAAGAACAACTTGATCCACTGTCCAATACCTTTAAATACACTTGGCAATAACTCTTTTCTCTTATTTTCCGCGACACCTGCCAGTTGACATGCATCATCGAATTCATCAAAGAATGATATTATGTCTCCATCATTCTTCAGATCAAATTTGGGAAGTTTATTTACATCCGCATAAAAAGTCACATTTGATGCCATATTTGTTTTACTATTGTTACCTAACTTTACTGAATTCTTATCTTTAATATTATGTAACACGTTTTCGTCAAGCTGAATAATTGACGGATAATCTTTGGGAAATGATTTAACTACCGGGCTATTAGGAAAATTAAACACCGGTCCTTTTTCTACATCAACCATTGGACTTGCGGGCTCCACTTCTGTATTTTGATTATTTATATTTACTTGTCTTAGTCTTTCAGGCATTCCCAAACTAAATAAATTATTAAACTCTACTCTTATTCCCTTATTTGCTTTTTGCGCTCTAGATAGTACCGTATTTTTACTCATTTATTTATAAACTTTGAATTTCAAAAATAATTTTACTTAACTGACACTGAGGGTGGGTGGTGAGGGTTAACCTATTTTTCTTATTATGAATACCACCTTTCATTTCATCTACCGTGTCTTATTAAAATTAACATCTAAATTAAACACCCTTACTATTGTGAACAAGCCGGGACTCGAACAAAAAGTGTCTCCACCATAACAATAATGAGGCAATATGCTTAAGAAAATTATAAACGCCCGGGGAATCGAACCAAAAGCATCTCCGCCATAACAATGGTGGGTTAATATAGCTAAGAAAATTATGAACGAACCGGGAATCGAACCAAAAGCATCTCCACCATAACAATGGTGAGATAATAAAATGATAAACGCACCGAGAATCGAACCAAACGGTTCTCAGCCATAACAACCTCCTCGCGTCGTGCCTATAGAATTCGGGGATGACTGCATTGTGACACAGAGAAGTTGCCTCTACTCACTGTCTGAAATTAGTAGGTTTGAGTAAATCTAGTTGTTAGCGAGAGGATTATTTTGCATATTACAGAAACACTCCACTTCATCTAGAATTGCATGTATTTAAAATTAACAAAATGTGTAATAGTGTAATGATGTTTTACTAGCGGATATGACTTAAAATATTCAGATCACCGTACTCAGACATCTGGAGCTTCGATCACAAGTAACGCTTGTAATCGAGGTACACATAACTTTAGATGTTCAGTTTTCTTGGGATGACGAATATCCACTCCTGGGCTTTCTGTGGACGACTTGGTATCGGGAACTCGGCTTTATCACAGTTAGTCGACTAAGAGCCAAGCATCAATAGCTGGTCGCTCGTAAGACTTGTAACTTAAAACTAAGAATCATCGTATCAAACTCCACCTTCTGATCTCAACTTCTGAGGACCGACTTCTGATCTTGAACCCCTCAGCATCTGGGTTTTTGTTCTTCTTCCCAGACGACGGAATTCGTCATTTCATGATTTGATGTTGGTTACCTTAGCTATTGGTCAAACTTTGGTTGCAGACCGCGTTACATTGTGACTGAATATCCAGTATACCAATCTCTGCGAATTCTGAATATTATGCCATATCCGAAATGTGTCTGTGTTAACAAATGGTTGCGTTGCATCTTTCAGGCTTACATTCATTTTCTTAATTATGTTTACATCATCCTGCGAGTTAGCGTCTCGACAGGATTTCATGAATAACGAAACACAAACATGTGTAACTGATTACATAAACAGACAGACAATAACAAACAGTAACAATAACACGTGCAATACATATCACAATTTCACATCTTTATAATTTCTCAATTTAGACCTGACATTAAATTATAATTATTCCAATCACCTACTGAAATCTTATTATCCTTTAATATGTATCCACAACTTCTATGTCTAAAGATCTTGAGACTTTCCCACTATAAAGTGCTTCCTCCGTTGCTCCGCTACTGGAGTATTTACACTCCCAAATATTTTCAGTAGGCGTTGTTGACGTAGACAGATCTCGCATTGAGCGTTGTATAGAATGAGATCGACACTCTGAGATCGAGAATGAGGCCGATCTCAATATTGCTGAGTATGTAATGTATTATTTTATTATGTACTATATATTCAAAGAAATAAATCAGTGATCAAACATGAATCAGAAAATGCATGAAAGTAGAGGAAAATATCAAATCTAGAACAACAGCGTGCTAAAAGGTTTTAAATCACGGTCTCCAAATCTCCTTATTCCATCTTTTTCTTTCTAGGGAAGCGAAGATTTTTCTGGTCACACTGAGTATATATTGAAATTGAAATTGAAACCGAATCACTTGAAAACATTTCATCCGGGCCGGGATTCGAACCCCGGTGTACCGAAAGAATGAGATGAAATCTCTGTTTTACGTCCCACACTTATGCCGGTGAGGCTGAAGTAGACGGTGAAGATGAGAAATGAATGAAATGGTGGAATGAAGAAAGTGGGAGAAAACGGGAGAACCCCGAGAAAACCCACGAGCAAGGTGTTTGTTCACCACAAAGTACACACGACGGGAACTGGGATCGAACCAGAAACCCCAAGCACCGGAGCTGAATCCTCTACCACATAGCCACCGCGCTCCTCGGGTGTACCGAATAGAAGTTCAAAGTGCTAAGCACTCACTTACTAGTTTTTATTGTTCATTTGCTTGTCTTTATACAAATAATATACAAGAAACGGACTTACTCCGGGTGTAATACAACACAATAGTTCTTACATGCACGAAAAGGAATGACGAAATGTATAATAATAATCGCTAAAATGAAAATAAAAAAAGAACGCTAAACCTATATCAAGAGTAGTTACTTTTTCTTCAAGGAATGGAAAGGAAAACCACTCCTGAAAACCGAGTAAGATACTGCCTGTCCAACTCAGGGGAAAAGAGCTTTCGGCGAGGACGTTTTAAAACATACAAGTAGATGCGGTAATTAAGGAAATGCACAATGGCGATGGATATAGACAATTGTACAGGCCACATGAAAAAGCACAGCTTGGTGTTTGGTCTGTGGGAAATAACGAAAATCCGGAAACAAAACTTATGATACTGTGAACTGGTTTGGAAGTTGTCGACAAATGCGTCCTAAGAAGGACGTGAGACAGTTCTAGATAGCTCGAGCACCTACACACTGATCTTCCCGATGGTAAAGTGTATCCTGTTTGGCGCATAGAGAACACAGAGGGTCAGGAACATGCTTCAGCTCAAATAAACGAGTACTGATACCACTGATACACCACTTGAAACCCTTAAACCTGTAGATATGAAGGTAATAATCAGACGAAGATATTAGCCCTTACCTGTGACCACACAGTCTGAGGATATCGGTGAGGAATTCGGAGAATAATCTGATCGTTAGGCAACGAAAAAAGGAAGTTATACAAAGTGCGAGAATTCTTTGGAGGTAGGGCAGAGAATCACACCGGCGGATATCCAAAATCGTACTAGCGAATTAATGTACGCCGGACAACAATCAGCAAAGTTAATAAAGGGGGATGTCAGGGAATTCATAACTAGGAAAAAAACATCGTATCCATTGTTGTGTGAATGATTCGTTAATAGCAACTGCAGTATAGAAATCCAGCATAAGAAGAGTTTGGCATTTCAATCTGAGATTTACGAGACCCAACCCTCTCTGTGAACGGGGAAGATAGAGTTCTGTACGTGGTATGCGGAAACAGAAGCCACTGCAAATACTCCATAGGAATAAAAAGTCAATCCGCTTAGCAAACCATTCATGTAATGGGAAAATTCGAGCCCTGCACCACAGTTTCAGTGCAATGTAAATATTGATAAAGTGGATACGATGAATTAAATGAAGGCGACGGAAACGCTAGGGAAACAAACGTTGGCGAACTTGTAACAACAACGGGGGCAAAATCTAATGGAAAAGGGAAGTAGGTTGTGACGTAACGGGATACCTAAGATCTTCAACGAAGCGACGTGGAGTACACACGACATCCCAGGCTAATTAGCAGGTAAATGAAGACCATTGGACTAAAATACGTTAGTTTTCTGTACATTATACTGTAATCAAAGTTCGAAATGTTGCAAAACTGCAATAACTGCGCCATAAGAAAAGGACACACTCCGGTGATCCTGACGTCTCCGCATACTGAAATATAATTTGACGTAAGAAACAGTAGGGATCAGGTGTGTACATGGTGATCAACTGTCTCAGTAAAGGATCTAATGTAACCGCAAAACGTGTCGTAGAGAGAGAACATCCTTACCTTAATTACCGCTTCAGCAGAATAAGAGGAGACAGGTGTCAGTTAATCTGGATGCGGCAATTTGCCGTGGTACATAAATTATAATAACCGTGCTGAAGGCTAAAGGAAACCTCCATTCTTCCAGTACCTGCAACAAAATACCTTGATCTAAACTGTCGTACGCTTTTTCTAAATTTATAGCTAATTCGCGGCACTTTCCGAAAATGCAAATAAGAAAAGATATCTCGCAAAGAACGAAGAGTATATCAAAGGTTATGGGTAGCATAGAGTGCTGCCTGATAAGGAGTAACGTAGTGGCGGGTGAATGTTTGAATTCATGTGAAGCACTGTAAGCACTTTGGTGAACAACTTAAGATCGGCGGCAATAAAGAAATCGGCCGATAGTCCTGAACATAAAGCGCTACTCGGGGTTTCAGAATGGGGACTATGATGACCGTATTACCATCCCACAGCTTCGCCTTGTAACAAAGCATTGAATAAAGGGGTAAGAGAGGGACTGAGGTGAGAACAATACTGTTTATAAAACTGGATATTTAGTCTATCTTCTCCGGGAGCACTGCGGCCTTTTGTCCTCCTGAGGACTGAGTAAATTTCCTTCTTACTAATGGAATTGTCTGACACTCATCATTCGTGAGATGATGAGATAACATGGACAGAAACTCCTTGGCATATGTTTAGTCTATGGGACGCGCACGTGCGAAGTCAGTATAGTAGCGAGTGAACTCTTGTAAAGTCTGCGTACAATTGGTAGTGGTAGCACCATCTCCCAGAATGAGAGAGGGAATGGCGGTGGATCGCCGTTGTAGCAAAATCCAATCAACATGATAAATACTTAAAGTCTTCGCCACAAAACGTTGATAAAAGTCTTCCGACAAATACGTACTGATCGATGTATGAGAGTAAAACGTTTTCAATTAATGTTTTATACCGTGAATGCAGGCCAGATTCTCCAGGGAAGGCAGAGCACTCCAAAACTCTCAGAGAGCTTGATGTACAAATTCATGTAAATGGTGCTGGTCTCCCCTCGGGACTCGCCCTTGCCATTGAAAAAACTGCATAATTTAGGTTTGCAATATAAATTCCATAAGGAAATCACAGAGGTGTAGTACCACTGCATGCCACACCAGTAAGGTAATTGACGCGACATTTCCTCCACAACTTGCGTGCGAGACATGCTTTCAGCAATAGTCTTCCAATTGGAAGGGCCCTGAGATGGTGGTAGAAAGAAAGGCATTTTAAAAGCTACTTCATTTGCGGCACTATCCGACAGCTATACAGGAATTGTTTTTTCTTGTATCACCGCAGTGCATAAATTATCTGAAATGTATGCTCGGTCGATTCGACTCTTCGTCGTAGTAGTGGAGTGGGTGAAGACCTGTTTTTGACACAACTGGAGCGTCTTTTAACGTTAGGACGCAAATAAGCTCCGACAAAATAGAACAACGCATGGAAGGTGTCAGAGAATCTCAGAGATCAACAAATGCACAGAAATCTCCGGCAATTGTACAATGAGAAATTCCTGAAGGAAGTAAGGAAGGAATGGTTATCGCATAAAACGCACTCATCACTTTTGTACGTAAAACTCAGAATGCCCATACAAAGTTACATACAGAACCCTGAATGCCCATACAAATCCCAGAATGTCCAAGTCCATGGAAAAACATTGACTGGATACAAGAACGTATAGCCCTTCCTTTAGGTGCTAACACAATACGATCATAACTGAGACGCTTGCGTACCAAAATCGCAACCCCCGTCTCTTGATCGCGGTTATATTTGAGTAATCTGTAAGCAACTCCAACGATGTAAGAAGAGAACTTATTTTTTGTAGCACGCAAATACCTGGTCGGCGGCTTCCGATAAAATGATTTAGAAGGGTCAAATTATGATCGAAACTAATTCTACGAATATTAAGTTATACAAACTTAAATGAATTTACCGTTAAAATTATAAAATCACTCAAAAACCAAAAAGAAAAACAAGAAGAAAATATTTACAAAGGTGAAAAGGTTTCTTTCCCGTGAACACTGTAGTAAATGTACGCAGTTTGAAACTTTTATAAGGTAAAACGAACTATATGAACTATCCTTTCCGAACACAAAAACAAACACTGCCAGATACAACAACATAATATACAATGTGGACGATACCCTGGAAAGCAGGTGTGACGTTGAATAGCGAATATTAAACATACCACGCCTGAGGGAAGTTCCAAGACTGATATAAACCCGATGTTTTGATCATTATTCGCGTGTTTCAGGTTGGTCTATCCTTCGTGTAACTTCAACGGCACACTGTTCGTTCTTTCTTGTAGACGTTCGAGTGACTTTCCGTTTTATTTGTTGGTAAGAAAAATCAGCTTGCTCAGAAGTGACAGTATATTCAGCTGAATATTGGTTGCTTTTTCGTTTTGTACTTCAGACAAAGACCAGGCAGCACAGTTAATACTTCCCGCTTCGACGGACGTGACGAGTCAAGATCCATGACATTCTCATTCTTACTCTCTAAAGCGTGTGTCTCAGTGTCACTCAAGAATCTCCCATAAATATGGAATAATTTTGTTAGGGATAAATCCACTTGAACGGTTCGTAATAACACTGGAAACTAGTTATTATCAGTCAATGAAAGCAACCCTGATGAGCTCTAACCGGGACCCGGGGGGCAGTGACAGAGAGCGAAAGCGATCCTGAATTGTGAAAAGACAGGTGCACCTTGCCAATCTTCGTCTTGTTAGAGACGGCAGTAGCTGGTTTTGTGTTCTTCAACGGGCACGTGGCTCAGGTATGAAAATTGCTTTGACATCGGAAACAAGTAATGGGCTGCCCTTCAAAGTCACACTCACTTTACAATCTTGAACTATGAAACGAGGCGGTATATGCTTATGTATTTCTATATGAACAATATGTACCCCACTGTCTATGCCACCTACCGCGCCACTTAACATTCCACCCAAACTAATACCTAGTTAAAATCGTTTCATGGAGAAATATAAACAAGATAATACTTATGTGAGTGTCTAATGACTTACTCGAGATTTCCTTGTTTAAGTCAAACACAAGTTATATAGACGTTCCTCAATAAGGAAACTATCGCGAAACGTTCTTAAAGTTGAGGTTACGTTATCAGTTGCAGGGATGGTTCCGATTTACATTACATTTCTACTTTATCATAAATTCTAGTTTCCAAAGAAGAAAATACGACAGAAATTATTTTCACATTCTTTCAATTGTTCAACAGGTGTAGAAATTGATAGTTGTATACGTATTTTCCATAACTATTAGTATATTTTCTTATATTCATATATGGAATTTGTAGAAAATCGAGCGGATGATCTCGAGCGTTCGCCATCTGACCATGAGGAGCAATCCACTAGGGATTAGAATTCCTCTGAAGAGCAAGTTGGAATTGTATCCGTCAACAGTATTTCTGTGTTCTTGTCTCTGTAGTGTTTTTAATACGTCGAAAGGACATAGGTTCCAATGGCAAGTAATTGGAATTTTATTTATTTTCTCTAATTATCTTAATCTATTTTTGTTTTATTTATTTTTATTTATTTTTTGTTAACTTAATACGCTTCCCGCCTGAACTACGGGGAAAAAATAAAAAAATAATAATTGCTAAATAAGCTCAAAAGAAAAACAAACAGGGCGAGGCATGTGTGGAGTACACAAAGGCAGGTGAGTGCTGTAGCACTCGAAGAGGGAGAGCAGGCGAAAGCTCATAAAAGGCTAGAGAAACATAAGTGCCTCTGGCAAAGAGAGGGTAGCATTAACACAAAAAGAACGAGACTGTAGGAGAGAGGGAAGGAAGAAGGAAGGGGGAGGAGGCTGCCCGTACCTAGGGAGTACCAGTTGGACACGACAACCACGCCATGGACAATATCCCTGGACTCTTCGTCCGTGTTTAATGGTGACTTTGGTTCATTCATGTGAGGTGTCTGATTTATCCACCTCAGAGGCGGTCGCAAGGACGCACTGACTCAATGGTATAGCAGGCCCACTAGTGGGACTGCTGAAAGGGTGGGGAGTGCATTGGAGCCCCCCAAATTACACTTGTCACCAAACAATGGAGTCGTACCCATCTTTAAGGCAAATGGTTCCTGGTGCGAGATTGTGGAGGCTACACATCGGGATCCTAGTTACTGGGATTAGGAGAGGGCAGATTCCAATTTAAGTACGAGTTGTGCATCCGTTCTAGGGTGCTGTGGCTACAGCGCGTGAGGTCGATCCCATGGTGTGCCACCACTGGGCAGGTAAACTCAATCCCCAACTCCGGATATGCGAGCCAATGGTGCCAGGGGTTGGGGCACACCACTGGCAGGTCCATGAACAGGCGCTTAAGAAGTTTCACTGGAGTAACTCGGTGGCGGCCTTGCCGTAAGTAAAAATGACCGTCCCATAAGGGACATGAGTCATTAACCTCCCCAGCACATCCTCTAGGAGGTGATAAGCTAGGTGATAAGGGGGTAGTCGCTTCGTGTATTGCTACACGGAGCTGGTTCGCGTAGGAAAGGTCAGCTGTGGAAGAGAAAGGAGTAGCTAGGAGGTAATTGTCGAAATCATGGACGACAGGTCCGTCCATGGGGGATTCATTAGTAACTAAGAAAGATAGTTCATAGGGGATAAAGAGATTGGGGCCCCAGCAATAGAGAGAAAATAAGCCGAAGCGACCGAATTAACATTGCAGAGCGGTAAATGGAGTTCGTCCTGGTTTCTTTGTGCCATGGCCATGGTAACACGTAAGATTCAGATGATACCCTGGAAAGGAATAACGGGCATAGTTAAAGGAGCCTATGTAAATGTCTGGTGGGGAGAATCAAGCTCCCTTTTTTTATATATACGGGTTGACAACTCAGGACGAAAGAAAGCGAAACGTAAACATTAACACGTGTATCATAAGTAGGAGTAAGTTTGGAGGTGACCAAAAAATGTACTGAATCTGTTTTATTTTCCAGGATAATGCATTCCTAGACACGAAGAGGGAGAGCGGCGAGTTTGTTAGAGAGAAAGAAATAAAGTAATCAGGCGTCAGCAACGGATGGATCCCTGTAATGTGAATGAGGAGTTTGCAGCTGCAACGAAGTATAATTAAAGCCGGAGTCGAGTATAGGCGGTAATACAATGATGTATAAATGTATGTATAAATGTTCGGGCTCACTAATAGTAATTTCTCTTTCAGCTATGTCAACTCTCGGTTTCGTTATATGTTCTTCGTGTTTGTCAGCATTTTGAGAGTGTTATAGGAGAAGAAGAAGGGTAACTCATTCTTCGCCGCCACATTCACACAAAGAACAAAAAAAAATTATCATCCCAATATGTTGGCAACACATTTTTTTAGGTATCAACTCGACGTAATTTTTCCTGTGACGCGTCTAACTTACTGGGTATGGTAGGGCTCTAATTCTAAAAACGACTGGTTTGTTCCTCAGGTCAGTGTTAGCGCCGCTGACTAGCCTACATGGCCTACTAATGCCTCTTACGGCATAGAGGGAAGAGGGGGATGCATCCCAGGAAGTAGGAGGAGAAGAAACATTTTCGTTTCTGATTCTCGAAGAGTATACTGTACCGTTTCTTTTTCATTTCACATTTTCACTGTTTGTAAGAGATTCTTTCGTTGCTTTTGGAAAAAAACCTGGAGAGACCCAGTCTTCATACGTGAGAAAAAGTGAGACTAACGTTATGAAAAAGTGATAGGAGTTGACTCTAGTGACCCAACCCTTTGTTGCTGGGGTGGAGTTCAAATTATCCTAAGGGATGGGATCTTGAGTCATGATAATATATATGTATATCTGTAGGCTCTATCTATAGCTATGTATGTACGTGTTTCCGGTGTGCCAGAGGTCATGTTTAAATACGTGTACTCCACCTTTTAGTGGTCTATGCGATATATGAGATACTCAAAACACTCAATAAATAATATACTCCTAGTTTTTTTTACACTATTCCTCGTCCTCACTATCGCTAGAAACTCCCAGCACGCGTGAGTTGTCTCGGTGGAAATACTTCTTTAACCTTTCGATGGTTACAATCTGACAAGCAAGGGGCGCGATATCGAGACTCGAATTGCGCAATAAGAGTTACACATACTGAAAGGGCATCAGGTAGTTAGTAAGTTACCAAATTATTAGCTACAGTCCGCCAGTAGGGAAAAAGTTATGGGACTGTAAAGTTTAGAGCCTGTCGTACGAAAACTACACAAAACTTAGTATTTGGCTTGTTCCTCTTTGTATTGACAAGAAATAATAAACTCTAACGCATTCCCATCACAGAACATGATGCTTGACATAAGAAAATTTGTATAAGAAGAATTGTCAGTGTTCCCATCCATAGAAAATTACAGTGTTGCCAGAATAAGAATACCTCGAAAAGCTTGCAAGCAAATAGTACGTGATCGGGACTTACGTTGCACAATAAGGGTTATATATTCTGAAAGAGCATCAATCATGAAATGACCACGTTGTTAGCTGCAGTCCGCCAGTAGGGCAAAATTATGGGGCTGCAAAGTAAACATGAGAGACTATGGCAAGCAGAAGGAATAACCTGTTTGTGTGTGCAAAACCAAATAATATTTGTTTGGGAAGGGGAGATAGCTATGTAAATGACAGTGTTAAGCCACACAATTGATATGAAGAGCAGAAAGTATCGAGTGATCCAAACAAAAACAGTTAGTATAATATGCGCATCGGACGATAGCCAGCGACGCGCAGTAACAACACATTTCTGTGGTAAGGGAGTCAAAACAGCGCTCCTGGAGACTTGCCATTGGTGTCATCTATAGACATTACAGTGTTGCTAGAATACCCTACGCTCTTCGTTAAGACACGGACTACAAGAATGAATTCAACGGCGTTATTCAGCGGCGATATATCACTAACAACACGAACCGAGTTTTACGATTCGCGATGCTCGGCATTTGTGTTGTCTGTCTGTCGGTATTCCTCACGATAAATGCCCAACGAAGAAACCGATTCGAACCCGAATGACATTTTCACAGGCTTATCGTGAGGTCTACTTTGCGAAGCATCTTCATACTAGTGTTCTCTTGGTAGCTTTTGTACTTATGTTTAAGTAATATTCTGTAATGTTAATACAAGTATATTATAACTACTTTCATTCTTACAAACTAAATAACCTATTATGTAAAATGTAATTCCGTGCGAACCACGAAAACATGATGTCACAAAACACCGTTGTGTTCACTCTTTCATTCGCTGCGAACCAAGCTTTTCGCTGTATTCTTATTGGGGCAACACTGTAATTACTATGGATGGCAACGCTGACAATTCTTCTCATATAGATTTTCTTATGCCAAACATCATGTTTTGATATGGGAATACGTTAGAGTTCATTATCTCTTGTCAATACAAAGAGGAACAAGCCAAATGCTAAGTTTTGTGTGGTTTTCGTACGCCAGGCCCTGAACTTTACAGTCCCATAACTTTCTCCCTACTGGCGGACTGCAGCTAATAATTTGGTAATTTACTAACTACCTGATGCTCTTTCAGTATATGTAACTCTTATTGCGCAATTCGAGTTTCGATATAGCGCCCCTTGCTTGTGAGTGTGGTTAGGGTTTGCCACTAATTCGATTTTACAGGCATTTGTGTGAGAAATACTTCTTAGGTAATACGGTCCCATAAACTTTGGTGTCAATTTAGGAGAAATATCCTTCTTAGGTAGATAATATCTACACAATACTAAATCACCAACTTTTAGCTTAATAGGTTGTCTAGTGCGATCAACTCGTAATTTAGTCTGCTGCTGTACATGCGTCATGGCCTGCTGAGCTTGCTTACGGATTAACTTTAGTTGTTTCTGATGTTTCTGTATTTTTGTAAATTGGTACTGGGTGTCCAACTGAGTGGGAAATCTTGCCTTTTGACCAAAGACAATCTCGTGTGGGGAGTATTTTCTAATAGGGGAGGTTGATACATTATAAGCAAATGCACACAATCGGACATATTCCGCCCACTTAGTAGGCTGCTTAGCCGTGTACTTAGAAAATTTGCAATGACAGAGTTAAATTGCTCACATCGATCGTTTGTTGACGGTTTGAATGCTGCAGTTTCAACATGTTTAATGTCAAATAAGTCATTTAGTTCGGCCATTATTGCTGATAAAAATTAGTTCCTCTATCAATTAATACCTCTTTTGGGGAGCCAAAACGCGTGATTAACTCGTCCAAGATGGCTCTAGCCACTGTAGGAGTTTTCATGTTTCGCAGTGGTACTAATATTGCGAAATGGCTAAGATATTCTATCATAACCAGGATGTAACTGTAGGCTGCGTACTATGTAGCGGGCCAAAAAAATCCAAACTCCAACGGGAGAATAGTTAATCTTTTACAGGTAAAGGGTGAAGAAAACTTTGTTTCCTTTCTCGAGGGATGTTCACCCTTTGACATTCGTCACAAGAGCGGACATAGTCCTTAACTATTTTCCCCATGTTAGGAAAGTAGTAACTTTCGTTCACTTTAGAGTACGTGCGAGAGAATCCCGTGTGGTCTCCACACAGCGGAGACGAATGGGCCTCTTGCAAGATGTTGGGGATAGCCTTTTCCGGAATTACCAGTTTCCTATCACTGTTCATGACTCGATATAAAAGATCACCAACTACCACATAGGGTTTTAGAGCACGATTAGTAGGTTTAACTTTCTTCTTTTGTATTAGTTCTCTAATTTTATCGTCCTCTCTTTGCATTGTTCTTATATCTTTTTGGGGCATAATACTAGGCTGCACACGTCTGCACAATCTTCTTGACTAAATTTGGAGAGTAACTCATCCTTCAATGGACACCTTGACATGAAATCAGCGGTAACGTTTTTGCGGCATTTTACATGGTCAATCGTAAATTGATAAGGTTGTAAACGGTTGGCCCAGCGCATAAGACGAGAACTTAGCATCTTATTATTTTTAGATAACAGACGCCGCAGGCATCAGTCCGAACGATAAAGGGGAGATCTGCCAGCAGAAAGTGGAAGTGCAAAATTGTATTAGTAACACCTAAAGCTTCCAGCTCAACCGTCGAATAGTTGAGCTCTGCTGCCGTCAAAGATTTCGAAAAATAGGCTATCGGGTGTTCTTTATTATCTTCCATAATTTGTGCGACATTTCCACCGATTCCGTCTCGACAGGTATCCGAATAGACTATGATGTCCAGTGAAGCGTTCACATCCGCCGTGAAAGACAGAGTAGTTGCCAAGAGCCCAACATACATGGATAATGAGGTCGCAAGATATGTTGATTCATCAGCAACACCCTCAATCAACTATAGAGGGTTCTACGCGAGCGGACGTCACTAGACTATATTCAGAGAAGGTTTGACACAGTGAAAGATAATTCGGCATTTATCAAATATTTCAAATAAATACCACTCAAATAACCAAATATACTTATATCAAGGGAATGACAACAAGCACAATTCAGCTTAACAATTTTATTAACATAATATTTAAAATTATATCTGATTAAAAGATATCTGATGGCAACAATGTATTCTCCGTCGATAAATATGTAATACGTGGTAGCTTCAAATCTCAAATTAAATCCTTCAAAATTTAGTGAAAAGGCAATAATCATTAATGTTCAAATCTCGAACATTTTAAAAAATACCTAAGTTTTCAGTAATTAGTTATATATAATTTCCTAATAAGGAGAGAGATCAATTCTTTGTAATGCCTCTGCATTTCAAGCGATAATAGCAATTCAAATACTACTAATACAAAGTATTCAATATTTCTGGGGGGAATTGAATTCTAAATGCAATTCAAGCAAGCAGAAAAGTTAAATATTTGAAGTTTAGTGAAGTAAAACTTTAATTAGAATTCAATATGAAAAACGCCAAGGCAATGTCTCACCCCGTAAGTGTAACGCATCCAATATTTGTACTTAATCTTTCAATATTATTTCAAGATTCCAAATGTTCTCTATATTCAATATTGAGGTTACGAAACAAGTTAAGGTTATACCAATAATATACGAATATACATATGTATATAATAAATGAATGATAATAATGGCCCTTATCCAAGTATTAAATGCTGAATTATCACGCGGTTAAATCACTACGGAAGAATCGGAAACGTATTAGACCTCAACAAGCTACAATGGAAACGAATGCACAACCCACGAATAAACAACACACACCAAGGACAACCAACTAATAATTAAATAATTTAACACTCACCTCACGTCTTTTCAATTCTATAGTTACCTCCTCATATGCTTGTCCTGGGACTGCATGTCGACTTTACCAAGTTGAAAAGGGAGACGAGAATAATTGGTTATTGCTGTGTTGTCAAATTAAGCTGTATCGAATTTCCGATAAACCTTAGATACAGATAGGAAAACTCCTGTTTTCAATCAGCATGCAACCACTGCACTTCGCAACACCCTTTTGCAACTGTTGCAACTGAATTCTGAACAATTCTGTAATTAAGCCCAATGAAGATATAACCAGGACTTATATTTCTCTTTATCAGTTTGAACTATTTTCTGCCTTGTGACAACCCACATCCGCATTCCACTAATTGACTAAATAGCAACTTCATGAAAATAATGATAAGGTACTTTTACAAGATGGTGGGAACAAACCTTTTTGGAACAAACCAAAAATTAGACACTGTACGCTCTTGAGTTTTCTACATTCCCATTCCACCATTTATCAAAATTTCCAAAGTACCACATATAAGCGAGTACTATTTGAACTGGCATTCAACCGCCAACACATCGGAATGCTAACACTGTCTGAAGTGGGAAATTTCAACCAATTCAAGCACGTGTTTCCCTCGTTCTGATTCCACCAAACAGAGAACTGAAATTTAACAATTCCAATAAGGGTTTTCCGTGAATAGGGTAACTCAATGATCATGCCAGACTTAGGCAAATGTATCTTATACGACTTTTTTGTGCGTGAGAAACACGGCAGAAAAACGAGAATTATAAAAATCAAATAGAGTGGCAAATGGAAAGAAACTCCACTCACTCGAAAACACAATTGGGCTCAATGTGCAATGCACCATTACTTCGATCATGAAGTAACACTATTGTATTCACAGCACTTCACTTTTTAGAAAAATTACACAAAACAAATGCACAGCGACAACTTATTCTCATTTCTATTATTCTTCCACACAGTAATGAAACTTCACGAAAGTTTTAGAATGAAACGAAATTGAATCTAACGTCACATTAAGTAAAGTCCTCTTTCGACTATATAGAACGCGAACAGGACATAGCCTCTTTCTTCCTCCGAACAACAAATCCAAGAGATCCTCCCACACCTAGCACTCGACGGTCAGTTCGCTGCCACGAAGGACGAGCGAACCCACGAAACCAATCGGCGCTACCATCGCGTCAGGTGAGACACACGTAACATGTAATCGTCCTTGAGGCAATACAACGGAATTCCTCCCCTCTCTCTCCTTAACTACGAAACTCAGCTGATCGAAACATCTCACATTCTTTTACTCTTTCTTTTTTCTTCTTTTTTTTTAAAAAAGGCAATGACAAAGTAAGGAAATTGATACATAATTATAAGCATTCCCTTTCATGAAGAGAGCATACTTTACAATAATAATAAATTATGTTAATTTCTTTTTTCCTTTTTGTCCTCTCTCCATACCCATCGTAACGAGATCGCTACAGGCTTGCCACCGATGGAAAAGGAAAATTCTTCATCCTGGAATTTTTCGTCTACTCATGTAGCGAGGCTACAGAATATACAAATATCATAAGTACATAATATACATATATAAACATACAACAACTAAAACAAATTAAAATCTTAAATTATAATACACAGAAATTATATATTTATATACAATTAATTTTATTTTATTTACCATGGTTTTTAATTTACTCATCATCATTTTTTTTGTTCATCATGGCCATGATGAAATAGTAAAGCATTTAAAATTTTGAAAACACTAATATGATAACAAACAATTATAGCCTTGTACTTACAAACAAACATATTTATACAAGAATTCCAAATTATATCAAAACAATCTGCCTGATTTTTTTTTACATTTTAATCTCGTCTACTTCGGTAAAATTTAACTCAGATACGTGCCAACGTCTGTATGAATCCTCTTTGCCGTTTTCGTCCGATACTAATAACGTGTTAGGGGTCAAATAATTTCGGATGACAAATAGACCAAACCATTTGTAACTCACTGATTTTACTACCTTGTCCCTTAAACAAGACTTAATATGTGCCTTTATCAGTACCTTCTGTCCAACATCCAAATTAACGGAATTTCTCCTCCGCAACATTATTTTACGTCTTGAAGCAAAACTTCTCTCCGTGTTACACATCGCTTCCTTCCACAAGTCTGCTGACGATTTACCCCCGAAATCGAGATCGCTGATGCACCATCGATTTTCAAGCGTGTATTATAAGTACGTCCAAAAAGATCTCGAGGCGTGACATCTTCAATCCCGAATGTTCGCTGATGTTCAAGTAAATTGTAGCTCTGGGATAAGGGATGACCATAGATGTTGCTTAGTAGATATATAAGCTCTAAGAGAAGCCTTCATCGTTTTGATAAATCTCTCCGCTGCGTTACAACCAGGATGGTAAGGACTAAGCCTTATATGCTTAATGCCTAGGCCAAACAAAAACTTCTTAAAATATTCGGAAACAAAGATCGAGGCATTATCAGTAGACATAGCCTCCGGAAAACCCAATCTACTGAATATTTCCAACAAATTTGTTGGCCACCACACTATAACTTAAACTTCGAAGACGTTCTAGAACCACAAATATGAAAAGCATTATCCACCCGAATGAGAATATACCCTGTCAAAATCCATTGCGAGTTAATTCTTCTACTGAAGTTGGAAAAGAGTCTGGTTGGACTCTTTCACCTTCTGAGATAAATCACAGGTACTGACAAACTTCTTTACGTCTTCTTTCAAACCGTCCCACGTGAATTTCTTCATTACCTTATCCAGTGTCCGAAAAACACCAGCATGACCATCAATTAGAGCATCTTCGTGATAATACTTATTAAGCAATCTTCTCAAATCCTTAGGGATTACAATTTTATAAGGATTGATATCCGAATTCGTTCTCTTCAACAAAAAATTTTTGTTCATGATATACCCATTAACATCTTGGCCAGTCTCCAATTTCTTGATGACATCTACATCTGAATCTTCTCTTTACAGTTTGTCAATGGGTTCCTTAACTAACGGCAAATTCCTTATATTCATATTCTTCATATTTCTCTTAAACGCTGCCAAACCAACTGGGCCGTCTAAAACACTAAATTCAAAGGGGTCGTAAATTCGCGTTAAAAATTCGGCGATGATGTTCTCCCCTGACTTTATATGCCGGAATTTGAAGTTGAATTGGCAAAGCATCTCCACGAAAGGACCATATTTCAAAAGTCTTTTGCTATTGTTGAGGATCCAAAGTAACGCTTTATTATCGGTCAACACACCAAATTAGTTAACAAGGTAGTGCCTATAGCGAGATATAGTTTTTACCAAACTAATAAATTCAATCTCATAGATGCTGCGGTGTATGTCCGCCTCTGACAATTTCTTCCTATAGTAACATACCGGTTGGAGGTAACCGTTCGTATTTCTCTGAGACACGCATCCTGCTATAGTCTTTCCATTTCCGTCAACATGGACTACAAAGCGCTTATTCAGATCCGGAGGTTTCAAAACAACATTTTCGATCAAAATACATTTTAACTTCTCCAGGATCTGTTGATGTTCAGGTGTCGAGATAAACTTAAGATTTGGAGATTTTAGAGCACTAATGGGAGCCATGAGCTCTTGTAACTCTGAAGCAAACTTAGAATTGTAACTGAACACAACTAAAAATTTTAATAATCCACGCCTATTGCGGGAAAGTGGAATATTTCTAATAGCAGAAACTCTCCTCGGATCTATCTCCATCTGGTCTCCTTCTATTATATACCCTAGATAATTTATTCTTTTATAGAACATAAAACATTTATGAGGTGAATCCGTAATATTATATTCTTTGCATCTTTGTAATTTTTTTTTACCATTTGCATATATTCTTCTATAGTATTACTGGCTACCAGGACTTCATCATAATAGACCTTGACGCCATTATCAGTTAGATCACCCAATACTTTCTCCATAGCCCTCGATAAAATATTACTTCCCGTTTTTATACCAACGAGTGTACTGATAGCACCCTTTAGAATAACGAGTGTAGTGATGTCTCGAGACCATTTTTCGAGGTATATTTGATTGTAGGCCCGCTTTAAATGGTCAACCTCCTCCAGTATCCCTTCTTTAACAAGATCATCAATTTGTTCATAAAAATATTTTTCCTTGTTCTTGGGAACTGGGAAATTCGTATCTTTACATGGTCTATTCTCTTTTAAATAGAGTCTACCAACAAACCCTTTGATGCATCCAACCTTCTCTGAAATTACATCTGAATACTTGGCTTTCATCGAGTCGATAAAAGCGGTAACCTCAGGGGTTTCGTACTTCCATGAGTCCTGACCCAAACGGTGATCTTTCACCTGTGTGTTACTGTGGTTAAACACCTGCGTGTTATTCTGAGCCACATTCGATGGACCCGAACAATGGTCAAGAGGCTGGAACTTTTTGTTACGTTGAATCAATTTATGAAAGTTCTGGGATTGTTCAAAGTCCACATCCGATGCTTCTGAACCACTGCTACGCACATTAGACGAAATATTCTTATGTTTATTAACATCCGCCTTATCACTCACACCTGGAGCACAAGCATCTGTTGATCTTCCTAAACCACTATCTAGTTTCGAAGATTCGGTGACTTTATTCTTCTTTTGATCTTTTCTTCTTCGACGACGTTCACACCTTTTCTTACTGCAACACTTCTCGTATTGTCCAGTGTTCGAAAGGTATTTAACCAATGAATCCAACTTGTGAACATTACCAACGTTATCCAAAGGCAGAACACTACCTGATGAAGGATTACCACCAGATAAAGATTCTGAAGTTCTTCGATATCACGAGTTTCAGTATTCAAAACCCACTTCGATGATTCACTATCTACGAAGGTTCGCTGGCTAATGGTCATTCCATTCGCACCAACCTCATTAACAGAGTGAGAATCTTCAAAACAAGATCCCTCAGTAGCATTCGTAGGCATCACATGTCCTGCAGGTGAAGTTTCCTGAAAGCACATTTCACTTGCATCACAAGATCATTCACTCGAAAAACGATTCTGGAAGTAACCATCTGATGTTCCAGACACCCAACTATTCCGATGGTCTTTGTTGGAATCCTCGTACACACCAACTTGCATCACATTGGATAGAGTACCATGGACATTGTTCCGTTTGGAATTAATCGAACCCAAACTTTCACAACAACGTGAACGAGAACTGTATATACTAATTACACCATCAGTACTTCCAAATTCTTCCGCTGGAACAGTAGTATGTCTAAGCGCAGGTCTGAAGTTCGGTATGTTAACACCCATTTTTCTCCTCCCACATGACATTCCACTAGCACCAATGTTCCAGTCGAAATCCTTGATGAAGTACTAGGAGGATTTCCTGACGTTTCTGAAGTTGAATTACCAAGTGGTGAAAATTGCACCACGGACATTTCATTCACACCACGTAATCAAATGGTCGATGATACAGAACGATAAGCATCAGCCATAAACGACAACGTATCTTCAATAGGACTTCCTAAGTCTACTTCGGAATCAATCATCGCTCTAAGTTGTCCTAATTGGATATCATCTGGAACGTGAATTTCCAAAATCCTAGATTCAACGTCCAACAAATCCAGATTACATTGGATTCTCTCATCATGTAAACCGTAGTTGAAAATATCTTCGTAAATGAAGATTGAAAGCATCTTATTATCATTGGTTTCGACTTGACTCCATTTCCGATGATCCTTGGTATCATTCGAACTCAACTGGCAATCACGAGATACTGACTTAAATCCCTTGAGATGAAAAACGGGTTGACGAACCGTCTTCTTAAAGTTCAAAGAGATTCGACGTTTACCATTGCGGAGTATCAAGATTTCTTGGAGTAATCAATAACGGAATATGTACAACGCAAAAACGGAGTTCCGAGTAAACACTTGCAAGGTAACTGTTCAACAACCTTGAACCCAACTCTTTCGAAGTGACGCGAAAGGTTCAAAGTCAAGACAATTTCCTTGTTCGTAGTAAAATGCAAACCAGAAGGTGCATTCACTAGCTTTTCTTGCGTTATAGTAATCTTCTCTAATCGGCAAGCACGAACTAAGTCTATTCGAACGATGTTGAAACTCGAACCACTATCAATGCATACGTCCGTCACGTGGTTGTTAATTTTACCCACAATGAAAGAAGCAACAATATTGTCCATCTCAGAAGGGATTTGCATTTGTGCTGGTCACTTCGCGTCTAGGCTCAGATATGGAACAAGGACCCCTGGAATTCCGAAGATCCCCAGAGTTTCCCATGAATCTACCCGATTTTCATTAAGGGTTGATCTGTTTTTATTTTCTGACAAAGATTCATTTACCACTGATTTATGCTGATATGTACCTTTAGACTGATAACTAGATACCAATGTATTTATTTTCTTTTTATTATAACCCATTTCCTTATTACAATCTAATTGATCTCGGAATTTCAACACATGTCTATCGGCAATGTCTAATAACTCCAAACGAGTTGCTGGTATATAGTTGTTTAACATTCTAAACATTTGATTTGGGTTTATACCAGAAATTATAATATTTACTAATTCTGATTCTGGACTTAAGGACCCTAATACATTCATAGCCATAATAACCGATCTTACATAATCATTTATTTGTTCAGAGAATCTTTGCCTTCTGTAAACGTAATCCGAAAAAAATGAATTTCGACTAATAGGAGTAACGAAATTATTCAACAATTTCTCTCTTAAGTTCCGCCAACTTATGTTATTATAGATAGCAAATAATATTTCCCTCAATAATGCCCCTGTACATTTGGCAACAATCACAGTTAATATCATATCTAGGGAATAACTTGTCTCCAAGAGAGTTTTTTCGATATTTAGTAACAATTTAAAAACTAGATAACTATTACTCCCATCTGTTACAGCTACATTCTTGAATCTCAATTCAAGAGATTCCATGTTTCTCTTAAATGCATATTTAATCATTTGATTATGTTCAATATTATTTAAATCCGGTTGGTTACTACCACCGAAAGTACCAGGTTCTAAGCTATGTCTCTCCATACCCTTACTCGTAGGCTGAAAGACAGGAGAACTCACAGGAGCTTTAGGAGTCGAAGTTCGTATATGCGATACCCTTCGATAATAATCCCGAAGATATAAATATCTGTTAGTACCATTACCTTGATTATTAAAAACGGCATTATCACTCGAAGAATTTCTATTTACAAAACCCATTTGCATTGGTTGGCTCAACGGCTCTTCGAAAGCTACCTGTCTCATATCTCTCTGTGGTTCTGGAAGCATTAGCTAGTCTACTAAACCATAGCTAATTGAACGTGAGCTCTTATTATCTCTCCCCAAACTCCTATTGTTTTCTAAAGAAACTCGCCTAGCATATAGAATTCCATGCATGGTTGGAGTAAGAGACATGCTCAATTGCCCAAAATCTGAATGCATGTCCGTTTCACAACAGCCCGTTCTATGAAGTGTTACAAATTCCGAATACCCTTCTGTATATTAATACTAATATATTCCGATCGATTATTCACCATACACATTCAAAATAATAGCACAATTCAAACTTTACAAATATAACACAAGAAATTTATAACAGGTTATAATAAATAAACTTAATACTAAATTATCTACGGACACTACACAAACCAGAATGGATCAAGCTGAGCAAACAACATTTGACTTTAATTTCCACAAATAATTTTTTATAAACTCCAATCGATGTCAGCCCCACAAAAATTATCAAAAAATTTACAATTATTATTCAATATTTATCAACACGAACAAACAAATTATTTGCCTGTAAAAATAAGTATGATATTAACAAACTTTTTTTTCCAAAAAAAAAAAGACTTCTGAACTGTACTGAACAATTGGTATGGAAACTTTCTTTTTTATAAAAAAAAGATTCGGAACTGACCGTCGAGCAAATTTGAAGCGTTCCCATCCGCCATCAAAGCCAGAGTAGTTGCCAAGAACCCGACATACATGGATAATGAGGTCGCAAGATATGTTGATCCATCAGCAACACCCTCAACCAACCACAGAGGGATCTACGCGAGCGGACGTCACTAGACTATATTCAGAGTAGGATTCACACAGTGAAAGATAATTCAGCATTTATCAAATATTTCAAATAAATACCACTCAAATAACCAAATACACTTATATCAAAGAAAGGAGAACAAGCACAATTCAGGTTAACAATTTTATTAACATATTTACAAATGATAACTGATTATCAGATATCTGATGGCAACAATGTATTCTCCGTCGATAAATATGTAATACGTGGTAGCTTCAAATCTCAAATTAAATCCTTCAAAATTTAGTGAAAAGGCAATAATCATTAATGTTCAAATCTCGAACATTTTAAAAAATACCTAAGTTTTCAGTAATTAGTTATATATAATTTCCTAATAAGGAGAGAGATCAATTCTTTGTAATGCCTCTGCATTTCAAGCGATAATAGCAATTCAAATACTACTAATACAAAGTATTCAAAATTTCTGGGGGGAATTGAATTCTAAATGCAATTCAAGCAAGCAGAAAAGTTAAATATTTGAAGTTTAGTGAAGTAAAACTTTAATTAGAATTCAATATGAAAAACGCCAAGGCAATATCTCACCCCGTAAGTGTAACGCATCCAATATTTGTACTTAATCTTTCAATATTATTTCAAGAATCCAAATGTACTCTATATTCAATATTCAGGTTACGAAACAAGTTAAGGTTTCACGAATAATATACGAATATACATATATATATATAATAAATAAATAATAATAATGGCTCTCAGCCAAATATTAAATACTGAATTATCACGGGATTAAATCACGCGGTTAAGAATCGGAAACGTATTAGACCTCAACAAACAATAATGGAAACGAATGCACAACCCACGAACAAACAACACACACCAAGGACAACCAACTAATAATTAAATAATTTAACACTCGCCTACGTCTTCCTCAATTCTATAGTTACCTCCTCATATGCTTGTCCTGGGGCTGCATGTCGACTTTACCAAGTAGAAAAGCGGAACGAGAATAATTGGTTATTGCTGTACTGTCAAATTAAGCTGTATCGAATTTCAGACAAACCTTAGTCAATTCGTACAGATAGGAAAACTCTTCTTTTCAGTCAGCATGCAACCACTACACTTCGCAACATTCCCTTGCAACTGTTGCAACTGAATTCTGAACAATTCAACTGAATTCTTAACAATTCTGTAATTAAGCCCAATGAAGATATAACCAGGACTTATATTTCTCTCTTTATCAGTTTGAACTATTTTCTGCCTTGTGACATCGCACATCCGCATTCCACTATTTGATTAAATAGCAACTTCATGAAAATAATGAAAAGGTACTTTTACAAGATGGTGGGAGCTAACCTTTTTGGAACAAACCAAAAATTAGACACTGTACGCACTTGCGTTTTCTACATTCCCATTCCACCATTTAGCAACATTTCCAAAGTAGCACATAAAAACGAGTACTACGTGAATTGGCATTCAACCACCAACACTACGGAATGCTTACACTGTCTGAAGTGGGAAATTTCAACCAATTCAAGCACGTGTTTCCCTCATTCTCATTCCACCAAACAGAGAGCTGAAATTTAAAATTTCCAATAAGGGTTTCCCTTGAATAGGAAAACTCAACGATCGTGCCAGACTTAAGCAAATGTATCTTATACGACTTTTTTGTGAAGAATCATAAAAATGAAATCTAACATAAAGAGTGGCAAATGGAAAGAAACTCCACTCACTCGAAAACACAATTGGCCTCAATCTGCAATGCACTACTACTTCGACCATGAAGTAACACTATTGTATTCACAGCACTTCTCTTTTTAGAAAAATTACACAAAACAAATGCACAGCGACAACTTTTTCTCATTTCTATTATTCTTCCACACAGTAATGAAACTTCACAAAAGTTTTAGAATGAAACGAAATTGAATCCAACGTCACATTAAGTAAAGTCCTCTTTCGACTATATAGAACGCGAACAGGATATAGCCTTTCTCCTCCTCCGATCAACAAATCCAATACATCCTCCCACACCTAACACTCGACGGTTAGTTCGCTGCCACGAAGGACGAGCGAACCCACGAAACCAATCGGCGCTACCATCGCGCCAGGTGAGACACACGTAACACGTAATCGGCCTTGAGGCAATACAACGGAATTCCTCCCCTCTCTCTCCTTAACTACAAAACTCAGCTGATCGAAACATCTCACATTCTTTTACTCTTTCTTTTTTCTTCTTTTTTTAAAAAGGCAATGACAAAGTAAGGAAACTGATACATAATTTTGTACATTCTCTTTCATGAAGAGAGCATACTTTACAATAATAATATTTTTCAAATTTCATTTTCTTCCTTTTTGTTCTCTTTCCAAACCCATCGTAACGAGATCGTTACACCTGAGTCGGGTCAAGTGTGCGAGGACTAGAGCAGATATGAGACAAGATTTCAAAGTATCCCATGCCTTTTTCTCGGTTTCTCCAAAGTCGAATTTGTCGTTCTTTTTAGTCAATGAAATGAGTGGTTTTGCAATCGTAGAAAATCCTTGAACAAAAGCTCGGTAAAATGAGGAAAGTCCGATTAAACTACGTATTTCTTTGATTGTAGTGGGGTATGGTACCTTTGATATAGCCTCAGTTTTGGCGGAATCTACACAAATTCCTCGTCTACCGACGATGTGACCAAGCACCGCGGTTTCTTCGTAACCAAAATAGCATTTCTTAGAGTTGAGTTTTAGGTTCGTCTCCCGGAGCAGAGATAGAATAATTCTCGTCCTTTCTATTAGAGCTGGAAAGTTAGGACCAGGGTAAACCAAATCGTCTAAATAACAGATTACATACTTCCAGATGATGTCACCAAATATAACATTCATGATGTTTTGGAAAAGGCCGGGGTCGTGGTTAGGCCAAATGGTAATCTCAAAAATTCGAATTTTCCGCGGCTGCAGATGAATGCAATCTTCTCTATATCGCACAGACGGATGAGCAACTGATGTTATCCATTTTGCAAATCTAAGGTATTTATGAATTTGGTACCATTTAAGAAAGCTAGTACCTCATCTATGCGCGGCACTGGCACAAAGTTTGGCCTTAATATCTTATTAAAGAATATGGGCTCTTGCTTTCCCTGATAATATTACTGTCTAACATTTTCTGGATCTCCTCTGTGACTATCTCTCTCTGTTTTGGTGTTTCTCTATATGGGGGATGAGAAACAGGGATATCTGTGATGACCTCTAAGGGGCACATAAACTTATCGGTAGCTGCAGTAAGACGAGATTTGTCCCAGGCTACAACATTCCTAGATTCCATCAGTAAATCCAGTAACTGGTTTCTTTCTTCTGGGTTTAAGTTTGGACCAATATTTTGAACTTGAGCTAATTCTTCCTTTGTTTGTGGGACTTTTTGGGGTTGTCCAGAGACTTCCACATCGTCTGTTTCATCTTTATTAGTAAGGCGTATGATCTGATTAACAGCATGCATGTCTTTGTCTGCCTAGTCATTTAAAGGCTCAACCTGGGGAAAAAGTTTCCCTAAATAAAGTTCTAGTTCGATCCGAACTATTAAAAATAGTCAGACAAATGTTTCCCTTTTCAGCAAAAAGTGGTCCCCTGGGAATCATGCAGGAGTGCCAATACCGAATTCCTTTGGACGGTATGAATTCCCAAATATGCACTTTCCCGGTTGGCGCGGTAATTTCTAAGTCATACGAAGCCTTGGACCGCACGCGGACATTTGCTGGAAGGTGCACTTTATAGGTAGTGTCCGGATAGATATCAACAATTTCGTCGCCCAACCCCAAGGGGTTCGGCACGACCTATTTCTTAATATGATCCTGAGCAAAACTCTCTAGTTCAGAGAGAGTTGCTGCATCATTTACACTTCTTTGCGTTATCAAAGGTTTTTCTAATGTTTCTGACTGTCCTCTATTTGATTTGTCCCCTAAAGGCTCATACGGCGCCTATGAGGGCAGGGGTGGCTTTACGGAGAGTTGATTCTTTTTGCTATATTTCGTGACATAAACGCATTTTACTTTCTGGGAATAGTCTCTGCACTCGAACCTTCTGTAGAACTAGCTACCAAAGTTCCACTAGGGCCTGGTTGAGGGGCAGGGTTATATGGATTCTTTTCCCCTGTTCCTAAGTCAGGCGAATTGGTAGGTTTCAGCTGACGAGCAGTGGCAGATACCTTGCTTTTCTTAGTTCGTTTACGGCTTGCCTTTTCGCGCCTATTAGCGTTTCCAATCGTTCTATTCGTAGGCTCCGAGGGAAATTTTGTAGTTTCCCTGGAACGCACGAATACTGGATATGTAATTTCTTTAGCAGGGAGTTTTTGTCTCTTATCAGGTTCACTAGCAACGGGATTTAGGGGATTACGGGTGACCAACTTTGGAGACGGAGCCCTACTCCTGAGTTGGAGGTTCCCTTTCCTATACGTTTGGTTGTTTCTATGAGGAGGGTTAGAGAAAGCCGTTTGTGTAGTATTATCGTCCTGTACCGATTGGGAATCGTTAAACGATCCTTTTCTTACTGACGGTGGGTATCGTTCAACATGTGTTAAATCTAAACTATGAATTACACCTTGACGATGCCCATTTGTACCTTTTCGGATTGTGAACCATAGGTCTTCAACATGATTTCCGTCTTTATCTGCTAGCTCCAAGTATTTGGAATGAATTTTTGTGACATACTTGTGCAATAAATCTACCATTAAAATAACATCATAGGCTCAAAACTGTGGGTCAACTATATCTACGTCTAGAAACCTTCGTTTGGTTGTTTTCAAGTAATCCTTGAAACAACAGGCTATTCTCACCAGAGGAATGTAATCTGTGGGGTGGGCACCTACGCCGCGAAGCTTTACATAGCCTTTCAGTGTCTCAGTTAGTGGAAATCTAGGGGGTAAGAGGGTCTTCGAAGCCAGCAAGATTTCCGACCCTGTGTCAATAAGGGCTTGAGCCAAGCGGTCTCCTATTTTTATCTTGACTGTACAGAGCTGGGCTCGCCCATGGCCAAAGCCATAGGTATTTTGGTGAGTGTTCCTATACATTTTATAACCCGGTTCTACTACTACTTCGTCTGAGTAACAAGAACTAATCTGTACAAATCCCGGTCGGGTAATTTCTTTAATGCTTGACCAGTGCAAGCGGTCATTTTCCCATATTATGTCGTAACTAATCCTCTGACTAACTAATCTTTGTGCTGTGTAATTTTTTTAAGATATTGCATGCACTGTTCGAGATTATCACAATCATCCACTTCAAGCATCAGCTTATTTAGGACGTCTGGTAACAAACTCATTCTAAGCTTACTCATCAATTCACTTTCATTAGTGCAACCTCGTAAGAATTTCAGATCGTTCATCATCTTATAAATAATTGCTAAAGTACTTTCATTGGGTTGTTGTTTTCTTATATCAACGTCATATTCCAATCTTGCGGTGTATTCAATACTAGGAAATCCCTTTTTAAGTTTTTCCTTCTTCTCGTTATAGCTTAAGGGTGAAATGTTTGCTATGTCTACTAAATAGAAGGGGAAAGCTTCCCGTTTCAAACAACAAGGAAGATAGTTTACTATCTCTAGGGTCGACCATTCGTATATGCTAGCGACTGATTCATATTCTTGTAAGAACGTTTCCATGCACTCATATATATTACCATAAAAGGAGGGAATTTCAACATTTGGATAAAACTTGAATGCTTGTGGTTTAGCACTAATAGTAGAATTTTGATTGTCAGCCTGGGGAGGAGGGGTGCTAACTTGGTCTGTTCTAACTGTATCTGTAAATTTAGGTTTTTCAAAACTATATGGTATAGATTGCTCGGTAGCCGGACTACTTTTAATTTCTTGCTCAGATTTTAAATTTATGCAAGACTTTTCCTCACGATCTAATTTTAAAAAAGGCGAAAGATTTGATTTTTTCTTATCAAAGTTCTTATCTTCACTTGGTGTATGTGAAAAAGGCTCATCTTTCAGATCTAAGGACCTGTCTAAAGAAGCTGAGATGTTGAAATGTTCAGAAACAAACCTATACTCGGTATCAGTTGCGCTCCTATTTTCTAACTCGGAGGTTTGTCTGGACCAAATTCTGATGTATAAGATTTATCTTGTTCGCTAAGTACTGATTTTTCTGACTTTTCTCCTTCAGTAAACTCTAATTTCTCCACCGGAGTCGTGGGTGAAACTACGCTGCTAGGTGGCAAAACAAACACTATCTGTAAGGAATCTAACTTTTCCTCTTGTTGGTATTTTTTATTTCCTTGGTCGCAGGTGATTCACTAGTCTCATTATAGGAACTAAGTTTAGAACTAGCACTGAAGTTTGTAATCCAATATTCTTAACACTGTTAGTTTGTTTGGTAGATGCACTTTGGGTTGGAGAGGTTGAGGGATCGTCTCTATTTTCTACCTCAACTAAACAAATTACTGACGCACCAATTTTCGCGTAATCAGATATTTTACGAATATTCTCGTTTATTCTACTCTCAGACCAGGAATCGTTGTCTTCTTCTTCTTTTTCCTCAATTTGCTTCTGGTGGTCGGAGTAAACTGAGGGAAAAGCATCATCACTTTTCTTCTCATCGTCTAACACCCTCTCAACTGGAGCAGAGACGACGAGATCATTTCTCTGGTCCTCTGTGGGAGGGTCTTGGTTCGCTGCTGGGGGAGTAGAAACCGTAGGAGGATCATAATGGTCATATCGGAGTTCTTCTTCGGAGTTCCAAGAAGGTTTAAACTCATCCTCTAGGGATGACGCAGGAGGAGACTCCGGGTTGTCTTCTTGAAATTGGGCTATTTCTTCGTTTTGTAATTTCTGCAGTTCGTATCCCAACCAATCGTCTTTCAAAGATTCGCCTCCATCTGAATCTGCACTACTAATATCTCCGTTTGACCACGTAACTTTAGTAACTACACTAAGTATGTTATGTATACTGTAAAAATTATTGCAGTTTCCATTGCAGGGTAAGGCTATTTTCAAACATAACAGGGTTAGTCTGAGTAGCTGTTGTCCGAATAACTTTAAGATCACGATCTGTGTCAATCCTGATAATTTTAGAAGACTTATATTCGGTCTGAACGCTAACATCTTTCTTTGGAAAAACTTCGGTCTGTATTTCCATATCAAAATTTCCAACTACATTTTCCTCAGGTAATAAATCTTCAAAGGGGACTGAGGGGTCAGCTTGAAAATGAATACCTAACTTCTCTTCATCGTCACCCTGGCGATGAAAAACTGTGACCTGTACTTTCTTGTTCCGTAGTTGTTTAGTTAAAGGTCGAATTAAGTTCCTAATGCAGGGGACAGTTCTGTTTGTCATGAATGCCTAATCTGGTCTATTAATGCTTCACCGTTAGGTTGTGTCAGAGAGCGCAATTCATTTTCATTGTTCTCGTCAGGGCTCTCATCTTCGTTTCCCTTGGTTCAGTTCCTATATTTTCATAAATTGGCTCTTTACTCGTTGAGATTCGTGATTCAGTATTTAAGTTTGCATATATAGTTCTAGGACCGATCTCGGCATAAACTGTTTCATCACAACTACCAGCATAAAAAGATTGGAAGGCCAGTCTTCGCATTTCTAACGGCGTTGTAGGATCTGACGGTTCGCATTTAATAGGAAAATATAACGCTACTTGCTATCTGGTTCTTTTGAAACACCACTATCTTTATTTCCTGAACTTAACACTTAGTTACTTATTATATTGTCCTTATCAGTTAACTTATTATCGTTTAAGGGTCTTTGGTTCTAGGGGACAACAGGTATTACACCTGATGTTGATTCTATCTCAATTGTTACTTGAGGGCATTCCTGACCTGCAGTTATTAATTCTGCGATCTCTAGTTCGTCTTTTAAATTTAATTCATTCACTAGAGTTTTCGGATCTACCCCCGGTGGGGTTTCGTCAGTATCTGAATTTACATCTATCGTCCTAGGGGCTGCTGTTGGTTTATCACTCGAACCAGCACTTAGTACTTCTGTGTCATTTCTAGTCGGGATAGAACTGGACGCGGCAAGCGGCGTTAGGTCGTAGCCACTCGCCGGAGCGTCAGGAGTTTGCGGGCTAGTGGTCGTTGGTTCGAGATGTCTGGGCTGACTCCACGTATCCAAATATCTCGGTAATGGGTTATTTTTCCAACGGCCAAATTGAGGAGGAGAATGCCCGTGTACCTTCACTTTATTACATTCAATACAATAATAATTATTCCACCGATCCAAAATATAACGGTGCTTTCACGTGGGTGTCTTAGGACAATGGAATTGCCCTAAATCTAATAACTTTTCTTTTATTTTCTGCGCAAAACTTTATTCTGATGAATAACTGTGTTTTTCTAGTAAGTGGCCTCTTAAACCAGGGCAGTGTGTAATCAACCTATTTCCTCTGATATAATAGGAATTTAATCACTGATAGCTACTTCCCTCGGAAATGCTACGTCAAATTTTACGTATTATGAGACTTATTATTATTTCAATATTATTATTTAGCTTCCTTTGAACTTGAATACTCAACTTCCCTTTCTTTATAAAATTGGCTTTACATTTTTGAACGGGAAACAGAAAGTGACTAGAAAGCTATTTATTTTAAAGAAAATGTTTATTTGTTCACCTATGATGATTATATTTTTTTTACTTTTATTCTTTAACTTGTTTTCATTTTAAACTTCACTTTTTTAAAACTATTTTATTAAATGCACACATATATTCATAAACATTCAAGGGGATTATAAACATTCAACCATTGGATCATGTACCTCCAGATATTTTTCTTTTTGGTTTGTTGCATTTGCGTAAATAGGAGTTTTAGGCAGTTATTCCCAGGCAGCCATCGGACATGCACCCCTAGTATAGGGGGCCTGCTGAACCAAAAGGATAAGATACCTGTGACTCCCAAGCTTGCATGGGAAAGGATTTTAGACACTTATCGCCAAACAGACCATCGAACTTTCATCCCGTGAAACGGGCGGTTCTGCTGTCTAGAGATAAACTGCCTGTGATACTCCCCAAATAAACGATAGGGATTTTAGCCACTTGTCGCCGGCCAAACGTGTCGAACTTTCATCCCGTGAAACGGGCGGTTCTGTTGCCCAGAGATAAACTGACTGTGATCCCTCCAAAGCTAGCAGAAGCATAAGGAGGTTTAAGGTTTTGCAAGTACATGAGACAAAAGCTGAATTCTGTCTTAACACTCTCGTTCCGATGTTACATTTCTATCACTACACAAGAAATCGTCGTGAGGTAGACTGAGTCTTTCTCTGCGGAACCTAGCAACTATTCCGCCGACTTATAACAACTTAAAGCGAGAGAAGTTGAGAATTGAAACTTTTCGTCGCTACTTCACTCCTTGTAAAACGCACTACTTAGAGCAGAAGGATACTTGTTTATCACAGTCATAAGCTGAACACGACCTAGGCCAAGTACGCCACTGAACTTTACTGACTTTACATAGTACAGATACACCACTTGACTAGTCAAAAGAAAAACTTCGCGTACACTTTCCACTTTTATATATTAAAAAATCTTCGACAAAAATTCACTCGCGATTTGCCCTAAAACTCAACTGAGATTTTTGGTTCCCCTATAAAGTGAACGAGCACCAGAGACTTGTTTAAAGATTCAAGAATACAGTACGTTACCCGGCGAACACCGAACACCATAAAACTCTAATGTGTTGTTTGAGATTGTCGTCGTCTTTGTATACACTTTCTTTCGTGAAATCGTATTTGAGATCACTCCTCTACTCTCCACCCAGTATGTCAAAGTTGGTACTGAGTCCAACTCCCTTTAAGACTCAGTATCGAGACGTCTTAGGCTTTACTGGTTCGAAGATGAAGGGAAAGTGCACTAAAAGTCTCAACAATGAGGGGGAGACTCGTATTTCAGAGGTAGAGCTTGTACTGGAAATCGAAATCCAGCTAACTCATGAAGACGGTGAACTGAATCCAGATAGGGAGGGATAGCATGACTAAATTAAAGTGACCATTTCCATCGTTACTTTTAATTTATAAGAATAGAAAAAAAATAAAAATGAAAATACAAAGAATTTGACAATTCGGATACTTGAAATTACAACTTTAGATTATTACTACATAACATGTATGGGCAAAACCCCTACATTACCAAACGGGCAATAGAAGGTTATTATGCTAAGCCGCGATTTATTGAAAAAAGTAAATTCGATAATTCATACTTGCAACTTGCATTGGCCCAAAGGGGAAGTGATAATCTTCGAAGTGGAAACTTGGTCTCATTTTTAAGTCGAACTTTATGTTAATTTCTAACAAGTCTCAAGTGTTCGTCCCATGTCGGGGGACTTAGAAAAATAATTACATACCTGATCTGATACGGAGCGTAAGTGACAAAGAATCGAAACCTCTCGCTGAACGCCAGAGAAGAAGAACAACAAGAACAACACGAGGCTTGACGAGCTTGGAGAAGCTTGTTCACGCACATGCCCAATAGTGTCCAAGACTTCTAGGTTTTCTATGATTTTCCCCCATCACGGCGGGGCAGAAGTATCTATTTTACATTTACTAATACATCTTTATTTCACGTTTAGCTTCAAATACATAATGTTTTATGTACTTATCGCTTGCGTGGTGTTTAATAAATTTACAACCGCGACCCAGCACTTGTGATTAGGGTAAATCAAAGCCAGGGTCATACCACTATTACATGTGTGCGGGTTGGTGTCAATGAGGCATCAGATTGCTAATACAATCAAAGCCTCATCTGACTCCGTTCTCCCTTCCTCTCTTTCTCTGCGACACACACAATTAGAGAAGCGCGGGCATCTCACCCCATAATTTGAGTCCGGCCTAGAACCTCGAAGCTTAACTGTGTAACAATATATATATATATATATATATATATATATATATATATATATATATATATATATGTGTGTGTGTGGGGGGGGAGGCGGTGAGTGGGGGGGTGATTGGGTGTGAAAGGGCCAATGTCAGTTTTTGTATGTTCGCCAAGAAATGAGATGTTCGTTAAATTTTGAAGCCTATAAAGGGATATTTCCTTTTGCAAGAAAAGCAACTGTTAATATGAATAGTATATATACTCCAAATTACTTCTTGTGACCTTAGCCCTTTTAGTTCCAAGTCGCAGATATATAAAGTATGTTAACTTACATTGAACAATTCTGGCTACTTTCATCTGTTTTCGAATTCTTCCAACTTATTTTGGACATAAGATTATTATCATTTTTGCTTAACTTTCCAAATGCCAAATACGATTGAAATTTGTCTGAAACTGCTTGCGTGGATTGCAAATTAAAATTGTGAGCCAAGCTACGAAGATAGTTCTCTAAAGGTCTTTGAGCATATTCTTGTACAATAGTACGTACTCGACTTGTATTTTTTCAGACGGTGGTCAATACTTGTTTAGCAACTTCTGTTAATTTGACCAACAGAGTGCTCCTTTAACGGTGTATATTCGACGATAATCGTTTGCGATAAGATAAAATTCGTCTCCCATATAATTTTATGATAAAATACATCTGTTTACTTTATTTCATAGTTCTTCCATATTCGGCGACAGTTGCCATCGAAATTCATACAATTATACGCATAATAATAATAATATTAATAATAATAATAATAATAACAATAATAATAATAATAATAATAAATAACATTACAATATCAATTACGTAAACAATACCTTCGAATAAAGAAAAATCAATGGCATGCTGGGATTCGAACCCGGGTCACTGAAATGGCAGTTCTCTGCTTTCACATGATAAAAAGATAAGAAAATAAATTAGTAGATATGTTTTAAACATTGCACACACTATATCAACACGTATTGATGCAACTCAAAGAATGCGAAAATAATGTCTGCCGGCTTTTCTTCTTTAGAAATTAGATGTTACGGTGAGGAAGAATCGCAGTAATATAAATCGGGACCAGTTAAAAACGATGCGATAGCCTCATCTTGAAAAACGCTTCGCGATAGTTTCTTCATTGGCGAAGGCTCATGTGGTTCGGATTCCACGTTAATCAGTAGGTCCACGTCTCATATAGCCTCGCTGCTGAAAGGGACGCTAAACTAAAATCAACTCAACTCATTGGCGAAGGTCTATATCATTTATTTTAGTTAAAGAAGGAAACGTCGAGTAAGTCATTGTGACACTCATAAGGAACGTCTCCTTATGTGAGTATTAGTACGAGTATTTTGAGTATAGTCTTACATGCAATGCTTTTAACTAGCTAGTAGTTTACGCGGAAGATGAAGTGACGAGGTAGGTAAGTGTTAGCACAATGAACTTATATTCGGCGGAGCCGCATTCAAATCCTGGTCAGGTTCTAACTTTTTCAAATGTTTCAATTTCAATTTCAATACATACTCAGTGTGATAACCAAGATTTTCTCTCCTCCAGAAAGAGAAAGATGTTGGAATGAGGAGAATTGGAGAAGGTCTCTCAATGGAGGCAATCATTTACTAACTTATTTCCAACAGTTGTTCTAGATTTGATATTTTCGTTTACTTTCAAGCATTTTCTTATTCATGTGTTCTCAATGTTTTTATTTCTTTGAATATACAATATATAGTGAAATAATACATTACATACACAACAATATTGAGATTAACATATGATGTTCATTGGACAACACGCTCTGAACCTAAGAGGTTCATATCAGAATGGGGAAATGTTTCGTGTGTCATCTACTCACAATTTTACTTACATAAAGACTGGACTCAGTGCTACCAACTGCTGTCAGTGCCGAGAAACGTATCTGTCTAGGTGTTCTGATAACTGCAAATTACCTGGACCCCAAGTTATGGAATTAGAGCACTTAGGGGGGAGATAGTTTTGCGGTTGGGTGTACATAGATTTTTCTAACATGAGTAACGCTTTCTTCTGTGGATCTAAAATATTCCAAGTAAGTTTTCCTCTTTCTTTTTCTTCTTTCCTTTTATTTCTTACTCACGAATTTTGCGCCACCTTACTTCGGCAGCCAGGGCCGTTGCCCCGCTCACCCGCACCACCGCACCACCATGATCAATACTAACCTATAACACTTTTCTCTGTTTACATGAATCGTAACTGGTCTGTCGTAATAAATTTGACTACTAATGTATACAGATCCACATGTACGTTCTTTCAACACAAATCAGGTGGTGTCCACTGAATACTTTTAATCTAATAAGCATTTTTCTCATCCTTTTAGGCTCTATCTCAGGCTTTTATGACGTGGGCCCTTTTATCGCGGGGTCCTTTTGACTCGGGCCCTTATGAACGGGGGCCCTTTTGACTCTGGCCCTTATGAACGGGGGCCCTTATGACCGGAGCTTTTTGATGCGGGGCCCTTTTGACTCGGGTCTTTTGTCGCGGGGCCCTTTTGACCCTAGCCCTTATGACGCGGGGTCCTTTTGACTTGGACCCTTTTGTCGCGGGGCCCCTTTGACTGGGACTCTTATGACCGGGGCCCTTTTGACGCGGGGTATTTTTGACTCGGGCCTTTTTGTACTCGCCCTTTTGTCTGGGCCCTTCTGACGTGACACCGGGTCCGGTGGGTCGTGAATCATAGTGGGTCACGGTGGGTGGTGAGTCATTGGGTCGTGGTCAAGTTTTCATTGACCCAGGCCATCTCTTCTCAAATCTTTAAAACCAACCCAAGCAAAGAGCAATATTAATACATAAAACGCTAAGCATCTTAGCTATCCATGAGAAATATTTCATTATCCTAATAACTCTAGTATATCCACAAATCAACATTTGTTATATTTTACCAAAATACGTCATGACTTTCCGATAACCTGAGAGTTTAAGTATTGTTTATATGAAAAGTTTATTGACCTCATAACTTATTCACTTACTCTCTTATGATGACCGAAACCTTTAGGGTACTTCCCGTAGATACAGAAAGGAGAAATGCAGTATCAAGGCTTGCTGTAGCGTGCAAGTAGAGATATAAAAAGCAACATGATAATATTTCCTTCCCCTAAACCCCTACAATGCAGTGTGCTGATTATTCAACAAAAGGACTTTAAATCCAGTCAGAAAATTCATAAAATAAAGAATATTTATCGAAGTGTTAACTTTAATAATAATAATAATAATAATAAGAAGAATATGATAACAGAATTACAAAATTAATTACGTAAACAATACCCTCCAATTAAGAAAGAAATGATTGCCACGACGGGATTGGAACCCGTGTCTCTGATATAGGAGTTCCATAATTTAGTGATTTAGGATTTAAATTGTTGGGCTTTCCACATCTAAGGCCAATTAGCTCATCACGTTTCGAGGTACGACGTCCCTCGGAGAGAATACAATTCGGGGAAAGGTAAAGAAGAAAGGATTGGGAAAGGATGGTAGCGGTCTGGGGCCTATAATTACGTAGCACCACGGCATTTGCCTGTTTTGAATGAGGAAAACCCAGGAAAACCTCATTCGAAGTGGCTGGCCTGAAAAAGCATTTAACACTTCTTTGACAGAGTGACCCCACCGAGAAGTGAACCCGTCACCGCTCGCTCCCAAGGGAAGAGCGTTAGTTGCTACGCTATGCGGGACCAAGAATTGCATAATTTGCCAAACTACCACTAATTCCTCATACAAAGATAATACAATAAATTAGTAGTTACGGAAGATAAAAATATAACCTTCTTTCTTTACACGTGTTGATGCGATAAAATAATGCGAAAATAATGTCTAACGACTTGCAATTGCGCGGATTCCACCAATTTCAAATATCCCGTTATCTTATTGGCCGACGCAGATAAGAGATCAAGAGTCATGACCTAGATAAAGCGGAAAATAAATAGGCGCTGGTAGCTGAGAGAGTTAGCGCAACATCCTAGTAATAAAAATTGTTTTTGGCGTGGATTCAAATCCTGTCCAAGGGTATTTCTTTTACTTTTTAAATGTTTATAACGGTTTTGGTATAAAACCTTGCCGCCAGAACCTCGCGGACAACCTCGCGGACCAAAACCTCGCCTCCCAAAACCTCGCGGCCCAAAATCTCGCCGGGCCGAAACCTCGCCTGGCCAAAACCTCGCCGCCCAAAACCTCGCGGGACAAAACCTCGCCTTGGCAAAACCTCGCGCCCCAAAATATCGTCATACCCAAAATCTCGCCTGACCAAAACCTCGTTGTAATGATCTCGCGACACAGAATCTCGCCTGGTCTAAATTAAGCGAGACGTAGTGTCGCCTGGGAAGAAATGTCGTCAGGATAAAACCTCTTCACGACGATTTCTTCAAAGTAGAATGTTCTATCGCCAGATTTACAAAACTTATTAGTTTTGGAACTCGACATATTGTATAAATCTTCCTGCTCCACAAGGCCACAAGCTCCAGATAAGACAATATTTTGCGAAATGCATGCTCTAAGTAGGAATGGAATGGAAGGCCTTGAATGAATTTTTCCGTTCTCCAGATCTAAAAAAAAACTACTACGCATAGAACCTTTACTTGAGTTGAGTAGATTTTAGTTTAGCGTCCCTTTCAGCAGCAAGGCTATATGAGACGTGGACCTAATGATTAACGTGGAATCCGAACCACATGAGCTCCCGTTGGGAATCGAACCCGGGTCCCCAACGCCAAAGGCGCGTACGCTAACCTCTTAGTCACGGAGGAGCTCTAGAACCTTTACGTTTTGGTACAAATCTTCTCCTTGTACCATAAGAAGGAATGTTGCAAAATGCTCCTTGTAAGGGAGTGTTGAAGTTTAGATTATTCTTGAGCGTTGGCTTGATCTCAGGACCCACGAGGTTTTGCGGCGAGGTTTTGGCCACGCGATGTTTTGTCCCGCGAGGTTTTGGCCGGCGAGATTTTTTCCGTATCGCCTTTATAACACCTTTCTGATTAAAATAGAATTGAAAATAATACTCAAGAAAGTGATTTACCTATTATTTTTTTTTAATTTTCATAAAACATTTTAAATTAAATTAAGCTTGTGTTTTACTATACGGATCCATAGTAAACAGTAGTAAAACTTGTAGTAGTAGTAGTAACAGGCATAATAATAATAGGAGTAATTATAGTAGTAGCACTAGTATTAGGAACAGACTAGAAGCTTCGCGGGGATTGGTGAGGTTCTGTTTTGTTGCCCATTTTTTTCTGTACATTTTACATGACCAACTTGAAAACAGCTGGCTAGGGTAGCGCGCGAATACTGAAGCTCTTGGGATCAGCGTAAATACTGCCCGCTTTTCTTCTTTGGAAATTAGAAGTTACGATGAGGAAGAATAGTAGTAATGTAAATCGGGAGTAGCTCAAAATGATGTGGTAGCCTTAACTTGAAGAACGTTTCGAAATATTTTCCCTCATTGACAAAGGTCTATATAACTTGTTTTCGAGTTAAACAAGGAAATCTCGAGTAAGTCATTGTGACACTCATTTGGAACGTCTTTTTATACGTGCATTAGTATTTTGTAGTCTTATTTTAGTATTTTGAATAGTTTTTTATAAATAAACCTATTTACTTGTACTTGATAATTGATAATTGTTCAGATCTTTTCTTTAATGTTATTTGACTTCATCATCACTCTACCAGAAGAAATCAACCTCACCCGATTTATTTTTAGAAGACTATTACTGCGTTTGCACTAATCAGAGATGGGCACCTTCACTCACTTTTGCCCTCAAGAAGACTGACCTTGCCTTCACTCACCCTTATTTTGATAGATGAACGTAACGAGTCTGAGGTGAGCGTAAGATAGTCGATTGAGTGTGAGGGCGGCTGAGGGTCAGGGAATCGACTGAGGGTGAGGGATAGAATGGCTGAGAGCTTCTGTCATCCAGTTGATTGAAGGTGAGGGTGGCTTAGGGTGAGGATGATGGAGTCGATTGAGTGTGAGGGTAGCTGAGGGTGAGGGTGGGTGAGGATTAGCAAGAATGCCCATCACAAGAATGAATTTCTGAAGGATGTTAGTCTGAAACTATGAGTTTAGTTTGTTTCAAAGTAACACAGTTGAACAGGCAGATTTGGTAAAGGTATTGTGTTCAACAGTTACAGATCTTATCAGATCTTTGGAGAGCTCCTTGGACATGGTATGAGTGTATTGTTGTTCAGAAGGTCACACTGAACTTTGATCTTCAGGTGGTGAAGCAAAAGTAAATTTCACTTTCATATGTTGTAAATGCAAATCTAAAGTAGAGAGAACAGAAAGGAAACTTGATTAATTTCTGTGAATATCATAGGAAAAAGTCAGCCAGATAAAGGAAAATGCTGGTGGAAGTGGAAGCAGGGTCAGGGGAAGAAGAGAGTGAGTCAAAAGAAGCAGAGGAGGAAAAATAGACAACGTCTTTCATTCTTCATCTTGCTTTGTTTTCATATCGCTCTTCGCTGTTCACAAGAATAGCAGGATTAATTGATGTGAGACCTGTTTCATGAATGGTTTACGCAAGCCTATGAAAGTATATTATTATTCTTATTAAAACAAAACTTTACAGTTCTATAGCCCACAAAATAGGAAACTGCGCAATGCATGCCCACGTCATTGGCTAGCAGTCTGCATTATTTCTGGGGTATCTCACCGGAGTTTGTTGATTCTTAATCCAGACACATCCCCCATTGGCGTATTGTGTGAGTTTGTGTGTGTGTTCTATGGTAAATTTCGTCTATGGTAAGGGGTGAAAAGCCCATCCAATCATTTTATTATTGGGCAAAAGAAAATGTTCATTAATCCATAGAATGAGCATAAGAAAATATTATAAGTATACACATACGTGTATGATCCCAACAAAAATTGTACCATGCAAATAATATACACACAATAAGGAATACACTTTACTCCTTTCTATGAAAAATGATATTAAAAAGGAAAACACCCTCCCGTAAGTTTCTGGAGCTAGCTTTAAAAAATATAGAAAACTATATCCAATTTACTTGAAAATTGTTGCAAACATAGCAACAATAAATAAGGGATAATGTTTGTTTTCTTTTCTGTGAAAACTGGTATAAGGATTTAATAGCCCTTCCCGAAATATTTTCCAGCTAAGTTCGTAAATAAAACTTTATGATTAATTCAGTTGTAACTTCGATTATATGTAAATCACAACGATAAAATAAAATCCTTTGAAGTGTAACTTTTATGTGAAATCCCGTTTAAGTTAAATATTTTCGCCACTTCCGAAATACTGTAATGCCAGTGCGAGAAACTGTAGAACACGTCAAATAAACTTGAACTTGTCTATACGTACGCACTAATGATACAATATAACGTTTCTTTCTTTCCTGCAGAAACTCGCGAAAGGGACAACACATCTCTAAACATTTTGAAGGTAACTGCGTAACTGGCCAAATCCCCACTGAATTCTTTAGCAGAGATTGTCGAATACGCCATATCAATATGTACTATTCACTTGCAACTTCATACAACAGCTGAACAGGAATGAATCCAGTGTTTCGTTTGGTGGAAAATACTCCAGAAGTCCAGAATGTCCCCGGGAAGTCTTGTAACAATTTTATATCATTTAGGTTTTATTTTTATGTAGTTTTAGGTTTTATTTTTATTTTTATGTAAATGAAGCAAACATATAAAAAGTAACATTCCTGTGTTACTCTACTTAGAGTATAGTAGAATCTTAATAGAGAGGGACCCAATTTCTACCATTATTATTATACTAGAGTATCTCCGAGATTTTACTTCGTGCCCGCTGTTTTTAGAAAAATGAAATTCTATGCCATTCTATGTTATCGCGTTTCAAATGTCTCGAAAGCATTCCATGGCTCTCTCTTGTCCGATTATCAATTCTAACTTGTAAACTTCGTTACATTTCGAAGTCGCAGGGCTTCCAATTTTACTTCTATTATTATGAGGTTTACAAAAGAAAATTAGACGAAAAGAGACGAGATAACAATTTGTATCGTTTCGGAAACACGAGATGACACTGAGATAGCCACGAGACGAGACAGGCTTCGTCTCCCATCACTAAAATGAGAAAATTTAACATGGGTTGAAGAAACAGGCAATCATGTTGTATCTAGTGCATCATAATAATTTATTTTCTAAACTTCAGTTTTCATTTCATTATCGAATTATTTCCCGACGTCAGACATCGAATCATGTTTCAATGACCGTCTCGATTCCCGAACCTTAGGTGATAACGCTTGTAATAATCACTTTGATTTTTTATAGTTGTTTGTGTTCCACATTCTCATTATGTAAGCGTCTATTTGTGAACTCATTGATTTGAATGGAAGCAATTCACTTTCAGTTCCGGGAACATATCTCTCTTTCCGTTTCAGAGGCGGTGATAGACAAAAGGGCAAAATTGCATAGAAAATTTACGGCATTTCTGGCAAGATGGTCTATGCAAAAGGCACATTTCTGAAGAAATTTGCCTATCGTAGAGACTCGCATTTGCGAAATTCGGGAAAATTCGCAGTTTTTGAGATTGCCACCCTATAATACATACGCCTGATTAAATATACCTGCTTTCTCGTTTTCATTGTTTCACTTCTCTAATAAATTTCACCGAAAGTTTTAACTCTTTTTCACTTAACATATTAAACGGATAATACACTCTCTTTCACCATCTCTCATGTGCTCTATGTCTTATTTAAAAAAAAAAACTAAAAAATATATATCCTCCTTCGAGAATTCAAACCGTCGTCCTTTGGATTTGTAATCTAGCGCCTTAAGCACTACACGAAGATACGATACGATGCATACACCAAGTGAGAGATGTTAAAAGAGAGCGTATTACCCGTTTGAGATGTTAAGTGAAAACTTGGTAAATATTATACTGACATTTATTAGAGAAGCGATACAAGCAAGTATATCTAATCAGCGGTATGAATCAGAGGGCGGTGATCAATAAAACGAAATTTTTCTGAATTTCACACATGTGAGTCTCTATAATAGGCAAACTTAGTCAGAAATTTGGCTATTAGAGGGACCATAATATTCCACTGATTGCGCTAGCCAAAGTTAGTTTAACAATAACAAATGGTATAGTATATTTTCCTTAAAACGATAAATTAAAAAGTGCATACTGCAGATGAACGAAATGTTTCGAAGTCCTAGTAATTTCTTTGCCCTTTCCCAATTAACATGCGTAAATCGTCTATATCATGATACAAGTTCTTGCGTCCACTTTCTTAAGGATTGCTCATTTAGTATGAGAAGTCACTCTTTGATTCTTCACTATTGCTTTGAAAATAAAATAACTTAAAAAGGATTTGAAGCTATATTGATTAGCTGTATTACTCACAAGTCCAGCACTTCACCTCTACCTTATCTTATCATGCAACATCATAAGCTAAATATTGCTAAGGTCAGCCCTGATGTTTGTAACGAACCGGTAATGTTCCTGTAATGATATTTCTACCAAAGTACATGCCGAAGTTAATTTATTCGATGATCTGGAGACAGTTTAGTGCCCACTAAATAACATACTATGCAGTAAAATTACAGAAATGATATCGTATTATACAATAATTTCGCCATGCTAGTTCAATACTATAATAATAATAATAATAATAATAATTTTTCATCTGTCCTGCGTTGAAAATGAGAATTAAATCAATGAGATGTGTAGTCATGGTAAGGAGAAAAGCCTAAACTGAATAAGACATTGAAGCGGGTCACAAACTGGGAATAAGAACTCTGCATAGTGTAAATAAAGGACGACACCGAAAGAGAAATCCAGAAACAATAGATAAACGGAGAAGAAAAGAGTAGAAATTGTTGAAGTGGAAATATAAAATACAAATATGAATAGGGGTGAGCACGAGTCGAGCCAAAAATTCGACTCGACCCGAGTTCAATTCGAGTCGAGTTAAAGGTATTTTTTTGAGTTGAGTTCCGAGCCAACTCGCTGTTTTCGACATCGAGTTTGATAATGGCTCGCTCGCTCGTTCAGCTCGTTTTCAAATAATGTCCTGATTAGACTGGAAAGCGAAAGCCACGAGAAACGTAGGCAGTAATGTGTTAGTGTTGCTCACGACAGTGGTCAATCTAGTCACGTAATTTTAGTGCATCTCGTGGGGCAATTTTAGTGTATCTCGTCTCGTCTAGATAACGAGAGGACAAGAGTTTATTTTAATTATTGTTACGAGACGGCCTCAAAGTTCGTAATCACCAATATAAGTATCTTCTGTAGTTCTTAAAATCAAGGCTGAGACCTTCACGGTCGAATTGTTGAGCCCAAGCAGAATACCAACACGGGTAGTTATATCAACCGGCTCGGCTTGTATCAACTGAGCGAACAGCTCAAGGCGGCTGGGTTGGGATCAGCCATCGGCTCTACCCAATTGAGCCGATCACCTAAGCCGGCTCAGTTGGAACGAGCCATAGAATCGGCTCAATTGAGCCGATGGCTTGAGCTTTCTCGGTTGGGATAGGTGACCTACTCGGCTCATGTGAACCGGTTCGAGCCAGCTAAGTTAAAACTTGTCCATCGGCACGGTTGGACTCAGCTCAACTAAGCCGATAGCTCAAATTGACTCGGTTGGGTGACCTGTTAGCTCGGCTCACTTCTCGGTTCGGTTCGGGAGTGAATGAGCTGTTAGCCGAGCCGCTCGAGCCGTTGAGGAGCCTAAACCCGGTCCCAGCTGTTCCGAACATGTTTGGCTGAATCCTATAACTTTTAACAATTTTTGGCTAGAGCCCGAATACTTGCCCCTTCGGAACTCAAAAGCAGAACGTGACCGATGTCCTTGCCTCCTGAAGACTTCTCGACGACCGAGATCGACAGTAAATTAGCTTTTACTATTCAGATACAAATAATAATAATAATTATTATTATTATATTATTATTATTATTATTATTAATAATAATAATGGCATTAAAAGTTTTAAACTTGCCCTAAATTTTGGCAGAACTTACTTAAAAGTAGATATTTCGGGAAAAGGGTTCCGTACTTTCAAGACACACCTCTGCAACTACCAAAATTTTAAACTAGAACGTTCCGCTGAAGTTTCATGTAGCAAGTATTCTACTGTATGTTTTAAGGAAAATAACTGTAATAAAAATAATTGAATATCACGCAACAGTAAGGCATATAATAAACTATTTTTTTAGGATATGCAGAGTTAAATATAAAAACTTTGTTGCACAAATACCTACACAGACCATAATTCAATGAGCTCAGTAATACAATGTAACGAAATAGCGTATGAGATTCAGTCTACAGAGCAATTGTAACTTAAATAATGGACACACACTATTTCCAGAATCTAGACAAGACGGGAAATGTGTACGACACATTTCGCCTCGATTCTCATCTGCAAGACCGAGACGAATATTTTGAGTTATCCTTGTCCCGTCTCGAAGGTAAAATGTTAATTCTCATGTTATTTTTTTGTTTTAGAAACAAGATGAGAAATTCCTCTTCTTGTGGGGAACATTAAACCAAACTGAAATATTCTTTCCAAATGTCACGTTTCTGCTTGTATTGGTATGACCTGAGTGGTAATTTGCTCCTAGCTCTTAATCTTCTACGAGATAATAATAATTATTATTAATTTATTACTTTTACTATTGTTATTCCTGAACATTTGATAGTTTAAGTATTGAAAAATCCGAGTATTCAAGTATCTGAATATAAAAAAAACGTATGTCACTGTCGATCAATCGCCATCAAAAATCCTACAGGAAAGGAAAATATAAAAAATAAAAAAAAATGTGCGACGTGGATTCGAATAAGGCACCTTGACCACTGAACCGCGATAGCTACGCGGTAAATGATTCATCTTTAGTCTGGTTACGTTAGTTAGGTTTCTTTGTCTCCGCTTCCAAAGTTCTATGGTATATTTCTTCGATTCGAAACTTCTTTCGTATTTCTTTTTTGAATAATCTTCGCCAAACTTTATATTACTAACTTGAATTGTTCTTAAATCTTTGGTTAACAAGTTTGTTTTTTCTCCACACGAAACAACAGATACACATATTTAGTTCTCATACTTTGCATTTGTTTCAAAGCAGTAGCCATTATCTGGTCAAAGACTTATGTCCGACACGTTTCAGATTAACCAACAGAAATTCATTTTCCGGAAGCGGAAGTTTCACTTTCCGGATTTCGGTAAATTATGGAATTCGGTAAAAATTCTGGAACTCAGAAAGAATCCGGAATTTAGAAAATTCCGAAACTCAGAAAAATGCAGGAATTCGAAAAAAAATCGGATTTTTCCGAATTCCGGATTTTTTCCAAAATCGGGGTTTTCCGAATTCCGGAATTTGTGCGGTTTGACTTTCGGGAGTCCGGAAAGTAAAAATTCCGGAATTGGCTATCCCTAGTTTACGCACAACATATAAGAACACTAAACTAATAAGTCTCTACAAACAATGAAGTAATGCAAAGCAATTCGTTTCCAGCAATACGTCTTGTATTAAAAACCGATAGAAGTTTCAGTATCTAACCAGAAATTGAATATATCTAGCTACTGGAAGTTGAGGTATGAAGAATTGTATTGTGTCTTATCTTTTTGTGTCTTATACAACCATTGTGTCTTATACAACCAATTCACAGTTACATCCATTTGTTTCTATATTATCGGGTTAGTAAAGCTTTCTATAGGATAGGGTTAGTAAGTCTTTCTCTGCTCTCCCGTAAAGTTGTGATACGATCTACTACAGGATCCAGAACTAATTATCAATTTAACCAAAGTTCTTATATTACTACACATCTGATTCCGCCTCTGTCAACTCTGGTCGATCTCGTAGACGCGACATGTTTGCTTTCTATACCCTTGTCTTCGTTTAGTGAATTAGACTGTAATTATGCTGAATCATGTTACTGCGCATGACTTGTAGATAAATATTTCTTCTAATGCCAATACTTTCCGTTTCGTTCAACCAATATCCCGTTTCTTATTTCCAGCATGAACCTCTTTTTACATTATATGGAGAGCATGTAGGTCTAAATATTTCATGTATTACATATAGCATGTAGATTTAACTACTACATGTAAGCCATTTGTCGACTTCCAGCAAAGAAGGAACCCGTGATCACAATATACAACCCACGGAAATGATAGCTGTTAATACATAGTAATCCCTAACGATACAGTGCGTGAATGAACAAAGCACTGGCCAGCCGAATTCGAATTTATCTTGGCTTTTTTAATCCAGTAGGGAGAAAATATTGTTTCTTTTTGTTACAGGTAGTCACTCTTTTCATAGTTTCCGCCCTCCTTTGCATTGTAAAAAAGAAAACTGTCTATTCTTATTCTTTCTACGAATGATGGATCTTCTCTTTGATTCCATGTCAAACATGCGCAGGTATAGAAAGACGCTGGTGATAATAATAATAATAATAATAATAATAATAATAATAATAATAATAATCATAATAATAATAATCATAATAATAATAACTATTACTAGCTGACCCACGCGTAAATTTCGCACAATATCATTTAATATTAATATGTGAAAATAAGTAAGGGAGCTGGCGTACCCCTCATATTTTTTTCATGCGCCTTATGGATACGCAGTGCCCAACGTTGGTCCCATCCCTCTACCACCTCCTGCACTCGATATCAATTATTGACATTTTGCCTTTGGAGGGCTCTACTGTGGACGCATGACTCCACATGACGATGCCCCGAAGGACGCTCTTCATTATTATTTGAACTGAAATCGCTTATTTCCATTTGTTTACTTTTTAATGAAGTTGTGGGGGCTGGCGCCTCTACATATTTTTTTTCGATGGGCCTTATAAGTGCATAGTGTCCAACGTTGCTCGCATTCTTCTATCACCTCTCGTTCTCTGGATATAAATTATTAATATTTTTCCTCTAACGGAGATATGTCGTTTCAATAATCACGTTTGATAAAGAATTGAGGAATATACGGAGTTGCCATAAACAACACCTTCTAGTGATTATTATTATTATTTTACTTATCACTAATGTTGCTTATCACTATTTCCAATGCATGTTAAAAAAGAAATTAAATTATAGTCCTTGCCACTTACGCATTCGAACATCAAACACTTGATTTATAGTTTTCTGTGTTAGCGGAAAGCACATTTATTATACTATTCTTTCAAATAAAACGTTTCGCAAGTTACTTCACTTTCAGTGTGTAACTTCACATCATTACTAACAATCGTATCGTTCCGATAGGAAAATATTCCCCTCCCAAAACCTTAAACTGGCCGTAGTGAAAGGACGTGAACCTTTTTTAAGTGACTTCAATAAAAGCAGGTAAATACTCCAATACTTCAATAAAAGCAGATAAATCCCTCCGCACCAATATTGCAATAAAAGAGGAAAAGTCACTCAACTATTGTGAATACCCATTTATGGGCCAAATTTGGTTCCTTGGAACTTTTTAAAAGTTTGAACTGCCGAGATTTTGAACATTTACACCTCATTATTATGGTTAACGCATTTATCCAAGATATTTCAACAATTAATGTTTGTTACAAGTTTAATTTCCATCCACTGCAAGTTACGACAGTTGTTGCGTTAAAAAAAGCGTTATATATATTGGTGGAAATATCATTAAAGGAAGAACATATCCTATTCGTTCCAAACATCATACAAAATAGAAAAAGACGAGTATTGAGATTTGCAGTAACGTACGTTCAGCTGTAACCGGAAAGTTTTATCTTTTTTTATTATTTCGAGGTAGGGGAACAGTAATGAAGTGTCTTAAGATAACAATGCAAAAGTACATGGACAAAGTGTTCCTAATAAGAGGTGCCTCTACAACTATCATAATAATTTGATACATTGCATGTATCGAATATATTGATAACAGTTCACTAAAGAGCATGCATGGTAATTAAAATATAGAGTTGAGTCGATTTTGAGTTTAACGTCACTCTCAGCAGCGAGGCTATACGAGACGAGACCTACTGATTGACGCTGAATCAAAACCGCGGACTACCTCCGGGAATCGAATCCGGGTCTTCCATACCACAGTCACTTACGCTAACCGCTTAGACACGAAGGAGCTCTTCAAATATACGAAATAGCAGACGTTTGCAGTCTTGATACTAATGGAGATTACATTTAGTATATTATGAAATTGATGGTGAGTCTATAGAAAGACATAAAATAAAATTCGTGAAAATCATAGCAAATAATCCGAAGTTGACTGCAGAAACTGAAAGTTATGTTAGAACATTAAAGGAGTACCGTAGCTCAAAATAGTCTCAGTGCATTAGCTATAGTATCAACAGAGAAAAATATTGTAAAAACTAAACTTGAGAAGAGATATTGACAAGTTGATTGCCCAGAAGTATATGAGAAGTAATTTCATATACGAATGAAATGGAGTATTTGTTTATAAATTGGCTATATGCTTACCTTTATTTATTATTTACAGTTTTTCTTATTTAGAATATTGAAAGATTCTAGAATGGAATTTTCTAACTACTGTGAACTACCGAAAGATTATGTTACGAGACGCTACTCCTCCGTTAGCCTAGCCGGCATAATCGTAGGATGTAAAACTAAACTATTTCATTATTATTATTATTATTATTATTATTATTATTATTATTATTATTATTATTATTATTATTATTATTATTATTTGATTGCTTGCTTGTTCGATAGAAGTGTTCACCCAGCAACAATGACACACCTCCGGTGAAGCACCGCGGCTACAGAAAACATAGATCGACAGGCTAAGGTAGAATCTAAACCATTGTAATGCATTCAACTTCATTCACCAAAAATGGTCCCGGGACCGCGGTCATCAAAGAGCGCTCCTTTCTAGATTATCAGGAAGAGCATAGGCGTTACTAAATAGTCGGGAGGCAGAACACGTGGTTATTATGTTTCGCTCAACTCGAGAGAGTAAAAGCAACCGGTGTCCTAAATCATCGGGTCCACCATCCCGATCAGTTTTAGAGCGCCAGGAACTTGATACTAGCCGACGTTACGCCCGCACACTTCCTCCGACCTCTACTGAAGCTAAAAAATGAGCGTTTCTAATGAAAAGCCATATCTCCAAAACTAGTCAAGATATTGATAAATTTCTTCTTCCAGCTTTATATGTAAGGCTTGGTTTATGATTTTGTCTATTATGTTTGTATAGTCCCAAAGATTTTTTTCGAAAAATTAAACATAAACATTAAAATCTGACATATATTATATTGTCCTTAATATTTCCTTTTTTCCTCTCTATTTCTCCAATGAGTTGCGATATGATGATAAATTCTCTAATTAAATTTGTACAGCTTACAATTATCATTCCAACTGTACCAATATTGTTAGGTTTACTCCCAGAAGTAGCTTTATAGCGAGGAAAGTTTGAAGGCAAGTGCGCTGGTTCAAATGATGATTCTCCGAATGGCACCACCGAATTTCAACTCAGACATTAAGATTTTGTTTCCAAGGTAAAAGCTGATTTTTCTCCAATATTTGAACACCAAGTCCCACTCTTCTCCCTTGAGTTTCCTGCACTTTCCTGATTATTTCTATATCTCCGGTCACGTGATACAACCGTCAGTTGAGAATAACAAAATTTTGAGTTACATAGATATGTATTTTATAGTGTTCAATCTATTTGCAGTTGATATAGAGGATGATTCCGATTTTTCAACTCAAATTGTGTATAGTATTTCCACAAGTCATTGAAAGTAATTCCTCGTTTCTGTAACAAAAATGTTTATCTTACAATAATGAAAAAACAGAAAATATATAGAATGTAAGAACATTTGTGAAGATGTCTTAAGTGAGTGCGATCACAATTTACAGGTTATAAGGGTATTTTTAACATCAAAACTGGGCCATTATTTTCTTAAAGTTTAGTTAGAAAAAGCGTTTTTCAGAAACCTCAACAACTATATTTGTATAGAATCTATGACAATATTATATAAAACTTCATTAAATACTGGAAATATTTACTGGAAAGAAGCAGAAATACAATAATATTCTACATTATCATGTCAAATATCTGCCAAATATTTGCCGAATTACATAATTATTTAGTCTTTTAGATCCTCATCACATAAATTATTTTCTGGTATGTAATTTATAGCACTTGTCATCATTCCAGCTACAGGTTCTAATGTACTCCACTGGAAAACACACACACTTGCAATTCATTGTTTCGCACATATAGTTACATGTACAAGACTTTAACTCTGGAAAATTTCACACATAGATTCCTGAGTGATCCATTTGGGTACCAATTTTCCATTCGTAGTTTGCCAACCAAACTGTTCGAATTGAAGGAAGTCAATATTGTGGTTGCTAGGTTCCCGCCAAGTGTATGTTTGAAGATATCCTCGCTTGACGTGGAGCATTAGAGCATCCTTTTGTTGGAGGTTGGTCTGTTTTTTTTTTTTTTTGCGACCGACCATATTAACACGGACTGCCTTGATCGTTGATTTTTGTGAGTCGGTGTACACATTTACCACTAATTTTTCTGCACGTACTATCTTCTCATCATCCACATTACCACATCCTTAAATATTTAGCAAGCATGACTTTTTAAAAATATACATTCAACGCTTTCTTTTTCCAATATCTGCGGACTGACTAGTGGTGTTGCTTCCAGTAAGTGCGTGGAATTCGATATTTTATCGTTTAGCTATTTCACAATTGTGTGGATGGGAATAAATTTTTATTTTATTGCTGTTCTTGTAGACGTCCATATTTTTTGCCTTAATTCTTTTAAAAATATGCAAGGAAAAGAAGAACATCGGTGTCTCTGCAGTCAACGAGCAACTGCTTATAACCAGAGCTGGAAGCGTGGTATTCGCAAAGTATTATCTCCGTAACAGCCTCTTTATGATTAACTTTCAAAAATGGTAGAACTTCTCCCTGTGATGACTCCATGTGAAGTAAATCTGTAAATTTGCCTGATTTGAAAACTAACTCTTCATCGCTTGATGTAGGCCAACGAGACCTAATCAGCTCTAAAGAAAGAAATGATACGAATCAAATTTGTTTTCAGGCAGATCAATAAATCATTTCCTCTGCTGAGAAAGAGGACGATCTCGACCTTCAGTTCTTCTCCGTATCAGTCGGTAAGTACTTGCTGTTCGCCTAAATATTGTCTCTCCTTTGTTCCAGTGCCATGTCTGGTCATACCTGGTTAAATGCTTGGAGGGATCATTTGACAACGAAATTGCCATTTTCAAACTTAGTATATACTTTCTGCTGGCTCTGTAATTTGTAAGAAATTCATGTTAAGTATAATAGATAAACTGCTCCCCACGGAATTTAATTTTGTAATTATACACAGCCATCCAGGCTAACATACTTAGGAATGTAGTGAGGTATAAAGACCACAAACCTTCAATATCTGCTCGGATGAACTGCAATAAGATATGAATCACTTTCAAGTACTGTAGCCAGTACACAGAGGTAGGGCAAGAACCAAGTGTCATATCACATTTTCTTTTTAGGGAGCTAATTCCTATACAGCTAATTCCTACCACTCTATTGCATCAACCAGTATAGTATTATCATGATTCTTCCTTATTATAGGTAATATCTGTGCCTTGTGCACTTTTTGTGGTAAACTCCACAAACACAGCTTCATCGTCTTCCATCTAGTCCAAGAATTTGTTCCAATATATACGCCAGAGTGCCTATAGAATTCGTTTATAGCATTAACATCTCTATTCCATTGTTTCTCCTCCAGCGTGTTTTTTACGGTCGTGTCGTTGTAGAGTCCAGCCACGACTAACACATCCCGTAAAACACTATCTTCTTAATGCTAACTGATAACATTCAAAAAGTGTATAGCAATGTTGAATCCCCCTAATCGTGGCACGAAATTTTTGCATGTCTCAAGATGAGCCCAAATTAGTTGTTTAGCTTAGAAGTACAAGCATTCATCAAGTGTCCTCACAGTTCTGTTCTTCAAATATCGGAAAGAATCAGCTTTTATCTCGGAAACGAAATCTTTATCGCGTTAACTGAAATTCGACGGTGCCATTAGGATCATCACCATTTGAACCAAAGCGCACTTGCCTTCAATATTACCTCGCTGTACCGCCACTTCTTGAAGTAAAGCTGACAATATTGGTATCGTTGGAAAGATAATTTTATACTCTACAAATTTGAGAAGGGATATTCTTACTGCATCACAATTCATTGGGGAGATATAGAGCAAAAGAGGAAATATTAAGGACAAAATATGTCAGTTTTTAATGTTTATTTTAAAATATCAAAAAAAAAAAAAAAAAACGTTGGGACTATCCAAGCATAGTAGGTAAAATCGTAAAGCAAACCTTATATATAAAGCCGGAAAAAGAAATGTATCAATATCTTGAATAATTTTGGAGATATGGCTTTCTTTTAGAAACGCTCTTTTTTTTAGCTTCAGTAGAGGAAGGAGGGGATGTGCAGGCGCAACTTCCGCTCGTATCAAGCAACCGGCAGTCTAGAACTGATCAGGGTGGTGGACTCGATAATTTAGGACCACCGGTTCGTTTTACTCTCTCTGGTTAATCCAATTTTATAGACTTTTCCAGATTCTGCCTTCCGACTTAAAGAATAACTACTCCCAACTAGGAGCTGTTCATTACACCAAAGAGGGAGAGCTACCATTATTATTATTACACATTGTTTATTATTATTATTATTATTATTATTATTATTATTATTATTATTATTATTATTATTATTAATAATAATAATAATAATAATAATAATAATAATAATAATCTACAGGTGTTATAAAGGTTAGTTATAGCCCAAACCATGAAACCAGTTTACGCCACTGTTATATACTAGGTTTTCTAATTCATAAATCTTTGTTCAGACTAGGTACTCGGTCTGACTCAGTCAAGTTTGAACAGTGCTGAATGAAGAGAGTGGTAAACAATCTGTGCTCTACTTGTAAATTATTTGTAAAACTAATTTACGTATTACCTCGAGTTTCACTTATTTCATTTAAAAAAATGCAGGCGGCCAGAGCTACCCAATAAAGTAAAAAAGTGTTCACAAAACAAGTAGATTTCTGTGGTGCAATATTTTCACAACAACCGCAAAAGATAGTAGATTTCTACCACTTTTAATAGAGAGATTAGAACACAGACGTAATTTATATTCTTGGTACGCTTAACTCAACAAAAAACAGCTTTTTATTACATATTACAGTTTTTTTATATCAGTGTTAAAACAATAAGTTTCTGCTTTTCTACCACTTCCGGTTTGAATAGAGGCTTAACACAGATAATAACTGCTAGAACGCTGAATAGAATGCTGAAAACCGCTTCTCACTGCTACCATTCCTGTTCTATGAAGATGACTATTGTAACTGGAAGTGGTTCATTTCTACGGCTTTCGGCTTCATTTCAATCTCAATAGAGGAAATGAAAATTACTTTTACTCTTCAGATTTACTCAATTGGAGAAAACCGCTTTCACCTATCCTTTACCGTTCTTGCTCCACATATGTAGATCAATTTTTATTGAAACGTGAAATTATAGTTGAATGAAGCATTTCCGGTTTCAGTAGACAGTTATAATACAGATTAAATATGTTGTTACAAAACATAAACTCGGATCCCAATATATACAACTGTTTTCGATCTAAGGTTATCAATAACCAAACCGGAAATGGATCATTTAAACCACTTTAGAATTGAGAAGACTGTTTTAATAAACTCAACCTCTAATTCTTGACATTTTATTTTGACCAAATTTGGTGATGATCGATGAAATGCATCTTTAGTTTTTTTTTTGTCACACATGTACACACGCAGATATGGTAAATTTATAAAGGAGTTTTGGTACACCAAACTCTAGTTATTCAAAAAAAAAAAAAACTTACGGGAGAAACTTGGTTTTTGCCATTCCTGCACACAATTAATCCGTTCTAACAACATACACATCGTACTATGAATTTTTGTAATATTATAAAATGAAAAGGAATCTATCCTTCTAGGAAACACAAGAAATAGGCAAATAAATAAGAAACATTTTTACTTTCTTTGGTTTACACTTGTGAGTAGAAGAGATGAAAGCTACTGCTTCGAGGACAATCCGTCCGTTTCAAGAAGAACAGATGTAGAAAAGCAATTGAAAAGACATGTTCATACTGACGTTTCAAAGATTATTATATTTGTTCTACTAAGTATTTTGTTGAAACGTAAGTCACGCCAGTTCCGCGGAAAAAGCAGTTCTAGGAACTCAGTAGGGAAGTAGAGGTGGGAGTAGGAAGGGAGCTGGTCAAGGCGTAAATGATTATGAAACTGGAATGGTAGACACGAGTTTCGCTTCTCAAATTACCATAAGGCATCCATCCCCAGCATTTGTTCTTGAAAGAATGTCATCCGTAGTAATTAATGAGTTTTGCTAGTTGTCTTTTGTCACTTTACCAACAGTAACGATTACTTCATTACGGAAGAAAGCATTACAATTAATCTAAGTAAGCATTTGCAAAATTGTCACAGTCATGTAAATTGCATTACTCTTTGGTAACAATATTACCATATGACTACAAAATTACAAGTTCTTTTGTAAGATACATATTTCTGAACTAAATGTTATGGAGATTCTGTACTCTCTGATGATGAGAAGACATCCCCTTAGGCTGTAGATCATGTCTGACATGTATTTGATCATGTATTTGAAAGTAAAACTACATTGCTAACAAGCAAATGAATTGTCCTTCCCACTACCCAGGTGGCCAGTGTACGTGTAATGTTGGTTCATGCAGTTCCGGGTTAGATTCTTGGTTAGAAGTGACCTCGATCCTCAATGACATTGGTCAGTGATTGTAAAATCAGTTGTAAAATTGAGACATACGGTGACTACCGGCAGTGAGTTCCTTCGTGGCTAAGCGGTTAGCGTACGCGAATTTGGCATGTTAAACCCCGGTTCAATTCTGGCGGGAGCTCACCTTTTTCGGATTCCACGCCAATCAATAGGTCCCGTCTCATAAAGCCTCGATGCTGAAAGGGAAACCTTTAAACTATGGAGGTAAATTCTTTAACTCAAATAAACTGAACTACTGGCAGTGTCATCACAAGAAGTAAAAGTCTTATCAATAAACTTGAATTAAAATTTTCACTACTTGATCATTTTTATTTTCTCTCTTGTTAAATACAGAACAATCAAAGTAATGGTATTCTCAAAGGAATGTACCCGGGGCGTAAGGTGTATAAATATCCTAAATATGAGGGGAGATAAAGCAGAATGAAAAACTTGGAATTTATTTACTGATATTAAAGAGATTCCTTTTAAGGCCACCTTAGACCCCCTGTCGCAAAGGATGTTTATGTTACTCAAGCGTAACTCCAAGACCATCAGAATTGAAAAGTATACTTAAATTATACTTAAAGTATACTTAAAAGAAGTAGTTCAATAAGTATACTCAAATCTCCCTTACCTTTATATACATTTCATCAATCACGCTTAATAATCAAATTCCATATATTGTAATTTGACGCCGAAATTTTCCTTCTCGATTGTTTAGTTTGTTCCTCCACAGAATTTTCTCTTAATAATTCGAAGCAAAATTGTTACTTCATGCGATAGCAAGTTTATAATTCTATAATCCTCACATTTCTATGGATTTGATTTCCTAGCCATTCCTATAATGATCATCTTCAGGATATATTTTAATCAATTGTCTCTTTCATGTACCTTATGGCATATGGACACAATCCTTTCCTGTCCTTATCTCCCATATTCTTAACTAATTTAATTTTTATAGTATCTATCCCATTATGCCCGAGGTTATGTGCCCATGTCTACCCTCGGACATAGCTTTCCCAAACTTATCCAGAAGAATACTAAACCCTGTATCATCCTTGAGTATTTCATATTATACCTCAATATCTTGTCCGGAGTTCTTTCCGTAATCTCTCTTCATTCACCAACATATTATTTCCTTCTTCCTAAGCCTTCAGCACTTTCTCACTACATTAGCATTCTTATTTTTTACTATCATTGCAATACTTCCTTATTTTATCCTAAGTTTAATAATTTTCACATCATTGTGCACTTCCTAATATCTCCGCACTCTTTCTAATTCTTCGATTTCCTCGTATTTTCTTTTGTAAAATTTCTCCCTTGCTCCATCTTTTTATCTTCCTAACGCGTTATTTAACTATCTTCGTAACGTTGTACATATTTCTGCCTGTGTCTATATCAACTTTTTTCTACGTTTTACTTTTTCTCATACTCTGGAACATCTGCTCCGTAACGTATGGTTCTTTAGCAGTCGTTTGATACATCATACTATTTCTTGTACAACTTGTCGTACGCAAAGTGTAATATGTTCTTACCGTATGTTACTATCCACACCTCTCTTCGCACTTGGGTAATTTCCTAGTAATTTCTAAACGAAAAGGTTTGTTATTTCCTCCTTTTATTAATTTTTAAGAATTCAAGATCTAGTTGTGTAATTTTCTTCTCTACATTTTTTAAAATTTGAATATCCACTTTTCCAGAGGTTATGACTACATAAGGTATAAGCTCAGGAAGGATCTTCTTGTTCTATACGGTATTTCCAAACCTGTACAGAATAATAACAGAATCTTTCTGACATTTTCGGAATTGTATTGAGGATTTCCATGTACATCTTCTTCTCTTGTTTTGATTCAATCACATGTTCTCAGTTCCTACAGAATTCTGTCTACAGAAACTAAAGATCCCACTCCCTTTCATGTATTTCTCTTAAAGCATACTTGAATGCAACACTGTCTTCCTGTTTCTCTCCAACAATGCATTAAAATCTCCCATTATAATTGCATATTCTTCTCCCTATTTTTTCTATATTTTGCTCTACTCCCTTAGTCGTCAGTGCGTACGTCAGTATCACTTAGAGCCCCTTCCTTTTTAAGTCTTAAGTTCATCAACCAATCATAAACAAAATTTTATATATATACTACCTTTCCTTTTAAGAGCTTAACAATACTAATTCCTACACCACTATGGACGCCCTCTTTCTTACTTAGTAGATATATTCTATATACTTTGATGTTTAATACTCGATCAATTTCCTATAGAAGTTCGTGAACAGGTAGCAAACTAGTTTATTTTCTCCAATTTCCTCTCTATGATTTTCTAACTTCATTGTCTGTAGCATGTGCATACGTTCCATGTCCCTATTCTAAAGTTTTAACTACTATAATAAAAATAATTTTGTTTTAAGTTAAATGGTTCTTATGCCATTCCGAAGTATCTCTTAGACAGGATGCTATTATTAGCATTACTACTAGTATTAATAATAATTCTAGCAATAATAATATTGTGGCTTTGTTCTACAAATTTAGCGAAGTATCACTGTAACTGACTGATAGTTCGAGTTAACAGAATAAAATGTATTTATGATAATTACGATATAGAAATCGCAATTTAGTTTTTCTCTGTGCTCCGCAAATCAACATAATCATCATGTGACTATGTGAATACCGAGTATTAGTTGGAGAATACCGAGTAGCATCGAGTGCTTTTAAATAAAGGCAACGACACTAAATAATGCATCTTTTAATGTATCATTCTTTGAAGAACTTTAATACTTGTAATGTTTTTATGAGATACGAATTTTTAAATTTCCGAAATGACCTTTTGCTCAGTGTCACTTTGAACGAAGGTGACACTGGAAAAAATGTGTCATGCATATCATGAGACTACAAAATCAAATAACTTTTATATGTGATAAAAACTGTTGACTTTTCATGTGAGACTTTACAGCATTCTGTGATAAAGAGATGCACACAGAGATCAGTGACAAGACATAAAGAAAATATCAGCCAGACAAGTTCTTAAATGTGCGAATATTGAAGGATTTCGATAGCATATATAGCGTTTGCCCCAGCAAAAGATATTTTGTCCTCTTTCTAGTTGAAACATTGCCTTCGCCGGCACTAGGACAAATCTAATACAAGGACACTGTATGTTTTACGGGCACGCCTATACGAGTTTGCAAATTAGAATATTGTAGTCTACAAGCGATTCTCATATTAATACTACCGAGTTGTTTCGATAACTAATAAATTGATATTATAACTATTAGATTTTGATAACTATTAGATTACAAAATTTTCTTTAACTACTAATTGTATTGATGAACAATAGGTTAAATTGATAAAATATGTCACATGGGATTGAAATATCTCAATATAAAGGTACGCATAAGGTCTGTAGGAAAGGAATATAAACCTAAGTATCCTTGTATAAACGAGGTATTGTTAAGTTTAGTAAAAATGAGACATAAATATTACTCTTTAAATAAATATTCTCAGATAATATAGATACACGTAATGAGCATAGGAATCTTAGAAATATGGTAACAAAGTCGAGACTGCAACTGAAGAGCGAGTATTATCACCAAAAATACAGGAATCTTTGTCTGATAGTAGGAAATTTTTGGGTGTTGTTAAAGAAATATTAACTAATAAGATAAATAATGATATAGATTGTATACAATTGAAAAAAGGAAATACCTTAATTGATAATGAACGTCTACCAAATTTGTTGAATGATCATTTTGCAAATGTTGGTAAAACACTAGCATCAAAGATACCCTTAATGGAAAATATAGCTTTGAATACGGGTATACCATAGAACCGCTCATTCTTTTTTACGCCAGTTACCCACATGGAACGTATTAGAATTATTAGTTCTTAAAAAATGAGAAATCAGAAAAAGGTGGATTACATAATGAAGTTTTAATAAATTGCAAGGACACCATAAGCCATACTTTATCTGAAGTAGTAAATCTTTCCTTTACTCTAGGCAAATTTCCAGTGCAATGTAACACTGCCAAAGTCATTCCAATTTATAAAGGTGGAGATAAGTTAAATGCGAATAATTATAGGCCAATATCAGTATTGAGCTGCGTCTCAAAATTAATTGAGAAATGTGTACATAAATGTGTCTATAAATTATTTTTATAAATATCAATTTGGTTTTAGGAAAAAAATTAAGTACTTTAACCCTTATCCGGGCAACCGGGGCCTCCCAGGCCCAGTAGCTTCATTTTTATAAAATTTCTCAATAACCATACATATTTCGAAGACATAAAATACTGAATTCTTCTATCTTTCGTCGAAGTTAAAATCATGAACATATCGAGTTGGTAAAGCTATTTTTTTAAATTTGAAAATCTTTTCCTGACGTAACCGGGCAACCGAGCCCTAGAAGGTCCCGTATAACATTAGTGAAATTCCTGTCAAATATTAGATCAAATTGTCACATAATTATATATTGAACACGTGACTATTGTAAACTTTAGTCGGAACAGTATGCGGCAACAGACATTGAATTTTGTGTGTTCTGCACTTAAAATATATACTGGGCCTGACAGGCCCCGGTTGCCCGTTTACGTTACAAAAATATCTTGTCCGGATAAGGGTTAAATGCTTTAACTGATATAGTAGTAGCAATTCAAGAATGTTTAGATAACTATAAACTTGCAGCGGGATTGTTTATTGATTTAAATAAAGTATTTGATACACTCAACAAAAACATATTGCTTCGAAAGCTAGAAAATTTACGATTCAGAGGTATATCTTTTTCATGATTTAAAAGTTGCTTGTCTAATAGGTCACAATATATCCTAGTAAATGGAAGAGAAAGTATTGATGCTCAAATAGAGTATGGTGTTACATAATGTTCTATATTGGGTCCGTTAATGTTTTTAATTTATGTAAATGATGTTCATCTGCTTAATCTAAGAGGTAGAATAACTTTGTTTGCTGATGATAGTGCTATATTCTACAAAGCTGATACTGTAGAGGAAGTGATAACATACATTAAAGAAGACTTATCTACATTATGTTATTGGTTATGCATAAACTCGTTGTCATTAAATTTAGAAATGTCTCATTATATAATTCTTCACAAGCCGTTGTCAAAGATAATTCTTTCTAACAAAATTGGAATTAAGAATTTGGAGGTGAAAAGAGTCGAATACATTGCATATTTAGAGATAATAATAGATCAACATCTACCTTGGGAATTACATATTAAAAGATTAGATAAGAAAATAACTCCTATTGTAGGTATTATGACCGCTTTAGAAAAACCCTAACAGCGAACTTAAAAAGAATGGTATACAATGCATAAATACAAAGTCATTTCATATATTTGTGTATTAATTGGGGACAAGCTAATAAATAAAAAATACAGCCACTCATATTATTACAAAAGAGAGCCATTAGAGCAATGTATGGTCGACCTATGGACTATCCTATGGACTAAGAGATTATTTATGGAATTAAATATACTGCCATTCGATTTATTAATTAAAATGCAACCCTGTTTGGATGTACATAAGGTACTTTCAAATAATATACATAGTAATCTACTTTTAATGAAGAGAAAAGAGGTACATAATTATAATACTAGAGAAAAGAATGATATTGATATTGATAATGTTAATACAACAAAGTATGGTATAAATAGCGTTAAGCATAACATTACTCAAACTTATAATATTCTGCCAAATATATATAAAGGACACATAAGCAATACCTTTATTTAAAAAATAAATCAAAAAATACTTTTGGAATAAATTTGCTGAATAATCTAGTAGCCATAAAAATGATAAATGAAGACAGTGGATTCTGACACATTACTACATAAAAAATAGCAAAAAGAAATACTTAGTCCCTTAAGGTGAGCTATTTCTCGTTAGGACAACATTTTCCATCTTCTACTATCCACATGTTATACCTGTCAGTCATAGGGAACTTCGAGAACCAGTTACGTTTATATTTTAGATATATTAAGTGTGGGAAATCTGGAAGACCGATTTTCCTATTAATGACGTATATTAAGTGTGAGAAATTAGGATATTATCAAAATAAATTGCATGTAATTTGGATTTGCAATTTCCGTATAGTATGGTATTTATGTTGCTCTTTGTTTTTTTTTCTTTTCTTTCTTTTCCTCTTTTTTTTAAAGGACTTGTGTTAGTAAAAATATGTTTTGATTGTAATGTTATAATATATTGAAAACAAATGTAGATATCTTGTATAAATCTTCCAGAACTGTTCTAAATTCTGTAGCATCTCTTTTGTATAATATATAAAATATGTTTATCCTCTTTTCCCGCGTACAATACGAACCATTCTAGTATAACAAGGGGAGAAGAGGATTAATTTGTATGAAGTAGTAATAATTAATGCGTTTACAAAAGCGATTTCCTAGTGTATGTGTGCACATTTGTTTAGGGATATTGTTTATGTTAATACTTGTAATTAGCTCTTTCTTAAACATAATAATTTCAAAAGCATGTAAAACAGATTATCTTAATCAATCTGCTTAATGAGTCGTCTCCTTCTAGAAACAGCGGGTGCAAGTCTTGGAGAACGATATGTAGTTTATCAAAGTAGTAGGAACAGTTGTCATCACTATATTTTTCGTATGTTCATCATTTTAGTATGACTTGAATTATATCATATAGACCAGTGGGTGTGTACGTGAATTACTTTACTGGCTATGTAAACTCTTTTCATTCCAGTGAGGCATATTTATTACATCACGACAAATATTTTTCTTCAATTTAGTGACTTAAAATTGAACAATACAATTTTTATTGAGTTCTTCAGTTATAAAAACGAAAACCACGAATACAAACTAGGCTTAGAAATAGAAATTAACAAGCCCATTTTCAAAGTTAGAGGCAATGTCTTTTACTATGATCTTTAAAACTAAAGTAAAGTAAACATAGGCTTATTTATTTTTGCATGTCAATTTCAGTGGCTGCTAGCCTTTGCTATCATCCAACATTTTGCAAAGTGTTTTCATTGTAAAAGGACGTGTGATTTTTTGTCCCCTTAGGAGGTGTAGTATTATATCACAAATGTGATTTCTTAAATAAAAGATGTTCAGGTTATCAAGAGTAACAAAATTTCTGTTAGAGTTCTAAGAGAAGAAAAGCTATGCTGAACAGTGGAATAGCTCACTATAAAATGAAACAGCCACGAAATCTATTGGTACCACACGTAATGATTATCACTTTCCGGATCCGGGGTTTTCGGGCTATTTTTTAGACTTTCAGTCAAGCAGCTATTGCATCGTCACTACTTATTCAAGGATCATGTTTCATACCTCATTCTCTTCAGAATTGAGCTGGCTTTCAAACGGTACCACTTGCATGCTCATACCATATACCAGAAGCGGGAGAAAATGATGTCAAAGGGAAAATTTTGGAAGGAAATTTTTTCTCGCACTTTGGGAACCTCTGGAGCGGGTCTGTGTAAACGTAGCCATCGAAAGAAATTCATAAATAGCACTTGGTATACTGAATGTGTGTGCCAAATTTCAAGTTTCTATCTTGAATAGCAAGGGCGGTAGAAATTTTATCAGTAATTCCCACCATGCCCCAAATTACTGTAAAATACGATGATCTCAGGTAAAAAATTTCCCGAGACATCCCTAATTACCCTAGGGTCATGTTTCGCAAATCATTCTCTTCAGAATGGAACTGCCTTTCAGACGTTATGAATCACGTGTCTCCATCATGTATCTAAGGCGGGAAAATGAGGAAAAACGTGATTTTTGGGGTCTAAATATCCTTTTTCCAAATTTTAGCCCCCCTGGACCCCCCTGTTTTAACACAGAGATCTGAAAAATCTTTTAAATACTACTCGGTGGGCTGAATATTTATGCACAATTCCAATTTTCCAGGTGCAAAGGTAAGCCCGTCAAAAAAATGTACCGACAATGTCCCATATTCCCATATACAGAGGGAAATTTTTAAACATTCCCTGAGACATCCCTAATTACCCTAAAATCATGTTTTTCCCATCATTCTATTTAGAATAGAATTGCCTTTCAGGCGGTACCATTCACTTGCCCCCATCATGTATCTAAGGCAGGAAAATCCCGTGAAAGGGATTTTTTGGTTAAAAATTCCCTTTTTCAACGTTCAGCCCGTCTGTACTCTCTGTTTTAACGCAGAAATCAAAAAAAATATGGTAAATACTACTCGGTGGACTGAATGTTTGTGCACAATTTCAATCTTCTAGGTGCGAAAATAAGCCCGAAAAAAATAATACCGAAAATGATTAAAATTCCCCTATACAGAAGTATATTTTGATAAAAATTATCTGACACTTCCCTACTTACCCTAGAGCCATTTGGCCCACATCATACTCATCAGAATAGAACTGCCTTTCAGACGGTATGACTCACGTGTCTCCATCATGTATCTAAGGCGGGAAAATGAGGAAAAACGGGATTTTTTGGGTAAAAATATCTCTTTTTTCAACTTTTAGCCCCTCTGGGTCCCCCCTGTTTTAACGCAGAAATCTGAAAAAATCTGGTAAATACTACTTTGTGGACTGAATGTTTGTGTAAAATTTCAATTTTCTACGTGTAAAAATAAGCCCGCCAAAATACTTTACATAAACCCCTCAAAAAATATTACACGAAAATATATATTTTAGAATTATGACGTCATCACCTCCTATGCCTCGACGCAGGAAAGTGTGAAACCATGCGTTATGTCTTCTACAATGCTTCTGGACTTCAAAAACAAACAAAAAAAACCGGACGAAAAAGCTCAAATAGGAGAGTTATAATGCAATGTCCCATGAAACACCCCGTATGGTACAGATTGTACCATGGGATCCCCAAAGGGTTATAAATCTGCTGTAAAAATACACTGCGTTCCCAAGCGGACTCTGCATAAATGCTTGTAGTGGGAGACAGAACTAACTTTGGTTCTAACCCAGTGCCTACAAAGAACGAAGAAAATTTACTGATGAAGTGGTTTGCAAAATCCCAGAAGAAGGGCTTTCCTAATCGGAAAGTTGATATTTGTCTTATTGTTAAGTTATGCATTGAAAGTAGTAATATACGAATCCTTTCAAGACATAATTTTCCAAAAGTGGGAATTCCACAGTTTGCTTGGAGATATTCAACAAATTTTTCACCTAATAGTTTTGCACTATATATTATTATCGACCGAAAAATATTCCCACTTTTGGAAAAAGCCACGAACACAGTAAGCAATTATTTTTCATTTCATAAATCATCGTCAAACACATTTATATACCTCTACGAGCAAACAACATATGCTCAATCAGAATTGAAAATGTTTCCTTCGCCATTCGAAATTCATCCAATAAGTAAAAAAGTCCTCTGTTAGGTATTTCTGAATGTCATGAAACCAGTTTCTGGCATTCATTAATACCTGAACTTGCTAATCCCATTTATTGTAATGTTCTGGTCCCTACTATACAAGCCTACAACCAGAGGGGACTAGGGGGCAGGCAAGCCTTAAACTTTACATTGTCCCTCCAAAAGTGGGAATATTTTTCGGTCGATAATAATATATAGTGCAAAACTATTAGGTGAAAAATTTGTTGAATATCTCCAAGCAAACTGTGGAATTACTTGCAGGGATAGAAGATGAACGAAAATCTTATTATATATCAAATATCAAACGGTACTCGTTCATATGTATGAAAGCATACTACAGAACATCCGGAAATTTGGTTCGTATACGATAAGAAAACACCGTTCACCATTTAGTTCAGTCAACTTTATCCTGAGCATAAAATTGAGTAAATTGTTATGCACTCTTAATCAACAACAATTCTTCAATTAGTAGATGTTGTAGGATTTTGGTCCTGTGAAAACTGAAATGCTAGAATGGCATAGAAATTGTCCACCGAAGGCTGTAACCAGATAACACTATGCTCTTGATCTATAGATAAATTTGAAGACCATTAAACCAGAGACACTAAAGATCGGTTTCAGAACATGCTGACCATTTAAAGCGCACTTCTGTATGTAACGACTTCAGAAAGTACAACAAATGGTGTTACAATAATTTCCAGTTCTCAAGAAATGAAAAGATGCTCAAATTGTTATAGGGGATGAAAATTTTCAAACTGCGCTTGCGTACGAATTGTCTCCAGCTAGAAATACCAAGGAACCTTTAGAAGATGTAACGAAAGAATGTAAAACTCTCAGTGATAAGGATGATTAATCTCATGATGAGCAGAAAGTCAGCCAGATAGATAAGCCAAGCATCTCTCTTGCAGCATTTTTCACCATGCAGTAAGACATAAGAAATCTTGGTATTTCTCTTTGTAATCACTTCCGTTAAGCAGAAACAAGTTTAATATCGAAATAAGGGAGAGGAAGCTCAAATAGAATATAAGGAATTAGAGAGAAAGAAAAATGATTGGAGATAATAATAAACTCAGATATGGTAAAAATGAAGAGAGCAAAAATGTTTTTTTCGCAGGCAAGTAAAAAAATTGAGCATCTTATCATTGTGCTTGAAACAATTTTTGCAAAATGGTAAAATTTACCATTCTTAATTACTAATGTCTTCGACACTTATGAAAAAGTAAACATAGCAGACACTCAGAAAGTTACACCTAGTGAATTATCTAGAAATACATTTAATTCAAAAGGTATAAAAATTCAAAGCATTTCAAACATGAGTATGTTTCGTTTGGAGGGTTGTAGTGTCAATTTGCATATTTTTTCTTAGAGTTTTTCACTGGAAGTACTTGCTTTTTGAGTAACAACTTTTCTCTCAGATTCCCTTTTCCTTGTTCTACGATGTAGTACCTAAGAGGATAATAACGACGAATCGTTTTCTCGCGCGATGGTTAAACGAAAATTCAGGTGGCAGCGGCTGAAGAGCATTTAAATGTTAAAATTAATAATAATAAAAATGCATTTTTCTAGAGGTGAATGGTGTTTTGTGGCTTATATTGATTTTGTGATTATTAGGACTTCAGATTTTATTTCAGGATTACCAAACAATCTTATTGAAGCAGGCAAGGAGTGATCTGTATTAAGAAGAAGCAAAATTTACGAACGGAAAAGACTTCAGGCCTGTGCAACATCTTTCTTTCTTTTTAGGTTTGAAAGTTGTCAATTACTTACGTGTAATATTCATACGTGAAACATTCGCAATCCCTGGATAGTAGACAATGCACAAAAAAAGAATTAACTTAGTACGTTTCGAATCAGATTCGAAAGTATTAAATGCAAGAAAGAGGCGCACTAACACGAATTCTTATCGAAATAATTGTAGTCATTTCTTATATTTGATTCCATAAATAGTTACCCCTTCAAAACCATCAGCATTTTACAGCATATTTTGGTGGTAAAGTGTGTATTGTCTTTAACTATTACTAAGGTTTCGATATTTCGCCAAATACTTTCTTGGCCTTTGTGTATGATTACGTTGAGTAACAAAAAAAAGCTGAATATTTCAAAGAGCGAACTGAGAGCTATGTCTGGATGTGTCGTTATTTTACACCCTTGCTCTACCTTTTATTCGAATGTGTTGTTAACAAATCGGCAATTAAAATGGATTTAGTACAATTACATAGTGCAATTATATTTTGAAGAAGTTTGATAGTAGACAGCTACATAAAGTTAAAAAGATGTTGAAAGGAGTGCTATAGTACATTACGTTATGGAATGACGAACGAAAACACCATTCGATTTTCCTTTGCCAACTGTTGTTGTTACGATAGTGAAGAAAAATAATTTATCTTCAACCATCATCATGTTCGGTGAGTTTTTCAGAACACCTTGAAATGAAACATCTTAAAATAGTTTCTCGTATTGTTGCCACGTTAGTCATACACTATATGATTGGTGTTCGGTGGTTCCATGAAATCCACAAAATGACTCAAATAACTTGCACGTGCTAAAAGAAATGGCACTGACTAATATGAATTTCTTTGTGCGATGTAGATAATATTCTTATAGCAAGATGTACTTGAAAACATGAATTGTATTGAATAAAACCTATTATATGAGAAGTAAAAACGTACCCGTACGGCAATTGTAGGTAACAACATACAATTGGAACAATTATATTGGAATGCAATTTTAGGGCGACTTGATACACTACCTCTCTAACAACAGAAACTATTTAGTTTTCCTTACGATCTATAGTGAGGTTGATTCATCATAACCCTAAATCATTTCGAAACACTTCCTGAGGTTTCTTATATATCTAAACGTCAAGAAATACAACACAATTTTGCTAGTAAAATTTTAAATAGTTTCAAAAATCAAGGTGATCGTATCTCACAAAATGCACTCATATATATAGTTCAAAAAGACATTAAAGACTCTGCTTCAAACTACAGTATTTGACACTTTCTTAACTAGCACATTCTTCATAATCCTCTCCGGGTCAGTACCCTTCGATTCGGCATGAGAAATATTTTTCGAATTAGATCTATCTTGATGAAAATAGGTACAACGTGGACTATAGGAATTATTTGCATTATTAACTGGAGAGTCTAGTTAGAAAAACAGATACTGGAAAGACGTGTGTAGAAGCGGTGACTACTTTCAATGAAAATCATGTGATATAAACTACACTTATTTTCTTTGAATTGACACACTCTAAAAGGACACTTTATTTGGAAGAATATTATAAAAATATTAAAATTATATCACAGAAGCTTTTTTCTTCTTAGCATAAAGGTTAATGACATATATTTTGACTGAGATATTTAATGAAAGAAGTATACATAAAGTATCCAGACAACTACTTTAAGGACATTATATAATTTATTTTTCATTGTAATGTTGAAGCGATTGCTAAAACTTTTCATTAGCTTGTACAGCTGCTACTAAAGTATCTCCCCCATAGGTGCTCTAATTCTGTTATTTGGGGTCCAGATAATTTGCAGTTGTGAGAAAATCTAGACAGACAGTAGTGAGAACCCAACTTACACGTAACTTCTCTCGGTACTGACAGCAGTTGGTAGTGCTGAACAACGTGTTTATGCTGATAAACTCGTGAAGTAACTAACTAAAAAATACAACTCACCTTTCTAAGATGAATCTCTACGTTTCGGATCGTGTTGTTCAATGAACTCACATATTATTGCCAATATTGTTGTGTGTGTAATGTATTATTTCGTGATATACTCTATGTTTACAGAAATAAAAACCACGCATGAATCAGTAAATGATTGAAAGTAGATGAAATTATCAAATCTAGAACAACTCCTAGAAACAAGGAGTAAATGATTTCCTCCATTCACATGCCTTCTCCAATTGTCCTTATTTAGACATTATTTTCTGTATGGAGAGAAGATCTTGCTTGTCACACTGAATATTAAGTGTGGGGATATGAATAGAATTTTAATGCTCTAACCACTTAAATACCGCGTCACTTCATCTTCAACCTAAACGATTATCTAGTTAAAAGTCGCTGCGTGTAACACAATAAACAAGATAGTAATCCCCTTATAAGAAAACGTTCCCTATGTGTGTGTCACATTGACTTACTCGAGGTTTTCTTGTTTTACTCAGATACAAGTTATATATACCTTCGTCAATGAAGAAAATATTCTGAAACGTTCTTCAAGTTGAGGCTATCTCATCGCCTTTAAAGGTGGTTTCGATTTAAATACTACTATTCTTCCTCCCCTCAGCTTCTAATTTACAAAGAAGAAAAGACGGGAGACATTATTATCTTATCGAGCACTTATCGAAATGGAAAATTCTCTTTTTATCTTCCGTAGCTACTAGTTTATTTTCTGGTTCTTGTGTGAGGAGTTATAGCAGAGTGGAAAAGCACAAAACTCGTACGACAGAGACCCGCGTTCGAATCCCGTCAGGTCAAATGTTTTACTTTATTGGAAGGTATTTTTTACGTAATTGGTTTTGGAATTATTTTATTCCTTTATTATTATTATCATTGTTATTATTATTATATTTTATGAATTTTTTATTGAATTTCTTAACTTTATGTTTATTTCAAAATTATTTGAAGTGGCGAATTGCTACATACATTTATATTTCAAGCAGGCGTAGCAGTAGAAGAAGTACTCGTAGTAGAAACTTATCAGCAATTGCCGGGAAACGTTTGTGTTTGTTCCGCTGCATGTATGACCCATACTAACGATATCCCTTATATATTAGTCAGTTGTTAGCTAAACACGTTACATGCCTAGAAAGTCCGAATCAAGCTTGATACGGCCAGCGTCATCATCCGTAGTTAACTTTTATACTGGGAGTGCACTGAAGAAAGTTGTCTCAACATTAAGACTGAGAGAAATTTAATATTTTACATATTATCGTGCAGAGGGAGTATCAGTATTACAAATGATAAACGTTTCCTTTCATTACCTAACGGGTATCGAACACCAGACCACCAGGGTGTGAAGCCAACCCTTATCCCACTACTCTAAGACATCGCTGTTAATTAAAAGGGAAAACTTGGGGTGAAATATCTTCAGCAAATTGCGCATTTTTTGCGGTTCCAATACTGTAAAACTCTTGCTCCTGTCATAACAAAACAGGAAGTATTATACAGAGACAATAGTCAAGCGCATTCAAATCTAAATCGTCAAAGTACATTGTTGAAAATTAGTGATAGTATTAGTATTATAAATATACCACATTGACTTGACACCTAGTCTTCCGTTTCAGGCGCTGCTATCGGCTGAAGGAATTCCATTCTCTTTCGCTAAGTCTCTCTCGCTTAGCAGCTGCTGAACCCTTATTGGCTCAGCGCGTGCGTGTCGGAGTGTCAGCTTTAGTTCGCATTTTTGCCACGGCTCAAGACATTTTGGCAGCATAATAGTTGATGTGATTGCACTTTTTAGAAGTAAGGACGTTTAACGCTCTGCTTGAGCATCAAGGCTAAGTTGTTATGTGAAATTGCATTTTAAACATATTTATATATATTCGTGTATCTCTTTATAATTATATTCTCTCACAATCCATTAACACGTATTGGAGATTGTTGAATTCCACTTTTATCTAGTCTACTCGATACTGTGAAAATCAAAGGCTCTAATTCTTGATTCGCGAAGACTTGATGTATGGCCCGCGCACTTAAATGTACTTTATATACATATTTTACGTTTATTACGTTGTTTTGTGCGGAAGTTCTTGTTTTGTGGAATGTAGAAAGAGAACACTTATAATGTAAAAAAACATGAAACTCAAACTTCTCCATACCGAATACTCAGGTAGACCAACGATGGGCAACTAGGGACCTCTCAGCAAAAATTGGCGCCTTCGAAAATGCGCTCTGACTCAACTTCCATTTTGAAACTTATACCATTAGCGTTAGAGACGCGAAGTAACGCGAAGGATCCACAAAATTACAACCCCAAGATGTCTTAAATCTCTTATATATGTGATTTGTTTACATTAAAGTGAGTTTGAAAATAGTAAAAAAAGTACCAAGCTTGGGGACCAACCAAAAATCTTATAATCAGTAGGTGCGTGTTGTTCCGACTTCGTCACGGAGAAGACGTCGCATATAGAGGGAATTCTTTTTAATTTGGTCAATCAGTGTTCGTTAATGTAATCAACTGAAACTCAAGCCACTACCTTTTACGATTCAATTAAAGCTAAACCAACCTTGATGTAAATAAAATTTGTGATAATGATGTCCACTATGAAAATAAAATAAAAAGGTATTTTCAAATTCTCCACATTTCCATATAAATTCTTACGGAGTAAAATTTTAAATTCATATTAAGAAGTTTTAAACTCTATGAGTAGAGAAATTCCTGATTTAAGGGAAAAACTATAATATGCAAATTACAGAATGCCGATACGAACCTCTTGTGGCGCAGTCGGTAAAGCGTTGTCTCCAATTTAGGAAAGTTGTGAGTTTAGATTCCGATGCCGATATTTGGGACTGAGTTTCAAATTCTTTAAAGTATGCAATAAACAATATTATTTTGTAGTAATTAAGGATAGTATATGCTAAATGTCGTATACACCCTGAATATCGTAAATGCTCTTATTATAGTACACACTACATTACCTATGCAATTTCAAAATTATTGCAATTACAAAAGAAAAAAATAATAATATAACTACATACAATGTAAGAGAAGTAATTAACTCACATGACTGGGTTGCTATTATTCAAGGATGAAAATCTAAATTATTTTATTTCTCTTGACTTGCAAGTTCAATATTAGAGTTAACGTAAGGGGCTAAGAGTGGCCAGACCTTACGATTTTTCGGGACCGTCCCGGCTTTCAATGAGAGCATCAGCTGTCCTGAAAAAGGCATTTGGAACGCCTGTTTGTCCTGTTTTTCGTTTTTGAGATTAAAAGAAAATAACTTGTAAGAAGTAGTATCTCTCACATAAAAACGCAAGCTTTTCGGAGAATTTGTGTCGTCAATTAATTTTACTGAACTCTCTAACTGGAAGTTTGTTAATCACATCCATTCTTTCGTTCTATTGGTTGTTTAGCTTCCACAGAGAAAAAAAGGATTAACAAATATTCAAGAGAAACCGTGTGATATGTTATTAATTTCTTGAATATCACTTTCAATACAAAAGAAAGTACTTTTCCCTGTGACGGGCTTTAACTACTAATTATTTTATACTTCAATTGGCAGCGCAAAATTGTTAGTTGTTGGACTCTAATCACAAATGGCTAAGCTCTTAGTAGTTGCATGATAACCGCAATTAAATTGTCTATTCCTTCCTGTCTGTCGTCTTCTTAGGCACAACTCCTTTTGAGAGCTGAATTGGCTTTAATATATTTTCACATGTATGGGTTAATACTTCTAAATTGCTGTGCACGCATTCAATAATTTTGCATTAAAATATTTCATTTACCTGAAACATTTTCAGTAGTTTTCAGACTAAACTTGTCTAACAACCTACTCTAATACAAGAGGTGGCAGTTAAACACACAAAGATATTTGTCCTGTTAATTTTGATACAGGATTTTGTGTTCAGCTAATCTTTTGTAAAACCTGTGCAAATCTCTCAAGAGATTTAGTATTTATTTATCATTCTGAATTTAGTTTAGGGTTTACATATATTTTTCTTGCTAAATGCTAATTTTTTATTTCTTTTAGGAAAGTGACTATAACTAAAGCGATGTCACAACAAAGTAAAACAATATATCTTCTATCACGGATGGGAGGGTGTGACGTAATTGGCGAAATATTTAGCACCTGCTAAACACAGCAAATCGGAATTTGGAATAAGGGACGCCAGGCAGTTCTTCTTACATTACTTTTTCATATTTGTTTTGTTCAGCCTTTTTCGGGCTTCATTTGTGTTATCTACGCATGGTATGAACTGCAAAATTGTGAGAAGTAAAGGTAAAAGAGAGGTAATTGAGAAAATGAAATTTTTAAGTTTTACGTCTTACCATTATGCCGGTTAAGGTAAAGGAGACAATAATGATGAGGAATGAATGAAATAATGGAATAAAAAAAGTAAGAGGAAACGGGAGAACATCTAGAAAACCCAGAGCACGGTGTTTGTTCACCACAAAGTCCACCCTGCTAGAGCTGGGATAGAAAGCAGGGACCCTAAGCAGTTGTATTCAATGTACCTAATAAATATAATCAAATGGCAGTTCTGCATTTTGGGATTAATTCTTTTTAAAATCGGCCATTAACCCTTATGTCCACATTAAAAATTCTTTATTATAGTCAATACAAAGGGTTCCCGGGTAGCCCGAATTTTCTGAGCTTTAAATATTGATCTTTTTTTAGAAATAGTTTCAGTTTTTACTCATTCGGAGGATATATGGTAAGTATACACTGCAGAATTGCCATGGGCGGATTTATGGAGGGGGCATGGGGAGCATTGCCCCCCAGAAATTTTGGGATTATTTAAATTTTTCATTCTAAACATTAGCTTTCTTTAGATAACTTCGAACTTTCAAGTCATTGCCCCCACGTTATCTCTCTTGCCCCTCCCCCCGAAGAGTATCACTTCTAAATCCGCCCATGACCATTGCCTAACAAGCATTGCCGCCCGACAATTATTGCAAGACCGCAGCAATCTTTGATCACACTCCAAGCTATATTTCTTTCTTTTCAGGTTTTATACATTTTGGGTATACTCGTAACCTCCAAGACAAAAATAAGATTTATAATGTCTGAAGTAAATACATTACATGAAAGTAACTATTTTCGCGGTCTTGAGGCACAAATAGGTGCACTCAAAGTCATGAAGGGGTAAAGAACATTGTTTTGTGTTAATTCAAGTAAGAATGACCGCCTTTCAACCGGTGTGTACATTGTTGAGCATTTGTTTCTGCCGCTCCGGTGCAAATTTGGAAATTGGATGCGATTCAACTACTAACTGTGTTTACTGAAATAATAGTGTTATTATGAAAGTGATTTATTGTATTGTATGGTGAACTGTTGTAGTTATTCAGTTTGTGTAAAGTATGTCAGGTTTTCGCGAACTCAGTGCTCAAGAATATAATAAACTGACTTATGATGAAAAACAGAAGTATGTGCAAAAATTATTACAAAATGAGGAATCTGAAGATGAAGCAGTGAACTTCAATTGTGAGGATTTAGAGGATGATTGGGTGCCAGACCATGTTGATGATTCAGACATAGAAGATGTAATAAGAGAGCCTCAGAACATTGAAATTGAAGATGATGTGGAGAACGAAGATATTTCTGGTGATGAAGAAGGTGAAAATAGTGACACGGTATGTGCTTCGGGAAACATTTTACGGGTTAAGGATGGTGCAAAATGGCATAGATCAAATACCGGTTTGCGGAGAAAACTGAAACACAACATACTTCGAGAAAAATCCGGCCCAGTTCGGCCCATTCAAATGCATATTCACAGACGAAATGTGTGACATTATTATCCGTGAAACAAATAGAAAGGCTAGCACAGTATTTTCAAATTCCAGTGCAAATGTAACAAATAAGCCAAAAATATGGAAACCTCTTACAGCAGAAGAATTTGATGCGTACCTTGGTGTCCTTATTACTGAAGGTGTGCGACACTCCAATTTTGAACATACTAAGGAATTGTGGAAAACTGATGCTTGTCCACTCTATCGCGCTTCTCTTTCTTTGAACAGGTTTTGGCAAATAAGTAGATTCATTAGATTTGATAATGTCAACACACGAAACGAACGTTTGGAAAATGATAAGTCAGCAGCAATAGCGGACATATTTGCCACGGTCAATGCTAATTTGAGGTCAAATTATATGCCATGCGAATGGCTTACAGTTGACGAACAATTGTTTCCCTACAGAGGTCACACTCGATTTACTCAGTATATGCCATCAAAGCCGGCTAAGTAGGGCATAAAAGTGTGGTGGGTATGTGACTCTAGTAACTCTTATCCCCTCACTGGGAAAATATACACGGGGAAAATATCATCAGAAAGGGAGGTCAATCAAGGAGAAAGAGTTGTAAAAAACCTCGTTCAATGCTACAAGAATTCTGGGAGAAATGTTGTTACTGACAATTTTTTCACAAGTTTGCCACTAGCACGATTTCTCATGTCATGGAACCTATCGCTAGTGGGAACGCTAAAGCGTAATATGCCGTACGTACCGAAAGAAATGTTGCCCTCTCCTTCCCGCCAAGAAATGAGTTCGTTGTTCGGGTTCAGTAAAGATAACGTAACAATGTGCTCTTATGTTCCAAATAATAATAATAATAATAATAATAATAATAATAATAATAATAATAATAATAATAATAATAATAATAATAATAATAATAATAATAATAATAATAAGGCAGTCTTTCTTTTCTCTACAACGCACTACGATTGCAGTGTGTCTGGTCCTCTATCGAAACCTGAAATAATACATTTCTACAACAAGACAAAGGGGGGCGTAGACAACGTGGACAAAATGTGTTCGCACTACACAGTAAAGAGGAAAACACAGAGATGGCCTCTAGCGTTCTTCTACAACATTTTAGATGTGGCGTCACTTGCTGCATACATTATTTACGTAGAAGATAACCCCAACCTAAAAAGAGTGACACATCAGCGGAGAATATTTGTCACAGAACTTGGGAAAGAGATGGCAATGCCTGCTATTGTGACTCGATCAAACAATCCCGCATGCATTCGCCTATTTTCTGTAAAATCTCCTATTGAATGTATGCTTGGAAGACCGGTGATACCTACATTGAAAAGGGCTCCTGAAGAGAGGGACTCTACTGGTCGTCATCCAATCCTTGGAGACTGTTTTGTTTGTAAATGCCAACCGCAAAAGAGAAGAAAAAAGACACGAAAGAACTGTCATGAGTGCGAGAAGCCAGTGTGTGATGAACATTCAGTAACAGTATCCAAGTGTATTCAGTGTGGGTGAATAATAACAAGGAAATTGCGTCAGAATAGAAGCTAAAAACAAATTTTCTCATACGGTACGGTTTGTCTTGCAATTTTCTTGTGATATGCATTATTTCAAATAGATATTTGGTATAATATTCTCTATTCCTGAATACTGTAAAGATCCACAGTGTAATAAAAACTTTGTTAGAGTACCAAAGTGAACTCTGTTTTGATAGGCTATTGCATGTAAATATTGCCGGAAAAGAAATAAAAATACAAGATACCTATTCATTAAAATTTAAACTTCAGTAATTAGGGAGATTACTGAAAAATTGTTAGCACATTAATCGCTTGAATGTATAAAAGTCTCTGGGTTACCCGGTACCCCACTGCGGAGTATAAGTAATGATTATTTTAGTGGCAAATATATATTTTCTAAAAAAATCTTTCCAGGGTTTATTTAGGGCAAAGTGTATAAAAAGGTAAAATTAACGAATAAACGAACGCTGAAAGAAAAACTACTAGCCATTGTGCAGAAATTTCTATTCAAAACCCGGGTAACACAGTGTGGACATAAGGATTTAATTTCGCCTGCCAAAATGAAGTCCAGTTGTTATTGGTGCACTTCTTTTTAGACTAGCGTAGGCAGGAATTCTATAAAGCTAATTATAAGGACTCATGTGGTAGTGGTCGTACCCAAGGGAGCCCACTCGTATATATCTGTTCACATAGAATTAGTTCCAATTCAGTGTTAGTATGTAATAATAATAATAATAATAATAATAATAATAATAATAATTATTATTATTATTATTATTATTATTATTATTATTATTATTATTATTATTATTATTATTATTATTATTATTATTATTATTATTGACTCAAAAGCCAAACGGGAATCCGCTCGTTCCCGAACGGGCAAGTCCGCCCCTGTCAGCGAGGACTTCATTTTGGCCGCACTCGCATCGCGAATAATTCTGAAATCGCTTTCCAGTAATTGCTTATATGTTTCTACTACGAATACTTCTTTACTGCTAGTACTCCTAAAGATATTCATGTTTGAAACGATTAACAAGTTCAGATATTTCACATGTCAACAAACTGACTTGAAATTTAATCTGAAACTTCATAAAGTATAAAATATGTAGACAAGTATAGACTTTTTAATAGTAATAATAATAAAGGAATGACAGAATCGCAATACCAATTACGTAAATACCTTCCAATAAAGAGAAAAATAGTTACTAATAATTCCTGATACAAAGATAAGAATATAAACTAGTATTCACAAAAGTTAAAAATATGACTTTCTACTTCTAGACGTGTTAATTCTAAAATGATATCTGCCGTCCTTTCGTCTTTGAAATTTAGAAGTTAAAAGGAGAAAGAATAGTAGTGATGTAAATCGGGACCATCATTAAAATGATGAGATACCGTCAATTTGAAGAATGTTTCATGATATTTTCCTCACTGATGAAGGTATGTGTAACTTGATTTTGAGTTAAAGGAGGAAATCTCTTGTATGTCATTCTCAACTCATAAGGAACGTCTACTTATGTGAGCATTAGTATCTTGTCGATAGTATTAAATGAAACAATTTTAACTAACTAATATTTTAGGTGGAAGTTGGAGTAACGTTGTAGGTAAGTGGGTAGCGCAATTAACTTCTAGTGAGTAGAAACGGGTTCCAATCCCGGTGGGGTTCAAGTTTCTAAAATTTTTCAATATCAGTTTCAATGCATACTCAGTTCAAAGGAAGCTCTTCTCTCCAGAAAGAAAAATATTTTGGGAATGAAGAGAATTGGAGAAGGTAAATGGAGGTAATCATTTACCAACTCATTCCAGCAGTTGTTATAGATTTGATAATTTCTTCCACTTTCAAGCATTTACTAATTCATAGGTGTTGAGTATTTTTCTTTCTCTACACATACAGGATATAGAGAAATATTACATTACATACACAGCAATATTGAGAATAATATATTGTGTTCATTGGGCAACATGAACCGAACCATAGAGATTCATCTCAAAATGGAGAACGGATTTGTGCGTAATCTATTTACAATTTGCCTTTGCATAAAATCTGACTCAGTGCTACCAACTGCTGTCAGTGCCAAGAAACGTTACGTGTAAGTTGGGATACGTGCAACTGTCCAGGCCTTCTCTCACCTGCAAAATATCTGGTCCCCAAATTATGAAATTGTAACTCTTAGAGGAGAGATGCTCTTGCTGATGGTTGTACATACATATTACTTAGTAAAGAAAATGTTTTAATAGAATACAATTTTTGCATTTTTGTTCTACAGATGGAAATTATTGCCTATCATTCATGTGTTCGACTAAATGATGTTCATACTGGCTTGGACAAAAATATAACTACGTGGGAAGACTACGAACATATAGATGCTTTCTGCAAGTAAGTGATATTTCGTTAGATGTAATGGATATAAATCAATAGTTATGTAAAAAGGAAAAAGAACGAAAAGTTAGCAAAACTACCAACTAAAGTAATACGCCGATTTCCGACAGTATATTTTTATTTGGGGAAGGTAATGCTATTCTATAGCTTATGAACAACATATTTTAGAAATAAAACCACTTAATGCTGCTAACTTAAACCGAGGTACTAGTAAGCATCAATAGAAACCTTATAAGCTGCTTATTTTGCCAAAACATAGCAAAATAGGTTTTACTTTACCACATGCCAGTATTTTTTTTAATTAAGGCAGATTAAATGGGTTAAAGGAAAGTAAGGGAATTCAGCAAAATAATTGAGAGTAAATTATACTAATACGTATGTTGCTCTGTAATATTAAAATTTCAATTATAATAGTTTTAAAAAATCTGGCGATTATTCGGTGTTTTTCTAAAAAAATATTTTCAGTATAGTCAAACTAGGGTTGGAGACGAAAAAAATACTAGGAAGCATATTTCCATTTACACATTATCCTGATACTCCACAGAAAAACCTAAAATATACACGGGAACAATCCACCTGAAATGACGTCATCAATATAACAGCCACACAACTACGACTACTTGTGCCTATGCGGTAATATCTCAGCACAGAACTGAGGTACAAACTTCGTTCTGATGCCAAATTAAAGACAAAGCATCGTTTGAGTGATTTAAACTAATATCGTTCTTAAGTTTTGCCACCGTTTTAAATATGGTGGTTATTATTTTAAAAGTTAATTTTCTCAGTGCCATTTTATTTGTTTTATAGTAGAGTACTATGAAACTATCAAATATACGGAAAAACACCTCGAAGTAAACGTTATAGAGTAGAGTCTCATCTTTCTAAATATACCAATATTATTTCTGTTTCTAAACAATTAAGCGAACTGGTCCAGTTTATGTAGCACAAGGTGTCAATTTTCAGCAGTTAGATTACGCTAAACATATGAGATTTTTTTAGTGTTAAGGGTGGGAAAACGTTTGGGAAACAAACATTTAACATTTTTTTAAAACCACTGAGAATCCTCAAATCGTCAAAATAGCATATGGGTAACCACCTGAAATGATGTCATCAATAGAGCGGCCATGCAAATAAATTCATTTATGCTAGTACGATAATATCTCATGACATAACGGAGTATATAATGTCGTTCTGTGCCAAGTTAAAGGTTTAACATTCAAATGATTTCAGTTAATATGGATTTTATGTGTTACCTCCATTTTTAAATATGTCGGGTATTATCTTAAAAATTAATTTATTATGTTTTATTTTATTTGTTTCAAATCAAATCACTATGAAACTATGAAATACGTACATACGAAATATTTTAGTATTTTAAAGTAATATTGATATCACTAATTTACTTTGCTTTGTAATTGCAAAAAAGTCTACAAACTTATGATATTATCAAACAAAATTATTCTTTAAAGTAGCAAATATTAAGCATTCTACTGTTATAAAATAGCACATATTTAAAATTTATTAAACAACATAACACATACAATTAATAAAAATTTGGAAATCATTCACTGCATTACAAAGTACACATAACCTAGTTCTCTACAATTGCGTTTTAACTGTTTCATTTATTAATGTTTCTGAATCGTGTAGAAGATGGTTTTGAAGTTTCTTCAATATCATCACAATATAATCGTCGCTTTCTAATGAATTTAATTCTAGTTTATCTGTTCGTAATTCTCCCGCACATTCTCCACACATTGATGTGCAGTAGGGTCCTTTTCGGAACTCACAATTTCTGGAACAGTCACTTTTTCATCCACACCTTACGAGATGCAGTGGATTATCTGGCACTGGTGGGAAAGTCGATGACCCGGGTACGTACTGTCCCACCTCTATTTTCCATCCCCATTTCTCAGACGAAAGGTGATTTCCCTTCCACTCTTCTATGAGATGGTACACTCGCAAAATTTGCTGGAGCGCTCTGCAGCTGAGCTTGGAGAGGAGGCTTCCGAGGTTCATAACGTAATTCGGTGAATTTTCGCAACAGTTTAGATATATTTCTTAATCTTGTCTTGTCGTGTCTATCTGTTATTTTTCCACAGCACAATTTCACAACAAATGCTTGTACTAGAAACATAAAAATACGTTTTAATAGTTACAAAGGAAATTTACCCTTTCCTAAAAATAAAAGGAGTAAGTAAGAGGAAATTTGCTGAGTATTATTAAGAAAACATTTCAAAGGGTGAGCTTCATACGCAAAACTCAAGTATTCACATTAGGTGCCATGAGGAATACGTTTTTCTTGATCAGGATCCTGTGATAGTCAAATTTGGTATATTGGCTGTGTTTGACAAGAGCTACTCTTGTGTAGCGAGCACGACGTTCATTTCTGTTACTTTCAGCTTCATACGAACTGGCTTCCCACGTATCAACGTAAAAGCAAAATATATTTTGTATTTGGTTCTTCATTCCCGTCGAAAACAACTACCATATTGGTTCAGTAATGATAATTTATGTATTCGGGGTACCTATGACAAATTTTACCATAGATAACAAGGCAGGGCCAATGTGATCGATGTAAAAGATCGCCATCATCGAAAACAAATCGTGGATTATTGGGCAATGTATTGCTTAGATCACACGTCTTGTCAATGACATACGTTATCTTCGACTTCGTTCCTTTATCCAGTAGACCATTATTGAACAGAGTTAGGGAAAATGGAGATAATTCGTACCTCAAGCAAAGTTCTTTCTCTCTCCTTAACACGTGGGCAATACGGCGAAGGAGTTTGTTTGAATTAACTGTCACCGGATCCTGGTCAAGAAATAATGTATGTTCCCCCTTGGCGCCTAATGTGAATACTTGGACTTTGCGTTTGAAGCTCACTCTTGAAGCTTACCCAATAATACTCTGAGAAAATTTCCTCTTCTTTAATTCTCTTATTTTTAGGAAAAGGTAAACTTCCGTTTTATTAATTAAAACGTATTTTTAATTTGTAGAAGTGTTAATTGTGAAATTGTAAAGCGGAAAAATAACAGATGAACTCGACAGGACAAGATTTAAGAAATATACCTAAACTGTTGCTAAAATCCATCGAATTACATTATGAAACTCGGAAGCCTCCCTTCAAGTTCAGCTGCAGAACGCTCCAGCAAATTTTTCGAGTGTACCATCAGATACAAGAGTGGAAGGGAAAACACCTTTCGCTTGAGGAATTCGGATAGAAAATAGAGGTGGGACAGTACGTACTCGGGTATCAACTACAGACCTCGCTTCCTGTTCTTCACTAGAAGTGTCCAGTATGTCGGCAGCGTTATTTCAGATTTTGACAGTCGGAGGGGAACAAGATTGTCCACCGACATAAGAGTTTCACGTTTTTAATAAAATGTTATTACACAATTTATTAAAAAGCACGTATTTCTCAAACTAAGCGGGATGTAATTGCCCCTATTCTCCCCTATGATGCCTCTGCAGTGAATCTGCAAACCTTCAAGACTACAGTAGTAGGCAAGAAAGAGGGTAAAGTTACCGTTTAATAGAAGTTCTTGATTCTGTTCAATAAAGGTAGCCTACATTATATGTCTTAAAGCAAGACGATTTCATGTTTTTGGGCACGAAATTGCGCAAAAAGTTTTGCAATCAGAAATATACAGTAGTTTGTATAAAAGAACATGCATAATATATTCACGACACTTTTTTAACAGTAATAAAACCAGTGTTAAGTCTACATGTATTGAGAACAGAACAAGATTTTCGGCACCCCCAGAGAAAGAAGCCGAGGGTCATTGGGGAAGGATAAGGCGGACAAGTTATCCCTTGGCTTTCAGAATCACATGCTCTTCAATAAATTGTGTACTAAAAGACTAAACAAAACGTAGAACTCATATGTTGATAGAAAATCTTGCCCCAGCCCCTGGCAAAGTCTGAAATAACGCTACTGAAAAGAAATGCTTAAAAATTTTAATACAAAACAACAGGACTTAGTAAAAATGAAAACAATATATTTTTAAATTTCTCATTACATTTACATGAAATAAACCATGTACATGAAATAAAAAAGAAATGATATCTATCAGTTTAATCTTCGTTCAATATGAAGGTGAAGATCTAGCATTCCACCCACTGAAAATTTGTCATGGGAATCAAACATTCACTAATCATTGGATGCATCAAGAAGCTGTATGTTCTCTCGCTTTTCATAGATTTGGATTCAATATCTGGATTTATTTCAAGAAAACACATGAAATCAGAAACAAACGTATTTCGAAGCTGGAGAAGAATAAGGAAACTTATTTATTTATTTCAAACAGTAAATTGAGTTGTATAACTCTCAGCACAATATCGTGCTTAATTATGTTTCTTTTATCATAAATATAATTACATTTTATTTTTCTGTACAATGTTTCTTAGACAAACCTTTCCATGTTTGATTAACAATACTATAAGTTATAGACTTGCATTAACTATTCTATAAATTTATTGAAGCATTGATTGACACTAACCATTTTTATTTTGTACCGTTTTACATCCGTGAAGCTGGCATAAGAACTGTGGATAAAGATAATAATCTATATATATAAAAGAGAACGCACAAATCCTTTGTTACCTCATCACGCTAATACGGCTGAACCAATTTCTTTTATTTTTGGGGGGTTATTAGGATTTGGACCCTAGATGGTTTTTATCATATCACTTTAATTTTTAATTACCAGTGTCTTGAGATAATTGACCATTCAAGTGTCCATAACGTACAAATCCTTTGTTAGTTCATCATAGGTAAAAATAAACGTATTTATATGCAACCCGCATGACCGTGTCACTCGGCGGGTTAACATAAATGACAGGCGATATAATGTTAACATTTACTGCAATCTACTATGGTTTTTATCATATCACTTGAAAGCGAAAACTTCCGGGGTGACCGCAGCGAAGCGGGGCGGGTTAACATAAATGACCGGCGATATAATGTTAACATTTAATGCAATCTTCTATGGTTTTTATCATATCACTTGAAAGCGAAAAAGTAAAAATTATCTAAGTAACAAAATTTATTGCGTTCCGGGGTGACCGCAGCGAAGCGGGGTGAACGCTGCTAGTTAACATATAAATAAAAGTCTCGAAAACATATTTGGAATTTTGGAAAGAGATTAATAATTTTGCACTATAAAAGGTAATAAGAAATAATGTATTATCATTATTATTAAAAATTTCACCTAATAGCAGTATCAAACACAAGAAGTGTGTTTTCAGTTACAAAGTGATGTCATCTACGTCTGGAGTACATCGATATGGACAACGTTCATAATCGTACTAAGTGGGCTAGGGAGCCGAATGAGTAGAGTTGTGCATTTTGCGAATGTCCAACGTGGTGAGATGGTTGCATGCCACATCCGCTGTGTAATTAGTTCAGCAAATCTAAGCTCTTACAAAAATCAGATTCTGTTATTTCGGTTGTTGCAGTGAATTGGAAATGTTATGGGACGTTCTGAACACATAAGCAGCCAAGATGACCTCGGATTTTGGCATCCAGTATTCTGGAATAAGAGCGTCCAGAACTGTGGACCTTTTAAGTGGATTGTACTGTGATTCTCATTATGTATCAGGATCTATTCAGCATAAGCGTCCGGCATAAGATGTGGAAAATTAGTTCTTATGACCAAGTAGATACCCATAAGTAATTTTGCTCCGACAAATATTGTGTAGCCACCATACTTGGTGTATGGAGCGTCGTCACTGAGAGATACAACAAGAAGAAACGTTATGAACTTGGTGTAATCTTGGACTATATCAGTCATATAGTAATTGCCGAAATTTTCAATCGGATCTCCCGTCTTCATCAGAAAACCAACAACGAACTTATCAAGTAACACGGTATCCATTCTTGAAGTACAGAAATATCACAATATAAATGTTCCCACTAGTAACAAAAGTGTACAACTAACTTGATAATATCAGCAACAAAAGCTGTACTCTTTAAATTACGTTCTTCGTTCCTTTTAATAAAACGAACCCGTTTTTAGAGCCCCTATTATTAAACTTTTCCTGATATTCCGATCATCCTCTTATGAATAACGTGATGCATTCAATATATTTTCTATTGCTATTTGCATTGCCATAAGTCTCCGAAAACTGATACTTAATTGTTCAATCTCTCTCATAATAATATTTCATTTTTTGACATACTTTTGATAGTTGTTTTACATGCAACACTTTAATATCACTGACCTGTGTTTGAACGCATGAAGATGTGATAAGTCTGAAAGTGCCTGATCATCCTCTTTAGTATCTGGAATACTCTTTGACCTTAGTGGCTATAATCGTTTTTGTCAAATTCATGAACAATTCTTTGTTAATACATGTATATTATGAATAATTGTCATCTAGCACATCAACCATAAAGTTTATGGGTTGAATGGTACAATACAAGTTAATTTTCACACTACTTTATTTCCAGATAAATTTACAATTTCGATGCAATAAATTTACCAAACTGAATCTGCAACAACTTAGTAAAAATTCAACCTACAGGTTAAAGAAATATTGTTAGTTGGTTTGTAATATTCATTTCCTTTACATTTACTTATTTGTTCATTTACCAGCAAACACTTGTCTTTTTTTAAAATTTGATTTCATAAAATTATTGACAGAAGCATGGAGAAATTATTGCTTGCAAATTCTGCAGAAGGTATATGTGCTAATTATACGGCAAGCAGAAGCTCTTTTTTTTTTAAAAAAATATTAAATTTTATTAGATATATTAAGTAACTTTCTGCCACATTTATTTCTTGTAATTATAAGAAATCCAAGTAGGATCTATTAACTTTAAAACATTCTTTTTATAAGAGTGAATCATCTAACTTAGACAGGGTCAATTATTCAAATGCGCTAAGTAACCCAACACTGTAAATCAAGATGGAGGATAGTTAAAATTAGTGAACGTTGATGCTAACCTCAAAATTTATGAGTTAACTACACCGGAACATTAAAAATCAGCATGTAACACTTTACATTAAAGGGAGTTCAACTGTTGGTAAAAAGCAATGATAACTGTAAAAAGAAATATTTGCTGTATAAAGCAAATGAAGATGGTATGATATAGCCAGCACCTCAATATGCTCATTAATATGTCCAATATATTTTGAATGTTCAGTAAAACAGTGTATTAAATTAAACACATCTTATACGAAACAATGCATACTGCGCTGCTACGAAATTTGTAATGTTAATTCTTCTTGCCTTACTAACCTTTTTTTTCCCTAGCAATCAAATGTTAAAGAAGCGAAGTCATATTCCGATCTCCACCATTTTCGTTGACTCGTTAAAAAAGTATAACAGTCTCCACAGGGAACTTCGGGTTAAGTGTTAGAGAATAGGACCTGAAATATGAAATATACGTAAATTTTACAGGAAAGAAATGATGATTTAAAAAAATATCCTGCTAACTAGTTTAATCTACTACTTCAAACGTGAAAAGCTGCGTGCTGTTGGAGGACATGCTGACATGAGACTTACGCTGTAATGAGGAAATTAGTTCCGCGTATTCAAAGATGGCAATTCGAGGTTTCGATTTTGAGTTTCATAAGAACGTATGTTGAGAAGGAAAGAGTTATCACGTTTTGTGGAGTGGTATGGATTATTGAAATTGAGCAAAAAATATGATCAATGTAGGAAATAATTGAAAACAAAGCAATGTAGAAACAGTTATATAGGGTGGCCAAAAAGTAGGCACACAGTTCTGTACCGACCGGCTGATGATATTTTATATAATTCTCTTATTGTCATCCATTCAGGTAGTGACTTAGTTTCTTTATTATTTGTTCTTAACCTCTTTTCACTCATACCTTAACCTTGGAACAAACAGAAACAAATAAACTATCTTAATAAACTAAAATGTCATACTTTGTAGGACTGTATATCTACTTTTGGATGTATATACACATATTCAAATGTGTTAATGGTGTGAAAAACTGATCATATGGAAGTTTTTTTTATCACAGTACTTATTCAAGTCCTCTACCACAAAACAGCTAATTGTTTGTAGTTTCCTAAATGCAGAATTGTACAAATCGTAAAGTTAAGTAATCGCACTGAATGTGTTAAGAAACTAACCTAATTTAACTGTTTTCAGTAACATCCTCGTTTACGTGCATACGTACCATCTATGACGCGCCTGCTTCTGCGGACTCAACCCTCGCTACCGCTCGTGCTTCCCTATTCTGATTAGATAGCATTCATATGTTTTGTAGCCAGCTAGCACGGGGTTAGCTTGTGGTTTTTACACTGTAGTTTTGTGGCATATTTTCGGACCCAGTATTTACACGCAAAACTGTGGAGTTCTTTTAATGTGATTATACACCGAGGAATTGTTGAGAAACAATTTCTAAGGTAATGTCTGTGAATTTCTTGATAAACAACAAAATTTTAACGTTTTTAGGACTGAAAATACTTGTCCTGCTCTATGGCAAAAAAGTCCGTTCTTTTTCTTGCACTTAAATTGACGGCACACAGTACTACGTGCACTAGAATAGTTTGCGAACATACTTTTTATGTGGTGTTGCATAATATATGCTTTGAAGTCAGTGCGTTATTTGTACACTGAAAAAGGTATCGAACATTTTATGCAGAAACCAAGGTGCTTGACCGGCTAAAACTTTACACAAAAGACGATCTTGAAATAGTGAAAGAAACTTGCACTCCAATCCTTAAAATAGAAGGAATATGCACCTTACAAATCTACTTAAAATAATAACAAATGTACTCACCTATAATGTTAATATAACAACAAAACACAAACAAATATTTGCTTCTTCATATGGACACAAACACACAATCCCACAGCTCGAGAGAAATCAAACATAGAGCTTAGATGATGTAGTTTCGGAAACAGTTTTCATTTGTCATATCTAACGACAGTGCCTACAACCACTAATGTAAGACTAAAATTATTTAATAATACTTCAAATTATTTTGCTATTAAACAAGAAGAAATAAATAAATAAATAAATAACATTTTGGTAATAGTATACATGAGAACCCCCTGTCTTCCGTGCGCGAGGATACTTCATATATATTTCTACGTTACCAAATTAAATCACTGCGTTGTCTTCATTATATGTGCTTAACATTCTATTTTACTTTCTAGAATAAATTTTGTTGATTTCGATTCGAAAAGTGTTAAATATTTTTAAATTTATATCATGATGCAGACCAAAATCCTTGTTGCATATAATGTAATGCGCTATAGCATATAAAGTACAAGGGCAAATAGGTACGTTCTTTTTTATTTTCGTATCAGTGGATCAGTAAATGAAAGTGGGTTTGTTACCCCCTTTCTAAGTTCGTAGATACTCAATGAATAATCCCTAAAAGTATGAGCGTCCAGCTTCTTCTGGAACTCAGACGATCTTACGTATACTATATCCAATATTTTTAACGTTAATTTCTTTGGTACAGCTTAATAGTCATTCTATTATTCGAAATATATTAACAACTTCAAACAACTCGTAAGACCTTTTGTCAAATGCAGGATACACTGTCCAAAATTTATTGAAATTTCGCCTGAAATGTCAATTCTGGTAAAAGACCTATAAACTTTACGGTGAATTTTCAGCGAAACCATCTGAATTTTTAAGAGTGTATTATAATCGCCAATTAGATATATCGCTCACTATTCATTCTTAAGGCACTTTGCCGGGAACTCCGACATCCCTTCCCAAAAGGGGTGAATTGGCTCCTTCCAGACAATATGAACAAACACTTCACAAACTTCATACAACACTTTATCTTGCGAAAAAGAAGAAGGTATAATATTCACCACTTAATAGATTGGTTGTTGCACTGATTTCAAAACGCAATTTGCCCACTCTATGCATTTAATTTCATACTCTACTTCTAAAGAAAACACGCATACAAATTAATGCGAAGAATTCGACAGAGCACGAAAGTCGTTCAAACTTCCAATACGACATAATATACTTCAGGAAAAATAATAAAACTTGTATGCGATCACATAACGTAACAGGAGTAGTTCCTCTTTCAAACATTACGGCTTAAACAACAAAACATAAAGCCCCGCATACAAAAAATCTGACACTAGAACACCTCGAAGCAAATGTTCCCCGATAAAAAGCACAAGAGCAGGGAGCTTCACAACGAGCTCACTATCCTCGTAGACTTGATCGGCGATATCAACGCCCTCCGGCCAAACAAATTACCTCCCCTAACTTGCCTCCAGTAACTGAACTAATTCTATTTCTTCTTTTCCTTTCTTTCACACAAAATAAACGTTCTACAAAAGCAACTTAACCATTAATCTAACAACATTCTAACAAGTATGGACAGACTAATATTAAATATAATTTTATCGAGAACGTTAATTAACATTCCAGCATTGTATACACTATATGCATAGTTTCTAACTCTCTCTTACAAAACATTTCCCTTTTTTTAATAATTTCCTTGAGAAGAATCCATTTTTTAATGTCCCAAATGATCTTAAAATAATGGCTCCACTCACTCCATTCGGCTGAACTTTGGCTTTGCTACCCCAAATTCTATTAATTCAAGACTAATATATATATATATATATATATATATATATATATATATATATATATATATATATATATATATATATATATTTACATCAACTAATGCTTATGGCAACTAATACTATTCGAAGCTTTCTTGCACCCACTGGAAAACGTGAAGTATATTAATATTCATTTGCATATATTGTTATTGTAGACTGTTCCCATAATGCCCACCGACTTCGATTTTACAAAATTTGAGAAATAAATTTCACTTTTTATTTAGTGGTCAATTTGAAGGCATTTTGTTATACTACCATTAAGAAACCCATATACATCATATTACGAATCAATCATTATGGAACAATCTCATGTGTGACACGCAGCAGTGGTACCAATCTTTGAAAGTTTCATTTACAACTTTTTTCTTTTTTGTACTGATTTTGTGAGTAATGGTGCATTCAGTATAAAGGTACAACAAGATATTCTCTTTCTCTCTCTCTCTCTCTCTGTGTGTGTGTGTGTGTGTGTGTGTGTGTGTGTGTTTCTAGTTTCCGGCGTAAGCGTGTGGATACTACCAGGTATACTTACGTGTGTACAAATGCTAGTGTGTGTGTGTGTGGCGCGGGTATATGAACTATTAATTGGGATCGCGTAGTGGAACTTATCAATATTAGTACGTACATACAAACGGCTGTTACTTCACAGGATAACTTTGGAGGAATGCGAATTTTTAAATTCTGCTTTTTGCAATAAATAAGTAGAGTGATTCCTCTCGAGGGAGTTCCCCTAAATGGTAGCCCCTACCATGTCCAATTGAATCACAAATTGCCGCAATTGTTTGTACTTCGTTTGTACAGAAATGTGCAGGCGAAATCTATGTTCGCACTCAATTAGGGGCGCCGCCAGAACGAAAAAAATTGGGGGCTGTCTAAGTGGTAGCCCCCGACCATGTCCTATTCAATCACAAATTGTCGCAATCGTTTGTACTTCGTTTGTACAGAAATGTGAGGGGCAAAATTTTCGTTTGTACACTATTAGGGGAGACGCCAGAACGATAACAAATTGGGGGCTGTCTAGCTGGTAGCCCCCCACCAACATGTCCACTTCAATCACAAATTATAGCAATCGTATGTACTTCGTTTGTACAGAAACGTGCAGGCGAAATTTTTGTTTGTACACAATTAGGGGCGCCGCCAGAACAGAAAAAAATGGGGGCTGTCTAAGTGGTAGCCCGCCCCACCATGTCCAATTGAATCACAAATTGTCGCAATTGTTTGTACTTCATTTGTACAGAAATGTGCAGGCGAAATTTGTGTTCGCACGCAATTAGGGGCGCCGCCAGAACGAAAAAAATTGGGGGCTGTCTAAATGGTAGCCCCCGACCATGTCCTATTCAATCACAAATTGTCGCAATCGTTTGTACTTCGTTTGTACAGAAATGTGCACCCGAAATTTTCGTTTGTACATAATTAAGGGCGCCGCCAGAACAGAAAAAAATGGGGGCTGTCTAAGTGGTAGCCCCCCACCATGTCCAATTCAATCACAATATGTCGCATTCGTTTGTGCATCGTTTGTACAGAAATGTGCAGGCGAAATGTTTGTTTGAACAAACTTAGGGGCGCCGCCAGAACGAAAACAAAGTGGGGGGCTGTCTAAGTGGTAGCCCCCCATCATGTCCAATTGAATCAAAAATTGTCACAATCGTTTGTACTTCGTTCGTACAGAAATGTGCAGGCAAAATGTAGGTTCGTACACAATTAGGGGCGCCGCTAGAACGAAAACAAAGTGGGGGACTGTCTAACTGGTAGCCCCCCACCAACATGTTCTATTCTATCACAAATTATCGCAATCGTTTCTACTTCGTGTGTACAGAAATGTGCAGGCAAAAGTTTCGTTTGTACACAATTAGGGGCGCCGCCAGAACAGAAAAAAGAGGGGGCTGTCTAAGTGGTAGTCCCCCCACCATGTCCAATTCAATCACAAATTATCGCAATTGTTTGTATTTCGTTTGTACAGAAACGGGCAGGCGATATGTTTGTTTGTTCACAATTAGGGGCGCCGCCAGAACGAAAACAAAGTGGTGGCTGTCTAAGTGGTAGCCCCCGACCATGTCCAATTCAATCAGAAATAGTCGCATTCGTCTGTACGTCGTTTGTACATAAATGTGCAGGCGAAATGTTTGTTTGTACACAATTAAAACGCAGCCAGAACGAAAACAAAGTAGGGTGCTTTCTAAGTAATACCTCCCCACCATATCCAATTGAATCACAAATTGTCGGAATCGTTTGTACTTCGTTTGTACAGAAACGAGAAGCCGAAATGTATGTTTGTACACAATTAGGGGCGCCGCCAGAACGAAAACAATGTGGGGCTGTCTAAGTGGTAGCCCCCGACTATGTCCAATTCAATCACAAATTGTCGCAATCGTTTGTACATCGTTTTTACAGAAATGTTCAGGCAAAATTTTCGTTTGTACACAATTAGGGGCGCCGCCAGAACGAAAACAACCTAGGGCTCTCTAAGTGGTAGCTTCCCACCAACATGTCCAATTGAATCACAAATTTTCGTAATCGTTTGTACATTGTTTGTACAGAAATATGCATGCGTAATTTTCGTTTGTACACAATTAATGTCGCCGCCAGAACGAAAACAAAGTGGGGCTGTCTAAATGGTAGCCCCCACCAAATCCAATTCAATCACAAATTATATCAATCGCTTGTACATCATTTGCACAGAAATGTGCAGGCAAAAGTTTCGTTTGTACTCTATTAGGGGCGCCGCCAGAACGAAAACAATGTGGGGGATTGTATAAATGGTAGAAACATTAAAAAAATGTGTCACATTTATGGAGTATTTTTCTAACAGGACTTTGTTCACACTATTGTGTGGTTTGGTTTGTTCACACTATCGTGGGATTCACTATATTGATCTTATCCTAACGATGATGGAATTAAATTTTTTTGTTGTTTTTTTATATTTATATTTATACTTACAATCATTATTGCTGAGTTAGTTTTTCACTCCTCGGCTCTTATTATTAAACTTATTCATTATTTCTTACATGAACTGAATCCTTATGAGAAAAATGTTTTTTTTTTCTTTCTATCTTGCGCAGAAACCGTTATTCTCATCTCGTACAGGAAATTGATAAGTGGAGATATAACAAATTCACAAAGTAGACTGTTAAAGGGAAAATTATAACACAGTATTTTGTTTTATTTGATCATCTTCATTAAACTCATTTTGCAGAAACTATAGAATTCATGGTGAAGTATTTTGGTGCATTCAGCATTCTGATTTACGAGTAGAGTTGCTAACTGGCCGGTATTTGCTGTAATTTTGATTAAGGCCGGTGACCGGTACAAACTTCTTATTAGACCCCTTCTGACCGGTATTTTGGAATCTGCAATCCAGAATATAACATTGAACATCGAAATTTTTCAACAGTGCCTTTACAAACACAAATTTCCGTTGTATTATACATTATCGATATTTTTTTTAACGTATGGCAGTTTTTTTATTTATTTAACATAACAAATTTGATAACACTTTATTTTATTGTAAAAGAATTTTATTCATTTATTGAGAGTAGAAAATGACTTTTTAAAGCAATTTCCTTTGTTTGAAGTGAAGTTTATAGAATAAATTTCATTTTATGAATCAACTATTGTTACATAAAGATTAATATCCAGTATTATTCATCTGTTTCGATAATTTTAAACAAGTGGCAATTGCTGGTAAATACAATAACGATCAATACAGTCTTCAGTTTCTCATTTGTACAGAGAATTTTGAGGGTGTGCCGGTAATTTTGTTTTCCTGAGTTGGCAACCTATTTACGAGGTTTTGTTTCAACTCTGCTACGTAGTGGCTCCGTACTGACACTCCGCATGCAAATAAATATGTAAGGCTACCATACGCCCCGGTTTCTTAAAATTTGTCCCGGTGTGCAGAAATTTTCCTTCTTGTCCTGTTTTTTTCTTTATTATTATTATTAATTACATATCAAAATTTCTGAAAAGATAATAAAATCGACTTATTCCTTTTGCTTTCAATTCCGACAATACTATAGGAACAATTTCATTCTAATCTTCATTATTATTGCAATCGCTGCTTCCCCGGATATAACATGCAATGTTTAAATCCTCCTACGTAGCACTTATCACTAAAAGTAAGAATGTATACCCCGAGGTGGCAACAAATTCTTGTGACGTTGCAGACCAGCCCCGAAAACACATTTTTTTTTCTGCTTCAGAAAAACAATTATGCAAATTGCTTTCTTTTAGTTCGCATTTTAGGTTAACAAAAATAAATCAGCCTATTGAAATGTTGAAACAACTTCATAAATCTGGATATTTTTCTTTATAGACATGTAGAGCATGTAAAGGTGGTATGCGTAATAATATTGAAAATATAATTTTTGCCTAAATATTGTATGTTCACTGATTGCGTTTATATTGTATAACAGCTTCTAGCTTCTATAATAATTTTTAGCACTGTTGATTAAGTATGGACAGTGGCGTATTTACGATTTTGTTTCGGGAGGGGCTTTGCTAACTTCCGGGAGTGCTTTGCCTGAAAATATGAAAATTCTGCAAGATATTTCATATACTTTACTATAGTAAGTAAGATTTCGGTGGGGGGCTTGAGCCCGGAAGCCCTCCCTCTAAATACGCCACTGAGTATGGACTATATTAATACATTATTTTAAGTTGTATAACTAGTGCGATACTGTAGTAAAATTCGAAAGATAAAATTAATACAAAATGCAATATTTACTACTAATTTGTAAGATGTCCCGTTTTTTCTGTTTTCAAAAAGTATGGTAGCCTTAAAGTATGCTAAACCATACAAAATAAATTGTACTGTAAATAGTACCCCTCTGATAGTGCTCCCAAACGGGCCGGGTTACGGGTCGGGTTGTCGGGTCGGGTCAGTCGGGTTAGCTCGTGTCGGGTCACTCGGGTCGGGTCGTCACATTCTTCTCTTATTTTCTATACGGAATACTATAAAGAGCTTTGTTGTAGAATTCAATTCGAAGTTGGTGAATGAATGATAAATGTGACTAATTGAAGGTGAAATAGTAATAAAATTTTAATTTTACCCTATATTAACTAATTGGTATTGTAATTGTAATTAATATTACTACCGACTTCTTTCCTTTCTGTGTTTCTATGTCAAGTTAAATGTCACACTAAGTGAAATTGAAAGGAAATATCTACTTAACGTCCCACGTTATGCACCAACGCTAAGAGAGACAGTGATGATGAGAAATAATTGAAGTGGTTGAATGAAGAAAGTGGGAGGAAATGGGAGAACACCGAGAAAACCAATGCACATGGGGTTTGTCCACCAGAAAACTTACTTGGTACGAGCTGGAATCAATACCCATGGACCTTCGGGTCAAACATCTGCCTTTGGGCAGGAAACATTATTATTATTATTATTATTATTATTATTATTATTATTATTATTATTATTATTGTTATTATTATTATTATTATTATTATTATTATTATTATTATAACTTTAAGAGTGCCCAAGAAAGTTCCGCCGCCTTTTCACCAACACCTTCGAACATTGGTATGTAACCTAAGACGTACCTGGAATATCAAAAATCGTCTCCATCAGCCTTGACGACCTTCTGAAAACGTTCTGGAAGGCCATGGATTCCATCGCAGTCGAACTTGGTGGGACGTGAAGTGAAGAATGTATCAAGTGCATATTGAACCTCTACTAGCTGTTTGAATTGGCGTTCTCTAAGGTGATTGTCCAAGGAATGGAACAGGTGATAATCGGACGGTACAATGTCCATGGAGTATGGCGGATCCAATAGTGTTTTCCATCCAAGGCGTAGAATGATGTACTGGGTCATTTTAGCCACGTGGGGCTTAGCGTTGCCTTGTAACAAGAGGACCCCTTTGCGATTCAGAACTGCTGGATCCAGACAGTACACAGTGACAGTACACAGTGACAGTACACAGTTGCATTGATGATCTGACCAGCTGGTAGCAGTTCTCGATGGACAATGCCTCGAACAGTCCACAAAATGCACAGGAGAACCTTATTCTGGCGTAGTGCTGGCTTGGGCTTTTTTGAACCGGTTCATGGGATGGTAACCAACAATGACGGCGCCGTGGAGCTTCGTACAGGACCCACTTCCCATCACATGTCAACACCCTGTCCAGAAATTGCTCCTTCCTCAGACGGGACACCAAAGAAACACAGGTGTCTGCTCGCGTTGCTTTCTGGCTCCAAGTCAAATCATGTAGGACCTATCAACCCAACTTGCAGTGCTTCCCAAGTTGATGGTGGTGGTGCCGAATGGTTTCTCCATTTACACTGAAATGTAGTACCAGTTCCTCACATGTCTGTCTTCGCCTCAATTGCTGCTTGAAGATCTTTACTTTGAACATCTGTTTGTCTTCCGGCACGTGGTGCGTCTTCGAGTGTTTCGTCACCGTCCTTAAACCGTCATACCACTGCACTCTCCGCGTAGTCACGACACCCTCACCAAAGGCCTGTCATATCTTCCGCCCCGCGGAGCAGCAATTTGAACTCGTACAGCAAACAAGCCCTTATGACGCTCTGTGAAGGCCCCATGTTCACTCAGTACTTACGCACGTTCACGGTGTATCTGAACAGCCACACCAAGTAGTATGTTGGATATACTTACTAGTGTTGTTCACGAGACCTGGTTTGGGGCATTCTCGTTTCGAAAATGTGTCGTGAAGGTAGTCTCGTCTGGAAAAGTGCATATGTTTCTATTGAAAGAGCTCTGTCTCATCTCGTACCCTTTCATGAAAATTCTGTCTCGTCTCGTCTCGTCCAACAACTGACCTTCACCTTATATCCATTCGCATTCAACTAACGGTGTGAGGGCCAATTGAACACAGACCTCCACAAAGAGACAGAACTTCCTTGGTCACCTTCAGATTATTATTATTATTATTATTATTATTATTATTATTATTATTATTATTATTATTATTATTATTATTATTGCTGGGGTAGTGATTTGACTTTCTCCGCAATAAAATACTTGCTAATTTTATATAACGTTGCAAATATCTTCTAGATAAATTAATCAAGAAAAAATAAAAGGTAATTCCCTACAGAATGATATTTCAGTGCAATTAGTTCCTTATGATTCTATCAGACAGCAACGCTGTTTTTAAATAGAAAAATCGGAATGTTAACGTGATGAAATTGTTGTTTGTTACACAGCAAAAAATATTAAAAGAAGTTCTATATACATTCCTTACTAGAAAATAATGTTGTCTTCAGAACTTTTATTCTTTTAGTCTTCAGAACTTGTCTTCAGAACTCAGTCAAATTTTATTTTGACTTTCGAACTTGATTGCCTAAATTTTAACCTTGGAAATTTGGATGTGGAGTAAAATAAAGAAGGTTAGCAGGGTAGAAAGGAAAACGAATTAGGAAATGCTGAAAAAATGCGAGAAACGAGAGCAATATTAGACGATATAAGAAAGCGAAAAATGGACGGATCACAAGTTTTGATCTTGCTAAGGGATTGCATTCTGAGGGATGTAGTAAAGGGGGTAATATCAGGAGAGCGAGAGTGTGTAAGAAGGTTGGAATTGATAGATTGTAATAAGGAGGGTGGTACTTTATGTTGGGTTGCGAGGCAGATATTAACGGGAAATCGCAAAAATGGAAGCTTCTTACCTAGTTCACGGAAACTGGCCTGCTTATTAATGGGAGAACACTGAGGAGGAGGAGGAGGATAATTATACTACAAGTAAAAAAAGCCGAAACAATGGTTTATGCATAAGAATTGGTCAGCATTTTTTTTTCTGGTGGCAATTTTGTAAAGTTCTAGCTCTCTCAAACTGGTTAGATTGTAAGGTCAAGTCACTCGGGTCGGTTGTCGGGTTAAGTCACCTCGGGTTGGTTCACTCGGGTCACTTTGGGTCGGGCCAATCGGGTCAGCTCGGGTCGGGTTGTCGAGTCGGGTCAGTCAATTTGGGTCACGGGTGGGGTCGGGTCGGTCTTCAACACATATAATTTCCACGAAAATTACAATATACCACGGTTTATACCTCATTGGACTTACAATAAAACGTTTTCAATGATGTGTACACCATGTCACCATTTTTGTATGAGGGAATGTCTAGAGGGATTTTGTGGGAATTTGATGGAGTGTAGATTCCTGTGTGTGTGTGTGTGTGTGTGTGTGTGTGTGTGTGTGTGTGTGTGTGTATGTATGTGTGTGATACCTTACAGGATACAAGATGTCGAGGAAGTGTGTAAATAAACCGGACAATTTCTGTTATGTATGTGGGGAGCTGATATTTAAATCACAACGTCGATGTTTTACTCCACTTGTGAGGAAGTGTTATCAGTTATATTTTGGTTGCTGTGTAGGAGACCAGGATAAGAACTGGGTTCCTCACTACATTTGTTGTACTTGCGTGAAACGTCTGACTGGGTGGGCAAATGGTGGACGAAACATGAACTTCGCAGTACCGATGATCTGGAGGGAACCAAAAGATCATTCTTCAGACTGGTACTTTTGTATGACACAGATAAAAGAAATAAGCAGTAAATCTAACCACACAGTACAGTACCCTAATTTGCATCAGCAATTAGGCCAGTTCCACACAGTGCAGAATTATCTGTACCGGTACCTCCTCCTCATCTTACGGTAAATGAAGATTACGTACTTGAGGCAACTATTGAAGTTCCAAATGAAGATGATGATCCTACTTATGCAGGAAGCACATCTACATTGGATTCCCATCTGATAACTCCGGGTGAAATAAATGACCTCATACGGGATTTAAAACTCTCCAATACACAGACAGAACTTAAGGCTGGAATCTGCTCCATCGTGACACTAAAGTGTGTACTTTTTGAAACCTTCATACAGAGTTTCAAAACTACTATTCTCAAGAAAATGATTTAGTGTATTGTAATAATGTCTGTGCTGTGATGGATAGACTTGGACATGCACATATAAGTACAGAGTGGAGATTGCTTATTGACTCTTTGAAAACTAGTTTTAAGGCTGTCCTTTTGCACAATAGCAACAAATTTCCTTCAGTGCCTTTGGCTTATGCAACTAATATGAAGGAAACCTATGAAAACATCGAAATAGTGTTAGAAAAAATTCAGTATGAGAAATACAAGTGGACCGTTTGCTGTGATTTACAAGTCATTTCTTTGTTAATGGGTTTGCAGCTTGGTTATACGAAATATTGTTGTTTCCTCTGCGAATGGGACAGCAGGAACAAAGCGGAACATTACATCAAGAAGGAATGGCCAACGCATGTATTAACTCCTGGACAGAAAAATGCTGTTTATTCCTCACTGGTGAGCCCTGATTAGATAATTCTACCTCCTCTTCACATAAAGTTCGGGCTCAAAAAACTTTGTTAGGGGAATGGACAAAAGTAATGCAGGATCTTGTTACCTCAAGGAAAAAATTCCTCGGGTTAGTGACGCTAAAGATTTTTGTAGACCACGAAATAAGATGTTTGATTCGTGACCAAAAATTTGCGGATCTCTTAACTCTGGTTGAGAAAGCAACTTGGTGTCCATTTAAATGTTTAACAGAGAATTTTTTTAGGAATCAAGAAATCCCCAAATTACCGTGAAATTGTGAGTGATTTCCGGCAATCATTCAATGAAATAGGTTGCAACATGTCCCTTAAAGTTCACTTTCTAGACTCCCACCTGCATTTCTTTCCTGAAAAGCTTGGTGCTGTTAGTGATGAGTATAGGGAACATTTTCATCAGGACATTTCCTCCATGGAGAAGAGGTACCAGTGACAGTGTAGTTCAAAAATGCTAGCTGATTACTGTTGGACACTTAAAAGAGATGTTCCAGAAACCAAACACAGAAGAAAGTCGACAACTAAAGCATATTAGTTGAGGTAAGTAAGTGTCCATTTATTAAGAAGATACCACTCACTTCTTTTGTATTATTTATTAAGTAGATATAAAATGGTGACACGGTGTATACATCATTGAAAATATGTTTTATTTCAAATCCAATAAGATATAAACCGTGCTTATATAGTAATTTTCGTGGAAGTTTATGTGATTTTTTCTGCACTAATGAATATTGTAAAATGAACAGTACACATAGCATATTTTTATATAAATATGTTTATTTCTCGAGATAGAATAATGCTATTCTTATGAAACTTAGAGGGCTTACTAAGTATAAATCAGGCTAACATACAATATAATTTGTGCGTTTATATACCTAAGGTACCCAAGCTACAAGTATGAAAATGATTTAAAAAAAAGAAAAAAAAGAAAAAGAACAGAAATTTGAGGGGAAATTTTCCGAAAACACCTCTGTCACGGGAAAACTGAGGGTGATGGAGAAAAACTGATTGCAGATTCGAATTCTACGTGAAAAGTTCTATTAGAATCAGGCATTTCCTTCCGTGTGCCAGAGAAAAAGAATTATTTTTTCAACTAGTGCAATAGGAACCATTTTCAAACTCATCAACCGTTTTTCAAACCGGTTAATGTTCATCGTAGATATTAAAAATACTCACATCCGTATATTATTTAATACAAACGAAAATTTTACCTGCACATTTCTGCAGAAACGATGTATAAACGATCGCGACAATTTGTAGTTTAATCGAACATGGTGAGGCTAGCACTTAGACAACTCCCCTTTTTTTTCGTTCTGTCCACGCATCTGATAGCTTAGAAAAAAAATTTCGCCTGTGCATTACTGCTCAAACGATGTGCAAACAATTGAGATGATTTTCTTTTGAATCGGACGTAGGGGGTGCTACTAATTAGGTAGCCTATACTTTTTTATCGTTTTGGCGCGCCCGCAATTGTGTACAAACGAAAATTTCGCCTGCAAATTTCTGTACAAAACCGTAACAAACAAGTGCGACAGTTTGTGGTTGAATTCGACATGGTGGGAGGCCTATCAATTAGAGAGCCCATAGTTTGTTATCGTTTTGGCGGGGCCACATTTATGTGCAAACGAAAATTTCAGCTGCACATTTATGTACAAAGGCGTACAAACAAGTGCGACAGTTTGTCGTTGAATTGAACATGGTGGGAGGGCTAACATTTATACAGCCCCCCACTTTGTTTTCGTTCTGGCGGCGCCCCTAATTGTGTACAAACGAAAATCTCGCCTGCACATTTCTTTATAACTATATTCAAACGATTGCGACAATTTGTGATTCAATTGCACATGGTGGGAGGGCTACCATTTAGACAGCCCCCCACTTTGTTTTCGTTTTGAGGTCGCCCCTAATTGTGTACAAACGAAAATTTTGCCTGCATATTTCTGTACAAACGATGTACAAACGATTGCGACAATTTGTGATTGAATTGAACATGGTGATTGGGCTATCACTTAGAAAGCCCCCCACTTTGTTTTCGCCCTGGCGGCGCCCCTAATTATGTACAAACGAAAATTTTTTATGCACATTTCTGTACAAACGATGTAGAAACGATTGCGACAATTTGTGATTGAATTGGACATGGTGGAGGGCTATCACTTAAACAGCCCCCCACTTTGTTTTCGTTCTGGCGGCGCCCTTAATTATGTACAAACAAAAATTTAGCCTGCACATTTCTGTACAAACGATATAGAAACGATTGTGACAATTTGTGATTGAATTGTAAATGGGGGGGCTCCCATTGAGACAGCCCTTACATTGTTTTCGTTCTGGCGGCGCCCCTAATAGTGTACAAACGAAAATTTGGCCTGCACATTTCTGTACAAACAATGTACAAACGATTGCGATACTTTGTGATTCAATTGGACATCGTGGGGGGAGCTACCACTCAAACAGCTCCCCACTTTGTTTTCGTTCTGGCGGCGCCCCTAACTTTGTTCAAACAAACATTTCGCCTGCACATTTCTGTACAAACGATGCACAAACGAATGCCACAACTTGTGATTGAATTGGACATGGTGGGGGGCTACCACTTAGACAGCCCCATTTTTTTCAGTTCTGGCGGCGCCCTTAATTATGTACAAACGAAAATTTCGCGTGCACATTTCTGTACAAACTAAGTACAAACGATTGCGACAATTTGTGATTCAATAGGGCATGGTCGGGGGCTACCACTTAGAAAGCCCCCAATTTTTTTCGTTCTGGCGGCGCCCCTAATTGCGTGCGAACATACATTTTGCCTGCACATTTCTGTACAAATGAAGTACCAACAATTGCGACAATTTGTGATTCAATTGGACATGGTGGGGGGCTACCACTTAGACAGCCCCCATTTTTTTCTGTTCTGGCGGCGCCCCTAATTGTGTACAAACGAAAATTTCGCCTGCACATTTCTGTACAAACGAAGTACACACGATTGCGACAATTTGTGATTCAACTGGACATGGTGAGAGGGGCTACTACTTAGGCATCCCCGACATTGTTTTCGTTCTGGCGGCGCCCCTAATTGTGTACAAACGAAAATTTAGCCTTCACATTTCTGTAGAAACGATGTAGGAACGATTGTGACAATTTGTTATTGAATTGGACATGGTGGGGGGTATCACTTAGACAGCCCCACTTTGTTTTCGTTCTGACGGCGCCCCTAATTGTGTACAAACGAAAATTTCGCCTGCACATTTCTGTACAAACGATGTACAAAACGATTGCGACAATTTGTGATTGAAGTGGACATGGTGGTGGGGGAACTACCATTTGGACAGCCCCACTTTGTTTTCGTTCTGGAGGCGCCCCTAATTGTGTACAAACGAAAATTTAGCCTTCAAATTTCTGTAGAAACGATGTAGGAACGATTGCGACAATTTGTCATTGAATTGGACATGGTGGGGGGTATCACTTAGACAGCCCCACTTTGTTTTCGTTCTGACGGCGCCCCTAATTGTGTAAAACAAAAATTTCCCCTGCACATTTGTGTACAAACGATTGAGACCATTTCCGATTGAGTCTGATAAGGGGGGGGGGCTGTCTAAATGGACGTCTCCTTTTCAGCTCTACTGTAATTAAATTCTTCCTCGAGAAAATCTTAATCAACACTGTCAGTAGCTACGTCCTCGACTAATATACCTTAACAAGTACAGCTTTATTTTCGTATATTTTTCAACAGTTAACCAATTTAAAACTATCGCAAACAAGAATATGTAGTCAACTTCTTAAATACTTCGCTCGCCGAAACACGTTCAGCGCGTGCAACAAGCAAAAACAACATGTTTGGCGTCTCACAAATGGAAAAGGGGGAAAAAAGAGAAGGAAAAGCAGCACGGCAGTGCCTTATCGCAGTCAGAGCTGACAACATAGTTTCGGTCGTCACTCTCGCGAATAGACCTACTAGCGGTGTACAAGAGTTATACAGTTACAATATACGTCGTGCCACAGTAGCGCTACAGGCGGAATGTGCACGAACTACAAATGAATATGTTCCCTTACAAGCATCAGTCACTGTTGCACCCTCTTTACGTTCTACACATCCTTTTTTCTCCCACTTTTTGACCTTGACAAGCAGAAGTACCAGGCTTTTGCGAGTTCACAACCATAAACTGTTTGTGTACAGAGTACGTTTTCAGTTCTTCGAATGACTGTGCGCGCGAAGAACAAGGGTGATGATCGGGCTACCGTATACGGAAGTCAGTAACACCCGGTTGCAATAATAAATGTAAAATACAAATATAGAGCCTTGACAATGCCGTGAGGATGAATATATATATATATATATATATATATATATATATATATATATATATATATATATATATATATATATGTGTGTGTGTGTGTGTGTGTGTGTGTGTAAATTGAAGAGATTTCTTGGAAAACTCTATTTCCGTACCCCAAAATGCAAACCTTTCAAAGAATCAGTATGACGTTGGTAAACACAGCTTGTTTAGGAACTATTTAGTGACTTATTTTGGTTTGAGATATTGTACATGAAAGGCAATTGGTGTTTATTCCGAGAAAAAAATAGGAACTTCAAAGTACCAAAGTACTTGGTCTAAAACCTTTGGGGGCCGTCTGCCCTGGGCCCTCTTCGCTACGCCCCTGCATAAACTTTACAATATTGGGGAGATATATTCTTATTTATATTGTTTTCGATTATGCACCTATGACTATCTGACATTTATTTATATCTACAAGTTTTACTTTTCTTCTGAGTACATTGTATCATGGTATTAAAATAGTAATTGTTTGCACATTGTGTGTTACATAAAGGAAACGATTATAACACAGAAATGAACTGATGGAATGAATGGATAATGAAAAAATGGTAATGCAACAATTCCTCTTAGTTCACCAAATAAAATACATACACAAGATCGGTGTTAATTTACTCTTTACTCTTATTACAATAATAATAATACAATATATCTGACTAATGATACATAACTTGTATGTTACAAAGAAATATAATACAATATACTGTCTTTTTGCTTCTTTTCTACGATTAGTGCCGACGTTCGAAACATTCATCGCCCCTATTTATGCACAACCAGTACCCGTAAGAACAAGTGTACAATGTTCTCCGAAAAGACTTGATAATAGAATAGTTAACAAACTTTACCTCCGTACAAAACATAACAAATACACGTGAACAACAATACAATTGAACGATAAACGTGTTCAAAAAATAACTATGAAATTATTACTCATGTTAAAACATGTCAGCTTTATGAACGCCGGACTTCAATCCTAAAATATGAATCACTCTGTATAACGTGTTGGATATTTACAATTCATAATATTATGGAGCACTCCTTTATACCATTAGGTTCATATAACTCAAGTTGCACAGCGCATGGAAGATATTGAAAAGGGTAAAGTCACAGAAATGCTATATGGCATTAGTGTCATGAAAGGAGTGGAATATATACAGGGTGGACCATTTTTCTTGAAAAGCACTTGTAACTTGTAAACCAATGAATAGAGAATGCCGAAATTTTGCACCATGCAAATATCGGCAAAGGGACGTTTTCTCATGTACTGCTCGATACCAACAAATTAACAGTATTATATTAAACGGCACTACATCAGGTTATTACAAATCTTAAATTTACATTTAAAACAAAAACAAACAATAACACACTTGTTGTTCAGTGCTACAAACTAAAGAAGCTACAGCATCACAAACATTCACGAATATAAAAAAATTATAGGCCTATACAAGCGTAATAACTCAAGTGAGACGGATGGGAAATACACATCCAAGGTACGATTGTGCAGTATACTACTATCATGGAATTACATATATCGATGGGTTTGAAAATTACAAGGGTTTGAAAATTTGACCTTCTTTAAAAAGGCTTTATTTCGAAAAAAAGTGCTTAGATAAGTTTCACATCTAAATAGATAGATTAGTGACAAAAGACGTAATGATCATAATGTCGTTTACTGCAATTTTATATTTTAAACTACTCTGGAGATATAATAGCTATTGTTAAAGTTCGAAATATTAAAATAACGTAGTTGCAAGAAATTTTGGAAATGATTGTTGAATATTTATTTTTCTTTGGCATCTCAGCCTCAGTTTCTGATGGGTGTAATTACAGCAAGTTCTCGCATTTACAAGATTTTCAGCTGAGTTGACAACTTAAACATCTTTAAAACGGTTTGGAATATCAAATTGCAGTAAACAGCATTACGATCTTTACGTCTTTTGCAACTAAACTGTATAATTAGATGTCATACTTACCTGGGGACTTTTTGAAATAAAGCTTTTTGAAGTCAAATTTTCAAATCGTTGTACCTTTGTTCGTATTGATTCGAAATAAGTCATAGCATGATATTAGTAATACTGCACTAACGTACGATGGATGTGTATTGTCCCATCCGTCTCACTTGAGTTATTACCCTTGTAGAGGCCTATAAAATTTTTATATTTGTGAGTGTTTGGGATGCTGTAGCTCCTTAGTTTGCCACACTGAACAACAAGTGTGATATTGTTTGTTTTTTGTTTTAAATAAAGAATTGTAGATATTTGTCATAACCAGACGTAGTGTCGTTTGAAAAAAATATAACTTTGTGTTGGGTTAGCACCACTGTTAACTTGGTGGTACTGAAGAGTATGCGAGAAAATATCCCCTTACCGATATTTGTATGTGCAGAATCGCAGCGTTATATATCTATTTACTTAAAAGTTATAAAAGCGTATCAAGATGAGTACACCCGAACAAACTAAAGAAGCTTTATTTCACCCTACATCCGAACACAAAGATGGTGCGTGTCGCCAAACGCAAAATTTTACATGGGAATGGCTGACAACACAGTTTCTCTGTCCAATAATTTATATAACCGAAATGATTTCATTTAGATTCTCCTGTTCGAGTCCAGATACATCCCTTGTTAGTAAAATTAATTTTCAAGTTTATAATAGGAAATGATATTTAAGATGCAATTAAGTGCTTTTTTCGTGATTTTTTGTGATGCAGCGATATGGATAAATATTTTTGGATACGATGCCCCTGGTATGCCTTCTTGATATTTGTCATGTCGGTACCTCTATATTGGACTTATAAAATATATTTTTTTCCAAAGAAATGGTAGAGGGAGTGTTTTGGGATATTCAAGGTCAAAGTTTAAAACCTGGATGAAACTTGATATATAAGCTCCTTCCTAGTAACATTATTAAAGATATCGTTGTATGGAAGAAAACGTAGACTATTTAGGATTATTTGGTACGCACCTTGCGGGGGAGGGAAAAGAGGGGAAGGAAAATGTTCAAAAAGGAAAAAGTGAGTAACAAGTAATGCAAAGTTATAATATCTTACGAGGTGAGGTGATATTTAGAATACTTCCTCTTTTAGCAGCGATTCTATATAAGACGTGAACCTACAACTTAGCGAGTATCCGAACGACACGAATCCCACCGGGGATCGAACTCGGGAGAGTATATCACGAGTTCCTTATCTTAGGAAGATTAAACAAAATACAGCATATAAGTTCCTTCTAGGTAAATTCATAAAGGACATCATAGACTGGAAAATACTGTAGTAGACCTACATTTTTAGCGGGATTCAATGGAGAGAGGTTTAAACATTATTTCAAAAATAAAATATGTCCGGGAGGAGAAACTAAGTTCATGTATATCTTCAGGCACTTCCCATAACTATATTTTCTGTGTATAACTTGCATTTCAGCTGGTATTTCATAAATTAATGTGAATGATCACATGTATGTGTTTAACACCATTCGAAATTCTTGCTGACTTCTGTTTCCTGGTTCATCCCCGTGTACCGGCATCCCGACTAAAGTTTTATTCCATTTTATTACGTTTCATGATGAAGGAGACATATTTCTGAGCCTACGCTTACTTAGCTAATAATGACCTAACCACAATTTATAAATTGAAAATGCACTAAAAACAGTTTGAGAAAAGATCCTCCCGTTTAAATATGTCATATACCTAGACAGTGGTGTATCGAAGGGGGTTTCTGGGGGTTTTAATCCTTCCCATTGAGTCTTTCATATACTACAGAAGGTCAATTCACCTAAGGTGGTCAATTTTACAGAGCTGATGACGAGCACAGCATAGGAGAAGGAACCAGAAGTCAGTAGCTCGTGAATCCAGTAGTGAGTCACGTGCATGTTGTGTGGAATTTGTTGTGGTGAACAGCTAGTATGTGGTGAACGTATGTGCACTTTCCGATGCAAAATGCAATTAGTCAGTGATTGTGAAAATTTGTGCGACAAGCGTCAACAATATCAGCAGGCGTATAGTAGGGAGGGTAATCCAGCGTTGTAAAAGCACCGGCCCTAAATATGAAGTCGCGAGAGTGAAAAGGAAAGGGCATATCCAATCAGAAATCCACGCGTTGTGAGTAACATTAGGGCACCAGTTGTGAAGGAGAACCCACCCACCCAAAATAACCTTACCATCTCATGCAGTGTGTATGTCAAGGACAATTTGCGACTGAATAAACAACATAAGGCATTGGATCACCTTCAAGAGAGATCAAGAAAGCTGTATGAACAGTACCTCTTAGGTGACAAATGGTAATGAGTTGTCACTCTGAATGAAGCCTGGAGTTACCTTGATGTCACCAATAGTGGAGAGCGCAACACCACATGATGCGAAGGTCCGCGGCAAGTTCGTCCGTGAATGTCGTGAGAAGTATTCGAAAGGCTTCGTGGTTTTGGCAGGTTTCTGCGCCAGTGGAAGGTTGCCAATGCATCATATGAATTCCGAGGACAAGGTAAATGCAGCCTACTTTCAAACGAATATCATGGAACCCTTATACAGAACGCACATCCCACAGTTGTATGGCAGAGACTCCCGGAAGTTGTGGATACACATGGACAAAGCATCAAACTACAATTCTCGCAGTTCTGTTGTGTAATATTTGCGTATGGCCACGGAGACTGGTGTGTCTGTTATACCATTCCCGTCCAAACCAGTAGAGTCACCAGATGCGTCGCCGATGGATTTCTGCGCCTTTGGCCTTCTGAAACAAGGATTCACGCAGAGGCGTTTCTTTACCATAGAGAAGCTCTGGAAAGCTTGTCAAGCGGTGTGGTCTACAATTTCCCTCACATACCTTCGACGCGCAATGCTTCAGTGGCAATTGCCTTGCAGGGCAATAGTCCAAGCTCGTGGCCGCCACCTCGAGCACAACCGTTGATGGAGGAAGGAATTGTCTCAGCAGGTGAGAGGACAAACTTTGGATATCTTAGGTAATTTGACTTTCTGTATGGAAATGGAAAACATCGCAGTTGTATTTAAATCTTGGAAAAAAGGTTAATCTATACATATGACGATACATCATTCCAAACGTTTAGAAAATATAAACGGGTAGAGTATATTGTCCTGGCGGGCAAGAAAACGAAGGAATGTTTACTGAAATTAAAGATTGTAGTATGCTGGCACGTACCCTACTTCGGAGGAGGAGTCCAAATTCAATATGAAGATACATTATTTTCAAATTTGTAAAATCGCACCTAATATTAGACTAAATTTACAGAAAAATGATTATTTCTGGTTGAAGTGTTCGGGCTACGACGACACCCCCTGTGTACGTCCCTAATAGTATGTCATTTATACCAATTTGAGTACATCTAATTGTGCAAACGTAACCGAAGCTCGAAGAAACTGTATAAACGATTGCTTGACGGAAGGGAAAAAGTGAAAATTTATTCTAGAAACGCAATAGGAAAGAAGATAATAATAATAATAATAATAATAATAATAATAATAATAATAATAATAATAATAATAATAATAATAATAATAATAATAATATATTGTTATGTATTCCCTCCCATTGTATACTTCTGGCTACGCTTACGTACCTAGGTATGTTTAAATCGTTTTATTATTTTTAGTCCTATCATTGATTAAGAACACCAATCACAAGACTAGTATGTATCGTTCGCAATCGAAGAAGTTATTGTTACCATGAGGCAAGAAATGCCCATGAGAGATGAGAATCATCCGATTTTGACATAAATTTGTATTGTGGAAAATACAAGAAGTACATTTTTGTGTTGAAGATGAAACGAAACACATGACAATACTGTACTTTTTGATGATTTTCAAGAAACCCACCCCAACAAATTTCACGATTCTGGTAGGCAACAATAACACTAGTTAACAAAGGTTTTGTTACATAAAAGGAAATACCTGTTCTTAAAGGAACATTTTGCGCTGAATTCGAATATGCACTCGGTTTTTCTCCATCACGTACGATTTTCCCGTAACAGAGGGACTTTCGGGAAAATCCCTCAAAAATTTCCCTTTTCGTTTATTTTACACCCCAAGATCTTGTACCCTTGCATATACTAACATAGAAATTATACCTAAGTATACTTTGATTCATATTTAACAAACCTTCCAAGTTTCGTAATAATCGCTTTATTCTTTCTAGAGAAATAAATATGTTTGTATGTATACTGTGTGTACTGTTTATTGCACCTTATAGTAATGCTTTCAGATCTCTTAAGTTGAGGTAAAACGTTTTGCTTTATTACCACAAACACATATATAAAATTTAATACAATATAATTTACAAGTGTGACAATTTACAATAAACAATAATACAAATGTACCAAAAGGTCATGAAAAGACAATCAAAACTATCACAATATATGAAACTTCCATTGGGTTACAAAAACGTACATCACTTCCTTCTTTTGTAAGAAATGTTGCATTCTCTAACAAGACCCCAACAATAGTCCCCCATCATTGAAGGATCCCGTCGTCCCTGGTACCTTTTCTCCATTGCCATTATATCTTGGTGGAATCTTTCCCCCTGTTCGTCGCTGAGAGCACCTAGGTTAGCAGGAAAGAAGCTGAGGTGGGAGTGCAAAAAGTGGATTTTTAAAGACATCCTACAACCCAACTCTTTGTATTTCTGTATCATGTCCTGTACGATTTCTGTGTAACTCTCAGCTTTGTTATTGCCCAGAAAGTTGCGCACAACACACTTAAATGCTGTCCAGGCAGCTAGCTCAGCACTGTTTAACTTGCTGTCAAAGCTATCATCAAGCATTAATTTCCTAATTTGGGGACCAATAAACTCCCGCTGAAATCTTAGCATCACTCAGGTTAGGGAACTTATCTCGCGCAAATTTTGGCGCGGGAGACCCGTGTTCGATTCCCGGCGGGAGCTCATGTGGTTCGGATTCCACGTTAATCAGTAGGTCCACGTCTCATATAGCCTCGCTGCTGAACGGGACGTAAAACTCTCAATCAATCAATCAATTAATTATCTCGCAAATACTTGAAACCTTCACCAGATGTGTCCATGGCTTTGACAAAGTTTTTCATAAGTCCTAACTTGATATGAAGTGGCGGTAGTAATATCTTATTAGGATCTACCAAAGGAGCGTATTTGACGTTGCATTCTCCAGGTACGTAATTCACTCTAGGTTCCCATTCCTTCACTTCATAATGTTTGTCATCAGCTCGGCTATCCCATAAACATAAAAAACATTGGTACTTCGTGTAACCGCACTGCAGTCCTAATAAAATACCAACTACCTTGAGATCACAACATATTTGCCAACAATGGTCCTTGTAATTTATAAGATTTAGCAAAGTTGACATGGTGTCATAGGATTCCTTAATCTTCACTGAGTGCGCAAGTGGTATAGAAGGTTTTTTATTTCCATTATGTAAAAGGACAGCTTTAAGGCTGACCTTTGACGCGTCGATAAATAACCTACATTCTTCTGGAACGTAAGGAATTCCTAGCTCCGCCATCAACCCATTTATATCCGTACATACGCACACATTATCTTGCATTGAGAAATAGCTTGAAAATTGAACATGTCTTTTCCTGTACACTGATATGTTCGTTTCTACATCCAATAAGTTCCACTGCTGGAGCCTTGATCCCAGAAGTTCTACCTTTTGTTTTGTCAGGTGCAAATCACGGACTAGGTCATTAAGTTCACATTGCCGGATGAAATGTGGCTCGCGAACACAGTCAGGGATGAACGTTGGATCCTTGGATGTACATGTTGATGTCGATGGTTCATCAAGGTCATGATCATCATCAGAGTCTTTTGGCCACATCTCTTCCCAGTTGGTAGGCGGCTCGGGAAGTGAAAGTTCATCCCCGTGCGGAATAGGTCTAATTGCGGATTTAACGTTGGGATAACTTATTGTGTATTTGCTTTTTTTAGAATGTCCCTTAACTACTGTGAGACAAAAATAACAATCATCCAGATGATTGGTGGGTTCTCTCCACACCATTGGTACAGCAAATTTCATGAACCTCCGTTTCCCTTTGGCCCATGCAAGTAAAGTGACGTAGCACGACGCACAAATTATATTGGGTGCCCAAGTTTTATTCCGATCTCCCACACGACATCCGAAATATATATAATGTGCTAGTTTCACGGATGGCGTAATGGATCTACACTGTCCTTTAACTACAAACTGGCCACACACATAACAAAAACTATTTGGTGAGTTAACACACGAACGCCGTCCTCTTGACGCCATTGTACTGATCACAAACTAAACTTCTGGTCTTAGTTGGGTATAATGCCGTTAAGATCAAACATGAAAGCACTCTTAGCAGCAAAGACAACTTTGAAAGTGAAGTAGTGTTAAACCACACGTCAATATAAAAATGTACAAAACTCCCTCACCAGGTGTCAAGAACACAAGAAAGAAAGAAATGCGCAGGGGAGGGGGAAACGATACCGTAGTGGAAAATTCAGACTGCATTAGTTCATTGTTGTCAACAATGAGTCTGTATTCCATTCTTTCTTTCTTTTGCATTCTGTTACATTTGATAACAAATATTGATAACCATTTCATGAACAAAACGAAAAAACTTGGAGAATTGTATATATATATGTATTAAGATATACTGTACGTTTTAAAAAAATATACGTTGGAAGTACATTCTATTTTTATACACGTTTCTAATTTACAGAGAGCAATACAAGTGTGTTGTTGACTATTGTAAATATTCATTTTTATGTCTGTGTTTGTAGTAATAAAGCAAACCGTTTTTACCCCAACTCAGGAGATCTGAAAGCATTACTATCAGGTGCAATAAACAGTGCACACAGTATACATACAAATATATTTATTTCTCTAGAAAGAACAAAGCGATTTTTACGAAACTTTTAGGGTTTATTAAATATAAATCAAGGTATACTTAGGTATAATTTGTATGTTACTATATGTAAGGGGACAGGAGCTAGGAGAATAAAATATCTGAAAAAGGGAAATTTTGAGGGAATTTCCCGAAAATCCCTCTGTTACGGGAAAACTGTACGTGATGGAGAGAAACCGAATTCAGAGCAAAAAGTTCCTTTAAGATCAGGTGATTTTTCTCATGTAACGAACAAAAAGTTTAAATTTGTTAACTAGTGTAATTCATCCAAGTCTTAGATCTTGGTTATTTATTTATTATAGAGAGTTATGGGCATTACCAGCATATTTAGCCTTAAGCCCGTAACATTGGAGGGATGACGTCCCTCGGCAAGCACTCAATCAGTGGAAGGGAGGAAGAAAGCAAAGAAAACATCCAGATGGATCAAGATATTTTCTTTTTGCCATACTGGTGTGTCGAAAATTGGAAAAATTGCAAATTCTTAATGGGGATTTATGGTGTTAATTGTCCATATACAATGTATTCAAGTTATATCTTCAACATCCACCTTTATAAACACATTTCTCTCCGTTTAAAAGACCATTTGATGATCAAAACAAGTGCGCATAGTTTCACAATGTGAAATTACAGTACCATTCAAAACTATGCAAATTGAATATTAGGTTATATTTAATACGTGGAACATGGCCTTGGGACCCTAAATCTATTCTTGGAAACCGTTTTTCGATATCTCTCACCGTTAGTGCTATATAAAAAAAGATCTTGAAACCGGAAGTAGTATAGATTTTCTATCACTTTCGGTTTCAGTTGAAAAATAGAGATGGAGGTGGTTCAATTCCCTATTATCTTAAATCGATTTCCGGAAACCGTTTGTCGCTATCTACCACCATTTTTGAATGATAAGCATTACTGTTGAAACCGTAAGTGGTTGATTTCAACAATATCCAGTTTAAGTGGAGGATTGTCTAATCGGATGGAACATATTCCTAGGACTCCTAATCGATTCCCAGAAACCGCTTGTCGCTAGCTATTACCATTTCTGATTTATGAAAATTACTTCTGAAACTGGAAGTAGTCGGTTCCGGTTTAAATCGAAGGTTGTAAAAGGGGATTATGACAACGGTGAACCGATTCCCGAAAACTGCTTTTCGGTATCTCTAACCGTTTTTTCTTCATGAATATCAGTATTTAAACCGGAAATCGTGGTAAATTACTATCACTTCCGGGTTTAGTAGAAATATAAGAATGGAGGTGAATCGATTACCCAAAACCGTTTGTCGCTAGTTATAGCTGTTTTTGACTTATAAGCATTACTATTGAAACCAGAAGTGATCTGTTTCAACAACGTCCGGATTAAGTAGAGGGTAGTCCATAGTAATGAAACCTACTTCGGGAAAGTTTATCTACTTCAGGTTTCAATACTGATTTTCATAGAAAAAGATTGTAAGATATATTGAAAAGAGATTTTCGGGAATCGATTCAGCATACCCGGAATAGGGTCCATTTCCTTCAACTTCCTTCTACTTAATCCGGAAATGGTGGAAATCGAGCTCTTCCGATTTCAACAGTAATGCTTGTAACAAAAATGGTGATACTAGCGAAAAACGGTTTTCGGGAATCAATTCAGGTTGTTAAGGAAATAAAAACATCCATTCGTATATTTTTACTAAAATCAGAAGTAGTAAAAATTAACTACTACTTCCGGTTTCAAAACTTAATTTCATAGAGCAAAAATGGAAAGAGATATCGAAAAGTGGTTTTCGAGAATCGGTTCAGCTCTGCAATAATAAATCCCAACCCCTTTGCAACATTCTATTTAACTTGAAGGTGGTAGAAAATGACTACTACCGCTATCAAAAGTAAAGGGTATACATCAGAAACGGTAATACCTAGTGACAAGCGGTATTTGGGAATCGATTAAGCCTCTCAGGTATATATTTCACCTTCTTGGACAAAGTTTCAACTTAAACCAGATGTTGTGCAATCGACCACTTCCGGTTTCAACAGTAATGCTTATAACTCAAAAACGGTGATCGCTAGCGACAACCGGTTTTCTTAAATCGATTTGGGGTCATAGAGAAAGAAACCACCTTCACCCCTATTTTTAAAAATACCGAAGTGGAAAATTCTCTAGTACTTCCGGTTTCAATATTGTTTTTATATAGCGAAAACGGTAAGAGATATCAAAGAGCGGGGTTCGAGAATCGATTTAGGGTCCCAAGGATATGTTCCATGTATTCAGTATAGCCCAGTATTCAATTGGCATAGTTTTGAAATGTATTGTAGTTTCACATTGTGAATCTATACGCACTTGTTTTCATCATTAAATGGTCTATTAAACGGAGGGAAATATGGATATAAGGATGAATGTTGAATATATAACTTGAAAAACATTGTATATGAACAATTAAACCCATATATCTCCATAAAAATGCAATTTTACAAATTTTGGACACACCAGTATGGCGAAAGAGAAATAATGCCATTTGATTCTTTTCTGTTATTGGCGTCGTTGTGTGTTCTGAAAAATATAAAAAATTCATTGGTCAGGAAGAGTGCGATTACACCTTAAAAAAATCCGTATGTGATGGGTAGTCTCAACATAACACCATTAGTTAAAAATATTTTTAAATAATTTCCAAACGACTGAATCATTTTTCAAAAGATTATTGTTGCCTGTTGACTTATAAGACCCCTGGTAAGAAAAGGCTCTAATTTGATGGAAACATGAAAGTCGATTTTCCTAAAGTGGGTCCCTTTGCACAGACATTTCGGGACAGAATGGCTAAAGCAGAGATGGCCACCCTTACTCATATTGCCCTGATAATAGCTGCTCTAACTCTCACTCATCCTCACCCTCAATTGATTCATTACTCTCATTTCAGTAAATGAGGGTGAGGGCGTGTGATGGGGAATGCGTCAAGTGAGGGTGAGGGTGACGGAGCCAATTGAGGGTCAGTGTGTGTGGTAGGGTGAGAGCGAGTGACGTGATTAAACATGTCCATCTGTGGGCCAAAGTGACACATACGTGTTTGTTTCTTTTATTTTCCGCTCTTGTAGAAATAGTAATTAAGGTATCGGGATTATTTTTCACCAAATATAGTTAAACCATAATTTATCATATTATTCTAGGTGTCGAATTTTCTTGCCAAATTTGAGCCCAAAGTAAAAAAAATGAGAATTTTCGAATTTCAATTTTTCTCTGTTTCCCTATAGCTTCCTTTGTTTTTGAGAGATCTCTTTTCGACTTGCCAGGTAGATACCTCGGGTGGATCCCTAATTGCTGACGTCAATTAGACCGGCAGCCGCGCAGTGTTGACAACTAGGGAATTAAAATGTCCCTACATTTGGGGTGAAAAATCGAAATATTCGAAGACTATGTTTATAATTAAGTGCCTGTACGTCCGAGCCAAAGTCAACTGCGTCAGTCGAACTTCGGTTTTTACTGATCAAACGTGGGTACAGATCTTTTCAATTTGATTATTAGGGGGCGAACTATAAATTCTTATTTATGATCTAAGCCTTGAATTTTCCCACTTTCATATTTACCATAATTTATTATTTTTTAATTACTGGCTTCGTTAATTCACTATTGACATGATACTTTTAAGATATGTTAGTGGTGGGTTAAGGTTTATTTTAAGGTGTTTTACGCCTGTCTCATAGAAGTATTTCCAGATTCTATAGAACTAGAATTGTATTTATTTCCATACTTTTGGTAAAGATTCCGTTTTTTCCGTTCTACAATTTGCCTCTTACTTCCTTCTCTCCTATTGGCTACATTGAAACGAATATTCCAGATTATAGAAGCTTCATACATGACCTACACAAAGTACTATAAAAAGTTTCACTTGGGTGATTAGGGACAGTTCAATTGAGGTCTCATATTATACCTTATTACATAATTTTAAGGATAATAGTAACTTCGTAGATAAAATGATATATATATTTTTTTAAAATTGCATGCTTAATTTGAGGGATATCGTCATGATACTATCTGAATATATTAGCGGAAGGAGAAACGTTATTTTTAAAAGGTTTGCGTTTGTCTGGTAGCAGTGTTGCCAGCTACATAAAACTTTAATTCCGATACTTTGTGAATAATTTGGAAAATTTATCATTTCCCCCCTATTATTGCAGTGTTGTTGGCTATATTCGAACCAACGTACCATTGTCTGAACTCATCCTTGGCCTACAAAACGCATCATAGAGGATCATGATTGGATAATTAGGAAAGCTGGTCCCTCGCCATGCATGCTGAGGTTTGCTTCTGACGCGTAAGAAGTCCAAAATTTCATGTGTATTATGAGGGAGAATTTTCTCTTTCTCTCTTTGTATGGCAGCCAGCGACTTCAGACTTTTACTGTACCTTCTCAGCATACTGAAGAATTCTTTTTCTGTGACTTGAACCCATGTGGCATCAGTGTTGCCAGTTAGAAAAATCTTAAAATTCGGCTAGAGAATTTTTTTATAAATTTTACCCCTTTATTTCTCCTAATAATTTTCCTCCGGTGGGCAATACTGCAATCTAACTTACACCAAAACATAGCCATGTCCCTCTTCTAAAATACAAGTTCTTAGCGATATCAATCAGGCAAATAGTGTTTTGGCAATAAATCATTAACTGAAAGTCCCAAAATCTTTTCTGTTCCGTAAGGGTTAATGAGATATGGGCGGCAAAGATATCGGCCACTAATTTAACATGTGGCTCCCAACTTTCTGGACTGGTCCAGATAGTACTGTGGGCTGGTAAGGGTAGGAAATTTCAGCTTTTGTTCTCCCATAGTTAATGAGATGTGGGCGCCGAAAATTTGGGGGCTAACTACACCAGAGAATCCCTACTTTCTGGGATAGTTTAGAGAAAGATAGAGGGGATAACAAATTGCATATTCAGGCCAATATTTAATAAGCTGTGAAAGCCAAAGATTTGGTGCACTAACTTAAGGTGAGTCCTTAACTTTTGGGGCAAATTGGGATAATGGGTGTACCAGGTAGTATACTTCATGGGCCTTTATTATTTAGCACTTGGGACACTAAGGGAACACAGATACAGGGTCTCGAAATGTGAAAATGAAATCTTTAAGTTTTATGTCGACTGTTTTCCTGGATAGGCTAAAGAGAAGGAGGTAATGAGAATGAACGGAATGGTGAAATGAAACTTGGGGGAAATGGCACTACAAGAAAACCCTCACACACGGTGTTTGTTCACCACAAACCGCACATGGTGCAAGCTGGTATAGAACCACGGCCACACATGATGGGTGAACCCTCTGCCACTAAGCCACCGCGGCTCAGAACTCTTCGAGGTAAGACACAAAGGCATATACCTACGTGTGATTTGTTTCGTAGCCCGAATTTCTGTTATGGTAGAAGTTAGTTAAACAATGAAAAACCGACAATATAATGTGGACAATCGGACCGAAAATATACTGTGGACAATCTCGGACAAGCAATGAACAATCTTGCGTGATTTGTTTAGATTTTGGAAAATAAGTTCTTCCAGATTCACGCTTATCGACTGCAATCGTTTATTTATTTATTTATTTATTTATTTACTAGCATCATTTACCATATTCGCTGTGTTAAATTAAAAAATAATAATAATATGTTTCGTTAGTCAGTCACTTTTTACTATTACTAAAGCGCTCCTTGATATTGATGATTTTCGATAATTTTTATATATCCCCTCTCTTCCCCATTTTGCGGACGACGGCATCCGAAGTGTCATTGTTCATGTCAGCGACCCCGAAAATTATGAATTCGACACTGATATTAGTAATTTTGATTATATATGCATATATATATATATACGCATATATATATATATATATATATATATATATAAGAGGGGAAAGACATTTACAAATTTTCGAAAATGACTGATATTAGTGTCGAATCTATAGTTCTTAATGTCGCTGAGATGATCAGTGACACTTCTGATGCCATTTAAATCCAAATTGAGCCCCACATCTATATATCCCCTCCGGTCCCACAATTTTCGCGGGGATATCTGTCATTTTCGTTCATTTGTAAAGGTTTTTTTCTCCTTTGACCGAGATCGCTCCGGTGATTCAGAAATATTAAGTTTTATTTACTTATATATATATATGTTCCCCTCCTATCTCCTCTCATTAGTTCTGCGCTTGTGACGCGGGGAGGTTAGCATAAATGGGTTCAAATGCATTGATGCATAGGTTCAAAAGCACGCTGTAGGTATTGCACAATAGTTTTGAATACATTTTTTTTTTCACTGCACTTTCACTCCACACAATAAAACAACTAAAACTCTAGTCCGTTGTTTCCCACGTAACGTTTATGGTTGAACCGTAAACTAGTATAAATTGTATGTTAGAGTAAGTTTAAATTTGATATTTATATATATACTATAAGCATCCAACGCAGGTGGATTAATAAAGAATCTAATACATAGAATCGAATTGAACGTAACAATTCCACAGGTCACCAAATGAGGCGTCTGTCTTAGATATATTTTGCAGATAGTTATCAATGGTCGCATCTTACGCATTTGAACAGGTATCTTCCTAAGTTCCGCAAATAACAATGTCGCAAATGAATGGAATTTAAGTAGACTTTTGGAAACATAAAATCACATGTTTTAATTACCGTAAGTGAAATCGGAACAAAAACTTGGAAGTTCGGTTCGTTTAGAGATTTATGAGGCGCTAAGCAGTAGGCTGAGCAAAATTTGGATTTGGTGGTGAAGCTGCACCTAGCCAAAACTAGATTAATAAACCTTCAACTCTTCCAACTACCAAGTCCGTAAAAGAGTTAATAATTCACATCAACTGGGTAACTAACAAAATGCTAAACCAAGAAAGTCAATTCAACGTGACCACAGTCTCCTAAGTAATAACTGCCAACTAGGCATTTTAATTTGCCAATTTGCAAACTCTACCTAGCCAAAAACCTAGAATAATTACATAAATCTTCAATTGTGCCAACTGCCAAGTCAGTAAGAGAATTGATAATTCACAATAACTGGGTAACTAAGAAAATGCCAACTCGATCAGAAGTCGGTGACTTGGGGGGAAGGATCCCCCCTTTTGTCCTTAGCAACGCCCCAGGTCGTATACAATATGGATCGTCCGCAGTGTGGATTCCACAAAATGTGGATCGTACGCAGTTTGGATTCTACGCAGTTTCGGTCGTGCGGAGTCCATGAATATAACCCTAATTGATAGCTGCACAGGTTAAACAAATTAGAGAGATAATAAAATATATTTTTGAGCGCATGAATAAAACTTAAATTATTTCAGGGCAGAGGCGTAGGACCGAACCTGCGTAGGATCCGAACTGCATAGAATCCAAACTGCTTAGAGCCCAAACAATGTGGATCCTACGCCGCATTCCGGCAAATAGTACATTTTGCAATCTAAGCAATGAATTAAAGTTAGTGATGGAAACGACGACAAGTCATTGTTCCAATTTCTGTTAGATATTGAATCTTTAAATAAGGGAAACATTTTTCCGTAAGAATCCGCTGTAATGGTGACATAGATCAAAAGCACAGATATTTTACGTTATATAATTCTGGACTATATAAGAGTTTATGATAAATGGATAATGTTAGCTCATGTCATATTTCCGAATTTGAGTTGTTCATTTGAAAGACGAGTTGTAAATCAAAAAATTGTGAACGCTATGCAATCCCGAGAGCAGAATCCTGTAGAATTTGTAGAAAATGTTGAAAATGGTTACTGAATTCTAGATGGTAGCTTAGATAATTATCATGTGAAAGATATTATGTTGGGTGGTCTCGATCCACGACTTGCAAGGGACATATTTTGAGTTCGAGTCCCGAGTTCGTTAGAAGCTCTTGGGAGTGATTTACATTCCTATGTCATATATTTAAAGAATAAAAATACGTATGATCCGATAAATAAATTTTCTGAGTCTCAGGTAAACATAAAAAAGAGGTTTGAAAAAGCCTATATAACCTGCTTTGAGTGTGGTGATCCACATTACGCTAGTAGATGTAACATAAAACGTGCATTGAATATCTCGATAAGATTGAACAGCTTTCAGCTAGATAATAGGGAGAATGAAAATGTAGGACGAGAAATTAATTTTATAAGAAATGTACAGTCAGCGACAGTAGAAAATGGAGGTTGGATACATAAGAAATGATAGCTTTTTCCAGTAGCAGAATAGTTTCACTGTATGTCTGATAGTTGGACAACCAATATGACAGCAAATACATGCCAGAAAACATAACATGCCAGGATATTCCTCCATTTGGAGGAAAAAGTATTACTATCTGAGAGCATCACTTAGAGAAACAACCAAGATATAAATCTACAGAAATTCCATTCACTTTAAGATCAAAGAGATAGGAATTAATGCAAAAGAAACGAAAACAATAATACGCATCAGGCAGAGACCGAAAAAGTATGGGAAGCTAAACAAAATGAGAAAAGAAGGAAAGAGGGAAAGGAAAGAGCAAAAGACATGGGAATAAATTAAATTTTAACACTTAAGGATAAACAGTGTCCGTCATTCCTCCTGCCCCCTGTATTGTCTTGTTTCTTCTCCCTTCATAGGATAAATCTCTTTCAGTATCAAACGCGAATATAATTCATAGTGTTTAATTCCTTGAAAAAATTGTAACTCAGTCCAGGCCTAGACCCGAACCCCGGACCTTTAGCATAACAGTCAGACGCTGTAACCACTTACCTACACAGGCTATAGCAAGTGTGTTTATAAACCAGCCATTACCCGCGCTATCAAACGCCTTAAATCAGCCATTGCCGGGAGTTACCCCAGTTACACTTGAAGTTTGAATTTTATTTACGGCCTTTAGCCATCTACGGCAACAGAACCCATGCTTTCATTAAAAGCATTTGTTCTGTAGATTAAAATCAAGAATATCTTAATCTATACTCTTACTTACTATTGTCAATATATATATATATATATATATATATATATATATATATATATATATATATAGAGAGAGAGAGAGAGAGAGAGAGAGAGGAAGAGAGAGATAGGTATGTATATAAAATTCGTAAGTCGGTAAGGTGTCTGCTTATTCAGTAGGCAACTCGAGTTCGAGTCTTGAATACACCAATTACTTTTTATAATCCTTCAAAATGCATTTCTATATTTTTTATATGTTATTAATAATTGCTTTCCTGCATTTTTTGTAAATTATCTTAAATTAGTGAAGGTTCAGTAAAATCAAGAAGGTTAAAATACATATATATGATTGTTTTATCCGTATGTACAGTCCAGAGATGGACCGGATCGGGGGGCCGCGGGTCGACAGAACGTGACCCACTGCAACCCCCACTCTGATTTAACAACGTATTACGACCCACAGACCCACAGACATACACATATTCAGAAAATTCATGAAAAGCAGAGTAGCATTTGCCACTAATAAACTTTTCGGATCAACCACAGAATATAGAATAAATCTTGAGATATTGGAAGAAATTGCTATATAACTCTACTATCCATATAGCAATAACTTGAACGTTGTTATCACAAAATTTCATACAAAGCTTAACTTCCAGTAATAACATACATATTCTTGCCTTTCACGTTTCTCTTCCAGTTTCGGAATGAAATTGTTACAGAAAACACTTCGTCGATATTTGATAAATAATACCTTACTCATGAATTTGTATACATTTCCATGTTTTTACTTCTGACTATGTATAACTTGTAGAAAACTAAAATGAAGACCCAGGGTCAGATACTGAACCTTGAGAATTTGACTGTCCACTTCTCTATCGTAGTCGTAATTATGAACATACGGACAGCTACGGACAAATCACAGCCTAGCGCACGAGTTCCAATTCTATCCACTATCACATGAGTAGTGCTATTTATACTATAAATTGACTGCCGATTTCCTCACCTTTTTAACTTCAATGAAATCGTTACACACATCCAGCAGTATATTTATAAACAAACGCAACGTATATTTTTTCCTAATTATGAATGTAAAAGTACAATAGTGATCTGTCAAAACAAAAATTAATAATTTAATTATCTATACCCAAGTAATAATAATATTCTAACTACAAAATAAAAACCCCCAAAACTAAAAATTCCCAAAATAAACTACCTAAATACAAACGAGAATTCTTAAGTCTAAACGTCAAAACGTAATCTATAGTCTTAAAAGTCCAAGTACTAAATACATTCATAAACAAACATATAAATAACTAGAATCCTGAAATAACTATAGAAATCAAATTTTCCATAGATATGTATAAATAAATGTACCAAAATTCACAAAAGTAAATCCCCACGTTAAGCGGGTTTTCATATCCAGGCTCCTAACTATGAAAACATTTACGATCACTCCAACCCCAATCATTTTACAGATTCAACTTGTTGTATATAAGTTATTAGGACGTAAAATTGAATGTAGTTTATACGAAAAAGACTTTTATGCATTGCAACACCTGTAACGCCCAAATATTAACCACAAACTTATAGTCGTATCGAAATAAACAAAAAAATTGTGGAGCAGGAAACTACTTTACACAAAAGTCTAAAGAAGCTCAGTGAAAACGAACGAACTGGTGGAGCGGTTGGGTGAATATTCTATCAATCATAAGTGTATGTGTTCAAACCCTGTAGGTATTATTCAATTTGTTTTTTTTTCTTAAAATATGTTCATATTTTCATCAGAGAACTGAGAACATTTCTTTGAATAAATCTTTGGCAACTACTTTTCTCTCAAATTCGATTAAAAAGGAACATTATATGAATTGCAAATCTAAAATCCAAAGCTGAAAACAAAATATTAAGTATGTTCTATATTTCATTATTATCCTTTGATTTGTAATGAAAAACTAATTATAAGCATTGAAAATTTCAGAAGATTCTCCCCGGATAATGGTCAAGATATGAATGAGAGAAAACTGATAAAACATTATTAGTCCACTTTGAGCATGATCGAAAATATGGCCACGAAGGGGGAAGTTTATGTCGACAAGGTCTCAAATTCTCGAACAGATAATGTCCTGAAATCATCACTGTTTGAAAGGTTTCCTTAACAAATATCTAAGTAGAATCAGGGGCGGATCCAGGAGGAATCGGGGCAATTGCCCCCTCAGAAGAGGAAACTTTCTTACTTTATATATATAAATAAAATCTATCCCAGAGTTTGGAGCCCTTAGAAGTTTCATTATGACAACCCACCGCCCCTCCCCCCGAGAAGTCGGTCCTGGATCCGCCCGTGGGTAGAATATTATATTTATTTTTAGTTCTACGTTTTGAGATGACAAAATCATAATTTTAAAGAGAATTATAATACGATAAGCATAAATATTTATAGAACTAATGAAGTAAATAGTATTGTGTAAGTTATCGAATTCTAATCAGATTAAAACTAGAATATTCGTTTGCATGCACTTTAAAGTAAATCCTCTCTATATATATTTCTTACTGGAAAGCATGTTTAACTCCAATTACTTAATGAATATTTTTAATAATATAATTTTATTGTAATATTTTTACTATTCAATGTCGTATACCTTTCATTTACCACAGCAAAACCTCGCAAATGTATACTGGGCTAGTGAATATTATCAAATAAATTATCATTTAGTTTACGTAAATACTGCATCGCCTTATTTCAAACTTCGTACTTTAACTAATAATAATAATAATAATAATAATAATAATAATAATAATAATAATAATAATAATAATAATAAAATTATAGCCATGTTTTATAATAATGTCAGGCTTACTCAATAAATGAATATTCGAAGTTCTATTTTTTCGAATCCGATAGAAATACTAAGAGAAACTTCGAGAACAGGTAAAAGAAAAATGTTACTTTTGTGGGACTGGAACTAACGTTTAAGAGTTCCTTTCAATTTACAGACAAATGCCTTAGGCACTTTGTTTCTTGTCTTTAAGTTAACTGATTCACTGAACGTATCTGAGTAAGTTGTCCCTATTTTGTACTCGGTTATACAGGTTTTACAATCATTTCCTTTATGTTTGAACGACAGGAACACCAATTCAAAAACCAAACACAGGAACAATTAAAATTCCAAAGTCCCCCTCCCCCGGGACCTCGCACACGAAAGGCACACGTGCTAGCCACTAGACCAGCGATAATAACGAGTGATATGTATTTTGAAGTGTCTGAAATTTATATCTATTACACCCTGATGTAATATATAATGATGTTTTTATGTTTAGCGTATTCGTTACTTTGCGGAATGATATGTTATTCATATCGGTTCTCTTACGTATTCGTCTATAAATATTATATAAATTATCATAATTATTCATGATCTTTCATAGAAATTCGCTGGTGCATGCACAGTAGACAGACAGTGTAATTGGAAGGTGAGTTCAACAGAGATTTTCGCCGACATTATTTAATAGCTATATAGAAGAGATAGCAAAAAGAAGTCTACCTAATAAAGATGGAATTCCGGTAGGAGATAAAATGATGAGGTGTATACGGTTTGGGGTTGATATGATTGTTGTTGCAGAATCTAAAAAGAAAATTGATAAGAGGTAGAAAACTTGAGAAAAGCTTCTGAAGAATATGGGATGAAAATAAATGTTAGAAAGACAAAATCCATGGTGATTGAAACGAAGCGATCGGTGTCAAATATGGAAGGGGGAGCGGAAGAAAACAACAAATGACTAGTTTTCGATATCTGAGTAGTATTATTAGTGATGATATGACATGCGAACGTGAAATAAAAGCAAGGATAGAAATGGCGAAAGACGTTTTTAGGATGAAGAAAATACTATTTTTTGGAACCTTGAATAGAATTGAAAAAAAAACTCATAAAATGCTTCGTGTACTGTATTTTACTGTATTTATAAGGCAAAATCATGGACATTATTCAAAAATGATGAGAAACAATTGAAGGCTTTCGAAATATGTACGTGGAGAAGAGTGGAGAGAAATAGCTGGGTCGAGAGGAAAACGAATGAAAGGGTGTTAGAAATGGAAGGAGAAAAATATTATTAAGAAAAGGAAGAGAAACTGGTTGGGATATTGGTTAAGAAGAAACTGTATCATGAGGGATGTGCTAGAGGGTATGGTGGCAGGAAAGAGAGGGAGGGGATTAATTATACTATATATAAGCAGAATTAGGCTATTGGCGATATCAAAACAGAAAAATCGTATGTGAAGATGGAAAGGTTAACAGAAGATCGTTGAGCATGGCAGTTTCTCAGTCACGGTAAGTGACCCGGTGGTAATGGCGGAATACTTCTTATATAATGATGCTGATGATGCACAGTAGAAACAGAAAAATCCACTTTACGGTCATTACTAATGCGAATCACAAAGCAAATTTCTACAGGCTGTAAAAATACCTTGCTATAAAGGCTGTAGAGAACTATTTGTTACTATGCGAGGGGAAATCATAGGTCGTTTAACTATGAAACAAACTGCAATCAGATAGCTAAGGGTATGGGCAGTGACATGAAAACAGTGAAGAAATAGATTTAGTGGTATGAAGAAAGTGATGAATATTTCAAATCTCAGCCAAGAAGTGGGAGACCAATAATAATAATAATAATAATAATAATAATAATAATAATAATAATAATAATAATAATAATAATAATAATAATAATAATAATAATTATAGTAATAATAATAATAATCTCAGGTATTTATATTTATTTCCAGCAAGTCTTTAGCATACCCTCCTAGTTCAGTATTATTTTTTAAACGGTCATTATAAAATTGTCAATCAAAATTATAGAGTCATTATAAGTGGTGCTTTATTTATATATTTCACAATTCATTTCTGCCAGTAGCTTTCGCCCCCTTCATGCTTAACCAGGAGTAAACTGCGCGTCCTCAGGTTTGGAACCACTGCTTTTATTAAGGAATTCTGACAGCAAGTTAGAAATTTCCATTCGGACTAATATCAATAAACTGCATTCTTCTGTTTCTACTGCGCATGCACCAGTGAATTTCCATGAAAGATCATGAATAATTCTGATAATTTATATATTATTTATAGACGAATAGGTAATAGAATCCATATTAACAACATTTATCATTCCTCAAAATAACAACTACGATAAACATTAAAAAGTCAATAGACAAATTACATCAGGGTGAAATGCGTATAAACGTCAGACACTACAAAATACATTTCACTCGCTCTTACAGCCGGTCTAGTGGCTAGCACGTTTGCCTTTCGTGTACGGGGTCCCGGGTTCGATTCCCTGTGGGAAGTTTGGAATTTTTAATTGTTCCTGTGTTTGGTTTTTGAATTGGTGTTCCTGTCGTTCAAGCTTAAAGGAAATGATTGTAAAACCTGTATAACCGAGTAGAAAATAGGGACAACTTACTCAGATACGGTCAGCGAATCAGTTAACTTGAAGAAAATAAACAAAGTGCCTAAGGCATTTGTCTGTAAATTGAAAGGAACTCTTAAACGTTAGTTCCAGTCCCACAAAAGTAACATTTTTCTTTTACCTGTTCTCGAAGTTTCTCTTAGTATTTCTATCGGATTCGAATAAATAGAACTTCGAATAGAGACCACGTTGAATTCATTTACTGAGTAAACCTGACATTCTTATAAAACATGGCTATAATTTTATTATTATTATTATTATTATTATTATTATTATTATTATTATTATTATTATTATTATTATTATTATTATTATTATTAGTTAAAGTAAGGCGATGCAGTATTTACGTAAACTAAATGATAATTTATTTGATAATATTCACTAGAACAGTATACATTAGCGAGGTTTTCCTTTGGTAAATGAAGGGTATACGACATTGAATAGTAAAAATATTACAATAAAAATATATTATTAAAAATATTGATTAAGTAATTGGAGTTAAACATGCTTTCCAGTAAGAATTATATAGAGAGAGGATTTACTTTAAAGTGCATGCAAACGAATATTCTAGTTTTAATCTGATTAGAAATCGATAACTTACACAATACTATTTACTTCATTAGTTCTATAAATATTTATGCTTATTGTATTATAATTCTCTTTAAAATTATGATTTTGTCATTTAAAACGTAGAACTAGAAATAAATGTAATATTCTACAGACGGGCGGATCCAGGACCGACTTCTGGGGAGGGCGGTGGGTTGTCATAATGCAACTTCTAAAGGCTCCAAACTCTGGGATAGATTTTATTTATATATATAAAGTAAGAAAGTTTCCTCTTCTGAGGGGGCAATTGCCCCGATCCCTCCTGGATCCGCCCCTGATTCTACTTAGATATTTGTTAAGGAAACCTTTCAAACAGTGATGATTTCAGGGCATTACCTGTTCGAGAATTTGAGACCTTGTCGACATAAATTTCCCCCTTCGTGGCCATATTTTCGATCATGCTCAAAGTGGACTAATAATGTTTTATCAGTTTTCTCTCATTTATATCTTGACCATTATCCGGGGAGAATCTTCTGAAATTTTCAATGCTTATAATTAGTTTTTCATTACAAATCAAAGGATAATAATGAAATATAGAACATACTTAATATTTTGTTTTCAGCTTTGGATTTTAGATTTGCAATTCATATAATGTTCCTTTTTAATCGAATTTGAGAGAAAAGTAGTTGCCAAAGATTTATTCAAAGAAATGTTCTCAGTCCTCTGATGAAAATATGAACACACTTTTAAGAAAAAAAAAAAACAAATTGAATAATACCTACAGGGTTTGAACACATACATTTATGATTGATAGAATATTCACCCAAACCGCTCCACCAGTTCGTACGTTTTCACTGAGCTTCTTTAGACTTTTGTGTAAAGTAGTTTCCTCCTCCACATTTTTTTTTGTTTATTTCGATACGACTATAAGTTTGTGGTTAATATTTGGGCGTTACAGGTGTTGCAATGCATAAAAGTCTTTTTCGTATAAACTACATTCAATTTTACGTCCTGATAACTTATATACAACAAGTTGAATCTGTAAAATGATTGGGGTTGGAGTGATCGTAAATGTTTTCATAGTTAGGGGACTGGATATGAAAACCCGCTTAACGTGGGGATTTACTTTTGTGAATTTTGGTACATTTATTTATACATATCTATGGAAAATTTGATTTCTATAGTTATTTCAGGATTCTAGTTATTTTATGTTTGTTTATGAATGTATTTAGTACTTGGACTTTTAAGACTATAGATTACGTTTTGACGTTTAGACTTGGGAATTCTCGTTTGTATTTAGGTAGTTTATTTTGGGATTTTCTAGTTTTGGGGATTTTTATTTTGTAGTTAGAATATTATTATTACTTGGGTATAGATAATTAAATTATTAATTTTTGTTTTGACAGATCACTATTGTACTTTTACATTCATAATTAGGAAAAAATATACGTTGCATTTGTTTGTAAATATACTGCTGGATGTGTGTAACGATTTCATTGAAGTTAAAAAGGTGAGGAAATCGGCAGTCAATTTATAGTATAAATAGCACTACTCATGTGATAGTGGATAGAATTGGAACTCGTGCGCTAGGCTGTGATTTGTCCGTAGCCGTCCGTATGTTCATAATTACGACTATGATAGAGAAATGGACAGTCAAATTCTCAAGGTTCAGTATCTGACCCTGGGTCTTCATTTTAGTTTTCTACAAGTTATACATAGTCAGAAGTAAAAACATGGAAATGTATACAAATTCATGAGTAAGGTATTATTTATCAAATATCGAAGAAATGTTTTCTGTAACAATTTCATTCCGAAACTGAAAGAGAAACGTGAAAGGCAAGAATATGTATGTTATTACGGGAAGTTAAGTTTTGTATGAAATTTTGTGATAACAACGTTCAAGTTATTGCTATATGGATAGTAGAGTTATATAGCAATTTCTTCCAATATCTCAAGATTTATTCTATATTCTGTGATTGATCCGAAAATATTTTGAAGTTTATTAGTGCCAAATGCTATTCTGCTTTTCATGAATTTTGTGAATACGGCTATAGTGTATGTATTGGTCAAATTCTTGTGAGTATTGAGTATAAATGAATTGTGTTTAAAGTTGTTTTGAAGGTTCCTTATTAGCTTGTTTTGTAACAAAACCACATATTTATTGTATAAAGTGTAATATTCGCTATAAAAGATGTTGTAGTGATATGCGAAAAATATTGGTAAATGTTAACTTTCCTAATTGAATACTCTTTTATCTCAAAGTTATCCTATTAAGTTGATTGAAGATTATTGAAGATTATCAAATAAAATAACTTTAGTAGAATATTGAATATATTTGTGCTGATAATCAATTAATACACAATTATTAATTTTTTTATTTGTTGTAGTATCTACTTTGGAGTGATCAAATTGTTTATAAAATTATTTAAGTCAAATTTTATGTTCTGTTTCCTTAATGAAATTTACATATTATAATCCGACGAACTTTATGTATTATTTCATTGCATAATTCAAATAGCCTATTGAGCGATTTACTAAGTTGATAGTATTAATGCTTCTGTTTCAGCTTATTTATTACACACACACACACACACATATATATATATATATATATATATATATATATATATATATATATACATATATATATATATATATATATATTTCTTTAGTTATTTAAAACCAATTGTGAATGTACTTTACCAGTACTTGTCCCATAGCGTTAGTTTTTGTGGAAATATTTTATCTTCCACAAAGGCTACGTTACAAGTCACAAATTGAGTTTTCCACAAAAACAGTATTGTTTTATTTTAATAATTACGAAAGATGGGTAGATTGGTCATTCATTCTACGTGCAGAATTGTGTGGGTCAGGGCTGAATGGGCTATGACCTTTCCTATAGGTGCCGTGGGAATGTTTTCTTCAAGGAAGGTTTTTAATCTATCTATTTTATAAACTGACAATAGAAGTTAAAATAATACATAATCATCTTGTCCATCACAAATAGGGATTTGTTTATATAAATTACTAAAGCTGTCTGAAGCAATGCCTACACTTACTTTATCTACATTAGTATTAAAAGGCATAAATGAATTCCCTACACGTGAATCACCAAACACAATTCTTCCAGGTTTAAAGCCTAAAGAAAAATAACTTTCGTTTTCATTTTCCTTCGACTTGAAAACAGCTGATTCGCACGAGACGCTAAATGAATTGTTATCAGCCAAGCCATCTAAACAACTCGCGTGACCGACCTTTGGCTCTGTGTTCACACACACGCTGTCAACCAAAACCCGTCCCTTAACGCTATCGCTACTAAGCAAACAATTGCTATGATCACTCTCTGTTTCTACGAGAGGACTAGAAATATCGCCAAAAGACAATTTTTAGTCTTCTATTTGAGTAGTTGTATCCATATTTTCTGAATAAAAATTCCATGCCAGCCATTAGAAAAAACATTTAACACTAATTGAATTGAATGCTACTTCGGATTGCACAGGTTCCATTATGAATAATAACTAACAAAAGTCAACTCAACAAGTCGGATCACGACGAAAGTGTTTGTAGCGTTCGTTAATGTACTATCATGGCGTTCGTAGTTACTTAATCTCATCAGTTCTCGCTACCATTTTTGACTATTCTGGTTCAATATGAATGTGATATTAAGTTAGAAGTTAACAACCATTAATATAAACTATAATAATGTAAATATACACAAAATGTTATATATATATATATAGATAGATAGATAGATAGATAGATAGATATATAGATATATATCTATCCTCAAAATTGTTTTAAGCAGATACATAGGGATTTTATAGAACAAGAAGACTCTAGACCAATACCAAGATTATATAAATACACAGGAAGCTACATAACTTTATAGTTACTTCTTGTTAGTTAGTACGAATAATACGAATAATTACGACTACGATTTTGTTAACGTAGTCTGAGTGGGGGGAATAAAATATTCCAACAAAAACTAACGCTATGGGACATGTATTGGCAAAGTACATACACAATTTGTATTAAAGAACTAAAGAAGTATATATATATATATATATATATATATATATATATATATATATATATATATATATATACCAGCTGAATATACCCGTTCTTCGCATGGGGCCAGTACTTGGAAGTCAACTCTTGTGAAAATATTACCATTCATTTCGGCGACCGCGAAAACTTTCTATGTGACACTAATATCGATCATTTTGGATTACTTTAAAATGTCTCGGTATTCCCCTCCGACTCCCGACCACATACAATTGTAGCTGAATTTGCAAGTCGTCGCTAATGGAAGTGTCACCATTGATCTCAGCGGCCGCGAAAACTATGGATTTGACTCTAATATCGGTCATTTTGGATTACTTTTACATGTCTCGGCATTCCGTGCCGCCTCCCTCCCCGCTGACTCCCGGCCCGCATACAATGGTAGTTGAATTTGCAAATCATCGCTAATGAAAGTGTCAGCATTGATCTCACCGACTGAGAAAATTATGGAACTGACGCTAAAATCGGTCATTTTGGATTATTTTTACATTTCTTAGTATTCCCCGCTGACTCCCGGCTTGCATACAAGTGTAGCTGAATTTGCAAATCTTCGCTAATGGAAGTTTCACCATTGATCTCAATGACCGCGAAAACTATGGATTGGACACTAATATCGGTCATTTTAGATTACTTTTAAATTTTTCGGTATCCCCCCTACCCGCTGATTCCCGGCTCGAATAAGGTGAATTTTTAAGTTAATGTGGTCAGAGTTTCACCATTGGTTTCAGCGACCGCGAGAACTATGAATTCGACACTAATATCGAAAATTTTCTACTACCTTTACATGTCCCGATAAACGCCCCCCTGAGACCCCCTGGTTCGAATTTTAAAAAAAAAACGACTTCCTCTTGATGTGGGGCTGGGGCTAGGTACCCCTGACCAAAATTTGGTAACTCTCGGTCCACTCGTCTGGTTCCCAGGCCGCACACGGACAGACAGACAGATATACAGACAAACACACAAACAAACTTTATTTTATTTATATTAGATAAAGAATTAATATACTGAATATCAACTCTCCAACTTGAACGGCTTGTGAGATACTAAATGTTTCGCAAAAATTCGGACCCTCTTAGAATATGTAATATAATGAAATCGATACCGAATGAATGATAACTTCCTAGTTGAGATTGACGCCTAAGTATATACCAAAAAACATTTCATTTGACTTTGCAATTTGGATATGATGATCATGCACAGATAGTTACATTCAATTTTTTATATAATAATTCATATATTATACATGATTGAAACATTTTTCCCAGTAGTTAGGTCCTCTAAGAAATCACAGGCTGCGTCTCAAATAAGTCATGTTGCTATTATTACAGTTGCAAATATCAATATCAAAATTGCCTGAAGTTCTTTTGTCAATAGAAACAAATGAAAAGAGAAAGGATGCCTTTAAAGTAGAGAAATTCGCAGAACGAGTCTGTGGGTCGTAATACGTTGTTAAATCAGAGTGGGGGTTGCAGTGGGTCACGTTCTGTCGACCCGCGGCCCCCCGATCCGGTCCATCTCTGGACTGTACATACGGATAAAACAATCATATATATGTATTTTAACCTTCTTGATTTTACTGAACCTTCACTAATTTAAGATAATTTACAAAAAATGCAGGAAAGCAATTATTAATAACATATATACAAATATAGAAATGTATTTTGAAGGATTTTAAAAAGTAATTGCTGTACTCAAGACTCGAACTCGAGTTGCCTACTGAATAAGCAGACACCTTACCGACTTATCCACGGCACAACGGGCAGTTCGTCGTTTCGAAGCTTTATTTCTAATGTGTGTGTTACGTAACACCGCTACCAGATGTCAGTAGTGGTGCGATTATCCATTTCGCAGTTACGAAATCACTCTTTTAACCCCCATTAATCCGATTTTTATATACCTATCTCTCTCTCTCTTCCTCTCTCTCTCTCTCTCTCTCTCTCTCTCTCTCTCTCTCTATATATATATATATATATATATATATATATATATATATATATATATATATATATATATATATATATATTGACAACAGTAAGTAAGAGTATAGATTAAGTTATTCTTGATTTTAATCTACAGAACAAAAGCTTTTAATGAAAACATGCGTCCTGTTGCCGTAGATGGCTAAAGGCCGTAAATAAAATTCAAACTTCAAGTGTAACTGGGGTAACTTCCGGCAATGGCTGATTTAAGACGTTTGATAGCGCGGGTAATGGCTGGTTTATAAACACACTTGCTATAGCCTGTGTAGGTAAGTGGTTACAGCGTCTGACTGTTATGCTAAGGGTCCGGGGTTCGAGTATCAGCCTGGACTGAGTTACATTTTTTTTCAAGGAATTAAACAGTATGAATTATATTCGCGTTTGATACTGAAAGAGATTTATCCTATGAAGGGAGAAGAAACAAGACAATACAGGGGGCAGGAGGAATGACGGACACTGTTTAACCTTAAGTGTTAAAATTTAATTTATTCCCATGTCTTTTGCTCTTTCCTTTCCCTCTTTCCTTCTTTACTCATTTTGTTTAGCTTTCCATACTTTTTCGGTCTCTGCATGATGCGTATTATTGTTTTCGTTTCCTTTGCATTAATTCCTATCTCTTTATCTTAAAGTGAATGGAATTTCTGTAGATTTATCTCGTGATTGTTTCTCTAAATGATGCTCTCAGATAGTAATACTTTTTCCTCCAAATGGAGGAATGTCCTGGCATGTTATGTTTTCTGGCATGTATTTGCTGTCATGTTGGTTGTCCAACTATCAGACATACAGTGAAATTATTCTGCTACTGGAAAAAGCTAACATTTCTTATGTATCCAACCTCTATTTTCTACTGTCGCTGACTGTACAAGGAAAGAACAGATGAAAAAGTCAGTCAAGGGAAAATGTTTATAGATAATACAGAATGTAAAAGCAGTAAAACAGCAAACAATTAGTCGGGGGGTGGGAATTGCAACCTTTGTTAATGCTTTTTTATATAAAAGAATACAAGGTTGCATAGATAGGATCTCTACCATTAGTGTGATAGACACAAATAATTTTAATCAATTGAATGAAAAACTTAAAAATAAATTTAATATTAAGCAGGATTCGTTCACAGGTTGAGGATTTGTCAATAAAACAGTTACTTTTAATAAATCAGTTACATTGCCTTTAACATTACTGAATATGGTGTATAAAGTTAAATTCTATTTAGTAGATGATTTGAAACCTACATTCATTTTGGGGATCAAGAGCTGAAAAATATGATAGTTTTAATTACCCTTCGGACAAATAAACTTCTTTTTGGCTTATAGGAAAACAAAACTATTCCTTTATATTATACGGTTAACGGATATTATTAACTAAATGCGTTGGAGTGATAAATCAAGTGAAGTCAAACCGTTACCTGATAACCGTTATTGTAAATTTTTTATTCCATTAAGTGATCAGAAATTGCTTTATAAAAATATCACAAGAAATTTAGACAAGAAAGAAAAACAAAATAAAAGTGGTCTTATCTGTAAGCATTAGTTTATAGAAATGAGGAGACATGCAAACAGTCTGCCTATGTTGCCACATCGTCTTTGTTATTAGATAATAGTGACTTTAACCTTAGTGGTGTTACCCAATGAGTTGGAAAAGTTTAGTATGTGCGATTTTCTTAATTGCTATTAATACAGGTCTGTGATAATTAAAAACAACGACTCTTGTAATATCAATTAGCTATTAAGTTAATTCAGCTGGAATATCAAAACACTATAATGGTAATCAGGTGGTAATATCAACTGTTATGGTTAATGTTTAGAAAATATAAACATAATAATAGTGAAAGGAATAATCATAAAAAATCTAATAACTAAACACCACTCATCACTTATTATCTTTAAATATTATAATTGAGTTAAATAAATAAATAAATAAATGGTTAAGAGATATATTAAATCTTTTACTAATCTACAAAGACAAACTGTATGAAAGAGTTAATGAATAATTGTTATTTGAGGGTTTTTTTCTTTTAGATATGTTACATTGTTACTATGTGTGCATGTGCTGAGTGATTACTTTGTTAAATGTAGATGTTTTGGCATGGTTGGTTAATGTAGAATTAGACTATAACTTATCCTAGTAACAGTAATATATCTAGGAAACCACTTAATAATAATAAAAGAATCTGAGCTTTTCCTAAACAGGGAGATTTTGTAGTATGTTCTAAGGACATTTAGATTATCTGAGTAAAATAGTTACTACTAGCAACCATAAGTATTAGCGAAGACTTAAGTAACTATGAAAGTTTTCTAGGTAGAGAAAGTTGGCTGGAAAGCCATTGGTATACTGAATAAGACAAAGAGCACAAGTACCTGTTATTAGTCAAATTGATGCCTCTTTCTTATTGCCTGCGATAGCACAGTTATTCTGATTACTATCATAATTTGAAAGACAGTGTAATGTTTGGACTTTTCCACGTCAAAGTTATTATTAAAATATTATATCTAATTTCAATATAGAATTTTATTTATATTATTTCCAGAACTTAGCAGTGGATTTATCGAGTGATGATCGTAAAAAAATATTTGCAAGGCTATTATATGTATGACACCCTTAAGTATGTAACATTTAAATTATTTTGTGTGGGATTTTAGCCCGGCACCACGGCGTGCTGTATTATAAATCCTACGCGTCGCCGCAGTAGCAAAGTTGAAAATTGTTCCTACGACTTTCAAATTCTAAAGGACTATTTTTTGGCAGTTGCCTATTATTTCAGGAAAGGAGAATTACATGAAGTAATGCACTTTAGGAGTCGTGTATACATGCCGCTAATATGTTGCTGGAATTTCCGTCTAAAACCAACTTTTATGTTGAATATACAGTATTGTTTTTCGTTTTGGTGATGATATAAGAACTTGATTTTCTAGACCGGACACCTTCTTTCTCCTTTTCAGATGAGGATCTAGTTTAGCCCCTGTTCCACCCACAAGAACTAAATGAAACTAGTACTTTAAGAAGGTACCAACGTCCGTGAATCAAATTTAATATATAAACAGGAAACAAGGTCTTCCAAAGAGTTTAAATCCAAGATGGGCGCAAATTCTTTTACGTATAAAATATTTCTTTTGTTTAAGAATTTACAGAACCAAAATAAAAAACACTTAAAGTATAAAATACTTCGTTCAGTATGTAACTTCTGAAAGATGTTCTTAAGAAGAACAGTATATATTGTTGTCTCCATTTTTTGCTAACATTTAGAAGAAAGAATAAGAGATGGCATAATTATACATTTTCCACACTTATTTGGAAGTCAAATTTATTGCCAAAGTATTGCATCACCTATCCTCAGACGTACTACAATCTTGCACGATGGTGGGTGGGGGATACTGGAACACACTTAAGGCCCTTTCGCATATACAATCCGATAGTATTGATTCGTCGCGAAATTGCTATGGAGACAGGCAAACTTCTGAAGCCCTGGCAAACACACTAGTAATGAGAATGGCACGTTTGTTCCTTCTGACAAATTGGCCAATGCATCGATCCTCCTAACGCGACCCCACCAGCAAACGTAGCGTATCAGTTCTTCGCAAGTATCAGTTCTTGTGGTCATAGAAGCTTTCTTCAGTCGGAAAATAACACTTTGTATTACTCCTATCATACATCCAACACCTATAATACTTTGACTACCAGCTGTCCCATGATCATAAACTCTTTGTGCTATTCTCCAGAATATCTACTTTTTGTACTATAGTATTGTATTCACAACAGCGGCTATCATTCTCGACCGTATCTTTTGACCCATTCGGGAGTTTGTTCGTGAGTAGGAATCTCAAATTTTGCCAAGCTCTATCGTCTTCTGTCTTGGGAACAACTTTCTTACAGAATTGAGAATACAGTAATATATAATAAGATTAATTAAGATATGTTTAATTGAGTCCCAAAGTAAAGGTCGGGTAGGGAAATTTTTGTCCACGAGCTTTCTCCTCGAAAATGGTCTGGAACAAGAACATATTATTACCAAATTATTCAACTTTATTCTGGAGTACGCTATAAGGAAAATCAAACGTTTTGTCCAAATTTGAAGCTTGGAATAATAAAATCATTAATCCTGCACTGTTATCAAACATGGTCTCTTACTCTGAGATAAGAACTCAAACTGAAAATATTTAAGGAAAAGTGTTGAGACGAATGTTTAGACCCAAAAGAAACTGGAATGCGGAAAGGCGGAAACTTCATAACGGAGTAGTTGGATAATTTATACGGTTTACCGAACATTGTTGAGGTCATCAAATGTATGAGGCTCAGGTGGGAAAGTCATGTAGCCGTAACGATAGAAAGTAGAAACGATTTTTAAAATTGGACTGGAAATCCTATCGGTAAACATCCATTAGGGACAGATGTCGATGGAGATGTTTTGTGAATACGGCATTGAACCAACCTATCCATAGACAGTAGAGAGAGAGAGAGTTAGAGAGCTATATTTTCATATTGTGACTTTAGATTTTCATATTTTCTTACTGTTTCTTTATATTTATCCTCTATCATGGTACTACATTAATTTGAAACTGCTTGTTTGATGCTAATAATTTACAATATCTAATATGTATATGTAGTATTTAACTATTCCCCAACAGTTTTTTAATCGAATTGCAAAAGCTAAATTAAATAATTGTAGATGGGGTAATATACTAGGGATGGCCAGACGGATCCGGATCTCGGATATCCGAATCCTATAAGATCCGGATCCGGAATTTCGGATCTTGGATCCGGATCCGGATATCCGGTTCCTGGATCCACCCCCGAAATTTCAAAGCTCAGATTCGGACTCCTGTTTTGAATATTTTAGGCCTTAGATTGAGACCCAGAACTAAAATATCCATATTATAAAATTTACTAGGTGAATTTTATCTAACTCAGTGGGAAGAAAATTCAATTTAAATGACAAAAGATTACATCAAAATGTCATTTTTACATTTTTCGGGGTTAGACCAAAGTTGAGCACACAACATCATTTAGTCTTTAGTATATATTTAAACGTACTACAAGTATGCCACTTTCATCTCAAGTCAGTAGTTGTATAGATCTGCCTTTTGTTATATGGTATATTAATCGAGTTAGGATTAAAATTCGATTGTTTGTGAGACCTATGATAAAAATATTTTCAGAATGAGTTATAACGTTGAAAAACTGCATAGTAATGCTGCATATTTTCTTTGTGCCACATTGGAATTTAATGTAGTCTATCTTAATACAGTCGGCTCTTATGATTAATTCAATGATCTGAACTACTGCAGCATTACGCTAAAATCATGGATGTCTTTGAATTTTCGTCATCATTTCTATTTTTTTATTACGAGCAAAATAAATATCATAAGCGGTATTTTACATAATACATATAGACGTAGATCAGTCAGTTGATTGTTTAAAGTTAGTAGCAAAGCTATTACATTTCTAAGACACTGGCGGCCTTAGGACAAAATCCATGGCTTTCCCATAAAATCTTAACTCTCTCTATATAAAAAGGGCAAAGTCCTGAGTGAGTGAGTGACAGATTACCGTACAGGCCAAATCGCTTAAGCTACAAACTTGAAATTTGGACAGTTTATAGGCTTTGTGACGTAGGATACCACTAAGGAAGGACTTTGGGAAATTCGACGAAGAAGGGGGAAAATGGAGTGGAAAATATTGATGATTCTTGACGTTAGATACTTCAAATTTGGTATTTGGGTTTCTCATTGAAAATAATTTGATACTTCTTTAAGTGCTTTTTGATATTTAAATTAGAAGGGGCAGGGAAGATATAGAAAGTAAAAGAGCGGGTGGTAATTGCAATTATTGCAATTAGTATGATAATATGAATATATCTCGGAAACTTAAAGGGTTACAAACATGGAATTTAGTATTTGGACTTCTTACTTAAAATAATTAGATACATAGTTCAACGTTTTATATATATATATATATATATATATATATATATATATATATATATATATATATATATATGGGCCAGAAGGGAAGAAAAAGGGCGAGAAGAGAATTAAGTGGGGATTACAATTATTGTATTAATATGTGATATCCTTTAAGGTTAGAGACTTGAAATTTGGTATTTGAATTTCTCATTGGAAATAATTTGACATGTGTTTCAGTGTTTTTTTTAAGTTTTAGTAAAAAGGAAAAGAAAAGAGATGTAAAGGAAAGAAGGTGGGGATTGTAATTATTATAATAAGATGTCGATATCTAGGAACCTCTGAAGGTTAGGAGCATAGAACTTGGTATTTGGACTTTACATTTGAAATAATTAGGTATGTACTTAAGGGTTTTTTGATGTATGTCTTAGAGGGGAAGAAAAGGGGCGGGGAGAAAAGACTTTTATATCTCGGAATCCTGGAATGTTAGAGAAATGAAACTTGTTATTTGAACAAAAATTCGTAATGAAATGAAATCCTTGAGTTTTACGTACGACGTTTATGCCGTTTAGTCTAAAGGAGACGGTGATTATGAAAAATAAATGAAATGAAGAAAGTGGGAGGAAACGGGAAAACCCCGAGAAAACCCACGAGCATGGTGTTTGTCCACCACAGAGTCCACACGGCGCGAGCTGGGATCGAACCAGGGACCCCAAACACCTGAGGTGAACGCTCTACCACTTTTTTTAAATCTTCTTTATTGTGAAACAACAAACAAAATACATGAACATATTAAGAATTTTTAAAAAAAAATATATATATATATAATCAATACATTTTTTTTAAAAAAAGTATATGGTAAAATTAAACAAAACAAAAAAATGACATAATGAATAAAAACAATGTATATGTACAGAGATGTCTGTACGGGGCAGGCAAGTTACATTATCATTAGTAGTTTTACCAGGAGTTATTCCTACATTATCAGGAACTGATGTGACAAAGGTATATTACAGAGTTTTCATCTTTTTTTTTAAATATTACATTTTCTTCGTTTTAGTTTTGCTTCATCTGTGTTTTATTTTATGCGGGGACAAAGACTCTGTAAGAACAGTTAAATAGTTAGCAAAAAGTTTCCTTTTTCGTGCGGGAGATAGAAGGCTTGCTTGATATTTCAAATATTGGTTGTATAATTCTATATGATATTATTATTATTAGTATGCACAAGAAACATAATTGTCTGTATAGTAATCCAGATAATAGCATTATTTTTAAATGTCGGAAAATAATTAAAATCAGGCCACAAGATAAGTTTTGTTACAGTAAAGCTATGAGGTGAAAGACGACAAATTTTACTAATTAAAATACAAAAATACGTCCAGATGATTGATACGTTAGAACAGGCATGAAACTTATGTTCTAGTGTATCGAGATTGTTGCAGTATTGGAATATATTACTATTTACAATACCTATATTGTGAAGTTTTTCCAATGTTTCGTATACATTATTGACTATGAAATACCAGGTTGTACGTTGGTTGTGGGTGAGGAATGAAGCATTGATGGTTTTCCATATAGCATTCCAATTTTTGTGAGGGTGCTTTAACACGACATTAGGTATACTAGGAACCCACAAGCGAACATAGCGCCAGTAAAGGTTGTTGACCGAACCAGTTTCAATGGGATCTTTTGCTAGCAAGGCGTATATCATATCAAGTATGACATCACGTAAATGAGGAAATTTGTAGCTCCAAGGAAATACGTGTAGTGGCGCCTGAAGGTCTAAACAGTGGAAGCAGACATTGATAACAGCAGCCGTAATCGAAGTCTCGTGTTCACAGACCAGCTTACAACTTCTGTGCATAAGAAGGGCACGTGCCTGTGCTTCTATGTGCAAAAGCCTATGCCTCCTTCACGTGAGGGGAGGTAGAGTTGATTCTTAGCCACGCGTAAGATTTTGGAATGCCATAAGAAAAACAAAGCCTGACTGGTTAACTGGTTAGATATTTTAACTGGCATTGGTAAAATCTGTGCAATGTGGCTGAAAATACTAAAAACAGATGTAGTGTAAGTTTCTACTAAAAATGTTCATGTTTCGCTGTCTATGAATAATAAGAAGACTTCGGATTTTATTTGCTGTAAGATGATATGACTGTTCTACGGTTTGGTTGATATTATTGTACCACCATACACCAAGTATTTTGACACTTTGAACCGTATCATAGTAGTGGCTATATGAAGCATTGTATTCTGGATGAATACATAATATTTTTGTTTTTCTGTGATTGAGTTGCGCTCCAGAAGCCTGTTGATACAAGGTTTATAAACGTTGTAGGCAAGTCATGTCGGCCGGATTTTGTAAACAATAGTGGGAATGATCCATGTAACTTTGTACAGTTAGTTTGGTATTGTAGACAGACACACCAGGGAGTAAACGTTCAGTCGCGTACATAAGTGGGGCAAGGGACAAACTGAATAATAAACTTGACATTGGGTCACCTTGCAAAATACCATTATTAATGTTTATTGGGTTACTTAAGCCACCATTAACCTTGATTTTTGTCAATCTATGGGTATAAATTCCTCGTACAAGAGAAATAAAGGAGGACCCAAAACCATATTTCTCAAGGACTTTAAATAAGTATTCATGGTTAATCCTATCAAAAGCTTGAGAATAATCCGTGACTAAAACAGCAACGGGTGAAGGAGCAGCAGATTCGTGGTAGGAAATGAAATCTCTAAGATTTGATAATGCCTTATAGATCGGGTTCTTTTGGCCTATTCCATATTGATGTGAACTTAGCAGTTTGTCACTAAACACTTTTATTCTTGCAGTAAGACAGCGTGTTAAAATTTTTAAATTTGTACACAGAAGGGAAATAGGTCTTAAATCATTAACACTGTAAGTGCGAGAATGTTTAGGTACTAAAACTGTAACACCTGTGCGGAGAGATTCACCTAGAACAAGAGTCTGCCTATATTCATTGAAAAGGTTTCTAAGAAAGGGTGCTAATATATCGATAAAGGTTATATAGAATTCTAAAGGTAGGGAATCAATCCCCGTAGATTTTCCTCGACGGCCGGAAGCAATGGCTGATTTAACCTCGTCGACTGTAAATGGACTAGATAGATATTCTTGATCCTGTTCCTGTAAGACTGTAGGAAGATAGTTGAGAATTTCTGGACTGTCACAGAAGGAAGCAGGCTTGGCATACAGCTGTTTATAATGATTTGTGACACAATGTATTACTTCCTCACCGACATACACGTGACCTGTGGCATCTTTAAGCTGCGATATAAATTTCTGCTTTCCGCGCAGGAGTTCTTTGCTGATTTGTACAATTCCGGGAGTTTCTAAGTCGTCATATTGATGTATTTTACTGCGAGTCGTGAAAGCTTGGATGCGGCGTTTGTGCATGGCTAATAAGTGGGCTTTGATTTCTTGAATTCGAGGTCGAAAATTGCTACCTTGAAGTTGTTCTTTCATGTAGTCTCTTAAGAGATTGGTGTAATATTGATACTGAGTATAATATGAAGCATTCCGATCCCGACAATATTGTTGGGTAACCACACGAAACTTCGGTTTGACTCTCTGTTCCCAGAAATGCATAAGGGATCCTTTGTAAAATTGGTGACGGTGTAAAAGGGCTGCCCATTCTTCGTGAATAAGATGGATGTAGTCAGGCTCCTGGAGGATGGATGTATTAAAATACCACAAACCACTTCGTTTTAAAAATTTTGAGACGGTTAGATCGACGGTCATTGTAACTGCCAGGTGGTCACTAAAGCAGATGGGTGTAATTTGTACATCTCGAACCCCTTGAAGAAGAGACTTACTGATATAGAATCTGTCCAATTGAGAGGAAGACGATCCAGACGTGAAGAATGTATTTCTTGGTTCATTAGGATGAAAATGTCGCCACACATCCACTAAGTCATAGGTTGTTATTAGTTGACGTAGAGCAGACGAATCACTGAAATGAGGATAAGCATCGAGGGGAGAAAGGGTGCAATTATAATCCCCGGCAAGAATGCATGGGGAGCGACCATTATACAAAGCCGATGGGAGTTCAGTAGCAAAGAAATGATTTCGTTCTCGTTTATACGAAGATCCTGATTTAGCATAGACACTGCACAAACGAATATGTTGTAAATCTCCGCTGGCAATACGTTCACTGGGATGTTGTAAAGGTGTCAAGAAATTGAGATCGCTGCGATAAATAATGGCGGTTCCTGAAGCTGTTTCACTAACACTGGTAACATGGGAATGATTGGGTAGGTAATGGAATTCCGTGACTGCGACTTCCTGAGCGAACAAAACATCGATTTCTTCTTGATGAATAAAATCACTCAGGGCATGTTGTTTAACTAGAGAAGTGAACGTATTTAGATTAACAGTCGCTAAACGGAACGTAAACATAAAAATGAGGAGAGACCAGAAATATATGCAAGCGCAACACCACATGACAAATAGGATGTAATATTACTGCAAAAAGAATAAAGAAAAATAAAACAATACAGTATTATGATGCCACTACAAGTTTAGGGACCACCTCCTTCGGAATTAACCACTGATTTCAACTTTTTAGTTAAAGCTCGCGTTTAGCGTGCATGATTGAGAGGAAGATCGTGTATGGGACGCAAGTCCTTACCACACACACTACTGAGTATTTTTTGTTTACTGAGTTTGCGTTTATCACTATGAATCATTTCTTATCTGAGTCACTTGTGGAGTCACTACCGCGAGAGCGTGATTGTAACTTAAGAGTTAATTCTGGTGTAGCAGCTAAAGGTACAGTGTGAGAGACGGGACAAGGTTCTTCGACTAAACCAGAATCACTTACCGTAGAAACTGATGTTACGACTGTTGAAATAGCTGGTGCGGTGCTGGGTGTTATGGGTGCTGGAATAATTTTAGTATCCTGAGTTTCTTCCACTTCCATGGTATAAGAAGGTGCAGCTTCTGAAGGAGCCGATTCGGAGTGAATGTCGGGATCTGTTAGCTGGTTGTCTGCTTTATTCGGTGGATTTGAAGAAGTTGATTCCAGAACATTCTTATGAAGCACGGGAAAAACACTGTAACTACCGGTGTCAGGAGCTGATGGATCCACTGGTAAATTATGAGGTACTCGTAAAATGGGAGAAATGGAATAGGTTGATATAGAAGGCACAGTAAGACGTGAATTCCTCTTCTTGGAACACCCCTGAACTAAATGGTCGGGGGAGTTGCAGATGGCGCAAGTTTGAATTTGACCAGGAAAGCTGGTAAACAAACGTAAATCACAGACCGTGATAAACGAAGGAATGTTTCGTTTAATAGTCATTTTAACAAGCTTACGACCCGTTCTGGTAGCATAGACATGTTCCTTTGAATATTGTTCGTCGACAATACTAGTGACATCGCCATATTGGGAGAGCACACGAGATAATTGCATGTCACTAAGTTCCATGGGGCATAAGGACACCTTGACTATCACCACAGAATTATCCGCCAAATCAATAGGCAACACATGGTCCCCATTATTACCTGAGTACGTCACTACTCCATTAGTATTAGCTAGGATTTGTTCACATAACACTTTGTTAATTAATTTCAGATATAAGTTCTTACGTATAAAGTCCATTTTAATGGACAATACCTGATCAACAGTTAACTTAAATACCTTACGTATCCATTCATGAACGGCAATAGACGTGGGCTTTTGACTCACCGTGACAAAGTTGATGCGCAATGTATTAGCTCGTGTGTGTGTGCGCGTATTATTACTCATGGCACTAATTCGACGATAAACGTCACCAAACTATGAACAATAATAAATATGCACTGAAAATACTTATAAAGTTATAACTTTAAACTGAAAGTAAGTCACGCTGAAACTTTAACTTCACACAAGAAAGTAGCGATGTAAAGAAACACGCGCAACTGGAGCGACGGCAGAGACGATGTTATTCGCCTCGTTGCGAGCGCTGAACTGACCACTGAGCCACCGTGGCCCCTTAAAAATTCGTTATGTTGGCAGGCGTATGATGTGCGAGGCCGTAGAGCGAGCAAATGTGTGGGCTGGGGAGAAAGCCCCCATGTACTCGCACTGAAATTCGGTATGTCTCGGGATACCGGAATGTTATTACATACAATTTGATATTTGAACTGAGATTCGGTATGGTTGTAGGTTTACGAGGTACGAGGTCATAGGCCGATCAAATGAGATATCAGAGGGTCTAAGGGCAAATCCCCAGACATTTCTTTTTAAATTGATTAAGATTAGAGGCTTTTGTGGTGCGAGGCCCTAGTAACGGGGGTCTAGTGGCGAAGCCCCCAACTAGTCGAGGTCTATTAAGTATATAGATGTATTTGCGTAATGACTGAAAATTGCATGTATGCCTGAGGACAAAATTGCATAAGTAGCCACGAGAAATGACAATCCTTTAAGATAAAAAATTTAAAAAGCTACCAAAATGTACTCTTGAATGAGTTGTATATTATGTTTGCGCAGGGGCGAATCCAGATAAGACTCCTGAAGGGGGCGGATGGATTCTTAGGGGGCGGTTGGGAATGCTAGCAGTGAAAAATTACTTAGATGATCTGAAATTGCCACGAATTACTACTAAAGTACACTAATAGTGGTGGCGCTGGGTAGGGGCGAACGACTTTTCGCCCTCCCCCTGCATCCGCCTATGTGTTTACATGAATGATATAGCTCCTTATACAACCTATGCAGAGTTAATAGTAGTGGATTGCTAAGCTACGTGTTACTGCTCGAGGCTCCATATGGTATTTTGTATACACATACAGTACATTAATACATTGATTTTGATACATTAATTGCCATTTAGAACTTCATCTCTACTAGAAACGTATTTTTAAAGAAAGAAAAAAAGCTTATCAAGAGCAATAAATGGAAGTTGCTCCTTAATTTGATTTGATCTATATTTTATGGGCTGTTCCATTAGCAATGGCCTAGCCCATCACGACTAGGAAATGGCCTCATTCAGTGACCACAATAACTCAGAAAGAATTAGAAAAGTAAGCAGCCTGAGTCTAATGAAGAAGCTTGGGCTTGAGACTAAGGTTTCATCCCAGCATTTGACTAGTGTTACAGAAGACAAAATACGAACTTCAATCAGGACGACCGCTTTAAAAAACATTTACTACCTTTTCGGTCAAGTATTTCCACTAGAATCGAATCTGACAATGAGATTGCTCTCACCTAAGTCGACACTTTTACTCAATCAACTTTGGAGTAATTGTGACGTATTAAGGCACGAAAACCAAATATCAACACAATGAAGAGGACGCAAGGCTGTCACACTATCAGATACCAAAAGTGTCTTAAAATCTTATTTTAAGCATAGGAATGAAAGTCACTTTGTCAATAATTTCGAAAATTTTTCTGATTCGGAACACCCGAATTTTCTAACACGGAGTTTCGAATCCGAAATTTCGTATCCGGATTTTCGGATCCGGATACAATATTCGGTTTCTCGAATCCGGATCCAAGATCCGCTTTTTCGGATCCGGATCCAAGATCCGTTTTTCGAATCCGGATCTAAAATCCGAAATTTCGGATCCGGATCCAAGATCCTTTTTTCGGATCCGTTTCCAAGATCCGTTTTTTCGGATCCGGATCTAAGATCCAAAATTTCGGATCCGGATCCAAAAATATCCGGTTCTGGTCATCCCTATAATATACCAAAAGCAATCACTAGCACTGCAACTAGTACGTTAATAACTTGAATCTGTCACAAGGTAGTAAACTTAATTGCCATTAGTGACTTTCCCGTTATCTTGTCTACCTTGTTAATTCTATTATCATTTGTTTCTTTAGTTCACTGTTATATTTTAAATATACCTACAGGATAAATCATTAGCATTACTTCACAAATATTTCATTTCGAATATTTTTATGGAGAAGATAAATTTGTACTTGCATTTGAATCAGAGTATGTTATTTCTAGGAGTCAACCAAATTAAAATTATTCACAAAGTTTACGGTTGAAATTGTAGGTAATACATAATGGTTTTCTTGTCTCGTAATACTAAGGAATTAGATGAATACTTTTTATATATTACAGTCGGCTCAAGAATTCACATAAAAACAAAATAATTGTATACTTTGTGTGTGATAAATTTATGCTTTCCTTACATCTATACTCTTTGCATTCGAACGCGGATTCAAGAAACAATAATGTTCCGTGAACATGTTTCGAAATTATGTTAATTTGAAATTGTGCATACAACGCCGTTATACTATACACTAGACTAAGATGGCTTCACACTAGAAATTCTCCATCTCTGTGTATTATTAACTTTGTGATCCTCTATATTAGCCCCGAAGAAGCACGAATAATGTATCATCCAGTAATTCTGATTTTAATCTTTATAGTTTTTCTTGTCATATATTATGATCTTTTCGCACGTGGCGACTACATATTTATTTAACTTTAGCATTCAGATAGTCAATACATTTGTTCCAAATATCAATGTTCTTTGCCAGAATGGAAGAAAACAGATTACCCTGTAATTACAGACCTGAGAGAGATTTTCATGTCCATGACTTTTAATTATCATGTCCTGAAACGTTTAAATTTTACTATTGCCAGATGGGTACAACATTCTCTAAACGAGCAAAAGTAGGCAAGAAATGATGCCCAAAAGGAATTTGATAATATTGTGTACCACAATGTAATTAAACAAAATATTTAATTGAATTGGAAAATGTATATAAAATACGCAATGTATGAAGTGGAGGCAGTTTGAATATTCTCTAGGCTTCATAACCCAACGGAATATTTAGAGTCTCTTGACTTCTACAATGCAAATGACCGGCTAAGACTTTTACAACTAAGACGACACAGAAGGAATGTGTAAGAAGGTCGACATGGCGGAAAAAATCATAAATATTACCGGATTTTTTCAGTGGATTGGAAGTTCTGTTCTGACGTCGAGAATCTGTGAGTCAGACTATTCATCATCAGTTTGTCTACACCATCATTCTGTCATTAAGAGGTTCTCCTCGTCAACATTACCAAAAGTAAGTTATTATGTGTTGTCTAGTCTAGTCTATTATGTGTTGCCCATGTGTTCTTAGAAGTCATACCAGTACTTTAAAAGCTCTGTGAATATTCAATTATATTTCTTAGCTTCTGAACATCAGATCATTAAATTCTTATTCTAAATTATTTCTGCGTTATCGAATTTTATCTCTGAATTTCTATTCCCATGTCTCTAATCAATTCTGTGCTACGTTTTGTACATCCCCAAGACTTGCATTAATTTAAATTGCTTCTGGGAGAAACTGGGTGGACGTCAAGGGCATTCAGTAATTTAATGTATGAGAATGGTCTGGCGTTCGCAACCGAAACAAAATGTTTTGGTTTGACATGCCTGCGGGAGGTTTCTAATTGCTTTTTACGTCACAAAACTCATCACGTTTAAGGTAGATTACGAACCTATTTTACGGTTTAGCATGTTCGAGCGGTCTTTTGGATAGTGGAACAAGCTATTTTATATGTCGAAATTCACTGTTCAAATTGGTTTCGGTTTCATAATGTCTAGCCAAGTTCAGGAGTGTGCAGTCATATTTAAAAGTGTATTTTTACGTTTTGGAATGTAAGTGCTATCAGTGCATTTAAGTTGGTTCTAGGAATTTACGTTTATATTACATAGAGGACAAAGATATTAGTTATTTACTTTAAAAATGTTATTTTTCTTGCCTTATTTTGCCCATGTCCATTGATGAGTTAGCAGAATTGTTAGGTGACATAATTTATATGTAGTAAAGTTAAAGAAAATGTCAACGCAAACTCAAATAAGAATTCCATATAGATATAATGATAGATTTAACAGTAAAATGAATGAAGAAACGAATACGGAAACTTAGGCAAAAAATTCAGTTACGGCTGAGATTGCTCGTGGCTTTTTTTTTTTTTTTTGCCTCTTTCGAGTTTCGATGTCAAAAGTGGAGATGATTCGGAGTGGAGTAGAACAATATGATGACATATGTAGTATGAATGGTTGGGACGAAATTAAGAAAAAGGAAAAGTTACCTTAGCATTTACTGGGCAATATATTAAAAGGTTAAATGTATTTTTGCAGAGACAAGGTGACCACCCACAATCTTACGACAATTTAAAATCACTTATTTTTAAGGAATTTGGTAGATTAACACTGGGTTTAGAAGTGGAAAATCAATTGCGCGAAAGAGTACAAAAACCTGAATAACCGGTCTCGAACTTAGACATGCTTTTGCTGATTCAGAGATTTGATGACAAGTTGTTAAAGGAAACTATGATTGCTCTTATAGCCTCTGCAGATAACTATTATTTAGAGCGCATTGGAGTATATTTATTTCCAACTGTAGATAAATGTTAGGTGTTAAGCTTAAGAAAAATAAAGCCCTTGTACAGAGAAGGGAGAAACGTGAACATAGTACTTCCGTTACGAAACAATGTTGGAAGTCCATACTTATAAGTTTACGAAAATTCATTAACAGGAGATGCTTCCGATGTCGAGTCAGATAGTGAAGTTGACATCCAAGGATCTTATAAAATAAAGGCTCTGCCCTTACAACAAAATCTTGAAGCCATACGTCACAGTTTTGCCACCCCTACTCTGCCCACTCCGCCCAATAGGATCGCAATGTTTTGAGCCAAGAATCTTGGCGGAAACAACAGTAGTCAATCAGACGATGCCAGAAACGAAACTAACCAATCAGACGTGCCGATGCTCGGTTGCTTTTTGACTTCACCGATTTAATAGGATGAAGATACATATGGGCAGATCCTCTATTTATAACATCCTTGTTCATATCAAAGTGACGAGAAAAAAAGGAAGAGAAAGAAAAGATTAAGGAGGACGCTACTGAACCAAAAGTGCAGAGTCAACCAAGTAATCAGGCACAAAGTTGAGTTAGCATTGATCCATTGCTATCGTTACAGAAGAGGTTAGAGAAATCTGATTGAACAACAGCTATAGTACTAATAAAAACAATGGTAATAAAAACAGTCAGAAGTTTCAAGGAGAAGGGAATATTTTTTTGAGACAATTATAAGAAATCAGAATCATAACTCTAGTGAAAGAGGAAAATTCGGAGGTCGATTCCATGGAAACTTTGGAAATTATAGAGGCCCTTCAGAATTCAATTTTATCCTAGATGTAATTTTCATAATCACCAGTTTCAATAGTTTATGTAATTATAAACAGTATCCGAATCAGGCACAAACACACCCAACTTGCTCTGTTTGTGGTCATGGATTTCATACAGAGGATGCATCTTTATTGAGAAAACAGTATTTAAACGCGTATTGTCTGTAAATGTGGGAGGTACATTTATAGATAACGTAGTATTCAGAGAAATGGTTCATGTTGTAAAATCCTCCATCACTACACAAAACAATATGATGTTAATGCCATTACTGATAGAAGATAAGAATGCTCATGCTGAGTTAGATTCTGCTTCAATACATTAATAATTAGAGAACATTTAGTTTCACCAAAGGCTAAGATTTTGAACATTTATACACACATAAAATGAATTGCTGAAAAATTATATTTCACAAATAAAATAGAAATTGTCCCTCTTAAAATTAATGGGAGAGTAATTCATTATGCTTTTCGCTTGTTAAACATTTTTTTCCAAGATATGTTGTTACATATTATGAATATAAGGTTTTGTTGTTACTATATTTGGAAATCCTTCTAGGTTTGCTCTAACAAGGGACGTATGTGAACCGTGACAGCTAGATATTTATGGAACTTGGTACTCTGACTAATTATGGATCGCTAATTATCGTAATGATAGTCACTGGGTGAGGAAAATAAAATGTAACGTTAATATTTATATTTATTCTTACGCTACATTCCAGCTTACAGTTCGTGTACTTTTCAAAATATGTCAAAACGTTCAAATTACATAACATCAGACACACTACACTGAATCACTATTAGTTTTATATTGTCAATACTCCATTAATTATATCTTTCCTCTTTTGGTTGTCATAGCAACAATATAATAAATAACTATTTGCTGTTATGGTAATTATGAGTACGAATTATACATATAAAATCAACATATATTTCAAGCTACTAAAATTAAGTTTTATTTCCTTCTATTTAGAATCAACAACATATAATCTCTTTTCTTTTTCTTCTTCTCAGTAGATTCCGTACTTATTCGCACCGTTGCCAAAAACCAAAATATAAAAATAGAAGATATTTGCAAAATAGATATACAATATCGTTGTAAAATGCCTTGTTTACCCGCTACGTATAATACATATACATAGCAGTTATTGGGTGAGGCTGTGTCGAATTATACCTCAAAAACGATCGAAAAAGGCTGAAAATGAAAATTGTTTGCAGGGAAAACTGGTACTTACGGGAGGGGGACACTTGACCAAGAACACGGCAGTAGTGTCACACAAGCAGAGATGTCATCCCAGCACAAACTTATTATATTTCAAATCCAACTTATAAAATTTTAAAGCACTAAAACAATTGGCATAAAACATAAAAGAAAATAAGGGAAAGGTGGTTTATCAGTGTTGCCAAATAAGGGAGAAACGAGGCTCTAAAATTAATAAATTGTGGACTTCATACAGAGAAACGAAGAAATGTATAGCAACGACAAAGCTATAGAGGGAACAAATATGCAGTAGGGAGTGACCCACAGCATCCACTGATTAACGGGTCTGATCGAGTCATATCGTATATGGGGTAGGGAAAAATGTATTTTTTGCCATAGTATCTGTTATTTTCTGTTGTATGTATTGGTGTATTATGTTAAATATTTTCCGCCTGTATATTACTGGTAACCTTAATGCAGTGTGTTTTGTCTTCGTCGTTGTATCACATGGTGAAATTTCCAATACTCTCGACTGGCACCTATAAAAGATTATTAATCTTTGCGAATTGAATCCGACGTACTTTATTGTCACAGGTCTGTTTCCTTTCTTGACACAGATTTTCTGTACTCATTTGAGGTGCTATGCTGTCATTTCGGTGGTTTGGAAAGTATGCAGAATTTTATGCAGTGCTGCAACCCTAAGAGATCATTCTATATCTCTTGGGAACAGGTCTAGGTGTAGGTTCAACACACGTCATTTGTATTGCTGCGCTACACGAAATCTTCCTGTTCATATTTCCACATTATCTCACATGGGACTTCTCTCTAGCTTTCTCTAACTTGTGCCCTTTTGTTCAGTGAATCCTGTATTAAGCTCGTTAATCACTGGATGTTGCGCATTCTATAGTTTACTCCGTACAGTAAAGTTGTTCCTTCTAAATCTTATTGTTGCTATACATTTATTTGTTTCTCTGAACGAACAACATAATTGATCAACTTTAGAGCCTCACATCTCCCTCCTTTGGCAACACTCAAAAGCCGCTCTTTGCTTATTTTCCTCTCACTTTTTATATCAGTTGTTTCAATGCCATAAAATGGTATACGTTGTATTTGGGAAAGTATTTATTTGTATTGGGATGGCCATACTAATTGTGTGACACTACTGTCGTGTTCTTGGTCACGTATCCCCATCCCGTAGGTGTCAGGCTACATGCATACATTTTCCAATTTATGCCTTTTTCGGCGTTTTTGGGTATAATTCGGCACAGCCTCGCTTTAGGGGGTAAACATGCATTTCCGCACCAAGAGACTATCACTATCTCTTCACAATTAGTCAGAGCACCAATTTTCCTAAATATCCAGTTGTCACGGTTTGCATATGTCCCGTGTAAGTAATGACAGTAATATTTCAAAGAAATTATTACCACAGGCTAATACTTTTCTTCGCAATAGAATTAGCCTTGCGTTCGTTCTTGCTAATAATGTTGCTACTTCGCCTCGAAGGAAAGAATTTGTTGAAGTAAAATTAACGAATTCAGAGACATGAAAAGAATGGTTACTGACATAAACAAATCATTACAATATAAAACAGGAATTTTGATTCGTGGACAGTTTTATATCCGAAACAACACTTTGTATAGGTAATTAATCGTCTGGTGTCTTCAATTTCCTTATCGAAAAATAAGATCTTAGACTATGCTGAAGTTCTAGCATATTTGAGTGATTTTAAATGTTTCAATGAACAGTCAGAGGATATAGATTCAACGAATTTTGAAAGATCAGAAATTTTTCGATAGCACATAACTAGACGTTGTCAAGGAGGTTAAACCTGAGACTACAAAATAATTAATTGATTTATGTTATAGGTATGCTGACGCAATTTGCTTCTTCAGAGGATTCTATAGGGAAACTATAGGGAAAAAATGTTCGTTTTTATAGAAGACAGTTTCCCATTCCTTAGATCACCAATTAATGAACAAATCAATCTTGTTTTAAACCAAAAAGTGATTGATTATAGCGAAAGCCCATGTAATTCGCCCGTGCTATTTGCAAAGAAGAAATTGGAGATCTACGTCCATACTTTGATTAACGTCTCTTCGATTCCCATGCGTTGTTACAATCCGTTTCTCTACCAGCAATACATGACACTTTATCTACCATAGGAAGATGATTATACTATTGTTCGTTAGGTACCAAGAACGCGTTTTATTGGGTTCCTATGTCAGAAGAATCTAAACCTTACACAGCTTTTAATTTGCCTCAAGTTGGGCCATTTCGTTATCGTTCAATTCCTTAAGGTTTCGTAATTCTTCATTAATATTTAGTAGAATTATATCCATGTGCTTTGAGAACGTTTATCATAACATGTGATATGTTTTATGAATGATGAACTAATTTTAACAAATTCTCAGAGCAAATAATAATTGAAATTTTAGAAAAAGTGTTCCAACGTTTACGTAAAGTAGGTCTGAGACTTTCTGTTGAAGAGTGTAAGTTTATTCAGGACAAAGTAATGGTATCCGGTGAAAACAGCGCATGTACAAAAACCGCGCTTGACAATTCCGCGTGAACAAGAACTGCGCAAGGACAAAAAACGCGCAAGGACAAAAACCGTGCTAGAAATAAAACCGTGCACGAAAATGGTGGACAATAACCGCGCATGGATAAAAACCGCGCAAGGACAAAAATAGCACATGCAAATACCACGTGAGCGAAAACAGCCCATAGAAAAAACACAGATGAACATTTTGTACTGGGCTCGATCGCGCTCGAGCTCACTTTTTTCAACTGGGCTCGAGATCACTTTCCTCAATTGGGCTCGCGCTTCCGACCACTTTGCTCGACTGTTTTCACAATCACTCGTGCTCCAGGTCAATGCGGCTCCCGCCCACCTCTCTTGACTGGTCTCGTACTTACTCGGACTTGCACTTATACGAGCGGGTCAAGATAGGAATTAGGTTGAGAACCACTGCTACAGACTGTTTTCAATGTTTATAAACCTCCTTAACAAGAGGAGTCAGTAACATTTACAGCACAAAAAGGAATAATTTTTATTTTATTTATTTAAAGAAAGAAGAAAATTTAATATATTGTGTTTATTCAATATATTAAAGCATAAGCTTAAAAATACATAAAATACATTTAATTAAAAATGAAAATATACAAAATATTAATGGAATAAATAAAATAATAAGGAAAAGTAAACTGCTACAGAAATCAACAAGTCAAATTTCCTACTTGTAATTGTTATTAATTCTCCAAAGGAAATCGGACTTCCTAGATTCCCTTTATTAATAGAGTTTAACGTACCTGGCATTCAGAGATGACAGGACTTCGAACTTCCAGAAGTCATGTCTATCATCCGGTGTCGAGCAGATTTTTTCAGTGCAATTATTTGTATATTGCGAAATTTTTTGAATTTCTTGTGTAAACAATAAAGAAAAGATAGAAAATGGCTCACATAATCAACAACTTGGGTGTGAGCCTGATTCTAGTATTTTATTTTCTTACCGCAACATATAAGTTTATAATTCTTACTTTTAGTTAACAATAGCTTTTAAAAAATACTTTTGGATTATTTTAACCACTCTATAACTAAGCCATTATATACTTGAAAATTACTTTCCTCTTTGATTCGGAGTGGGAGCAGATATAATATGTTTGATTTTGAGTTATAGATTTACTCGTTGCTTTAATTTCTAAATTTTTGTTTGTCATATTTCTGGTTATGTACATTTTTTATTACGTCCCATTTGTTTCTATTCTCTTTAACATATGTTAATATGTTATGCTAATATAATTTTGAAAGTTGTAACACTGAAAATTAGTCATAGAGTTTATCTAGTCTAGGGTTGCAAGATTTTGTAAACGAAAAACCGGGACATCAATCTCGGGCTATACAGGCTGATTCACGAAATCAGGTCCTAGTGTACAGAAATCTTTGGAAAAAATGCATATGCTGAATTCTTATGGCGATGTTTCTGATATCAGGAGCGTCTCAGGAATTCCTCTATGGGGGAACAAGTTCAAAATTTTAAATGGAAACAGGGATTCATTTTGCCCCCATTGGAACAAACACTAAATTTTGAACAATTGGAGAGGAAACAGTTTGTCATGTCTCTCCGTTTGAGAGCTACACGAACTCATGAATACTTCAATGCGAGGATAGTAAATAATTGTTTGAAACTAAGAAAGTGAACATGACGAAACAAACAGTGCAATTTTCGAAAGCAGTGGTTTCTCGTGAATACCTCTATTGTGGCCGGCCAACTTCGAAGTGTCAGATAGAAACAGGAGGTCGATTTTGTTTGCGATGAAAGAAGTACAGAATATTGGACACTTTCATAAGAATAGTTAATGATAATTGGTACCGTATAGGTACTAAAGAAGCTGAGTTGTTGGGGGAAAATATGATGAGATACTATTTACGACGCCACATTGGGGTGAAATCAGTTACTTCATATTGCAAAATATATTGAGAAGCAAGCATCGGACGAAAGAAACTACAAATAAGTTAACATTTTGCAGGAAGAAATTTACGTATGCTAAAATTAATCTCTGCTTCCCCACTTAGGGGTGAAACTGAAAACTGATATGGGAACGCTATCATTTTAATTGCAGATTCGGGTTCTGAGGGGAAAATACGTAAATTTAATCCGAAACAGTTTTTAGAACTCTGATAGGTGGTGGTGTAATCAGTTAAATATAGGTTCACTAAGGTATCTTCAATTAAGTTTCTTAAATAGGAGTTTAGTGTCTTTCTCAGCAACGAGGCGACATAAAATTCATACGGACTATTTAACGTGGAATTGGAACCACTGTAATATGTTAAAATCAGGGCTGGATTAACCTATCTCAGTGATGCGCACGAGACTAGTCGAGACAGGATTTTCCTGACAAAATTCGAGTCGAGACACGGCTCTTCCAATAGAGAAATATACATTTTACGAGTCGAGACATCACTTTTACAGCACATTTTCGAGACGAGACTGCCACAAATCTTGTCTCCTGCACATCCCTATCTACCTGGAGGCCTGGAGCTAGAAGAAATAGGTGGGCCCTGCCGGCTCCAGTTAATACATTTCTGTGAAATTACATACATGTCCAAAATGATTGTCGCATATCTATAACTGTCTTCTTGTTAGAATATAATTTTATATTGATTTTGTAAGGTACTTTTAATACTGATACTATTGTATAATCGGTAAATGTATATTTGTGGTAAATTTCATATGAAAAGAATTATAAATATGAAAATTAGAATGAGTAAAACCAAATGTTGCTAAATGGACAAGAATGTTTTATTTTCGTTTTATTGTTCTTATTTACTGCTCTTTTGACATGAAATTTGTCACATACATGTCTTTTCCGATTATACACATACTAACACTGTAAGAAATAATTTTTAAGTAATAATTTTCATGTAGTTTTGGACATAAGTGTACAGTAGAAAAGTTAAGGGAATGTGTTTCATATTTTTGGTCATATTTTATCTTATGATTCATCTTCATGATTCTTTCAGAATAGCCATTTGAAATTTTGATCAGAGTGGAAGCACTTGTCCACCTGTAGGTCCAGGGCTATAGTCCTCTAAGATCTCCTTAATCCGACCCTGGTTCAAATGTCAATATTTTCACACCCAGAATCGAATATTTTATATGTAGATATTACCTTATTTGCAAATTGCAAATTTTGTTTGAAATAAATTTAATTTATAATTATATATAATGAAAACAACAACATAATACACGTTGCACTGTAATTTAAGTCAAACAAAAAACTAACATTTTGATATGCAAAAATAGCGTCCCCACAAAAATGTCTCTGTCTCTCCTTTGATCCTACGAAATTAAAGTTGGCGTCGTCACTGTTGTAAAATTGTGCCTCAGAAGACAGCAGGCAAGACGAAATAGTTTAAATGCGGTTAACGAGCAGCGACTGAGAGCAGTAGATATTTCCATTGTTTACTAAAGTTCCAGCAATGAAGTGGTTCTTCGCTTGCTATTGAAGTATAAAATAACTAGTAGTTAATGCCCGTCATACATTATTTTTTCTATTGAAAGTAATATTCAAGAAATTATTGCCATAATATATGATTCCTCTTGAATATTCTTAAACATTCATTTTCCCCAACTGTATGCTTGACAACTTACATGACGAACTAGTGGATGTGGATTTCAAACTCATGGTTGTTTGTTTAGTAAAATTAATTGGCTACAAAAATCTTCCCAAAACCTTTCGTTTTTAGCTGAGACATACTATTTCTTGCACGTTATTCTTTTTTCAATCTGAAGAACCAAAACCGGGAGAAACAGGCATCCCAAAAGCCTTTTTAGGGACAGTTAATTCTTTCATTAAAAACCACTACTGTCCTGGAAAACCGGTACGTCTGGCAACCCTAATCTAGTCAACTGTCAAATCCTCGTTTTAAACATATTCTTACATTATTATTTTCTTGAACCATCAAAGGTTTTAAATGAGTAGGGTAAGCAGCACTCCAAATTAATATACTATATATAGGTATACTATTTACAAAAGCATAATATACAGTACGTAATATTTTTATGCTTACAATGTATCGTAATTGAACAAATTTATACAATAATTTTCATATAGAAGTATCTTAAGTTCGATAACAAAAATGTTTTAACTGTTGTTCAGGTTGCATAATCGGCAGGCACTCTTCCCAGTTAAATACGTATAAGGATAAAAACAACTCATGGACAAAAACCACGCAAGCACAAAAACAGCGCATGAACAAAAACCGCGGAAGGAGAAAATACAGCGAATGCAAATTCCGCGTGAGCGAAAACAGCCCATGGACATAAAACATTTACACTAAGCTCGCTCGCGCTCGAGCTCATTCTTTTCAAATGCGCTCGTACTCACTCGGGCTCGCGATCAGTTATCTCAATTCGGCTTGCGCTATCGAACATTTCTCTCAACTGTTCTCGCAATCACTCGCGCTCACCTCTCTCGACTGGGCTCACTATTCTTAACTGGGCTCGCGCTCACTCGGGCTTATGCTCACTTCTCTCAACTAAGCTCGCACTCCCTGTCGTTCGCGCTCATTTTCATCAACATGGCTCGAGCTCGCCATCAGTTCCATCAAGTGGGTTAACGATCATTTCCCCAAACTGGGATCGCGCTCACACGAGGTCGCACTCAATTCTCTCGAATGTTCTGTCGCTCACTAGACGTTAATCAGCTTGATTTCAGCCGGAGCCCGATTGAGCGAGAGTCTCGAGTTCACGAGCGTCGGGCTCGCTAGTTGGGACCAGAGCCCTGCTAACCCAGGCCCTAAGACATCCCAGCCCTGCCCAGATGGATCTATATTCTCTGCCCGGCCTGTTTGTGCCCCGCTCACATTGGTAACCTGCCTGAGAACAACTAAGTCTGATAAATCAAGTCAATCCTTCAATTTGCAATGGAAAATGAGAAATGTGTCGTCACAATATTGCAATGTCTAGTGATCCTTCTCGAATAGGAAAATCGTGTGAAAGCTTACCCAATGTTTGTTTTATATATCCCTATTCTGTCTGTCTATTTGTTATCTGTGCTTACTCTGTCCAGCCATGTTTATTATATAATAATACAGCTCATGGACGTAAAAGTCTTATACTACACTTATTAGTGCATTACGAGTAAAAGAGAATATATGTAAAACTGCTATCATACTATATGTAATACTAATATTACAACAACTACTACTAGTACTAATACTATTATAATTACGATTACACATGCTAGTGCTAATTCCACTATTGCTGTCACTGCTACTACTATTACTACTACCACTACTGCTACTAATCATTACAATACTAATACGACAGCAAATACTACTACTGCTATTACTAGTAATACGGAAACAAAACAACGAAAATGAAATCTTTGAGTTTAACGTCCCACAGTTATGCCGGCTAGGCTAAAGGAGACGGTGATGAGAAATAAATGAAATGGTGGAATCAATAAAGTGAGAGAAAACGGGAGAACGCCGAGAAAACCCTCTACACGGTGTTTGTCCACCTCAAAATTCACTTGGCTAGAGCTGGGAACAAACCAGGGACCCCATGCAGCAGAGGTGAACGTTCAACCACTGAGCAACCGTTCCAGGAACACCTAATCGACCCGGTGTCTTGGTGATTTATTTGATTATTATATTTATTTATATTTGTAGTGTCATACTATAAACAATACAGGAACATGTAACTACATTTGTTATTTGTCTTGCTAACTGAACTTTAGTACAAATTGCATTGATCTTATGAGCACGCCAATTCACGGTTTTGACCTCCGTGGTCTAATGGTAGAGTACCAAATTCTACTTAGTAGGTCAAGTACTTGACTTTATCATACGTTCCTTAGGTAGCTACGGCTCAGGCTGTATGGATGATGATGGGATGAATTGGTGGAATGAAAAGAGTGGGTGGAAACGGGTCTCCCCGCACACGGTGTTTGTCCACCACAAAGCTCACATAGCACGAGCTGGGATTGATCCGAGGACCTCTAGCACTAGAAGTGAGATCTTTACCTACTGAGCCACCGTTGTCCCTCGTAGATCAAGCATCGGTTCACATTCTACGCTTAGCGACCATAATAACTAGTATTTCTCCTGTTTTTTTCTGTGCTTAGAAGGTAAATTCGGTACCACCAGACATGTTAACTTTGACGAAGTCGTAGCAGTTGTAGTAGTATTAGTAGAAGTAGTAGTAGTAGAAGAAGAAGTAGTAATAGTAGTAGTAGAAGTTGTAATAGTAGTAGTAGTAGTAGTAATATTAGTGGTACTGTGCAGAGTAGTAGTACTTTGTAGTAGTACTTGAATAAAGAGTCAGTTACCCAAACACATTACGATTAACATAGGCTGACAACACTAGTTTCCGATCCCTCTCTCAGAGTATTTGGTCCTGGCCGGCCCGGAAATACATGTGTGCGGTTCGGCCCTATAGCATTTCTGTCCGACCCGGAATGTGCCCGGCCTGGTCCAGTTTCATATTACTTGAAACAATTTGCTATTTCCTGAAATGGGCAGAGCCGGGCCGGGTAATCCGCCGGGTCAAACGGGCGCACCCGGCCGTGGAGGGTTCTGCTTGTATGTGCAGATGTACTTTGCAGTGCTTCCAATCATCTACCAAGGTCTCATTGTTTCCGTCCTAAACTGAATTGCTGCTGTCCTGTGAACCAAAGATAGACACATGAAATATAAAGTAGGTGGTCATAATGTTCCGGCTAGCCATTATCTATTCGTAGATCGTTGAGTGTTTTATAATCTTAAATATTGAAAGCCAAGAAAGTTATAATGTCGATATTGAGAAAGTAAACAACAAGTACCTCTTCCGAATGGTTTGTCGGTTTGGGAAATTGTGAGCAGTTTCCAGAAATTTTGATTGGTTTTGATATATTACTTGTGAACATTTAATTCTAATTTACTTAGGAAAAATCTGTTTCTGTTGATATTTTCTTAGTTCAAAGTATAATTGCTTAATAATAATAAATTTTTATACGCAACTTTTTCCATAATATGAACAAGCAGTGACTGACTAGATGGAACATCATAAGTCAAAACTTTATTTTCTATAAATTCTAGGTGCATTCATAAACTTGGAAGGAGAGTCCCTTTTAATATTTTGCGGGGAGGTCCGTGCACCCTTAGTTAGGCTACTGTAAATATGTAAAAAGAAATCATTGACATACGTAACAATATGTGAACATATTTTCAAGTGTATTTTATTTATGCGTCATTAACACAGTGAAAAAAATATATATGTTTGTTTCATTTATTTATGTTCCAATTGCTTATTTTCGGTTGCTTGAAAAAATTATGCATAACTGCAAAATTATCTCTAACTTGCCACATACAGTTGAAATTTTTACAAGGAACAAATGAAAATGTATTCCAAGAAAATAGAAATCACATAATAATAATAATAATAATAATAATAATAATAATAATAATAATAATAATAATAATAATAATAATAATAATAATAATATAATCCTCAGTTACTGAACTGAGCAATTTATCTAAGGAATGGGAAGGTATCTACTCTGGACCCAACAAGGCACCATCCCAGCATTTGCCTTAAGTAAAACCGAGGATAATCATTGGAAAAAAACAGTTAAAACGACTTAAAAATGATATTTCATTGCAAAGTTGTGCAGAATTTTTATATATCGAACTCTAACTATTTATTTCTGCCTTAAATAAAGGTGCAAAATGAAATTTCCGTAGGTATAAACTATTAGAAAGGCATATTGTTTCCCTTCTGCTGTTCTTTTATTTGGAGTTTCGTAGATAGTTAATTAGAAATTATGTAGGTGCGTCAGCAAAATGTAAAAATATGTGCAGTAGACGGAAAATATGTAACAGACTTCAAAATATGTAACGTGATTTTGATTTATGTGGCTCTTCACATCCTAATTTTCCAGAATTTCTGACTTTCACCAACGTACATACAAAGAAAAAATGTAAAAACATAAAATTCCATGGCTTAGTTGTAAGCTACTCATGAATCCTACTCCTTAATACTCATGAATCTGTTTTATTTCAAATAGAAATTCGGTTCTCCTCTAGAGTACGTTTGTTTCACTTTGCACGCTTCCCTCCTAAAGGGTGGATCTGTCTGCAATGCCTTGTTGCCACGAGGGGAGAGTTGAGAGTTACAATACGCTAGGAAACAGCAAAACACCACTCTTCTCACAAATCACGGTAACACATTTCTCCTTTTGTGGCAACTAAACATTCCAAATACACATGGCCGGATTAACCCATCTGGAGGCCCGGGACTAGGAAAAATATGTGACCCCTGCTGACGCTGCCTAATTGATACATTTTTGTGAAAGTACAGTAGGAAAATTAAGGGAATATGTTTCATATTTGCGGTAATATTTTATCTTTTGATGATGATTGTATATTGTATAATTCTTGATCTCATGATGATTGTATCTTGATCAGAGTAAAGGCTCGGGGCTAGAGCCGCTCTAAGATCCCCATTAATCATACCCTGCAAATACGCACCAATTAGCAATGACTTCATTTGACGGGCTGGCTGATAACTAACGTCACCTAGACGACGAAAGCAATAACACGTCTATTGGATTAAAACGTTTACTCGAGTACTAGCAGGGAATACTTTATAAGCCAATCAAGTGCATTGGCTGAAAATGTGTCAAATGTACTCTAAATTCTTTCTGCCTTTGCCCTACCTTCCAGCACTTGTGGATACAGTAAAAGCTCTTTGTTCGCGGCATATCTGTTCCATAAATATGCCGCGAATTCAGAAACCGTGAATACGGTATGATAATTTATATGGGATTATAGGGGATACGTTCCTAGGTCAGAAAATAGAAAGAAACAAAACATATATGTATAAAAAAAATTACTGTAATTGAAGTTTTTGACCATACCGATTAATTGTTATCTTCAGGATTAGGCAATGGTTTCAAGAATTTTCTAATTTTTTCTTGCTTGGCAGTTTTTAAAAGCTCCTTCAATTCAGACTGATATTCAGCAGTGGCATTAGCAATTTGCCTCTTGAAAATATGACTTCGTTCCATAGACGGATCAATTTTCTTAAAGAAATCACAAAGCTCATTTGCCATTCTTAAACCTTCACTAAGATATTTCAAATTAAATGTGACGTTTACAGTGCTTGTTGAAGCCTCTTCTTCAATGGGCTGTGAATTTAACATTTCCTAAAAGTCGGTATCAGTAAAATCTTCATCTTGCGATTCAAGCAATTAAGGAATGATACTTCATTCTATCTGTTCGAACCCATCTCGTCCTATTCCATTCGCAATTTCGGCTATGTTTGCAGTCAAAGTTCGAATTTGCACACATTCTTCGTCATTTTCCGCAGTCAGAGCAGGCCACAGTTTTTTCCAGCATGACTTCAATGTGTGTGGCTTCAGTTCTTCCAATGATTCTTTTAAGTTTACGATCTATTTTGCTATGTCAAATTTCTTCCAGCTTTCCATAACATTCATATCAGGATTACATTCCATATTATCCAATACGATTCTGAAGATTCGTCTAATGTAATAGAGCTTAAAGGCGTGGATTGTTCCTTGGTCCATAAGTTGAAGCAAAACCGTCGTGTTGAAAGGCAAAAAGGTCACTTTTATATTTGGATGCATACTTTCAAGTTCGCGAGGATGACCTGGTGGATTGTCCAAAACTAGAACTGCTTTAAAGTCTAAATTCTGTTTTTTTTAAATAAGTTTCAACTTCAGAAACAAAACAATTACGGAACCAGTCACAAAAAATAGCGCTTGTAAACCACCCTTTCTTATTAACACACCAAAACACTGGCAGGTCGTCCTTGTTTTGATTTTTAAAGCCCGACCGCCTTATGCAGAGTCGTTTTCAGAAATGAATAGCGTCATGCTAAACTCCCGACTTTTGCAGGAAGCATTTGTAGGTTAAACACTTTAGTATGACACTAATCACACGTCAGAATGACTCTGAATATGGCCCCGAGGATTTAACGATCTGTAAAGTATCAGTGGTTTAATGACACAATCTCCAGATGCATTAGAACATAGCAGCAGTGTAACTCTATCCTTTGCTGCCTTAAATCCAGGAGCAAACTTTTCGCTTTTAGATATGAATGTTTTTTTTGGCATCCTCTTCCAAAACAGTGCAGTTTCGTCTGCATTAAATACTTGATCAGGTCTGTATTCTCCATCAGTTACTAAGTTTGAAAATTCTTCTGGATATCGTTCTGCTGCAGCAGTGTCTGCAGATGCAGATTCTTCAATGATTATAATGTTATGCAATGATTGTTTCACCTTTAATTTATTGAATCAACCGTCCGATGCTTGAAATCCTCCATCTGTACATTCACCACTAAAACTACCATCAGGTTCTTTAAAATGAGCCTAAAGACGCTGTGCCTTCTAACAGACCATTGGACCACTCAGGGGCGCCCTTTTTTGTTGCGGTCTTCGATCCATAATGGCAACGCCACTTCCATTTCTTCTATTGCTGGATCACGAATATTTTCGCTGACAGTCAAGTTGAAGCTACTACCTTATTTTATCTTCGGATTATTTATAGATCGTAGAGTAGAGTCGTTGACATTGAATGAGCGTGATATGCATGCAAACGACTCTCCAAGACGCAAACGATCAAGCATTTCTATTTTCACTTTAACACTGCAGTGGTCGCGCGGATCACTATTGTGATCCAGGGGTGTATCTTTCGTTGCCGCTAGGAGTTGGTAGAACGCTTGACCTTAGGCAGCCATGTAACTTCCCCCCACATCATGTGGAACAGACCAGTGATGTCACAACTTTCCTGCTGGCAAAAGTGCTTTTACCGGGTAGTCGATTTTGTACTTGGATCACCATTGTGATCTACGCAACCAAACACGGACTACATTTTTTAAACTTGGCCCATTTTGGTTTTTGATATAACTGGGTTTGTTTTCAACACGGTGTGTATATTTAGTCTTTAAAATTTCCGAACGAGACCGGGAACAGATACGTAAGTGGTTAAATAAAACAGAGAGTGTCTGTGACAGCATTGTTGGTATTTAAGACCCAGACGAAGTAGAGGAAGACCTCTTGATTGATACTGAAGCTTCTTATAAATTCGACAGTAATGGAGATCAACAAAACAAAGAATCAGAGGCTGCAGCAGTACCCTCACTACCTGCAGAAGTAGCAGAGGAAGATATTCCAGTACGAGCAAGACCCACAGGAGAACCTCAACTATCTAGTCTTCATTTACGTAAGTTTTACATAGGTAGGGAAAAAGGTAAGAACAGAGAGCCAACCCACTGGTATTTGAATCCTCAATTGCTATGCACTTCTAGAGCTCCATCAATTTAATGCCACCTTTTCAGGAACCTGGCCCTCATGGTGCGGCTAAAAATACTCACTATACGCACACTCACTCACCTATTGGGGCGTTTGCTTGCCCCATTGACAATAAAATGAATGAAGTTTTGTTATAGGTTTGTTATATGTGTTGTTAAAATTGCAACAAGTCTTATAAAGAAGTGTGTTTTTCTTTAAATAATAAAAAAGTTAATAAAATATGTGTTATACTTTGCTTTATGCTCTGCACCCACCATACGATAACAGTACTATAAATATAAATGTGTGAAAAATAAATTAAGCTATGGATCACAATAGTGATCCGCGCGACCAAACACGTAATCTGAAAAGAGCGACCACTGCAGTAACACAGATTTTTTTCGTGTCGAAACTCGTTTTTCATTTTTTAGTTAACATTACTGTATAAATTAGGAAGACTATGGTAGACTACGGTTACTCGTTCATAATTTTTGTAACGAATGGAAAGACGAAACAATAAAACACTCAAAGCGGTTTTTACCAAAGGAGGGAAGTCTAATAATGTTGCGGCCTTTAAAAGTATACACTATCATTGAGTATTAATGTTGCTTTCATTCTGTTTGTTTACATTCTCAAAAACACCGATCACGGAGAAGGCCGCTTATGTCAAAGTACGAACCAATACTGCGGCGATATCAAATAAGAACATACTTTAGGCAAAGTTGTAATAAGGTATATTTTATCTTTTATTAGTCCATTTGACAGCGTTTACAAAGGATATTGGGTTAGATACCTATTGGAATCCTTTTTATTATTACGTATGTATGTACGTACTGATTAGATCCGAGAATAAAGAAATCAGGAATACAGGAATTGGGTCGCATTTTTTTAATCCGCGAATAGTGAAAGCGCGAATAAGGAACTTTTACTGTATTATGGCAATGCACTGTTTTTGTCTACGCTGTAATTGTATGCGCGGTTTTTGTTCTTGCGCGGATTTTGTCCATGAGCGGTTTTTGTCAAGGCGGTATTTGCTTGCGCTGTTTTTGTCCCTGCGCGTTTTTTACCCATGTGAAGGTTTTGTCCACGCTGTAATTGCATGCGCGGTTTTTGTCCATGAGCGGTTTTTGTCCACACGGTATTTGCTTGCACTGTTTTTGTCCCTGCTCGGTTTTTATCCATGCGCAGTTTTTGTCCACGCGGTATTTGCATGCGCGGTTTTTGGCCAAGCTGTATTTGTTGCGCGGTTTTTGTCCACCGCTGTTATTGTTTGCGCGGGATTGACCTAGAACTAAAGTAATAGGGTTATTACATTAATTATCCAGGTTTGGTTGGAAAACTTCGGACAAGATCATTAATTGAATCGAAACATTTCAGAAACCAACATCAACTAAAAAGATAAACTATTTTTGGGACTTAAGGATTATATTCGGAAACTCGTCAAGTAGTATGCGGAAATAGTGGAGCCTTTTCAGAGACTGATGAGAAAGAATGTGAAGTTTCATTGGACATATTAACACAAGAGAATTTTGACAGAGTAAAACAAGAATTTATGAAGACTCCGATAGGTAAATCATATGATCCAAAGAAGCCTTTAGCTTCGTACACAATGCTTCCCGAAAATCTGTGAGTAGAATTTTGATGCAATACAATGAGGATAAAACAATGGTATGCTATATCCTACTACAGCAAGAATTTGCGAGACAGTGATAAGAATTTGGACATTTATCCTTTAGAGTTGCTGGCAGTGTTCAGTGAATTCAAAGCGCTTAGACTATTTTTCATTGGTTGAGTATTCAAGTCGCCTTGTAACAATCGGAGTGAAGAACATCTTCAGCGGTAATTAGGATACGAATATCAATATTAATAGGCAATGCAATACGATTGTCTACATCTAGTAGGCGAAATCACATATTTGGAGAATACTCTTAAACTACCATCGATGTTGACGAGATGGCAGTTGCAGTTGTCGGAATATCACTTTATTCCTATTCATGTTTAGTCTTCAAACAATGTGGAAGATTACTCTACAGGGAAACAAATAATTAACCAACGAAAGAGAACTTTGATGTTGAAGACCTGATCACATTCATCTTATTGAAGGAAGAGGTTGATGTCGGCAAACTTCAGAGTCCATTTGCAGTCCAATTATCCGAGTTTGGAAGGCGTAGAACCGGAGGATGCAAAGATGGAAAGACAATCATACTACTTTGAGATTAAGGACGGATGCATTTCCATAAACAAAAACATCCCGGTGGTATTAATTATCCCTTCTTCTTTGAGTGATTATTTTTTGACTGCGCCCATTCTCCTAATTAGAAGGGAAACTCTAAGTTTGTCAAAAACGTTTCTCCAGCAGTGAAAAGAGTTTACATGCCAGGCTTAAAGCAATACACACAGAAACGTTGTCTGCAGTGTACATACTGTCAGGTGAAGAAACGAAGATCTGGTCAAATACCTCTACATCCACAGACTTATCCAGCATACTCTGTTATGAATACGATAGTGATCGGTGCATGCGGTCCTTTTCCATTATCGGTTACACACAGACATAAATACATTTTAACAATGGTGGATGCCTGTACAAGATATATGGTGATATAGAGTTTTCCTGACATTACGGCAGGTACGATAGCTAATACCATTTATGAGGAAATAATTCTCAAATTCGGTATTCCTGAAATTTTTTTGATCGCTTAAGTTCCAACAAGTTGAAGATCAGAAGAGAAATGGCAGTGACTCAACATGAAGTTGAAATTTGCGAATACAGTTAGTAGCCACATCATTGTATTAGCTGAGAAAATTACGACAAAACCCGAACATTCGTTTGGCACATTGTAAACAAGAAATCAAACGACTGGGACAGTCTTTGTCAAATATAACATTTTGTATTAATACCCACAAAATTGAAGGTACGCGTTTTTTGCTTTTCTTATCTTCTTTTTGGGTTTAAAGCGGGAACGATGCTGGATGCGAAGTTAGATCTTCTATGCAAGTTCGTGGAAAATGAAGTCCGAATTAAGAATGTACATGAAGCTAGGGATATTGCAGCGAAAAATCTTTCCAAGAGATTCGAGTCTCAGAAGCAATACTTCAGAAGAGGATATCCAATCAAAATTTTAATTTAGGACAGAAAGTGTTAATCCAAAACGTTAAGCCGCAGAAAAGCGTTCCGGTTTGCTTCAAAAACAAATTTAGAACGCAAGGGACAATTGTTGAAAAGCTGAATGAGAATTCGTACAGAATCCGCTTTCGAAATTCGAAGAATGTAGAAGTCGAGGATACATTTGAAATTAGAAGACTAAGTCCATTTTTCGAAGATTCCAATTGCCAAATCGAAACGTTAGTAAAAAAATAGTTACGAAATACAATTTTAATTAGTGTAGGTATTATCTGGTGGTTGACTATCTTATTATTTTGAGTTTTTACATGCTTCAGTGAATTCTGGACGCTGAATCTCAGCCAAGTCCAGACAATCGATCCGAAGTTGACACAGAAATATGTTAAAACTTTCTAAATTTCAAAATCGAAACGTAATTAGTGTTCTTCAATAGTGTCGTTTTTCTTCTATCCCTTTGTGTTAGATTAGATATGGATTTTTTCTTTCACACTTAGAGAAACGAATCAACATTAGAGAGAAAAAACGACTTTGTAAAGTAAACCTTAAGTTAGAGAACATCCTATGAATTAGAGAACATGTCTTAGATTTCTATTTTCAACAAGGCGCTTAGTTAAAACTTTTATTCATTTAAGATGAATTGGATTTCCATTACATTGATTCTTGTATGTTCTAAAAGTTGCTACTGTGAGCTAAACCTTGACCCTTGGAATCAAATTACTTTAGCAGAACTTGGTATTGCTATTTCACAAGCAGGCTTTGCAGTTCATGATGCAGAGAACATGTACATTATGCTTTGGATACATTTTTATATTAATTGTACGTTACCACACAATGATAGTTGTGCAGATTACTTCTAATTTAGAGAAGAATTATTGCACCACAAAAGATTTTTTTTGCAGAAATCAGAGATTTCATACCATGTGCTTTCCAATTTCCAAAAAATTAGTTCATTGTGTACATAACATCGTAATTGTAGATCAATTGTATCTTGGAAACTTCGTCTTATATTTTCAGGTTATAATTTTTATCAAATCTGTCTATTAAAAGTATCTGTAAATGCGTTACAGGAACATGTTCATTTGTTAACGACAGAGGTTCAAAATCTTAAGAAAGCTTTTAATCATGAAGTTAAAATTATACAGAATGTAGCCTTAACAGTCAAACACACTATGCTGAAAATGTAAAACAGTTAACAGAGAAACCTATTTGCTTGCAATGTTTACGTACTGTCAATCACAGCAAAGGATTATGAAAATGATACCAGACATTCTTCAAAATAAAGTAAGTCACGAAATATTAAACTCAAAACAAGTTTAAGTTTAGTTTAAAAACATGCAATTTCAAAAGATACTTAGCATGTCAATGATATAGGTATATTGTATTAAATTTCATCTGTATTTTTGGTTAAATTTAATTTTGAGACACTGAATGTTGATTTAGTTTCGAAAACACTAGTTGTAACACCAAACAAAAATTCAAATTTTTTTCGGGTCTCAAATTTGGAATATTAAGTTAAGTGAGATAGTAAAGTGAAATATTCAGTACAGAAATTGAAAGGAACAAAAAATTCATGGAAATGAATAAGTTGTTATGTATATGGCATTCATTCTTATTTTTTTCTAGAAGTGACACCATGGATTCTTCTAGAAGTGACGCCTAGTTTACGTGTCACTTCTCCATCAATTTTTTTAACGAATATGATTTTTATTACTAATTTTCATTTACTAATTGTGAAGTTAAAACTAACTTACATAACCTTGAGTATAGTCATCCTTATTCTCCTACACGATGGTAATTATTTGTTATTAGTTACATCTTCGATACCAGGGCACATTACAGAAAGAACATCCAATAACGTTCTCCATACTGAAGCGTTAGTCTATGGTAATAATAAAACACAATTCATTTTGTATAAAAACTTTGAAAACATTTTTATGAAACACACTGTATAGCCGTCAAAGCAAACTATTAATATGGTACACACGTACATTATTTTGAAAATAAATATTTCAACTCCACATCTAAATGTAACGCATGCAATTAAAAATTTAGATCAAATCCGTGCTGAATTAGAATCACTTGGACTTAATGAAAATGATTTGCATATGATACATTTTGATAACTTAGATAACATTTTTCAATTGTAGTCCCGATTATGTTAATCTTATTTCTTGCTTTATTGTCTTTTATTTTTAATTTAGAAAAATAGATAAAATTACACTAATACGCATGCACATAATATTGAGACCAGAAAACATTAAGCTACATGCCGAACTATGCATACAGAGGTTGTTCAGTGTACATTTGGCCAATTTTGATTTACACAAAATTTTAGAAGAATCCATGGCTCCAGGTCCGTGTGTGCTCGATGTGTTCCCCTTGGTTCTTAACAATAGCCCGACAACGTAATTGCGACTGTAATAGGCTTCTCTGAAGAACTATGAGGGAAATCTCCCATTCCCTTTGCACAGCATTCCAAAGTCCTTCCACAGTTGTCACACGCCATTTTCCCATAAATCCATGCTTCATCGAGCCTTACGACGTACATCCACCTTTGTTTTTCCAGATGCCATTCGTACAGCTTCCGGGCGTTACACTTTAGTTCGTTTTGGTGGGCATCCGTGAGAAGGTGGCCGCGAGTTTTCATGACTTTTTCCAGCTTGAGTTGATGGTGTAACGTAGGGCTCACAGTCCTTAAAGACACGTCAAGACGATTAGCCATACAACTTTACGTTGGCGCATTTTCCTCCATTGCCATTTTGGGAAGTTTCCTCTCTATGGTGGAGATTTCCTAAGTGTAACTTCGTTGGTGATCCAAATGGTGAAGCTTCGTTGTCCTTTTACTTTTTAATAACATGTTTTATTCCACTTTAACTGATGTTGCAACCATCCTTCTTGCACAGTTTTCTAATGACAGAAACACTAAAGTCATAAAGAGCCACAACATAGCCGGCTTAGTTTTGGCGGTATTTAGGTCACAGCGTGGAAACCCACACACTTGAAAACAAATTTAACAGAGCACTCACAACAGTGGTCCTGTTTTCTGCATTATTGTCGTCCGCGCGGAAAAATAACTCCGTTCCCAGGAAGTAACTGCACAACACGGCAAGACGCCACGAGGCAGGTCGGGTGAGTACATTCTGCTCGGCAGAGGGAAGGAACGAAATCGGTCAAACGTAGGCTAAACAACCTCTTTATTTATCTTATCCTTACTATTATTTATGTATTTGAGCTTACTATGCATATGGTGGACAGGATGCATACCTGGAACTAACAAAAAAGAAATGATAAACAAAATATTAGTTTTCTTTCCGCTGGAATAATTCAAATATTAGTAGAAGAAAAATTACTTTTAGTTAATATAGGTAGTTCATAGGAATGTGGGTACTGTACCTTGAATGACGCCCAGGTACACTCCTTCGTGTCATTCCAAAGTCAATATTGTTGATTTTGAAAACATATCAAGTTTTTTTGTAAATGATATGAGATAGAATGAAAACGGTAATAATTTAACCGCATCTCATTCTGTTTCTACTTTGTTGACTGAGTCACGCGTCATTTCCATCGACGTCAAATTCATTACATTTATATGACGATTTCAATGCTTCTCTTCCTAGTAATTACATTTTTAATCCCTATATCTTGTGTTTATACTTCGATGTCTTTGAATAAAACTCGTCTAGCCTTTTGCGATATGAAAATGACTATTATCTAAAACAGAGCATCACTTTAACCTATATCTATTTACTAGGCAATGTAGATCACGAGTTTTTATAAGTACTAAAAGTACATGACAAATCGATTAGAAGATAATTTATGCAAATAATTATAGCACTACCAATAACGAAAGAAGTCAGGATGGATAAAGAAAAGGAAAAGATATTTTTCATTTTTTTTGTTTGAAACCAATACAACTTTGAACCACAAATGACTATCATTATATACCGTATTGTTGGAAACACCAGGAATCACTATGACAATAAAAGAAGAAATGTCGAGAACATTGTACTAAGTAATTCTTTAATTTTAGTACATAAACTTTCTTATGACATTAAGAGACTCCGCACACAGATATGTAAAGGATGCATTTCCAGCACCAAAAGCGTCTTACAGGACTCAACCAATCGACTTTGCTCAAGCATCACTACTATCTCTTCCGCTGTCCTTGAATACTGCTCCACTGCTATTCAGCTATTAAGTGTTGCTAACTATAAATATTCGAGAGTTACTTATATATGTATATATATATATATGTACACTGAAGAGGTTTGATTTATTTACTTTCTTATTATTTTGACGTATACAGTGATAAAATAAGTGAGTGAGTGTATGTTATAAAACAATACATTTTAGTGTTGTGTGTAAGTTTTTATCCCAGTGGTTACATACTTCTTATATTGTGCTTTCCTACATCCTTTGCGTGATCTAAACTTGGTAGAACTTAAATACAGTTGGAACGATCTGTGAACGTTTATGGGAGCTTGGTCTCTGAATAAACAAAAGATAATGAATGTTTATTTCACACAGACACGAAGTGATAACTAGACAGAAGTATAATCTGTTATCTAATATGACCACGACATATTCTACGTCTTAGAATTGTTAGGGGTCTGCTTTTCACAGACTTTAACGAACAGCATTACAGAGACTTATATAAGATTGATATAAAATATTTTTGTTATACAGTATACTTCAATGTGAACAATATTTCAAAATAGTTTTAGTATTCTATCATTACGTTTTTTTAAATTTACCTTGACATACATTTTACACGTTATGTATTATATATTGGATGCTTCAGATATCGCACACAGAGTATTTCATAATTAAAGGGTTATTTTTCTAAAAGAGTTGGCTTATTATTATTATTATTATTATTATTATTATTATTATTATTATTATTATTATTATTATTATTATTATTATTATTATTATTATATGGAATTGTGTGGTTTTCCTTTAATTTTTCATTTGTTTCGTTTTTCATTTTTCACGCTTTGTCTCAATAAAAGAAAAAAAGTATTTAACTGAAGCATAGGGAGTATTGTGTACCACAATGGAATTGGAAAATGTATGAAAATTAGGGAATGTATGAAGTGAAAGCATTTTGAATATTCTTTACGTTTTATAATCCAATGAAATATTTAGAGTTCCTTGACTTCCACAATGCAAATAACCGGACATGACTTTTAGAACTAGGAAGACACAGAAAGAATGTGTAAGATGTTGCCATGCTGGAAAAGTCATATAAAAACTACGGGATTCTTTTCCGGGAATTACAAATTCTATTATCAAGTCGAGACTGTGTGAGTCAGAGCATTCATCATTAGTTTGCCAACACCGTCATTCTGTCACTTGGAGGTTCTGCTCGTCAACATTACTAAATAAATGTTACTATGTGTTGTCTACTCTAGTTTTAAAAGTCACACCAGTCTTTGAAAATGCTCTGTGAATATTCAATTATATTTCTCAGCTTCTAAACATTAGATCATTAAATTCATATTCTAAATTGTTTCTATGTATCGAATTGTGTCTCTGAATTTCTATTCCCATGTTTATGTTCAATTCTGAGTTACGTTTTCCACGCCCCCAGACGGACATTAATTTAAACTACTTTTTGGAGAAACTGGGTGTATGTCAAGGGCATTCAGTAATTTCGTGTATGAGAATGGTCTGGAGTTCGCAACCCAGACAAAATGTCTCCGTTTGACAGGCCTCCAGGAGGTTTCTGTGTTATGCGTCACAAAACTAGTCACGTTTAATTTAGATTGCGAACCTATTTTAGGGTTTAGCAATATGTCATTCTCCAATATAGATTATATTGAGAAGAAAAATTAACGTTAATAGATCAAAGAATAGAAGTAAGGGATTTAATTTATGTCTAATTTCACTATATTTTCATACAGCTGCAGATTAATGAAGATTGTTTATGATTGTTCGTATATTCATAACTTTATATTCTAGCACTTCTCTTGGAGGTCCTTGTGATATATTGATTATAATAGTAGTAGTTTTTGTCTTTTCAATATTATTGAATATTTTCGTGAATGTCGGCGCAGTTGGATCTGTTCTGAAAACCTGATAAGTTTACAGAATTTTACGTTCATTAAATTTGAGGAATTTAAATGGAAGGGACGATAGATATATAAAACTTTTGATAGACAATTTTGCTAGGTTTTCTTTGTATCTTGATAATGATAATTTATATCTGCCTCAAACATCATGGAAATAATGTTTAACGTACTATGAATTTCAATCTACACTGACAAAAAAAGAACACGTGCTTTCTTGGTTACGAAAGTGTTTTCACTTTCTCTGTCTCTCTTTCCCACTCTTTCTCTCTCTCTCTCTCTCTCTCGCTCTCTCGCTCTCTCTCTCTCTCATTCTACAAATATAGGTAAAATAGTCCAAGTGGAGTATGGTATTGCCTCTTAAATATCAAAGTAGTAGCCACTAACTTTCAGGATCGCTTTTAATCTTTCTTAACCTGTCAGATATTCTACTCATAAAAGTCGGTTAGTCCTAGAGGCAAAAAAAAATATCTAGATGCGAAATGTGTTTCTCATCCTCGTTTTAGCACATATTTAATTATGCAGGAAAGAGAACATCTACTATGGTGATGGTGGTTGGTTGCAGCAAATATGACGAATAGTTACTAGCAGACAAATATCAGAGGAGTATTTTTGGTGATCGTTGCCGCAAGTGATCTAAGGAGGTATTGTACGTACATAACTATCTTACTAAACACGTTTAGTTCTTTTTTTTACAACACAGTCGTTATACGTTTTTCTAATGCAAATAAGTAATCTTGCTTGACTTGGGCCTATAATAATGCTCAATGTGTCATTTTGTGGCCAAATCAACATGCATAGGATATGAATGTCTGTGAATTTCTGTTTGAAATTAGCATTAAATGCAAAGAACAGTCATGTAGAAACAGCTCATGTCTGTTTCACTTAATAGGGGCAATCTAGTCCAAGTTTTATCTAAAGTAAATACTTTATCATATATGGAAATATTGAGAACCCAAATAAGCAAGGACATACCCACTCCCTTTTCTTCTTAATTGTTGCCTGTTAGCAACATTAAAATGTACATTTGTTGAGTTTCTACAAATTTCGTATGCAATGAAAATCAACTGTGCAAATTTTCTAAGAAATATCCCTGGACATTTTCTAAGTCCCCAAAGTTCAACAAGACGTTTAACTTTTGTTCTCCTCTATGGTTATGCTCATGGCGATGTCATGAAATAACTGTTCTCGAATTGAAATATTTACATTAAATCTTTGAAGCGTGGTGGTAATTATACAATACCACCTTTTAAATAACGTTTTGGAAACCCCCGCTTCAAGGAGTTGAAAGGTCCGAAGTCCAGACCTGAAGCTCTAAAACAAATTGATGGCTCTGGATTTGTTCTTAACGTCTTCGACAAATGACTATAAATTTCACGATAAAAAGTATTCCATGAAATGATGCACAGTTTGCAGACCATTATGAAAGTCATAAACTAAACAACAGTCTGACTTGGATATATATACAATCACTGACCAAGCAATTGTATTATTTCTGCGGAACCAAATATTATCACCATTACTATTACGATTGTTCAAATAATTACATTTCCTCCTTCAATGTACTTTTTCTATGAATATTTGCTTTCAAAAAATTGCAATTCTGTAAAGTGTCATTAAATATCTCATTACAATTATCTTACGTAGCAGTTCTTGGAAACAACTAACTTCTTGGAATTTAAGAATTATTACAGTTAATAAGTGTATTTCTAAATGTATGTTTCCGTTACATAATTTGAACAAATTTTACATTGTGTCCTGATCCAATTTTCTAAATATACATAAATTACATAAACTTTATCCTTTAAAATAGAATTATAGTAAAAACGTAAATCTTATCTTGGTTGATATTTCAGTATGATATATTTATTGCATTTATTCCTTCTTTGCCAGGAGAGATTTCTTTTTTAAAGCGTGTTTGAAACACTTAATGACAGCGACGCAATTATGCTACTACGCGGATTACGAAGACAATGGAGCACAGGATAGAGTGTTGAATGAAACTGTGAAATACTTCTGTGCAAACCAAGAAAGAAACGGTAAGTATCCATTATTATAATTTTGGTATTCTTAAATTAGCTGTTTCAATGAAAAAATTAGCCCTGAATTAGCTATTGGTGAAAAAAGTGTCTTAGTAGTAGCACCTAATATTTTACGTCACCCTTGTCATACGTACTAAAAACTACACATAATAGATGTACAGATAATGTGTAATGCAGTAAGGGTGGCAGTTTTTTTCTGAAGGAACTAATGGTTTGTAGACCATGTTCCTCTGAACAAATACATTTTTTTTTTATTTTCCTTATTATAATTTATTTAACGTAGTGTTCCTTAGGATTCGTATTATCCCAGAAGCACACAAGACACAAGGACCTTTAGAAACCAGGTTGGAATTGTAATAACAGTGTAATAACCTTAAAATCTCCAAAAACGTCATCTGCACCTATAATATTATATATTATAAAATATTAATTTCTTTTATTCGTATGATTCATTAATTTAATCGGTCGGAATAACAATAAAGCGACCAATTGTACATGCTTCTGGATTTGCAGGAGATTTCATATTGAGTGTACAAGAGATACATTGACTGTCGAATTCAATTTTTATTTTATTTATTTATTTTTTGGTGACTCTGGGCAATCTTTGGCATAGTCTCCGATTTTGTACGGAAAAAGCATGCGGATGTGTTCGCCAGGGAATGGGTTGAACATAACATCCTTCGCGTAAGACCGCGGATATTCCTGAACAAGTCACGGAAGGTGGTCATCTCCTGGAATTAACCCAGGTCCGCCTGAACGCTATGAGATCTCTCTCCTGGATTTTGCCAGGATTTTCTCTCATTCAGACCAATTACTCGCTGGGATATTAGTTGCAAAATTTAGCTCCTGAACGCTTCAATCTCTCAAACTTCAATTTGTTACTTCGTAGTTCTCTGCTTTATCCAGAAAAGCTTTATTCTCATAACATCCTGTTTATGTTTAGCTGACAACACTGTCTCCAAATTTACTCTTGTTATGCATTTGATCAAGTTATACTTGGTATGTGCCTCGACGTCAATGTGAGTTGCTAATGGACACCAGAGAACCGATTTCTTCCTTTGGACTCGTTACATGTCGCCATATTTTCCCTCAACAACTCAAGATTCTGTGGCAGCTCCACGGTACAACCTATCATCAACTATTGCCTACGAATGTGATCAAATGCTTATAGCTTTTTATAACGCTAACAAAATAGATCCCTATTTGTCTTTGCTATTTTGAAGTTGGCCGCCACTGAGAGGCAATGCTTGCCCTGAGATGCCACTGTTTTGGAAAGTTCCACCGTTTGTTTTCTCATGGGAAATTTGTTACTTCATTTTACTTGCAAGCAAATATTTGCTATTCTTTGGCTTGGTAATGTTCGTTGTAGCTTCGAAATGGTGACAGGTATTTGCAAAATGTTTTCTCTCAAAGTTTTTCCAAAATTTAGCGGTTGTAGTAGCGGTGAGAAAATCAACCCTATTTCAATTTGAAATTCTGAAGTAGACCCCCAAAATATATTCCTGAGACGCCACTGATTTGAGGAACATAAACGGGTAATTTGGGACGCGCACTTTGGGTTGATTTCTGTGCGCTAGGACCACAGATAATTTCCTGTTACAGATTTCGTAATTCACCCTGTATTTTCTTCTTTCTTCTTTACACACGAGATTATTGAGATTGTTTTCTTCTATATCCTCTTCAACTGCTACTATATCATCAGACCATAATTGTGAAGACCCATATAATAATATTTATACCCAAGATCTGTTTCTGAAGATCTTGGCACAATTGTTCCCACTCAGTGTGAGGTTCATTTCGAGGTGCACTTCTTCAAATATAAAAGCGTACCTGAATTTTTAAAAGACACTTAAAATTGACAATAACGCATTCGAAGTAGTAAAAGGGGGAGCCATAGGAACAAGTAACTATACTTCACTTTCTGAAATACTCAGCTTTTCTTTTCTTATTTAATGTGTTGATAGTTAACCCTTAAACGGATTCGTTGTGTCTGACAGACCCCATATCGACAATTAAAGTGCCTTACAGTGTAATAAATCTGCAACAAATCTTTATCCTTCGTGAGATCTAGTATCTAAATGTGTTTTTGTTTGTTACGCCATTTTAGACGTGTGTAAACACTAATTTACGAGATAACTGTTATTTTGCATCAGTACTCCAGATTGCCATACCAGGGGTCTCTTAGTCCCCAACTAAATGATTCTTTGTTTCTAATGCTATACATGAACGTTGTTAGATAAACATATCTTATTGTCACATAAATGTAGATTTAAGGTTTTACAGGTATTTCATAAATTGCGTTGTTGATTTAACTTCATTTAGGTCATAATATTAACCTATCAAACGAAAATGCATCTTTCTACTTGACTATAAAGAGAAAAAAATAGTTTTGTCATTCTCTCTGCGTAGCTCTTTTGCTGTAAGTTTCCCAAATTATGAACGTATTTATGGGCCTTCTCTTAATAATAAGCTTCTTTTATTAATAATTTTAATGACACAGAGGAAAGACTGTATTTTGTCCCAAGTTAGTTTTACATTATTGCTTCTAAGTGTAAGTTTCGTGTTAGTTTCAAGATAAGACGAATAGGCAGTGAAAATGAGCTCAAGAAGGAGGAACAGAATCAGGAGAGAAGATATTCATTGAATACAGAAGATTGTAACTTTAGAAACGTCTCTTTTGTGTTTGAGAGACTTGTCTTATGAGGACAGTCGTAAAGATAGTCATGAGAATGATACACAAGGGTAATTCTAGAAAGCACAGGATACGTGACCTGTAACAAATAGTTCTAGTGAAACCGAATTTGCTAGTGGCAACAAAACTTGTCTTCGGATTTAGAAACCAATACATCAATTATTTGAACCGGGAGAGGTGGTACAGTACGATTTTCTTCTTCCAAACCTTTCATTCAGACTTGTCAATACAATGTGCTTCTCGCACACCCAGACAAGCACCTAGCCACAAAATAACTACTCCACAAAACGCATGGAAGTATTTTATTACATAAGTTTTGTGTGATGAATTTTATTTCATGCAAATTTTGAAGAGAGAACCATAGATTAAAAAAGTGAAACATGGTAAAATGTTAGTTCGACAAATCTAAATGTAAATAGATAGGTTTATTCTATATTACATACAACAAAAATAACGAGTATTTTTGTTGCCAAAGTGAGTGTGGACAAGTCAAAATAACACTAGTACCAGTAGCACATAATGCCTTATGTTGTAGTCTTCGGAACATAGAATTACAATTACCTTCACTCAGATACCCGAATGAGGTATACTAGACCCCATATATGTAAAAGCGTAAGGTTTCTTGGGTATGGATGGTAGTTTTAAGGAAAAATATTAGATTGGTAAACGCAGAATACATTTTTAGATAAAACACACACGAATTCTCACTGCAAAATTGGTTAAGAAATAAGGAGAAGTGTTAATATGTTAGTTCTAAATTCATACAACTGGAGGAAAGTTCTGTACGTGTTTCGATAACTATATGCGTTAAGATAGCAATTTGTGAGGGTTCAACACTTTTGAATCTGGTTCAAATCCCACTGGCTGAATTGATTTATTTTTAATATTTTAACTTCTTTGTTATTTTCACGATCAATGCCCTAGAATATGTATTATATCTCGGTCACTGGCAGCTTTCTAATTTATCAACAATTTAGAAGTTGCAAGGACTTTGAACCTTTTCTGTGTATATCTCAATCTGATTTCTCCGAAGTGTAAATCACTTTTTTCACCGATCCATTTTTTATGTGTAAATGAATATAAATTATTAGTTATAGGTTTGTGAAAATCACAGGTCTATTATCTTGATCAACACTAATACACGTAATAATAATAATAATAATAATAATAATAATAATAATAATAATAATAATAATAATAATAATAATTATTATTATTATTATTATTATTATTATTATTATTATTATTATTATTATTATTATTATTATTATTATTATTATTATAGAGCAGAGAAAAGGTCTGAGTATACTAAATTCCATGCTTGGACCTTGTGAGGCAGAGTGTTGTCTTTTGTTTCCTTATAAGTAAGCTGAGAATGATGAATATCACTGTCATTAATTTTACCCAAGCAAGTTGTGTTCCTGTTCGAAGGCGACTTCCTGATACTCTGTTCAAATCAACTCATGGTTTATCATCATCGCCACCTCCAATACTTAATGAGAGATTTTCTGGCGGTTCGGAGTATATTTTTAAAATGCAGAATACTCCCAAATTTCTTCTAGAATGCAGGATGCTCAATATTTAAACTGCCACTATGGGACATTGGTAATTTAGTTTTATAAATCACGAAAAGAAGAAAAGAAAAATTTAAACAGAAAAAACTAAAAATATAAGTACTTTGTGACCAAAAATTTTATATTATCAAAGTGCTGTTCAAAGCCTTTATCGTGCACACAATATAAATTATTACTGAAATTTCCAAAGTTGAACGGTGAATAGCACAAACTTTGAAATTCGTATTCATTTTGCAACCATGTACCCTTATAACAATAATGTTACTGAATTAAATTTTAAAACTAAGACATAGTTTCTAAAATGGTGTTATCTTCCTTTGGCGGACTAAATTACTTATAATGCATAAACTTATGCTAAAACACAAAACAGAACTATATGTCAAACCTGGAACTAAGAGGCAATTAATGATTACCATCCTAAATGATTCAGCGTTATGTTAAAATTAACTTATTATTGTTTCATTTTGATTTCGATCCCAGGAACGCCAGAAAATCTCTCCTTAAGTGCATGCTCCCTGTATATTTAGTGGAAACTAGCCTTTTCCGTGTGATCATATTGTTATGTTTTTCCACCAACCGAAAACTTGCATGCTTAGTTCATGCATTGTTGATAAATGATTCCTGATCTCCTTAATTTGAGGCTTTACTTGCCCACCTCGATGCTATTCTAATATATAATTTTTCAATGGACCAGTACAGTACTTACATTGAAGATGATGGTGGCTGTTTCGACAATTGTGTTCTGTCATAGAGTATACGTTTGGTTTAACGTAGGTTTCCCAAAACTTCTTGAGAGAACCATTATAATGTTGTTTTTGTAAAAAGAAAAAAGTATTCCAGCAGAGGGATTCATATGAAACTGAGATATTGAAATACCATAATAAACAACATATAAGAAATATTCAGAATGGAAATTTGATAGTCATGAGTATAGGATAAATGTCACTAAACATAATGTAACTATAGCCACGTGTTGGACCTAATGTTTAAGGATGAGTCTAATATAGAGCTCATACAATCTTGAGAAGTTCGTCCCTGTAAAAAAAAGTAGGGTCAAGCATATTAGAAAAATAACTGCC